>NC_136813.1:176685544-179085544 GCF_951394365.1 Tetrao urogallus
AACTGGCCTGAAGTAAATTAATTTTAATACAATCTGAAGCTGATTTAGATCTTATTTTCCTCCTTTGGCAGGATAATCACTAAAATAATTTGCATGATTAGCTGAAAAACTGTCGATACTAAAAATGCATGCATGAAAATCCATGCTGCTTAATTTTCTTTTGTATTTCTAAATGAAACTGAACACAGTCCTTTCTTTTTGTACCTAAGATTCAGGAGTCTACAGAATTAGTACATTGTTAAAAACATTTGTGGGAGCAGATGGTTCATGTATTACAGGTGAGACAGTGGTTTTCGTCTTTCCTAAAACTTAAATATTAGATGTGAGTGAAATCAACAGTGTCTCATTCCAGCAACCTGCTATATCACTAGGCACAAAATTAATGTCTGAGGGGGCGCCCAATTTTTCACTGCCAGGTGACTGTTAGTTAATACAGTTATAGTGCATACTGTGTACCTTTTCAGTTTCCAGAGTGACAGAGACAATATTCATAAACACTAATATTTTCTGTAAGAAGTTATTGCAGGGACATTACAAGCACCATTTGCTATGCAACTTAATCAAGCTGTTCTTGTTTCTTCGTAATGAATTACCTGATCTGTCTGACTTTCTCTGACAACAGCTCAGATGTTTCTAAGTTGAAGACAGAATTGACTTCTTTTCCTCAGACAAAAAAGTTTACATACTGCTGAACATTTATTTGAATGTCCTTACATCAGGGCATGTCCTTATGTAGCAGGAAATTCAACTTTGCCAGGGGAGATAACTAGCAATTCTCATTCATTCTCTCCAAGCATGCCCAAGCTCTCTAAACTCCTCAACCCAAATGAAGCAGGTATGTTCACATAGAAATAAGATAGAAACTTCTGTCATGGCATCTTTGCATACAAAGCTTGTTCTTGTTCTTACCTCTCCCTGTATCTCGGTGCCTCCTTGATCAACCAAGGCTATCAGGGTGAAACCAGTTTCCTTCTAATCCTGCTTCTAGTCTGGGCAGGGTTTAGACTCTTTTCAGAAACTGAGATGGGAAGAGCTTTGTTTTCCTTGTTTACAGTAGCATATATCTCTGCTGCATCCGAACAACACTGAGAAGGGAGCAACCCAATTGAGAAAGACATGTGATTCTTGTTGGATAATGGAGAAAAGTAGCCTAGGAACAAAAAAAAATGTATCCTGAAACTATCAAAAGGTGAGCAGTGGGAAGTCTGGATGAGCAAAGCTACTCGATCTTGAGAAATGTATACAGAAGTTAGGGACCAATAAAGTGAGGTTTTGCTTGCAAGCACAGTGGAACTGGAAAATGGTGGGAAAGGAAAACATAAAATGGTGAACCA
Organism: Tetrao urogallus; assembly: GCF_951394365.1. Classification (NCBI taxonomy): domain Eukaryota; kingdom Metazoa; phylum Chordata; class Aves; order Galliformes; family Phasianidae; genus Tetrao; species Tetrao urogallus. The sequence goes on from NC_136813.1 coordinate 176,686,879, forward strand.
ATATTAGTCTGGCTTAGTGTGAGACAAAACTGAGGCTGGTTGAATAAATAACCAGGATGAAAAGAAGGAATAAAGAGATTAGATGATAGGCTTAAGGATGAAAAGTAGGAAAGGAATTTTGTGGCAACAGGAGAAAAAAAAGTGTGGAGTCTGACCAATAGACACAGAGCAATGGCACTAAGGAGGAAAATAATCCAAGAGCTAAGTATAATCTAAGAAATGGCTTTTGAAAGAGCATATGCCCTAGTAATATTTTTAGAGCAGAAATAATCTAGAAAAATAATAGAACAGAGTGATCGTAAGATAAGACATGTCAGAAAAAAATACCAGCACATAGAGACTCACAATAATCCTGCTTCAGAAATGGCCTTTTGGTGCTATTATCAATACCGATAATGTTTTACTTTTATTTGGATACTTATTTCTTTATTTTTCCAAATTTTCACCGCAAAATTTTGCTCAGAAAAATGTTTTGAAGATATATTCAATGTAACAATTAAGCAATATTATTTATTTATATCTGAAATACCTATTTCAAATGTATTTTACACTTTTGATTTTGGAGGTTTTCCCCATTAAGTTCTCTGACTTAAGGAAATAATACTTTTTCTACTGAGAATATTTTATATTCATTAATGAACGTAATTTGATGGAAAAAAAATTAATTGCATGTTAAACTTACAATTTGTCCACAAAGCTACAAAATTAATGTTGGGTTCTTTCTTTTCTTTAATGTTGGGTGAGCTCTCCAAAATTAACAAAGATCCTAATCTTAAAAACAGTACTATATTCACAAATACTTACAGATTCCATAAGAGTTTGCATTTGCTGCACAGCTAGATTGCAACATGGACAAGAAGAATAAATTATATGTATAAGATTAAGTGACAAACAATAGAGAGGAGTATAGAGGTACCTGTGTATAAAACCACCTGGAAGGAATGGACAAAACTTTTGAAACTGCCTATCGGTTTGTTGCTCTCAGCCAATTTTAATCAAAATTTTTAAAACTGATCAAAACCAAGGTTATGTGGAGAATAATGGTTCAAAAATATGATATAAGAATAAATCAAATGAAGTATTTTTGTTTCAGTTTTCTGATTATACCCATTAGTTAAACATCTTGATGAGTGATGATGTCCTTCTTAATCTGCTGAAGTTTCTTGAAGATTTAAGTGTTTCTTCATGTATATTTTTATCTGATTTTCTTAGGCTCTCAAAAAGCCGCATGTTTCATTGTACTATTGGTCCATACTATATTACTAGAAAGGTGAACTAAAATAAAAAAGCTGGTAAGAAAATGCAAATCCACTCAGTTTGCAATTTACAGTGTGTACAAAACTTTTCTAATAGAAATATATGTAGAGATAGGTAGATTAAGAAATGGCATTGTCATACACCTGCTCTAACTGCACTAAGTGAAGCAGGAGAATGCTTGAAAATTCAGGGTCTATTTATAACACTCACTTTTTTGACCTGACATTATATTCAAAATTAAAAATTTAAAAAAAAAAAAGTCAACTTGGGTATATTCTGAGTAACATTTTCAGTTCTGTTTAAAAAATGCATTTTTGGAAAAAAAAATGTGCCTCATTACAAATTCCCATTGGTTTTTATCCAGCATTCTCAAATTTTAGTGGTTTAGATAAAAGTGAGCAGAGATCCAGCTATGAGTAATTTCCATTTCAAAACCTAATTCACATAAACAAGTGTTGGCCAAAGCAAAAATAAAAGGAAGATGCAGTCTCTAGTGCAGCTGCGATCACAATAGGCTTAATGTTGAGCTCAGAATTGTACTTCTTCATTTCTAGAATTGCTGCATAGTCTAGAAACTGAAACTGAAACTTAATTATCCTACTATGCTTTCATACAGATAAGACAGATGAAACTAATAATAGCTATTGTTGCTTAATAGCCTGCTAAAGAGATTGCATCTGCCATTATGATTTGGACATTGCCACTCTTCTTAGTGAGAAAATAATACATTTGTTTTATTTGTGCTATACATTTCCTTAAGAATACAGATATAATTTCAATGAAATAAGATCTCTGGATGGAAATGAATTCTATATCACACTGTATCTTTTTTTTTTTTTTGTATTGTTTTGGGAGGTTAAAAGGAACATAATTCAAAAACGTTATTATTATTATTGTTTTCAAATTACTTAGCATCAAAAATCACTTCTCACAGATCATAATTGAACAAAGTAAACATACATCTATTCTCTCAGTAGAAAATGATACTGAATACTTAGAATCATGAGCCTCATACACACAATCATTCAGTAACGTGCAAATGAAATTTAATCGTTTCAAGGAATTAGCTATAGACCATCTGTTTCAAATTCTCACAAATGAGTAATTCCAGGTTTCTTTCAACACAGTGGTGTGAGTGGCAATTCTTTTAGTATGGAGATTTTTGTCAAGTACTTGTCATTAATAGATTCGCACAACTCTTCCTCTCCATGTAAATTCATTCTGTGTTTAGAGAAAACGGTTTAAACTCCAAACACCATATTTTAATGGACTCTGTCACATGATAAATAACAGATAAAATTCCTGGAATTTTGAAAATCTACAATCTGTTATATTTCTTAATAGTTTCAATAATATTTGCAGCTAACTTTCTAACTGAAATGTCTGGTGGATGAAAAGCTGGACATGAGTCTGCAGTGTGCATTTGCAGCCTGGAAAGCCAACTGTATCCTGGACTGAATCAAATGAAGGGTGGCCAGCAGGTCAAGGGAGGAGATCATTGCTTTTTTCTCTGCCACTATCTTTGACCCATCTGGAGTACTGTGTCAAGGTCTGGGGACAGGACATTAGAGTGAGACCAGAAAAGGGCTAAATGGTCAAAGGACTGGAGCACCTTTCATATGAAGAAAGGTTGAGGGAGCTGGGCTCATTCCACCTGGAGAAGAGAAGGCTCAGGAAAGTTCTCACTGCAGACTCCCAGTACATAAAGATTTTATAAGAGGAAGGAGACTACCATTCAACATGGGAAAAAACCTGGCCTCTGAAACTGCATGCTCATTGTCAGTTTGAGTGAAACAAGGAGAAAAAAAAATATGACTGAAATATAAAACTGCTGAATTTTTCTGTCACTTAAGCATAGAAAAATGTTACTCTTACAAACATGGATGTGTTAGAAATTGGCATTATTCAATTTGTCTTGATGAAAGTGCAATTGTTATGACAGATTTTGAAATCTTTTTTAATTTTTATTTCATATGGCTGTTCTCCTGTGTTCAAGTGGGTTTCCATTATATCATGTCCAACCTTTTGATTGTCAGGCTGCATCAAGTGAAGAGTCCAATTATCTTAGGCTGCATTTGAAATATATTATATAGTTAATGCATGTAAGTAACAAAATTTCATATTATCTTTTTTATTTAAATATTTTTTTAAAGAGAGTAACAAAAACATTAACCAAGTGCTGTATTTGACCTTTTTTCTTGTGAAACTAGTGCATCAATTTCTGGTTTGTAGAGGAAGGTGGCATTCTTACTGAATTCTCAAGGTGTTTATCAGATATTTTTTGTCTAATTTTACTTTTTTCTGTGCTTCATCCTTGAAAACAGTTGTTCACAAATATAGCTACAAAGCAATGATTTGAATAAGGTAAAGTGAGGATTTTTTTTTTTTTTTCTGATAAGAAAAGTCTTATAAAGGTCTGGTAAAGAGAAATGATGACACTTTTCTTTCATTTATCTGTCCGATTGCAGCTGTCTATATTCCATTTAAAAATCTGTAGGTAATGTATTTATGTAGTGAAAACTGAGTCACAAAAATAAAAAAAAAATTGATGATTTTTTCAGCAATCTTGAAACCTGTTCTCATATTCCTTAATCAAGTTTGAAAGCAAAGTTATACATTTTATGCTGTTCACAGGATTGTGTTTAGCCATTGTATCAAAAATGCATAATATTATTTGTCATAACTTGAGCATTCTATAACTTAAGTTTGACCTCACATGCTGTTATGGTTTGGAATGAAGTACAGAAAGCTGATTTTTACCTTGAACACACATGCTCAACTGTTTAAATGCGTGGTCAAATCCATCAAACATGCTAAATCTGTGAGCCACTTTTCCTTTTCAAGTTCTGACACAAATTTTCCTGTTGATTCTATAGCTCATTTCATTTCACTTCACAAATTTTAAAATCTTTTTAGCATTTTACCCCAGCTTAGCCATCTTACTTCAGAGAAGTTAATGATGTTACCCTAGTTAGCTTCCATACTTTAAATAGCTCCTGAAATAGTCAGCAGCATAGCAATCCCATGGACTTTACCAAATTCACTGCTTTGATGAGGATTTGCATGACATTATCCATTTTTAAATCTTTCATGCATAAAAGTGTCACAGGCACATGTAACATGCAATATATGTGGGTTTTGGTTTGACTGAATGTGTGTGGTGGGCGCTAAATGTGGAGTTAACAATGTACTGTGCCCTCCCTTCCACAGCATCCTGTTGTTGCCTATATTGCCCACATGAGCTACACAAAATCAACACATGAAAAGTATCAGTAAAAATCACATAATACTAAAAGTTAAAAGTTTACAAATACATGGGGTCACATTACTTCAAGGCACATGTGGCCCATGGGCCATAGATCAGATACACCTCTACTCGATGTTCTACATGATCTAATGTCAGTTGCTCATTTGCTGGTGATGCTGTGGTTTAACCCTTGACATCTATATGATTTATCCCCCTTAGCTCTTGCAGTCCTTGCTGTTGACCTGACAACTCAAAAGCTATTAGGTCTAGATCCTGAATATAATATAAATTTGCATTAAAAATGTATTTTTGCTTTGTAACATATTAAGTGTTAATACATTAAATCGTTACCACTATGATTTCTCATATCTTTCATTTGCAATTATGTATGAGATAGCAATTATTACTGGAAAGACTTTATTATTTTGGAACTTCTAATGAGATTATGCATTTTAGATTTAAAATGTGATTCATATACATTCTGTGAATAATTCTAAATGGATGAAATAGCAAGCATGTAGGTAGCATTTTGTATTTTTTAAATTTAATTTTCTTCTTCATTAAAATTTGTGCTGGCTGTGTTCTAAGCTCTGTGATGAGGAGGTATCAGTTCATATCTAAGGAGTTCATGGAGAATTATAAAACAGAGTGCTGAGATAATTAAATAAGTATTAAGTGGATTAGTTGGTCACATCCCAAGGCACTGGTAGGGCTTTTCAGTAGCAGTGAATGCAAAATGACTACAAAACCTGGTGGTATGATTTCATTCATGGATTCAGTCGACTTTGTGAGCAGGAGTTTTACTTTCTGCCATATGCCATACCTGCCATTCTACAACAAAGATTAATCAAAGGGAAATGATGATATTCTAATTATTCTTTGTTTTATATATCAGTTTAAATATCAGAAAGGTTCTATAATGAAAAATTGATTCCTTGTAAGAATTTCATGAAATCTGTGCTAAGTACAGAACCTTTTAATTTCTTTGTAGAAAATATGAATGTCATATCATGGCATGTCTGCACTACTCTCTAGGACATGCACAAAAAGCCTGGAGATAGCTGATGACTGTCTATCACAGGTACATATTGTAGGTAATGAAATTTAAGTGTAAGTCCTGAAAGCCAAACAGCTGCTTCTAATGACTTGCATACCAGAATAACATCAGTGAACAGCAGCTATTTTCATCCTTACGCCCTTAAGGCGTAACAGCAGCTGTTTTCATCCTTACATCCTCAAGTCCCCTCCCTGAGGAAAGAAAAATAAACATCAAAAAACAAAACAAAACACAAAAGGCAACATTGGCAACTGGAGTATTACAAATTACATACTTTTAGATAATGGATACACTGACGTGAGAAATAGGTTTAAATGCTAGGTTTCTAATATTTTTTTCCTTTCATTACAGATTAAAAGAGATTTCCACATTTTCAAAGACAAAAAGGCAGAGTTGCAGAGATCCTAAAAAATGTAGTTGAGTGTCTAATTCTGTCATTCATTAAAAATATTGCACTTCAAATAATTGTCTTTATTTTTTTCTGGAAAAATAAATGTTTCCCCTGTTTCATATATTTAACGCTAAACTGCTGTTTACTTTTAAACAATTACTTAATTAAAAATAATACTTATATCAGGGTTAAGAGGATTCTTTTTACATGGTGTCTTAGGACACAAAAAATGCATTCCAAGAAGCTAAATACAGAAGGAACAAAGTATTGGTTAAGTAAAAGAATTGTTCTTCTAGAATAGAACAGTGGCCAGACTTCCTTAACTGACAGTCACAAGACGAACTGACAGAAACTAACTGCAGTGATTGCTAGTTTTTTCCTTCTACTTCAGAAATTCTAATTATTCATCATCTTGCCTACTGGCAGATCCCCACTGCTAGGCATGCGATGCAATCCTGGGATGGCAGCCTGAAGAGAAAACTGTTTCAAAGTAGAAAGCTATGAGCAGCCACAAGCAGCTCCAAGTAACACTTTGAAATAACTTGGCATCCTTTCTCTCTACAACTTTGTTCCAATTTTCTCTCTTTTGTATTTAGCCTAGGGAAAGGTACTTAAGCAATCACATGGGAACTGTTTCACTGCAGATATTTAAATGTGTTAATTAATCAAATGTCTATATAATAATCCTTCACAACTGTACAGGAAATGTTTGCCTTTTCTCAGAATTTCCAGTGTTAAAAATCTGATGAATGAGCTTTTACTTTCATCTCTGATTCCCTGGAAATATGTCTTTGACTTATGAGCTTCATCCATTTATAAGCCTTCTCTAAAGAATAACACTGTTTTTAACACATTTTTCTTCTAAGTGTTGTGTTTTTGCAGTGTTTTTTCATGTCAGATCCACATCTTTCTGGCCAGCCTTTCCATTTTGTTTCGGGTATTAATCTCTGATGGACTTGTCTTTGGATCTCTGAAGAGAAGTCTTCCTTTGTGACTGAATTTAAATTCTCAGTAACAAAATGCTAAACATCCCCAAGGTGTTTCACTAGAGATCCTTTTCTTCAATAAAACCTCTGGCTCAGCTTGTGAATTACAGACACATCCTGAATTATCAGAAGGTTATGAAAGGAAATTGATTTTAATAGACCAAAGACCTGTGGATAACTTTCCTTAATTGCTTATATTTTTTTCTTCAAAAAAATTAAAAAGAGATAGTTCTGTTCCATAATTAGCAGAAAAAAAAAATAGATAAAAAAGTAAAATCAGCAGGTAATTATAATTAGTTATTTACTTCAGCGCTTTCCAGGCTTCAGTCAGCAGAGTTATTTGCTGGTAACAAGCTTATTTTGCATTATCATAGCTCTTATTTACAACTATGTACTTTTATGACCAGTTTTGAAATAATGAGATTCCAGACAATTACAATTTGATAAGTTCATTATTTAAAAGTGATTTTCTTAAAGAAAATACACATTTATATGACTAGAAACTTGAAAATATTTTGTCAGCATTGCATTTGTTGTTGTTGCTATTGGTTGGTTGGTTGTTTTTTTGTTTTGTTTTGTTCTGCTTTGTTTTTTCCCCTAGAAGAGTCAGAGTAGAGGAAATAGGTTACCAATACACTGTACAGCTTGTTTTGCCACCAAGTCTCTGAGGTCTTCTTTTGCTAGTATTTTAAAATCTCTACAGGCTGAGAAAACTAGTAAACTGGATATAAAATCCTTCACTGAAGTGACTTTATGCAAATGAGCCATTAATGCAGTCTCCAGGATGTTGTCATCCCAATCTGTTTCTGTCTTAGCATTAACTTCATAACATATGTTTGCATCTATTTTACGATAGTGGTAGCACTTCTCTCATGTGAACCAGGAATTGGCCCCAAAACTTTTGAGTAGTAGCAGCTTGCTATACAATATAGGAAGCCACTGTGTAGATCCTTAAAAATGACTTCAAACATTCCCAAAGCATCACTTAAATAAATTGCTCTTTTAAAGGATTATAGAATAAATGGATGAATTGATTCCAGACATTACGCATTCTGATGCATTTTTTCATGCTAGACTATACTGCAGTGTGTCACTTCTGGTGACTTTCCTTCTTTGTTTCCTTAGTGTTTCAGACACGAGATGCTGATACTCTGAATAATACAATCTTACACGACCTAAATAATCTTGCATGTCAAAAAATAGCAATAAAGAGTACCACTGCTTTGTTTTCTAAATTTTTGTTTCTTTAGAAGAAAGAAAAATATGTTGCTTTGTTAATAACATAGACAATACTTACTACTTTCTACTGGCTATGTTTTAAAATAACCACAGCCTACAAAATGTGAACCCATTTAAATATCATCTTCGTGAAAATAGTTCTCTGTTACACAAAATTCTTTCTTAAGTAGATTACCTTTTCAGACTGATAAAAATGGAGTAGGCTTTATAAACAGTCAACACGAAATTGATACTGTGTTTCTTCTGCTCTAAATAAAAATGAAAATTCAAAACTGAAAAGCTTCTTGGCATTTTTTGAAACTTTACACTTCACAGTTTTAAACACTGTTTGCGTGACTGCAAATTCATTTTTAAGAGTGCCAGGTTTCAGTTGCAAGAACTTAACAAATTCTAAACTGCATAAAAGCCCATGGAGCAGGGAAAGAAACTCTGGATTTCTCTCTCTTAAGCCTTTTTAAAAGAATCTGGATGAAATTTAGTTTTGCTACTGAAAAAATGAAGGACAAGGCCTGGGCCAGTCATGCCATAGGAAGGACACAGTGGAGAGGCAATACTCATTCTTTCCTTGTCACAGCTGGTGTAGAAGGAGGAATAAAAAGAGAGAAAAGTGACAGCTTCAGATAGGAAGCTCTTCTTGCTCTGCAGCATAATCTGTTACTCTAGCTTGTTCCTTTGGAACTGATAGAGCAATAAGCCGAGCTTTCCACATCTCTCATGCAGCAGGGAATGTAATGGTGCAATGACTGTTTTTCCAGCAAGAAGCTGCCTTCAAAACACACATAGGTAGAAGCTCCCCTGTTTTCTTTCTAATTTATCATTCATAAAAACTGCACTGTTGCTATGCTTCTACTTTGTGAATCATATACTTTGATTTTTAGTGATGCAGCTTTGTCAGATAATTAGCCTATAGCAAGCAGTCATAGTGAGATATGGATCTGGACCCATGAGGCTGAAAAGGATATTTTACCTTCATCACTATTTTTTTTGCATGATTCATAAAGCATTAGATAAAATGTTGGCAAGACTTCCTCTTTTCCAGGTTACCTTTGAAAGAAAGGAGTGGCCCAGTATTGCTTAAATACAGATACTTAAATACAGAGAAGTCCAGTCCTTTTCAATTTGATGCAAATATCTGATCTGCACATAAGTCAGATGCCTATGCAGTGAAGAATAGCTACTCCCTTATTTCCCAAATTTATAATAAACATGAGTATTTTGAAGTATCTAACTTTCCTGTGAACTGCATAGGATTTCACTCAAACGTATTTGATTTTTACTCAAAAAACAAAAAAAAAAAACAAAAAACAAACCAAAACAAACCAAAACAAAAGAAACACCTTAATATATGATTTCCAAACAAGATGCAGCCCATCATTGCTGAGGGAAAAACTCCACCCCTCATCCCATTGTAAGACATCAGTATCAATGTAAACTAATAAGGAGGTCATCCTTATCTTCTTTCTACCTATGAGTTTGAAACTGGGTTTCATTTAATGTGCTAGAACTAAAACTTCATCTCAGATTTTACTTTGGGGGGAGTGGAAGGAGAGGTAGAAGAATGAAAGAGCAGACATTGATCTCCATGGATCAACAACAGGAATTGACGGAATGGTGTGGAGCTATGCTGGGGAGGGTTAGGGTTGGTGTTAGGAAAAGATTCTTCACTGAGTGCGTGGTGTGGCACTGGAACAGACTCCTCAGGACAATGCTCTTAGCACCAATGCAGCCATAGTTCAAGAAGCATTTGGACAATACTCTAAAACATAGTTTAATTTTTAGGTAGTCCTGTGTGGAGCCAGGAATTGAATTCAGTGGTCCTTGTAGGTTCCTTCCAACTAGAATTCCTTCCAATAGAATTCTATTCTATTCAGCTGTCAATAGTGAATTTCATTTTTTTTTTCCATAACGTGTTTACAATGCTGCTGTGGCTGCTGTGACTTACATTTTTCACTACTAAAGTATAAAAGAAAAACAGATACTTTCCAGGTATATACACAGTATTTTCAAGGGACATTGCTATAAGGATTAAAACTAGACTCTTGGGAGAAAAGCAAGAGAAAACCATCTGCCCAGAATATCCAGTTTTCAAAGTTGGAACTGTGAGAAACACAAAGAAAATGACATTGAAGTCTAAAGGCTGGAGAAGAAAGAAGAAAATGAGGTAAAGATGTGCAGTAAATGTGTTAATAAAGGAACGGGTAAAAGATTATATATGAGATCTGAGAAGGAAAAGAAAAAGATTGTACTCTTTGCTATATCAGCAAAGGAAGCCTAAATATACTTACATTATCTACATTAAGATATTTAATCAACTGTGAATGAGCTGATACATGATAGGTTACGTTAAGGTTTCCTGTAGATTACTATTTTTTAAAGATGGGCTTTGTTTTATTCTCTTGAGTTCAAAAGTTTGAAAAAAAGAAACGCATTCTGGAAATAACATGTCAGAATCTGTTTTCGACAGAGACAATTACTTTGTCTTTAAAGATCATTGAAAGAAACAGAGAAAAGCTCTATATGCTTTAATATTACAAACTGTATTGCTTTTTCCTAAATACATTCATGAATTATAGCCATTTAAGTGTTTTAAATTATGTATTTGTAATGTCAGCTGAGTGTCCTAGTGTTGTTCAAGCATTTGCATGTGCAAAAAAGAACAAGATGTTTTGAGAAATTTATCAAAGGATTTACTTAAAAACATATTAGAGTCTCTTTCTCCTGTTTATGGCACTCCTCCCCCATCATTAACTACAGTATAACCCTGAAGTGAAAAGTAATACTAATTCAAATTGGTTTCATGAAGGGACAACTTCAATAACATTCATTCCTTGCATTTCTTCTATTCTGTCTTCTTGTTTCATATGATTCATGTTGCCAGAAGTGGTTTTAGCCAGGTGAGGTTATGTGGAACAAGAGTGTCTGCTCCCTTAAATGTATCTAATCAAAAGAACCATAAACAAAACACAGAGAGACAACCCTGACAGCAGATGGTAGGGGAGGATAAGAACAAGCCTGGTAGTCCACACAAATGGGAAAGGATATGTGCGTGTGAGAAGATTTAGTTTTTCATCTGGGAAGATAAGAGCAGGAAGGGAGACAACACAAAGACATAAAATCTGACCAATTAACATTAATAAAGACAACGAGCAACAAACCTGGTCAGTCATATAATTTGACTAACAGTCAAGAACCTGCAGAAAAGAGAAAACACAAAACATTGTGACTGAAAATGATGTAAACCTGACAGTCCAGGATGTTGCAAGGTGTTAGTGGGGCTCTGCCAACTGAGGAAGCAAAGTGCACGGGCATGGGGAGCATCAGGAACAAGTTGAGGCTAACAGAATGTGATATAAAAGGAGCCACTGGCATGCAAATGGTGCTGATCTGCACACTGATCTGACTGAGCTAGAGTCCTGGGCTAGAGGAGGCAGTCTTAATCTTAACATCACTTAACACAACATGCATGTTTTAATGCAGAATTCATTTATTAAATTTGGAAATAAATGAATTACCCATTCTTTTTAGTTATTTCAGTACCTACCATTCAAAAAATTTGCTGTTAACGCATATGTCAAGAATATTCAAACACCAATGAATTTTTAATAAATAGGTTCCAATTAGTCGATAAGGTCTCAATCTTATGTATCAATCTAAAAGTGTCATTTTTGCCTTTTCTCTCAATTTGGCTCTCAAAAAATGCATGTAAGAATATTGATGAGCTGTTTGGATGTGTCATAATGATATACTTCTCCTCAGTGTCAAATTTCTACATTTATTATTAAAATATAAAGTGATACACCCTTTGTGGATAAAAGATAATTAACAAACTGTTGTAGTATTTATATTTATTTCGTAATAACATATAAGTTAATGTCAACTTGTTAAATGCAAACTTTTGAGACTGAAAAGCTGAACAAATGTCCAGACCCAAGATTCAAAAATCACTAATAAATCAAACTGTATATTTCCTCTTAAGACACAATTTATTTCAACATCTGTAAATGAAAGGCAAATAAAATGAATGCAGAAATATTTCTACATATATAGAAATAAGTACATATGTACTTATATAGGTGAGTACAAAAATAAGATCATGACAGCAATTGCAATTCTAATTTATGACTGTGCTTTGTCTTCTCTGTTAGCCACAATTAAGTCAGTTTCTGTCAAATTTGATTTTGAAACAATGGAAATCCATTGGATAAATAATCCTCATGTAACTTCCAATACTTAGAGCAAAGATCAGATGTGTATTAATTTTGAAGATGGTTCAGCTTTGTATAGAATAGAATGTTAATTATATACAACAAGGGAGCAGTTCATTGCTACGCTGCGTAGCTACAATCTATAACAAAATTTATTTCCTAAATTGCATCAGGCTATAGCAAATGTGTGCACAAATAATCCATAGACTGATATATGCTAAATTATACCAAGCCTTGGTGTCTTCTGCAAAATATCCAAGAGAAAAATTCTGAGATGCTGCAAAGGTAGGGACACAATCTAAGCGTATATCAACAAGCCAACAGAAAGTTCTCACATATTAGAATCCAGATCCTCTGTGAACAGTACAAAGGCCTCAGAAGTGGAAAAGAGAGCAGAGGTGTTTCTAAGTCATAATCTAGCTTTCTGATTCCCATTACCACACAAAATATCTCCTCATAAAAGTTTTGCCAGAGAGCACAGCATGCTCCTCTTCCTTTCTATTCATGTTCCTCTGTAACTCTGTGTAAGCATATTAGAAATCAGAACAAGTGCACCTCACAAGGTGGTTCTAGACAACCAGGAAACAAATTTATTTCTCCTTTTATCGCTCACCATCTCCTCCCCTGAACTAAAACAGACGATTGGTGCTCAGAAACATCCCAGTTCTTTACAGGATCTTTACTTGAGTAAAACACTTGCAGTCCATACTGCACAGAGGAAGTCACAGAAAAGAAGCAAGACTTACAGGAGCTCTTTGATTAAGGCATGAATACATAAGCTAACTCTTACTCATGATATGTGCATATGATGTAGAAGTGCATTTGAAAATCAGCACAATAAAGAGGAAGCTGAGCTAGTGAACACACACAAAAAAAAACAACAACAATATTTCAAGGCTAATGTAATCAATAAATTCCAGTCTGCATCAGGAGTCTAATTACTATAGCACAGATGTAGTGATGTGGATATATGGGGCACCAATAAAAAGGTCACAATATAGTGCGTAACTATAATTGAATGCACTGCTTATAAAAGAACAGCTACAGCATTACATACTGGCTTTAGTGAAAAAATATTTTTTACTTTAAGTAAAAGGACAATACCTTCTTTTTGAATTGCTTTTTTTATTATAAAAGAAGAAGTAGCTATTGAGTTCAATACTTAGAAAAAAGAGAAAAAAAAAAAGCATAGTCCCAATTTAAATTGTGATGTACAGATAGGACAACTTAGAATGATGCAGTCCATAATGAGACCTGATATCTGATCAAGCATCTATGAATATGGGTTTAGATCTTAGACCTTGCTCACTTGAGTCTTATTTTTGTGACAGTCTAATTCAAAATGTCAACATAGAAGAGCCAAAGAACTGTATCAGTGCTAACAACTGCTTCAGTTCTATAATAGAACCATTTTTTAAAATAAGTTATAAACAGTATAGTGCTTCACAAACTTCAATAACACAAAATATTTGCAGAATACCATCCAAAATACATTAACACCTCTTCTTTTTCTAAACCATTACAGAATTCAGGGAAGAAAAAAAAAAATCTGACAAGAAATTAAGAGAAAATTTTAGAAGAGTTTTAATTTATGTAATGCCTCTGGATCAAATTCTGAAAGAATTGAGTTGCTTTGTCTAGGTGTTGTACTGCATTATACCTTGACAAATCACTCAAACCCCCACATTTAGGATGTCTAGTCACTCCCATGGATTCCAGATGTTGGCATATGTTATAGCTTATGTGATTTCTGCTTGAAGTTGAAACATATACATTTACAAAATATTTTCATTTTTAATTGATAATTCAGCTTTAGGTTCAAGAATTATCTTAATGAATCAAGAATGGCATCTACGTATTAAACACCTGCAGTGAAAATGTCTGTCTCATATCTTTTTAAAGCAGCTGTTTTGGTCTCATTATCTCAGGATAATAGGATTATAGGGTAACTCAAGTTTGAAGGGATCCCAGGAGATCTGTAGTCTAACTTTCTGCTTAACACAGGTTCAACTATAAAGTAAGACTAGATCCCTCGTGGATTTATCCAATCTGTTTCTTGAGAACCTCCAGGGACAGAATCTGTACACTCTTCCTGAGAAATATTTTCAATGCTTGTCTGTCCTTGTGACCAAGTTTTTCTTTATACTAGGCATTTCAATTTCAGGCATTACTGGTTGGTGGCTAATTTTTACGTCAGAATATAGCCATATTTCTGTTTTTTTCAAGTAAATGCAACAAAAGAAGAAAGATTTCTAAATGTGAACTAGTACTTACTTAGGGAGATATATCCAAAAAAACACCCATAAGGCAGTTTGAAGCTACATTCTAACGAATTCTGGATTAGTACACTCAAAGACTCAGTCTAATAACTCAGTCTATAAGTTGTTTTTTTTTTTTACCTGTGGTGTCTCACTTCAATTTATAGGAGGGAGAGCAATTTCTTTTAATATCTGTATACCTGGCGTGAGATTAAGAAACAGCAGCTCAAATGTTGGTCCAACCAGTTCATTACGGACTTAATCAGGGAAATGAGGAAGGGGAGGATGGACACTATTATGAATTAGGGTAATGGAGAAGGGAAGGAAGGCAATAGAAAAGATAGAAAAGAAGAAGCAAGGAGTCATTATAGGAAGCAAGAGGGAGATAGTCACCACCATGGATCCAATGAAGTTTGTAGTTCAGTCATTGATCTTCAGTAGTGGTGGGTCATTGGGCACTGTTGTTCTGTTGACAACGACAACGGAAATGACAGTGACCATGGCGATGATGGCCCTTTTTCAATGCTTTCAAAGTGGTCGAGTCAGCTGTCTTTGGAGTGACGGCTCAAACCCAAAGTGGCTGAGTCAGCTCTCCTTTCTTTTTCCTATCCTTTTCTTGTAATTTTATTAAAATCTCTTGCATTTTATGCTGTGACTGATATCCAGACACCCTTCCAGAGAGATGGGAAATGAGAGTTTAACCTCAACTCGATGTCCATTGACGAGTTCATTGCTATATATTCTGAGCACAAAATTATCACAGAAAATTTAGTGGCATCTCCACCATGCCAGTCAATTAACTGGAATGTCCAGATGAACCTTTCCAACAGGCTAACTGAAATACACAAATGCTAAAATAATTTATCATTCTAAAACCAAGCCTTAGTTGAACACTTAAATCAGTATTTCAGTTTGGAACTTGAGTACAGAAAAGATAGATATTTGTCATAATTATTTTAGCTTTAGTCTTCTTCCTCTTCAGTATTTTCTACTGTCAGACTCTGAAATTCCTTTCATCTGGGAAATGAATTCTTGTGGCTCTGACTCTCATCACTGAATTATTCCAGTGTATTAGAAGTTTAATACAGGTTAGTGAATCTCTAACATAAAATTTTGTATATCCAATGTCTAATCTCCCATTCCTGTCTTGAATGCTCCATGCAGTTTCTATAGATATTGAAAATGAACTGATTAATACAAACTAAGATTTGCTCAACAAAGCTGGTAGAATTTATAAACTGTAGAGATTTAAATATAGTAAGTAATAAGTAGTAGAAGTAATAAGGTTCGGATTTAGCTGTAATGTAGATGAGCGATTTCATTCTGATTCTTCTAGGCAAGAGGTATGCAAGAAGATAGCAGTGTTTCTTCTCAAGAAATGAGACAGCATGCTCATCCATTTTATCTGGCTATATTTTCATGGTGATATTAGTATATATGCACACTTATATGGAAAGGCTGGCTACAGCCTCCCACAAGCTCCTTCATTGCTTAGGTACAATGTAGGTATTTATAAATTTGCTTATCGTGACTCTCAAATCACTCCCCTTTTCTATAGCAAAAGTTAATCCTGCTGAATGTATCTGTATAGAACCATTTATTATCCTGTGACATAAAGTACATTAACATGAATCTGACTAATGCAACTGCAGTCTTGCAAGAGACTAGCAACTGTTTTGAGCAATAGCTAGAAGCCAGGAGCTCTAGAGCATACATTTGGTAACAGACAACAGTGTGGGTGGAAGAAAGGACTCTGAACACTTAAAGTTCATTGACTGAACTGCAATTCATCTATCAATATGAGACACAACAAAAGTGTCCTTTTACAAATTAAATTCTGCCTCAAATAGCACAGTCAGTTAGCACTCCATGACCTTTGCATTTTCTCCCACCTTTCTATACACTGGAAAAGAAGACAGAAAGAATTGAACATGAAGGCTCTGAGCAGCCCATAACCTCTTCAGACAGGAACTATACAGCTGTAACTGCATAAAAACATTCTAATCACACTTTTGTGATTTTGAAAACATCTTTGGAGACATAATTTCTTTTTTTATTATTATTTTTTTGAGCATGGAAAAGTACTTAACAAGTGAATGATTCAGTCTCCAGCACGAAGGATCCAAACTAGTCAGGAGCATCAGGGGTGTATAACTTGCCCTCTTGTGTCTTAACCAAAGTTTGATTCTTAACCATTGCATAAATAAAGAGAGTCAGATGAATGAGGTTAAAAACCTGGTTAAATTCTTTCCATTTCTGAACCAGAAAGTAATGTTTCCTATTTAGTTCCATGGAAACAAACAATACATAGCCCAATAGAACTATCTGATATAGCAAATTCTCAGCTTCCAAACATTCTTTTTAAACACAGTCACCACCATTAACTATGTCTTTTTGTCAGAGACGAACATGAGCCTGCATGCTGCGCTCATAAAAATCTGCAATAGCTGTATGGCCATCTGGTTTGTGTTTCACATCTCTATCACCACTGTAGAAACACATCATCCACCACTTCATCGTGCTACCATCCACTGTTTAATCTCTAGAAATGTTCAGGAAGTCTTGATGAATGTCAATGGATACTACTTTTTTCCACACAGTGACACACCTTTGTTTCATACGCCCTTCCATGTCAGATGCCATCTTGTCAGACTGCCCCTCTTCTGCCATCTATCACACGGCAATAAAATATAATGGAATATTGGTGGGTTCAACTGCTATTGCCATACCACCTACATCCACTTCTGACGTCATAGGTTAATGTAATAAAATAGGAGGCATTACTTTTGGAGCAGTCCTTATACTTTAAACCACTCGCATTTTATTTTCTCTTTCATAATCTCTTTTTTTTAATCCTCTCTACTTTACAATTCTGAAGGGCAATGCTCATTTTAAAATATGTATAGACTTCATTTAAAATAAATGAATCTAAAACCCTCTGGGGCAAAACAATGTCTGGTGTATCTCACCTAACTTCAGTAGAGCTACACCAAGGTTGAATCCAGGCCCATGTCCTCTCATTTGTCAACAGCCTAGAGAAAAGCAAAGAAACTCCTTTAAAAATATGGATTATTTTATATTCTCCTCCTTTCTATTTTTATTTTTTTTGTTGTTTTTCAGCATTAATAGAAACTTTTATTAGTGAGATTTCATGCATTTGTCTTTATGTTTGATAACATTTTTGAGCACTGTGATAAAATCTGCGGAAATTAATGTAATCGTTTCCAGCTAGATTCAATAACTCTAATTACCAGCATTTCTAGTTCAACTGCAAAATATGCTTTACAATCCAGCATACTGAAGGAAATTTAACTACCGCTGACTCAGTGTTCTTTTATGTTTGTGTAAGGAGAACAATCAGAACATAAATAAAGAAAAAAATGAATTTCTATTCGTCATAGAATTATCATTAGGGATATTGCAGAGATTCATAAAAATATAAAAAAATCCAATCAAGAATCTTTTGTCATGGTGTATTTACAATTAGAGAAAATTGTATGAACACATTATATGAAATGATGTGTCATCACAGTAATGCATTTTTAAAATGAAGAACATCTCTGATATCCTAAAATAACTAGCTGTTTCTGATGTGATATATTCATCACTGTTCTTACTATTACACACCCTTATTTTTATATTCTATTTGATTGAAGATGTCTTCAGTAGCTTCACATGCAGGAAACAACAGAAAGGATAAGAACTAGACTCCTGATTATTTTCCTGGATTGTGAGAAGTAACCATAACCTGCTTGCATCCATAAGAATTTTAAATACAGGTCTATACAAATTTTTGTGTTGTTAAACTCCAAAATAAGACTGTATTAGTAAAACACTGATTTATGGACATTTTGTCTTCCATAAATATATATATATTTTTTTTAACCTAGAACATAGTCCATAAAACATAGACATAAAGTTGCCAGGCGTTCTTTCTATTACCACAGTTGACTCATGGGACTGTAAGCGCTATGTTCTACTATTTTTTAAGTAGAACATACTGTTCTGTTTCAGTCATTAAGCTATTAGTAGGCACAGCATCTGTGATACCCTGTGAAGGCAGATTAAGAAGAAAGACTGAAATCATAATATTCAATTGTGTTATCATTAAGGATGCAGGAAGTCACAAGTCTACTAACATATGATAGATAAGCAAAATAGCTAGCTTCTCCCCACTGAAAATATAATTATTTATATGTTCAGAGATATCCAGGATTTAGTCAGGATTACAAATGTAACTGTTTAAAGCTTTTGAGGGATATGGGATTACAATTAATTCTTCTCAAGGCTGCAAATAAAGCGATTCATTGAGTTTATTACATGTGGTTCAACGAACCACGAGGTTTAAATACATAGTAATAATAGATCACAATCTACCTAATTTTAAATAAGCAGTATCATTACACAGTAAACATGAAGTACAGTTTTTTTCTAAAAATCCACTGTAATTTTGAAATAGATTTCCTGCCCAATATCAGGAAGACATACATATTTAACATTCTTCTCAATTATTCCAGCTGCAAATTTCAATGTGTATTTCTATAATGTTCACTTTTATTTGTCCACAAATCCAAGCTGTGTTCAAAGACACAGAAATCTATATATCTTACATAACAGGCATGTCACAAGTGCAGATACCCCTTGCTCTTTCATCCGAAGTGATCATAAATGGGAAATTCACTGGTAGTCTGATGGCTCACAAGATCTCTTTTCTTTTTTCCTCAATAAAATTAATTTACTTCTCTCCAGAGTAGTAGAATAGCATCACTTCATGGCTCACAGTACTCAGAATTCCTGAGCTTTATACTATTCTTCTTCAAAGACATATATCAAATTTAGTATTGCAGAATAGCTTAAAAATTAAAAGTTCTGAGTGTCTGTCATTTCCAGAATGAGATGCTAGGTCCTATTTATGTTTTCAGCTTTCTTTGCCTATTTTAATTCTTCTCATGCTCTGTTCTGTATTTTGTTGCCTAGTGTTTGTGCCAAATGTATACATTTTTTCCATTCACAGGGAGCCCCCCCTTTAGTAAGTAAATGAGACAATCACAGTAAAATCCAACACCTCAGAAAGTTAGAACACGTGTTCATGCCAAGAAATACAGTCAGCACTACTGGTTAGGGACATAACTAACATTTTCAAACTAGTCAACTTAAAGAACAGTATCACACAGGGGATGCAGGGATCCTGAGTAACTTTAACCTCCCGAGCTTAGATAAGACATTAGGATCTACAGTGATAGAGCACTCAGTCTACCTGCAAAATACTTGGAAAACCAGACTGTCTTCAGGAGAAATGTTATATGCTAAACATCTGAAGCCTTCTTTCAGTGATAATATGCACATATCCTCATAAAACTAACATGTTTACTTCACTACATTTTTCTCACAATAAAAGCTTCAGAAAGTTGCTTAATATCACTGGATATTTTTAACTTTATGGATATCTAGCATTTAGTACTAGCTTTTATGAGTTACATTTGATCCTTAATTTTTTTTCTGAGCTTCTTGCCCTTCTTTGAACTACATCATACAACTTTGGATTGTTAGTACCATGCAAAATAGACAAAAAATTAGGTATTGGTCTGCAAAGCTACTAACACACTTTGGATTGCTGAATATAGAGAATAATGATCACTAGTAATAACACAGAATAATAACCCAAATGCACATGGTATATAGATTGACCCACGTGGCATCGAAGTGAAGAGAAGAACATTATTTTGCTTACCTGGTTTCAGTAGAGTGTGTTAATAGCACACCAAGGGGTCACAGTGCAATTGAAACACGCCTAGAGTCAGGCCAGGACACTCAGTGGGGAAATACTTCTGCCATTATGGTGAGGGAGCAAGGGACAAGATGGGCAGCTGGCACAAATTAGGCAAGAGGCTATTCTATACTGTGAGGCATATTGGGGAAGCTACATAAAGCTACGGGGCTCCAAGGGCTGAGGTAATGATAGATCTGATCAGAAGGTATTAATTTTGTTATAAGCATGATAATACTTAGTTATGATAATAGATAGTAATGATTGATTCTTACAATGCTATTTTTCTTATTTTTAGAGATCCTTCATGGAACTAAGTTGTTTAATACCTTATTTACTACATACGATCCTTGATGTGCTGTTTACTATTTCTGGGGGCTGGATTAAGGTTGCCATTTTTCTGTGCTGTGTAATGCTGGTTGGGGAAACTGTTCTGGTATTTGTATTCAATGTTACAGTTGTTCTCTTACTTCAGGGACCATATCTTGGAAACTATTAATTATTTCCCACTTTGTCTCCTTGGGGAGTCAGGCTATAGGGGAGAAAAGAGGGAATATTAAAACCATCATTTTCCTATTGCTATGTCATTTAATATGTTTCAGGTCTTGTTTAAGGTTAAACAATTACTACAAATATCTCCTGGGCATCTGCCATGAGTCTGGACACTTATATGTGGCAAGGAGAGTGGGATGGTATAGGTAGGTATCTAGAGCAGTGGGCACCTCTGTTGTTTTGGATCTTCATCCATAAACAACTGCAGATTCTTTAAATAGTAGTAAAATACTTGGAAAAGGAGTGCTGTGACACTGGTAATTCTAGAGAGAGACAAATCACTGCAGATTGCTGAGGCCTGGTTCATGACTACCAAGCCTTGTTTAGAACTATTCAGTGCTCTAAAGAGATCTCTAAATCTAATAAGGCATCTAATCTAAACAGGCACTGTGGTTATTTCAACCCCTCCAATAGGACTTGCAGTTCAATCAGAGAACCAATCTGTGCCAGTATTAGTTGCCCCTATGCACAAGACAAAAAAATGCTGCAAAAGTTAGCTCTTTTAGTAAAGAAATAAATTCCTACTAAGACAAGGCTGAAAGAAGAAGATAAGGATGAAGTAGGACTATCACAAGGACAGGAGAAGGAGGAAGAAATAGAATTCATAAGGAGGCAATAACCATCCAACCCTTAACTATTGCAAAAATACTTCAGGTATCATCCAGGCAAGCATACTGTCACCCAGCTACTCCCATGCTGGGACAATAGGGCCAGTAGCCTGGACTTAATGGGCGGTGAAGCGAAGCAGCTGGGATCTCTTTCTAGGGAAGCACTGAAAAAGCAATTAGAAAAGGGACACAAGCCTTCACCTAATGGAAGTGACTCTTGTCAGTGAAAGAACAAGGAAGACCTGGTACGTTACCCAGGCAAGTAGACCATGGAGTGAGGTATCCAGTGTGAGGGGATTAGCTGTGCTGGAGGTGATGCATAACACTGACCTGGACAGTGAGTAGTTATCCCAAGATCCAGATGATGTCAGGAGTCTGTGACCCATATGGCATAAATCTGTATCAAGTGCACGATCACTGTGTGCCAACATATTGGTGGTAGCAGACTGGAAAGTACAAGAAAATCCAGCTGTGGATGAGCTTTCTAGCCTGCATCAATAATGTGAGGAAGAGTTCTCTTCCTCCATACAGTGTTGTATCTCAGCTGTGGAGAATCAGTCCCAGGAGCTCCCTGGGAGGGAGGGGATATATATAATATATATATATATATTCCCTCCCTCCTTGAGGGAGGCAATATAGTACGTACACATTACATGCCACCTTGTGATTTTAGCTGTGTGACCATGGAGTGGATATGAGGAAGTGGGATGGAAAATCCACCTCAACCCTAGAGGCGTGAGTACATGAGTTGCAAAGAACACTTGAAAAAGGGGATACTTTCAGGAAAATGTCCCAGTTCCTAGTGGAAAGTCTCCAGACAGAGAAGGAGGGAAACAGGAAATGGGGGAGGAGGTTCTTCCTGATATTCAAAGGGATCTAATGATTATTTCCCCCCCTTCAAGGAAAAAGTTCTAAAGTACCACAGGTCCCAGTATAGTTCTTGAACTCTTCGCAGGCCTTGGCACAATTCCCTGTGCTCCTTTAGCTTCAACCCTAAGGGCAGCCAAAGGCAGAAGTATTTTCAACAATGTAAGCTTCAGGGATTTCTGGATGACAGATTTTAAGCTGTAACCTAAGTAGAGGTGTGATTAAAAATAACAAGAGCTAAAAGCTGCCTCTGAATCATAAACACAAATGTGCAAAATTAGCTTTCTTCAATATCATCATGGATGTCTGAATAATTTCAAACTTCATCACAAAATCTATTATGTCATTTGTTCTATGTCCCTAATAATACTGTAAAAACTTTTTTCAGGAGCATCATCAGTTGTCTTCTGATAGTGTGATTCTGACTGCGTTTTCCTTCTGCTCTCTACAGAACTTGCTTGGGATCAGTTTTGTTACTTATACTCTCTGCATCTTGCTCACTCTTCCTTGACCTGCAGATCTACACCAGAATTCATTATCTGTGATATATTTCAGTTGGATTGGATACATGTTTCTTGTTCTGTTATCTCATAAAATTCATTTTACCTATCTCTTACCACTGCATTCCATTGATGATAAGTGATTGATCACTGATAATTTGTTTGCAGATGGTGAATACCACATCATCCTACACCTGTACTTTCAAGATATATAAATACAGATATCATGCCAGCAGGTAATCTCATCTTGTCTTGAGCAGTCATCACAAAAGGGTACAAATTCATGTACAGCTTATGTCATATCAGTCAGAACTGGTCTATCTCTAACAGATCTGCAAGTTTCATTTTAGGCAACCGAATGTCTTCTAAATTTCCTACAGCTGTTTTGAAAATGTGCAGCAGAATAAAGATGGAAAGAAAAATACAGTAATTACTCAGTGCAAACCTATAGGACGGACTCAGTACTTATATGTCTGGTTTGCTCTGTCTTGCTGTCTGGTCAATCACTGCATGTGTCAGAATCAGCTATACCACTCATTATCTTTAGCTTAGTTGCGAATTTTTGGCCATAGAAAAGAGAACGTACAGCAGAGAAGTTAGGGGTGCTAAGAAGGAAGCCGTGGGTGTGAGGGAAGGTGCTTCAGAAAATGCGTTATGGAATCATGCAAACAAGTGAAAGAAAAAACATACAGAAAACCAGGATTCATATGTTCTGCTACCATTTAAAAATTATTTTTTATCTTAAGACTTATCTTAAGGTTATTTATCTTAAGACAATTTCTTACTGCTCATGGTAAACATTGATTCAATTAGGCGAAAGTAATATTATAAAGAAGGAATAATTGCATGCAGCAATACAGGCTAGGGGATGACCTCCTGGAGAGGAGCTCTGCAGACAGGGACCTGGGCATCCTGGTGGACGACAGGTTGGCCATGAGCCAGCAGTGTGCCCTTGTGGCCAAGAGGGCCAATGGCATTCTGGGATGCATTAAAAAGAGCGTGTCCAGCAGGTCGAGGGATGTGATCCTCCCCCTCTACTCTTCCCTGGTAAGGCCTCATCTGGAGTACTGCGTCCAGTTCTGGGCTCCCCAGTACAAAAAAGACAGGGATCTCTTGGAAAGAGTCCAGCAGAGAGCCACAAAGATGGTGAAGGGCCTGGAGCATCTCTCCTATGAAGAAAGGCTAAGTGAACTGGGTCTATTTAGCCCTGAGAAAAGACAACTGAGAGGGGATCTAATCCAGGATTATAAATATCTGAGGTGTGGGGGCCATAGTGGTGAGGCTCAGTGTTGAATGGAGACAGGACAAGGGGAAACGGACATAAACTTCAGCATAGAAAGTTCCGCACAAATGTGCGCAAGAACTTCTTTACAGTGAGGTGACGGAGCACTGGAACAGGCTGCCCAGGGAGGTGGTGGAGTCTCCTTCTCTGGAGATGTTCAAGCCCTGCCTGGATGCCTGCCTGTGCGACCTGCTGTAGGGAACCTGCTTTGGCAGAGGGATTGGTCTCGATGATCTCTAGAGGTCCCTTCCAATCCCTACAATTCTGTGATTCTTATGGGAATTTCCATTTACTCTGACAATGTGATGGTATAACTTGCACTGCATATGTTAAAAGAATGACTTTGGTATCTTCCTTATCCCCCCTTCTTATCCTCTCCAAAGGGTGTTTTGTTCCTATATCTGCTCATGCTGATTCTCTTGAATTAATCTTTCCACCAAAATCAGTTCTGCCCCTCAGACCACCGTATTTTTTCTTTCATCTGTAAGGCTGCCTGGTTCTCACATTTTTCCCAGCTTTTCTACCTCGCTCACAGATTCCAATTCCATATGTAGGTCCTTACATCAATCACTTTTACATCAAATGGGTAGTGACAGATTGATTTCTGTTCCCAACTGAGTTTTCTGTCTCATCTCCTATCAGGGGATAAGGGTATTAGGGCAGAAGGAGTGATCCTTTACAGTAGAATCTGCATCTATAATCCAAGCCTGAATGAGAAGAAAACAATTTGATCACCTTTTCCTCTACCTAGAGTAGAGTTGCAAGTGTGGAGAAGAAACAAACAGGAGATATTCTTGCACTGTAGAGAAGAACAAATAATCTTGCTCTGATAATCTTCTTGTTTTTGTTGTTGTCACTGCTGTTTCTTTGTTTGTTTTAGTAACTTAAATCTCGCCTAACTAAGAAAACTCCAATGTTTGTACCACTCAAGGAGACAGGCATATGAAGGTGTGTTTTCTACCTAAGAAAACTTACTGGACTTTGGGAACATCCTGTGTCAAGAAAAATGATTTCTAGTCTCTGCCAAAATCTTATTATCAAAATTTTCTTACTGCTGATTGCAAACATTGATTCAATTAGGCATAAGTAATATTATAATGAAATTATTTTTCTTATACATTTCATTTTGTATACTAGGCAACAATAACTTTTAGATTCACTTGCTGATTTGTCAACAAATCATGCCTATTAGTCTACCTTGCAATGCATGTAGTTTCGAGGCCTCCCAGAGGCATATTCATAACTTTATCTCTTATGTGTACATGTACACAAACATGCACATATTTGTAAAAAATGTCTATGTATCTTATTTGGTTATGTCATCACAATATTACAAAATACTTACATAATATATTGGTCACATTGCTGTTGTACACTTATAATTGGGTTCAAAGAAAAATAATTTTAATCATATCATGATCAGTGTACTTTTTTCCTATAGGTGTTGCAGGCAGGCCTCTGCTTGGGTTATGATTATAATATGATTATACCTCTCATCATAGTATTTTTGTTCAGTGGATATAGTTATCAACTATGACACCTACAAAATACGAATGATTTATATGTCACACCGGCCAGCACATGGAAGAAGCAGCTGTAAAGCAAGTTTATAAAACTTTTCTTTGTTTTTCTTTACTTTTTTTTCCCCCTGTGGAAACCACAGACCTATAAATAAAAATAATGAAAGAAAAGAAAAAAAGGAAAATAACAGGTAATTAAATACTGTGCAAAATTTGGAGATGAAAACCATGCAATTGAAGTAAAACGAAATAAATAATAACAAAATAAAATCTCCTGATGGTAGAATGATTAATGTCAGGGCTTGTGCAACTTTTGATCAACCACATCCTTGAAAGTCTATTCTAAGTTAAAATCAGAAGAATAATTTGAAAAACAATGCTTTGTTTCTCACAAGATTCAACCATCTTCCATTCAATATGCATAGAATTTGTCTGAATCATCTCATGTATGGAAGTTGACCATTCACATATTTTAATGGATCAAAATGAAATAAGTGTAAGTCTGTGGTCAGCCCAAACTACCATCTACAAGGAGTCTACAGCCAGACTACAGAAGAGCACAGTGGGAATTCTCACCCTCGTGCAAGACTGATAGGATACTAACATCTTCATGTTTAACTTGCAGAATATAAAAACAAATCCAGCCTTATTAAAATCAGCAATTGTCAAAGCAACAATTCTAGTCCTGCATTCCTTGCCTTCAGAATCCCAACAACAAAAAAAAGACAATAATAACAACAACAGTAATAAAGCAGATTAATTTGTTTCCTGGAAAATACAGATAATAGAATTAGTTTACGCTGTTTTCCCTTTCCCGCTAAATCAAAGCCAAATGCAGTGCTGCCTTTCTTTCTTCAGATCAGCTTGATGTGTGACCTGTAAACTACATTTACCTATTATTCAGAAACAGGTGTAACTAAATTAGTACCAGTCTATAACTTATATCTATTTTAAAGCCTAGCCTCTATCTTAATATTGTCTTATATTTGACTTCTCCTATCAAAAATTTTCTGCATTTTATATCATGGGAGTATATGCTTCTTTTCAAAGGCTGACTTCATGTATTTCCTGAATGCTACTTGAAAAGACTACTTTCAGAAGATGTGGTTTAGGTTCTTGTTAAGGAAAAACATTCAATTTTTAATTTTAAGGGCTTTGTTTGTTTGATTTTGTTTTTTAAGAATTCTACGTTGCTAGTTGCAGTATTTCCCTATGGAAAATAATTTTTAGTTTATTTTGGAGTTCAGCTTATCAGACAAAGGTACAGAAAACTTAGAGAATACACAGAGATTTATACAAATTGGAAAACTTTTTTAAGTCTATATGCTGAGAATAACTAATAGAAAATTGTATAAATTACTTCAATATTAAACTTGATGCAATTTAAAGTGAGAAGTAAAAATAGATGTCTTAGATAAGAGTGATTGAAAAGTTGATGTAAAACTGATGTGATTTAAACCCAGAAATTGAAACGGACAGGGAAAATAAAGCAATTCAAAATCCTGATGCAGTTCTTAGTGAACAATGGAAATGGTGAGCTCAAATAAGATCGATGTAAAACTTGAGATTTAAAATGTGAAGCAGAGACCTAGAAAAGGTGCCAGAGCCAGTGTGATTTAAAGAGAACACTGGAAGCAGGGATCTGAAGTAAAATTAACCCCCCCCCCCCCCCCCCAAAAAAAAAAGGATACATTTTGAAGAGAAAAATTGAAACATGTTTAATTTATGATCAGTAAATTTCAGAAAGAAGACACAGAATTAGGTCACTTGCTATGTATGTCTTTATCAGTGTCCAAGATTAAACTTGCCTTAGAGCCAAGACAATTCACAATTGTAAATGCAAAATGCTTCTATGAGAAGCATTCTTGGATTTCATTGCCTTTTGGATGAAAATATTTTCTGAAATTGAACTTGTCTGTGAAGTCTAGTTCTGTTTGTCTTTCTGCCATTTCAAAAGCTAACATTTTGATGTAAGCATCTGTCCCTTTTTCAGACTGAACGATAATTTTTGTTCATGTGTTCTGGTCTGGCTTCATCTGTGTTTCACAATATCGAAAGTCTGTATTGTATTATAAGACGTTACAGAAACATTCTGTTTTAAATTTTTTATTTATATATGTATTTATTTTTGTCAGAGGTTTTCACATACCTTGGACAATACTTTATTGTGTTTTGAAAACAAGGATATGAATCATGACTGAATCCCGCACTGGCACTGACACTGACTGCTCCATGGTTCTAGACTGCATTTCTTCTTCAATTTGTCCTTCTTATAAAACTGATACACAAATATTTCTTTGTCTCTCCGTGGGCTGTTTCGGTGAATAATTGAATCAATGGGTGTTCCGACAACTGCTCCCACAGAAAATCTCAAAAATATTGCTACTGCTGCGGGGAGAGAGTGAGCTCAGGAAGAATCTGAAACTTTAAACGTAAGGTACAACTCCTGTTGTTGAATTAAGTCTTAAAATGTCCTAACAAGGACACTGAGTGGGATCTGATACAAACTTGATACAAAGGTAGTCTTACTATTCTTAGAAGTGTGTATGTTGACCTTCTGTTTGGTCTGCACTAATGTTAGGGTTTGGGGACTGAAATATTGGCCTATAACTGTACATCATAAATTGCAGTAAATATTGTTTAAGTCAGCTAATATAAAACTTTATCTCTGCAATTTCTGCAGTTTTGTGCTTGAAGTATTTCATGTTTTATGGACCTATCAATATATATGCAAGATAATTTAAAAGCAGAGAATTGAAATGTTGTCTGTTTAAATACTGAATGCAGAAATGATTTTTTCAATTCCTAAATAAGTTGTAATTTCATTAAAAGAATATAAATAATTGCAGGGTACTACAGTTACTGTTGAACAAGTAGTCACACAAGTACTTTACTAACTGCAATTCTTTTTTTTTTTCTCTGCTCTGGTATCAGGAGATAATGTAGCGAAATTCTTAACCCATCCCATTTCCAATTGCTTTTCAAAGCAAAGGTAAATTTCCATTAGTTTGACATGAAAAGAGAATGAAGTTATGGAAAATATCTAGAATGAGACAACACTGAGAAGAATTCATACATCGGTTAAATATCAGAAACTTGACTGAATAAGCTAGGGGTAAAGTTTCATAATTCTTTTTTATTTGCCACGAAACTGATATAAGTTCCTGAACTATTTTAGCAAAGGCAATTTTGATGGTGATGTTTATAGCACAGCCCTGCAGGAAGAGGAAATAATGATGTGGGAAAATAAACAACCGTCTGAAGGTGAATCAGTTTAATATCCAGAACCAGTAATACCTCCACGTGGACTAGTTAATTACATTATGAACTAGGTAACAAGTTTTTTTCTTGTTTCTGAATGAAGTTAGTGGAGAAAGGCTCCTCCCAGAGAAGAGCTTACTGTAACCTGAATTAGTGTAAAACATACTATCAATTTTTATTAAATTGATAGTATTTAAAAAAAAAACAAACACTCGAATACATTTTGCTAAATACTGAAAATGCAGAAATAATTTTAAAAAGGCATTTTATTTGGGAAAGAAAAAAAGAGAAAAGTAATTCTACTCATCTATTTACTTTATTTTGTTCTATGAAACAGATTATGAAAACAAAGCTGTTGCAGAATTTAGATGAATTTAGATGAGTTCTGCAAACTGGAGTTGTCAAATTATTAATTTACAAATGTAGTTGACAGCCCAACTGATAACTTCTTTTATATTAAAGATTCCATTTTTTCTCACAGAAACACTGTTGCAGACTCTCAAGTGTGTGAATTATCCCATTAAATTACTAGGACTGCAACTATATTTTAAATTCAGGAATAAATAGAATTGTTTGCAGCAACAGGGCCCAATAAGTAGAGAGTGTATCAAAACTTAAAGTAATAAAGCAGTCCTTTTTCATATTTCTGTCTTTCAGTAGGAAAGAATACAGATATTTTATTACTAAACCAAAATTTAAATTCCATCCATCCTTGGTCAATTTTTGGTGCTATTTTGAAGAAGGTGTTGAAATAGTAAAAAGATTATTAGTCTTTGATATTCAATCAAGCATAAATTAAGATTTGTAATTATGGCAGTGGAGAAAAGATTTAATTAGCATCCAGCTTGCCTGGATTGAAACTCAATCCCAGCTCCACTACTAGGCTGCTCTGCTGCTACTGCCTTGTAACTAAAATGTACTAAAACTCTAAAGGAAAACAGAATAAGTATATAAACCCACCCAGAGAATATAAGTCCATTTCTGATGTACTCCTTCATTGTTGTCATAAGGGAACAGGATCTTTTTAGTCTGAGTAGATGGCACGTTCTCAGTTCTTCTTCCAGGACTGTTTTATTCTTTCACAGAAAAGACTGGAGTCTAGGCATTGTAAGTTCAAGTGGTGCAGAGAGCCTTAAGCAAATTCATTAGTAGAAAGTGCAGTATGGATGACTGTTGTATTAGTACATTAGTGTCCATCTTATTCATGCTCTGTACCTCTGTGGTCTTGTAAGCTTACCTTTGTATTTGGATTTCAGGTCAAAGTCAGCAATGTAGGTAGGAATTTTACAGCACAGGTTCCAGTTGCTTTAATGGCTGGAGCTCTTACTTTTGTTGTACCAGCAACTCAATCCCCCTGGAAAAAAAAAGGGGAGAGGGAAGCCAGTAGGCCTCTGGAGTTGGTAAATTTATCTTCTAAATGTTAGAGATGAAAGAAGAATTTTTCCTGAAGCAAGCACCAACCATTCATATTGGTGGAATACCACAAAGAGAAATTATTGCCATCAAATAGCAGTCAGCAATCATATAAATATTTAACAATACCCTAGGTCCTTTCAAAGCTTACCAAAGTGAACGAAAATATTCGCTTTGACTTTACTGGAAAGAATTAAACAGCAGGGAAGTGACATGACAGAAGACTATAAAGACAAATCAAGATAAAACTATAAAACTGATTGAAAGGAAAAACAAAGCAGATAATTAAATTAATAGGGAGAATAGCTCAGTGAATTAGAAAATAATGGAAGAAGAAAGGTCTGAAATATGTGAGGCACATGACCAATGGAAGGTACCGCATAAAAATTAGCACAAAGCAGAAAAGAGAAAATTGCTTTTAAAGCAGAAATTTGAAAAGGGTGACAAAAGTAGAAACAATGAAGGATATAATGACTAAACACTACTTTAAAATCTTCCAAGTTTTCTTTACTGATCCTGGAGTTTTCCACTCATTTTTCTGCTTCTTTCACTAAACTAGTGCTTAAGGTTTTCCTGCAGTCATTGGCAATCAATGCCTACAAATGTCTTAAAAGAGCCATTTATTTACTGGTTGTTTCAAAGGCAATTCAGAGCTCTGTATGTCTGTTTGTCACAAATTACAGCTAGAAAAATTTGCAGATACCATATTTTCTATTGCAATGACCATATTTTTTCTAGATTTGGCCATCAGAAAGAAGAACACTGTTATTAAACATATTTGCTCTAAAAGTAAAGAAAGCCATTGCTCACTACCTAACAGTCATGGGCTGCAATCATATAGCATGTATGGCTATTAGACAAGAAAGCACACATTTGGAGAAGTAATGTCTTCTGGATAAGTCAATTGAAAGATGTAGGAAAGGAAATCTAGCAGTGATTTGTACTGAGAGGTAGGTAAGCAGGAGAGGAGAAAATTCCACTGACCAACTACTGTTACAGAAGAGAATAGCTTTCTCCAATGTGTGTTCAATTGTGCTTTCAGAGGAATCCCAAATGCTTCTGAGAAGAAAGAACAAGGCATTTCTTTTCATTCTTATTATGACTGACATAGCGCCTCTGAGATCCATTTATGGCCAAGGACCTCACTGTGATAAATTCGTTAGATGGATAAGTATTTCAGTGCTTCTCTATAGGTGCTTCATATTGCTCGTGAATCTAAATAATAACTAAATAAAATACTTCAGATAGCTGACCTTGTTTCAGTGGCAGAATAAGTGTAATGCTCTTTTTCATCAACTTCATGCAATTTTTAAGTACTTAGGTGCACAGCTTGTTCCATTATCTAATACACTGACATTCTGCTCTTGGATTGAGCTTGAAGATGCTTTTGCAATGCAGAACAAACAAACAAACAAACAATCAAACAAAATAGTTCTTTCACTTTTTGGGGTTTTTTTCATTTTTTTTTTTCTTTCCCTTCGAAGCTGAATAAAGCTCCTGAGATTCCGCAGAGGTCATGTAAATACGCCTAATTGTACAGTATCTGTATGTGAGGGCATGTTATATCAGCTGTTCCTTTAGGATACCTAAGTCTTCTTCAGACAATCAACCTTCCATTGATTTCAAAGAGAGTTAATCACCCTGTCACTTTGTGGAATGGAGTGTGCAGAATATTGTAGGTCCACCAGTGCCTATTTTTTGATGGTATGAAAGCTCACTAGAGGTCTGATATACTATCAGACTAATGATAATATAAAGGCAAATTGATTAATCCCAAATTTTAACTTGTCAGTTCATGAGAAAATAATAACAAATTAGAATGTGCCCTTCTCCAAAAGCTATCTGTAAAAATAACCTTATGATTTTTCTAAAAAGACTATCGAAACACTTGTATTTTCTTTCATATTAATTTTCCTGTACTGAATGTTTACTGATACTGGACATTAACAGTTATCACTGAGTCTTCTTCTCAGTTATCAAAGAGTCTTCTTTACTCATCAAGACAGAATAACAATCTATAGAATAAAAAATCTGAGTTAGAAGACTCAGCTCTTCAATTTAAAGAAATCTGATGATGCCACTGGAACTATATAGATTTACTCTAGCTAGATAAGCTTTCAAACCCACTGCCCCTGCATCTCTAGGCTTTGTCACTCTGTGAAATTGATCTATAGCCCTAGTCATGAAGTTGAGCTGAGACTGAACTCACAGGAGACAGCGTTTACCAGAAGGAGACAACTGTGAGAGGCGAAGGAAACTTGGCACAGTACTGTGTTTATTTCTGCATGCCTTTCTCAGCCTCATTGCCCTTTCACTACTAGACTAGTTAGTTTGTTGTTTTTCTTCATAATAGACTATGCTGTTTACATGTGAGGGTCTGGTAGTCCTAGAAGATATTCTGTAGTTGAACAAAAGTCAAATGGAAGCAGAGATTCAAACACAAATATTCTAATCTGTGACAAAAGTTTCCAAGAAACAGATGTGATTGTTTAACTCAAGACACAACTTTAAGCTGTATTACTTCAGTGCAATTGCCAGGTCACAGTGTGAAACAATGGTTGAGAACCAGGTGTAACTAAGCCAGGGAACTCAGGCATAAGCAGAGCATCTGAGTGACAGGGAGGCATGGAGACTAGATCCACCTTTCCTCTCTCATTTAAGGGTTAGAAGCCAAGCTCATTCTCCTTTTGAGCTATTGCTAGTCATTGGAAAAAGTGAGTCAGTAATTCTTCTTTTGTTATCCCGTTATATCCTAGGGAAAAGATCTATCATTGTCTTTGTTTACCCTACAATTTTTTGGTTGTTTTTTTCCTGTTTTATTTCTCTCTGAATTTTTTTTTTTATTTCATTTTCTGTGAACATTTTATGTGAGGGCTGCTCTGAAAGGTTAAACCTTCCAACTAATATTATGTTATGTTTTGTTGGTGTGTTGAGATGGTAGTAGAGGGGTAGTCTGATAAAATGGCATCTGGCATTGGAATGCGTATAAAGAAAATGTGTGTCATTGAATTCCTACATGTGGAAAAACACTAAGACCACTGACAGTTGTGCATGCTTGTTGAATGTTTATAGAGACCAAACAGTAGATGTGAGTACAATGAGGTGGTGGGTGGCACATTTCATCAGTTCTGACAATGAAATGAGAGACCAGTCATGTTCTGGTTAGTGTGCTGTTGCAGATTTTCATGATCGTTGTACATGGGCTCTTGTCCCTCCTTGGCAAAAATGTATAGCTAACAGTAGTGATTATACTGAAAAAGAGAGTTTTGTAGCTGACAATTTTCTCAATCAAATAGTGGTATAGTTCTCTTCATATCTGTTGTAATTCCACAGAAATAAATAGTAGCCATTATTTTCAAAGCAACCTATGTAATATACTGCATAATTATATCATTGCCTTTCTTAGAAGTAAAGACAAAAATAACTGAATAGTCTTCTAAAATAGAAACAAACCATTAGAAATGAATTTATACTTGCTGACTGATTTTCTATTCAAATTATTTGACTTGCCTGGATGTTTTAAGCCAGTACTGATGGACTTCTAGCTTATGATTGGTAAGTGCAATAGCCAGAAGTTCGGAGTCACATTTTCTCAAGTACAGTTACATTCTGTAGCTCAGCACAGCTAGGGTCTAAGCTTGTTGAAGTGATGATATCTTGCTTTTTGGACTTAAGAAATTACATTTTTCTGAATTTGATTACTAAGATACAGGCAGGTTGTATACGTGGTGATATTCAACTGGCCTTTAACCAACTTCTTCCAAAAGATATTTATTATGTCATAAAATACCTTTCTATTTTATTCACCCCTTCTTGGTGAACAGCTAATTTCCTCATTGTGAAAGATTGGTTAATACATCTACAGCATTATGCTTTTATGCATCTGTCTTTATTTCTTGATTTAGAAGCAAGAGGGTGACCTCCCAATACAGCTAATTTAATCTGCAAAAATAACCTTGCAAATTGACTTGCCAGAAGCTAATATTAGATGAAATCTTTGTTCTATTGAACCTGACTGTCATTAGTGATTCCCTGTGAAAGGTTTAATCTGCAATTGTAAAAAATCTCTACTAACGTTGTCAGCTTTCATAAAATATCTATTTTATTAAAGAATTAGTGATGCTGATTCTAGTGAATTTGCAATATTTGGGTAGAACGCCTGGACCTGATTCAAATTAAGTTCACCTTTTGTGTTAAAGTTTTGTAGTGCTGAAAAAGCCCTCCACTAGCTACTATGATTAAAACTCAAGTGTAGATGGCATTAATTCTTCAAGGAATATGGAACATTTTGTTTCCTATTAAAAAAAGAGAAAAAACAAAAAAAAACAACAACAACCCAAGAGTTAGCTGCTTAGAACCCTTTCAGCAGTCACTGGACCCTCTCAGCGGTCATTAATATGACTACAGTTTTCTTTTTACTTAAGTAACTGTTTATAATAATTTCAGACTCCCTGTGTTACTGAGTAGCAAGGTCAAATATTTACAGCAAAATGTGTATGTAACGATAGTATGAGTTATAGGCAGTTTTGAGAATTTCAATCTTAAAACAGCAAATCAATCTGAAATAGATTCAAGAGTCAAGTATGCTTAGCTTGAATAAATGCTTAGAGACAGAAGGGCAATACTGAATATTTCAAATTCTGGGGGGAGATGCATCTATAGCAATCTCTAAAATCATAAAAAGTTTAAGAGGGTATCTCAGAATTACATGGCAAGATCAAAGCTCCAGCTTTCCTCCAACTCCAGCTGCCCCAACAGGAACCCCACTGCTGGGTAGAGCTGAGCCATGAGCAATATTGGCTGTGCATCTGGGAGAGCAGATTTAAGGATGGAAAATCCTTGTTCTATTCCCATTAGCTGGGAGAGAGAAACAACTGCAGCCATCAAGGTTGGTGCCGAGGGAGGGCAGCAGGTGCCCCAGGAGTGCAGCAGAAGCTAACTGCAGCCAAGGAGAGGCCCATGGTAGAGAAGGCCTGTCATCCTGCAGCCTATGGACACCATGAAAAACAGATCTCCACGTGCAGCCATGGAGGAACCCAGGGTGGGGCAGTAGATGTAGCATGAAGGAGGTACAGCCCATGGAAAGCCCCAGCAGGAGCAGGGCCTGGACTGGAGCTGCAGCCCCAAGAGGAGTGGGGGAGCTGCTGTCAATGGGAGACCCATGCTTCAGCAGGACTTGAAGATCTGCAGCCTGTGGGAATCCCATGCAGGGATCAGTTCAGGAAGGACAGCATCTGGTGGGAGGGACCCCACGTTAGAGAAGGGAAAGAGAGTGAAGATGGAGGAGCAACAAAGAGAAAATCTTGTGGAGTGACATCAACCTGATTCCCTGCTCCCCTGAACTGCTTTTGTTTAAGGTTAAAATGTGTAGAATAAAGCAATAGAAAACAAAATCAAGCTTTTGCTGGGTACAAAGTATATGAAGTTAGCTACTTTTTACTCTACCTTCTTGCTGATCATTTTCACTTACAGGCAAAGCTAAGACGTGCATGGGGAAGAAAGTTTCTAAAATATCAAAAGTAGAGTATAGTACAGTAATGAGTGGATTGTTCTTACAAAGTAGCAGGAGATGTCAATTTGTATGCTCAGTGAATGCATGTGTGTTTTCCACTAGTTCAAGTTTAGATTTGAATGACAGGTTTAGCAAACAAATTAAATCTATTTGAACATCAATTCACAAACTGGTGAATATGAGTTCAGTTTTAATTATGGAACTAGGAGCTAGGACTATTCATTCTCATGGTCCATACTAAAACCCTTCTTCTGAGACCTTGGTCTGTATTTGGATAGAAGGGAGGAATATATCTGTCTTTCCAAAATTTACCACGCTTAAACGCTTGCAAACCTACTCAAGCAATGGATGTTTCCTGCACAAATACTATTTTCAGAGCATGCTTGAAGACTTTTACTGTACTTGGAAGTTTCACCTTAAGACATGCAAATATACATGGAAAATACAAAGATTTGTATTTACCTGAGATATGTTGCTTAAAGGCTTGTATGTATTTGTAATGTTGTCAATATATATTTATATGTAAATATGCAATACAGAAAATATACTTATTTGACTAACAATATAAAATAGCTGTGTGAGTACCAATGAATTACATACATGTGATTGTTGTTTAGTTCATGCCTGTCATACACTTGGCTAAAATTATACCTTCTCAATATTTAAATCTTTAAATCCTTTAAAATCTATTCAGTAAACCCCGATTGCTCTGATTTTTACTTTCAGACAAATTGAATTCAAAGATGATATCTAGTTTTAAATTGCTTGCCATCACTGTAAAAACAAAGGAACTACTTTGATAAAAAGGAGCAGAGCAACAGGCTTCCAATCCGCTGTTTATCTTGCGCAGAATGTGAATTGCCCATAGACAGCAATTCCAGTTAGGCTGTAATAATTGCCTGTTTGAATTGTACTGGTTGCTTTTGCATCATATTAAATAAACATGTTAATATGTAGAATAATCTATGTCAATAAAAAAGGTAGACTGTCACAGTTCACACTAGCACTTCACATTGTTTCATATGTATTTGGCTTGAGCTTGAACTGTAGTAATATAAAGCATCAGGACTGTATCTGTTAATCTTTTAAGGTCACACTTTCAAGGTCAAAAGAGAGCTACCATAGGCATATCAAAGTTCTCTTGACAAAATAATCAAAGGAAAACAATTTGCATCCTTACAGCATTTCTTCATCAGGATTGTCAATACATTCTCAGGTGTAATGAAAATTTCAATCATACTGCTAAAAATTACTTGATAAAAGAAAAAGCTTTCTCAAGGTATTATGTGAGCCTGAGTATTCAATGAACTACTAAAAGATCCTGTAACCCCAGCATTTTGCTATTGCTGCTTGTATGGTCATACATTTCAGTGGTCTTCTTTGCTCTAAAGTAGGCTGCAGTATGTGTGTGTATATATATTTATAATGGTGAGGGACCTGGGATTGTAAATTTTGAGTCAAGGTGACCCCTGAAGCAGCCAAGTTCCAATTGGTTTTCAAGCTGATGGACATCCTGTTAAATTAGATAATTTTCCTTCTGGTAAACTGGATGGAAAAAAAATAGTGTGCTGTTCTAAAACTTTCAAGCTCTCTTACACTCTGTGTGGATTACAGATATCAGGAACAAAGTAGGTCCTCTCTTCCAACAAATTGGCTTGTATGCAAAGCATAAAGGTGAGAATTGTAGGGGATAGGAGGGAATTTTTCCAGGCACCTGGTGATAAAGATAGATACAAAGTTATCACTTATCATTGTATGGATGAAAACATATATAATAATTATAACATACAATAATTCTTCATACTGTATGGGACCAAATTCTGAAACAGTCATTCTTTTTTGAGAACTTTGTGAGATAACATAACCTATCATGACCATAAACGTAATCTTACCAAGATCCCATAAAACTCAGATGAGACAGAAGGAAAACTAAAATGGTGTTTTGGGAGGATAATAAAAGAGAAAATAGTTTGAGCAAGATCATCAGAGCATCATTAAGAGGTGGGAAGAAACTTTTTTTTCAGGAACCAACTTACAAACTATGTAACAGTTGCTAATCCTTTGAACTTTCAAATAATGAATGAAATAATCAAGTTTTAAAAAAGAAAGTAGCTTTATACACCCATAGTTACTTGGAAGGGCAGTGATGAAATTCCTGCCTTAAACATAATTTTTTAAAAAATTAAAGTGTGCACTTAAGAAAGGCTGATGCCTCTAAGAAAGATGTTATTGAACAACTCTTAAAAAAACAACAACAAATAAACCAACAAAAAAAACCCTCAAGGGCAGTAAATCACTGGGACCAGATGGTGCTGACGCAAGAATTCTGAAGGAATTGAAGTGTGAAATAGCAGAGGTTGCAATGAGGATATGCAGTATCTCCTTAATAACCCACACACTGTTCCCAAAGATTTGGAAGTTGTTATATTGGGTTAAAAATAAAATAAAAAAGCCATAGATGGTCTTGGGCATTACAGACCCATGAGTCTTATTTCTGCTCCCAGGACACTGGTACATAATTTAATTAAACACGAACCAATACAGCATTTATGCAATGCAGCATTTATGCAATTATAGCCCAATAGGGAATGGCTTCTTTAAGGGCAAACCTTTCAAGCCTCCTAGAGATTTTAAATGACAGTGGAAAAAAGAATGGTGCTCCTTTACTGACCAGGCTAATAATGTTTTATAGGTTCAGCACATTACAAAGCACAGGGGGA
This sequence comes from Tetrao urogallus, assembly GCF_951394365.1. NCBI lineage: Eukaryota > Metazoa > Chordata > Aves > Galliformes > Phasianidae > Tetrao > Tetrao urogallus. The sequence goes on from NC_136813.1 coordinate 176,725,521, forward strand.
TCACAGTATACAATCTAATAGATAAAGGAGCACAAAAGGTACTTAATTTTACCTTCCTAGAGTCGTGGTGTCATGATTGGCAACTAGATGCTCCTGCACTGCTGAAAATGTAATTACCATCTGAAATGAAGATAATCTCACTCCTTTGCTCCTGATCACCCTAATCTCAAGAGAAAGTATACTCTGATGACCTTTCCAAAATAAGTCACACAAGTAATTTCTATTGACTTTCCACTGTTTTTTTTTTTTTTTTTTAACTTGGTTTCATAGCAACTGCAAGGGAGGAGTCATGAAAACTTAACAGAATAATCAGACACCTACTTTGAAAGGCTGAGAACCACTGCTTTAGGGAAAATACTATCGTATTTTGTTGTGGCCTATTTTTTTATTGCTGGTATTCTCATTCTCTACCTCACAGCATGAATAAAGATAACTGCTAGAAGCCCTGAGGTAGAAAGCATTCATCATTAGTCTTCCATCATTTCATCCTTCTTCCCATCTTTCATATCTAAACAGAACCATGCAGAGAGGGGTAATTCCTTTTCATGATTCTAAATTTTAAAATTTGGGTTTAATCCAAAATCAAAACAAACATACATTTTTTCTTGGTGTGAGAAATTACAGTTCTATCTCAAACACTGGAAGATCTGGCTCAACTAAAAGTATTTATCCCTAAAAACCCATTATCCATGATTGTCTTCAGTTCATATGGCCTGGGATTGGCCTACATGGATAAGTGTCTCAAGAATGTAAATTCTGGAAATTAGCCTTATGTTACAGTACAGTACAGTAAGGAGCAGTGGGCTCCTTAGCCCCATGGCAATCAGAGAGACTGGCAGCTGTATCAGACAGCTTATCTCATTCAAACAACCTATCCCTAAGTAAAATGTCAGCGGGGCACGATATAATACTATTCCAAAAGGACAGATCTCAGAACTATATATTCAGATCTACATTGAATTCTCTTCAGGATTTTGCTTGCTCAGTGCCAGATCATAGCTCTCAGCACCACACAGAGACAAGCTTGCAAAACATTTCACCCAGGGAGTCAAAACTACTGACATATCTAAGCAAGATTCCCAAAAGAAGCATATTATGTTTTATGGCCAATTTACAAAACTTACAAATCTCTCATCAGGCTATTTTTATGGAATTCCTACATTTTATCAAAACACTGTTCCTAGGCTGATATGATGCCCAGTTAATATGCATCGTGTTAATTACCTGAAGCTTCAATTCAGTCTATGTCTATACTGTGGAGACCTCATTAAGTTTCATTCTTCTGTCTCTTCCTATTGCATTCCTTTACAAATAAACACTATATGATAGACAAAATAATTTTATTCTATACATTCCATGGATCAATCACCTGTTCTCCAGGAAGTACTTCAACACAAGAGTTAAGTAACAGTAACAATAATTTAATGTAAAGTGCAATTGTATCAGAAGAGGCTTGAGTCATTATATGAAGAGGATAATGTATTTGTCTACCGTATGACAACCTCATTTTTGTTTTTACTTTAGTTAAATAGCTATCTAGTTCAAATAGTCAAAATTTTTTCAAATTCTTATTATCTTCTTTTGTTAATCAGTAATGCATTTATAAATGTTTATTCTTGGCATAGCAAATGTTATGGCTTCAAAATAAATTATTTTTCAGCATGGTATAACAGAACAAAGAACTTATGAAAGCTGTTCAGTTTCACAATAATAACACAACTGTCTTCATATCACTTCTCACTGTACAATACCCCTTTTTAATGCAAATAAACCAAAGTAGTGCAAACAATGCTTAGCTTAATTGCCTTATAAAATCTTTATTCAACATACATTTTATGTATTCAACTATTCATTAACAGTTTACTATGTGGAGATGATATTTTTAATATATAATGCAATTTATAGAGTATAAAAGTGATTACAGTACAAAGCTGTTATACAGGTCACTGACCTACATGGAAATTAATGAGGAAAGCTTCTTAACTTATGAATGCCAGAGGAAAAAAATGAGACACGCCAACAATGAAAATAGATTATATACATCTATGTATATCTTCTATATTTAAATTGAATTTCAGAGAAAAAATCAATAAGTTCAACCTCTTTTTTTTTCCCCCAGTAATCACTGTCTTATAATATAAAACAAAACACAAACTCACAAACTACAATAGAATTTTTATGTATTACTCAATATCAATCACTTTATAGGAGGGAGAGGAGGTTCTCTTAATATCTGTATACCTGGCGTGTGATTAAGAAACAATGGTTCAAATGTTGGTCCAACCAGTTTATTACAAATCTTAATCAGATAGATGGGGAAGGGGAGGATGGACACTATTATGAATTAGGGTAATGGGGAAGGAAAGGAGGGTGATTAAAAGAATGGGAAAGAATAAGCAAGGAGTCTTTATGGGAAGCAAGAGGGAGATAGTCATCACCATGGATCCAGCGTGGTTCATAGTTCAGTCATTGATCTTCAACAGTGATGGGTCATTGCGCGTTGCTGTTCTGTTGACGACAGAGACCACGGCAATGATGGCCCTTTTCAATGGTAGTATCAACTTATTTATAAGTCCAAAGTGGTCGATTCAGCTGTCTTTGGAGTGACAGCTCAAATCCAAAGTGGTTGAGTCAGCTCTCCTTGGAGTGGCAGCTTCAGGCTCTGAGATCTCAGCAGAAACTCCTTTGTTCCCATCTTCTGGGCCTTACCAGCAGATAAGAGAGAGCAGGGATGCCCACCTCCATCCTGTTTTTCACAGGACACGATGGTATCGTTCCCCAGTTTTCCCATACCAAGCTGGAGCTATTTAGTCACAGGCCTGATCTTCTGCCAGTAAACACCCCTGAGCACTCTCTTCCGGAGGCAAGCAGCTCTGGAAGAAGGTGCTTTCAAATGTCCACAAAGTGATGTTGACTGTCACACGGTAGTACCCATCACTTGCCTCCTCAACAAATTAATCAGAGTCTTGTCACAAGAAATACCTCAGGAACCAAGCTTTGAGCCAAAAAAAAACAAGAAGGATTCTCACAGGGTGTCATTCAAAAGTGAAGATCATGACCAATCTCCTTAAACAGCTAGAGGTTACAAGAAGCATTCCCCATAGCTCAGTTCTAGTGCTAATTCTGTTAACACTTTTTATCAATGATCTGGATCATATGTATTCAACCTGTTAATTTTATATTTTTTCTGTACTCTTCTTTTTTTTAAAGTTTTAGTAAGGATGAATAAAAAATAAAATTTGCTACTTATATATTTAAATATATTATTTATTTTATATACCACCCAAGACAATTTCTCCTCACTAACTGCGGCCCAGGCAAGTTAAAATGTTTGACATCCATTATCTGAATGCAGTGCATCCTCAGCAGTTTTACTATTGATACTAAGCTGGGAGGTGCTGTTGACCTCCAGGAGGAACAAGTGGTTGTAGATAGAGTGGAATATTGGACAATCAAGAAGGGCATGAAGTTCAAGAAAGGAAAATCCTTGTTTCTGCAGTTGGAATGGAGTAATGCTAGACATAGGTACAAAACAGGAGAAAGTTGCTCTTATTCTACTGTACTCTATTCTACTCCATTTCACAACACTTTGCTTGTAACTTAAGAGTTAGTTAATACATGTATCAGTTCCTACTTCTGAGGTCAACATAATTATATCTTACTACTGAGACATGCTAAGACAATTCTTATGTACTGTATATATAACGTAAGAACAGTGATCCATGTTATGAATCTAACATTTCTGAAAGGTGAATTAGCTTCCTTATCAAGTTATTGAAATAAGTTTGCATACGCATGAATACTACTAGTTTTCTGTTAAAAATTTGGAATATGTGTTATAAAAAGTAATATGTACTTTCATTACAAACATATTTAAGTTTTCAAGTGACAAAAAGTCCAATATTATCCACCAGCTATTCCAATGCTTTCTAGTAAGCACAAATTAATCTACTTTCTCCTTCTAGTTATTCATTGTTTTATGCATTTGAAGTGAGTAATCTGATACCATGGTAAATCTATAGTGCATTGGGAATTTTTATTCAAATTTCTGTAGTGTTTTAAATACTTATGAGTCTCTGATCATGTCATTTCCTACACTACTTTATGAAGGTTAGCTGGCTAAATCCTTCTCTCCAAAGCTCTGAAGTTTCCAAAATGCATTCTTTTAGCTCTTTCTTATTACTCTACATTCTTTTGAAAAGCAGAAGTAAGGAACAACAAATTGTCAGGTATATGTTGAATGTATTCTAATAGCTAAAAGTCTAAATCTACAGCAATATAAAGTATTCTCTAACATATCTAGACTTTCCACATAGAGTCTTTGCTACCTCTGTATCTGTTGCACATCACTCTCAAAATATATGCTTAATTTATTATTAATCATGGCTACTTTTGCAGCATCATTTGCTTTAAAATAATAATCTCCTTTCAATTGTGATCCAGACATAAATTTTTTTGCCTGCATGATTCAAGCCATTTAACATATTTTCTAGAATTGACTTGTACATACTAGGTAGCATTGTAGAATTGATAGTATGCTCTTCAGACTGCTAGACTATTTACAAAGACCTGCTCAGCTTTATTAAAAGCCAACAATATTTTAGATATCTTATTTTCTTTTAGAATTGTTAAATTATTATATAATAATAAATAATAAATAAATAATTTACTCCCATTATTTTATACGTACATACATACATATATATGTATGTATATATATATGTATGTACGTATATAATTATATATAATATAATATATATATAATTTCCTATTTAGCAGTATTCCTAATTCATGATGAAATAGAAAATATGACTTATTCATTGAAATTATGAATACAATCTCCTGCAGGCAAAGGAGGAAAGCATTTATTGAACAACTTACGTTGTTCAATATTGACAACTATGTCAATATTGATCTCCTACAACTTTTTTTCAGAGAAAATTATATTGGAAAAAAAAATGTCTGCAAGACAACGGCATTAAACTTTCCCACGTTCACTAGGAGCATTACTTTTCTATATGCACTGCCCTCTGCATACGTACTTCAATTCCTAAGTGCATTTCTTCAATATGTAGTCTCCAGGTACGTAAAAATGTAGGACTGTAACAGGGAGTTGGAAAGAAGTGTGATGTGATCCATGTAAGGTACCATTCTGTTATAACAGGAGCAGCAACTGAAGTAAAATATGCACATAATTTCTGTTGGTAGTGAAACAGTAAGAAGGTGGCACTGAAGGTGAACAGGTGTCTGCACTCAAAAAGGGGCAAAAAAAAACAACTGGAGATGGTGTGACTTTAGCAGTACCCAACTGGCTTACTTTTTAACCACAGAATGAACATGAGATACTGCATTTACAAATCAGTGTTGATTTGGGGCTTCTCATTTTGTATTCATTTTTCTCTGACAAAAAAAATTATGTGATTCTTTTTTAAACTTCAGTAGGACAGATTACTGTGTAGATGGCTCCAGGAACTTTAATCCCAATCATTAGGATTACACTGTTATTCTCTGCTCTTCTTGTTATATTGGGTATTATTTTTTTGGTTATATTAAATATTAGGAAACTGTTGAAGGTAAGCAGATTATCACCCGCTGTTTCCAGAAGGCATAACTACATAAAATCTTCTGGCAGCTTTGTAAGCAAGAAGGAACTGATCACGATTGGCTATTTCAGCACTGAATTCATGCATATTTCCCTCAGTATTCGCAGTTCCCATTCCTAATGGGAGCTGACAGAATGTAAATGAGTTTCTAAAGGAACCAGCAAAAGTGGCAATTTTTCTCATTTAATCTTCAGATGAGCTGTCTGTCTCCCAGCTGCTGAGCTTCATTAGAATTCTGAAACTAATTTCACCTATCAACACATGATTATTGGTTTGAGTGAGGTTTTTGGGATACTCTGAGTAAAAATCACTCTACAATGCAGAGTTGGCTCAATAAAAAAAGAAAAGAATAGAATAAAACTGGCAGGCTTCAGAACAGTCAGAGTCAGTTCTTTATCTGAAGAAAACTTACATCTATCTTTGGAGTCTGGTAAAAGTTCATCCTATACAAATCATTGAAGTAATAAAAGTATGCAATGTAGGAAAGCTAGAAAGAGATCGGAATTTTTCTTATCATAAAGCAAATTACAAAGTTTAATATTTCTGCCTAATGTCAAAAGCTAGAATCTTAGCAATTATAGTTGTGAATTCCCAAACCAAAGAGAGTATATGGGATATGAATTATAAAATGTAGAATATATTTCAAATCAGTAGAAATACTCTAGTTTCTGCTATGTGTAGTAATCTAAGTACTAAAATCAGATAAATATAACCTTTTCCATGTCCTCCCTGTAGTTGTGAAATACACATCTGCACTATTATTCACTCACTTGTTCTTAATAAGCAATTAGCTATGCCTGTTACATACATACATCAGATACTACTGATGTCACCACAACTTTGTCATCTGCTTTTGGTACACAAAGCAAAAAAAATTACTTTCATACATTTCATTTTGTCCAGGAAATGACATATGTCTGCAGGAAATGGCTTCAGTTGTTACCAAGACCTTATGTCCTTGGCACTAGACAATTGTATTGTGTTGTGATTGTTTTACTTTATTACCAACAAATCTGTTCTTTGTCATTAATTTACTCCTGTAGTTTTCTTTATGAATCAGTGCATGTTCATAAAAACATGCACTTAATTTCTCTCAATGCTTTTTCTGGGAAGTTAAGTTTTCCCTAATCTCGCAAACTGTCCCCTGCTCTCTTAAACTCCATTTCATTTCTCACAATAATTTTACTGTGACCTTATTATCACAAATAATTTGTCTCTGTTGGTTCAACTGTTTCCAGCCCAGCTTATACGATTTAGCTTTATTATACAGGGCTAAAGGAATGTCTAATTGTCTCAACTGGCATCTTCTTTCTTATGAAGGAAATGTCCCTTTTCCCCACGTAATTACTGAATGTATCACAGCAATCTTGAAATTTCTACGTGACATTGCTGAGCAGTTTCATTATCCCTTGCTTTCTCTCAAAAGAGCATTGCTCTCAGTTTACAACAACACTTTGATTGCTTCCTGCTCTGATTTCTCTACACTACTACCCACTCTAACTTAATGCAATTTTACACAAGGCACAAGGAACCTAGGACATGGATGTTAAAGAGTTGCAGAGGTACTGAACAAAGAAAATGATGTTTAAGTCCTGTCCCTCAGTCTCATGGTATGAAGCTGTTTGCAAAAGTTAAATGTATCATAGTGGAGGTAAGCGTAACTTGCTGCTGGACATCTGGAAAATAACTTGCTGCTGGACATCTGGAAAAAAGCTAATGGTAAAAAAAAAAAAAAAAATTCTTATTTGAGGGCAGAAGGCTAATTTTCTTTCTTCAGATGACAGGAAGTAAATAGAATGTATGGAATAGAGGAGGACTTTGCACCAAAATAGCTTTGTAATTCCTTTTCTCTTCTGTAGCTGGTGGAGCATAAGGGATTGGCACGTTAAAAAAAATAATAATAGAACAAAAAAATTAAAGACTAAGGAAAGATTATAAGTATTCATATAAATATCACAAATGTGCTTACTGTTTTAATCCTAACAAATGCATTGCAATCAAATTCTTATAAGGAATCAAATGTAAACTTTCAGCTGTTTATACACATCACAGTATGAATAGGGATGTAGTCAGTGCTACATCGTATGTATACTATTGTATCATAAGTTAAAGATTTCCACATTAAACAGCTGCTAAACAGTCTGCAAGATATATAAGATATGTAATGTAATAGCATGCAGTTTGTCTGAAAAACTTGTAACTGTATCAGAGATTTTTAAGGCTTCACCAAACTGCCGTATTTAAGAATTGTTCATTATACTTTTGTATTTATGAACTCGTGACTACTTTCCAAGACATTCTGCAGAGTTATCACAGAAATATATTATTATTCTGTACATAATAAGTGACTTTAAAAGAACTGTTTTTCATTCCACATATTCATGCATTTGGTGTGGCTAATAATGCATAAAACACCTTTACAGTCAATTTAACCTAATTTAAAATGGTATTTTTCAGCCATACAACAAGCTCCTCTCGCTGCCATTGTTTCCACAGGTTACCATTCTACAAATACTTTACAGTAAGGTCAGTGGTAAAAGTTTTGACATATCATAAAAGGAATCTTAACAATGAATGTAATCCATGCAATCACAGTCTTTGTTCCCGAGGAACAAACTGATCTCTACCATCTTTTTGTTACTGATTGCTGTAACTCATTTTCGCAGACTCCAAAGTTTCTTACTTTTTCTCATTTCTCACCTCCTGCTGCTTGGTGTTTCCTCTGAAGTATGGATGTGGGTGGATTTGAAGTATATAATACAGTTTTCTGATAAGTAAGGCTAATGGAAATAATCCCAGTAAAGTAACAGTATTCAAAAAAAAGCATATAGGAAAGCAATTTGTATGTCAAAACCATGCTAATTTGGGACAATTACATTTTTTTTAGCTGTAGTACTGTAGTGTTGTATTGTAATTGTGCTATTATGAAACCCAGCTACGGTAAACCTTCTGCTTGAATGTGGCACAAAAAACAGCAACATTTCACTTTCAAACTAGATTTATCAGTGTCTCCTCACAAGCCCAGACAAATCAATTCCTACCCTCAGGAGCACTCATTTTGATCACAGGCTGTGGAAACAAGCATGCTTAGAACACTATTCACTGTATTTGCCTTCACACTGTATGAAGGTCTCAGTATCTCATTGCACATTTACTGAAATAAACACAGTGTGTAATGGACAAAACTGTTATTTGAAAAAGATTTCGTAAATACCTAGAAATGTGAAAAATAAATAATTTATGCACTTTTTGTTTTTTGTTCTTTCTAGGTCAATATTCTATTTGATAGTAATTTTTAACAAGTTCAGATTACAGATCACTAACTGGATTTCTGCTGGTCGATGAATTTCTGGTACCCTTAATCTCAGGATTAAAAAAAAAAGTCAGGTCAAGAGAGCAGGTATTGTTGTACAACTTAATATGGATACTGCATTAAAGAAAAAAAACCAGAATAAGGTAGTAATTAAAATGGGAAAAGAAGAAGCACTTCACTAAGTAACACTGAAATGAAAACCACCCTTAATTGCACACATACATGCAGATTAGACATCCACGAGCAGAAATACTATTTGTTTCACAATGACAGAAATAAAATTATTCAGATCTGAAAACAAACTCATCTCCTTTTATGATTTCGGTTACCTCACTGATGGCTCTTGTCAAAACATTCACCACTAAATTGCATTGTACATAACATCCAAACACAGTTTTAAAGAAATCCACTGTTTCAAGGGCTCTATATGGGAGACATCTGTAAGAGACTGAGCTGCGTTAACATCTCCAACACTCTGCAGAAAAAGTAGATGTCATGGTTATCTAATAGCGGATCCTGTGAGAGACTGAAGTGTTGTGTCCAAGGCCAGTTAGCACTACTGGAGGACAGACTCACAGTGAAGGAGGGGGGAAAGCACAGGAGTAGCCCCTCACTCACATCCAGAAGACCCTAAAAAATGGACACAGCACGTATGAACCAGAATATAAAAGGCACAAACCTAGGGAACCATGTGTATGACTGCTACTGGAGAATCCAACTATAAGCACAGAATATTGCTGGAGCCAAGAATACTGATATCTTTTCTTTTTCTCTTTTTCACGCTTCTTTCTCTCCCTATGAATTTTCTTCTGGATGGATCCAGGGGTGAGGATACCTTTCCTTTTTGTTTCTCTTTTCACATCTCTCTTTCTCTATCTCAGACTTCACTTTTGGCAAAATGCTGTTCAACTTGATTTCTGGATAATATCATTCCAAGCCTTGATCTGATCCTGTTTCTGCGTGTAAGGGTTATATCATTGAAGTTTTTCCAAGCTGCTTTCTTTTGTTATTCTACTGAGTTTACATAAGGATAATAACATTGCAGCTTTTGCTGAGCAACTGTCCATCGTAATTCTGATGAATTTTAGGTAATTTGTGACTTGTTTGAACCTCTGGAGCAATTAGTGTTGTTCCTGGTTACCACACAGAGAATTAAAAGGTCTACCTCCCCCTAGTGCACCGAGTGTGACTGACAGCAGCAGACTGTCAACCAGCCTCAGAGACCATTATTTTTCCCCCTGAAATCAAATAGAGGACTTCCATTGCTGCTAAAGCTGTCAGATAATTCCTAGAAATGTTTATATAGATCAATTAGAAAAATTATAGGTGAGACTATAAAGCTATGTTTAAGTGAATCAGAGTTCTTCTCAACTTTTCTGTGTCATGCAAGCTTTTGTGCCAAACAAATTAAACATGGATTTGGTACATTCAAGGGAAGATGAGGTGTTGTGGTATTCCACTTGCTTTAACAGGACAGTCAGACAGAGCATGAGCCATTGTTATATTCTGCTGTCTGTGAAATGGCTAATGCTAAGAAAATCTCAGAAGTGAAATAACATTATTTCAGTCTTCTCTCTTTCTTGTCATCTTTATACACGCACAGCATACAGTATACTGGATTACTAGCCCTAGTAAAACCCAGTTTACATAAATGTGCTTCGTGAATTGAACTTGCATTTTTCCATCAATTTCTTTGGGTTTCTAGAACTGTTAATGCAGAACTGAAGCTTTTTCATAGTTATAAATGTCACTCACAGTGGTAGGTTATACTTATTCATTTGCTTAATTAGTTCATTTATCAAATGGATGTGTTCCATTGTAGAGAAGCCTGATTAAATGTCTGTCTTTTCTGTTGATTGGTTGGACTCCAGCTCGACTGTGAGTTGATTTCATGAAATCTAGCCAAAAAGTTTATAGAATGAAGACATGAGCCTGATCAATCTCCAGTTCCTTCTATTGTGTTCACAAGAATATTAATAACAAGTAATTTTTCTGAAATTACAGAAAATTAGGAATTTTATTTCATTTGTCAGCTGAGGGCAGAGTTAAAATGGGACTCATTATAATTATTATTTATATTACATTGGTTTCATTGTGCATGCTGTGAAAGTGTAACATAGAGTCTTCCAAAAACTTTAAATTCTAATAAATTCTCAAGACAGGACACTAAGGGTAATAGGAGAAATAGAGACAAAGAAAGGTGAAGTGACTGCTTAGAGACCACTCAGCAAGTCACAACAAAACCAAAACAAGAATGAATATCTTGTCCACATTAAAAAGTTCATGAATTCTCTGAAATAAGTTCTTTAAAAGTTTAGATCCCGGATCTTAATTTTCACAGGAAAGAAGACTGGAAGCACAGAACAGAAGGAGGAAAGCAAGTTTCAGTTGATTCCTGAAGGAAAAAAGAAGGATCAGGCACTCCACAGTTTGTGCACAGGTGGAGAGAGTAGGGAGCTCTGCATCCCACCTATTCTCTGGTTCCAAAGAACATGAATATGAACACTATGGCTCTGAAGTTCACTTTTACTCTGTTAAGAGTTGTAGAGATTTTGATGTTTTTTATTTCTTCTCACTGTGATATGTTTTGATTAACTATTTGATTATTTTAGTAATAAAATGCCTATGAGATACAGGAATACATTGTTTTCACTGCAAAAATAGGGGTTGTGTAATATGAAGGATATGGTTCATACAACCTGATTTCCACTTTTTGAAATTCAGTTATTTTATCCATAGAAGCTGTCTATGTCCTGCACATGTCATTCGGGTTGGTAAACACAAATAGAAGCCTGGTGAGAGAGAGATGGAGCAGAAGGACCTGTTTGTATCTGTATAATCAGCGTATTTGTTAATGCGGCCACACAACAAATGGCATGTGTGCCATTGATAATGGATATATGATACAGGAAGGTGAAAGCATGAAAAGGCTGTGAAATCACTTAAATTTTGATAGTATGTATGGATAATTTTAGCCTAAAATTGTCCATCTACAAATAAGTCATATACTCCATTAATCTTCACATTCCATCTACAAAGAAGAGAGATCTAGGCATCTCCGTCTCCACTGTGCATTTTTAAACTTATCTTTAGTATTTTATAATGCACTGAAACATTTTCTAACACTTCTTTCCCTGCCATTGAATCTGGATGCAATTTACATGTCTGTTTGTCTAAGGAAGAAAAATACAGCCTCAGGTTGACATTTCCTTCAGTTTGATATCCTCTGATTTTAAAAGAAGTATTTTTATGTCCTTTTTATTCCTTTAATGAACTATAATCATTATGTAATAAGGCTATGTATATCTCAACAATAGAAGTTAAACTTTGAAGTGCTAAAAAGAAAGAGAAGTAAAAGAATTCACAGAAAAAAATAAATAAAGCCTTTGAAATTAACATGAGTTTAACACAAAATAGACTCTTAAACAAATAACATAGAGGAGTATAAAGCATAACAGATGCAGATTTTATGAATTCTGAATATACTTGCATCGTTGCTAAAATGTAAGTGCAGAAAGCTGATCAAAAAACAGAGTCAGACTCTGTTGTTATTCTAAGGCAGAATATTTATTCTTAGACAAAATACTGATACAGAGGTATATTTCTGTATTTTGATTCTAACCTCCTATTTTTCCAGTTCTCAAAATAATTATTTCCCTTCTTATTTTCGTTTATCTTCATCATATTTCAGGTTTCTTAAGCTTATTCTTTTTCTGCATTTTGGCTAAATTCACTAGTGTCTTATTTTCACCACTTTATGAATCCTTAGTTTTATTGTTTTTCAGTGTCAGAGATTTCAGTTTTTATAGTTCTGCTGCTTTGATTCTTCTAGAAAAGCCGAAACTTCTGTGTCATTCCCTGTTGTTCATCAATCCTGGTCAAGTGATTTCTATTCCAAGCTAATAAAAAAATCATTTGATATTAGTTAATTATAGGAAAACAAAAACTTTCTATATACAGTCAGAACAACAGAGCAAGAGATGCATATACAGTTCTAATTATTTTAATTAATTCTTTAGTCTCCTAGGTCTTTAATTATACAAGCACAGATTCTTGTTAGCCCAAGGCCAAAATTCCTGTTTCCCGCTTACTTGCTTTGAGTAACATAGCCCAGCAAGATGGACAACAATCTGAATTCGGTCATCCACTTAGATGAACTTTTTTTTTTTTAAGAAACAACTAACAACTGCAAGTCGAATTACATAAACAGTACGAAGACAACCTGACTGCTAGGATATTCAGTTTACGACAGAGAAGATCTGGACTATGTAAGAGCAAATACACTCACCATTGTCCCAAATAATTTCCGTAAACATCAGTCTATGAGTTAAACGCCTTGTGAAAAGCTTCTGAAAGTAATTACATACTTACTAGGAGTCAAAAAAGGGATATCAATCACACATAGATATCCAGTGCCACAGGCTTTTATCAGTTTTGGTCATATAAACAGGAGAGCTTCTTCTCAAGACTAAAAAAAAGAACGACTACGCTAACAGCCACTAGATGGATAATCAGAATGAAAACAGAGGTTTGAATGCAGACACACCTTCTATTGGGTCTGGGAGAACCATACTCACCTATAAAACTGTTCATGGACAGTTTGCACAAAGCATTTGAAAAGACAGTTTAATCAATAATCAGTAGTGAGTTTGAATTGATAGCCAAATAAATGCCTTTATTCCTCATTGTCCTAAATTAAAACTAAAATTATTTACAAGACTGATAGAATACATCCATTACATTTTACTATCTCTGTAAACTTCAGTTATAAAGATCAAACAAGAGAGGTTGTACCAAGGACAAGGTAAGAGAAAGCATTAGCAATAAAAGAGCAGTGGCTTGTACTGAGAATGATGATGCAGAGGTGAGAGACGCTAGATTCTATGGAAGTCCTTAGTTGTGAAGAAAAGAACAAAGTAAAGTGCAGGGAGCAAATAGAATAAGAGAAATCTCCACAGAACAAAATTGGTGAAACATGAAATTAGTACAGCCTAAAGATCATATTATATCATTCTCCACTTTGAAGCAGATAGTTAAATGAGAGAAACATATATAATTATTAGAAAATACTGTTTTCTTTAAGAAAATGTGGGATTCTTGTTTATATCAAATAGATCTAAGCCAGTGTTAACAGATTTTCCATATTCATGTAACTGATGTTTATAAATCTTACTGTTCTTTACAGCAATTAGGATTAAAACATAAAATCTGAAGACATACATGAAGTGCCTACTCTCAAACAAGTATCATGGTTGTAAACTGTCTCAAAAAGATCTTTACACATATATTTCATGATAAAAGAATGGGGACTATATATACGTATCCAGTGTTCAGAGGATACAAATTAGTAGGGTACTAATACATGCTGTTTGCATGTATATACTATTTCAAACAGAAAATAACTAAGATTTCTGCATGATTATACTAACTGTGTATATATACATACAATGCATTTTTAGTATTCTTCATATATGTGAATACTCTAATGAATACACTGTAAATGTAAATCAAGGTTTGCCTCAATAAAATACTGGTTTGTATATTTGTTTTCTTTTACCAGACTACTGAAAAAAACTGAAGTATTGCTAACAGATTTGGATCATTGTTGCATTATGTCTAGGTAATATTTATAATGTTACACACCCCTCTGGCATTTCTTCAAGGCAATGTCTCCCCTTAGCAACTCAAACAGGTTACAGCACTTGGAAAAGGACATTTCACAATCTACTCTAACGGTCCTGGCTTTAAGATTAGCAGTTTGAAAGGCAGTGCTTGGCAATGCAAATTAAAATACATCTAAAGCTCATCCAGTTTATGCCAAGCATTAACTTGAGCCCATCAGTGCTCAGAAAATGCATTATTAAGGCCAGCTGTGATGTTAACTTTGTTATCCAGGTGGAACGAGCCATGTGTATGCAAGAAAGCATGTTTGCGTACTTCATTATCTATTTTCATGTCACGTTCCAGACATATCTCAAAAGTTCACTATTTAAGAATTCACTTCTCATTGCTTTGTACAGCTGATTACATACACACTACTCTGTTGAGTACACAGTGAAAAGGACTGTTTGTTAACAAATGTTCTGTACCACAGATGAGGTGGCACATAATTGCAAAGACACAAATCTTGTTTTTCTTTTGTTGTTTTTTGAATATCTGTTTTAAAACAAGTAGCAAAACATTGTTACTTCAATAACAATTTTTACAATCTAACATTAGAAGAACTGATGTTATCTCACTAGACTTGTGTAAAGCATTTGACAATATCTTGCATCACATTCTTGTCTCTACATTGAAGAGACATGAATTTGATGGACAGATCACTTGGTGAGTAAGGAATTGATTCAATATTCACACTCAAAGAGTAGTAGTCAAAGTGTTTATGTCCAGGTGGAGGTCAGCAGTGATGGAGATTCTTGGTAGTATGTATTGGTACTGACACTATTCAACATTTTTGTTGGTGACAGACAGTGGGGTTGAGTGCTGTCACAGAATAACTAAATCAATCTATGCCCATGAAAAGGGGGCAGTAGGCACCTGGGCCTCCCCTGGTACCACAAAACGGGAAGGGAAAGGGTTGGAAAGATGGGAGCTGGGCTCAAGAAAGGAAAAAAAAACAGTGGCAACAATCTATGGAGGAAACCTTATTTTACTAACTATGATATCGGAATGCAAGATAACACAATATAATACAATCTAATTGAATTTAAGACTAATAAATCAAATAAAATAGGAGAGAGAGCTCCTGAAACCAAGTCAAACCTGAAGAGTTTGGAACAGCTTGGAAAGCACCCTCCAGCATCCACTGCAAGGCAGTAAGAGACCGTCTCACCCGGAAGGGACAGATCCCAAGATAAATTCCATAAATGTACAGGGGAATAGGTACCTGGAATTGGAGCATTAACACTTTAACTCCCATTGCACTACATGATGTTATGATGTGGAATACTGAAAACCAAAAAACACGAAACTGTGACAAGTGCACACTAAGTAAATATGCAGATATCACCAACCTATGTGATGGAGTAGATAGGCAGGAGGGGTGAAATGCTATCCAAAACGATTCCATTCTCTTGTGACTCCATGTATAGTTCTGGGTTCCCAGCACAAGAAGGGCATGGACCTGCTGGAAGGAGAGCAGAGAAAGGCCATGAAGATGGTCAGAGGGCTGGAACACCATTCTTTAGAAGACAGACTGAGATAGATGGTTTTTATGAGCCTGGAGAAGGCTCTGGAAGACCTTATAATAGCTTTCCAGTATTTAAAGGGGAGTACAGGAAAGACTGAGGAATACTTTAAAAGGGCATATAGCAATAGAACAAGCTGTAGTGGCTTTAAGTTAAAAGATTTTGTATTTGGTCATTATAGATTCATAGATTTGTTTGAGTAGGAATGGACCCTTAAAGAACGTCTAGTCCAACTCCCTTGCAGTGAACAGGGACATCTACTGCTAGATCATGTTGCCCAGAGCCCAGTCCATCATGACCTTGAATGTCTCCAGAGGTGGGGAAATCTACCACATCTCTGGGCTACCTGTTCTAGTGCTTCACTACCCTTGCTGTAAAAAAATGCTTTCCTTACATCCAATTTAACACACCTCTCCTTTAGTTTGAAACCATGTCCCCCTCTGTCTTAGTTTCATCTGGGATGGAATTGTTTTTTTTGGAGTTTCTGGTATGACAAAATGTTTTGCTTTTAGGTTCTAGTTGGTGTAAAGCAGTGTTGTACAGAGCAAAGGCCATTTGCAGCAAAGGACCCAATTAGCTGAAAGAGAACAGAATTAGAACAGAACTTAGACTTAAAAAGACCAAAGGGATATTTCATATCATATGAAATCATGTGGAAGAAGTTTTGAAAGGGGCAGGAGTTCCTCTGGCTCTGTTCTGCTGCTCAGGGACTAGCAGGGCATTGGTCGGAAGGTGGTAAGCAATTGATTGGGCATCACTTATTAGTCATATATCCATATACATGTGTGTGTGTGTGTGTATGTGTAAAAAATATAAGTAGTATCCTTTCCCTTTTCTCTATCTTACTAAATAGTTTTATCTCAACCCACGAGTTCTACTTTGATTATTTGTGACCATAAAATGATAGAGTTCTCAATTCTTGGTGGAGCCAGGAGGGGAAGCAGCAAAACTGCTACCTTGGACTTCTGGAGGGTGGGGTGGACTTTGAGTTGTTCAGAAGTAAGGCGAATCCCCTGGGTTTCAGTCTTAGAGAGTAAAGGGGTCCAAGATGGCTGGTCGCTCTTCAAGAAGGAAGTCTTAAATGCGCAAGAGCTGGCTGTCCCCCTGAGCCTCAAAATGAGCCTGCAGGGAAGAAGACCAGCATGGATGAATAGGGAGCTATTCTTGAGGCTCCAGGAGAAAAAGAATCTATCTTCTGTGGAAGAAGGGATGGGCGACTCAGAAAGAGTACAGAGAAGTTGTTAAGATGTATAGAGAGAAAATCAGAAAGGCAAAAGCCCAGCTTGAACTCAACCTGGCCACTGGAGTTAAAAGGAACAAGGAACTCTTTTACAAATACATCAACAGTAAGAGGAGGACTAAGGAGAATCTCCATTATTTACTGGATGTTGCTGTGAACGTGACCATTGAGGATAAGGAAAAGGCAAAGGTTCTGAATGCCTTCTTTACGTCTGCCTTTAAAGGTCAGACCAGTTATCCTCAGGGTACTCCACTCACTGACCTGGTAGTCTCGGCTGGGGTGCAGACTAACCCCCCCACGATTCAGGAGGACACAGTCAGAGACATACTACTCCAGCTGGACTGTCATAAATCAATGGGGCCGGATAAGATTTACCTGAGAGTGCTGAGGGAACTGTCAGAGGTGATAGCCAAGCCGCTTGCCATTATCCATTAGCACTCCTTGAGAAGCGCACAAGGCCGGAGGCTTGCCAATGTGACTCCTATCTACAAGAAGGGTTGTAAGGAGGACTCGGGGAACTACAGGTCTGTCAGCCTACCCTGGTGCCGGAAAAGGTCATGGAGCGGATTGTCTTGATGGAAATCATGCAGCATATGCAGGACAATCAGGGGATCAGGCCTTGCCAGCATGGGTTCATGAAGGGCAGGTCCTGCTTGACCAACCTGATCTCCTTCTATGATCTAGTGACCTGTCTGGTAGATGAGGGAAAGCCTGTTGGTGTAGTCTACCTAGACTTCAGTAAAGCCTTTGACACTGTCTCCCACAGTATTCTCCTGCAGAAGCTGGCAGTCCATGGCTTGGACAGGTACGCTCTTGGCTGGATAAGGAACTGGCTGGAAGGCTGGGCCCAGAGAGTGGTAGTGAATGGAGCTAAATCCAGATGGCAACCTGTCACGAGTGGTGTTCTCCAGGGGTCTGTGCTGGGACCTGTCATCTTCAATATCTTTATTGATGACCTGGATGAGGGCATCGAGTGCACCCTCAGTAAGTTTGCGGATGACACCAAGTTGGCTGGAAGTGTCGATCTATCTGTGGGTAACCAGGCCCTACAGGGGCCCTGAACAAGGAATGTTTGGGATTTGTGTTGAGGGATATGGTTCAGTGAGAACTATTGGTGATAGGTGGATGGTTGGATTGGATGATCTTGAAGGTCTTTTCCAACCTTGGTGTTTCTGTGTTTCTGTGATTCTGCGATTTTTTCCCCAGTTCTCTCCCCCATCCCACTGGGAGGGGAAGGGGAGTGAGCAAATGACTGTGTGTGGTGATTTGCTATCTACCAGGTTAAATCTTAACACGCTTGTCCTATTACAGTAGATCTTGATAAAGATACTATCCACTTCTTTCTTATAGCCCTTCTTTAGATAGTAAAAGGCCACTATTAGGTCACTTCATTGCCTTCTCTTCTCCAGGATGAACAGCCCCAGCCCTCTCATAGGAGAGGTGTTCCATCCCTTCGATCATCTCTCTGGCCCTCTTCAGGACATGCTTCAACAGGTGCATATCTATTCTGTACTGGGGATTCCCCGTCTGGATGCAGTACTCCAGGTAATGGATCACAGTGCAGAACAGAAGGGCAGGATCACCTCCCTCGACCTTCTGGCCACACTGCTTTTGTTGCAGCCCAGGATACAGTTGACTTTCTGAGCTGTGAGGGGACATTTCTGGCTCCTGACCAGCTGGCCATCCACAAGTATTCCCTAAGAATATGCCTTGGAGCTATATTAACCCATGAAAATACAAGAGATAGCTAAGAGCGAAATCAGGGAGGCCTTAACTGCACTATTCTGATATGACGTTTCCTTTCTTGGGGCTGCTCTCAAGGACCGAATGAAATTCTTACAAGCTAAATGTCATTTCAAGTTCCAGTTTCAGATTCTTTGACCTGAATTTTCTCACAGAAGTGCATATAATTCATACGTAGTTATAAATAACACTACCCTACTGTAGAAAACTTCTTTTATTGAAATATCTGAAGAAGACTGTGGTGTAGTATACATCATGTATGTACTGAATCACTTCCTGCATGACCATGTGATATCAACTGAAGAGGGTGATGCACATATTAGAACAGTGTATAGTTTCCCTAAAGAAATGCAGTGTTAATATCTAGCCTGTTAATTTGGCTCCCTAAATAGAGATAGAAATGTATGAGTAAAATCCACCTGAGACCAAAAACTGCTTTTTCGAACGGGCAGACCATTGACCTATACTGTGCATTGGGAACTGTAAGAAGGAAGTGTTATATGCAGACTACAATCCCACTATCCCTCTCCGTTCTAATCTGAACTGAGTGAAGGAGATAGATCAGTCAGGAATGAAGGAGTGGAAATGAACTTTGTAAAAAGAAAGCTATTGCATTAAGTTTTGTCTGTTCCTAGCTATCCAAATATATGTTAATTGGCAATAATTTACCTTTTCCCAAATCAAGTCTGTTTTCCCCATGACAATAATTGGTGACTGATCTCTGTCTCTATTTTGACTGATGAACTTTCTCATCTTGTGTTTGCTCTGTCTTATCAAGGAGGGTAAGTGAGAGATCAATTTGGTGGGCGTCTGGCAATCAACCAAGATCAACCCACCACACTCAGCAACAGAAAAAAAAATCCACAACAGCCCCAGCTCTCTCAGCCCATCCTCATAGGAGAGGTGTTCCATACCTTGGATCATCTCTGTGGCCCTCTTCTGGACATGCTCGTCCCTTGTTTTCCCAAAGAAATTCTTTATTTCTCAGCAGAAATGTTTCAAAGAACAAATGAAATCAGTTCAGACAAAGTGAGACAAATTATTTGCATGCCAGTTCTCACACCAGTGAACAGAAATTCTTCTATTTCTTCAGAACTTTTAGGTCAGCATCTTTTGGTATTATTTAATAATATTCATTTATTAAAATTCTAATTAGAAAAAAAATCGATAAGATGTTATTATAGTTCCCTGATTGCAGTTAATAATTCAAGCTGACTATTTATAAATTTAACATTTTAGAACCATAGCACAGTAGAATTAGATATGCTTGAAAGGCACCATTGAATGCACAGATTTTCAAGATTTTTTTTTAAAGAGGCAGCCTCATGTAGATGATTACTTATTTCCAAGGGGCTCAGTAGAGGACTCTTAAATGTTGATGAAGGTTAGAAAACCACTACCTCTTTGCCTTCATGTCAAGCTTACAGTGAAAATAAATAAATAAGCAAGTAAACTCTGTGATATTTCACTTAGCCATACCTTAATTACATGATCTGTGGAAAAAAAAATCTTTAAGAAGACCAGAAAATGTGTAAAGCTCCTGGAAACAAACTTCAGGAGTTAATCTATCTCCACCTAGTGTTAAAAGAGGAAATCACTAGATGTTTAGTACTGCTGTAAAGTAAGACATGCATGGAAAAAGAGAAAAGAGCCTTAGGAAGAGGATAAAATTTTATTTTTAATTGATTTTTAGAGCACAATGCAAAGATTTAATATTTTCACAAAGCAAAATCATTTTTCTATTGTGTAGAAACTCCAGAAGCTAATAAATAGAAGACTGGACCTGAAATGTGTAAAAAATTAAAGAGAATAAAAAATTAGTTAATGGTCAAGTTGAATATTAATAATTTCCTGTAGTTTTGATCTATAGTTTTAAAGTGCCATTTCAACCTACTAATTTTTCAAATATTTCAGAAAGTAGCCCATACTTTAGTTCAACATATTTTGCATATTTAGAAAAAAATGTAACACGAATTACTGGATAATGTTAGGGGGATAATATTGAAAGATGATGCAGTCTGCCGAACCAAAGCTATATTCCTCAATGGACTTTCAAATTTTAGACTGCTAGAGAAAAACAAAAATGTCCCCTGTTAAGTGACTTATGTAAAGAGAGAACTGCAGGTAAAATAAACATTTTTACAACATTCAACAAGACCCTGAGTACTGCATCCAGCTCTGGAGCCTCCAACACAAGAAGGATATGAAGTTATTGGTGCAGGTCCAGAGGAGGGCCACAAAGATGATCAGAGGGCTGGAGCACCTCCCTAGGGAGGACAGGCTGAGAGAGCTGGAGCTCTGCAGCCTGGAGAAGAAAAGGCTCCAAGGGGGACTTCGTATCAGTCTTTCAGTACCTGAAGGGGGCCTACAGAAAAGCTGGGGAGGGACTTTTTAGAAGGGCAGGACAGTGGTGACAGAACAAAAGGAAATGGTTTTAAACTGGAAAAGGATAGATTTAAAGTAGATATTAGGAAGATATTCTTTACTGTGAGGATGGTGAGACACTGGAACAGTTTTCCCAGCAAGTTGTGAATGCTCCCTCCCTGAAAGTGTTCAAGACCAGTCTAGATGGAACTCTGAGCAACGTGGTCTAGAGGGAGGTGTCTCTGCCTGTAGCCGGGACCTTCAAGGTCCCTTCCAATGCAAACCATTCTGTCATTCAATGAGAAGAATAATGCAATATTAAAAAATAAGAAATAAATAAATAAAAATTATGCATAATAAAGCATCAGAGAAGCACAACAGAATCTTTGGGGAGCGAGGGAGGTATTTTGCCTTCAAGCACTCATGTTTGGAATATATGTGACTTATAATTTATTTGTATGTTTCTTCCTTTCCTGCACCCAAACTGCTGGTGAGAAACTCATGATTTTCTCACTTTAATTTATTATTTTTTTTGCTTAATTGTTTACAGAATAACTACTACTATTGCTTGATCTCTTTGCTGTTCTCCTACACATTGCTACACTTGATTCTAACTTAAAAACTGGTTTGACTGCCCATGCAAGAAGTTGGTATGAAAACAAATAGCCAAATGATGCATTTTGCCAGTACTCAGTTACAAAAAACTCAATTTTCAGGAACACAGTGAGATTTATTTGGTAGTTGTGAGGTATTTTACTCATTTATATTTGTGCTATAGTTTGAAACATCATTGTATACTTCAAATGAAACGGGAAAAACTTTTCTCTAGTAATATGTATCTATCTACTAATTGCTTCTTACTCCCATTTTCCAAAATTAACAGGCAAAACTCTAAAAATGATTTTTGTTACCTTTATACAAAAGGTATACTTATTCCTTTATGCAAAAATAAATGCCAATTTTCTTAACAGTGCTTATATAACTAGATTTGGGATCACAGTTCATATCCTTTATTGATAATGTGAGTCCTCTAAATCTTTTGTCAGCTGCCATACCTACGAGTACTAAAATGAGTAGTCTTCTGAATAAAGTAGTTGGAGAAAAAGACAGTCATCACAAGATCATGACTGGTCAATTCCTGCTGAAATTCATAAGGTTCTTTGAAGTGTTTTTATTAGTTGAGAGCCATTAAGAACACCTGTATTTCAGAGGTATTGAAATAATCCTTTATATGAGAACAATCTCTTTGTAACAGAGCATGTCGAATTCTTAATCCTCATATTGTAAGTGAATATAGTGAATACCTCATTGTGAGAGAATGAAAATCAACAGGTTTGAATAACTTTAAAAAAAGTCTGAACTTTTACTGAATTCAACTGCTTACAAAGAAATTCTTGCTACATGGAGAGCAAATCAGAGTCTCAGAGATCTATTTTGTCATGGTACCCAAGAAACTCCATAAGCCAGTAAACATGTCAGAGATGCTTACCAACTACATTATTGTTCTAATTTAGTCTTCAAGAAGCAGTGAAATTTCAAAGACGCTATTGTTTGCTGATAAATAGACTCAAGATTTTCTAAGATACTATGATTTTACCACACAGTGGCATTTACACTTCTGTTTACATAAATATATGCACTTTAATTAAAAACGGACCCCAGTGGCAAATATGAAAGTAGAAAAAAATCCAAAAGACATCAAAATAAGCCCTGGGACTTTGATCTTGAGTTCAACCTGCTTTATACATAACATATTTTCATGCACAAAACATATATATACCAGAAACTCCAGTCATATATCTCTGTTTCTATTCTTGTTTCTCTTCTCTTTCCTATCTGAAAGAATGAATACAAGGCAACTGTGATAGAGCCAATGAATTTTCACAGCTATTTTGTTACACTACTAAAAGCATAAAACTTGGCTTTGGATGTGTATTTCCCAATTTAAAGGGAAGGAGAAAGAATGAATTAAAGCCTTTTTGTAGGATCTCTTTCTCTTTACTCTGTGTCTTCTCTATATAAATATCCTGTCTGGATCAAAGGAAAGCCATAGTTCAATTACTATCAACACTGGTCAAAAAAAGAAATCTTGGAGGAGGTACACATGGTCAATAAGGCTAATGATTTGAAATCAAAACATCTTTCAGAGATTTACTCCATTTCTGCATCCTAAGTTCATTCTTAACAAACTCAGGTGAATGAAAGAAGGGAAAAAGGAAAAAAAAAATGAAGGTACAAGAAAACAAGAAAAAAAACAAGAAGGTGACAAGAAAAAGTTATGATGTTGTCTAGATTCAGCCAACTTAAACTTGAGATAGCCTGCTACATTAGGAGCGTCAGTCACCCTAAGTTGCTTCCACAGAAAAACAAATTAGAGATAGGAACCTTCAGAGGGCAGTTTATCCCACCTAATACCAATACTCATGTCACTGTTAACTATAGGGAAAACCTTTAGTGCTTTTGCTCCCAGCAAGGGTATTTGATTCCGTTAGGTACATACCTGAAATTTTGTAAGAGAGTGAAGGAATAAAAACAATTATGACGTGGAAACTGGTAACTGGGAAATGAGTAAAAGTTAAACAGCCTAAAAGAGAAAAAAACTAAGCAGCACTTAATCACCATGGAAGAGAAAAAAAAAAATCATAAAGAAAACTGAAAAACTGAAATAAAAACAAGAAATCACAGATAAATCAGAACAAGAAGAAACTTTTAAAAAAATATTAAGTGAGCAGAGCTAGAACTAATAGCATGCATTAAGAAGCCATGCTGCCTTTATTACTGTTTTCCTTTTTTTTTATATTGCAGTAAACTAGAATAGTTGGCCAACGTCTGTTTATACTTCACATGTAGTACCATAAGATATAAAATTAATGGTGCTTTGAATTATACTGATCCTTGTAATATTTAAAATACCTCAAGTTATGTCAAGAAAAATTACATCTATTAAGCCAGGCAAAAATTCTTTAAAGACCTTTGGTAAAGTCCGAGACCTTACTAAAACCCAAAGTCAAAATTACAATGAATTATTACGTTTTTCAATATGCATACTTATTCGCGATAAAAAACAGGTGAGAGGTAGATATGCAGAAAATGAGAAGGCATCTTAAACTCATTTTTAAACCATCTGCAAGTATGTAAATAAAATGGACTTGAAAAATAATTCATCATTTATTATTTGTTGAGTGATATACATCTCGTTAAGTAAATGGCTAAAATACTCCAGTTAAACAGGAAAGCTATCTTTTATTTGGGAGCTGTGCAACTACAAAGCGCTGTTAATACACACAGGTTATTTAAGATGTTAAATGAACCATAAAGGGCAGATGACAGAGACAAATAATCCTCTCCCTTAAAGGGCTGATTTTCAGGGACTGGGTCTCTCTTTCACATTGATGCAGTGTGTGACACTATAGGACCTGGCTATCACTTTCTATAAATGGCTTAACCTTCAGCTCTGTGTGGTCTGTCTAGTACCGTATCCTGTCAATTAAAGAAAATCAATATCTGGTACTTCTATGCTGAAAGCATGGACATTTGGAGGTAAGTAATTAGTTCAGAAATGCTTCAGGCAATAATTAACCAAACTAGACTTATTAAAAACACTTGCCCAGAGCATTTTTCCTTCTCAGAGGTGTTTAATATCTATCACATACTTTCTAAATGATTTAGATTTAGGCATTTCAGTTTTTAACAATGCTATAATTAACACTGTTTGACTGGTTACTCTGGTACATAATAAATTATTCTCAAATCGCAACACCTTAGTGAACATTTAGACCTCACGTTCATTTATTTCAATCTACAAAGAGAAAAACATGGATTATTTGATTCAAAAGCCTCTGCTTTATATTGCCATTAAATACCCATGAAGAGGAGTGACTGTACTGCATATTACCATGTGAATAACAGATGGGTTTGATTTTACAACGCATCTGCACACAGAATCCACACTTAATCCATTGAGAGTTAAGAATGAGAGTAGAAGGCTAAACTCCTTGAATCCGAGGGAGTTCTGACATTGCATTTAGAATGAATAAGAAGCTATAGAACTCTCCCATAGTGAAGCTCAAAGATGTGTCCAGTATATTGTAAGCTTAGCTCATCTGATTCAATGACACAATAGAAAAATGTTGGCCATGAGCAAGCTGTATTATGGCTAAACACCTGACTGAAAGCAGGAGTAAGAAGACGGAGAGGTAACTGTATGTTCATGTTTTTCATGATCAGTTGTGGAATTATCATTCAATCAAGACAACAGCATTTACTCGATTTTGAATGCATTCTTGCCAAAGATCTCAAATACATGTAAACACACTGAAGCATCAAAACCTCCACCTGCAGTTTTGTTGCTATTTGGACACTGGAATATTATTGTCATGATGAAGGCAAAAAAACTTTATATTTCAGTTTTTTTAGGTCCTGTGACATGCTCATTCTCAGTGGACAGAAGTATGCCCCTGCCACCATTCTTATGCAAGTGATTTACAGAAGAGAAGAATTTCACGAAGAGTTGGCTGTGGGTTTTGGATTTTCACATGCTTGTGTGTGCTGATTAGAAATTCAACTTTCATCATTAGAAACTTTATTAAAAACATTTTATTAGTATATTTACATTTTTAAAAAGGAAAGAATAATCCTATGTCCCAATTTTGTAACAAAACAGCTTTAGCCCTCAGAGAAGAGTGAAACAAACTCCATATAGAACAGTATATTTTTCTCTTTTCTATTTGAACTGCATGATGGATAAAATTAGTATTGTACATAACCCATCTCCTCCACTGCCTCATTAATTTCATCAGCTTGAAAACACACTGTAACTACAGAAGCTCTAAAAACAACCTATAGAAATTAACAGTGCAAGATTACTTTCTATGTTTTATAGAAAGTATGTCATCCATTTAACAATGTAAAGATGGCTAGTCAAGAAAATCAAACATAAAATCATAATGATTTACCCTACAAAGCAAAGAGAATACATATGGGAATGGAAATATGCAAAACTAAAACAGAAGGGAGTTGTCTAACTTTTATTCATCTATCAAATTTTAAATATAAAAGTACAAATATTGTAAGTTAGAAATCTGCCTTAAGTTGTACACCTAGGCTTCCTCTGCAGTCACTGTGAAGGGATTCATGTCCCTTGTTACTTGCACATATCTTACTCTATAATATGTAATCTTTCTTCTGAGGGCGACCTATTGGCTGTAAAAGGGTTATAATCAAGTTGTAGTAGCGCCAAATTTTGACCGATTTTAGTTATAAACTGTATAAGCATCAACATATCTTGGGTGTAGATTCTCATTATGGAGAAATCTAGCTAGTAATATGTGTACAATTCACCAGACCAAATATAGGTATCCTCTTAGCAGAAGGTAAATTTTTCTCAAGGCACTAATAATTGTACTTAAAATATCTCCACTAAGTAAAATGGAAGCCTTAGAACAGCCCACCTATGATTGGGCCAGTTAAAAATGAGACAAGAAAAATTCTAATACTGCTGTCTAGTGTTCAGATATATTTAGATTATAATTTAGATTAGATGAATTTTACTAATTATTTATTTCACCCTAGACCTTTTGCTGCCCATTATCCTAAAATTCATTTTATATGACAATTCCATATCCCTTGGATCACATTTTGACTTAAAACTCTTTCAGTTTTTTATCTGAGAACTCCGAAGCATCAACACAAATATTCTTTTAGTAATAAGAATGCATTTTTTTCCTTCTATATATTTAAATAAAGGTTAATTCAGATGCTGTACATTAGGCTAGATCTGTGAGAGGTTTAATGAGACAAAAATCTAACTCACAGTATTATTCCTTGAAGGATATTCATTTATTTATTTAAAGTTGAGGTCTAGTAGGAAAAATGTTCAAATAATGCCATTAATTATTTATTATAAAGAATTCTTTCTAGGAAGTATTCATTCAGTTAGTGTGATTTATACAAGTTTGTAAAATAATATAACATTGATTATATATTTATCTTCTTTAAGATGATGAGTATGAATTCAATATGAGTAAAACACAGCAGAGAGAAAACATGTAGTCACGCCAAAGTATTGTAAAAATACTTTATTGATGATCATTTAAGTTTCCAAATAAGTTGCTAAGAGGTTTTTTTTTTTGTTGTAAGTCCAAGGTTACAAGAAAATAAAGTCAAATGATCCATTTTATTATTTAACATTGGTTATAATCTCATGAGTAAATGGCAGTCTTACAATGAAAACAGACTGATTAATTTTCCATTTACTCCTGTATTTTATATCCTTTCATTGATCTTCACCTTATTTTTGTTCTTTTGACTTTCATGGACTGTTGATCACCGAAAGTCCGATTCACCACTGCTCGTGCTACTCTTGAGTTCACTGTGAACCTGAATCAGGATACTATAACAGACAACTCAGTTTATAACATGTTGAGGGAAGTGTAAACAGAAAATGAAATCCCAACTCTTTGAAATCACTGACCAATATCCCATTTGTACTTGTATCAGAACTCTGATGTCTTAAAAGGCATGGATGCAGTCAGACATATTCTACAATACTGTGTTGTTTTCCATCCTTTATTTTAATTTATTTGAAAACATGCTATCCATGAAGGATACAGGCACACCCTTGATTCTCTAACTCTATAAATGTTAAGTAGCTCTGATAGTGTTGAGGGAAAAAAAAAAAAAAAAAAAAAAGAACTAACAGAACAAATGAAATAATAATCGAAATAATAATCAAAGAGTACAAGAGGTGAGCCACTTGACAGAATCTAGAGTTAGGACTCAATGCAAACTGAGGGGAGAAGTAAAGAACAATAACATTAATGTGGATACTACTTCTTATAACTGGATGACCACAGGTCAGTTTAATATGAAACAATCATATGACCCTATGCACATATGGGTAAACTGCTCAGTGTAATAATTGCAACCATTAGCACAAAATAGAAGTTTATTATTGCTATCAAGACTGTCAACTGAAACCATTTGTAAAAATAAGATTACATTCTTGTGATCTCAGTAAATTGCCTGCTGTATCATATAGAAAGATTTCCAGTAGAGCTTCCCTGGATTTATTGTGAAACTACATTCACAGAAATTTATTATTAAGCTAACAACTTTTACATATTTTCAACAGAAAAAACATCCAACAAGTATATACTCTGAATCTTTGCAGGTGGTGTTTCAGTGGCTTAAAATCTTATATTTATTTTGTTTGAAGATATCTCAAATATAGCATTTCAGATTTGCTTATAGTATATGACAAATTTTGAATACATCATCTGAAACTACATTATAATTGAGCATCATCCATCACAAATGACCTTGTTTGTATCAGTGGAAAAGTAACAGAGTACATGTATGAGTTCAAAGTATTGACATCTTCTCTGACATGTTAACAGTGATGAGAAAAGCAGATGGAAAAAAATATTAGATATCGATCCCTTTCTCATTCCTGCATACTCTTTAATTAGATTTAGATCATAAACAATGGTAATATATCTTGTGGCGGTATGCATTAAATGGTGGTCTGAACAATGTCTACATATATATTAAAGAATTAGTCAAATTGAGTAACTGGATATAAATTCAAAATAGATGTTCGTAATCATGTTGCAAAGTTTCTCAAAAATTACATTCTTTAAAAGAAATAGAATGCAATATGGGAAAATGTTCTTCTCTTTCTTGTAAACTCAAATAAGGTTACATTTTTAAACATTATGAACAGGCTCTGAAACAATGCATAAATAAAAATGAGTTGAATCAAGGGCGTCCTCTATGGAAAAACAAAACAAAACAAAACAGAAATCTAATTTAAATTAATTGTTTTTCTCTTTTCCACCTTTCTGTCTTATTCACCATCATCGGATAGGCAGCCTGACATCTCTTCATTGTTTTCATCTCAAGAGACCATTTTGATGTTATTTGAAAGCAAACACTTAAAAAATCTTCATTAAATTCAGTTTATGTATTAGAATAACTGAATAATATGGAATTTTCCATTTTCTTTTGTAGTGATGTAGAATAGTGCTGAAACATACTCAATGACCAGTAGGATAAGAAGGAAACAGAAATACAGTAATTTGGACCAAACAGTGTGCAGAGATACATGATAAACTCAGCTGTTTTTGACAAGAAGTACATGTGAAGAACATGATGTTATTTTTAAGTTGCACTAATATTTACTTTCTTTTTGAAAAGCATTGTACTTTATACAACATGTGTATTTATATATATACATACAACATATATTGCTGCCACATTTCCTGCTGTTTTCTACTAGAGCATCAAAACTAGTTTTTGCTTTTTTTTTAAAGCAGGTTGTACTCCACCATGGTAGGATGTAGCATGTAGCCCAGAGTGTAGCATATCTAACTTGCAGAGATTCCTGCTGAAAGCTATTTCATTAAAAACCATTTTCTTGAAATTGCATAAACCCATTTCTTTTCATTGTAAAATGCTATTCACTACATGCATGTCTAACCCACACAAAATGCAATAAACTTATCTGTTTCATTCCTTGCCTTCAAAGTGAGACCATGTTTAAAATTTTGTGGGAGGATCGTGAAGAGAGAGGAAGCAGAAAAAGGTAGGAGGGCCATCTCCCTGTGATTTTCATTATGAACTCCTGTTGCTACAGACTTCACATTGAAGGTATACAGCCATGGGCAGAGACATTAAACCTTAAAATAGACAAGAGAAGATGGTCTGAAAAGAATGGTCTGAATGAAATGACTAGTCTCCAGCAAATATTAGTAAATGAAAAGTCACAGATTGCAGCTCTGTATGAGTAAGTGTAATATGTTTTCCCATTGACTGTAACATACATTAAAAGGACTTCCAATGTCTATGTCTGCTATTAAAATGTACTGGATTATACGCTAAATCCTCTGTATGCAATTATTGATGAGAGCTGTAAGGGAAAAAGAAAAAAAAAAAAAACAATTAGAAATAAAAGAAGAAAACACACATCTTTCACAGCACATAGGAGAACATGTGGTTTTGTTCAGCTTCTTTGGATGAAATTGTCCAGCAGAACCACTGGGAGGGGACATAAAATTGTTGGAAAACATTCAAATGAGATAACTTCCCTGCTGGATATGCACTGCTGGATGCACATGTTGTTGCTGCTATCTCTGCAGAGCAAACAACAAGGGGCATTAGATTGTTCAAATTATGCTGAGCATTAGAAATAGCAAAGAAACTAAGTTTTACCCACAATTGTTTCCTTCCTGTGTATTTTCCTGCTTTTTCTTGTTTCTTACTCTCATAACTGGGCTGGATACCAATGAAATAATATCCCCCATTTATTCCATATCATTTACATCATGCCCAAATGTCACAATTTTCTATGCAACTTACTTAATTACCATTACCTATCTTGCCTTTTGATATTCATACTCATACATATCAAGCTCATGGCCTATTAACCATCCCTGTAAACTGTCAGTGGAGTTCATTTAGTCAGTGGCTTTGAGATCCATCTCTCATAGCAGTCCTTCAGGGCAGGAGGGATGATGTATGCTGTTGAATTGCTCCATGCTGAAGCCAGTTCTGATTTCATCAGAATTCCTACTTCTTTCATGTGGGTGATTCTTACTGCAATATCCTTGATAAGGCAAATAGCAACCATAATAATGATGGCATGCAGTAAAAAGTAGCAATTAACATCATACAATTCAAAATATTGGCTGTTATCACTTAACATCTTTGCATTACACACCAGGTGTGTGCAAGCCCTTGAGCAAAACCAGTCCCATGGGTAGGCTTGCTTTTTCCCAAGGGAAGAATTACACAGACTGCTCTGCTGCATTGCCTCCTACAGTCACCTACAACACTCTGCCCAGCATTTTTTTTTTTTTTTTGTCACATCCACTACAGGGGCTTTGTCTCCTTATCCAGTGCATAATAGTTTTGATTGGGCAGGGCCAGTTCAGTTAGCAGATTTCCAAGTGCTAACAAACCAGGTGGTTTTTGCTAAGTGTGTGTACCAATGTTTGAATATCCCAGTACTCACTGCTCTCAGTGTAGTTTTTAACAGTCCCTTATATAATTCAGTTTTCCCAGAGGCTGGCGCATTTTAAGGGGATGTGATACACCCACTCAATGCCGTGCTATATGGCCCAGCTGTCAATGAGATCGTTTCAGAAATGAGTCCTATTATCAGATTGGACTCAACTATTTCTGGAGTGCCATGTCACCACAAGAATTACTTTTCAATGCCAAGAGTAGTATATCGTGCAGTGACGTGTTGCACAAGATGTATCTCCAGCAATTTAGTGGCTGCTTCCATCATTGTAAACATAGGGTGTTTACCATGGTAGGTTTATGGGAGCATGATAAAATCCACCTCTCAGGTCTTCCTGTATTTATATTTCAGCCATCGTCCTCCAGACCAAATAGGCTTTATCTTCTTGGTTTGCTTAATTGCTGCATATGTTTTATATTCATGAATAATCTGTGCAATGACATGGGCAAGTCCACCCCTCTATCCTGAGCCTATTTACAGATTGCATCTCTTCTGTGATGGCCTGAGGTGTCATGGGCACATGGAATTAGAAATTATTTACCCTTATGTTGCCACTCCAGATCTACCTGAACCACTACGCACCTGGATGACAGCTGAAATCTTTCCATATGTCTCGCAGCTCACCTAGGGCTAGGTGTCAGGAGATTACTGACTCATACCTTCTGTCTCTTCTTCCTATACTCATAAATGCCCTGGTATGGAGTACCTTCTTCCTTACTAAATGAACTAAATTGCACTTCCATAGTTTCTGGTTGTGGACAGAGGTAACAGTTACTGGTATAGATTGGTTCTCTTGTTCGTACACAGGGCACGGCACGGGGATTGGGTCAAAACCAGAGGCATTTTCTTCCTTTTAAAGGTGCTGAATAGTATTCAATTGAGTTTGATAAGCGCACTCCAGAGCTCAGAATACTGCAGCAAGCTTTGGCATTGGTAGGATCAGGATATACCTTCTTAAAACATTCCGTCAGCTTGTTAGGATTCTTCACTTGTTCAGGGGTGAGTTCCAGACCCACTGGAAGTGATAATTATGATAGATACCTGCTCATATCCTTCCAAGCACCTTCCTACTCACAACCATCCTGCTTCAGGGTGGATCTCTGGGTGGTATTTTTGAATAGTTTCTTAACCATAAATAAAACTGTAACATATCAGAAGGCAGCAATTATATCATACTAGTTTAATTATCGCAGGTATATTCAAAATTTTCAACAATTATTTTAGCTTGCCTGGAGTAAACAGTGTACTTGTTAGAAGTTTTCACAGTAAGGCTCCTGAAGTCTGAGAGTGATGACATTATTGTTTACAAGTACCAATTTAAATCCATGACCGATAAAACATGAGCACGTGGTATAGACAAACTGTCAAAACCATAAAGGCCAGCCCTCACTGATGATAAACAACACAGCAATTGTTAAGAAAAATAACCCTGAAAGCATGTAATACCACACTGTGAACAAAAAGATCAGCATTGTAACCAGCAGCTTTCAAGCTACTGTATTGCTTGGAACCATTTTGTTTTAACATGTTCTGATCAGATCTGTTCCTAACCCTTCAAGCCCCACTTTCACCACAAGGACTGCTGTAATTTAACACAGCAAGCAGCTAAACAGCACACACCTTTTCGCTCACTCCCCCTAGTCCCAGTGGGTTGGAGGACAGAATCAGGGAAATAAAAGTAGAACTTCGGTGTTGAGATAAAAACTGTTTACTGAGTCAGAAAAGCAAGAGGAATGTAACAATAATTATTTTATATATTTACATGTGTATGTTTTATATACAAAACTAGTGATGCACAAAGCGATTGCTCATCACACACTGATGGATGCCCAGCCAGTTCCTGAGCAGTGGATGAGTCCTGCACCAGCCCCCTCCCCTCAGCTTTATATTTTTTCACATGATGTCATACCCCTTCAGCATCTGAAGGGGAGAAATAAGACTGAAGGGGACAGACTCTTTAGCAACATGTGTTGCAGTGTGATAAGCAGAAATAGTTTCAAACTAAAAGAGGAGAGATTTAGACTGGATGTAAGGAAAAAAAAATACAATAAGAGTGGTGAGGCACTGAAACAGGTTGCGCAGAGAGGTGATGGATGCCCCATTCCTGGAGACATCCAAAGTCATGCTGGACTGGGCTCTGAGCAATCTGATCTAGGTGCAAATGTCCCTGTTCATTGTATAGGTGTTGGACTAGATGGTCCTTAAGGGTCCCTTCCAATTCAAATGATTCTATGATTCTATAGTTTTGAATATCTCATTAGACACTTCAGGTCAGCAGTACTGTTTCTGTTCCCTCCCAACTCCTTGTGTCCCCCAGTTCCTCTGCTGGCAGAACACTACAAGAAACATCCTTGGCACTGTAAGCACTGCTTAGCAACAGCTAGAAGCATGTTATCAAACCATTTTTCTTCTAAAGCCAGAACATGGTATCATACCAGACACTATGAAGAAAACCAACTCTGTCCCAGCTGAAATACTTACAGCAAAATATACTGCACTGTGTGTCCATGGCATGGTTTTGACAGTAGAGGGGCTACAGGTGCTCTCTGTGAAGAGGGAAGGCTAGGGCTCCTCTGTTTCAGAAACAGTTTGTGCCAGCTGACTCCAACAGACCCACTGCAGGGCATGGCTGGGCCAAGACGCCAACATGGTGGTACCTGTATAGAAATGTATTTAAGAGAGGATGAAATACGCTGCACAGGTAGTGAAAAAAATATTGTGAGAATCAACTCTGTGAACCCTTAGGTCAGGGAAGGCAAAGTGGGAGAAAGTGCTCTGGGTACCTGTTGGAGCAGATACCCACACTGCAGCCTGTAGAAGACCCCACACTTGAGCACTGGAGTTGCAGCCTGTGGAAGATCCATGAAGAAATAGGCTTATTCTGATGTACTGCAGATCATGTTTGAGCAAGGCAAAGTGTGAGGAGGAAAGATCAACAGAGGGGTCTGACTATAGGCTATTCTCTAAACCCTCAAACCATTCAGGGAGGAAGGCAAGGAGATCAGAATGAAAGAGTGAAGTTGAGCCTTGGGAAAAAGAGGAGATGAAAGGCACTCTTTTTATATTTGCTTCTTGTTATCCAAACTTATCTAAAATGGCAAAAAAAAAAAGAAAAAAAAGAAAAAAAAAATTGTTCCCAAGCTGATTCTGTTTTGCCTGTTGTGGTTAATTGATAAGCTAAGTCCCTATTTCTGTCCTTACTTACAGACTTTTCATTCTCATTTTCTCCCTCTGTCCTGCTGAGAAGGGACACTGAGAAAACAGCTGGATGGATGTCTGTCTTCAACCCACCACACACTCAAAATACCAATACTATTATTATGAATACCAAGGGCAGCAATATTTTGATACACATTGTCAGTGTGTACACAGAAAGGCATTCTCTCTGTGAAGAGTTTGAGGTGTGTGTGTTTCTCAGAACAGGATGAAATTTAAAACTCATCAGTTTTGTTAATGGTATCATAGAAGAGGCGAAGACCAAGTTTTCAAGGCAAGAATAAGCTCCACAAATTGCACACCAAACATTTCTCCCACTGCTATGTGAAACATATTGATTACAGCTTCTCTGAATTTGTTCACCTATGTTGCTATCATAACTCCTGACTGTAACAGAAGCATAATCTGTAAGAGCAAGTAAGACAGTACACTCAAACCAGACATAGTGCCATTCACAATGTGTATACAATTGTATGTATGCAAGAAAACGTATTTAAAATAAGCAATAAAATGTTTAAGAAAATGTTATACCTTACTTGCACTCTGCTTTTACTTATTTGTTATCCATTTTTTTATGGTTTTAACCCAAGAAAAGGGTTCTAATCAGGAACTATACATGGAAAAGAATAAGGTTCTTTTACCTCATGTGAAATGTGTATAATATCTTGTATTTTCAGGTGGCAGGGAGGTCCAGTTATCTCGTTACATAAGAATGTTTTGGTGTTCTCAATTGTAGCTCTGAGGTGAACATTTCATTACTTGCACACTTTTAGCTCACATACACTAGGTTCTACTAATGGGATTAGAGAACAGTGATGATTCATGACAGTAGGTATATTCTCTTGTAGATATTTGCAGGACTTCTTTAGCATTAAAAGGAGTTACATACCAGACGAACAAAGTCTATTAATACAAGTAGCATCTTCCACAAACAGCCTTCTAAACAGCAATTTGGGTATCCTAAAGCTCTCTAGTCATTCAAGTGAAATGACTTTGATGCCAACGCTTCAGCAGTGGAAATTCAACCATTCCTCCAAAAGCACTCACAAGAGACACTAAAGAAAGGACTTTTTTTTGTTTTAGTTAGTGGAAATGTCTTCCATTCTTGAGCCTATTAGCTTGTAACAATAGAAATTATAGGAGCTGAGACAGGTCTAGAAAGTTTAATTCTCTTCTTGTGAGCTTCAAATTTAAAAAGGGAGTTCAAAAAAGCAGTGACAAAAGGGTATTAAAATTCATGAATGCCAGTATAATATAATTTTGATCTGCACAGTTTTTCAGGGATTGTTGTCAGTTTCTATTTCACTGTTAGCCATCATTAACAGCAAATATGACAGATACACTAATGAAATCGATTTGGTCATGTTATCAATTTAATTCAAAAATGTAACCCCATTTTATTACCATGTAAGTTATAAAGCCTTATAGGCTAATGTCATCTGTCACTGTAAGAGTTTTCTGCTAGAATTATTAATAACTAGGTGTAGGCTTATTTTATTTTATTTTACAGTTTGAAATAATTAATACAGTAGAAAGCATTCTTTTTTTAGCTCATGTAAGACAAAAGTACTGGTCAGTGCATTCTAGTAAGGGAAACCTTTCAGTGAAATGAATATAGATATACACTATTGCCTTTGAACCTGAGATATGCTATAGATGAGGAACAGATTATTATAGAGTGTACATTCCTTCAGCCAACTCACTGTCTAACAGATGCATTCCTAATGCTCTTAAAATAGATACATCTTGTTGTAAGGAAGTTTTTGAAGGTGAAATGAAAGCATGGTGGTCCTCAGACATGTTTCTCATTATCAGTATTAGAAGGTCCTGCAATATATTCCTTCATGTAGAACAGAAGAAATTTAGGAGCACTGATCAGCTGATGGATCTAGACATGGCTTTTATGTTTCGTTTGGAAAAATATCACCATTGCAGGTGTCACCAGATGGCATCATTGTACTCAGACTTCAGCGATTTTTTTCACTGAGTAAGTAAATGTTTAAATTTAGGAAGAATCTCATCTCTGAATATAGTCTTAGGCATAATCTTAAGAAATTGAATGAGAAGGAATAATTTGCTTTCTGTTTTGACTTTCATTTCAGATGGTTCTTGAGGAAGAGCTGTTTTCAGAGCAACAAAAATCACCATTGGGCCCATATAACTGTTTTACAAGCTGAATTGCTTTTTTTTCCAAAGCCAGGACATCTTTACAAGTAGATAGAAAGCAAACAAATTTTATTGTGCATATATCCAGAGTTATTTCCACAATTCTTCTCCACAAGATAGCCAAAAAAAACAGTACCAGACTTCTGGAAAAGTATAATTTTCTTTTTTGAACACCAGGGTTATTCTGAAGAAATATTCTGCTCCTTTTTTTTTCTTTTTTCTTTTTTTTTTTCCACAGAAGGGCAGCCATCATGCTCTAGTTTGAGATGATGCAACCTATTCAAAATCCCCTCAGAGTAGCAAATTCAGGGTCTGCTAAAGGCCCAGTGCTGAGGACTACAGCTGAAAGCAGGATCATGAATTGGATTATTAGTTTGCACTGCACTTCTTGCTTCCGGAAACCAGAAAAGGAGCCAATTCAGGCTGAACAACCTTGAAACAGATCACTTAGAACAGCTTGTGGTCACTGCAGTGCAGGTGCTGGCTGTACCTAACTGTACTGCAGGCTGCAACAAATCCTAAGTCAACACCAAACTGTTGCTCCCAAAAGGTGAAGCAGGAGATGAATCTGCCATTCGCTCTGTTCAGCTGTCTAAGAAGACTACTGTAATCATCATGAAAATAGGAACTGGCCTTGCAGTGGAGCTATTTACACACATTTCTTTGGTTAAGCTGACAAGAGGGGCTTTCAGTTCATAATATTTGTTACGCCACAAGGAAGGAGATGTTTCTGAAGCAGAGAAAGCTCTAACCTCATGGGTACAACTAAAATAACAGATACCAAAACAGCTTTTCTCCACTCACTTTTTGTATTTAACGTCTAGATATTCAGAAACTTTCTGGTCTGCAAGAAGCTGTATCACTACCCATGTTGATTGCTAGGAAGAGTCTCCTGTGCAACATGCACAAGATTTGGCTATTTGCTCTTTTTAGAAACTTTCTGCAGCCTTCCACTCTTCTTAATATACATTCAGCATGCTAAATATAACCTGAAATTAAGCTGCTCAGTCATTTCTCATAAGAACTAGTATGGTCTACTAAGAAATAATGTGAGTGTTTCGGAAAGGAGCTACCAAGAAGTAGCCAGTGCACTGGCAAATCACCTTGAAAAAGTGAATAAGTATTTACAATGATGATCTAAAATAAGGGAAAATTAGACTATTCCTTGGCTGCTTAGATTCCATGTCAGCTAAGATCTGCTATGAAGATTTTCTCTACTAGTGGCTTAGTCCAATAAAAAATTTGCTTTTTCACCAAAATGCTTATGTCTGGTCACACTGAGAAGCAATTTAACTCATTTGGATTTCAGCTCCCTGCAATTCTGGGCACATGCTAGGGAACTAAAACTGTACATCACAAATGAGTCTTAGTTGTGAATCCAGTTTTTCCCAAACTGGATATTAATGGGAGTATATAATATGTTGGAAGTTTCAGAGTATAACTATGCACAGGTAACATTTAGAAATGACTAGTTATTCCATCCAAAATGGTGGATGTTGTTGGCACTAGAAAGACAAGAAACAAGCATTCAACTTCCTGTTTCTGCTTTGCCTGTGGTTACGGTTTTACCTAATTCCCACAAATGCTGGAAATGCCATCTTTACTGCCAAATATAAGAAATTAGTCACATGATTTTACAGATTCTGAGAGCTGTTTTTTGGACTTGAAGGTATTGGACTAGATAATGATATTAACTTACTGACGGCTAAGTCACACTTGACATCACTTCTGTACCAATGAGTTTCCAAAAGATCTGATTGTCTTGTCAGTTGGTTGGTAACAAGTATTTCTCATTTGCATCTGATCTCTCCAAAGATCCTAGCCTTACCATCAGAATGCAGAAATGATGGGATAACTTGGTTCTGCTTCTGTAGAATTATCTGTCTGTATAGAATCTTTTTTTGAGAAAGTTATGTATGTATTTAGCATCATGAATAACAATCCCAGAATTATGCTCCCTAACTTAAACTGAGGCAGCAGTACACAGGGCAACTGCAAATTTTATTTTCTATTTTAAATAAAGTCTTGATGACAAGGACCTTCCTTTCAGAATGTCAGCGGTCTTTCATATGTATTCCTTCTCTTGCTTTTTCACTACATGTTAAGACAGCAGATATTACTGCATGCATCTGGAATTAGTTTTCTGTTTATAGATGAGCTGAATTGGAGAAACTGTGATTTCTACAGTGTGAATAATGCTCTTAAATGCTATACATAACCTCTGTCCTTTGAGGTTTCTCTTGATTGGTTGGATGGTTAGATGATTAATTGTTTAATCTGGAGAGACCTAGCCTAAACTTCCACATGTTCACTTCTGTCTTCAGGCCCTTAAATATAGCTTTCTTTGTTGTTGTTGTTGTTGTTTCCAGCTACAA
Source organism: Tetrao urogallus (assembly GCF_951394365.1). Classification (NCBI taxonomy): domain Eukaryota; kingdom Metazoa; phylum Chordata; class Aves; order Galliformes; family Phasianidae; genus Tetrao; species Tetrao urogallus. The sequence goes on from NC_136813.1 coordinate 176,764,752, forward strand.
GGTTCAGTTGTTCTTAGACAAAGCTTTCCACTCTTGGCACATCTATTCCTGATGTTCCCTGCTTCTTCATACAGAGAGAAGTACCTGGAACATACAAAGATGCAGCCTACAGTTTCTGCATTTCTTCTAGAAGAGTAGGTGGACACATTTTCAGGGTAATTTAAAATCTGAACATAATAGACAGTGAGGTACCTGGGCTAAATTCATTACAGTTATTACAGTAAAAGCAATCACAGGAATGCTTGGAGTTATAAGTGCTAATGAGTATTTATATTGCACATTCTCCTATGATTGTAGCAGATTGAGTGAGAATAAGACAACAAGGAGCTTGGGTGGCATTACAATTATTTGTGATTATTCTCATTTTTGTGGATGTTTGGTTACCTATGCAAAGAAAGATCATTATTATTCACTCAGCCACAATATCTACTTTTCCAGAGCTCACCATCCTTTGATTTGCTTTGAATGGCCTTCATATTCCATTACCAGTGTCGTGCAAGTGTTATCTGTGCTCGCTGAAGAACTGTCATTTTTATCAAATGCATGTATACTTCTCTTTAAGACTCCACATACTTTTTTATTGTTTGGTAGCAGCATATCAATTAGACTAATATGTATTAAAGATGTTGTCTGTGTTGCATTTCTGCTCTGAAGTCAGATTAAACACATTAGCATGGAAGTGACTGTCAGGAGGGACAGAATTTGCACACATTTATTTTCATCAGTCTACGTGGACATGTTCTGCATATAGAAGAGTAAATGTCTTCTCACATAATAGCATAAATGTATTTACCCTAATATTTGTATTACTCATTGTGTTGGGAAGGCCCCCTTTACTGAGGCTCTGTGAGTTATGTGCAGTTCTTTTATATTTTAACAAGTGGCTCAGTTTGCTACAGCAAACCTTTCAGCAGTACCTTCACTACTCAGCAAGTCATTCCAGATGACAGCTGATGTCAGAATTTCCTGCCACTAAAATCTCTACCTTGCAAGGCTGACATGTAGTTTTGCCTGTACTAAACTCTCTTCTTGACTGTACAGGAATATTTATATAGGATTCTTCCTATGCAATGATGGAAGGCAGAAGCACTTGCTGATTGTTACTTAGCCCACTGAGGCAGTGGTTAGATTACTTTGATAATTTAAATTGATCTATGCAAATGATTACATTGTTTCTTTGATTACATACTCCTCAGATAGATAGCTGTGAAGATTGAACTCCTAAAATTTTACATAGTTGTTCTGAAAGATCTTTACAGAAATTTTGTACTTTTTTTCCCCTTTTATTACATTTTTGACACATTTTTGCTTTTTTGTGTATATAGGAGGGTTGCTCTGAAAGTAATGCCTCTAATTTTATTATGTTGGTCCACTACATCAGAGGCTGATGTTGGTGGTATAGCAGTATAAGTTGAACCTTCTTCCCAATATACCATTACATTTTGTTGCCATGTGACAGATGGCAGCAGAGGGGCAGTCTGAGAAAATGGCATCTGACATGGAAGCGTATATGATGCAAAGATGTGTCATTGAATTCCTCTATGTGGAAAAACTCGCAACCACTGACATTCATCAGTTCTAACTCAACATTTTTAGAGACCAAACAGTGGAATGTTTCAGCAATGTGAAAAACAAGCTGTGTATCAGGCAGCCATGCAGATTTTTACATGCAAGATATGAAGGCTCTTGCTCCTTGCAGATAAAAATGCACAGCTAATGATGTTGATTCTGTTGAAAAAGATCATTGTGTAGCTGAGAATTTGCTCTATCAAATAGTTTTATTGTGCTCTTTATATCTACTGTAGATCCCATGAAAATAAAGAAGAGATATTACTTTCAGAGTGACCTACATATATTAACATCCTCTCCTAATTATTATACTTTAGCTGTGCATTACATGTTATTTGTTAATATTTTCAGAAAAGTTCCTTCCTGATATAAACTGATCAGCTGTACTAATAAAATTTATTTGTTTATTTATTTCACAGAATCCATGCACTACATCAGGGTGCTTAACATCACTTTCACTAGCCTGACGTTGGCAACTTCACACCTAGGAAACTGCGGTCATGGTCTCTCCAAGCCATCTGTGCAGGACATTATAAGGGATTTAATGCTTTGTGACTATAGATTCATCCTAAGAGTCTTCCAGTGTCTTGCCTGAACTCTGAAAAACATATCTAACATCAATTTACCACATAAAATCAGTAATTTGACTTAGGAATTAAGCAGCTTCAAGCCAACATTACCATCAGTCTCAACAGCAGAACAAAACAATTTTTTCCCTTTTTGTACATGCTCTAAAGTTTTACATTCCTGAGGCCATAATGGGTTTGCTGGAATGACAAATGATAAATTGAAACGCCTGATTTTCAGTTTTCCATTTTTTAAAAGTAATACTTTATTGCATGTTTTCTACCTTTAGATATTCACACATCTTCCGCACCTTCACTGACTTGTGAGTTTAATTTATTGATACTAACAAATCATGCAGCCTCTGTTGATATTTCATTCAGATTATGAAGAAATTCAGGAACTTGTGTTGATTCTGCCATAGAATGGCTCCGCATTAGTCACTATCTATTTTGACTTACTGCAATTTACTTTCACTTTTCTCACATTTCTTAGCTTACTTTTAATTTGTGACAGAATTATTCTTTATATGTTACCCATGGCTTTCAAATTTTAATGGGATTTATATCCCAAAATAAGACAACTATATTATATAATATTTTAACTAATTATAATTAGTTAAATTATCATACCTATATTATAAGAAATATTTCTTTTCTTATTTCCTCATTTCATTTTTTAAACCTTTTGGCTCCCCTGCACTTATTAAATGTTAAGAATTTAGCTACTTTGAAATGAAAAATCTTTAATCTTCTCTGGCCTTACTTTCAGTTTCTTTCTTGGCCTCTTTTCTTTATTCATGCCCCAACTAGATTTCAGCTGTAGAATATTGTTTCCTGTCCATCTTTATTTGTCTAAGCCCAATCTAATATCCTCTGCTTCAGTGTGCCAGTGTACTAAGGCATTAGGAAAAATGCAGAAGAAAGTATCATAATTTCTTAGTTATAACTTCTGTATCTGTGTAAAGTAAAAAAATGTATATATATAACAAGACTTCTTTCTCTCAAAGGCATGAAGCACACACTGACCAGAAACTAGAAGTTCAGAAGCAAATTTACTTCAGGGAGGGCTATGCCATATTTTGTTACCTGAGAACCTAGCAATATTAAAAAGGTTACAGTTAAGACATGGCATCAACCAAGAAGAAATTGAACTGGCTTGATATTTCTCACTCTCTGTTGACAAAGAGTATGACAAATTAATAAAAAGAGCATAATTTATAAAACTTGCATAAAATAAAAACAAGAATGTGCTGTTTCTGAATTAAGTATATGTACCATGTTCTCTAGGCCTTTATAATGATGTTGTACAAAGGGACATAGTTTACTGGGGAAATACTGCTGGAAGGTGGATGGTTGGACTGGATGACCTTAGAGGTCTTTTCCAACCTTGGTATTTAATGATTCTGTGATTCTATAATAATTTTCACCACAAATTCTATAATAATTTTAACACAAAGGTGACATACGACTTTCATCTGCATACTCCTCTGAGGGATATCAACCAATTCTAGCCACAATCATAGTACTGTTGTTGGGATATCAGGGAAGGTTTTCAGCAAGAGAGAGAACAGTAGCTGCAAATAATTTCTATCCTTACTCATTTATTTATTCATTTATTTTAAAGTCCATTGTTGTGCTTTTCTTTTTACACTAGTTCAATGACTCAAATAGTCATTACTGTGATTTGCCTTTCAAACTGTCAATTTACTAGCTTGTAGTTCAGTTGCTCCTCATAACCATATAGGTCATTCAGTGATAGTGTTGAATATTTTCTTCTGGAAACTCCGAATAGTACTCATAATTGTGATGAATGTCACTTCTCTTAATCTCTAAACTGGTGAGCTAAATTCAGTTTTAACCCTCGCTATTCCAGAACTATTTCATAGAACAAACAACTAATGGTAGAAACTCTATTATCTACCACAGAGTAAGCCATTCCCACTTGCAGAAAAAATGTCTCTATCATTGTCTTGCATCAGGCGAGGTTCAGGTTGGATATAAGGAAAAACTGTTTCTCTGAAAGAGTGGTCAGTCACTGGAACAGGCTGCCTGGGGAGGTGGTGGAGTCACTGCCCCTCCCTGGAGGTGTTCAAGTAATGTGTAAATGTTGTACTACGGAACATAGTATAGCTATACCACCATATTGGTGGTAGGAGGACAGTTGGACTAGATGATCTCAACCTTAATGATTCTATGATTCTATGAATATGCCATTGTACAGAGCCTGAGTTAAGTATTTATGCAACAGTATGTGAATATAGTTTCTATAAACAAGTGAATGACTGAGGATATTACAAGTATAAAACCTGAGCTACTGCAAAGAACTGATTTGGGGAGAGATAAAATAAAATAAAATCATAATCAGCACTTGAGAAAACAATGTGTCACATTGATTGCTATAGCATATTAATATCTGCTCCATTTGATATCTCAGATTTTAAATATCTAAACAGTTAAACATTAACAGCACTAGTTACATCTGACCTCACCTTGGCAAACATAAGCTATAAAGAAGCTTTTTCAAAAACCGTTTACAGTTTTACTTCATTTCAAGAGGCTGTTTTTATCTATTATATCATTTTCTGTATTCTTCTGGTCTGTTTCAAGCATATTTTGAAAAGTTACTTGTGACCAAGCTGAGTAATGAAGGCTATTAAGACATTCTCCTCCGTGTTTCAAATGCAGCATTGGAAGAGGCACATAACATAGTTTCAGAAATGCTTTTTTTATGGAACTTTTTTTTTTTCTTTAAATTAGAAGCTCACAATAAACTGAAAACATATTGTTCCTGAGAGACAAACATTTCACCACTGCTCTTAAGCTCGTAATTCACATCAACAAAGACAGACTGTATATTTTGTTTGTTTGAAATACTTTATAGAGGAGGTGGGAATATAAAAACATTCTAAGTGTCCTGATGTGTCTCTTGCACACTGAATAATCTAACTGATCTCTGATAAATAATCCCAACATTTTTATCTCTTATATTTTTGTCCAGAGTAGACCATGTAAACAGTGTGCATCTTTTGTTCAGTGTTTGAGGTACTCAAAATACAGACATAACATTGCATGTTCAGAACTGATTGGAAACTATGAATTTAAAGATTATAGATGTCCATTCTTAGATCCTCTAGTGGGATCTGGTTTCCAGAGGACAAATGACCTTAATCTGATCTAAACTGAGCACACCAGAACGAATGTACACAGGACATGAAAAGGGAAGGGTGAAACTTCAGTTTCAGTATATGATTCATGTCCCTGATTTCACATTCCATTGCTAAGTCTTACCATGCTCATGTCACGCTCACGGAACGGAAGTCTCACTTATAAAAGGATTTTCTTTATTTTTCATAATTTAACTGAACCAACACAAAACTGAATACTGTAAAGCAACAAAAATGATGTAACATCTTTAATTGCACTGTGTTAACTAAATAAGGCTACTACACTCCCTTTTAAATAAATCAAAACAGAGAGTTGGTAGAGTGAGGGATCTGGCTCTTGAGGTCTACATATACAGTAAATGTATTTACCATCACTTATTGCATGACATTTTAAACCTGACATTTGTCATTTATAGTGCAGTCAGTCTATAACACTTTTCAAGTGGCTGGGCTTTAATTGCTACCTTGACACTGGTCAAAATCCTAAGATTAAATAATAATTTTGTATATATTTATTTTATTTGAAGACAAAATCATCTATCTTTCATCTTTCCTTCAACTTCTGCATTAAATAAGCAGAGACCTATACTGGGACAGGCCTTCAAAAAAGTTCTTTAATCGACTTCTCATTTTTGAACCTTTCATCTATGGTCACTTGAACAATCTCTATATATTTTTCTTTAGTAGCATAGAGCTAGCATAACATTAAAAGTTAATTGGAGTATTAGGTAGTATACTTGAAACCATAATACATTTGCCAGGAAGAAATTAAGCTCCCTTCTTGATTGTATCATACTATTACGAACCAAACTTACACATAAAAAGGGAATAAGTTTTTTTGTTGTTGTTTCTCTGTTTTTTCACATTTTCCCCCTCTTCTTTGCTGTCTTGGTTAAACTTTTGCTAACCAATAATACTAAAACAGTGGGCTTTCTAATAATGAGGTAAACACTGAAAGGAATAGGCTGCAAACAGACCCTTAGACTGTATTACATAAAAGCAGGGGGAAAGAAAGAGAAGAACAGAGAGGGAGAGCGAGAAAGAAAAAAAAACCAAAACTTGCTATGAAGAGCAATGAGTAAAATATTTTACACTCTATTTTTATCAGTACATAAAGACAAAAAAATAAAAAAAAAATAATAAAAAAAAGCCTTCTAACAGTGCAATGGTTGAATGCATTTATGTAATATAAACAACATTATTCTTTGCTTTTTCTACACAGTCCTCTCTCGTCATGCTTTACATCCAGAATGTCCCAATGGAAGAAAGCAAACGACACCAGTCACTTCAGAGACAACTGAAGTAATAAAACACAACTTAACTCTGAACCACTTGTCATGACTGTCAGAGTCATCACGTTAATTGTTAAATAGGATTTTCTACAAATATACAACATATAAAAACTGTTAAATATATAACTTTAGGCTTTTCAAAATACATTTAATGATCTCTTTCAAACAAGTGTTACTTTTGTTTTCTCTTTAATTTGCTTTCTGGTGCTAAATGGTGTATCAGATGAGACATAGGCCACAGATGACCAAACATGCTCTTTGCAAATACTGTATTATCCAACTTTAACTATCAAAAATGGAACTGTAGAAGAGGCATGTTTAACTGGTTAAAACTGAAAATGATTTTAGTACGAGAAAGTCAATCTAAGTACAGAGGAATAAAGGTGCCTTGTAGACAGTTTATGTTCTTTTTGTCCCAAGTTTTTCAAACATAGGTCATTTCCTTTCAGTGCTCCATTACGTTCTCTCGAATGTGTCATTTCAAGAGCTGGTCTCTGGGTTAGTTTTTACTGCAGCTTTCCATAAAGACTTCTGCTGGACAACATCTCAGCTTTGTGAAAGCTGGAATCATGTCTTTGTGGAGACCCCCTACGATTTAACAACATAACTCTGTTAACAGTAAGATTGTGTCCACTTTAAAATAGATTTTGCTCTTTGGTCTATTGTATATATTGAAAGTATAAGAAAATAAAAGCAATTCAGACAGTTTAGGGCACAAGAAGAGTTTCTCTTTTGCACCTCAGTGTCCTCCCATAGGCAAAACAGTCTTCTCTAAGGCTGATTGGGATGATACTCTTCATTGTAGCAGACTCTTCAGATTAAAACATGTAGGTAACAGCAAGTCCAGCAGTGGTGTATAACGCAGATGAAACATTAACCATGAACTTTTTTGTATTGCTAATGCCCAAGCATATCTCTTTTTTCTATATTCCTTAGTCCAGCGATCCTTAGTATGGTAGAACAAACTTTAGCTCATAATGTAGAGAAATTATGCTGTCTTTCATGAGATACAGATAAACAGACAGTTGAGTTGATGACATATAATGGATGATGGTCCACAGCAGTGAAACTTGACTAAGTTAAGTAGCTCACACAGAGCCTAAACCACTCCTACGAGGATTCTGTGTTGCTGTATTTGTCAGGAGACCTGTAAATCAATAAGAACAAATGAGTCAATGTCTTCATTTAAAATTATGATTATCTTTGCTGTCCATTATTTTAAAATGTTCTGTTCTAAGTTTCTTCAAGGAGATAGTTAATTAATTAGAAGATATTTATTTTTTACAGCAAACATTTTCCCTGAGAAACAGCATATAATAAACCTTTGTTTACATTTATTATTAAAAAATCATGACTATTATAGTTATATCTAATAAATCCGTGAATGTAAATAATAATTTACAACAATTTCAATGCCTTCTACTTTCTAGCAAGCTCCATGCACTTTCTTTTTCATAAAAATAATACCCAGAATGTTCTTTTACCTGCATTGAATTATATGTAGCAATATCTAATACACATGGATATAAAGATGACCATTAATTTACACATGTAGAATACGATGGAAAATGAGTATGACAGTCATTTATTAACAGTGCAAGTATATTTATACTTGAGGCTTTTCTGCCTTCGAGTTTTCACTGAGCGCTAGAGTGCGCCTGTTGTTCTGTATGCTAATTTAATCATTACTGCCCTCTAGTGATGCTCTTAAAAGTGCAAATCAAATTTAAATAATGCTTATTAAAAGCTGATATAATCTGAAAATTGCTTTAGTTACACAGCAGAAGAAGAAAAAAAAAAGAAAAAGGAAGAAATAAAGAAGAAAGAGAAAATTGGCAGAGGACTGCTGATTTAAAAGAAAAAAAGGAAAGGAAGCTGTTGAAAAAGAAGTGTTGGTTTGAAAGACAAACAACCAAAGCTTCCACTATAGAGGAAATAAAAGTACTGAACAACAACACAAACACAGATGAGAAGGTAATGATTGATTTGTACAACAAGATGCCAGCTAATAATGCTCACCCAAAGTATCAGTTTGGAAATGATTTCAAAATCACACAGACACTGTATGACACAAAACATTTTGAGGTGTATTAAGCAAGAATGGTTGTTACAAAATGCAGTTTGAATGTTCAAACACTATCTTCTGCTACAGCATCATTCTGTCTCCAAAAAGGTAGAATTGTCTTTACTGATGGAAATTCCATGCATAACGCCAGAAAATACTGAACAGTGAATGTGAACAAGCAAAACAAATACGAAAATCCAATTCACTTAGTTCAAGCTGTTACATCAAATTTAGAATTTTTAACCTTATTCTCAGATAAAAGAAATACCTGCCTCCAATTTAGTGACAGCTTGAAACATAGGGATCTCTCTCTATATGTATCTACAAAGATAGATAGATAGGTAAACAAATAAATAAATGGATATTTTCCTTATAAGGCATTAAGTTTACGTCATAGATTTCTGCTTTTGTCCTCTCACCTTTTCCAGGAAAAAACACCCCAGAAATCTTGCACACAGCCTTTCGTTTTCGGACTAGTGATCAGATCTCCAAACCACATGGCCTCAGACAGGCTGAAGGCAAAAAACCTGGATGATTATTGTGGTATATTCCCCTTTTTAAATATACAATCAGCAAGATAAATAATTTTAAAGTTTTCTTTCTATTAGTTCTGTTTCCCCATTACGCTATTCTGTGGGGTTTTCACAGTATCCCAAATTTTTCCTCCTATTAGAAAAGAACACATCTTTTAAGGTAGTTTTACTTTTTAAGCAGCAAGACAGAAAGCACAAGATTTATGCTTTATTATGTCTGAAAGTAAACTACTACTGCGTGAAGAACTAGGCTGACTTAGCTTCATCATTTCTGAATTAGGTTGGAATGGCCCAAAAGCTAAGAGCAACAGCGTGAACTGCTGATGGACTGTGTTCAGTGTTTTCATAGTGTGCTTCTTTACCATACTGGTCCCAGGATAGAGAGAATTCATTCAGACACATTTATTTGCAGTTACCTGCTGCTCTGTCAGCTCATGGATGACAAAGCAGCTTCCTACCACTCCTGCTATCCCTATCCCCACTTTGCACTTCCTTGCTGTGAGAATATGGTATCAACACCTTAAAAGAAAGAGAGAAGAAGACAAAGAAATATGTATTTAAGAAACACTGAGGCAGGGCAGGAAGCAGAACTGAAATAAAATGACTACAAGAAGAGGAACAGATTAGAGAACAGGAAGTGAATTTACAACTTTGGACAATGGGAAAAGATGGAAGAAAAGAGGGAAAGAGAAAGGTGTACATTAGCAAGGGAATTTTAAACATAATTTATTAATGAAAGCATGATAAAGAAGAAAGACAGCTAATAGAAGCAACAGATAAAAGGAAGAGAGTAGGTAGAAGAGAGCATTAAGAGACCACAGAAGAGAGATGGAATGTACAACTACCCTCCCATCTCCTGTTTTTTTCCCTTTGATTTCTCATGACAGCTGTGTTAACCACTCCCCAGAAAAACAGGCAGGTCAGGCAAGATGGAAAAGGGATCCCAAAATGACTTTAAAAAGGACTTATTTGCTATTTATGCTAACAATTCAAACCATGAGAAATATCACATTTCTGAAATGCAAATCTAAAGAAAAACTGTGCTCTCAATGACTATTTGTTAATAATTTCTATAATATTAATTGGACTAATACAGATTGCAGTGCAAATTATAAATTAAATAACAATATACACAGAAACGTTGAAAGCTTTGGCACGATGTGTCAGCGTAGTTTCTTCCTTTTTTTTTTTCTTTTTTTTTTTTTTCCTTCTACTTAGGGAACTTGCAGCAACAGCAAATTAAAGAGAGCAACAGGATCAATTACCAAGTGCAAAGTTTTGTTTTTGTCCAACTCTATTAACTGAATCATGTTAGTTTCAGGCATCTTTGTACAATTCTCCTTGTTGCTGACTTCAGTGAAATTAGAAATTCTCCCCAGAGCTTCAGACAGTAGGTTCTGCCTCTTTCTGAAGGAGCCAGAGGTTCTGATGCCACCCACTGCACTGCAGTGGGAGCGAACCTTCCTTTGTGTCACTTTTTCTGCACAATGATCTTTGTTTCATTTTGTTTTGCTTTTGCTGAGTCGTTGCTGAGATCACCCTTGCTTCATGGTGCACTGGACAAACTGGCACTGAACATGCATGAACCAAGAACTAGATTGCTAACATAACTCATCTCACATTCAACCCTCAAAACCCACCATGTGTTTTCTCAATAGAAATCTTTTTTCTCTCAGCTGGTAACTGCAAGGGAAAATGGGAAAGTTGCCCCTCCCATGTATTTCATCCTCTTCCTTCCACATACCCAAGAATTCAAAAGCAAGGGTTAAAAACTCCTTGCAGAAAAGCTACTGAAGTGCTTTCTCTCGACACAGAGGCTGAAGAGGTGTGCAGTGGCTTCTGGGCACTGATCCATCAAGGCACTGCAGTAAATGGCAAATTATGAGTGACTAAGTGCATTTGTCAAGGGTATTCCACCATCACGGTAAGATTCCCAATGTGAACACTAAACTCTGAAATACCACACAGCTCCAACGCTGTTATGCCATTTTGGCATTATGTCTTTGTATAGTGCAGAATCTGGAATCAAATTTTGAATTAAAGCATTTGAATTTCTGATCACAAACCAGAAAACTTAGCCATGCTAACTGTAGCTGTCAAATATTTTCAGTCAGGACTGAGTTTCAAGAATGTGTGGCCTGACCTTTTGCTTTAAATGGAATTCACATAAATACCAACAATTCACTGTCAAGCCTGGTTAAACTCTAGTAATTTCTTCTGATTTCCACTCTGTATTTTTAGAGTAAAAATGAAAGACAGAGTAAACCAAAGTTATTATTTTTGGTACAGTAGCCAAGTGCTATTACATGACTGTCTGTTGAAGTTACCTTTGCAAACTAGGATGACAATTTGAATAATCTAACATGTTTCCAGCACTGATTTCTGGAAATTCTGGATCCCTGCAATATAATTGATCATTTTAGACATTTTAGTGCTGTCTAACAGCTGAACTACTTAGCTGAACTGTGTATTTTGCTCTTTTGACTACACTGGAATGTCTCTGTGAGTCTTAAGATGCCACAGAGCCCCCCCTAGTGTAAATGGTTGGGTGTTTTTTGTTTTGGTTTGGTATGGTTTGATTTTTGCTTGTATTTTTATATGAATTAAAAAAAAATGCAAAGTCATTCACAGAGATGGATGTAGGCTTGCTCAGCCTGTCTCACTAATCTACTCATAGTGGAAAACAGCTCCAAAGCTTTTACCAACTGACTATAAGCCAATAAACAGCATATCTGTCCCTTCCCTTCTGCTTCTGCAGCTATCTGTTCTAGGTCCCTGAATAACTAACCATGTATAATGCAGGAAAATATATAAAAAAGCATCAAAATGCCCAAGGAAATCTTATCCTGCTTTGGAGGATACCTCATGCTTCACAGGTATAAAAATGTAAATTTCTGGCAATGATCCTAGCAGTAGCAATGACCTGTTGAATTTGCTGAAAATTCCCATAGCCCCTCTAAAAAGATTATTCAATTTTTCTCCTATCCCCCTACTTTCTCCATGCTGCTCATACATTCAAACTGAATGATTTAGCCTTCAGGAAAAGACAAGTTAATCTAACTTTAAAGAGACTGTGATTATTAGAAATAAAGGAAAGATGCATGGAGCTGCTTTACTTAGTAATACTTCCTTCTTTGACACTGAACTAGCCATGGAAAGGACATCTTCAAGAGGTAAAACTATAATGTCCACAGAACTAATAATAATAAGATTCATCAAATCTAGTGGCTGCTTGTGGATATATGCTTATAAAAAGTAGAGTAGCGTACCACAATGTATTCATGCAGTGTAATTGCACTCCAACAAAGTAGCATTCATGAATTACAGTGAACAAAATGCAACTATTAGGCATCTTTTAGAAGAATATGCATTTTCTTTGTGACCTATTATTTGTTGAGAGCTTGGTTGTTGATGTTGTTGTTGTTTTTCCTTTCTACTATTCAAATCAGATATAGGAAGAAAGGAGTATTTATTATTTGCAAATAAGATTTTTTTTTTCCAGTAACATTTATTCAGTATCAATTATTTAGTATCAATATTTTGTCCAGATCTAATAGCAAAAAGTGTCATTCTTCCTTAAATATCACTCCCAGACCTATATTCTCGGCTTCTCCTGACCATCTATCATCTTGATTTTTTATTTCTTTTTTTGTAAAAATCCAGCTTTTCTCACATTATATTTGAACTTATAAGATCTTGGAATGTTCTGGCTTATATCATACATCCTTCCTTCTACTGAATTACTTGTAGTCAGTACTAGTGAAGGCCTTGAGACTATTCCTCTGATCAGGTAATCCTTGTAACGAATGAAATTGCTAGAACTCAGCTGAAATACATTTGGCTTTGGAACGTGTACAGTACCCATGTTTAAGAACCCAAGGATAGGCATGCATAATAATGGAAGCTTGCTTTGCAGCATCTAAACCAAGGAAAGCATCTAGACCAAGGAAAAGCAATGAAACTAGCAAAAGAGATCATAGCAGGAGTATCTACACTTGGAATATTCAAAGACGTTGAGTGCAAGGGTGAGGGTGGAAGATCTTTGGCTGTATGAGCATTCAGGTCTACTGTAGAGAACGGAGCAGGGCAGGTCACATTCTGCCACCTATGAAAGTCCAAAGCCAGCTTCATGAAAAAACAATATGGGTAAAGAGGATCACACATCTTGTAAGGAGTAACAATGCAAAATAGTGTACTTTCATTCTCTTCTGTACTAAGAAACTAACACTCTCAAAATATCCCTAGCTTAAGGCTTTGAGCAATAAACCAATTACATCTGAATTCTTCTTACTTTTTAAAAATGGTTAGAGGTGTGCAAAAGTATGAACCATATGAACCTAAGTAACAGATAAAACTGAGATTTGTAACTGGCATGGAATTGTAAGCTTGAAAAATGACTTCTCTGGCTCCTTTTGACTCTTCAAATAAAAGCAACTGCAATATTAACTTGAGTGAGAGTATATAGGAATAGCCAAGGGGCTTACTGAGGATAGTGAAAAAATAACATGGATTTTCCATTCCTGAGAATTTTCTCTGTGCTAGAAGACAGATTCAGACTAAATCACCATTGTATCTAGGAATTAATTACAATGCAGTAAATTTAATGGGTATTAAATTCTGAATATTCATACCTGTATGCCTATATTGAGAGTGTACAGCTTATTAACATATCCTAACAGAGATATAACCTTAATTGGATTTAACTTTCCTGTGAACAAATGCTTTAAATATTTCTGTGTGCTAATAAAAATCTATCAAAATAGTGAACTTCCACAAAAACAAACAAACAAACAAACAAAAAAAACAAACTTAAAAACTTATAAATGTAAATATAAAAACTTAAAAACTTACACTGCCACAACAGAAATACATATATCTTTCATGGACAGGATGGTGTGAGTTTTAATGACGAAATTTAAAAGCAGTCTTGTCTATCTCGTACTTAAGGTTTACTAGTCTACTTGATGGAAAAAGAAAAAAGCCAACAACCCACATCTGCCAGCACTGAAATCCATGAACAAATCTAAACTGTTACTTTTCCATCTCTAATTAGAGGAGAGAATTGCTCAGGGGCCTCCGTGAGTGACATCTGATTGACAGGCAGCTGGTCTGGAGAAAGGTTGGTCTTGCACTCGCAATAAAATTGGGACAGTGATATCCTAAGACTGATTGTAAAAATAGTTAAACTTCAATGAATTATACATCAAAAAAGCAATATGCTTTTAGATTGAATATTTGGATATTTCATCCATTAAACGAGAATTCTGACTTACAAAGCATGAGCTATAAATAGAAATTTCAACAGTTAGTGGAGGAGCTGAATAGCCAGCATTCACCAGTGGCATGCTGTGTCTGCTTTATGCATTCCATCTGACAACTTATTGCTTAAGAAAGCAGTCATGTTTCACATCATTTAAAAAAAAAAAAAAAAAAAAAAAAAAGCAGATGACTTTCAACAAGCAATCTTTACAAATATGTCGTGTATGCAAAAGAAATCCCAGTCTTTAAAGTTGCTCTACTTTGCTGTCATACATAAGAGAAATTAGGAAGTGGACAATTGTGGGGAACTGAGAGGAAGGATATTGTAAGGAAGGATATGAGCTGAGGTAAAGACTGTGGGAGAATTTTCAATTTTTTATAGCCCTGTTTTAAAACAAAACAACATGTACTGCATTTTTTTCTGTAGGACTAACATATAGTTATGGCAAAGACAGGAAAACTAGACAAGTTTTCAATGAAGCTCAAATGCATGTGGACACAGAACTAGAATAAAGCGTTCTGCTGCTCTTAGTCCTTATGATCATTGCAAAGAAGGACACATTTTCTGAAGGTAAATATTTCTAAAAGCAGATTTGTTCTGAGACAATCTTCTTGTATACACATGCAAAAAAACACAAGCATGTATCCTGATTCTATACTCAGTTCAGACACAAAGTTTAACAGATTGTTACATGTTGTTAACAGATTTACAAGATTTAGCTCTTGCCCTCAAAGACACATTGTAAAAGATGAAAAATCTTTTCCTGAGACAGCCCCGTTTCACAGAAACGCGGAGGTTCTTTATCAGAGGGAAAAATATATTCCTTAAAATGTTTATGTTCATGTCTTTTATCAGATTAGAAACATGTTTCTGCAGACATTTCTTCATTCTGCCACAAATATGCAGAAAGGGCAGTGGAAAATATAGTGACGAATCAAGTATTTTCCTCAAGATTTTTTGAAGGTGGTTGTTTTTCAACAAAGGGAAAAAGACAGGAGTTTAGAATTTTGCATAAAACATTGTATGTTAATCCTCTATTTAATGACAACTTTAATCCAACCCAAACTATCCTACATTTCTATGATTCTATGATTCTGTGAAGACACCCCCATACTTTTGTAGAGTTTCAAGTCCCCCTGTGCTACCTTTCAGAAAACGCTTTGTTGTTGTTTTTTTTCTGATGTAGTCTTATAATCCCATCTAAAATATATTTTCGTACATTTATGCTGAATCTCCACTTTTCAGTTTTGCACGACTTTGTGAAAGCTGGGAAAAAGGATGAGGTGCAGAATTTATGGATCAGTATCCCAGTCTAGCCAGTTAAAATATTTTTTAACTCTTTAGTGACAAGCAGACACCTGAATGCATTATAGTGTTGAATTCTACTTTACAGATAAAAAATATTTAAACAAAAACTAGAAATGTGTGAAATACAGTAGTTCAAAAGCAAACCAATGTGTCACTTTCTAGGCAGAGAGATCTGTACAGTCTACAGCATACTCAATCTAAATTATTTGGCAAAATCACTACTACCCTCCCTCCCTTCCCTGTTTCTATGATACTTTGGCAAGCATGCTATGGTGATCAGATTTCTGCAGCAGACTGAAAACAAACAACAAAAGAGGAAAAATAAACTGTGGCAAATGTCAAAGAATTTGCTATCATTTACCATGAATTTCACAGCAGACAGAACTATATAACAGTAGCTGCAATACAACTTCTGAAGCTCAGGAGAGGTAACAAATTTGATCTTTGCTTGACAAAAAAGGGAGAATGTTGTCATCTTACCAAGTTTCACATGCCACTAGCAGTAGTGACGAGAATCCTCCACCTCACAGTAACCTCTATTAATCAGATTTTAGTGATTCCTAATGTATTGTCTCTTTCATGACAACTCTTCAACTCTCCACTATCACATTCTCCTTGAGTTACATTTAGAGATTATGAGATTTAAATGTGGATATATGCGTGTGATGATTAAGTTTTATCTCAGGAAAGGTCAACAAAATCTAGAGTTCAATTCTGTCAAAACACAGATGCTTGGAGCCTTTGAGAAAACTTCAGACATCTACCTTGATCTCCAAATGCTGCTTCAAAAGTCTTTCTGTCCTACATGCATGCTCCTGAAGGCATCTTAGAATCCTGGAATATGTTGAATGCCCCGGATACACAAGGTCAGGGAAATAAATTCTGCTCTTACTCTTTTATCAAGTTGCAGATATACCACACAGCTCCTCTTTGTGACTCCATTGGCCTCATTTGGCCATGAATTACTCATTAGAATTGTACGTAAGTTCACATGCATTGCTGCCCAAGCCATATTCCCATTACTGAGCATTTTGTCAGGGCTGAGAGACACAGATGGCAGAGAAGAGATCCAAATTTTAATATTAGTTCCTGTGCCTGAAAAGTGAGCTGGCTAAAGATATGTGAAAAAAACTCAAAAATTTTTGTGGGCCCATCCTTAAGAGAGAAATATGACTGCAGTGATCACACAATCCCAGAAGTTCAGAAGGATGAGATTGCTGGTACCTTACTATACTATGCATATTACAAGTGTTATGAGAACTGTCAGTTTGTTTCCTAGAAACATTTTTCTGACCGTTATCTTTCAAGTTTGTTTTCACATTATAAACAAAATAAGTAGTAACATCAGACTCAAAAATATTGCAAAAGTGACTGAGCTATTTAAGATATGTTTCAGGGTTAAATCAGAGCAAAATATACCACCTTATGGTCCTCACAGAACATCCCAACTCTGTAGGAGTAGAATGAACCTTACTGGTTCATAAAACATTTACTCAGATGCAGTTCAATGAACATGAGAAGAAAACAAGTTCAGGTGAAGATAGGGACCAAGATACAGTATTGACAATGTCATCAGTCAAATGCAGCATGGTACACTGCTGTTTATCATGGTATTACCTAATGCAACAAATAGGTTCCAAAAACCAACAACATGAAACTTATTTTTTAGTACAATATTTTGAGATGTTAGGACTTTATTCCTGTCATTATGGTAAAATATTTTATCTTGAGAATGCAGAGATTTCTTTTTCTCACAATATATTTTCTCAGATTTGAAAAAAAATGAATTACAAGATATTTGAAAGACTTCAGCTGCTGGCAGTACCAAACCCTTGGTTCCTCTGATATGTCTGGGTTTGTGAGGGGGAGGTTCTCAAGACAGAAGGAAGAGATATCACTATGTTTTAGCAGTTACAAGAAAGTACATCGAAGTTAAAGGGATAGGTCCTAAAATATTAACTACAGTCCAGATGGCCTGTGTGGGTGAAACTTGAGAATGTTTTATGAGAAATCACACAAAACTCAGATGCTATAGAAACAAGACACAAAACAGAAAAAGAGGAAAATGTATTACTGACTCTGCCAGACATGCTAGGCAACATTTCATAAATATCAGATGGAAGAAGTAATGATCAGTCTTTCCTTCGAGGTCAGAAATTACATGTCATATAGTACAGGACTAACGCACAAATGATATCATTTGGTTTGAGCTTCTACAGTCAATGAGACCTATGTGTTCTCCTCAGAATATGTTTGATTTAGGCTATGAGTTTCTTGGAGATGTCAGTATATCAGGGTTAATTAACAAGGAATAGTTTGTGTTTGTCTAATATTGCCCCTTTTTCACTAATTAAACAGAAATGAGAAAAGAAGCAAACAATATTTTTATTTTTTTAAAGTAGTGGAGAAAATCTGCTGTGTGTAGGAGAGAATGTGGGTGTGATCCACAGAATCTGTAAAATACGCATGGACCACTTTGGAAATGACACTGCGAGCAGGAATATGCTGTCGAAAGACAGCTATGCAAGGTGCAATCACAAAATTGACCCTGCAATCACATCTCATTGTAAGGTTCAGCTGTGACTTTTCTCTACACACTATGATTAAATCCTTTTAGAAAGTTTTTATCATTGCTGGACTCAAGAGGTGCCAGGCATATGTAAAAATTATATTTGTTTCACTTTAGGAAAAAATTGATATTTCAAAAAGTTAAAATTTCATTTCAAAGTAAATTTCATTTTAAAGTTACTCTACAATTTTTACAGAAAAGCAGATAGTCTGAGGTGTCAATTTTTTTGTTTGTTTTTTTCAGAGCATGCTGCCACTATGTAAACATATCTTGGTTATCTTAAATAGGTGCTTCAAATTAGAATAAATAAATCCTTCCAAATGCTTTAAAAATGTATTGACTGACAGTCTTCAAGGGAAAAATATGCTTGCTTTTCTCTTATACATGAAATGAAGCTTTACCTTTTAAAAGGTCCTATGGTTCACTGCTGATGACAGAAAAACCTAACTGCAACTAGTTTCTCAAAATAACTGGAAAGTTCTTTAAATAGAGAAATGAATCTGGATGTCACTAATTATTATCTTAGTATTTTAATAAGCATTGAACTGTAGAATCATCTAAGTCCATTAACTAGGTCTTCTGAGTTCCATCATTAAACCATATCCACTTAAATACCTCCAGAGATGGGACTTCACTACTTCCCTGGGTAGTTCATTCCAATACTTGACTTTCTACCTACTTTATGAAGAGACCAGCACCACCTCACTGATATCTCCTTTCAGATAGCTGTAAATATTGACGTGGTCTCCCCTCAGCCTCCTTTTTCTCTAAATTAAACAGTCCCAGTTCTCTCTGCTGCTCTTATACATCCTATTTCTTAGTTCCTTCACCACTTTCATTGCTCCTCTCAGAACATGTTCCAGCAATTCAACATCCTTCCTGTAGAGAAGGGCCCAAAGCTGAACACAGTAATGAAGGCACAGATGCTGGTGCTGCACACAGGTGAACAACCACTTCCCTAATCCCACTGGCCACACTACCTTTGACACAGGCTGGATACCACTGGCTCTCCTGGCCACCTGGTTGCTCATGTTCATGTTCACCACTGCTTGCTCATGTTCATCTGGCTGTTGATCAGTGACTCCAGGTCATTTTCTGCAAGGCAAATTTCTAGCCATTCTTCTCCACAGATTATGACTCAAGTGCAGCACCCAGTACTTTGCCTTGACAAGTGTCACGAGACTGGATGTGGCCCATCAATCCAGCCTATCCAGATTCCTTTGGAGAGCCTTCCTGCATTCACAGATCAAGATTCCTGCCCATTCTGGTGTCATGTGCAAACTTACTGAGGGTACATTTGACACCTTTATCCAGATAAATGTTTTTTATTTTGTGTTGTTTTGTTTTTAATATACAGCTGTATGATATGCAACTTCTAAAGATCAGATGAGCTTTTCATGTTCCTCGAAAAATTTATTTCAAGCCAGGATATTAACAGCAAAACAGCTGCTTCTCTAATTAGTACATTTGATGCTCAGCCTCTTCTTATTACAGTACAAACAGGAGACTCTTTGATCTTAGTGTTTTAAGCGGTGTTAAGTAGCATTAGGGTTCAAAACTAAAACAACCACAAAATAAAATGTATACCTAAAAATGGATTTAATCAATAAATCTTCTTAAAGCACACCAGTAGATAAAAAAACACGCAATAGGACAGAACAGGTCAGTTGCAGGGGATCTTCAGAGATCATCTAGTCCAAATACTACATTGTTTTTAATTGCTACTGTTGTGCCATAAAATAATCTCAAGAGAGTATTGAAAATTAAAAAAATGTGAAAAAGTAAAAAGTTTCTATGAATTTCAAGAATTAAAAGTGTTGAAACATTTCAATGTCAAAAATAAGTAATAATTTCAATTTTTAACAAGTACTATTAGTTATAGATTTCATTGTTCCTTTATTTAACAATTAGGAAAAGACAGTTAAATTTTATTTCTGATTCTTCTTTCCCATCTAAAAATTCTGCACTTGTACACAGTTGCCTAAAAGAGGAGGCATGTAGGGCTTACTTTCTTGCAGTATATGCTGGTTAAAGACTTTAAGTGTACTCTGATAAAAGTATGCCTAATTAACCCTATATATTTTTCATATTGACTTTCAAAAAGCAAAAGGTCTCTATCAACAAGTAACAGGACATAGTGATTTTTTTCATTTTAAGATGCACTTATGCTAATATTTGATTTTACTAGTGTTCTATAAATGGTAGAGTATCTGCATATTCAATACATAAACTCTGTTCCAGGGACCTTTCATTTAAAATCTGGCACTATGATAAGTCAGAGCTCTGACATCTGGAACCCTTTGGGCTGACTCCAGATGAAAATATTTAATTAAATAAATAAATCTCTATTGCCAAAGGTCATCCTTCTCAAAGATAGACAAGACACTCATGGCCAAATACATTTAAACTGCAACTATGCACTTTGCCATCAAAGGATGATTTGAAAACGATCTTATAATTCTTAGCAAATGCTCTGCTCACAGATGAGATATACAGATGCCTGAAAGGACAAAAATACCCAAACAGCATTAAAATCTGAAAAAATAAAAAATAAAAAAAGAAGGCATGGATAATGAGGAAAGACAACTCAGCAACTACAGACTGAGACCTGTATTAATGTCAATAAAGAGATAAATACATTTTAAATTCAAGCCTTATTCTTAGTTTGATCTGAAATTAGTGCCAAAATTCATCAAAATCTGTCAATTGACATTTGCTGTGCCAATTTGAGAAACATTCATATATTTAAATAAGTACACTTGTTTTTTTCCCTATTCTGCAGTCCTGTAGATTCTCTCGGGACCATTATAACTGGCTTATTTCCCAGACAGCTCTGTAACGGATATCGTGCTCAGGAAAAATATAACATAAGCATCCTAAAGTGAAAGCTCTGTCAGAACACATCTGCTTAGTGATTTAGGGAAAGCACTGTTTGAATCTGAAAACAAGGAAGGTAAACTAAATTCTTGGCTAAGTCCTTAAGTTTTACAACTAACACCAATAAACTGAAAATAAAGGTATTCACTGGGATTCTTAAGAGGAAATAAGGAGTACACTTCAGTAACACTTAGAATCATAGCAAGAGATAAGAGGACTGAGACAGATTTAGGTGCAATTTTTGGTAGTATGGCTGTTAGAACGATAGTTATTAAATTTTATTACAAATTTTATCAGAGAAGCACTTAGCTGAATTGTGTGAATCTGCAAGTTCTGATTAGTACTTCTTTGGTGGATGTCTCACAGTGCAATGTCAACCTGTTCACAGATTCAAGTCTATTTTTAATGAGATGATATGTAAAGAAATGCTCAAGCAATTTCTCCCTACTTTTTTAAGGGATTGCTTCAAAAGAACATCTTCTGCGCTAGGTTGTGGCATTATGTTTTCCCTTCTGTTTGCAATGCTTCTGGCTACACAGCGGTAAATATAATATAGAAAAGGTTTAGTGCTTGTTCTCCCTTGCCTTAACAACAGACCAGAGATGAGGTAGATTTCAAACTCCCACACTGAAAAGAAAATAGAACACAAGCGTCCAACCTCATCAGTAACTATTTTAAATTAGGTCTATCTATAAAGACTAAGGGTTTAATTCATTACTCCCGCATGCCATGTTCAGATGCTTTAATGTAGTGAATACTGATGAACCTGAATAGGCTATAAAGATCATGGATAACTGCCCACTTTTCTTCACTAGGAACTGTAGCTTACAGTAGTTAAGCAGGATAACACCTGTGGGAACTGTCTCCCACAGGTATAAATAGCAGCAGATCAGTAGCTTCCTTATAAAAAGAATCAGTCTACTCATAGAAGTACCCAAGCTGTTCTATGATTCTGTATCAGCAGGCAAAAGTCTGCACAGAGTAAGAGCAGAAAAGCTGATTTCAGATAAATTCACTCTGTACAGTGAAAAAAAACAGCAGTTCCCAGAAATATTAGTCCCCAGACAGATGTTTCTGAATGCAAAATAACATTCAGACAAAATGAAACCTCCTGATTCTGACTATGACTTTGAGTCCTTTATGCTATTGTTACAGAAAGGTGAGGTAGCAGTATACACAAACATACGGCACAAGAAGATTTGAGTAAGGCCTTTTTCCACCCATATCTCTCTTTGCACCTTCTAAGGTGCAAAGATGTGCTTCTATTAACATTTGTGCCTTTATGAACTCATCAAAACTACTCAAAAACATTTAACATGCATATTCTTGACCTCTCTGTTAGAGAATACTCGCCTCTATAATGACCACAGGCTATATACTTCAGAAATTATGAAAAAATGTCAGAATGAATAAAGCTGAATGAGTTCATAAGCTCAAATGGTTTCTGAAAGTGATGCTGAATATTTTGAATGCTGTAGCATCACAGAATATTTACTCAGAAAATATCACTCATGTCATTCAGTGTAAATACAATCTGAAAGGTATGATAAATAGGATATCACAGGATTCAAGGAAAATGTGTATATGAGGTGCAAAGAATGCTAACAGGTTTTGCATACGATAGAGGAGTAGATATCCTACTGAGCATCTCTTAATCCTGATGAGTCTTACTCTCCATTGAAGAATATCTCTACAAAAGACATTCTCACCAATAATTAATTTTATTTTCTTAATGAAGTTAACTTGATTAAGAATTGCTGAAGCACAAGGAGAGCAGAAATCTGCAAAGCCATTTTACAGATGTTTTCCATAGCAAAGCTACACTGTAGCCATGTAGGGCTAATTGAAATGCCTAGGGTCATACCTGCCTTCAAAAAGCTCGACCAGATGCTTTTGATGAGCTCTACAAGATGGTCTAGAAAAATTAAAATGGGAGAAAAAAATGTCAGAAGCTTTCCTGAATGTATCATAAAAGATTTATGTAGTAGTATCTACTGTGCAGAGTTAGAATTCTTGAATTTGATACATTTGTATACTCTAAGTCAGTGACCATGGTGGTGCCAATTAGAAATTGAATCAAACATTCGTTTTCTATCAATGGTTACCAAAGAACACATGTCATTTTTATAAGCTAAACAGTAAAATACTATATTAGCCAATATTAGCAAAACTATTAGCTATCACAATAGATATCCCTACTTAGAGATTAGCTATGAATGTGCTCAAGTATATTAGGAGGAATTTAAGCAGAATGTGCTGGAGTACTTGGAAGGTGCATTTCAGATTGTCTTAATAAGCCAACAACACGATGCTGAGAGGGATACTGAATAGATTGGAAAGCAGGATTTGAATACAGAATTACCTCAACAGATACAGAGGCTGAAACTTCACTGATCCACACAAATACTTCTCTATACAGAAAATGATAAAACAGAGAACTGAGCCAAAGGTAAATAACTGAAGAGCAACTGCCTTTAACAATTCCTTTGAAAGGATCTAGAGATTTTTGAAATTTTCTTGCAGAATAGTTTCAGACTCTGAATTTACTTCATTCAGTCTCTATCACATGATCAGGAAACAAAGAATATGAACAGAACACACAGAATCTCCATGTTTGTATATAAAGGATGAATGATTAAACAACATTTTACTGATCACAGAGCATTTTTCAACTTTAAATTAATGTAAGCAAACAACATTAAACTTCTAAGATGTAGAACTCCTTAAAAGAAATACAGTTCACTGGAAGTGCCAACGCTGATAGTCTGTTCTATTCAAATACCTGTCATGCAATAACCTGTTTCTGCCAGAATGCTAAGCGTGTCACATAACATATTTGGATTTCAAATATACTTTAAATTCTATTTTGTTTCTGTAGTTTTAGTCCAAGCTGTAGCCTCCAGTAGTTCCAGCCAAGTTAAAAACTACTGGAAATATAAATTTCAACAGTGAAGAATCCGAGATATAGCAACTAGGGTTGCAGCATCAAATCTTGCCTCGCTGGAGAATTCTGATTTAGCCACAGAACAAGTGAGCACCATTAAAAAAAATTAAAATGTTACTTCCAATTACTGAAATTATGTGTTGGAGCAAATTGAGCAAATACAGTGTCTACTCCAGAGAAACAACCAGAAAATCCACTGTTTAAAGAATATTACATGATTCTAGGAAGTTTTGCTTAAGAAATTTTGCTTAAGAATTGCAGCTTGCCTGAATAATATACTATTGCACTTATTTAACTACAATCAATAATGTACACAGTAGATGAATAGTAAATATTACAATAATTAATTCCACAAGTAAGTCCAGTAGGCAAAGAGGTCATATTTGATGTTTGCTCTATAGCTCCATCTCCGTATATTGCACAGAAGAAAGTGAAAAGCAAGTGAGTTTCTAATACATAGTCTGCATTCATGACCCACTAATGCGTACTCTGTCTGATTGCTTGTATGATCACAATACTCATTAGTTATAGGAACAAAATATTTTGTTCATATTACCTGTAATAATGAAAAATAAGTATTTGAAAACACAACAAAAAGGAGTAGTTAAAAGTCTTGCTGATCACTTTTAATGCCAATCTTGTTCTGACCTCAAAAATATCCATGTATTAAAAAATACCCCAAATGCTTACTCTTTCTCTTTGGATGGGATATGGCCTCAAAAATACGTTTTCTACAAGGTAATTTTTAAAGTGCTCCAGCTAGCACAGAGTATCTGCTACTCCTGTATGATACTCACGGGCTGTCTGATCAACTCAAAATTCAATGAGATAAAAAAGGCCTTTTTTCATGTCACAAACACACAAAAATGAGTAAGGAGAGTAGAGTTTCCATACCACCTTCTTCACTGTCTACCAAAAATGGGATATAATACACAAAGGGAGGTGAGTTGTCTCATTTGGCTAAGCTACCTATCTTTGGTGTGGCAAGGGATGGAACACCTCTCCTATGAGGACAGGCTGAGAGAACTGGAGCTTGGTGAAGAAAAGGCTCCAGGAAAATCTGATACTGTCCTTTCTCTGTCTAAAGGGGGTCTATAAGAAAAAGGACTCTTCAGTAGGGTCTACTATAATAGGATCAGGGGAAATAGTTTCAAATTAAAAGAAGGGAGGCTTAGATTTAGATTAGATGTAAGAAAACAAGTTGTTTACAATAAGGGTAGTGAAGCCCGAGAACAGGCTTCCCAGAGAGATAGTGGATACCCCATCCCTGGAGACATTAAAGGTCAGGACTGAGCTCTGAGAAATCTGACCTAACTGTAGGTGTTCCTGTTCACTGCAGGGGAGTTGGACTAGATGACCTTTATGATTCTATGACATCATAGGAACATGAGAAGGTTGGTGTCTCAGGGGCTTGTATGTGGTGCAGTGTCTCCTATAGGGTCTCATACCTTAATACAGCTTTACCTGTCATTCAGATCTATCTCATATGATGACAGAATCAACCTCAATTTATTTCTAAAGCAAATTTGGGGCCCATTACTGGCCATTGATTTAAGGCCCATGAAATGCAATCAATGACTTACACTCCGTAGGACAGAATGTGATCAAGAGACAATCTATGACCCTGGAATTCATTCTCACTCCAGCCTGCACCTCAGCACATACCAAATTCATATATTTGTTTTCATTCAAGGGAAGTGAAAGGAAACCACGCAACTCCTTATGGAAAATAAAAAGTATAAATGGTGTGTGACTGACTCTGTAAGATAGCTGAAAAAAACCCTTATAACAGCAGAAATAAAAATAAAAACAGCTTAAAGTCTATTCTCCTGCCTTCAAATGCTTTTCCCTAGTTTGAATTACATCTATTCAATTATTTCCCTCTTGGAGAAAGAAGAAAGTAAACTTTAAGGCATTTATGCTGTGGATGGGTAGCTACTGAAGGTAGCAGACGCATGAAAAATTTCCTTGTGGTTTTGCAGTTCATCCCTGGCAAGACTGTTTTTTACATTCATGTTGTATAAAAAGAGTGGAGAACAAAAAAGTTTGGTGAAGCTTCTTTTTGCACATATATCCAATGCTAATAACAGAAACAAAAGAGAGTCCTATGAATTATAATATATAAAAAAAAATCCTCCATTCTGACCTAGCTACTTAATGAATACTACTTTGTAGGAGATTGTTTATTTTCTCCTCTCTGACTTTCACTTGTAAGTAACACAGGTGTTTGACATGACCTTACGACGGGAGATATCCAGTAGAAATCAACCCCCCTGTAAGCACATGCAGTCTGTTTTTCAAAGAAATCCCTTTCTATCTTCCTTGAGCACATTTTTCATAATTATCACCTGTTCACTTGAATTTATATGGAAGAAATAGAGGGTAAAATAGGACATAGAATAACAGGCTGTGCCATGCTTCAGAAAATAATTTAAATATATTTTGTTGGGAGGTTAAAACTTGATGCACACCTCAAGTTAAAGTTTATGGGATCATTAAATATGTATGCACACAAACAACAAAAAACCTGCATAAGAAGCTTTGTTATTCTGAAAACATACTCAGGAAAGAAGAGTTCCTCCCACAAACACAGTGTAACAAACTGATTAGTCTTCCACTCAGTTGTTATCTCTTCAGCCCGTTAACTCACTCTGCTGCATTCAGCTGTTCATAAAATGATACTGGGAAGGAAAGGATCCCCATACACTCTATACGGTGTCTCTTCTGATCTTCTGCATTGTCCAGACTTAATTTCAGTTTCTATCTTAGACAAGCATCTTTCCTCCTCATTGTTACTTTTTTTTCTGACTGCATTAGAAAACTGCTGTGTACAATATACGTAGAGAAAATAGCTGACTCTTTCATCCTAGCGATGTATCTCCAGCACATGGTTTGGAAGGAAAACACCTAGGAAGTTCGTAATACATTTCCATTGCATTGCTTATTCTTGACTTAAACAGAGAACATCAGTTTCCATTCAAAATGCATAATTTTAAACTTCCTAAAACTCTGGGATTTTATATGGCATATATAATATTAAAGTTTGAATGCAAAAATTGTTGCTTTAATTGAATCCTTATTTGAAGTGCAAGATTAATTCAGAAACCATTAAAACTACAAAAAATTAAGTCTAAAATTACTATCATCTTCAAATATCACTTAACAATATCAGCATACAATCAGTTCTTTTCCATACAGTAGTTGCGTTCCTGTTTCTTCAACCCTTATTACGCTTTGTCGCAAGTGGAACACTAAGATAAATCAACCACTTATTTGTTTTACTGCATAAATCTCACAGCAATAAAATGGAATTGATCACATCAAGAAGTTTAAGATGGGTTTCAGTGAGTTCTTGAGACACTGTACATTAATCATTCAAGCCAAAATTTAATTTTCTCAAGGGCTGTATATAATTGATTGTTTCCCAACATTTTCCTTCTTCAATACATTTCTATGTATTGCTAGTATTCTTATTTTTGTCTGAGATGATAAAACCATTAATTTTCCCTAGTGCTGTGTGTTACAAAACAAATCAAGACAAAACAAAATCTCTTAGTGACTTAGAAAATAAAATACAATAAAATTACCAGGAAATTTAAAATAGATGAATGAATACAGCTTCCTCAACGACTAAGGCATTCCTAATTTTTGCTTAAATCAAAATAGATGACGTAGATAGAGGATCCATGAAAATGGAAAGCCATACTGAATGTAGAATATGATATCTCAGCTATCTCAGCTATCCTGAGATAAGCTTTAACAGAATGAAAATCAAGATAGACAATTCATCCTTTTCAACTAATTGATACTGTCCACAAAATAATATTTAAAGTCATTTATAATGTGCTTAATTCATTTCAGAGCTGCATGTTTCATAAAACAGGATAGTATAGACTAAATTCCCATCGGCAATGTAGATGGGAATGCAGATTAATTATTTTGTGTGTACAGATGTAATTTAACCAGGATTTCTACTAACTCATAAACAGTCACTGTATGAATAGTTCAAGCTCTCCCTCAGAGTCATTTCTTTCTTTTGCAGCCATCTGAAATAACTGAAAGTACAGTCTCCACTAGATCATGAGTTCCTATCCTAAATCTGCTTAGTATTTTCCCAATTGGTACAAATCTTGGCAATTCTGTTATATGATATTACTACTGCTCTCCAATAAATTGGAACAAAAACATGAATGATTTTGTACTCGTCCTCACAGTGCAAAAGAGCAATAGCAATTGTAGAGATCTAGGATAAACTAAGATCATGAAGATGAAAGGAACCTCCGCTATCTCCAGCCTTTAACAACTAATCCAACCAGGAGTAGTTATTGTGGAAATACAAGATTTAAGCATCTAAAATCAGTGCCTTACAAGGTAATATGCATTCCTCTAATAATCCAATAATACGTGATGGCTTTTGCTTGCTCTAATGGAATTACTTCTAGAGTGACAACTGCCACATCCACGTGGTTTTTAAACTTCCATTATTGTTAATAAAACAAACAGAAAACAAATAAATAAATAATGTGTAGTTTTATGGCTAGTATTACTACTTTTCTTTCTGTTAAACAGCTGATTGGTGTAATCCAGTTGAAACACTCCATTGTCAGATAAACAGAAAAATCATAAGGCTGATTCTACATAAAGTGGTTTATGTGAACAGAAATGAAATAATTATTTTGCATAAAGCAAGGCCAGTAATTTTTTATCTGATTTAGAGTGCAAACACAGGGTTACATGCATACAGTGATATGGATAGGGGGCAATCTAAATATGAGATAAGCTGGTAACAGCATGGAAAATAACACTGAACTTTGCTAAAGAAGGTAAATGTTGACAGTAGTACACAAACAGTAGGATTTGTATGTGATCCTGTAACAAAACATTTTCTTTACATTTCCATAATATAACTGGTCTGACTGCTGTTGAAAGTAAATCCTGTCACATTAAGGATATAGTAAATGTTTTTAGTTTTTATTTTTTGGCAACATTTTGCTTTGTTACCATCACTTTTGTGATACCACCATGTATTACATACATGTAAGATAAAAGCAAATGGATGACATTAACTGATTTCAATAGTAAAGCCAGTACTAATCTGTTAACTCTTTTATGTTGATTACTAATCTGTTCATTATAGAAATAAAGGTTTGGTTTCATTATAGACTATGTTAGCAGAGCAGAGTAGTTCACTATTCCCCTTTTTTGGACCACGTATATATGTTGCTCCAAAACTAATGCTTCCTAAATGTTTCCATGGAAATGACAAAAGATACAAAAAGTGCAATAACACTTTTCCATAGAGCAAATTCTCAGCTACAAAAAACACATTTTTCAACATAGTCACCACCATAAGCTATGCATTTGTACCAGAGGTGAACAAGAACGTGCAAGCCATGCTTGTAAAAATCTGCACCAGGTGTGCATGGCCATCCAGAATGTGACTTATTTTTCATGTATCTGTTGTCACTGCTGAAACACACCACCCACTGCCTCACTGTGCTAACAACCACTGTTTGGTCTTCGTGAACGTTCAGCAAACATCAATGAATGTCAGTGAATGTGCAATTTTTCTTCACATGCAGGGTTTCAATTGTAGAACTTTTCTTTATACACACTTCCATGTCAGATGTCATTTTGTCAGACTGCCTCTCTGCTGCCATCTGTTACATGGCAACAAAACGTAACAAGATACAAAGGTAAACACTGTCATACTATCAACATCCACCTCTGAGATTATGGACCAACATAACAAAATAAAGGGCATTACTTTTGGAGCAGACTTCATAACATGCAGTTGTTCCTTCACTTGCTTCAAATATAATCAATGTAATCAAAGAAGGAAGTGGATAAGATCACTGATCTGACAGAAAATGAACTCATTTTTTAAAAAAGAAAAAATAGACTTCATGTATATGTGAAACCAACTGGTTTATGTAAGCAATTGTTAGTTGCAAGAAATGGACATGAGCTTCCAGCCAAGCCTAGAAGATCAAGGAAATGTAAAGCTGTACTGGATTGGGTGTCCAGGTGGAGGCCGGTAACAAGTGGTGTCCCCCAAGGGTCTGTCTTGGGACCGGTGCTCTTTAACATCGTTATCAATTACATCGATGAGGGAATTGAGTGCACCCTCAGCAAGTTTCCTGATGACACCAAGCTGAGTGGTGCGGTTGACACGGTGGAAGGAAGGGATGCCATTCAGAGGGACCTCGACAGGCTGGAAAGCTGGGCTCGGGTGAACCTAATGAGGTTCAACACGGCAAAGTGCAAGGTTTTGCATTTGGGCCGGAAGAACCCCGGGCACGTGTACAGTCTGGGAGGAGTGGTCCTTGAGAGCAGCTCGGCAGAGAAGGACCTGGGTGTCCTGATGGACGAGAGACTTAACATGAGCCAGCAGTGCGCTCTGGCAGCTCGAAAGGCAAATGGGATCCTGGGCTCCATCAGGAGAGGGGGGGTCAGCAGGGACAGGGAGGTGATTGTCCCTCTCTACTCGGCTCTTGTGAGGCCCCATCTGGAGTACTGTGTCCAGGTGTGGAGCCCTCAGTACAAGAAAGACATGGAGATTTTGGAAAGGGTCCAGAGGAGGGCGACTAAGATGATCAGGGGGCTGGAGCACCTCCCCTATGAGGACAGGCTGAGGGAGTTGGGCTTGTTCAGCCTGGAGAAGAGAAGGCTGCGGGGCAACCTCATTGCAGCCTATCAATACCTGAAGGGAACCTACACCCAGGAGGGGAGTAAACTCTTCAAAAGGGCTGACAATAGCAGGACTAGGGGAAATGGATCCAAGTTGAAGGACGGAAGATTTAGGTTGGACGTTAAGGGGAAGTTCTTTACAAGGAGAGTGGTTAGGCCCTGGAACGGGCTGCCCAGGGAGGTTGTGGATGACCCATCCTTGGACGTGTTCAAGGCCAGGTTGGACGGGGTCCTGGGCAACCTGATCTAAATGTGTATGTTTGGTGGCCCTGCTAGGCAGGGGGGTTGGAACTACATGATCCTTGAGGTCCCTTCCAACCCGGGTGATTCTGTGATTCTGTGGGTGCAACCTGACATTACATCCTGAGAAAGACATATACAGTGGTAACAACTGGGAGATAAAACATGTAGTATTCAAAACATGTTTATCTTGCAGTTTTTGTAATGATTGCTTTCTACAAAGACTTTGCATACAAGGCTCACAGCCAGTAAAATATTTCATCTGATCCATGGTCTTCCTATATTGAAAATGACTTTTCTAAGAACAGTAAACTTCAGCAGAGAATTTCCAGATTTGAAACAATTACCACATGCAATTCCAAGCAATGCTGTTGTCACAAGGACTAGGTTTCCACTCTTCTCAGAACAAGCCAGATATTTGCTAACTACCATATACTTCACAATACTATTATTCATTTACTAAAATTAACATAATATCAACTCTACAAGTGCTACATACCACGCACCAAACATTGGGTAATCTTGTTAACTTTGTATTATTTTCCATCTCTTTATCTGAATATCACTTCCTTAGTTTCACACATCACACATTTGGATTATAAAGTTTTGAGGTTAGAGTATACCATATTTGATGTGTATGTGAATAGCAACTGATGTAATGATTTCTAATTACTTTAGCTTGTTTCTACAATATTATCTATACTAATAGGAAAAATAATGTCTTATATCAAGGTTCATGAAGATAATTTGTAATTTTAAAGAGAATTCATAAAGAATCGCCCAGCACGCATGGAACATGCTGCAAATAAAGTTTAATGATGAAGAGAAATATTGGCCTTAATTTCATTTCATTTCAGTTCAGTTCAGTTCTTTTCATAAGCTAAAAATTCTTCACCTTATTTGCCAGCCTTATTTTGATTTACAGTTGATAATACTGGATAAAATGTTTACAACTCAAGCTGGACAATATTTCTGTTTCTTCAGAGAGAGACTAAGCATAACCAGTTCCTAGTTAAAGAACTTTGAATTTACTGCCTTGTTAGAGGTCAAGTCTGTCAGCTACAGTTGCAGTGCCTCAACCTGTCCACAGAACTTGAGATAGAAGGATTAGATTATTACGCCTTTCTACTTCATGGATCTATAGATAAAACAGTCTCACAGATAGCTCTGAAGTTCCCTCAGGTTATTTTTACTGTGTTCATGATGTTTTCCTGTTGATCCTTCAGTTTCTTATGTGAAGTCTGAACAAAGAATAAACATTTTCTTTCCTCTGAAGAAGCCTAATTTCCATGTTTTTTGATGGCTGTTAGAATTTCACTGCTAATGAACAGCATACTCCACTCTAGAGAATGTTATGTTTACATGACCAAGATAGCTAGGTAAACACACCAGATTAATATAACCAGCAAAAAGCCAAGGAGCAGGGATGATCAAGTACAAAAAAGTATGATTCTGCTCTCAACTGAAAAAGTTAAAACATTACTTTTCAGTCTGTGGTGGTAAGCAGGACACTATTTACATATGTTGCCATTTGAGTAGTACTATACATATAGACAAATGCATAACCGTATTTGCTGAGGGTGCTAACATTTGCCTGTTCAATGAAATATTTTACTTGCACCTTCTTCCAAAAATGCCAACTGTTTTCAAAAGACACTTCAACCACAAGTTTTACTGCAAAAGTTGACTGAGTAATTCTGTAGTTTTTCTAAACTCAAGATCAGCTATATCTTTCTGTGACACAAAGCATTGTTCTTTGACAAAGACACTGTTTTCAATTCAATAGCTGCTTCAGGCTGTATAAATTTAGAAGTCATTCTATGGTGCAAGATAGGATAAACTTCTGGGGTGGCAGATGCCTTATACTAATGCAATACATAGAGATACCAAAGGAAATACCTGAAGGGCACTTGTGTTGACAGTACCAGTTTAAGTAATCAAATCTTGTTGATCCAAGACCGAAAAATCCTGAAGATTTTTTTTCCACCACTGTCAGATGTCTTGTTTTTAAATGCCGCGACAATGCTGAAGTCTCCACTCTTTCAGAAGCTGGCAGTTCTGAGCATGCTACATTCTGTAGTACTGAAGCAACTGAAGCAAAGCAAACATCATATTTGTCATCATATTTCTGCATTTCCATTCCCTTCTCTGGCCTATCACTGGAACAATCTATCCACGTCCTTTTCAGAAAATGCTCCTTTTCCAAACAACCCTTCAAACAGAATGAGCTGCCAGAAGACTGAAAGGTACATGCAGCATGGTCATGATAGGCTATAATGAGTGCTGTGGGTGTTAGCAATTACAGTGGATGCATTTGGTGTTCCAACTGAATGGTACTTTTCAGCACGGTATTTCTACACACAGCAACTTGCAGACTATACTGTATGTCATAAATAAGGATTTTCTGTATAGGTATACTAGTACGCAGGCCAAGAAGGTATAACATTGTTTTATTAGCAGGCCTCTGGTATCATTCATTTCCTGCATCATTTCACTTCTTTTTTCCCCTGCATTACATTCTGATGGCTTTTTCAGGCTAAGGTGATTTACTGATTTTAGTGTGTTACATATATCTACTATATGCAGCATGCTGCATTCCAACAGCGGCCCTCCAGTTTCCTTACAATAATTCTAAAAGGACATATGTGGGATTTAATGTGTATATCTAGATTTTGCCAATGCCTAACATTTTTAGTACAGTAGCACCTAGTTTGTGCACTCATACGTGCAAAAGCAGAATTCATGACAAAATCATGTGAGGAATTTCAGAAGTACTGCTGACCACATTTCCCTTAACTGATGCAGAAAGACGTTAATCTCCCTGATGGCATGAGAAACTCTTAACCAAAACCCTCACCATTCACCATTCACCATTCACCAGCAGGGGCTGGAGATCCTGGGATGACTTGGGGTAATGACTTGTACTTAGACTCCAAGGAGACTGATGGCATCAGAATTTAGCAGTCCCCTTTGAGCAAGGGTGCAATGGTTCTCAGGGTTTACCAGACTCTACTGACAATTCATGAAAAAGATTTTTGGTACAGTGACTATTAGAAAGGCATTCACCCAGAATGGGGCTTGATTTTCATGGATCCCATGATTTTGAAATATATATATGTATAGTTTTTTCCTAACCCAGGCCTGTCTCTGCAGAAATAGATTCTCTAACTGGAACCTTTTTCTTGTGGTAATGTGGTAATTCACTCCACTGACAGGGATTACATCTGAGATAAAGAGCCCATGGCAACTAAAGCTGCCTTTGAGTAATGGCAGAGAGACTGAGGGAAGCAGTGCCTCTCTACATATTTCATATGGCATGCATGCACCTTGTCCTCTTTTTCTCAGTCACTCCACTATATCTATGGCAGAGGATGAGCAGAAATGGCAGAAATTCACCAGGCCATAGCAAATGACCTGCTTTTGTTGCAACATTGTGCCAGCACAGCTCCTGCCAGCCTGTGAGAACAGGATGGCCTCATCACCGGACAGGCAGACCCACAGGGCCTGCTGCAAACACTTCTCTGCTGATACCACAATGCATATGAAGCTGGAGATGAGCTGCAGCATCTGATTGCCCCACAAGTGCCAGTACGGGCACATGAAGCTGATTATGACTGAGTCCACTACAGCTATATTTGCATCAAATGGCCTCTGCAAAGACTACAGACACAGTGAGAAAGGAATCTGCTGTCTAATTTTATCTTAAGAGCTGTCTTTCCAATCAAGCCACAGATCCAAGTACCCATGCTCTTCCCACAACATTAAATGTGTCATTTCCTAAAGCAATTAAATGGACAAGCTACTTTTCCACTAGGTATTCTTTACTTCTTTCTAACCTCATGTTATAATGTAAGAGAAAATCTTTGTTCAATATCCTCTTTAATCAAATCTTTAATATTATCAATACAAAGCATCTTAAACGTATTATTCATAATGATCCTATAACTTTAAACTCTTTACTTCATTCTCTGCTGCTCTTTCTTATTTGGTCAGATTCTTTTGTAATTGGAAAATGCAAGCTGTCTAGCACATATACACTTCAGATCAGTTTTAGTTTGAAGCTTGCAAAAAGTCTTAGCAAACTCTTAACACAAAAAAATTCTAACTGAAGAAATCTACTGCTGACTTTAGTTTTTTTAATTTATTATTATTATTTTTTATCTGGAAGTGATGTTTTGGAATTTTATATGTTAGAATATCTCTTAAAATAACATTAACCATTCTGTCTGGATTATAATTTCTATGAAAAAGGTCACATATGATTAAAGTAACGGGAAAATCTTCCCAGAGGCACATTGTAGGTGTAAAAACACAATGTGAGAAAAACACTGTGGAAGAAATAAGATAGAAGTGAATATGTAAAACAATGCAAATTCTAATAACACCAGATTTCTGTAATAAAAGCTGTGAGGTTCTATTAACAAAATGAGCAGGGATTAAAAAAAATGCACATTAGCAATCTTACAAACACAGTGAAAAAGGTAGGAGATGATGTAAACAGAGTACAGCAGCATAGCCTTTCTGTGAACATGCAGGTCATGCTTTGGCTAGGTATGTTGGTACAGAATGGACAGAGGTGTGGTTGTACCTATGTTGAAATCTGATTACTGTAACAGCCATTCACAATTTCTGGCTTGCCTCTTTGACACTGTCAGTTGTAAAATGCATGGGTTCAAATATACAGTACCAAGAATGTGACCACACAGACCTGTTGCTGTTATTCTTACACTGCTCCATGGAAACCTCCTGAGCTCTGACACTAGAGCATTTCATGCCATAACATTTCAGACTGTCATTTCTTGTAAGGCAGCTGGTTCAGCACTCCTGACAGTACACCTGGCGGGCTCCTCCATGGGCACAGACTTTCACAGCTTTTGTCAGTGAGTTCAGCAGTGGCTGTATCCAGACATGCAGTGACTTCAGTGCTATTTCCTCGTATTGGACCTCGCTGTTTTATGAATTGCTTCTCATTATGTCCTTCTGACAGCTGGTAGGATGCTAGGGAAACCAATCACTGTCAGTGAACCATCATCAGACCTTATTCTCACCTCACAGGCTGTCAGGTGAAATTGGGGAAAAGGCTCTGTACTTATTTGAATGCAAGAACAGTAATTTCACTCAGTCCTCAAAAGGTTCTCATAGGATTGGAAAGATATGCAAGACATTTTTTCCATATGTATCCACATAATACAGCATGGAATTGTTATCTTTGAATTCTTATAGAAATGGCTTTATTAGATCTGTGGAAGAAGAAAGATACCTGGCATTCATTCTCTGCAGTAATTTTACAAACACAACTCTTTGGGATTCCAGGGTATAAATACCATGTTGCAAGCTATATGGCCCTATTAGACTGAATAGAAAATAAGTAAATCTAGGAGTCAGTTTCAATACAGACCTTATCTCTGGGTCAGAAAGCTTGCTTTATGTGCTACTTTTATTTCAGCCATCTCCAGACACAGCGCAGGACATTTTCCCTTCCTTCTGCAAGGATTGAATGACCTTCTACCTGACAATCATTCAAGTGATTCTCTTAATGTTTTCAAGTTAAATGCAAAACATTTCTCTGAGTTATTTCCCACTTGATACTATCCACATGGCTACATCTGTTATTCTTGCTTCATATTGCCTCCTGGTACTTGGAGGACAGATGATAAATCTGGATTAAATTGTATCTTGCTTCGCAGGAGCTTGCGGTGAATCAGACAAAAGGGTACAAGGGACCCTTCCTGCTTTCTTGAGCATCCAGACAAGAGGCAGAACAAAGCAGAGTCTCACTCCTGATTTAGAAGAGCTCTGAATGTGTACAGTTTATGTATTTAATATTTACAGAAATGCTGAGTCCCAAAAAGGAAATGAAGGCCATGATATTCTGACTGGGTCAGCAGTGGAATTAGGTGATGTTTTTTTTATGAACTGCAACTTCCTTAAAAATATAATCCAGAGGAAACCAAATGTACTTTGATTTTAGTGATTTGCATTCCAAAACAAAAGGAAAAAGTGAAGTAAAAACCCCCCTGCACTCCCCCCCAAAAAAAGATACAAGAAGGTTAAATATTCTTTTTCAGTTGACTGTCTTGATTTTGTTCAGTTGTGTCAGCAAATAAAAAGGTTTCTTACGTAGTATAAATTATGAGAAAGGTCAGCACTCAAGGCATGCAAACTGTACCTTTAAAAAAGGGTACAGTATTACAGGAATGTAAGGGTCCACCAGACTCCTATCTGTATCAAACAATTGCATCTCTTTCATACACCTAATCATTCTATGCACTTGAACTGGTTAGACCATCTAACTCACAAGGTTACTCCCAAGCCTACTTCCACTGACCATCAGAATCCTTTTAATTTCAGGCTACTATCATCATCATCCAATTGTTCTTTGCAACTGTTTGTCCTTAGAAAGAGTCCTTTCTCTTTGATGTCTACTTTCTTGCCTGTCTACAATACGTAATCATATACCCTTACAGGTTTTAGTTCTCTAGACTTAGCCACATTTTTTTCACAATGAGCTGAAAAAGAAGAAGTGGGCTGATGTTACAAAAAGGCTTTCTTCTGATTATTATTGCAACCCTTCTCTTTACATGTTTCAATTTGAAATTATCTTTAATGGTGAGTATAAGTAACTACACATTCCAGATATAATTTAATTTGTGCCTTACATGATAGCATTATTGCTTCTATTTAACTCCAGGATATGACTCCCTTGGTGCTTCTACGGGTAAGTAACATTTACCTTACCAAAGCAACTCACATTTGTTGGAAGGCCTGACGCAGAAGTTGGAGAGTTAATAACAAAAAAGCATATGAACAAAGAATACTTCTGAGGATCTATAGGAAACATATAATAAGACCATTAACTTTGGGTTAAAGAAGAAAAGAAATAAAAGACAAGTGTTGCTGCTCAGGCTTTGGGTTAGATAAGTTAGATTAAAATAATATTCGTTTTAGCCTTCGGAAAACAAAAGTAGCAAATTGGGAAATAAGAGTTATAATTACAGCTAGAAATAAATAAGTATAAATAAGATTAGCTAAGTAGTTTAAACCAAACAGCCAAGGATGGAAACAGTGCTGCAGTGTGACTATGAGGTTATATCCAAAGGCAGGGATTAGGCTTTTTCAAATTCTTTGCTTAATATCTTCCATTATGTCTTTGAACTGATTAGCCACCAGTGTTTCTAATAGAGATGTAATGTCTACCATGTAGTTTAACCTAACTTCTCAAGTAGAACAATTTAAACACATAAAGCCTTTTATATAGGACATAGAAACTTAAATCATACTACCACTCCTCTTTGACGTTAGTCTTGTTGAAAATAAAAACAATTTAATCTGGGCAAACAGTTACGCTACTTTCAATGTCCTTAGCAATCTTTGTTTTCTTTCTTTTCCAGTTTCACGTTTGCATGGTCCGTAAGCATATTCTGTCTTATGCTTCTTAAGCATTTCACTTGAATTTGACTTATGGAAGTTCTCATTTTATTCTGCTAGGTGTAAGGCTTTACATCTTTTGCACTTTGTCTATTTACTCCTAAACTCTTGTTTGTACTGAACATTTACCCCACTATGAGCCCATCCTCAATGTCTTCTATCTCTCTCCTTGGGATATATCCTCAAGAATACTTTTGGACTTGGCTTAAACAGGACTCCCAGATCTCAAGTAAAATGTTAATCTGAGCCATCTATTGCTTGTATGTGTAACTACTTTTGTCTACCTTGCCTATAGCTTACCTTGCTTGCCTATATAGCTTGCCTATTTGAAACTGATACTCTTTATTATAGGCCTCTGTTTACTCTTCAATTTAATTAAAACTCGATTACCTTACAACCGTGCAATCCAAAGCTATTTTCTACAACTTACATCTTGTAGAATATCTTTACTGCTTAAAAGAGCCAGGTTTGAAAGCAAATCTGCTTTGCTTGTTCATCAGGAAAGGCAACTGATTGCAATCAGAGGAATCTCATCTTTTACGAGTAGTTTTTGCTCAGAACCTTAGGTAGGAAATTTACCAACTCTCCTACATAGTTTCCTGGGGTATACACTGGTAGAATCTGCATACACAATCTTATTGTTCCTGCCACTCATCTAAGAGTGTGTTAGCATGCAGCCCTTATAGGACAGATATTTTGCTGATGCGAGCTAATGTGTGTGAATGCTCCAGGTAAATCTCCCCTGGAGCATCAGCAGGGCTCTACGTAGAGTCTTCCCTCACAACCAGGTGCAGATTCTTTTTTTTTTTTTTTTTTTTTTTTTCACACTACAAATCAAGAATGTTCTCCCCATTGCTTTTATCTTTCCTTTTTTCTCTCTCAGACAACGAAAACCCACATTTCAGAACTATAAAATAGAAGTGGGATTTTTACATAATAGAGGCTGTGGACATAATCTACTAGCATATGTGCTTTATCATTTTTTACTAGCCATACTGCATCAACATAATTTCAAATCTGTTTTCTTTCTACTTCTTTCACATGCTAGATGAAGAAGGGTACTAAATAAAAAAAAAAAATAATAAAAAAGTATCAGTGAGATGCAAAAGGAGTAGTGGTAATATATTTACCTCACTTATTTTCATATAGTACTTACACAAAAGAGGTTCTCTAGAATTAATTTAACAGATATTCTGCTTTTTTGCATCTTTCTGTAATCTAAAATGAAGAATTCCACTATGCTCTTTCTCTGAGGGCTTCGGGTTTTCAGCTACCTATTTTTTCTTTTGAAACCATGCTTTCTTTTCAAAACATTCAGTAAAACTCAGGGAAGATCCCATTATTGTTCTACAGACTGTGTAGCTTCAAAGGTTGGTATTAAGTGAAAGACTCAATGCACTTCATCGGTATTAGTACTTTTTAGTACAGAATCAGGAGGTTATATCACAACCTTTGTAAGGAATACTAGAAGACAGTAATGCTAAGTAGTATTCAAAATAGATTAAGATCAGAGGGCTGGAGTACCTTTCCAATGAAGAAAGATTGAGGGAACTGGGCTTGTTTAGCTTAAGGAGGAGAAGGCTCCAGGGAGAGCCTCATTGCAGCCTTGAAGGGAGTGCATAAACAAGAGGGGGAACAGCTGTTTACGAGGGCAGATAGTGATAGGACAAGGAGGAATGGTTTTAAACTGAGACAGGGGAGGCTTACGTTAGATATTAGGAGGAAGTTTTTCACACAGAGGGTGGTGATGCACTGGAACAGGTTGTCCAAGGAGGTTGTGGACGCTCCATCCCTGGATGCATTCAAGGCCAGAATGGATCTGGCTAACGGCTGGCAACCCTGCCTGTAGCAGGGGGTTGAAACCAGATATCTGTGATTCTATGATTCTATAAAGATCACGTAGCAGACAAAGAGAGTACTACCTCCTACACTGTCATAGATGCCTCCATCCTGACTGAAAAAAAAGCATTTAAGAACACACTAGTTTTCTGTCCACAGGATTTAAGTGTATGCCAATTTGAAAGCAG
Source organism: Tetrao urogallus (assembly GCF_951394365.1). Lineage (NCBI taxonomy): Eukaryota > Metazoa > Chordata > Aves > Galliformes > Phasianidae > Tetrao > Tetrao urogallus. The sequence continues at coordinate 176,805,284 of NC_136813.1, forward strand.
GATAGTGAATCATATTTCCTCAAATTAATTGGATGTCACAGTTCTTTGGGAGCATTATTGCTTCATTTCTTTTCACCCCTCATTTCATTTGGGGTCCTGATTTACAGTTGTGTAATTCCAGCTTTGCACTCAGCCTCTGTAATGAGACTGCAGCATGAGTGAAAACACTTGCAAGCAGATTTTTATCTTCCTGTAAATTAGCAGTTCTGCAAGAATGTCAAATGATTCTGCTAAACACATTGAACTGGCCATGTTCGAAAATTAAATTTCTAGTCATTGCTCCAGCCCACGTGGCACTTGATAAGTGCTACAACACTCAGTAAAGACCATGTTAATTATCACATGACTATTATTATATCTCTATTTCTTGAAATGCTATTCCGTTATTAAAGATAGTGAAAAATGGCACTATCCAGAATGAATATGAAATGAATATTCATAACAGCTAATTATCACTGACATCTCAAATTTAATTATAATTTCTGTTTTTCTTAGCACTTTCTCATACTTGCAATGCAATCATAGAATCATCTAACTCAGAAAAGACTTTCAAGAGCACAACTGACTGCCAACTTGACCGAATCCCACCACCAAAAATCTAAAACCAGTCTAAATCTCCTCTCTTTTAGTTTAAAACCATTTCTCTTTCTTCCATCACAACAGACCCTGCTGAAGAGTCTCTTTCCTTTTTTCTCATAGCACCTCTTTAGATTCTGAAAGGCCACTCTCAGGTGTCCCCCGAGCCATCTCTTTCCAGGCTGAACAACCCCAGCTCTCAGCCTGTCCTCATAGGAGAGGTGTTCCATCCCTTGGATCATTTTTGTGGCCTTCCTCTGGATGCACTCCAGCAGGTCCATGTCTCTCCTGTACTGAGAACTCCCCACCTGGTCGCAGTACTCCAGGTGAGGTCTCAGAGTATAGAGCAGAGGGGCAGGATCATCTCCCTCACTCTGCTGGCTGTGCTGTTTTTAATGCAGCCCAGGATACGGTTGACTTTCTGGGCTGTAAGGGCACATTGCTGGCTCACGTTCAGCTTGCCGACCACCAGTACCCCAAAGTCCTTTTGGCAAGGCTGTGCTCTGTTCTTTTTGTCCCCTGGCTTGTACTTATAGTGGGAGGTTGCCATGACTCAGGTGCAAGATCTTGCAGTCCATTCCAAAGCTTGATCATTGTCTTCATGAAGAAATTCCTCCTAATCTGTATGTATTCCTAATGTCCAACTGGACCTTCCTCCTAATGTTCAGTAAAAACCTACCCTAGTACAACTTGAGACCATTTCCTCACTACCACTGTGGGTCAGTGATAAATCCATTACTGAGCTATTTAATCACTGACTATAGCATAAGTGCAGACAAAATTACATGCATAGGATAGAAGCCAACATGATTTCATGTCATGATCGCCTGTACAGTCATGACATCTGTTTCTTACATAGGTATAGATGCATTTATATACCTTAGCAGATCTTAACGTGCTTAACAGAATCTCCCACATTTTTTAACAAGCATTGTGTGTTTTGATTCACAGTAAATCTAATAATTCCAGAGTTTCTAAATTTGTTAGTGGAATTAAAACAAAACTCTTTTCCTTTCAACTGGGATATTATATGCTTAATTTACATACTCTGTGTGTTTCATCATTCTTTTGAAAGTACAAGGAGAAAAACACTGCTAAACAAAAAGGCTTGCAAGTGAGCCATTCTAATGTTTATCAAGACCATTATTTATCTTGCAAGCCTGTTAAGCCCTTAAATACAGACTTTTATCAAGCTAATTTAAGCCGGTGCTTTTTGTGTAAGATCACCTACTTCACATACACACAGACGATATGGGAGCTTAATTTAAAATTAGATACTGCTATAATTCTGGATATTTGGAGCCTCAGGGAGATTATTTTTGTTTTAAAAATTGACTTGGGAAAAAATTCAAGCAGCGAACAAGCGTATTAAATAATAATGCTTCAAACAACAGTGTTTCTTGTTGCTTCTAAGGAGAGGGCTATCTGATTTAAAATATTTCTGATACTTTAAAGAGTAATTCTCTTATACTTACCTTCAAATTCAGTATAGCAGGAAGTACATTATAAAAGGAGCTGTTTATTGGCAGCTGTTTAAAGCAGGCAGTTTCAAACAGGACATTGTGATGATGGAACCTTTCACAGATGAGAAAGCAGTCATTTGGGGAGGAGAAATGATGATAGTTTGATCAAAACCTATTTACCAGTGTTCCTAGGATGGTGGGTGAATGGATCCTCCTTTCTGTAAATGGAAGAAGTCGACCCCTAACTAGAGGGCGGTCAAGTCACACTGAACTGCATGCTGAGACACAGAACACCTACTGATTTCTGCTTGTAATAAATGTCAGCCTCTGAAGCTGTTATTTACAAGCTCTCTCTGTTGTAGTACTGAGACTCCCAAGGCATCGTTAGTTGCAGCATTATGTACACCAAGTTCTTTCAATCGGAGCAACCAAGGCAACAGAGACATGCTTTAAAAATATATATAAAACACATTAATTTTCTTAAGAAAATGCTTTTATTTCCTTAAATGATAGTTTATTTTGACTTATGTTTGCTCTCTATTTTCTACTATGGAAGATTCAAACATATAGGTGGAAATGACAAAAGAGTTGAACACATGAAAAAGTTTTATCCTGGTTGAACATTTTTTTCTCTAAAAAGGGCAACAGAAAAAAGTTGAAAAAAAAAAAATTTAAAAGAAAAATCAGTGCAGATCCTCAGTTTAAAATCGTTGCTGCCAATAGAGCTCTTAAAGAAGCCATCCGTGATTGTCTCAACTCAGGTAAATAGTAGGATAGTTAGTTAAGAATACATTTTTCTGTCTTGTTTTGACAGTAAAATGACAAGGGTGTTTTTTGTGTGTTTTTTTTTCCACTACTGACAGTCATTAATGAGCCACATAAATGCTCATAATAAAAAATTTTTAAGCTCAAACACAGTGAATGAAAAGGAAAAAGACACCAACAAAAACGCTGATCTGGGAAGCCCACTATACAAACAAAGAATCTTTTGTGGCAAGAGATTGTCTGGTGACAGTCACACTGGTAGATGGCTGCCTCTCCAAGAAGGACTAACAGCCAATGACAGCCTATTAGAGCTCTGCTGGAGATAAGCAGACATAAGCAGACAAGCTATTGACATTTAAAATGCAATGCAGGAAAAAAACAAAGGTGTAAATTCTGGGAAAAAGCATGAGTAAATTGAAAAGCACAACAGAATTAATTTGTTAATCTTCATCTCTATCTAAAATTGCTAGAATTTCTTCTACTCCACAAAGTAGCTAACTATCTGATGCAACATTGTTCTAAGCCACAGGTTGTCTATTTAAGCATATTAAAATAAAGACATTTTGAGTGAATTGAAGATTACATTTATGAGTATGTGCTTAAATGACATTTTACAACAGATTTTAAACAAGTGTTTCCCTGCACTGAGTCCTTGATCATTAGGTAGGCAGCTGGGACAGAACAGCTATACAGTGGGAGAACAGAAATGTGTGAAACAGGGCATAAGATTTAATCCAAGGCAAAAGTACTCCCAAAGATGCTACAGTCACTGCTAATGGCCTGGATTCTCCAGGTAGATTCAACAGAATAAATCACCAGACATGGTACCTTGAAAATCCAACTGAGTCATAGAAATTAGAAACTGTTACCAAGTGACAACAATCAGATTCCATAGCACCATTGCATTATTTTTAATCTAATCTTTGTGATTCAGAGACAACTTTGCAAATGTGACCTTGGAATAAATCAGTACTGCATTTTCTTCTTCAGTCTACAGTCACTCCTGGAAGAATCTGAAGATATGTTCTAGACCTTTTAAAAAATTATAGTCCCTAAATTTCCCCATAATGTGTTGATACTATTGTTCTTATTATTGCTAATATTAAGCAAAGATGTTGTTAATTTCTTTAGAGATCCAAACTGTCAGTATTGAACCTTCAATGGAGAAAAGAAATCGGTTATCAAAAAATAAATTGACAAATAAATATACTGGTAGAAGTCAGATAAAATGGTTTTGCAATAGTGCTATTGGAACTGCTACAAAAACCATGGCTGTAATCCTGTTTGAGAAACCTATTGAATGTGAAGATAAGATTTTGACAAGAACAACGTGAGCACAATTACATGAGATATTATACATATTTGAACTCACCTTTATAATATTTATTTACAAATAGCAAATAATTCACAAAAAGAGAATAAAATATAGCACCTGTAATAAAATACCTTTCAACTTGAAGAAGTGATCAAAGAAAAGAAAGACAAGAAAAAGTAAGCCAGGTGGTAAATCCTTCTACTCGAAACGTCCTTTATTCTACTTGTAACCAGCTGGGCATTTTAGTTCACATAGAATATTATCACCTCAGCTGATGATGAGATTCCTCTCATTTAACTATAAAAGCTGAAGAGAGAAAGATTTGACTCACAGATGATGATGGCAAATTTATGTATCTACATGTGAATGAGGTACTCAGGATCTCAAAGTAATGCCTCCTACTTATTTCTATGGAAACTACAATTGCTACAAAGAGCAAAATAACACTATTTGATAAAGTTCTCAGCTACAAAATACACAAAAGCACTTCACTTTGCTCACATTTACTGTTGGACCTCCGTAAACACGCAGCAAGAGTCGATGAATGTCAAGAAGTGTCATTTTTCCTGCATGGAGGAATTTAGTTACGCAACTTTACTTCATACACACTACTATGTCAGATGCCATTCTGTCAGACTGCTCCTCTGCTGCCATCTGTCACACAGCAACAAAATGTAACAGAATATAGGTGGGAAGATTCAACCTCTACTGTCTTATCACCAACATCTGCTTCTGGTGTTGTGGGGCAACATCATAAAATCAGAGGCATTGCTATCATTACTAATACTCAGAAAAATTTTGGAGTTTCGATCAGTTTTCTAAATAAAGACGCCCACTGCCATTCCACTTAAAACGTCCTAGGGTATCTGAGACAACCTTATGGGAACGGCAGAAGCACAGAGGATCTGAGGGATATCCTTTTGAAGAAGAGGCTGGAGGCCTGGTACGGATATTTGGAGCATATTTAATAGCATTACACATATCAAGTGAAGCCTTTCACATTAGCACAACTAAAGCTTTAGTCTGTTTAATCAATAGATCCAGAGAGCTATTCAATTCACTCGAAACTGAACACCTAGAGCAGTTCAGATGAACTATTCCCTACATAACCTTGCAGAGGGCTAGGATGAGAACAGTATTATGGATTCATTCGTGCACATCTTTCTTCTCTGCATACATAGTGAGAGGTTGCTTAAAGGTTCTTCTGTAGTGTATGTGCTCTACAAGAAAGTCAAGCTTTAGATGCATTGTTAACCAAGTGAACTTCCACAGCAATACACTTTAAAATCTTGCAAATAAATCACTAGAGAAAAAAGGATGATCAACTGAAGCCACTTTATTTGAAATGCTGTGTTCAGATAAAAGAACTATATCTTCACATATATGCAGTTGCTCTGAAAGTACTGCCTTCTACATACTTCCATGAAAACTACAAGAGATATAAAGAGCAAAAGAACACTTCCCGATACAGAAAATTCTCAGCTACAAAACGTTATTTTTCAGCATAGTCACTACTGTTCATGCTATGTTTGCCAGCATGCTGCACTAATAAAGTACTGCACTAGTGGAGGTGACTCACAGTCTCTGTCACTACTGCTGAAATGCATCACCCACTGTCTCACTATGCTCACATCCACTATTAGGTCTCCATAAACATTCAGAAAATGTGAATGAATGCCAATTAATGTGCACTTTTTTCTCTGCAGGGAGGAATTCAATTACATACTTTTGCTTCATACTCACTTCCATGTCAGATGCCATTTTGTCAGATTGCCCCTCTGCTTCCATCTGTTATAAGGCAACAAAATGTAATGGAATACTGGCACAAAGGTTCAACCTCTACTGCCATACCATCAGCATCTGCTTGTGAAGTCATAGGCCAACACAATAAAATAGGAGGCATTACGTTTGGAGCAGTCCTTGTATATTGGCAAAATGGATGGAGTTCTCCAGAGAATGAAAGAGATTAGGAATAAGTGCTTACATCTTTACTATTTAAATTATTTAAACATTCCAAAGAACTCAATGCATGAGTGCACAAGTGAGAAAGAAGAGAAATAACCCTATACTTGCAATAGTAGAACTCACAACAAAGAAATTATATAGTATACACTATTCTAGGTTGTAATTAACAGGCAGGGTGTGAAAATAAAGACAAGAAATATAAAATGAAACTTCTCAGTGGGTGACACTTCTCTAGTTGTTCAGTAAACTCTGAAACGTAGACACGCCACTCCATATGAATCTGAAATCCAAGCTCAATTTAGTAAGAGAAAATGTACTTCAGAAGACTGTCCTATATCAACAAGACAGATGGGATAATCAGAAAAGCTCATCTATTAGCAATACGTATGAATTTTTCCACGCACTATTAGTTGTCAGATATTTTGTCAGAGAAGAGACTAGCCTGATAAAGAAACAAGATTTGTCAAGAGAATACCAAATAACACTTACTCAGAACTTGCATTGATAGGCCCTTGACAGCACTACCTTAAATCATATTTATCTTACAGTATTTGCTTAGAAGATGCTCATTGGCTAGTATTTATTTTGGACTGGCTTTAAAGTAAAAGATTAAAGACACTGTGTATTGATAACTAAATTAAAAGGGCTGGCTGCCAATAGCTGTAACAGTAAGTAATGAATAAAGAGCATTGCCTGCTCTGTGTCCTCTTGACCATGCAGAACAATCATTAAGAATTAAATGCTGTGATTCAGCCCCCCTCCTGCCTTTTCCCCAAGAGGCAATGCCTCACACACCACCAAGTATGCAGTACTCTGGGAACAACGCCAGAAGTAGCAACTCATTCTCCACAAGAGAACAGCTCAAAAATAGGTCTTACACAAGAAGGGAGGGGGAGAAACTAGAATGTTTGCTACCATTTTTTTAAACTGAATACATTTTATGTTAAGATCTTTGACCATTTTAAAAGAAGTTCAGGTATTGGGCAGAGGAGCTACATTGAAAACATATTAAATAACGTTGTTTCCTTTAATCTTAAATTATTAATTCCCTCTTGCTATTATATACATCATATATATTTAGAGAGTGCTCTTTAACATCTTCTTCAATGACACTGATGACGGAATCAAGTGCCCCCCCAAGCAAGTTTACTGATGACACCAAGCTGAGTGGTGCGGTTGACACAGTAGAAGGAAGGGATGCCATTCAGAGGGACCATGACAGACTAGAAAGGTGGGCCCAGGTGACCTGATGAGGTTCAACATGGCAAAGTGCAATGTTTTTGCACTTGGGCCGGAGGAATCCCAGGCATCCATACAGGCTGGAAGGAGTGGTCCTTGAAAGCAGCCCTGTGGAGAAGGACCTGGGAGTCTTGATAGATGAAAAGCTTAACATGAGCCAGCAGCGTGCTCTTGCAGCTCAGAAACCAAATGGAAACCTGGGGTCCATAAAAAGAGGGGTGGCCAGCAGGGACAGCGAGGTGATTGTCCCTCTCTACTCTGCTCTTGTGAGGCCACATTGGGAGTACTGTGTCCAGGTCTGGAGCCCCCTGTACAAGAAAGACAGGGAGATGTTGGAGAGGGTGCAGAGGAGGGCCACAAAGACGATCAGAGGACTGGTGCACCTTCCTATGAAGACAGGCTGAGGGAGCTGGGCTTGTTTAGACTGGAGAAAAGAAGGCTGCGGGGTGACCTCATTGCAGCCTTTCAGTACCTAAAGGGAGCCTACAGAGGAGAGGGGAATCAACTCTCTGAAAGGGTTGATGACTGCAGGACAATGAGAAATGGTCTGAAGTTGAGGGAGGGAAGATTTAGGTTGGATGTCAGGGGAAAATTCTTTACAGAGAGAGTGATGAGGAGCTGGAACAGGCTGCCCAGAGAGGTTGTGGATGCCCCATCCCTGGAGGTGTTCAAGGCCAGACTGGATGGGGCCCTGGGCAGCCTGATCTAGTATTAAATGTGGAGGTTGGTGGCCCTGCCTATGTCAGGGGGGTTGGAGATTCGTGATCCTTGAGGTTCCTTCCAACCTTGGCTGTTCTGTGATTCTGTGAGTGAGTTTTGTGCAGGCAGGTCAGGCAAGTCTTAGCAATTGGTGATGTTTGAAGGAAATACCTTCCACTATTCCACAATCTTCCTTCTCTATTAATCACCAATCTATGCTCCTGGCACATAAAAGCAAAACAAAACAAAAAAGACCAGTTGAAATATACAGAGTATACATAAGTCACTCCAAAGTACTCCCTTCTATTTACTTCCATGAAACTTTAACAGGTACAAAGAGCAAAATAACACTATTTGATAGAGCAAGTTCTTGGCTACAAAATTGTCTTTTTCAACATACTCATTACCATTCACTGTGTATTTTTGCCAGCAATGAGCAACAGCACACAAATTGTGCTCATAAAAAACTGCACCAGAAGAAATGACCCACTGTTGCTGCCCCCACTGTTGAAATGCACCACCCACCACCTGACTGTGCTCACATTCACTGTGGGACCTCCATAAACATACAATGTCGTGGGCCAACATAATAAAACAGAAGGCATTACTTTCAGATTGGCCTTCATATACATCTCAACTTTGCACGTGTTTGCTGGCTTATGCGTGTATGTATAGATACAGGCTTCACTATTGCTTTTGGTTAACCTGAAAAGCTATGACAATGTTTTAAAGAAACTTTTACATTGGAAAATGAAATGCAATTAAAAATATAGCTGAAAAACAGTGAGCCCATTATAGGCCTGAGTTTGCTGCCTTAGACTGGTTACATTAATTAAGAGCATTGACTTCAATATAATTGAAAATGGGAGCAGACTACAACAAAAAATTATGTAACACTTCCATCTCTTTTTACGTGACTTATTTATTGTCCATAGAATGCAACACAACTTTTCAATGACTTTTTTAATTGCATTTTCATAGGTTTTTTTTCTTCTTCTACTTAAAATGATCTGTTGGCTGCCTTAAAGTACATGCTATTTTCTATTTTGAAAATGTTTTGTTTTGTTTTCTGTATGCTTTCATTTCTAATGATGCTCAAAATTAACATCAATTTTCTATTTAATCCTTTTATATATCGACCCTCGCATCAGTACAAGAGCAGTGCTGGATGCAGTTAGATACAAATGAATTCCTTCTGTTTGCTTTGTAGCAACTCCAAAACAATGACTATTTTTCAGTTGTTTTTATTACATATCCATTGATGACTACAAGGCAGAGCAGGCTCTAAACACAAATGGTGTTGAATTCAGTGGGATTATACTGACGATTCATTTCATCAGGCATGCTCAGCATAAAGAAAACATCAAATACTCTTGAGGCTGTGGCTGGCCACACACGAGTGCGCAGATGACAGAAAAAGCTACTCTTGCAGGTAAAGAGCCACAGGATTACTGGGAAGGGCAGTCAAGGTTAGCAGAATTGAGCTGAGCAGTGATAAACAGGCTCTGAACCATTTCAAACTATGGCTGAACTCCTCCTCCAGCATCCCCTCTCCAGAGGTCTGGCACTCTCTGAAAAGGCTTCAGTATGGGGTGGATGAATCAGACAGTATTCCTGGAGGGGATTCCAGTGTTGCATATCTCCTCTTTGTCTCTTGTTCTATCTCATGTAACAAAGGGCATATGCATATACTACACTCATCTAGTCAACAATTGGTTTCGTTCACAAATACATTATGTCTGCATAATGAATGCAGCTTTTTTTTTTTGGGGGGGGGGGGGGGGGGGGGGTGGGGATGGGGTGGGAAGAGGAGGGATGTTCACAATGACTCTGGCTTTTAATGTCTATATTATGAGAATGTCATTCACTATGATGTTAGATAGATAAACTTTATGGAACAATTCTCAGGCCAACAGTCTGCATTTTGGTGCCTTTCAGTTGTTCCCTTTTGATGTTGTTCAAGTATGTAAAGTAGAAACTGGACACATGTAGTTTGTAGCACAAAAATATTTTATACAATAGGTAATAAGTATAATTAATAACTTTCAGAAAACAATGTTTTTCTTGACCTAGAGCAATGTTTTTCTTGACCTAGAGCAATTTTCTTGATCTTAGATCTTGGGTCTTAACTTGCATTACAGTCACCTGAGTAAAAAAAGCAGACAAACATCAATCTATGCTATTTTCTTGGTGTTGAATATAATCATCTGAAAGTGCCCTATCTCTTTGTAAATTACAGATAGAGACTAGGGTGTATACCTCTTATGTGTACATTTTTTTACGTCTCTGACTAATCAGCCCAAACTGAGATGTCCAATATCAGTTTAAAAATGTACTCCGAAGAATAGCAGACTTACAGAATCTCAGAATAGCTGACATGTCCAGAAATCCAAAATCTCTGCTTAGAAAACCTTCAACTACATCAGATTACCTAGGGCTATGTCCAGTTGAAACGTAACTATCTTGAAGGATGAAGACATCACAACATCTTTGAGCAATATTTTCCAGTGTCTGCCCATTCTCAAAGTAAGAAAGATTTTTCTTCTGTATAAGTAGAATTTCTTCTATATAAATTACCATTTGTGCCTGTTGTCTCTTGTTCTTTCACTGAGCACAACCAAGTAGAGACGGGTTTGTCTTTAAACTCACACATCAATTGCTTAAACTTACTTACCCAGGTGATAAGAGTCCTTGAACCTCCAGGCTAAATAGTCCAAAGCTCCCTTAGCCTTTTCCAGTATGTCAGATGTTCTAAGCTCTTAAAAATCTTTGTGGTCCTTTGCTGGATTTGCCCCATTTATGTCCATATATCTCCCATACTGGGAATCCCAGCACTGGTCATGGCATTTCTGATGTGCCCTGCTGGTCCCAAGCAGAGAGGAAGGATAACCTCCACCTACCTATTGTTGATGCTCTGCCTAACACAGACTAATAAGCTGCTGATTTTATTTGCTGGAAGCCTACCTTGCTGGCTCATGTTCAATTTGGTGTCCATCAGGACTTCTACACCCTACAGTGTATAGCTGTTTTCCAGACATTCATCCTCCCAGACTGTCACGGTTCACGGGGCTATTCTTCCCTGGCTGTAGTACTCTGCATTTTCCTCTGCTGAAGTTCACATGGTTAAAACTTCAACTCACTATAGGCTTGAAGAAGTCCTTTAAGCTATTTCTACAATCAATTCGAAAGTGAAAGTGCTTCAAAGGGCAATTCATTCCTCTATTCCACCAAATAATGTCTGAGAGGATGGGACACATCTCTCTCTTCATGTGTGATCAGCCACAGATTGGAAAGTATTTGATATTTTCTTTACACTTAAGGTGCCTCATTAAATGAAGTGCCAATCTCCTTTTAATGACTAGTTTAGGTTGGTACTCGCACTGCAGACAGCTATAACTGTCTATAAACTGTCTAAATCCTGCTATAAACTGATGCAAATTCTGTCGAGGTGAGATATTACTGTGTAAGACCTGAGAAGACTATTCAAGAGAAAGAGAGAACAGGACGGGCAATATGTATAATAGAAGGACAGGCAGTTTTCCTGACACCTGCTCCTTATTAGGGGATAATTCTGCCAAGAACTCAGCACCTAGAAATTCAAAACAATCCTCTAGTACAACAGGAGTCACAGCCTAGCTCCTGAGCTTCCCAGATAGGCTGATCTGCAGATTCATGGGGCTTGCCAGGGTGAACTCACCTACAGGAACACATTGCTGCTTGAGAAGAAATTAATCTTATGTTAACTTAATTCACAAAAGTCTACTCTAAATTATTTATGTTTTTTCATCTCAAGAAATGCGGATACTAAATCTTTACTAAACATTGTTGTGATGGTGCTCAAATCTTTCCTTTAATCCTAAGTGCTTGAATGCAAATAATCTTCTAAGTAGCAATCTCCACCCACTATAAGGCATTTCCTTTATTTCCTTTATGCATTTTCCTTCTTTTAATCTTTCAGTGGCTTATATTCATCTAAAAAAAAAACAAAAACAAAAACAAAAAACGCAATCACATTACTTTAAAGGTATTTCCCAAACATTTTACAAATCCAATCTGGCAAATACCTACTATTCACATATGCAGCCAAACTTACTTCAGTCTGCCTTGAAATTATCACACAGACCACATATATACGTTATGATTTTAAAGTCTTCTTCGTACAGTTTATCTTTTTCCATTATCCTTTCATCAGTTTTGAAAGTTCATTTAATGGTAGTTTTCAGCAAAGACAGAACAGAAGTCAGTAAATTTTGAGTTTTTCTTGAATAAGTGCAAGGAAAAAAAAAAAAGAACAGCTATTTATGACATGCACTGGTTACTGAATAATACTTTTGTGTTGATATTGGCTATTTAAAGCCCAATGACAAATTTTACTTTAAAATCATAAAATTAAACTCACTTTTAATGAAAGTATTGATTCTGTTAAAAACACTATATATTCTAGGGTATTTCAAAAAATTAGAGAATAAATATGTAGTTACATAGCTATGTTCAATAAAGGAACAGCTACACTAAGGAAAATGAGGAAGGAACAATACTTTCACAAAAAGATCTGGTAAATACTATCCTTTAAAGTGAGAAAATGGGCACTACTCATAAGTATTTCATTGAGATAGATTTGGGATTTTCCTAATATGTTAGACATCCTTCTAATGCTCTTGTTCCAGAAAACTTTGTCATAAGAGTAATTGTTACCTAGCCTGTCCCATTAGGCCACATCCTGACGTTCTCTTTCATTTTTCCATCTACTCAGTCAGTGGCCTTCTATAACCCTTTCAAAAATGACAAAGTTCCCCTTCTGGCATACCCTGTTCAGAGATGTGACTCCCTTTGAAAAGAGGTCAGCTGGTGCAATATACTCTACAGTGCCAAAAGCAGACTTGGGATAAGACAGTCACTGGAAGTCATGCATGCTCTCCTCCATCTTTTTGCCACCTTCTCTTCTTAATTTTTTAAGGCTGCTGGGAACCAAATTGGCTTCTAGCAATAAGTAAGGCATTGTTAGGAATCACTTTGCTGGGCTTAATTATCTCAGTGATGCAGAAGAACTGTGCATTTGTTTTAATATTTTTACTGTCTGTGGTAGAATATTACTGAAGGACAAAGTAGGCAATGTAATAAACGTTACAGTGTATTACAAAATTTCTATGAGACCTTAAATCTGTTTGTGTGTTTTCTTTTGTCTCTGGTTAGGTTTTAATCAACCTGAAAAAAAGACTTTACAATTACTTGAAAATGCAAACTCTGAGAAAAAAAAAACAACCAATGCACAACTAGCTTACAGAAAGAAAATAACAGTGTTTGAAAAGCTTACGGAACATTCACCAATGTTCTTGCAACATCGTATCTGTCACTCTCAGATATTAAAAGATCAACAACAACAAAAAAACACCTAAGAAAAAAACGACAAAAAAAACCAACCAAACAAAAACCAAGAAAAGAAAGAAAAAAAAAAAAAAAAAAAAAAAAAAAAAAAGCAAGCAACCAACCAAACTGAAAAAGCAAATAAGACAAAAGCAAGTAAGGCACTGGTATAATCAATGGATATCAAGATGTTACAATCACAAAATAAACAAGAGAGTTAGACGAAGTGGACAATGATAACAAAAGAGAATAAATGGAAGGCTTACCTTTATGCTGGACTCACCACAAAACAGCAGAAGAAGGGATCTCCAGAAGAGATCCTTCCCCACTGGTAGCCAGTTCTTATATAAGTCTAGGAGGGGTAGAGCCTGGCTCCACCCCTTCCGGCAGCACAGGTGAATTGCCTTCACCTGTGCTCCTCTGGCTGACTCATGGCTCGCCTCAGGTGATCAATCAGAGGTTCAGGCCGTGACTCAGCAGTTCCCATACAGCACTGCAATTCTTTTAAAAAAAATCACTAAATGCCTTTCCCCTTATGATGGACTCTTGATTCCCTCACATGTGTGGACTTCATACTGTTTTCCTTACAAGCCCATCATCAAGCCATCCAAGCACTTGCTTGTCTCTGTTCACACCTGAACAGCACAGCTTATTTTATTTTCATATTACTAATTTTCTTCTTTTCTTCCTCTTTTGATTTTTTTCTTCTTTTTTTTTATATCATAAGAATGCAATGTGGAACAACAGAGAAAGGCTCTTTACATCTGCTATTGCTATGCTCCTTTGATAAAGAGCATGGGACAGTACACCAATCTACTTCTAGCTGGCATTAACTTTGCCTACAACAGGTGATCAAACCTAAAGTTTTATTGCTTTCTTTAACGAAGACACAAATCATCCTCTGTTAGGGTTTGCCTAATTCTGCAGAATCCAAACAGGAGTCTCAATGACTACGTCGTGATGAGTCCCTTTCCACGTGTGTCTTTTCTAACACAGCTCACCTAGTGAGCAGTTAAAATGTGCCTTTATCACTTTATGGGAGTCTAGTAAGCAACTGAAAACTAAAATCTTGTATCGTATTAAATTAGGCAATTTAATCATGCTGATTTCAGAACTTCAGTTCCTTCTGATTCACACTTGAAAACAAAATCCAGAATGTTTAGAAAGAAACTGTCACGCTGAATGGCAGCTCAAATTGCTTTCCAAATCATTATATCAGCCTTTTCTGATACATCACCTCCTGGAGAACATTTTCCATGATGCTAGCTGAGGACTAAGCAGACAGATTGGAATCCTGAAATCTAGGAAGGATTGAAACAGCAATAAACCATCCAAAAATAAAAAAAAACCAACCAAAAATAAACCATTTTGTGATAAACCATCACAAATTATTTACTTAATCTCTGTAAGTATCAGGAATTAAAAATGGTAGCCTAATTGCCCTGGCTGTTAAGATGTTTGGTTTGAATTTGTACTGATTTTTAAGAATCAGCACTGGGACAGCATAATTTTGAGAAACAAACAGATACATGGAATTCATTCAGCTTTCTGTTTACAGAGAATTCAATGAAGATCAAAGTCAGTATGTAGTATATGAATGTCTTATCTATCTTACCAGAAAAAAAAAAGCATCCTGACATGCTATGACCAAACACTTACATAATAACGTCCTCATAAAATATTTTCCCAGAGAAAAACATTGAAAAAATTATGGCACCTTCTAACCTTTCACGTCAGCTCTATTCAGGAAAGGGGATCTATGAAAAATTTCAGTGGAGCCAAGAAAAATCTGGAATTTTTTAAAGAATTTTTTTTTTTTTTAAAGAAAATGATTATCAAATATTAAATCTTCCTTTCTGATAAGTAAAATAGTGAGGTTAAAAGGAAAGATTAATGGCATGTGTTTACAATGAATGAATTCATAGCACCATTAGGAGATAGGAAGATCATTTATTTATTCCACCTTGCATATGAAAACCATAATTTGGAGATTTGGAAAGCCATCTAAGTAAATTCAAACACAAAATAATTTTCTTTTGTTTAGAAGCTGCATGATTGACTGATTCTTAATAAGTGCAAAAATAGCTGTAGGCAAAGAGCAATACTAAGCTTGCAGTGCACAGAAGTGAGCTAAAAAACAGATGTCAGCCTTCAGCTCTTCCTGTATAATTTGTACACTGGAACGATAGTAAAGTGATTCCTTAAGCATATTTTCTAGCTTATTATTCACCACTATCTTATTTCATGTAGCACTTCAAAATGTTCTTTTATACCTGGATTGCTGAAACAGGATATCAGCGGCATTTTGCTAGTGCACATAATTGAAAGGCTGTTACTTAAAGTAGGCACCATTAAAAAGCTTGAATTTGCCAACAGTTACAACCTGAATCTACGACTAGAATAGAAAAGTAATTATGGTAAGTTACTGTATTTGAAAATGTTGGCAAACCTTGTTCTTTTAGCAGAGACAGAAGAATACACCTTGAGGCTCCTTCTGTAGTCTATGTACACACATTATAATACGAACAATAGTAAGCAGGTAAAATAGAAGGGAATACTTTGTCAGGAATAAAACTTTGAACAATAAACCCCACTAAATTTCAAAGGATTTAAAAAAAATAAATTAAATTCTGTTAATTTCAGCACTGACAACTGAATTTACATCAGAGAAATGAGATTAGAACCACATCTTTTCATTTTCCCCTGTGAATGCTCTTCTACTGTTAGACTTGAAGTACATAATACCTGAAGTACTTGAAGTACTTAATGCTCTTCACCTTTAAAACAAATGCCGTTAATGATTCTTGACTGCACATTGCTCAAAGGAGGTGAAAACCAAGCAACTTTGCATTCTAATTTTGCCAGAACAAAATTCTGCTGCCTCAGGTGAAATCAAAATTAAATCTTAGTTCAGCAAAGAATATGTGTGTTCTGCTATACAGATGTGTCCTAATGGCACTTCATAGAGTGCAGCGTGTTAAGTATGCTTACTGTCTGACAGTTTGGGCATATTGTTAAAAGAGGTCCATTCTGTAATTTCTGAGGCAGAGCCAAAAGATTAGGAGATTAAAATTATTGAATGCAGTGTCCTTTGTCCCTATAAATGATCTTGAATTTGAAGGCACCCGTGAACTGAATCGATTCCTATACTGTACATAAGCTGGATTTTCAGTAACAGTACAGTACTGATTATACCTTCAAGCAAGATTTACTTCCCTGTAGATCATCCCTCTTTATTCTCTGAGCTAAGCACTTCATGTGCATTGCCTTGTCTAGCATAAAATAAAATGGCTTGTATTTAAAAAGTCTGCTGGTGAATGAACAGTTATGTATGTCATCATTTATTTCAATTATTTACAATTTACGCATTTAAAATGATTGCAAGAAATTTATGTTTTATGGAAAATTGAGACTAATGTTGTACAATTACTGTAAAGAGCCTTTGGAAATGTAATGGCAATGTTTTCTACTCATGCACTATCCAAGACTGGAGTGAAAAAGAATGTAAGTTTATTCAATCACATGCAAGTTTTTTACTCCATCCTAAAAGATAAAAATCACTGTTATTTTATTACTCACTGTTCTCATAGCTTGTATTTTCATTTAAATAAAGAATACAGTTAAAAAAACATTATAATGTTTGTTAATTGAAAGAATAAAAAGCATTAAAAAAAAAACTTGGAAATGAAAGTTAAAAATATATTCTTTTTGCTAAAAGTGAGAAAAATAACTTGATGCCATGACAGAGTAAGGTCATTTGAGATTGACTCATTTAGACAATATATTCTATTTTATAATATTTTTTTTCTCTATTGCTACAGCAGCCTCTGTGGTATGAGAACACTAAAATATTAGTGGTGAGCTGGATGTGAGCCAGCAATGTGCCCTCGCACATTGCCAACCCAGAAAGCCAACTCTATTCTGGGCTCATCAAAAGCAGCA
Organism: Tetrao urogallus; assembly: GCF_951394365.1. NCBI lineage: Eukaryota > Metazoa > Chordata > Aves > Galliformes > Phasianidae > Tetrao > Tetrao urogallus. The sequence continues at coordinate 176,822,612 of NC_136813.1, forward strand.
CGGCCAGTAGGGCGAGGGAGGTGATCCTGCCCCTCTGCTCTGCACTGTGAGACCTCACCTGGATTACTGTGGCAGATGTGAAGTCCTCAGTGCAGGAGAGACATGCACCTGCTGGAACATGCCCAGAGAAGGGCCACAAAAATGATTCAAGGGATGGAATACCTCTCCTATGAGGACAGGCTGAGAGAGCTGGGGCTGTTCAGCCTGGAGAAGAGAAGGCTGTAAGGTGACTTGAAATAACTAAGCTAAGACAGGAATTTTGTGAGAATTTGGGAACAGATTCTCCATGTGAATCAGAACAGAATTCATTCTATTCCCTTTTTAAGGTAATTTCTGTTCTAGGACCTTAAGATAATGGAGAATCACTAAGCTGTCACAGCTCAGAAATTATTGAGAAATTATATGAACTGTAAAAAAGAGAATCCAGACTTATTCATTTGATTTGCACAGAAGAAACAATCAAATTTCTAGGAATTTAATTCATTTTTACTTAGTCTTTTCCAGCCAATTCTTATCAGCAGTAGCATGAATTCAAAGCCTCAAGTTTGGGTGAGAAGAATTAGTAATGCTTTTATACTATGTTCTGAGATGTCTATTGGTTTGAAGAATATCTATATTTCTATTTGCTTTTGAAAGTCTATGTTTCTGTTCAACACCAAATGTCTATGAATTTGAAGTAGCATTCTAAATTGTACACACTCTTCAAGAGGGGAAATTCAGTGTATATCTCACTTAAACAACATCAGGAGTGGTTGTCATTTTGGATGTTTTGGGTCAAGGAGCAGAATGATGAATTCAGTTTCACAGGCAACTTTAAGTGCAGAAATCCATTACAGCAGTTCTGAGTACATAACTGGATAGAAATAACTGTAACAGTGTTTGTGACTCTGTCCTTCATTGGCATAAATCTGAGAATCTTCAGAGACAGGTAGACCTTGGAAATGTCATAATGCGATGGTAAACATTCTCAGTAGGGTCACAGAAATACTTCCTCCTGTACACATCTCTTCACGAAAATGAAATGGATACCCATGAAGATTTGAGATCCATAGCTAAGATCTCTGAATACCTTATAGCTTAACCACGGCCTACATTTTGATTTGGGAGATTAAATTATGTGTTTTATTGCCTCTCACATAGTCATGGAATTTTTCTGATAAAATTGGGATAGATAGGTGTAGGCATATCAGCAGTCCTTATAGACTTCATATATATTTTTCCCAGCTTTAGATCAATACTGCAACATTTACAGCACATAGAAAATCTCACTTAGGGACAAGTACCCTATGTGCTGTTCTATTGCTTTCCAAAAAAGAAAAGTACTGTGTGCTGAAGTGTAAAATTACGCTGGAAGCATGAGATACTGGAAGAGTAGAATGTAGCTATTTTATCAGTAGTTGCATTATTACCTAACATAAAGGCCGACAAATCTGTTCTTGAAATCAAAATTAAGAATAAATAAGCCTAAAATTTTCATACTAGAATCTTGTTTCTTGATACAAGAAGCCTCACTAACCTTTAATGTTAGCCACTAAAAAAAAAAAACAAAACACAAAACTCTAGGAGAAATTGCTAGCAGCCAGCATCTAATTCCTAATTATTCCCTCGCATTCTTCTTTACCAAAAATCATAATAATTTTTTTAATTTTCCAAAAGAAAATGTTTCTCTCACCGGTTTCTAAAAAGTAGAAGCCAAAACATTTATAATGTATTTTCAATACAAACTACATTCCCATCTAGCCTACCTGTATTAAACCAGAAGATCACAAACATCACGAAAATTCACATTTCCTCTGTAAATGCAAAGGATTTTCTGATTTAAACGACGTGCAGATAACCGTTAGTTTGGAAGTTGTGCTTACTTTAAAGACATCTGGATTCTAATAAGTCATTATGAAAAAAAAAATAGTAATAAAAAAAGTTGAAACATCTATCTAGTATTATTTTGAATTCTTACCCTTGATGTTTTGAAATATTTTTGGTAGCTTTTCTTAAAATCTTCCTAGAGCATATCTTTAATACCCTGGTATTTTCCAAATGAATGATCTAAAGACACCCAGTAAATAGTATTTCTGCTAAATGATGAGCATTGTAAAACACTATTTTTTGGAACAGATATGTGATTTAAATATTTTTTTAATGAAACTTCATAAAAGAAGAGTCATTTATTTTTTATGGAGAACTGTTTATTCACATGTCTACAGATCTAAAAAACCAGCGTCCACTGTAATGTTATCCCTCAGGAAAACAATATTTTGAGTTGTCATCCAAGAGGTACCTTTTTCAGACGATATACTGTTTATTCAGGTTTTATTTTTGCTTAAATTTAGTAGGATGTGGACCGTAGATCATTTGAACCACAAAAATCTATCCTTTGGCAAGCACTCAGTCACTTTCAAACTCCATGTGATCATGCACTAAAGTAACTAATTAAAACACAGAACACTGGCTATATTAAACAGGTTCAATTTTGTTTGCTGGTAAAAGGTTGAGGAACCAAAAGATAGAGGCTATTAACGATACTGTGAGCAGAAAGAGAAATCACTGCAGACTGAAGCAAATCCCACAGGGGCCTAACAAGCACCTGCCACTTCCACACAGTGAGAGATCAATCAGCCCCTGTATGCAGCAAGCTGACCTGCCAAAAGCTGAACCACAAAGGGGAGAGAAGAAAAATGATCAATTCCCCAAATTCTTTGCCCTTCAGTAATAAAATATTGTACACTAAGCACTTACAGTGTCTCTGCAATTGTGATAGCTCAGTCAAGTTCAAAATCTGCAGCAAAAATTCAGCCTCATGCTTGGAAAGAAAAGTAAGTGGTATCCAAATTGTATTAGAAAACAAATTTTCTACATGATTACTGTGTAAACTCTGTCCCTGTACAAGGAAAATAAGTTTAGATTTGTTAATTTCAAACACTCAAAATTTTTGTTCTCAGGTACAAGACTGCAATTTACATTTTGCAGACTTCTCTGTTTGATTTCTTTTTACAGTGGAGGAGTGAGCTGGCAAATGGAACAGTAAAACATAGTAGGTATGTACCAAAGACAACTGGCAATTAGAAATGAAAGAAAGTGAATTGGACCTTGGTAAACCAAGATAAAATAATTTGTCTGTTTGCCAGAAAGTAGTTACCAAAACTCCTATTAAATTCACTTAATCCTAAATATGTGTAAAGACCTTGTTGATCGTAAGCAAAAAGGGTACTTGCATAACTGGAGTTTTCTTTACCACTTAGGTATAGCCTTAATTTTATTGCACAACTGTATTCTGTTCACACTGTTCACTCTGTGTACTCCTATTTTTTAACTTTTAACTGTGGGACATAGATACTTTTTCTTAGTCAAAAGTACAAAAGCATTCATAAATTAGGTTCTGATGTTGGTACAATTGTGTTATCAAGCAGAAAAGTAATAAAAAATTGCAAATCTAGGTCCTACCAGAACTGCAGGTTTATTCTGAATCAGAAAAGTGCCTAAGTACATCAGTAATTACATGTTAAGGTGAAAAAAATCAACCTGTATTTCCAAAAAAAATAATGGGCGAAATCTCTAGACATTGCTATTCTTTCTTAAGGAATAAGTTTTCAAACACATCTTAAAAGGTGATGATATCCAGCAAATAGTTTGTGCTTCTCTTATGCCAACAGACTGGATGTTCCTGGGTTTTCATTTTCTCTCTCAAATGCTTTTTAAACCACATTCCCTCAGTGTGAATTGTGATTTTTCATTTCCTCTTACGCAGGAGACAATGGCGGAGTAGTAGTATACTAGTAAGACAGACGGGACAGGAACCTATTCGGTAGATGGAACACAAACAAAACAAAACACCACAACAGAAAAACCTTATTAAAGGTACTTAAAATATCTCTTTTGTCTGAGTGTGATTAGAGTGAAAATTATCTATTTAAAAACTCCAAGACTGTATTTTGATGAAAACAAGAAGTGCAGACTGGCAAAAGTGAAAACCAAGGAGAATATACAAAAATTCAAAATAATGTGGTGTTCTTTGTTGATTGCAAAAATACTTTTGCTTGAAACAAAACAGTAGAAATGAAAGGCCTGATCAATCTTCAGAGAAAATTGTATGTTTCTCATTCACTTGAGAAATTGTTCCAGAACAGTTCATCCTTGCACAAATATTACCACTGAAATGTCATCAAAGTCACTATCTGCACAGATTATGTGCTGTGCAAGTGTCTGCAGTGTTAGCACAAGAAACCCAGAAATGTCTATAACTTTTCTGTCCCTGTAACATACAGCTTTTAAATAGCTTGTTCAATTCTGACAGTTCCTGTTTTACTCCATTCTCTGGAAGCACTTTTAGGCTTCAGCAACTCCATCTCCCAATTAGTTGATCTTAAATACCTGTGGTTTTTTTTTTTTCTTTTGTGTGTGTGTGTGTGTGTGTGTGTCTTTCCTACTGTGTTCGGCTGCAATAGTGTCTCATTTGACTAGAAGTCAGAAGTTGCTTTTTCTTCTTTTCTGCGAGATGCAAGCAGAGAATAAATATATTTAATGTGAGTCATTTCACATAGAGATTAGAACTAGCCAAGAACAGGAGGCACTGAAGATTATGTACATTAGCAGGGTTTTATTATGGAAAATTCACTTTTCCTCTGAATATCACATTTCTAAACACCTCATAGAGGCAAATGGCACACAACTACATCTGGATAGTCCTGCTCCTCTAACTGAGATGGAATTCTGACTTCATTGACGTGAAGGGAAGGAAAGCCTTCTACTGATTCCAGTGGGAGCTCAGCTTAACATGCAGACTCTATATGTCTCTAGGGTCCACACCATAAATCTTGTTATCACTCACTGAACTGAACAGATCTACTACATTACCACTTACCTAAGTATCTTGTACATTAAATACATATATATCGGTGGCAGCTGTGCAGACATCTTTAAGAAACTCATTAAAACAAACAGTTGATACAGATAACAAAACAAACAAACAACAAAATCCAAACACTACCACCAAAAAAAACCAGTATATGTGAGGAAGAAAACTGAAAACATTTTTTTTTCCCCACATAGAAGGATACTAGTCAAGCCATTCAGCAAAGTATAGCCTATTAAATAAAATGCAAGACATTCTGTCTTTTTGCCTTTCAAATGTCACCAAAAATACACCCTGTACTTCCATGTGAGAGCCATGTACATGAATCTGCAATCTTTAGTGATTTCAGGATGACATAAATAACTTACCAGCAAGTTCAGTATAAGAAAGCTGTCTCATTTGAGCTTACTGTGGTACAAGGGCTACAGAAAAGATTCAAAGGTATGGCTATATAGTAATACTCAGAACACAGACTGCATTCTTTATCTTTCTAGGAATCACTCTGATCACATTAACAGCAGGCTAAATTAAATTATGCCTAAAGTAGTATTTACCTTACATCAAATCAGCATTTCTATGTCACCTAATATCCAGTTCTACCTAGATCTGCAATAACTTACATTCATTGTCATTTCTCAGTGTGATCTCAAATTTCCCTGTGACATTAAATACCACTGTGTGTGCTCTGATAGTGATACATGGGGAAGTTTGAGGTCTGGGAAGAATCATATTTTTCTTCTGACTGAGATTCTCTATGATCTGTTTTGACTAAACAAAATTCCACGCAATTTACAGAAAATATGGAAAAATTTTTATGTTGTTACACTTTGAAACATAATGGAAAACACAGTGCTAAAGTTTAAGGCAGCAACCTAATGGTTATCCATACTCTCTACAGTACATCCATACAGCTTTACGTTCACAACCCATGACATATTGGAAGAACTTTCCAATAGCTCATTTTAGAAGTTTAAATATAAATTTTAAATATTAATTTTTATATATTTTTAAAGCATATCAACATTTTTTTTCCCGAATCATCAGCACATTGTCCAGTTTATGCTGAAAAGGACTCAGACATAATTCAAGAAGAAATATTTTAAAACATTACTTTGCTAAACAAGTTAGGTCTTCTCTGAGTATTCATAATCACAGAATCACAGAATCACAGAATCACAGAATTGTATGGGTTGGAAGGGACCTCCAGAGATCATTGAGTCCAACCCCCCTGCCAAAGCAGGTTCCCTACAGCAGGTAACGCATATTTAACAACTATTTTAATTAAAACACATATCTCTGTAGTTAACTTGAAACCTATATTTCAATGTGGCTGCTTTATTATGATTTTCAAGTTTCCTGTATCACACACACATACATTTTGAAAAACAAATACAAATAAAATATGACAGAATAAGCACTGATTAGAACATTTTGGAACTTCATCATCATAACCAATTTACATGGCATAAATCTGTTAACATCTGCGAGTGAAAAAAAGTCCCTCAACATCTTTCACATTATGCAGCTGAAAACAGCCCTTTTTTTTCCTTCATTTGGTGCAATAAATAAAATAGTATATTTCTTCTCTCATTTAACAGGAAGCCAATGAGTGTAATTACTGTGTTAGCACAGAATATTTAAAGAGAGAAGATGAAACTATGATGCTGAATAGTTCAAGTTATTTGTTAGCCCAAGACCTACAACAAGAAATTCCCTCCATCAGACAGTAATTCATTGGTCTGCAAGGCTCCAAGATAAATAACCTAGACTACAGCATTGTCTCCTTCAGCTTTTTTCACATTTCCCAGTTCCCATAATCCTAACTGCATGGTGGATAAACTGGGTTTAAACAAGAAACAAAATTATAAGGCTGGGGAAAAACATACAGTTATTAACACATAAGACATACAGAAGGTACTGAAGCCATTGCTGTAATCAGTGTCCCACATTAAAACCCTGTTTACTTAAAAGCACATTCATTGCTGTTTTTTGTTATTTTTTTTTAACTGAGAAAAATGGTCTTAGAATCTAAATAAGAAAATAATAAAAGCCTGCCAAGAATTTACATTTATTCGGATGGTTGCTAAACTGTTGGCATAAAATGCAATTTTTTTTACAATTACATTCAAAGTATGCTTGCAGAAAGGTGTGATAAGTATCATCCATTTTAGTTCATTCAGAGACTAACAATGAAAGCCCTGCCAAATATGCAACTGTCAGATTTTTGCTTCAGTTGAATTGTTTTATTCTGTGTATATTCGTATGAATAAATCAAACACTAAAGTCTTTGCCTAGGCTAGAAAAGCACTTGCAGTATTGCTCTATTGAAAGTGGAGTGTACAAAATATCACAGTAACAGATTTGTGTTTTTAAATTAAAGTATGACTATCTGGAGAGTTCTAATCAAACAATTCAGATATTTTTTTCTCAGGTTTGTAGAGATTCATCCATCAGAATACTAAGCTTTTGAAAATTTGTCTACTCTGTGAAGGCCTACGAGCAAATAACTGTTCACAAAGTCTTAATTTGCAATTCTTTATTTACAGAGACCTACTGTGGCAGCATCCTATCACCCGTAAGCTTTTTTTTTTTTTTTTTTTTTTTTTGCCATTCTCTGTTTTCCCTTTTCCATATCCCTTGCCTTAGGTAATCTTCTCCTTCACAAATAAAGGTTTGAGAAATTCTTACTTGTACTTCAGAAAACCTGGCAGAAAATGAATGCAAAAAGTTCTGTGTTCGCATGTCTCCAAAAAACAAGAGTGGGTAAAAAATGATGACTCAGACTTAGGAGTCTACAACTAAATAGCTAAGATCTTCATCTCCTAACACTTGAAAATCAGTTCTGAAAACAAAAAGTCAGAGACATTTGGTCCTAAACCAGATCCAACTGGACTGCTGAATGTCCATATTGCAGTGACAGCCATGGACTGAGCAGATATAGACTTTTCTGTTTGTTAATCTACCTGCCCACCTTCCTCTTCCACTTAGCTGAAACCATGTCAGTGTGCTCCTTCCTCCGTCACTATCTCCATCACTGTCACCTTGTCTCAGCTATATCTTCTCCTCTACCACCAGCTGCAAACCTCCTACTCTTCCCATATGCATACAACAACACACTACCTGAGAGAAAATGTTTCCTAGGTGAAGAACAACACAAAATATCATTATTTACAAAGTATGATGGCTTTCTAATCCTTTGATAAGTTTGAAACTCAGACTATTACAGTGCTCCTGTTCATTCTGAACATCAACAAAAGGCCAAACTTAAGTCCTTTGTGACCTGTTACTTTTTGTAGCTCAGGACTTTCTCTTTAGATGACAAATTTAAAAATCATATTTCAATCACATTGTAAACTTTTTCAAGAACAAAAATGAAGTGTATGAAAAAACTAATTTAAATGGGAATATCATTCCTCATGTAAATTAATGAGTCCTAGACTCTTATAACTCTTACATTTACTACAATAAATGTTGTCAATGACATACAAGATACATACTTCCCTCTTATTCTAATAAGCACTTTTACTAAAATGATGGTAGTGGTGGTTTCTATTTCTATTGTGGTTTCTATTGTGTGTTGCTTTGAACTCTTTTATATAAAAATGCTAACAGCAGTACAACCTCTTCTGTTAACTGCAGGCCACTCTCTACAATTAGGCAATAGTATGATATCTTCACCTGAATTTATAGTGAGGGAAATACATACAGTAAAGAAAGTAGCAATATACCTTCTTTATGAACACAAAGAACATTAATAACATCGCCTGGACTTCTCAAATCAGCTGTGTATCTCTTGTGCTTCCTGCATTCTTTGTGTGTACCCTAATTAAAGAGGGATTTTGTTTTCAGAGGACTGTAAAAGACATATCATTCCCTCCAGGAAGACTAAAGCTGTACTGTGACCTAGCCAACTAAGTCAGCTTGCACAAGTTCTGCAGGAGGCAGAATGCTGGGAGAGAGGCAATTCAGCAGACTGGGGAGCCCATTGGTTCCTTGCCCTTTATGAGTTATTAACTCAAATGACCAAATGAGTAGCCACTCACTGTAGATGAAAACTCTGTGATTAGCCCTTATCACGGCTGTTCTATCTTCAGAGGACTCATAATGTTAATAAGATTACATATGTTTCAGATGCTGTTCATGATAAAGCAGCAAGAGTGATTCACAGCAAGTCCATCCCTGAAAGCAACACTAGATGACTGTCTGGGGGCCAATAAAATTTTCACATGAAACCTGTCTGAAAGATGAAATCTGCAACTGGCAGATGTACTGCAAGATATACATTTTAGTAAGAAAACAGCAAAGCAATCTAAGATTTTCCAGGAAACTATCAATAAGACTTTTCCAATAAACTTCTAAGAGGGCACAGGCAAGTATTTTGAGGGAATAGCATTTTTTGTCCCTTTCCAAACCACCAGTTCAGTTTCTGTTCCTGTCACCTGCACCATGGAGTCCTCTCTATGAGCCAGGAGATGGGCAGCATATCATTTAATGGTAAAGTAACAGCTATTTGATTATTTCTTCAGGCATGAAAGATGGCTGGATAAAATTATTTTACTGAAATATATACTGCAAACACTAAAATCACAGACATTATCCTTGTTTTGATTATTATTTATCTTTGCTGTAGTTCCTTTTTTTCTTCTTTTTCTGTTTATTAGCTCCTAATGGAATATCATTTTAAAGGAGATTTTTCCAGAAATCACAGAAACACAGTTAATATTTTTTTCCTTTTCCCTATCTTGTATTAAGACACTTCAGAACAACCCACTTGGAAATAATTTGTGAGCAATATCATCTCTATCTCAAAATCTGGGTTTTAATGAATTTATTTTTGTGGATGTTTTTCGTTTACAATAAAAGTTACAGTTCATCTAAAGTGTTTGATTACTCATCAACATGAGACTTTTTTGTACACATACTAAGGGAAAAAAAAAGTCAAAGAGCTGGAAATTTTATACAGAAAATAAAGAAGTAACAGAATGAAAAGAACATCAAAGAGTACCAAACCTTACTGGAATTTAGTGAAAAGCCTAGATTTTGTTTACATACAATACAGTGTGAAGAAATATCCATACTCTGTGCTGATCAGAATACAATATTACTGAAGCAAGCTCAGTAAATCTTGCCCTTCTATATCTAGCAAGACTCAAAGGAACACCATCAACAGCATCAAATAAATTAAGACAAGAGGATTTGCAGTCCTCCTCCCATGGAAAAAGTAAAAACAAAAAGAAAATATTTCTCAGTACTTGAATTACAGAATCATTTAGGTTGGAAAGATCAATAAGATCATCTAGTCCAACCATCATCCGCTGCCTGTGACTGCTCTAGATCACATCACTCATTGCAACACCTACTCTCCTCTTGAGAACCTACAGGACAGTCACTCAACCACCTCCTGGGGCAGCCTGTTCTATCGTCTCACCACGCTTTCTGTGAATAAATTCTACCTAATATCCAACTGGAACCTTCCCTAAAGACCATTACCTCTTGTTCTATCACTAGTTATCTGGGAGAAGAGGCCAACCCCTACCTCGCTTCAGTCTCCTCTCAGGCAGTTGTAGAGAGCAATAAGGTCACTCCCGAGCCTCCTTTTCTCCAGACTGAACCATCCCAGTTCCTTCAGCTGCTCCCCATAAAGCTTGTGTTCCAGACCCTTCACCAGCTTCATCACCCTTCTCTGGACACACTCCAGAGCCTGAGTGTCTTTCTTGTAGTGAGGGGCCCAAAACTGAACACAATACTCAAGCTGTGACTTCATCAGTGCAGGGTATAGAGGGACTGAGTACTTGCTATGTTATCATTTCCATATCATGTGCTTGGAAATCGTTTCCACACTATTAAAAAGTCATTTGGAGTCTGTGCTTTGGTTCATTTTTGCTTCACTTGCTGGCTATCCTGATGAGATGGTCACTATGAGTGGTGCATAAGGGTCAAGCCCTCTAAGGTTGGACTTTCATGTAGTCCAAATCCAGCTGTGGAGGAGCAGAGGCTGGCTAACTGAGACTCTCAGATCTACGAAAGAAGCCCTCATGCCTATACGTACAGAGTTAAATCCGAAATATTTGTGATGCTATAATTGCCTACCTCTGCATTTGTAATTAGGAACTAACCATTAAAAAGGAAATCTTATCTTATGAGAACGTTTGTTTGGGACCATTCTCCTCTCTGAATATGGAACTTGGGGGCTATTCTTGAACTAATGTACTGTTCTTCAACTAATATACAGAGAATTCATTGTAATTTTATTAGTCTAGCTTGCTAACAACTTAGAACTTTAACCAAGAATTCACGTTTGATGTTGTAGTCAATACAGTACTATCTGTCTTCATTCGTATTGATACTAGCAAAAATTTCACATCATATACATGATTTGTGAGTAGTTGGTGCCTGAAATAAGGTTTCATTAAAAAAAAAAAAAAAAAGTACTTTTTCATAAAAAACTTGTGATATTCATTATACCTTTTCAGTGCATGATTTTGCATGTTGGCAAAGTTGTGACAACTTTTAACTTTGAAAATGTGATATTTTTAAAATCAACAAATAAAAATCATTCTGAAAAAAATCCCCAATAGCACTACTATTTAACACTCCCAATCTGGCTACTCATTACGAGGTTTCACAGTCCCTTCCCAAATTATCAGCTTTTGAGCCTGTAGACCACTTTCAACTACATTTGATAAACATCTCAAAAATATTAAGATCTTGAATATTTGAAAACTTGGCAACAGGGAACAGTAAAAAAATTGTAAGTGACAAATTCATGCTTATTAATGATCCTACTGATGGGAAAGCTTGCAGCTGCAGGGTCAGGCAGCACAAACAGCCTGCTTGTACTGCCAGATGGTAAATAATGATTGATAATTTATCCATGGTATTTTGTACGCAGGAAGGAACATAGGAATGGTAGAGTGAGGAAGCAGGGAACAAAGAAGGGTTCTAGATGCATTTGTAGTTCTGAGAAGAGCTGCAGGTCTTAGAGAACTGGGTGACAAGAAAGAAAACCAATCAAAATTGCAGGGAATACAATACTAGTTAGTTAGTTCCACTGTTCACAGGACACCTTACTTACTACTAAAACACTGCACATTTTAAGTTGTAATGTAACAAATTCTGCAAATACTACAAATACTAATACTACAAATGCAAAAATTACAAATTACTGTTTTATTTTTCTTTCAGATTCTGCGATTTTGCTTAAGCTTCATAACACTGTAATGAAGTTTTCCTTGAAAAGTGACATAAACCCTGATGTGCAGATATTTCACTTGTTACGACCTAGCTATAATATTTATAAGCTATGGTGCCAAATATTTATGCAGTGCTTGCTTTCATGGCAGAATTGTTTGTATGAATACAAACACTCATATGGCAGAGGTTTTGTGCATATCTTTGTTTTCCCTTTAAAAACTTGTGTTATTTTTCTGCAAATTCCAAGTATTTTAATAATTTTGTTAAGAGGTGACAAACATGCTTAGTGCTGTGCCTACCATATGAATAACACTCAAGTATAAACTGACTTGTCAGCAACTTTTGAAACACTTTGGGAGGTAATTTTTTTTTAATTTTGAAGTTCATTAATTTGACACATTTCAAATATACATGCATTAAAAACTCTGCATTCCTAGCTTTCATTAAAATGATTATATTGCAGAGAATGTGATTTTGTCAGTTCCTCTATTTCCTTCAAATTCACTGTTAAAAAGACAACATTTATTAGAGTCAGATTCTGAATTTATTTGTTCATTCATAAACAAATAAATACTTGGCACAGAATGCACAGTAAGAGGAAGATCTGGCCCAACTTTCTTTTGATTTTTTTTTTTTTTTAATGAAAACTAAGATATTACTTCCAGGGAATGAAATGGGAGTGGTTTTCTGCATTATTAAGTGTATGTATCAATTTCATGATACTCAAATAACAATCCATCAGAGCATCGTAACAATTTCAGTAGTGCATGTAGGGACATTTTCAAACTGCCTAGAGCAGAATAGCTGAACAATATGCTATGAAAGTACTCATTCCTTGACATTTCTGCGACAGAAGCATAGCCATTCAACAAATAATGTATGTTGCAATTAGCATATCTATTACTTAGCTTTGTTATATGCACACACAAACTCATTCATGATGGAATTCCATTGGTTTCAGTAGTTAGTTACATAGGGAATGAGAAGAAAGAGAAGACAACAGTTTGTAAAGGAAAAACAGATGAAGAAAATGATGTTTAATGTAAGAATCTTCTGAGAAAACAGGATGACTTCCATACCTTCAAAATGCAAGTATTCCCTTAATTTCTCTGCCCAAATAACAAATGAAATGGTGGTGAAAAGAATACTATTCTCATCCAGATCAATATATTTCTTAGTCTGACAGCACCAGTACATGATTTGAATTCAAAATAAAGACATACAATGTGACTAAATTCGGGAAACAAATGCTTGGAATCTGCCTCCCTCAAAAGCATTTTTTGTCACTCCTCCATGTGACACTGAGCACTCATACTACAGCACTACAGAGATAGGTCTGATTCTCTAGACCAAATCATAGAAACATAGGGTATCCTAAGTAGGAAGGAACACATAGGATCATCAAGTCCAACTTCTGGCTCTACTCAGGACAATCTAAAATTCAAACCCTTTCTTTAGGAGCATTGTCCAAACACTTCTTTACACTTGCAGGCTTAGTACTATGACTTCTGCCCTGGAGAGCCTGTTCCAGTGTCTTATCTCTCTCTCTGTGAATAATCTTTTCAGTTTGATTGCCGGCAGCATCCTGAGTTTAAATTCGCTAATGATTCCAATTTCTTTTTCTCTAGGCAGACAAGATTATGAAGCTTTGCTATACCAGTAGAAAAGCTCAGAAAGACATAGGCTGTACCCTAGCTATTCATTATGCCAACAGGGCCATCCATGTTCCACATATTAGTCTCATAGACTATTCATCTAGGGTGCATCTAGGGCTCTTTAGTGCAAAGACTACTGAAGCACCAGGACATTCAGGGAAATACCATGGTCACCTAGCAAATGTCCTGAATGAGACTATTTTGTATTCCTCTTCAAAAAGCTAAGCTACTTTGCAGCAAATCATGATATATCATGGAGAACAGACAGGATAGGCTGCCCAAGTCCTGTAGCTGACCTATCCCTATAGGGAAAAAAATAGAAGATATGGAATTATCTCCCCGATACATGCATGCTTTTTAAAATTGACATTGATTAGATAATTAAACAGGTCAAATGAATTCCACTGTCTTCAGCAGATACCTAACTTGCCTACATAGCCACTGGAGACAGAAAATTCAATGTCCTCTTGTCTATCTAAATTGGCATCTACTTCTTTGGATAGCAAAGCTGGGCATATTTGCTCATGTCCTTGGCTCAGATACACTGTGCCTAATGATGAATTCAACTCAAAATTCTCAATTCTCAGAAAGAAATCTGACCATATAATTGGTGTCCTATTCCAAGCCCCAGACAGAGCCGAATCCAATCCCAGACAGAGCACACATGGAATTGGAACAGAGAAGGGATGTAAAAAATAGCAAGAAGGGATTCTACAGGTACATTGGTAAGAGAAGATCGGCTGAGGAAAGTGTATCTCTCTGATAAGTGAGAAGGGAGAACTGCTTTAACAGACGTGGAAAGGCTTTCTACATCTCTCTCCCTGAAACTTCAGGGAGGGGCTGGGGCAGTAAATGCCTCCTGCTGTAAGCAAAGAGCAAGTTCAAGACCACCTGCTGAAATTAAATGTGTACTAGTCTGGATGACATATATCTCAGGGTCCTGAAGGAATTGGTTGATACATGGTTGCCAAGCAACTCTCCATCGAATTTGAAGTCCACAGCGACTGGAAAAAGGGAAACATCACTCCCATTTTTATGCCTGGGTATATCATGTAACAGATCTTCCTGGAAGATATATTAAGGCACATACAAGATGAGAAGGTAATCCAAGACAGCCAGCATGGCTTCACCAGGGGAAGATATTGCCTGACTAATCTGGTGGCCTTCTATGATGCAGTGATAGCTTCAGTAGACAGAGTTATCTACCTGGCTTCGGCAAGGTCTGTGATATGTTCCTCACCATGCTCTTATCTCTAAATTGGAAATACATCATTTTGAAAGGCGTACTATTCAGTGAATAAGGATTTGGTTGGATAGTCATTGCCAGAGGGTCATAGTCAATGCTTCTGTGTTCAGATGGAAGGCAGTAACCAGTGGTACCCTCAAGGCATATCTAGATGAACTAAATGACCTTTGAGGTCCTTTCCAACTGAAGTTGTTCTATGCTTCTGTGATTCTATGATATGTCATGTTTTGTGGTCAAAGTGAGAAACTCTCTAAATTGCCAAGTAATTTATTTCCCATGCTAGAATTGCACGTTAGACTTCTAAATGATTTTTGAGACAGAAGATATTCCTCCTTCACTGAGAGCAGTTCTGCTCAGTTCTCATCTACAGTAATTCCTTCTGTGCTGATCTGAGGTAGTATAATCCCTAGGCATCACCTAGGTTACTAAATGCACTTTCAGCTGTATGACTCACTTCAGATATATGACAAAAAGTTACCTCAGAAGTATGTAAAATGCCATATTTCATTAAAATATACCTGTGATTAGACAACATAAACACCACAAATCAATCTCATCCTACTTGTCTACATGTCCTTCATATGGGTGATGCAAGTCCTGTGAGGACTATGTAAAGGGAAAAGGATTCAGTAGACTTCCTTAACTACTTTTACTATTATAAGAACTAAATATCATTTTTTAAATTTACTTTCTACATTTTTTTTTATTTCCATGTCACAGAGTACATAATTATTTTGTTGTTTTAACAATTATAAAAAATGTTCTGTAGGGAAAAATATACACCAAGAGATTCTCAGTACTTCGTGGAGAAACAGAGAGAAAAATGCAGAAAGGAAGAAGATAAGAAAACAAAAGCCTTCAAGGATACTGCCCTATAAAGAGGTTTACTGATTCTCACTTTATTTCAAAATAATCTGTTGGCCATTTTGTTCTGCTGTAAGGAAACATCTTCCACATCATTGTGCATTCTGCTTTCTGTAATTTCACATAAATATTCTCAACTTACTGTTGAAAGTCTTGACTGTTCTCATTATTCACTGCTGCATGTCCAAATTTATTGTGATTGTGGATTTATTTTATTAAAGGCTTAAATCTAGCTACAAGATGGTTAAGACTGACGTAATACTGAAATAAATCCCATCACTTATCAATACACTTTCAGTCACACAAAAGCAACTGAAACATTACTCCACAGCACAATTCAGTGACAAGTTTCTGTAACCAGTGTGCTGTCTGCCTGAACAAACAACAAATCTCTTTGAGAAAAATTAAATCTCATGGATGACCCAGAACAGTGTGAGAGTTCCCCTCATATAGTTTATGCATTATCTCACTATGGCTTTTGTAAGGATGTAAAAATATAATTATAATGCTTGAACTGGTAAAGACCAATCAGATAATGCATTTCATATCCTATCAATACAAGACGCTTCCCAAGACTCTGTTCAAGCCAGCCCAAACAGTTCAGAGTTTTCATTTCGGAGAAAATATTCCACAGTTCAGTACACTGAACAGTTTGTTTGTTTATTTTTTCTCTAAATCCTTCTGTATCCATACTTTTGTCTCTGCAGGCCAGTTTATATGCTTACTCTCCCTCTAAGATTTTACAGTTTTGAATTAGTCACGAATTGTTATTGGCTTCATCTCTGGCTCCCTCTTTAGCCACCAGTTTGGTTAACTCATCAAATTTCATGTTTTATATAATTCTACACAGACAAGTCTACATGTGTTTGATTATTCTTTTGTGAATTTTCCTGTGCATATCACAATGTATTTTACCTACACATCCACAGCAGCTATTATCAGCTACATGTTAGCTCAGGGGTTTTTATGCTATCCGACAATCCTAATGAGATCCTTCTTTAAGTTCCATTTAAATTTTAATTTAGTCAGATTTTAGTTTCCAGTGAAAGTATCTACATTAAAATAATAATTAAAAAAAAAATCTAGGCTCAAATTGAGCTCAAACACCATCTGAGAGGAGCATATCAGCACCTAAATTAAGCCTGAGTTCCAGGGAACTCTTAATCTGCTACTGGTGTTCAAGCCATACTTAAGTCATCAGAACAACTTTGAATTCAGCACAAAAATATATCCAGGGGAGACGTGTCCCTCTCTCAGGGCTTACACATATTCAGTGAATCAAAAACAGCAGTATGATCATCAGTCAGTGCTCAGACCTAAAGGAAACACCATACTGGGCCTGCATTCTTCTTTCATAAATGCATCAAATATGAACTGTATCACAACAATTGGGGCTTTCGTTATTATTCACATCAGGCCTCCAAAATTTATAACTCACCTAAGCCCTGCAGATTTCAGCCTTCTTAGCTTCTCACAGAGATTAAATACTTTATTTTCACTGATGACAGTGAGCCCCCAACACTCCCTATATTTTTATGACTCCTTGGATCTTTGCAAGTTCTTTTCTTCTGTATTATCACACGTCCAGCTAGGTCTCAGTTATGTTTCTACAAGTCTCTCCATTGCAACATCTTTGTCCTCTTCTAGCTACCAAAATTATTTCTGTAAGGAAATATCCTTAACTTTTATGTGAAATCCATATTTTTTTATTGTACCTAAAGCTGTCCAACATCTATCAGTAGAATTAAATATTTCTTCAGAAATCATCCCGTCATCACATTATTCAGACATGAACAGCATTCCAATTTTGAACTGTAATGTGTGTGTTTATATATACTTTAATGTAAATGGGGAATAGTAGTAGAGAGGCTACCTTTAAAATCCTCACTTTAGAACAATAAATCATTCTCTACAGCATAGAACATGGGCTTTCAAGCATCTTTTTCCCTCAAATGGGATACATCAATGTATTTCATATGAAGGATGTACTTCACATGCATCGTTTGCACCTCTGCAACTCTAGAATTCTTTAAGTGTGAGTGGATATGAATAGCATTAATGAGGGAAAAAAAAAAAAAAAAATCTAGATAGACATTGGAGATGTGTAAATAAAGGAAGACACAACCCAGAGCTTTAGGGCAATGATAACTCAAACTTTTCTGTCTCTGGGTTATTCTGGGTAATCTGCTCTGTAACTGCATTAATCTGCAGGACTGTATTTGGGAGTTGATATTGCTGCAAATTCACCCAGTAAAAACAGATTTCTGTTTGGGTGCTCCAGCGATTTCCACAAGCACTTATTGCTTGCCCAAACAGAGAGGTCAGGCACATACAAGCCAGAATGGGCTGGGAGAATTATACCAGTGCAGTCTAGAATGAGATTAGTTTATGCTACCTTGAATCTTTACTGTCATTTGAAAGGCAAAGGTCTTATTTCCCTAGGTTTTGCTTTTGATTTTACTGACCATCTTCACTGCCTGGTTTGATTTGGATCAAGCATCAGATAATCTTGCTCACTTCCAATTCTGGTCTCAGGTATGTAATGAGACGCTAATGAAAGCATGAAAAACTGAAACCTAGGGCTCTAACATTATCACGACTCTGAGCTGCACTGCCTTCCTGAGCACCATAGCACACACATATATACATGAGAACAAAAGGAATAGGTGAGAACAAGGTCTTACAGACAGGAGTTAATTAGATTGAAAAACAGACAAGGCTATCCTTTAGGTCTACCCCCAACATAAAGAAACTTATGTGCAGACATACTGCTACTAAGGACTGGAGCTCTGTTCCTGACACTTAATGAAAATAGTGCAGGGGAATATAGAAAAACAGAAATGTCTGTTATGTGCCACCTTCCACAGATTTTCAATAACACTTGAGGGCTTAACATCTTTTATGCTTTTGAAACCATTCTTAATAAAATCAAATTAGACCTTTCACAAATCTCTCACTTTCTGAGCCACCTCGACCTAGATCAATACGCTCCTGTTAACTGCTATTATGTGCTGTTCACAGGTCCTCCATCAGTTTCTTGTTGAAATGGCAGTTTTTAATGTGACGGGACTATCTGAATTTATTTTCAAATATGATTTTAGGAAATAATGTGTCAAAGAAATTATTGAAAGCGCTATGCTATCACATCTATTTAATTTTCTATATTCACTGTTTTTTTTGTTCAGTCAAAAAATCTTAGCTTGTTTTGTGTGATTTAATAAAAATTTTTGGAAATGTTTCTAACTGGCCGCCTGCCACCAATATTGCCCACTAAACCATGAACCTAACCATGATGCACTGCAAAGTTAATGGACATGAAAATAATTTCAAGAGTTTTTCTTTTTTTTTTGTAGATCAAGACCCACGTAGAAACGTAGGTATTCATTGAAATACAATTTTTAAAGCTTTGCATATACTTTAATACTCAGATGCCTAGAATTTGCCGTCTTCACGCCTGCAGGAACAGGTCACACTGAAGCCACCCCCTGCCCTGCCCCATCATGGTGGCTCTTCTTGCGAACAGCCCAGCCTCTCAGTACCAACCAAACATTGGTATGCTAGTAACTCCATCTGAGCTGAAACCAGGTCACAGGTTGCAGTGCCAGCTCAAATTATGGCAAATAAGTTTATGGATTTTTAAAGATAAGCTGAAACACAGTCCTGCAAACAGCAAAAAACTGGAATTTGAGAACAACTTTCAAGACTGCAAACAAATAATCTTTTTTGTTTTTGTGACTCCATTTTCAGTCAGCATAAATACACTACATGCAGATTTTCAAATGGAATGAATAGAGTTGCAATCCATAATTTGATTGAGTCTCTACCAGACTTTTGTAAGCCTCCCTTACTGGAGAGAAATATCCCTCACTTCACAGTCACATCTTATTCATGTCATCAGTTTGGCAGTACGTATGTATGTGAACACCTGCTTTCTAGGATGAAGCACAGGAAGAATAAAATTTCATCAAAAAGCTCTGACAAACACCTAGAGAGCTCACTACACATTACAACCACCACCATCAAACCAGACTGATTTATTAGTTTAACAAAAAAAAAAAAAAAAGTCAAATATCCCACTGGTTTTATGATTTTGTTGCCTTGTTATATGATTTAATTACAAAATAAAAGAAGTTTTATCACTTGTATAAATTACCCATATTGCATATTTTATGAGGGCTTCTCTGAAAGTAATCCCTTCTATTTTATGATGTCAGCTCACAACTTCAGAGGAAGATGGTGGTATGGCCCTAGGGTGGTTGCCAACAACTAAATCAGGCTGCCTAGTCTTTTAACACCTCTGAGGATGGGATATTCACAACTTCTCTGGGCAATCCGTTCCAGTGCCCCACCATACTCTGAGTTTTGCTCCTAACATTTAAGTAATTCTCCTCTTTTTTCATTTCAAGCAAGTTTAACAAACTTGCTGAGGGTACACTTGACCTCACTGTCCATGTTGATGATAAAGGTGCTGAAGAGAACTGATCCCAAGGGTTCCCTGTAGGACACAGCTTTTGACTGGTCTCCACCTAGACATAGAGCCACTGACCACAACTCTCTGGCTGTGACCATTCAACTAACTCTTTACCCACCAAACAGCCCACCCTTCAGATCCATATCACTCTAATTTAGAAAAAAGATAAGGTGTGAGACCATATCAATGGACTTGCACAAGACCAGGTAGACATTAATTGGCCTTCCTCTGTCCACCAAATTTATCATTCTATCTTAGAAGGTCACTAACATCAGGCATGATATGTTCTTGGTGAAGCCATTCTGATTGCCTTGGATCACATCCTCTTCTCCCATGTGCCTTGGTATAGCTTCTGAGGATGATCTTTTCAATGATTTTCGCTGGCACAGAAGTGAGGCTCAACTGTCTGTAGTTCCCTGGGTATTCCTTTCTCCCTTTCTTAAAAATGGGAGCAATATTTTCCTTTTTCCCCATCACAAAGGACTTTCTCTGACAGTCTTGATTTCTCAGACATGATGGAGAGTACCTTGGCAATCAATTCACCCAGCTCCTTCAGGTCCATGGGATGCATATCATCTGACCCCATAGACTTGTATACATTCTCTTATCAGGAGGTCTTGGACTTGCTTTACTGTTACAATGGGAGGGATTTTTGCTTCCTAGACTCCTGCCTAAACATTTAGGAAGCCTGACTACCAGGAAAGACTGAGGCAAAGAACTCACCGAGTGCCTCAGTATTCTCCATGTCTTTTGAAGCCACTTCTCCCTTTTCATTTATCAGAAGGGGGTAAACTCTTGGTTCATTTTTGAACCAGTGTACTTGTAGAATCCTTTCTTGTTATTTTTCACATTCTTTGCCAAGTTCAGTTTCATCTGTGCCTTGGCTTTCCTGATCCCATCTCTACACATTCAGATGGCATCCTTATATTCTTCCCAGGCCACATATCCTGATTAGTTGTATCCCATCTAATGTCGATGTGTCCAGTCTCTCAAAACTGTATTCCAGGTCATAATAATAACAAAAGCCCTGAGAATAACACTAGCCATGAAGCCATTCATTTAACTGATCTGTTCTCCTCCTTCTGCCTGGATCCCAGTCTCCAACCAGCAGGATCAAGAACACTACCTAGGCTCCCCAGTACAAAAAAGACAGGGATCTCTTGGAAAGAGTCCAGCAGAGAGCCACAAAGATGGTGAAGGGCCTGGAGCATCTCCCCTATGAAGAAAGGCTGAGTGAACTGGGTCTGTTCAGCCTTGAGAAAAGAAGACTGAGAGGGGACCTGATCCAGGTCTATAAATATCTAAGGTGTGGGGGGCAGAATGGCGAGGATGGACTCTTTTCAGTGGTGAGTGGACACAGGACAAGGGGAAACGGCCGGAAACTGCAGCATAGGAAGTTCCGCACAAATGTGCACAAGAACTTCTTTACAGTGAGGTGACGGAGCACTGGAACAGGCTGCCCAGGGAGGTGGTGGAGTCTCTTTCTCTGGAGATGTTCAAGACCTGCCTGGATGCCTACCTGTGCGACCTGCTGTAGGGAACCTGCTTTGGCAGGGGGGTTGGACTCGATGATCTCTGGAGGTCCCTTCCAATCCCTACAATTCTGTGATTCTGTGTGCTTCTAATCCCTACAACATCTTCCCAAGAGACATAAAATCTTTTAAAATATTCTGTAGTGTCCTAGTTGCAGTCTCTTGTGACCAATCTTGAAAGAGAAGGAACAGATAATAGTTTTATCATACCCATTAGCCTCTTCCTGATGTCTTGAATACAGACCCTGAGCAGGCAGCAATCTCTCTAGAGAGATTATTCAGGCAGCAACTGACTGCCTCAGTACCCCCCAGTGATTAAGACACTGCCTTTTTTTGGAAGCAATGGATCTGACTTGTATCCTTGTTTGGGCAGTCTTACTGCAGTTGTGCCTTTTCAGGTCTGAATCATTATCCGGACCTTTTTCTCTTTATATCCCCAGAGCTTCACACCTGTTGCTTATGGACATTTCAGTGTCAAGAAGGAGGCTCCTCTTTCTGCTCCAAGCAGGGAGGAGCATACAGTCTCTTCACCTTGTGTGTTTTGCCATCTATCTCCTCAGGGCTGGAAGCTTGTTTATCTTCGTCCTCTTCCAGGAACTTCAGACAGGGCTTTTGGTCTGCCTGTGTAACTGCACAATATCATGCATCAGTCTCTCTCTCTGATTACTGGATACTTCTCTGCCTAGTGATTTCCTCTTGCAACATGGCCATCTGCTCAAAAAGCACATCAAACTGGATACACATGCACATGACACCCCCTGTTCCCTCAGACCCTCGGGGGACTTTCAGATTCTGATCTTACAAGACCCCTTCCAACTCAAATGATTTTGATTCTCCACAACTGAAGAAAAGACAAAAGAGAAGACACTGCTACTGCCTATGATGCACGTATATGGACTTTGAAGCCAGGATTATTAAAGTTAACCCAAGATTCTGATTCCCCCACAGTCTTTGACATGAATGACAGAAAATTCAGATTCATTACTTCCTTCTTGTTTCTAAAAACTTTCACTGGAGTGGGATGAAGGGATAAAACAGATTCCTGAAAAAATAGCCTCTCTAATTTCGGTCTGTATGTAGTGTCCCTGCTTATAATTAGAACAGTGTGAGAACTTGGAAGATGACCTCCTGACAAGTGAGGTCTTATGCATCTGTTTTGTAAGTTGACCATCAGAGCGAAAGAGAGAAACCTAATTTGGCATAACATGGATGCTTGCATCATCCCACTGCTCTAATTTCAGTGCTTTCTGAAAGCTTATTTGGTGAGTATTATGTTCTAGAATGAAACAGAATTACAACTGGTGAGATGTCAACAAACTTCCAAAAACAGCTTAACCAAATACAATCAGCTGAGCTGTGGAGATGTTGAATGCACATTTAGAAACACTCAGAGCTGGAACATCAGTGAAGCTAAGTACAGTAAAGCCAGTTATATGAGTATCTAACAAAAACATGAATATCACCAGTAAGAACATAAATAACAGTACTTTCATTTTTAAGAAAAACTGAATTTCTAAAGCTCTTAAAATATTAATTCAAATCTCCAAATTCACTAAGATAAGTAGCTAAGGATTGTTAATCTTATTTTTACTGCTGGGTAAACTGAGGCAGAGAGGTTCAGTGACTTACCCAAGGCCACAGAGGAAGTCACTGTCAGAGCCGGGATTAGAGCTCAGGAGTTTCTGGCTCCCAGTCCCAAGCTCAGACCACTAGACCATGGCCTCAGGACATTTCCAGCTGGTCTTCAGTCTAAAAAAAAGTAAATTCTCAAGTATGTTACAAGTATGTAACATATATATATTTATTTACTTAGAATGTAATGGTATGAATGAGAACATATTGCTCGTAAGTCAATGATGAAAAGAAAACCAGTATTTTCACTGATTTACCATTATCATACATCTGTGTACGATAAGGCTCTACAAAAAAATCTTGATTTAAGTTGCAGCCAATAAAAACTGCTGTCGTATTTCTCAGAGTGAAGAACAAATTGCCTTTCCAACCCAGCCAGCATGTCATTTATATTAATGGTGAGGAATGCTAAGTTGCTCGGTGTGTAAGTAAACTCTATTAAGAAAGTCACGTCCCTTGGTGAAACTAGATCCTTAGTAAATTTTACTAGCTAAGCACTGAGCTCCATGTCAGAGTAATTACACCTTTTATCCACTGTGAGCTCTCTCTTAGCTTCTTCATACTCTTTAATTTCCCACTTCAGCTAATTTAGCAGTACAATCACAAAGGTTTTAAAAGGTTAGCTACTGAGGAATTGGCGCATGAATGTTCTGTTAAGCTCCGTGCATTGAAATCACATCATGTAGAAGAAGGAATTAATTAAGTAACAATTAGGTAGTGATGGATCACTGACAATATATATACACTTTGCTGCTAAAATTAATCTCCCCTGTAAAGCCGATACATTCTGAATCTTCTCATTTATACACTGGAAAGATTTATTTTTTTTTTAACTTTACCTATAAAATGGATAAGCTTCTCAACAACATCTGGAAAAAAAATAATAATTATCACATCTTTCATGGTATTATTGATTCTACATAACTATTTTAAAATATAATGTACCTTCTTTAAAAAAAAATAGTGAGAATAGCAAAAAGGGAAGAACTTTTTAAGGTAGAAGGTATTAAAGTGACTGAAAGGACATTTTTCACATCAGAGTATTTGGTACGTTGAAAGTGCTAACAATTCTGTAATATTCTCTTGCTACCTTATTTTACAAGTTGCCATATTGTTTCCTTGTATCAGCGGCTTAATACACAGATTGGCAGTTAGCCCAGACAATCCTCCATTCTAAAAGCCTCTTAGGAGATGAAAAATCCTTGGTTCATTCACACCTTGTAGATAGGATGACAGGGCAGAAGTGACATCCAGATCCATTTAGAGTATACTCTGAGTTTGATTCTCCTTTGCCTTGCACCTTGTGTAGTCATTTATAGCTGTGCAAAGTGAGCACAAAATGGGTATAAAACAGTCCTACCCATGTGAGGAGAGAATTCTGATTTCACTGCATTATTTCCAGAGGTAATTACAAAAAGTGCCATGCGGTGAAAAAAATCTGGCTCTTCATAGAAAGTCTACAGAATTTTGACACAAACAAAGGAGCACTTTAAAGAATTCGCATTCATACTTTGGAGAAAAGGGTGTTTTCTTATCCTATTCGCTTGGTAACTTCATAGGAAAAAAAATGTTAAATGTTGAATATATCTCAAGAAAATAAAAAGTATTTCATCCTTGTTTTAGTAAAACAAAACAAAACAAACAAACAGAAGTCCTAGATTATATTCTCACATACAGAAATGATACCCTAGGCAGAATCTTCACTAGTTCTATAATTTCATGTGCTTCTTTTAAACCCAGTTATTCAAAAAGTTACACTTACACACATCTATCTGTAATCAAAGCAGCTGGTATTATCACAACAGCTGGTCTCAGTCCATCAGAGTTCAGTACTGTCCTGGCATCAGCACAATAGCAAATGACTGTCTTCAGCATTTACCAGAGATCTCTCTGCAACATGATTCTATCACCGCCACAACAATATAAGACATAGTGCCAAACATCTTCATGATACTGATTAATGTATTTAGAAAAGGACTGCAAATATTAGATTAACAAATGTGAGTTAACAAGTGAGGATATAATTAAGGATATAACGTAGCTACCACTGAAAATGTGGTTAACTGTTTCTACTTAACAATACAAATAATGTATAATAATTCATTTAATATGTTTGGACATGATTTTTCCCTTACTTCCTGGTGACCATTTTCCTGTCCCTTCTCTGCACACTGTTAATCCTCCCCATTATAATTAGACGCCACTGTGGGACTGGTAACTCAGATGCATATTCTGAGCAGAAATAGAAAATACTTGACTGTGTCAGTAGCTTTTGACATAAGAACACTGCCAGAGAAAATAAGGTCTTATGATGTTTCTGCTAGAAAATGTCTCTTCTTTTAAATCACAGTCAAGCACTTCAAAGAGTTATCCTAAGACATAGTTTCCACGCCTGTTACCATTGTCCAGAGCTTTCCATAACCTTCAATGAAGCATCTAGAGAACAAATGAACATTTGTTAAAATGTAATTTTATTAATAATGCATTATGGCTTGCATTTTCATGGTTTTGCTGTTGGTTGGTTTTACTTTCCTTTCCATTCTGGATTCAGAGCTTCCTTAAACATTCTGAGAGCTAGTCTGCCTTGACTGAAAAATACTGTGTGTTTGTTGTGTGTCTGCATGTGTGATACCAACTGTTGAAGGCTGCTCAATGTTAGATGAAGACTTATGCTCAGAACTGTTCTACAGTTGGCTCTCTGGTAGAATCTTTCCTCACCAATGACAACGTCTCCATGTGGGGAAGAATCGGCTTAATAATATTATACTTGCCTCGGCCATAATTTAACTGAGATGGGGCATGATTATAATTTCATTTATGTTAATCAAAATCATGAGTCATTCAATTCATGTCAATAGCATTTAAGAGCTATACAGACAAGAGCTCAGAATCAAGACTTCTGATGTTAAATCTGAAAGGTTATCTGAATCACTTTAATAAAGATAGATACTGAAGGATAGATCCTCAGCTTACTTTGCATTATTCAGCCATTTCATTAGCATAAAACATCAAATAAAGAACTATAATGACAGCTGATAATGTGTCATGGTACATAGGTTTTCCACTTACCTCAAGTACAGAAAACACCCCTGTATTAACAAGATTTAAGATTATACATTTGGTCTGACAAAGTTATATCAGGAATCCTTGCCATTGGAAGCTCACATTAATGTTTAAAACATCTCTTTTTTTTTTTTTTTTTTTTTGGTTTCTTTTTTTTTGTTGTTGTTGTACATGCTTATGTAACTTGAGTTCAAAATATCTATACACAAACAATATTCAAGTAAGACCTCAGAGACTGAGTTTGGGAGCTCTGTCCATAATGAAATGTCTTCCAAAAACGAGAGCATCAAAACAGTAATCACATTTCATAGAGTTTCTTTTGCATATAACTTGTAAAGTCCCATCAACTCTTCATTCCTTTTATAAAAGATACAGATATTCTAAAGCTATAAGAGGCTTTCTACTGCTGTCTGTCTCATGTTCAGGCAGAGAAATTGTGCAGGGGTTGATAGGTGTTAACTTAGCCCTCAATAATAAGTACTCGTAACACAAAATATCCTTTAAATTGTCTTATTTAAATTACACTCAAGCTCCCTGTAAATCTAAAAAATGTTTACAGGGGAAAAAATCATTTCACAAGGTCTAGCTAGCTATCAGAATGTTTCTCTATTTTACTTATCAGGATTTTTTCCATTTCTGAAGTCAGAGAGTTATTGGCATTTGAGAACATTTTATTGAAATATTTGGTATATTACAGACTCTAGAAACTATCACTGTCATATACACTATCAGCTTCACTGCAAGAATAAGCCCCAAGACACCAAATCATAGATCTGAAGATTCTATCAACAAACTAGGACCAAAACGAAGGTAAAAGGCATTTTTATTTATTTATTTTTTTTTTAACTAGGTTTTCTATGCTGCTCAGTTACTGCCTCAATGAAAGCTTAAGATCTGTCAATGCAAAGATTTTTCCATTGTGGTGGGAGCAGCAAAAGTATTTCCTCCTCACCTCTGAAAGGAAAACTTTCTTTCTGCTCTGCTAGAACACATGTTCAGTTTTATATCCCATACTTCCTCAGCATACAAAAATTTTCATAAAGTGAAGAAATAAGAAACCATTTTCAGCCTGAACACATGCATTAGTAAAACCACTGATCCCTTATAAGAAAACCTTGACATAATTTCCATTCTTAGGGGCATTTTACATTTTTCCCTGTGTTTGTGATAGCACTTCTATGCATTTCAGTAAGAACATTTGGACCCATAGCTTAATTATAAGGCAACAGACTTTACAAAACTGTGCTGAAAAGCAATTAGAAATCTCATTCTTTGTTTTCCAATAAAACACAGTGAAAAAGACATTGAATATAGAAAAGAGAAGTGATTTACCGTGGTTGTCTTTATCCGACCTCCTGGTTGTGTACAGGTCCAGCCTGATTTATTGATTAGCAAATCACAGCCTTCTCCTTCTAAACACGGCAGCATTTCACACCACTGTTTTGTTTTGATAATTCGTGCTGAATAGAAAAAAAAAAAAGTACAAAAAAACCCAAATAAACAATAGAAAAGGTTGTCAGGAGAGTTCACATTTCACTTATTTCTAAGCATTTTCTCATTAGAGACATCTATTTTTATCATCTAGTAATGCACCCATAGGTTATGATATAAACAGCCTTAGGCAATTTATAGAATTACTTACATCTCCTGTGCCAGCAAATTTCATAATAAAAGCAGAACTTAAACAACAACAATAAATAAAAAGGTAGCCCTGTCATACATAAAAAACATAAAAGTTAGCCAACTTCAAATTCCGTGCTATTTACAGTCAATGAAATGCTGTGGATGCTAACAACCAGAGTCTTATTATTTTACTAAATCATCACAATAGCCTAAGCATGACCTATGACTGAGATGCATTGTGTTAGGCTGTAAATAATCTTATTGTGAATAGCTTACAGAGTAAATAGACATGAGAAACAGTGGAGAGAGAAAAGCTGTAACAGGTAAAGAGGTTAACGTAATGATAGTAATTGGGAAAGCCCTGTGATATTTACAATAGTAGGCAAGTCAGGGCAGGGACTAGAAACATAAGCAGGACATCATGAATAGTTGAGGTTGTTTTGCTTGCTCAGCCCAGAGAAGAGGAAGCAGAGAGGAAATCTCATGGGGGCCTACAGCTCCTCACAGGGAGTGGAGGGGCAGCACTGAGCTCTGCTCTCTGGTGACAGCATCTGAACCCAAAGGAACGGCATGGAGTTGTGTCAGGAAAGAGAATTAGGAAAAAGTTCTTCACCAGAGGGTGGTGGGCATGGAACAGGCTCCCCAGGGAAGTAAGTGGTCATTGCAATAAGCCCGCTGGAGTTCAAGGAACATCTGGACAGCACTCTCAGATGTAGGGCTAGAATTCTGGGTGGTCCCGGGTAGAGTTAGGAGTTGGACTCAAAGATCCTTGTGGGTCTCTTTCAGTTTGAGATAACCTTTGATCCTATGACTAGCATAGAAGGAAGAACATGTTAGGAAGTTATGGGAAAGGAGACCGTAAACCTGGAACAAAAACCCTATTGTCCTATTACTACAGGGGAAAGGAGATTTAGTCAGAAAGTTGAAGTCCCTAACTACCCGAAAAGTGTTGTGTTACATGTTTTGTGGCTTCTCTTAATGCTTAGTCCCCCTTGTAAGCTCATTCCTCATGACTTCCTCAAGGTTGTGTAGCAACAGAGCATTAAAGGAGATGCACACTAGCTATACTGATTTTTTTTTTTTTTTTCTGCAAGCTAGGGAAAAAAAGGGGTTAATTCCTGTAAAAGTATTTCTGGCTTATAATAAAACTTATTTTGAGTTCACCTATTTTGTAATTGGGTTCATTCTGGTGGAATACTAAGCAATATGACTAAGATCAGATATTTGTTCTTTCATTCTCCATGTAGGGAAAATTGTAGAGTGGAGAGTTAAAATTATAGAACGGCTTGAGTTGGAAAGGTCCTTAATGATCACCTAGTTCCAAACCTCCTACTGCCGGCAGGGTTGACAACCAGCTGAGATTGCCCAGGGCCTCATCCAACCTGGCCATGAACATCTCCAGGGATAGGGCACCCACAGCTTCTCCAGCAAAACTGTTCCAGCGCCTCACCATCCTCTGAGTAAAAATTTCCTCCTAATATAGAATCTAAATCACCTCTCTTTTAATTTAAAATAATTCCCCCTTGTCCTATCAATATCTGACTGCATACAAAGTCAGTCTCCCTCCTGTTTATAAGCTCATGTTAAGTACCTGGAAAGCTGCAGTGGGGTGTCTCTTTACAAGAAGAATAAGCCTAGCTTCCTCAACCTTCCTTCATAAGAATGGTGTTGCAGTCCTTTGATCATCTTTGAGTACCTTCTTTGAATCCACAGTTCCATGTCTTACTTGTTTTGGAGTCCCAAGTTAGTTTGGGATGCTTTTTTTTTTTTTTTTTTTTTTTTTAAATAATAATACAGGCATAGATTTTCTTGCATGGTGCCACATGTTTATGCTAAATGATGAACAATACGTCTTACGCAGATGGTAAGGATTGCAGTCCACAGAAAACAGCCTTCGTTTGGTTCTCTCAGAGATCATCTTGACAATACTGGGCTAGGCTGTGAGAAAGCTTTGCCACCTCAACTTGTATGTGTGTGCTTTAGGATTCAATGTGAAAACAAATTCCACAAAGACAGAGATCATGTCCTCCTCTATGTTCACGCGTAACACTATTATCTGAATCATACATATATCTCATATCTCGTGAGATCAACAAAAAGAGCTACAGGGGAAATAAATGCACATGAAGCTTATGGTGCTTAAAATTAATTTGGGTTCAAGTAGATTAAAAGCAGGCATTTACACCCAGTGGCAGCTCTTTACACTCGCCTGAACAGTCTCCTCACACCCTTGATTTCCTGTCTGAAACTACTTAAGAACACAATTCCCAGTGCCACTAGAAAATGACAAGAAATACAATTGTAATTTAAAGTATTTCAATAAAATCCTTTCCAATACTTTGACACGAAACATCTTGTGTCCTCAGTCCCAATACAATTTTTGGTAAGCTCCAGCAATATAACAAAAATTTCTTTCAGTGGGAGCTCAATCTGAAACTTATAGCAAGGTTTTCATTACTAAAAAAGCACCATAGCTCCCTAACATCTACATAGGAACATTCTCTGTTCATGGGCTGAAATATATCACTAGAGGAACAATTCCCCCAAAAGATTCATAAATACAATTTTTTTTTTCGAAGCAAATCAACTAAGTTTTTATACTTATAAAATAATGAAATACAGATTGTACTTGAGGTGCATAGGTACTGCTCTATTGAGAACTGGACTGCATCAGTTTTCAAGGCTAACATCTCTTACGTAACTTGTATTAGCCTCATCCTTCCTGAGTGAAGGCATGCATCCAGTCACAGACTTCACAGAAAAGCCTTATTAAGATATTAACAACAACCTCACCATTTGCATTTATGTTTTGTAAATCACATATTGTAATGTAATGGCTATTTCTATCAATGTCTCAATAATATGAAGGCTCAGTGAAAGACTGAGCAGTCAGTTAAACTAAAAAAATATATATTAGATTTCCATTATTATCTCAGGTATGAGGTTTTCCTGGAAACATATTTTTGAAGGTTATTTCAAATTATATTTATTTCCCCTATGGATTACTCTTAGTGTTTGCTTGGTTGCTATCTCAGAAGGCAGCTATCTGTAATATCACAAATACCTGAGCTCTTGCACTGGGTATTGGCTATATCCACACAAATTTAGTACATACCAAGAGAATTTCACAGAATTTCTATCTTAAGTGTGCTGGATTGCTCATGCATCTAAAAGCAAAAGGTTTTTTTTTTTTTTTTGCAGGAAATATTACTCAGCTCTTGTTAAAGTGCACCTTAGCTCTGCAAAGTTTGCTCCATAGGGTCTCTCCCTGCCTTGCAAATCTACCACTTTTCAAGCTGATACCATATTTTTCCTCCCAAAATCTCTGTAGTTTCCCCCGTGCAGTTTAACTTGGTTAATCGGTGCCCTCTTCCTTAACATAATCAATTTTAGACAGACAATTCTGCATAAAACACACACACTTATTCCAACCATAACATGCTTTGTTTTCTTGGCCACCTTCCAGTAGGCAGTTGGACACCCTCACACTCATGTGTAAATTGAAGTTGATAGAGGCGTATTGTTCTCTTAAGCATGTGCAGCTACATCACAGGCCATATCCATATCTGTGGGGTTATGTCTGTTCTTGCATTTTTCCTTTCCAGTTTGTCCATTACAGCAGAGTATCACAATGAAGCTAAATACATAAGTAGCAAAGCATGCAACCATTTTATCAGCACAATATCAAGAACTTCTATTGGTAATTTAAAGTGAGTTTTACTCATCAAAGCAAAGAAATACATTGTATTTCCTCAGGCAGCATAGTTCCTATATAGTTACTTCCTATATTCACCAGGGGTGGAATTCACATCTCTGTAGATAGACAGCAAAAAGCCTATCAGACTTCTCAAATCCTCTCTGAGTTCCATTATAGAGAATTATGTGGTACTTAAATGATACCTAAGCTTTGTGTAAATCTTCTGCAAATAACTGAATTTCATCTCAAGGATCTGATCTGATGCTTCTTTGCATCCCCTAAGAAAGGCTGTGCCCCTTTACTTCAGCTGAAGTTAATAGGAACTGATGATGCTCCTGGTGGAACTGCTTTCCTGAGTAATCACATTTGAACAGGAGAACAAATAGGGACAAACCAACAGCTTCTCATACAGACAGGTCTGAAGTGTACCAGGCAGGCAGAGGTGATACTAACATGATGCCAATCTACCCACTGTAATGTTCTTAAGTATTCTGTTAAATAAAGCACAATAGATTTTTTTTTTTTTTAAGTTCACCCATAATCATATTCAAGAATATTTAACTGTAAAGTGATTCAGAACACCTTTTATTTTTGCTAAATATCACAATTAGGAATTTGTGTCTAATCCTTTCACCCAGTTTAAATTATACATATACCTTTCTGTAGAGAAACAGCTTTATTTTCTGTACTTTCAAACATTAATTTTACATTCAGATAGTTATCAGTTGCTACATCACTAGTCAATCTCACAATTGAAAATCATGACATTTTGGGATAGCAAAAAGTGAGATAAATCAGCAGCAGTAAATGCAAAAAGTTACAGCCATGTAAAGTATGTCAGATCAACACAGGCAGATTGTAATTATTTTCTTTTTTTTCCCAAATACTGGAGAATGAACTTAGAAGTAGAATTAAAAACAAAACAAAACAGCTGTTTTATGGAATAAAGATTTTGTTTAAAACAGCACTTGGATACTGAGAATATTATTTTAGGATACATCAAGCTTTTAGGCATGAAAAGTGTGCATGAAATAAACATTTACAAATCGCAATAAAAATTTTAATCTAAAAGTTAGAAAAAAAAACTAAAAAAAAGGTCAGTTCTAGGTGTCTGAAGTAACAAATGAAAAATTCTTTGTAGTGAAAGCAAGGAAGATTTCTCCTAAGCCCAGACAGAATACAGAGTTTTTGAACATACTTCTTAACTGAGGGTTTAGATCACCTATACTTCTTACAGAATGATGTCATTCTCCACATTCTTTTTTTTTTTTTCCATTGATAAATTGTATCAGTTAATGCAGGATGTAAAGTATGCATTAGAACAAAAAATATTTATTTTTTGATTTTCATACCTTACTTCACTGTTGTTATTCTGTAAATTTGAAGAAAGTTCATCAGCATAGCTGATCCCTAGAGTTCAAGAATATCTTCAGCTTCATCAGTTTAGATGCAGTTACATAAAGAAATTTATCCTAGTGAACCTTTTCCCCTTTTAAATGAACAAGATCTACATCTCCCTCGTTGATCACCTCCAGCTGATCCCAAATGGTATAATCATCCTACTCTTCTTCCTACCTTTCTATTCTCCTTAGCTCATGTTTTTCCTACTCCTACTTCTATTTTATTCAGCTGTAAACTCTTGCCTCAACTGTTTTAACATTTGCTCCAACCATATCTCTCATCTGCCTGATTTGGTACATATACCAAAAAAAAAAACTTTGCAGAGCCTCTTACATTTTGCTAGTTTTACCTAAAACTTGTAGCTAATTTTAATTGTCCATAATTAGTACAGAGGTTAATTAACTTGCCCGGTAACACAAGAAATTTGTTGCAGAGTTGGAAGCAACGCTTCTGAATTCTTAGAGGTCACTTGTGCAGAGACCTTTATCCGTCCCATTTTCCTTCAGAAACAAAGAGCATGCTTTATTACATACAGATGAGAAATTAAAACAAAAATAATTTTATGCATAGTTATAGGCTTTTAAAAACATATCAGTGAAACTGCAGCATCAGGAAAAAAAAGGCCAGTGGAAAGAAACTGAATCAGTCCTTTAACAAGAACTGCAATAATGTACTGTCTTTAGTGCAGCGATTTGACTGTAATAGTGCATAAGCCCCAAACATTAATCTATTTTACTATACAACAAGGAAACATCACAAACCTTAGATACCTTTTACAGCAGTCATTCTGCTCCACTTAAAACACTGGAAGCAGTGTTAATTCACAGAGTTAGCTCATCTCAATTATTTATAGGACATCTAGACCAAAGACTACTTAGTTCTAAGAACAGCAATACTGCAATGTCTAGACACCCATTTTGTCATTTTGCTCTTGCTGTCAAGATTGGGAAGAAGGTTGAGAAATATATGGAAAAAAAGTGCTTTCCTGCAGGCTACTCTAAGGCTGCAAATTGATACCAGGTGACTAGATGAAGAGTAAAAGACAGAATGACAAGGCAGAAAATTCCTTCATCTCACCCCAAATACAGCTTCAGTAAGGGTGAAGTTTTATTGTGTCCCCACTGCTGAGAAGAAGCCTTCACTACTGACCTATTTCATGCAAAGGGATGAAAATTTTGGTTCACCAGAAACAGCATAGATTATGCCATTTACTTTGGGGAGGAGCAGTATAATATACAGGAGATGATTTCTAAATTATGCACTCATCATTCTGAACTACAGCTGCCTAAGGGATATTCCTGCTATCTGTATTGATGGTCCCTGGGAATTCAGATGTGGCATTAGAGGTTGCTGGATGAAGTTGTGTAAATAGTTGGCTACTTCAGTACACCACAGCAGGACAGGTTTAGCTCCTAAACTACTGCGTTTAGCAAGATATACAGGCATCCTATTAATTTTAAGAAGGTACCTGAATCTTCAAATGAGTGTAAAATAAATGCCTACTGACAGGTGAAGAAGAATGTTCAAAGATATCGTACAAATCAAAAACAAGTATTTATACGTAATAAATATCCAGAACACTTGATAAAATAAATAAATAAATAAATAAATAAATAAAACATAAAAAACACCACCAACAACAAAACCCCACATGCCCATAATTTAAAAATAAAAATAAAAATCAAGGCAGAATGCAGATTCTGGGAACACTGTAATGAAATTCAACTGCTCTCATCTTCTTTCCTGTTTGTGTTTCACAATAGCAGGATTTCCTCATTATGCTACTACAAATAATACATAAATACATCAATTATGAAAATAAATATGAGAGTAAATGCAAGAGACCTTCAGTAGTGAATAACCAATCCCACTCTTTTCAGTTATTTTTGGAAGCACTAATCTAGTGATCTAGTGATAGTTATCTTAGATTTGTCTACATCCAGTTGTTGAAGTCCTTGTGCGAACGAAGCACTATCCTAAAATGGAAAATACTCTACAAACCAGCTTCACAGTTAATTTATGTCTATTTCCATTTTAAGGTGCAAGGACTAAATTTCTTCTATTTATAATTTGCGCTCATTTGAGACTGCAGTGTATCTCTGCATTCATTCTCAACCCCTTGGCCTTTCTCTGGCAATTACTACAATTGCTCACACAGAAAAGCAGTTCAGCAAATATAGCACATATATTTCAACAGTTTATAAAACAATCTAGCAGTTAGAAGAAAAAAAAACCCAGAACTGTAAAGTTTGCCAAGTCTCACAGAGTCACAGCAAGCATTATGAGAATCATTACAAATAATAAATGCAGATAAAATCTACATGTTAGAATTTTCTATAGACATATGACTTGTGGGAGTAGCCTCTTCTATGCTAGAGGATTCTATGCATCACAAGGCCAATACTTTCAATAGCCAAACGTGGTCCACAGCTTAGGCCAGGAATTCAGCACATGCCTGAATACCCAAAGAAGTACATATTCACTGCTTTTCAACCTGTGAATGATCTAGCACTTCACTGTCTGTGGGTAGTTAGCATTTGCCATCTAATAAGATATGCTAATTGAACAGCTACTCTTGGAGAAAGCCTTTGTCAGGACTCTGTGTCTTCTGTTGCTACCCCCTACTGTTCTGCTCTGCTGTATTCAATTAGTGTGCTGGAAGCAAGTAAAAATCTGCTAGCAAAGAATACGCCAGAGATCAGGTTTTCACCACATTTCACTTTGCTGCCAGCACACCAAGAGCAGCAGATTTAACTGGAGAGGGACAACAGTTTCAAATCCAAAGAAAAGGATTTGAAGACAAAAGCAAAGGGCAGAGACAAGGGAGGGCTATAATGGAAAGCAACAAGAAAACAGATAATAGAAAATAAAGAATAAAACAGGAAAAGAAGGTAAAAGAGGACAGCACAGGACAAAGCCCCACTGCATGTAGCAGCTACTGAGGCAGCTGAACAAGGTCAAAAAGCTGTGCAACTTGTTCAGTGAAGTCAGCAGGATGACAAGGATAAGTGAAGGCTGAAGAATAGAATTGATTTTTTTTCAATCAACTAAACTAATTCCAATCGTTGTGATATGAGCAGAGTACTGCAGTGAAAGACAAGATTCACTGTGGTTAAAGGAAGAATGTGAAATAATATGGCAAATACCTGTGACCATCACTGCATTACACAGGTGTAACCGTGGAAGAGAAGAAATGGCCCCAGAACTCCTGGCTATTAAATATATACACATATCAGTGTAATAACTGAAAAGAAGCTGTATAAAAAATAATAATAATAAAAAGAAATATATATGAAACTGATGAAGAAAGGAAGATGATAGGATTATAAACCAATCTTACAAGAAGTGTCTGAAAACAGGCTGAGCACTGGAGTGGATATAAGTGGCATCTGCAGTTTCACATATTACTGCAGAATATCTGATTCTGTGCTTTCAGGAAGGTGAAACATACTCAAATGATGGCAGCAGTCAGTGTCTTTTTTGGGACTCGAACTGTGCAATGCTCATGTGCCCAGGCTGTTACTAACGCTCAATGAAGTCTGTGCATGATCAGAAAGAAAAGAAAAAAAAAAAAATTACTTCTTAATTTGACACTTGATCTTTTATGAAACAATTAGAATGAGAATGTGAAATTATATGTGAGAACAGAAATGGCTTATTCTTTAATCTTTTAAAACTATTTCTAAGACTATTAGTGCTCTCCCTGTGCATTCAAAGGACAAACATTTAGCAGAGTTCTCCTCTGACCCTCATTGCCTTTGGTACTTTCCAAGTCCAGTGTCAGCATGTACACTGCTGCTGTGACATGGTTGTGACACTTTATTGTGCTCTGAAAGGGATAATAATGCAGCTGTTCTCAAGTACAATGGGCTTCCTTTGTCAACAACTACAGCAGTGGGAAACTCTGCCCTCCTTTTGTCACGTATGTAAGAAGAGAACATGCAAGCAAATTGAGTTGAAATGAGATCAGTGACTAGCACAGAAGGACACTAACCGCTGCCTCTATGTGAACAATTAAAAGTATTAGAAAAGGAAACTCAGGGAGGAGACTGCACTTATCGCATGCCCCCCATAATCTCCCTCTATTCTGTGCTCTGTGCGCTCTTTGCATTTTAATGGTACTTACATGAAAATTAAGAAAACTTTTAATAAAAGTGGTGAAAAGGTTAAAATGAAAAGGAAGACAAGCATATGATATTATCTTTCACAATGAAAATACAAAGAATATAGCCAATTGTGACTCTTCTGAAACTCTTTTTCATAAATATTACTTTGTCAGTACCTGAAGAATCTTGCTGTAGTGAACTGCAATGTCAACCTTTAGATAACCTAGAACTGGCTTTTTTTCAAGGTTACTGCTTTCATCAGCCAGTGTTTGACCAATAGGAGGGCAAAAGTGTTTAAATGCTGCATAGAAGGTAATTACTATAACCTGCACTGCACCGACATGTGTCCATGGGAAACAGTAGCACAGTCATGAACGTTTGTCACATGCTGACAGCAAGATCAATCACAAATCTTGTCAACTAACCACTTGACATCATGGATACACAGCATGATTCCTGACTGACAGAAGAAGCCACATGATTTTTTTTTTTAACGTAGCTTTTCACATACATAAAATGTTACCATTTCTTACCTGAGTTTTACATAATTTGAAATATAAGTATTTTCCCTCTCTTTTGTACTTTGGATAATCACTATTATTCAAACTTAGCAAAGTTTTCCACATATTAAGTAATTAAAAACAAAAGCACAAATGTCAAATTTATATTTATATAAGGTTTCTACTTTTACTTTACTTCTGTAATAGAGTGCATAATATCAAGAGACATATTTTAAAAAGACAAATAATGTAATTCATTTCCAAAACTCAGCTAGTGTGCAGGTATTATCACCCTGTATATGCAGTATAAACCACACAGGATCTAATTTTCAAAGACTCACCAGATTCTACATTAAAAAAAAATGCTTTAAGTGTCTTATACAATAAATACTGTAGAGTTCTACAAGAGAAATCATCACTGATTAGAAGGAATAGCATTTCCATTTTTCGCTTTGTAGGCTCTATTTTATTTATTTGAGCATATCCAGCACATATATGAACATCCACAGAAGTTAAAGGCCAGCATTCTTCCTTTCTCTTTCACCATCAGAAAATGTCATGTGAAAATTCCAAAATTACTTCTGCGAAAGTAGACTAAAGGGCTCGGCTGTAAGGTAAATAGGAAATACTGTTCCTTTAGGTATTGCCCACCACCTAGGATTGTGGGTAATCCAATTGGTGCTTGCTTAGGAAGTCCTGGCCACTGTTAAAAGCAGTGCCCTGTAGGGACAATGGACAGGGTCCAAGCATAGGGGACATATGGTGAAGTACGTTTTCAAGCTTTATGAGATCTGAAA
This sequence comes from Tetrao urogallus, assembly GCF_951394365.1. Lineage (NCBI taxonomy): Eukaryota > Metazoa > Chordata > Aves > Galliformes > Phasianidae > Tetrao > Tetrao urogallus. The sequence continues at coordinate 176,861,242 of NC_136813.1, forward strand.
ATAAGGTGTTGTAAACACTCATGGTTCTCCAGCAACTGTTAAGAGTCAGACCAAGACCACTGAGAGTTAAAACTACTTTTTGAATTGCACTCTTTTACAGGAAATGAGATAAGTTGTAAATTTTAGGAGTTGAAGCAAAAAATTACATTGATATAACCTGATCTCCATCTTTATGCAGGCCATAAAATTTAAGCCAGCAATTTTTTTTTTTTTTTTTTTTTTTTCTGTAATAATCTTGACATTTTCTGCTTGAGGTACTGTGTGTCTTTTAGGAAGACAACCAGTACTGATTTTCAGACAATAATCACAGTTCTGCAAACCCTTAAGGCAACTTATAAAATTCAATAGCAAAAGGAAATTCTTCAGATCTATTTAGTACTGTTTCTACAAGACTCCTTTTTAACTCCCATAGGAGTATACTGGCCTTTCCTTACTAAATGATTGAGTGGTCTGCTGTCAGTTGTAATAAGACCATATGCCTAACAAAACACTAGGGGCTTCTAAAAATTAATCATTTAAAATTTAAATCTCTTGCTATTGCATTCTTTTACACTGAAAAGCATATCAAGTAAAATGAATCAAACAAGTTCAACACCTGATACAACCAAGAGTTTCAAAACCAACAAACATTGCTTGGTTCAGTGTCTGCAATCGTAGGTTTAAGAAATGCTGATGGAAGCAAGTTAGGTTATTCCACCTGCAGGAATTTCATTGTTTTCTTTCAGTAGTAACTGCCTGCAGAACAGCTTTCTCAACGAACTCTTATTTTACAGGAGCAATGGGGAATACTTATTGGAAATATTTATATGTCTAACAATACCAATGGCACTGAGTTTGCAGTACTGACTCAAGCAAAACTTGCAATGGGTTTCTTGGGGGTTCCTTTCAACAAAGTGCTGCTTGAGTGAGTCTGCAGTGTGGAAATAGCCCCTTGCAGATTAAGAAACCATAACTGCTACTTCTCTCTGACTCTCTTAAGTACCGTACTAAACTACCTAAGTGTTCATGTACTCTCAACATTTAAAACATACCAAAATAAAATAATCTTCAAGAGCTCTTTTTCCACAAATAGGTTTACAAAATCACACAGAATCACAGAATCACCCGGGTTGGAAGGGACCTCAAGGATCATGTAGTTCCAACCCCCCTGCCTAGCAGGGCCACCAAACATACACATTTAGATCAGGTTGCCCAGGACCCCGTCCAACCTGGCCTTGAACACGTCCAAGGACGGGGCATCCACAACCTCCCTGGACAGCCCGTTCCAGGGCCTAACCACTCTCCTTGTAAAGAACTTCCCCCTAACATCCAACCTAAATCTTCCCTCCTTCAACTTGGATCCATTTCCCCTAGTCCTGCTATTGTCAGCCCTTTTGAAGAGTTTACTCCCCTCCTGGGTGTAGGTTCCCTTCAGGTATTGATAGGCAATGGCCTTTTAAATGGCCTTTTAAATAAGAATGTATGCATAATTATCTATGCATACATAATCCTGAATTATGTATGCATGCCTCTATGCATATACTGCATTAGTAATAAAAGTTGTTGTCACTGCTTGTATGAAAATATTTTATATCCGCTTAGCAGCATAGCTTGTATAACGTGTGAAGTTGTATGGGAAAAACATAAATCATTTTAGTTAAATTGCACAATATTGTGAATGCCTTCTACTGTTGGATTAAGAAAAAAGAAAACAAAACATACTTTAATCACTTCACCTGCATTCAAAAGTTTGGAGTCTATTTACATGGTCAAGTTGCTGGAAAGTTAAACAGTGAATTTATATCAAGCTAGGCACTTTTCACTAAATCCTCTTTTTACAGCTGATGTAAACCTTATTTCTCATCATCATATATTTGCTGCTTTTACTGACAGCTTTCCATGACTAAACCTTTGTTTGAAGGTAGATCATGCATCCCTGTGTGCAAAATTTGCATCACACAGTTTAAATCTAAGGGGGCTACTGTGTTTATCTGCTTTGTGAGAAAAAATGGTCACAGAGGTTTTTAATTCCTTTACTCAAAAACAGTATATTTGTTTAGTAAACAGATGGTCATTTAGATCTCAACATTTAGGTCTCAAGCCATTATCAGTATATTCTACATCATAGAATAGTCTCCAAACTCCTAAATTTTGATTATTCCTATGAAACCATATCTTACAACGATTTCTAAGTTCACCAGCTGTGATATAATCAAAATACGGGAGAATCATCTAATTGATGACAGAGATAATAGACTAATATTGTGGAGACTGAAACTTTGAATGAGATGGATGGCGAAGACTTCTGCCTGCTGAAAATTTATACCTCACCCTCGGTTCACTTGTGATAGAGACATGCACAGCACACATGCACACACACACACAAGCCAGTAGATCTTTCAGCAATTTTTCCATGATATGAATGTGCTACATTTTTCTCATTAGTAGTTGATGCTGCAGCTCCAGTAGCATGCTTATTATATGTATGATCTGACTGCTACTTGAATCATCTCAACCCATTCTAAACCACAGTGCCAAATACCAAAGACTTTCTTTCAGTTCTAGTCCTGCTTAAGTTTTCTTTGCCGGTCCCTTGCTTGCAAAACATTCATATTCAAAGCATTATTAGCGCAATAGCAATTAACAAAGAGTCTCTTATGCCAATGTGCTACAACTTCATCTCACACACCCTTTACAGGAAAAGGTCTTTTGCTTCCTGTATAAGTGAAGCACTCATGCTACATGAAAATAAAGCTCTCTCAGTGCAGGTGAGACATGACTGTGCCTTATGTGAAACTGCTGCATGTACAACGGAGAGAAGGACTAGGTGACCTAAGAGATCTCTCTCATCTCTAACCTCCAACAGGAGTTCACAGTAATTGCACATAAACAACCAGATGTAGGATTTTATGTGGAAACTGAAAGTTTTTCCACTGAAAGTTTTTCTCAATTTCTTCCCTGTTGTAAAGGACAGGGGAACACACTTTCAGCTTTGTCAAAACTGACAAAACACAAAAAGGACCAATTGTTATTGAAATTCCTAAAAATATTTCTAATATAAAACAGTAATTGAGAAGGAGAGAGAGCCTGCAACTCCCTCACGCTGTGAGCTGGTGGACTTTGTCACCAGAACTGCATCAAGTTGCTGTACTGTCACTAACGGCAACACTAAGGTACCCCTTGAGGTAAGCTTGTTACTTTACAGATGCTGTGCTGTACGATTAATTAGTGAACAAGAAAAAATGGAAATGCTTTATACTTTCTCCAAAGAATAACTCAAAGGCAATTCCGCAAGGCAGAAATCTGACTAGCAGACGGTTGGTTAAAACAAACACAGAACACAAAACCGTTTGGAATAATGGCACACAAGCAACACTGAGACGTTCCGAAGTAATAAAAGATGGAGGATAGATAAGAAAGTCTAACTGGCCAAAACACATATTCCATATCAGATAGTCACAATATTTCCACATTCCTGAATGTCACAGGCATGTGGCATTTTAATAAACTCGATCATGCGTTGATAGTGTTAACATTATCTAGAAGGTTTTACCCCCAGTTCCCACCAGCGCAACATACACTGTTAAAACAAGTCACAAAAAAGAAATGACCCCCTCAAAAGCTCCTGTGTGCCTTTATTTCACGCTGAATAAGCAAGCACAGTAGAGCCTGCTGCTAAGCTTTTCCTTACCAGTTGGTCAAAACATGGATAGACTCTTGGATACTGCACTTAATGTATTCATCAGCTGACCCAGAATAACAGTCTAAGGCTAAGAAACACAGAAATTACTGTACTGGATTAGACCTGAATCAGTCTAGTCTAAAATCCTGTTTCTGTTAGCAGACAGAGTGTAAGTGTAAGTACCATGTACCAGCCAGCAGGTTCTGCTTTTGTATGCTAACATAGCTGTTTCAAGAAGAAATCATTTTAAATGCTAAGATTTGTTTCTCCACATTTTCTCAGTTACTGCTTTGCAAACTATTGACTGAGGGGCAAAGGGTAAAAATTGTACATCTCTGAGGAACAATTAACTTCTTTGCTGATCCCTGGAGGTCTGCCATAACTCGTAAAACCATAAATTATCCCAAGGAGAATTTATCATAATAGATCTAAACTGATAGCATTAAACATGTTCATGCATTTATTTTTAAAAGCGCCTTTTTTCTTAAGGATTTTATATTGCCAGTTTGAGAAAAAAAAGGTATAAATTATTCCACAGTAATACAGAAAGTATTGCATCACACATTAATCATGACAAAATTAAGGACATGCAAAAAAACTCCAATCAGATAAATCACATAGGCTTACGTCTAATCCAGCATCAGGCCTGCACACACCATTAACACCTTTGTTTACCATTAATACTTCACAAAAATGTACAAACATAGAGCTGCTTCAGGAATATGATAAAATAGAGTTATGTTTAATTTCTTGTTCTTCCTATGTATTATGAAAATCATCCATACAGTCTACCTTTCCCTGCCCTCAAATACATTCAAAAATTTATTGTATGATAGTGTCTGCAAGGATTTTGATTCAAGGGCAGTACTGCTTGCTTGAGAAGAGGTATGACATACCTGCATCACCTTATTCTCCACCTCAGATATGAAACTGTTCACAAATAAAATCCTGATTTCCTCATACAGTATTCTGCTCCATTCAGCTTGTAACACAGCGCTCAGCACTTGAATGCCTCTTGGCATGGCTTGAGCACTATGGCTTATATCTGTCACGAGACTGCTCATTCATTCCCCATGGCAAAAAATATATGCAGTTAATGCTTTAGTTAGGATTTTATTTTTTAATCTTGTTTTGTTTAATTTCCGAATGCACATGTTTATGTTAGAGAAAGCATATCAATGATATAAATCCTGTACTTCTACTTCTACTTGAGTAGAAAATCCTGTGTCTTGTCTTGTCCTCAGTTCTTTAAAATTTATTTCAGTTTAAGTCCATTGACTACTTTACTTAGCAGAGCAACATACCAAATGAGGCTGCCTGATGCATTCTCATTCCTGCCCACTCTTGTAAATAATTACACTTAATTATATTAACTTCAAGACACTTCTCCAAACATCTATCCTCTCAACCATGGCAGTTCTCAAAATAACTCTTCAATTGTGAAAGAAATTACATTGGTCTCATGAAATTCCTATACAAACCCTCAGTTTCAGGCACTTAAATCTCTTGTCTGTACAGACTATTCCATTTGGATTCATTGCTTCAGGAAAAAAGAATGTTATTACTTTTATCACATTCATTGGCGGTGTCCATTCTTATTTTTGGTTACTTTTAAAGACTAAAGGACATGTATTCTAGTGTTCCAGTGTTAACACACTAGAATATAAATAAAATACTAACAAGTCTAGATCATAACAACCAGTGCATTTTGCAGTGTATTAGTCCAGTATATTACCACACTTGGGGTAGTGGTAGTGGTCTACCACTTTATTTAACAGAGAGAAACTGCTTTAAGGAACTTTTTTTTTCCTGATTACCTTCAGCAAAAAGAGAACAAGGACTAAACAGAGAATTCTATCTTCTTGGAAGATTCTCTGGGATAAGAGTAATATTCTTTAATATGCTCTTTTACTTGCAATCCTACATTTTTCATATATTTTTGAGACAGTTTATACGTAGATCAGTAAAAATATTAATGTATGTGTAATACATTTATCCTAGAACATGGAGCCTCCACACTCTCTCAACAGCTTCTTATTGATGATACATGCCAGAAGAGTGACAAGATAACAATTCTGACATTTAGAATATCTCTGAAGCCTGCACCCCTTCCTGGCTCATTTTTGCAGATGAGGAGCTCATACTGGGGCCTGAAACAAAGCACATCCTCCAGATACTCTGACTGTAATATCGGCTACATCACTGTGTTTCTTTAAGTTAAATTTAAACATGACTTAACATTTCCTGCCAAGGTTATGTAGGCACTGGAAGACAAGTCTGTCTGCTTGTCTTGCGGCAAAGCATATTGCCAAAGATACATATCACTTGAAGCCTTTTTCAAACACTCCAAGCTTCATGGTTCAGTCAAAGATAGTAAAAGTTAGCTGTGATCTTAAGTCAGCTAACTAAATAAGGAAGCTCTCATTATAAAATTAAATTAAAACAGTGGGGGCAAGACAAACATGGAAGAAGGAATTTGAAAGACGAATTTTAAGGTGAAGAGAAGCATCTGAATATTACACTAGGTAAAAATATGCCATGGTTAGAAAAAATATGTTGATGCTTTTACTGAGTCAGATTCAACACAAAAAGCTGGGCAGAAATGACATTCCTCATGACTGTCCCACAGTGAGAATCACTGAAGTAAAATTACAATATATCTCCCATGATTTCTTTGAGCAAGCTAGTAGAATAAGATGTGACTTTAATGGCTCTCATTATGAATACAAAGAGTATTTTTGCCTTTTTTTCATCTGGTGTAAACCAGATAATCTCATAAAACAAATGAAATTCAATTACATAAATCAAGAATTGTTTGGATTCATTAAGTGTTGAGAATTTCCATTCACTACAATTTTACGTTCATGCACACACGTGAACACATCTTCCAAATTACCAAAATTATAGTTTATTTCAAAAAGTACAAAAATTTAAATTCTAGGTTTCCTGGGAGAAAATGCAGAGAAGTGTAATCAAGAACAATTATTAAAATATCCTTTGTGGGTGGTACTCGGTGTGGGTGGTACTCGAGCTATGATGGGTGGTAGTTACAGGGGGTTGTTCTGGGTGGTGCTTAATGGGTCACGGGCTCATGGGACGGTCGCATGTCATGGTATATAGGCAGTTGTTGCGCAGCAATAAATCAGCACTTGAGCTACACTCTATGTGTGATTCTCTCGTGTCCCTGTGCTGGGTAGGGTGCAGATGGTAGGGGCGCTGATGCGGTGTTGCTGACCAGGCAGGGTTGCGAGGAGGCTTGCAACATCCTTAACCAGATTAAGAAAGAAAAAAGAAAGAACTGCAGTAAAGGAAACCTAAAAATGTTATGTGTTGAGTCAAAAATACAAAACTGGAGAACAAAGGAGCTGCTAATTTATTTTATGGATGACAGACTGTAAAACCAGCAAGATTGGTTGTTAATCAATATTCTGACCTCCTGTACTATGTAACCCAGAGGAATTCTCTGAATTCATTACTCCCCCATCACAGCAATCAGTAGGTGTAGCTGAACTACAGGATTGTTTTGGAAACGCAAATAGAAAATCCAGAGTTTAACATTTTCAAACCACATCTTTGGTGATTTGTCCCAGAGGATAACACCTGTCACTTTCCGAAAAATTTTTGTTTGTTCTGTATTTTTTTTCAAGTTAAAGTCACAGCATTAGTTCCTTTAACTCTGTATTGCAGAGATAGGTTTGAAAGAGATTTCAGGAGATTTCTGGTTCTCTTAACTGTTTATCAACATCTTGATTATTACAAAGTGAGCTCTTGGAGTCTCATCCTGCAAGGTATGTTTCTTTCATCATTACCAAGGCTGCTCTCTAAACTTTATCTATTTTTTTCCATAACTTCCTTGAACTTCAACATGATATTAGGACATACTACTCTAATAACATCTGCCCCTGTCTCAGATATGTAGCAATATATTTTTCCAGTATTCACTCAATGGCAGCATTAGGTTTTGTAGGCCACTGTCTGTAAGATGTCCATTTTTATGAGTATTGTCCATCCCCCCGATCTTCCATTTCAGCATATGTGCTATATGTTGCTGGACTGAAGCTAATTTTCTTCATAGCAGCCTCTTATGATGCTGCACTTGAGATTTCTTGATAAAACAGTGCTAATAACACACCAATGTTTCACTGTTGAACACTGCTTGCTTGCACAGCATCAAGGCTTTCTCAGTTTCTCACTCTGCCCCCACAGTGAGGAGGCTGGAGTTGGGCAAGAGGCTAGGAGGGGAAACAGACAGAACTGCTGATCCACGCTGACGAAAGGGATATTCCATACAGATAACATCATGCTCAGAAGCAAAACCTGTGGGAGAGTTTTTCCAAGGCAGCCATGCTGACTGGGCATCAGTCTGTTTGTGGGAAGTGATGAGTGATGGCCTTTGCATTGCTTGCTTTATTTTTATTTTTTTTCCTCTCTCTTTTTTCTTTTTTTCCTCTTCTCTCACTTTTCCTTTTTTGGTCTCTCCCATTTTGCTGTGGGGGTGTAGGGAGCAGTGAACAAGCAGCTGGTGGGTGCCTAGTTACCAGCCTGGTTCAACCTACTACAATTTATTAAAAGACACAGTTTGTGGAGGAAATTGATGTGGGCCCTGATGACTTAACTTGCAGTTTATCTTTTCACAGTTAGGATGTAGTAAAAATCTTATCTGTAGGAGCCAATAATCTAGGAGCACACACTTGAGACTTCTAAGGAAAAGCACTGCATTTGTGGCCATACTTAAGGCAACAGCTATAAGAAGTGACCATAACAAACACTAAGAATAGAGCAACCTCACACCTTCCAGAGCTTAGCTTCTACAAATTCCTAGCTTAGCTTCTATAAATGCCAGTCTTTACTTGGGCTCTTGCACTAACATTGTAGGTTGAGAGCTGAAATGGGGGTTTCCCAGGCAACTCAAATCTGTCTAGCAACCACCAAGTCAGCGTGCATAACAAGGTCATCAAGTATGTTTGCTATTTCCCATGGCATCATCTTGTTCCTTGGCAGCCACAGAAAACAGATGCACATGATGCCTGCTCAACCTTGGCTCCTGGTCCCAGTTAAGTAGAAGCCAGCTGGGCCTGCTGTCCAACTTTTGGATAGCAAGCAGCACTGATCAACGATGCTATGAGACACAGTGGAGAAAAGCTAACAGAAATGATAATTCTTTGATTCATATGTTAGACAACCTGTCAATCCACTGCCTGGTGCTGCTCGTCCTTCTTTGCCAACAGGGACTGACAAAGCAGGTATTCACTGAGATGGGACAGGCAGAACTCAAAGTGTGCAGGGAGCCAGCAGGGGGAAAATTCTGGAAAGGCCATGCTGAAATCATGGGGATGACATCATGGAGTGTCTGAGACAACTGTAAGTCCTCCTTTGCAGTATGCAGTGACGGGGTCATCTTAAGGGCTTGCAGCAGCAATGCAAATATATACTTCAGCAAGTATCATCAGAGGGGCTTCATGAAGAAGAGATCTAGCACAAGACACCTGAAGCCACAAAAACTACAGTGGTCACTAGTATGTTTTTTACCTCCCTTTAGTTTGTGAATCATCCACCAACACCACGATAAGACATTTTCTTCTGAAAACAAATGGTATCAGGCACTTCAGCTTAAAGGATAGTTTTCTGTAAGAAATACAGCTATCCAATGGGATCCTCCATTTACTGTTATTTAAGACCTACTGAATAATAACATTTTTTTTCCACTTAAGATGTACCAGAGTAACTTTTAATTTCACATTATTCTAGTTTGTCTCCAATGTTAGCATCTACAGATTAGCTACATGATGTCACTACTGATGCCTATATACAAAAAAATGTTTTTTTGAAAAAATTAGATTGCTTAAATTGCTGAAAAACAGCAATTTAAACCAGCCCCAAAGATCTTCCAATTGAATAAAACTTATTATTTTAACTTATTTTTATGTATAGATGGAAGCACATATGCTACCCCATGCCTTTTCAGAATCATCTTCACATACTCCTTTAAAGTTCAATGACAATTTAATAATTTAAAGAAGATGGAGGAATTTCAGCTGACGTGATTAAGAGAGCGTCCCTCAGAATAACCACTGACTTGAGTGATCTTTTGACATATTAAAGATATAGTCATTGATTCACTTGCAATCACATTGAAATGGAATTTGAACCAAGTTTTCACACGCTTCCAAGAGTGTGTCCATAGTCCCAGAGTTATAGGGGAAATGCAATACAGATGTGTATTCTTTCCTGCTTTTTTAGATACATGCCTTTAGCTTCAGATATCTGAAAAAAATTAATTAAAAAGAATTCATACTTTGTTTAACTTATAACAGGTAAAAAAGATCTAAGATTACCAGTCTTGCCTGGCTTTGAGTTTTAATTAGGTCATTAAATGTGGAAAAAAAAAAACACATTTCTCTACATAGTTGTAATAACACTGCTCACAACTACAAAAGCATGACTATTTGAATAATTGCAAAAATACACACCTTTTCATCTCTTGGAATTAATTATCTAAATAAGTACTGGACATTCCATTATTTGCCCCGGATGCTATTAGACTATCAGGCAAAAATGATCAAACACAACCCCTACTTCCTTGAAGTCTTTCTATCTGTTCCTGGATTTCCAACATTATGATACTAAGTAAACACTATACCAACACAGAAGGGAGTTTTCTATCTGGGAATTCTAAAAGAAGTTTTCTGGCAGAACTACTTCCAAAATAAACAATTCTAGTGGCTGCTGAAGTACAAAGTATTTAATTATTATTATCTTCTCTGAGTAGGTTTTTTTTCCAAAACTGTAGAACAAGAAAAACATTTTTGAATGGAAAATGTCATTATAATTAGAATGATTAGGTAAACAAGAAGAAATATACTGTGTTTATTTGGTAGTTGAGGTAGCATTTCTGTGAATTTATAATTAAGATAAAAACAAAATGAAAGCTGCTTGACATAACAACATTGTTTGCATAATCAAAAAGGAAAATATTTTGTCATTCATTTCTGCGACACATGCAAGCAATATAATTCAAAGCAACAAATACAAATGCAAACACATAAAAATACCTTCCATCTCACCTAACAGGTTCCTTTAAATAAAAGATCCTATAAACAAAAGTAATTTTGTTTGACATAGACTCAAACAGATCACTCTGCAGTTTTTCTCAAGCAGTCTCTAAAATTGAACCTTTGAGAAAATCCCAGATTACCAACAGGATTGATTTTATTATTGTTCAACATTATTTTACTTTCAAATTAGGCAACACAGTTCTTTTTTAAACCAGTGAAGTAATAATTTCTCTCATCTAACATCAAAACAAAGCTCTGGGGAAGTTGTTTAAGAGGAGCTACATAATCTCAAGCATAACAGGGTCATACCAGTTTGGAAAACAAAACACTAACAAGGAAACAAAGGAAAAGGCCAAGACTCAGGATACTCTGGAGAAAATTATGTTTCTCATATATATTTGTTTACTTATTTTGTTAAATAAATGAATAAAAAGTTTAACATTGTCCTAATAAATATAACCCAATGTTATAATTGACCTACTGCATCACTGAGTAAGACTGGAGTATTGATGAAATACTGATGTCTGTTTAGATAAAACAGAGATTGTTATATTATATCAGGCATCTTTCCTCACTAACTGTTGAAGACTGTTTACCAGTTATGAATCACACTGGCAGTCCATCGGTTTCACTCCATTTGCAGCTCCTTTTAGAGAACTGAACAGTAAACTAATATTCTAGAATGCATTTTACCATTTGTTTTTACACTGCTAGGATTTTATAGCCACATAGCTTCAGTTACCTCGACTCAAATCAATTCCTTAACTTTTGATCAATGTAAGAATTAAATCAAGAAATAATATTTGGTTTAGGCAATAGCATTATACAGTCACAGTGTGGCTCCGGGATTCCATGACCTGTACTGTTCAACTTTGGTTTTAATTTAAAGGGAACTTAGATCTAAAAAAGCTTCAAATGGGCTGTGTTCTACCTATTTGAAATGATGCCACAACTAACATAGACTCTTAACAGAAATTTCTCCCAGTTTAAAGAAAACTGAGAGTCAATACAATGCTCTTTATGAGAATTTTCTGCCAAAAGGGACCCAAATCAACCAGATCCTTGAAGCAGAATTACCTTCATCTCCTTGTGAGATTGGCTTTAATTTCCTAAAGGTACGTTGTATGCACATAACTAAAAAAAAAAAAAAAAAAAAAAAAAGACAGTCTGACTGTCTGGGTAAAACTTGGGATGCTTGTAAATAAATTTATCCCTGCTCGTTGTTCTTACAGTGCACTGTCCTTTTTTTTCCAGCTCTCCCTACAGTGAGATAACTTTACTGGGTTTTTACCTCACCTGTCAGAAGAAGTATAGTACAGAACAAAGAGTGAGAACAAAAAGTGAAATGCAAAATCCTGCACATGAGGAGGAATGACTCCATGCATCCACATATGCTGGGGACATTCAGCTGAAAAGCAGCTTAGTAGTAAAGGACCTGAGGGTCACAGCAGATACCAATTTGAACATGAGCCAGCAATGTGTCCTTGAGACAAAGAGGGCCAGTGGTATCCTGGGCTGCAGTAGAAGGAATGTTATGTTCCCAGGAGGCTGCAGGAAGAGATTATTTCCCTCTGCTTGGTATTGAGTGAAGCCACATTTGGAGTGCTGTGTTCAATTCTGCCCCACCCTCTTTCCCCCAGTACAGGAGATACATGGACACACTGGAAAGAGTTTGATAAAGGGCCACAAAAATGATTAAGGAACTGTAGGACTTCTGTGAGGAGATGCTGAAATAGCTGGGACTGGAAAAAAGGAGGCTCAGGGCAATCTTACCAATGTCTATAAGTACCTGAAAGAAGGGTGAAAAGATGGACTCGGGCAGTGGTGCTCATGGACAGGACAGAAGGCAAAGGGCAGAAATTGGAACACAGGAGGTGTTCAGACGGCATCTTCTTTACTGTGCAGGTGGCTGAGCACTGGCTTATGTTGCCCATGTCACCTTGAAAGTTTCAAAAACTGCCTGGACAAGGCCTTGGGAAGCAGTTCTGGTTAAGTATGCTAGAGAAGGCAGATAGATCTTTTGACCTCCAGTGGTCCTTTCCAATCTCTGTTATTCTGTGATTTCATGATTCTTCAGTTTCCACAAAATCTGCATAATGCTCCAAAACAAGGCAGAGATGAGCAAGCTCTCATCTAGCCAACACTACTCTTTTAAACAAAATACATGATGTGTGCGAGCATATTCTGTAAACTAAGCAATAAATAGTTCTATTATTTTGAGGAAGGTTGAGAACTAGCTGACTGGTTGAGCTCAGTGGGTAGTGATCAGCAGTGCAGAGTCTGGTTGGAGGCCTGTACTTAGTGGTGTTCCCAGTAAACAAGGGTCAGTGCTGAGTCCGGTCTTGTTCAGCATCTTCATCAATGACCTTGATGAGGAGATAGTGTCTACCCTCAGCAAGCATGCCGACGGTACTAAGCTGAGGCTCCATCAGGAGAGGGGTGGTCAGCAGGGACAGGGAGGTGATTGTCCCTCTCTACTCGGCTCTTTTGAGGCCCCATCTGGAGTACTGTGTCCAGGTGTGGAGCCCTCAGTACAAGAAAGACATGGAGATTTTGGAAAGGGTCCAGAGGAGGGCGACTAAGATGATCAGGGGGCTGGAGCACCTCCCCTATGAGGACAGGCTGAGCGAGTTGGGCTTGTTCAGCCTGGAGAAGAGAAGGCTGTGGGGTGACCTCATTGCAGCCTATCAATACCTGAAGGGAACCTACACCCAGGAGGGGAGTAAACTCTTCAAAAGGGCTGACAATAGCAGGACTAGGGGAAATGGATCCAAGTTGAAGGACGGAAGATTTAGGTTGGACGTTAGGGGGAAGTTCTTTACAAGGAGAGTGGTTAGGCCCTGGAACGGGCTGCCCAGGGAGGTTGTGGATGCCCCGTCCTTGGACGTGTTCAAGGCCAGGTTGGACGGGGTCCTGGGCAACCTGATCTAAATGTGTATGTTTGGTGGCCCTGCTAGGCAGGGGGGTTGGAACTACATGATCCTTGAGGTCCCTTCCAACCTGGGTGATTCTGTGATTCTGTGATTCTGTGATTCTGTGAGAGAAGTGGATGACACATCAGAAGGCTGTGCTGTCATTCAGCAAGACCTGGACAGACTGGAGAGCTGAGCAGAAATAAACCAGATGAAGTTTGACAAAAGTAAGAATCATAGAATCATAGAATCACAAGGTTGAAAATGACCTCTAAGATCATCTAGTCCAACCGTCTTCTCATTACCATTGCCACCACAAGCTACTAAACCACATCTCACAGCTCCTTGTCCAGATGCCTCTTGAACACTGCCAGGGACGGCGACTCCACCACCTCCCTGCACAGACATTCCAGTCCTGACCACTCTCTGAGAGAAAAAGTTCTTCCTTATGTCTAATCTAAACCTCCTCTGGTACAATTTGTGGCCATTTCTCAGGGTCCTGTTCACTGCCCGGGAGAAGAGGCCAAACCCCTCCTCACCACAACCTCCTTTCAGGAAGCTGTAGAGTGCAATGAGGTCTCCCCTGAGCCTCCTCTTTTCCAGAACAATCCCAGCTCCCTCAGCCGCTCCTCATAAGACCTGTGCTGCAGACCCCTCACCAGTTTTGTTGCCCTTCTCTGGACACTCTGAGACACAAGTCTCAATGTCTTTCCTGTAGTGAGGGGCCCAAAACTGAACACAATACTCAAGGTGTGGCCTCACCAGTGCTGAGTAGAGGGGGATGATCACCTCATGAAAGGCAAAACCTGCCTTTCATGAACCCATGCTGGCTGGGCCTGATCCCCTGGACACATGTGCCGTGTGATCTCACCCAAGATGATTTGCTCCATTACTTTCCCCAGTACTGAGGTCAGGCTAACAGGCCTATAGTTCCCCGGATCCTCCTTAAGGCCCTTCTTGAAGATGGGAGTCACATCAGCAAGCCTCCAATCCTCTGGGACCTCACCAGTTAACCAGGAGCGTTGATAGATGGCCGAGAGCGGCTCGGCAAGTATAGTCTTGCACCTGGGAAGGAATAACTGCGAGTATCAGTACAGACTGGGGCATGACCTGCTGGAAAGGAGCTTTGTGGACAAGAACCTGGGTGTCCTGGTGGACAGCCCTGTGGCAACCCTGTAGCCAAGAAGGCCAACGGGATCTTGGGATGCATTAAAAGGAGCGTGGCCAGCAGGTCAAGGGAGGTGATCCTCCCCTTTAACTCTGCCCTTGTCAGGCCTCACCTGGAGTACTATCCAATTCTGGGCTCCCTGGAACAAAAAATACATGGACCTCAGTGGAAGGCCACAAAGATGACAAAGGACCTGAAGTGAGGAAAGGCTGGGTGACCTGGGTGTGTTCAGCCTTGAGAAAAGAAGGCTGAGAGGTACTTTAGTAATGTTTGTAAATACCTTAAGTGTTGGAGTCAAAGGGACACGGCCAACCTCTTTTCAATGTGGAAAGAAGGGATGCCATTCAGAGGGACCTCAACAGACTTGAAAGGTGGGCCTGGGTGAGGCTCAACATGGCCTTGATGAGGTTCAACATGGCAAAGTGCAAAGTTTTGCACTTGGGCCAGAGGAATCCCAGGCATCCATACAGACTGGAAGGAGCGGTCCTAGAGAGCAGCCCTGCAGAGAAGGACCTGGGGGTCCTGACGGATGAAAAATTTAACATGAGCCAGCAATGTGCTCTTGCAGCTCAGAAAGCAAATGGTATCCTGGGTTCCATCAGAGAGGGGTGGCCACAGGGACAGAGAGGTGATTGTACTCTCCTGTGAGGCCTCAGGTCTGGAGACCCCAATACAAGAAAGACAGAGAGCTGTTGGAGAGGGTCCAGCGAAGGCCACAAAGATGATCAGAGGGCTGGAGCAGCTCCCCTATGAAGACAGGCTGAGGGAGCCTGGAGAAAAGAAGGCTGAGGGTGACTTGGGGTCTGGAACACTTGTTTCTTTTTATTAGTTTTATATTTTCTAGAAAAGCATAATAGCCTGCATGCAGTTCTTATACTGGCACTGATTGGTGTGATGTGGTTCCTTCTCATTTGGTGGATTACAGAACTCCTAGGCAGGCAAAGGTTGTGTTTCTGTAAGGTAATCACAATTTTCTTTATAGTCTCATTGAATTTATCCACAGATTCCATAGGCAGGGGATGAATACAACTTTTTTTTCTCCCTACTGTAGAACTCACCACATTTGTTGTTCTTTATGCAAAGTACATGTCTACTATCCTGTTAATTTAGAACTTTATTCCATTTTCACTTAAGCAGTCCTTTCCCACCTAACAGGTTTGAAATGCATACATTCTGCCAACCATGCTTTAATGAAGGACTAGAAGCAGCAGATTCCTTTTCTCTCCATGTTCACACATCAGTAACACTGACAAAATCAGAATGCAAGTTATCTGAAATTGTTATTGCATAGCAATAGCTTAATTATCATCACTACATAGCAATAGTTTAAAATAAACTACTACTAGTACAATAAACCAACATGTACAGGATTTCACTGTTGTATGAGCCAATGGAAGCTATACTTCCTGCAGTGAGGGACACATATTTAGTATTTAGTCTTCTGCTCCCATGGGAAATGTCAACTTTCCTGCCTTTATTCTCTTTGGCACAAAACATCCCCTGGAAATACACCTGGTTCAACAGAGAATGCTACAATTAAATACTCAATTCTACACTAAAATAAGCAGTTCAATCGAAATACTGAATGTCTCATACATATTTTTTCTATCATTTTTCATTATAATAATACATGCAATTACCAGTATGTAGTACGTTTCAGCTTCAGCATCCCATAGCCAAAATTAGATCATAATACAATATTTCTGTGGTACTTTTTTTAATTTCAATAAAAGGTTCTCTTTCACTCCTTTTTAATGTGAATGTTCATTTTAAATGCATCCAATTTAAACACTATAGTAATATGACAGTGCATTACAATAAAACATAAAACTGACAGAATTAATTAATGAACAGTAATTACTGTAATTTACAGCAATTCTGTCTGACAAAATCTAATTACAACAGAGCTTTCCTGTGACTATGAAGGTAAGCATTTTATTGCTTCTCATTTTTTAATGGGAAAATTGAGGCAGAAATATTATTTAAACCCAGAATCCTGAAAGTCTAGATATCCAGAATTTAGACTGTTCTGTATCTATGCTTAGATTTACAGCTTTTCCCTTCTTAAGGGAATGGCTCCTTACTCTCTGGGTTGACCTATTGCTTTAATGTATTTTCCGAAAGCTAACAGTCTGACTGGGAATAACAAGAAAATGATATAATCTGTTTTAGGGCTTTCATTTTTTAAGGGAAAAAGTCCTAAATGTATACATGAACCTACTAGACATTAGCTTACTTTGGAGGGGTGCATTATAAGTAATTGAAGAACAACATCTTTCAGACTGTTTTTAAAGATTATATCTCCTCTGAAAAAACAAAACCAACAAAACCAACCCACCACAAAATAAATAAACAAATAAATGAACCACAGCAACCTTCTTTGGATACCGTTTCCTGAACAAGTTACCACAGGAAACATGTATGAGGACTTCCACCATTTTAAACTGCATGTGCCACTGGTATAGAGTAGCCTAACACAATGCAAATCCACTGCCTTGTTTGCCCATGACAAATGGAAAACAGTTTACCTTTGGTAAAAGTAAACTGAGCAGACTTAATGCAGTCTCAAATCTACCTCATGCCATGAGTTTCTTACGACTCCGATTTTAAATTTCTTATTTTCTGGTGTGTATCAACTAATGAAGCAATTTCAAAAACAAATCAGGATACTTAACTGGATAGAGAGGAGGCAATAGAGAAGACCATTCCTGAACTGATAATTTCTGATAACAAAAACCACAGCATGAAAATTTCAGGCTGATGTAATAACTTGTAATCACGCTACTTTTGACCTACATCCCTTGGGTTATTACCTTATCCACATCCTGCTGGCACGTGATTTCCTTTACTTTCCCAGCTCATCTTTTTGTCCTAAGTACTGTTCCTTCCCACTACAGTTCCCATATAATACTATGCTATACTACATGTATATTACTCTTTTTAGTGCCACTCATTTGGTTACTCTCAATATGAAGTAAGAATTTTACATTGATAGAAATATAAATGACTATAAAATTCTCTATACATCATTGAACACAGGATAAAATATGCTTCTCACAAGTATATTCCTTAGGCACAGTTGTGCCAGGGATAGAATGAGTTCTGCAAAGGTTTGTATTTCCTCTCCTTGCTATTGTTGCTGTCCCTGATAGTAGTACATGGTCCTGAACCACAGGCCAAGACTGCAACCATCTTTCTGTTCAGTTCTTTAATTACATCAGAGCCATACTATTCTCTTCTTCTTCCTAAAATTACCAGAATGCAATGTAGCAAGAAACATGATAAATAAACATGTTGAAAATACTGTATAGACATAAATATTCCTGAATTGTAAAACCTATGCTTTTCAAAGCAGCATCATATTTAATCACGCCACTCATCTTGAACATGTCCCCTGTTTTTGGTTTCTGTTAGCACACGAATCTGCTTGCCTTAACCATCAGCTGGAAAAGGTAGATCTTCTGGAACCTGTGAGACTGCACTGATGTTCTGAACATGCCACTGTAGTCTTAAATTCATGGATATCACAAATGGTAAAACTGTCAGTGCCTTTATCCTGAAAATCACAGCAAATTTGTATGCATTGCTAAAATATATGTAAGTACACATACCGTCTCTTCCTTTGCCAAACAGCAGAGCCTTCCTGAACTTTTTTTTTTTTTAAATTATATTTTCCTCAGAATAGGTTAGGAAGCTAAAACAGAAAGATCAGTTTCTGTTTTTCAAGACATGAGTAGTGCATAAATGTGTATTATCACCCCTGATTTCTCTCTGACAAAGAGCAGATAGAATTGAGACGGCATAAACAAGACAACAGTTTCAGGGTTTGGGTATAAAAGACGTTTGCCAGGCTTTCTCATTTCCTTTGTTACATAATCCATTTACAGTCATAATCAGTGGTAATTATAGGTGACCTTCAGTCTCTCCTGCATATTCTTCTCTTTGGTTCATTAACAGATGTGTTACATATACTTGCTGATATTCAAACAAAGCTCCAAGTCTAGGGAACTGCTGTTATAATTCATAGTCATTGTGTTACAGTCCTGTATGTGAGCATGTAAACAAAATGATGACACAAAATGGCATCAGATTTTGGCATGAAATACCTGCTCACCTGCATGCACCTTTTATGCTAGCTCTTCCTAGTCAACTACCAGTACTGCAGGATCTCCTTTTCATTTGAAAAAATAAAACAACAAACAAACATCCAAAGCCTTTTTTGTAGCACCAGCCACTCAAACGTGTACTGAGTACAAATGGATATATCTGGGACTCTGAAAGCCTTACAAAAGCCAGCTCTAGTGCCTCTGCCGCTATTGCTAGCTTCACTGAGCTGCCGAAGAGTAAAACCTGACTTGAATTTTATCACGTTTGCTTGCAGATACTGTAAACACTATGGACAATACAGTCACCTCAGAGGAGAAGGGTAAACGCACCTGAAAGTCCTAATTTGGCTGCTTACACTTCACCAGCATAATATTTTGTGAAAAAAAGGATTTGACTGTCAGCACCCTAACAACTGAACAGTGTATATTTTATGGGGAAACCCATCAGCACTTGCACAAATAAGCTGATAATAAAAGAAGACACCTCCGAAAAATCTAACTGCTGCAAATGACAGTGTTTCCCTTGTATCACAAGATTATTCTCCATTTTATCTACACAGAAGAAGGTCACTCCACTGCACCAGGGAATTGGATATTCCAAAGTCTAATTTCAATCTGATTACAAAAACCAACCAAATTCAAACATTGAAATGCTCCATTAAAAGGGACACATTTATTGGTCGTTAAAGCCCTGGAGCAATTTGCATAAAAGATCCTGGTTACAAGGTCAGCTCTTGGAAGGCTGCGACTTAGAAAGCTCAGATTTCCTGCAGCTAAGAAGCTGTGTTGGCAATTTGCCACTATAATTTGTTCTTGATATTTTGGCCAAATTGGACCATTTCTATGAAACATTTCTGTTTAACTATTCACTACATTCTGATGAAATATGCTTTTCTGATTTTTTTTTTCCCTTCTGACTTTCTCTGTATATTGCTGAGCTCTTCAGTTTCACTAAACTATGGTTCTACCACTCACAAACCACAGCTTAAGGACAAAGTAGGCTGCCTGAAATGCCACACAACACTTCAGCAAAGCAAGCATTTTAGTGAGAAGCAACATGCTCTATTAACCCTACTGATCTAGCTTATCTAGATGAGTTAGCAGATTGAAAATGTCTTCCTGGGGACAATATGGGGCCACAAAAAATAGTAATTTGAATTCATCTTGCATTTACTGGAGCTTTGCTATATCAGTCTGCTAAAAAGTAGTGGCCTTGAAATACAGTTCTTTGAGTCGTGTACTAGTTTCATGCTGAGGCAGCTGCAAAAGAGCTACAGCAAGAATAAAAATCAGGAGCTGCTTTTTTTCAGTGTTGCGAAGATCAATTTCAAATAAAGACTACCTGTGAAATCAAGAACTCAGAAGCAAAGAAGAAAAGTATAGTGAGTTCTAAGGCCTTCTGAAGCAGATGTTTTTTCCATTTACCTGCTTTTATAGGTTTTATAAAATAATATGGCATAAAGCCTCCAAGACTTTTGATAAAATATATTCCATAGAGATACAAAAATGCGTCATAATAAAATGCAACACATACACTGATTGGCAATGATAGAGCTTTCTTCCTGTGAGGAGTGGATGTAACATGGGTCAGGCCATAGATTTCATCTGGTAGCTGTCAATTCTAGTGAAAACATAAGGAATAAAGGGGAAAAAACCTTTGCTTACAAGCATCTTGCGAAAGCACAGCGCTTCAAACCTGCATCATAGATGTCATTTTACTGGCATTTTTATCCGCTGTAATCCATCAATATGGTATGACACATCAAAGCTAGGCTTTAATCTTTTAAATTAATATTTTAAAAAGATTGCAAGTGTTTTGATTTGGATCCTTGGAAAAGCTTTTTATTTTCATGAATGAAAGGCAGACCTCAATACACGTTTATAATTTTATTGGTGCACTGATGACATTGCTTTCTTGACTTGGCAAAACTATCATATTACAATTGAAGTTAGAATTTTATTTCTTTCATCATTTACTGGCTCTTAGTAAATCTCAGATAAGGTTTCTCTATATTAAAAACTGTCACCAGTGAAATTCCAATAGCAATATTCATAAGAGCTTTTATTCTTTTTAATTTGGAGCACTCTTAACAGCATTCTCAACTTATGCAATGGAAATACACAGAATAACAGTGTTCACAAAAGAGGCAAAGAAATTTTACCGTTTTCAGATTTGTGGCTGCTACAAAAAATATTTTGAAGCAAACAGGAAACATATATTTGTTAGAATACAATTTCTGTTAAAAATTTCTGATGTTTCATTGTGTGGCAAAATGATTTGTATCTAGGGGAATCCCACCAAAATTAAAAGTTGAATCTCCTCATAGAGTGGTGAGACGCAATCCTACACATCTAGGGCTAGGATCCTTGGTATCACCTAGAGGCACTAACTATGAAAAAAAATATATCAATAAGACTTAAGTGGATCCAGGTTGCAGTGTGACACAGCTGCTGAGAATCCATGTTAACCAAATATGTATTTTATGGTTTCATTACCAACTACATGTATCTTGGTTCAACACACTGAACTTATAACTGGACCACATTAGATGCAACCATGGAACACAGCTTCCAGTAGGATTTAGTCCAAAAAGAATTTAGCTTGTGAGCTATAAGACTGTTCTGTAGTGTAAATTAAAGCATGATGACTGGGAGATTTGCTCTGAAAGTGCTTTAGTGCACTCTGCATCATGTTGTGCCTCTCCCGGATGCAAATAACTGATCGTATTTTGTTCCTATGACAACTGATCAAAATAACTGATCATATCTTGATCCTATGATCCTTGCTTACATTAAATGATGGAAAGAATTATCCATGAGATATGTAAAGTTCTGCTTTTGGTTCTCAGAGCTGTTTGTACCTTTCTAGACCCACTGAAAGTCTTAAAAATGCCTTCCTATTCCAATGGCTAAGATTTAGGAACTTCATTTTCTGTCTACACCCATTCTTGCATTTATGACTACACAGTGTCTGAGCTTGATAGGGTACAAATAGTGCATGTTTTTACCATATACCATAATGACTTAGAAAGTAGTGAATAGTACCTCTTCTTCTGATGCCAATTTAAAACTTACCAAGCTGAAGCAGACCTCAGTTCTGTCCCACTTCATAGATTAAAACTCCAATTACTTTATAAGTCAAAATGCTGCTGCTGCCTTATTTTGTAGAATAACTCATTCTAATATTTAGGGTCTTTACTCAGTATATAGACTGTAATATATAGACTTCAACAGAAACGACATTTCTAGAACTGGCTCCTCATTCTGTACACTGTCTGACTTATCTAAACAGGCTCACTGTCTGAAGATCTTCAAAGTCTGTACCTCTGGCGGTCTCTGAGGACACAGTCTTTATTTTACAAAAACTAACCACAGAGAATTCATTTAGGTCCCTCACTTTCCACCACTGATGGTTAGTAATTCAAACATAATGTGCACTACATTAGAAAGAATTGTCTGACGCTATTCTTTTAACTAAATAGATGACACTTTTTCTTCCTTCGGCAAAAATCAAAGGCCTTGGGGAAGGGTTCAATAAAAATATGACAGAAAAATCATGGCCTTTACAAGAATTGACTTTAATATCTTACGGACTCAATTTTTACTTAGCCCTACTTGCGTCCTTCTTGAGTTTCCTCTGTTTTATAATGATCCAAACATCTCTATGACAAAGATATTTTAGATCTACATGCATTTTGAAGATACAGGATATAGAAATCCTGCTCCACGATGTTCACCTTCTTTTTATTTGGGGAAAGATTCCTGGAAAAGACTGGAAAAGGTTGAGGAAGAATTGGTTCTTACTGTATATCCAGAGAATGTTAATAGCTCTAAATCACCAGTCATGAGTTATGTCCTTTCTACTGTTGGCTCATTACTTGCAACCATATCTTCTCTCACTAAAAGTCCACTAAAATGCTTTTTAATTTGCTTTTCAATTTGCTGGTGCAGTTTCAACACCACCTGTGAGAGATAAAGAGAGCTCTTCCTACCTGCAGTTGAGTAGTTAAGACATCAGTTTGTCTTAAAAAATGGCCAAAAATAAATAAATCATATTCTGTACTATCTAAAGACAAATCATTCCAACCAAAGTGTTCATTTACCTACACTACAATTACTATTTGTACAATTAAAATTAAAAATACTAATTGTATTTTTACATTTTTACATTTTATTATGTTTAATTGTACAATTAAAATTAAAAATACTAATTTGTACAATTAGTGTACAAATACACTACATTAGACTACAAGCATTTGAATAGCTTTTTTTTTTTCTTTTCTTACAGTAACTAAAAAGGATTTTATTCTTTTCCATTCATTATGTGATAGAGTCCTATGCAACACTAGAATAAATAATAACTTATTCCTTACAATGTTTAATGAAGCCAGAATACTGCCCATCGGTCTTAGAAGTCTTCTAAGGAAAGGAATAACTTAGGGTGTAAAGGAAATAAATAATAATAATAATAAATTAAATTTAATTTTTAAATTAAAAAAAAATTGTAAAGCAAAATATTCTTAAGAATTTTCATTCATGAAAATCATAATGCCTCAATGACTATGTTAGCATTTAAGCTATGTTAAAATAGAGAGATTTTCATTAGAAATTTACACAACAGTAAGGCTGTTACGAGAGAGATCATACTTTCGTATTGGAAACAAGTCTATCCATATCCTAACTATTGCACTGACTACTAATCTTTGATTATGTTTTATTTTGATTATGTTTGATTATAATACATAAAATTTGCTTACAAACAACTTTTTTTTTTTTTTTTTTTTTTTTTTTTTTTTTTTTTTTTTTTTTCCAATTTTGTAATACACTTGTTTTCATCCTCATTCCATTTGGAACAAACTTTAAAAATGCTTAAAAAATAACTAAGAGTATATCATATCAAGGGTAAACAGATAATAGAGCCTCAATACTTTTTCAGAGATAGACAATTCACTTGAAAGCTTAAATAATGCTTCTGCACACAGTTAAGGTCACTAGCTAATTTATGTTCCCCTGTGGAAACCAGGCTTACTTTTATCTGCAAAGGAAGTTATTCTAGGGTGAACAATAAACAAATCTACAAAGATATTTACTAATCACCTTTAACCTTTTCTGAATTTATGACAAAAACATTTCTAATTCCTAATTAATTGATAGTAAGATCACGATGGGATGCCAATCTTCTTATTAATGCTCTAAGGATCATTAGAAATGTACTTTAACTCTTGCTTCCAAGAATTTAAAAATATTTTCTGAAGCAGGAGCAATTACGTTCCTCTTTTTTTTTTTTTTTTTTCCTGTCTATTTGTGATAAGTCTTAGTAATTCTGAAGACAATGACAAAAGGCTGGTTCACTTAAATGTATACTGGATTTCATCCAGAAAGTAAAAAATAAACACTTTCTTAGTATTTCACATTTAAATCAGAATAACTTCTATCTGATCCCAATTATTGGTGTGAAAGTATACTATTGATACAATCAGTCAATGGATACAATGAACTCAAGCAGTTGCCCATTGTAACATTTGGACAATAAAAAATAAAGGCAAAAAACCTTAAAAATAAAGGCAAAACCAACTCGGGCAACTGAAACCACAAGCATTAACAGAAAGAAGTTCAAAGACACTGTAATAATGTTAAAACTTAATGGGCCACGTTCCCTGGAAATATCATTCCAGGGTTGTTTGTACAGAAGAGAGGTGGGCCCATTTCTTTGTATTCCATGACCTCTATAGAAACCTGGTAACGATGGCAACGAACTGAAAAATATATGTCTCCAATATTCTGCAGACAACAATAAAAAGGAGATCTTAAACTGTGTTTATGTACAAGTAACAGCCATTTCCCCCTTGGGCTTCTGTCCTACAAAAACTTATCATAATATACACTGGTAGTTTCAATAACTTCAGTATGTTCAATGAATGTCATCCAAACTGGAGATTTAAACCTTGCCTATGCCAGAAGAGGTTTTTACTTATATCTATACTTGTATATTTAAACCATTCAATCTTTTAAACAGCAGTACTGTTACAGCAGGCTTTTGTCCATCTAGCACATAAACTGGAGATCCATGCTTAGTAGGGCTCCACTGGCTACCATAAATTATATCAGTAAAATCCAGACACATACATTCAACTTTGTCAGCAGTATCAGCTGAAAAATAGGAAATTAATCCCTGCAAACTCAGTTATGCTTGAAAATTGTAAGTACACTTGGACTACTACTTGTTAAGTATTGCATGAATATATACACAAAGAAAAATAGGTGCTCTCACATAAAAAAAATAAATAAATAAACAACCTATTTTATTTTAGAACGCAACATAAAAACTGATGAATCAGCTGAATAATTCTGGCATGTTAACGTGCCTACCTCTAATACTGAAGTAACTACTAATAATTCAAAAATAGCCAAGGAAATAAAGAACTAGCAGCAGGAGGTGTCTGCAGTGGAAGCAGCATTAGTTTCAGTGGTAATCTAGACTTTCCATCCCCACAATATGTCTTAAGCCCTTTATCTGATTACAGAACTCATAAAGATAAGAAAATTGAGGAGTTCTTCAAACAGCAAGGTAAAATCCCTCTGTAAGTAACTGGCAAATCCACCCAATGTTGAACTGACATATACACATGGGATAGATTTTAAATTTACCTCCATATCTTTACTTTTAAAAAGGTAAACAAGCATCAGCCTGTGGTAGCCTCTAACCCAACCTTTCCTTCCCCTAATGTAGAATTCTATCTGATAGTACCTGAGAATATCTGAGCTATCTGAGAATGAAAAATAATTCTGACTGAACACCTGATTTCCTCTCTCTTCCAAAAAAAACCCCTGTAAATCTACTAATATTCTGTTGGTTGTGGTGAGGTAAGAAAATATGTATTCAAATTGGTCCAAAAAATACTTTTTATATCAAGGAAATTTAAATAATTTGAACTACAATAATCCAAAGACAATATATTTAAAAAATATTCCATAATCTACTTTTTCAATAAAATACATTACTACAACACCTAAGGCAAAAAGCTTCAACCTGGAGATTTTCATAATGCATAACTGCCCATCACTGACTGGACCTGGTATGTCTTAAAAATTGTTTCTTAAGTATCTAAGAGTGAAATTAGGGAAAGAAAAAAAGTACCAGTCATTTGTATTAAGAAAGAAAAATGTCCTCCATTTATTCCATTGACAATTTTTAATACTTCATTGTTCTTCAACAGGTAATTCATAACTCGTTTGGATGTTATGACTATGTCCAAAATGTTCAGTGGTTGTAAAAAAAAAATGAAGCAAATAAAAAAAGCACAAAAAATAAAACCCAAGCATTGAACTTAAAAATAGTAATACTCTTGGTTTTCATTTAAATAGTTTGGCTGCTAAATTATCTAAAGATATAGTTGTTACTAAACATGTTCCCTTTCTTCATGATTTGCCTACATGCTAATAATTGCTTTGTAGTCCTACCAAATTCTCCACAGAAATAAAAGTGCTTTGCTTTCACACACTGTAAGTGTGTGATTAGAACTACTCAGCTGTTGGATGAATTGACAACCCAGTTTCTGAACAGGTTATGAATACATAAGCGGCCCCTTGAAACATGGTAGAAATCACACAGTATGAGAAATGTTCGATAAGACATAATACCTACACACCAATGTGCAAATATGGAGAGATAGCAGTTTCTAGCCTAGTTTTTGAATCTTAATAGACATGAAATTTGATCCAGACCCCACTGCATTAGAAAAATATGGGTAACTTTGTGTGGACTCTAATCAGATGATTTGTTCTTCCTTTTTTTTTTTTTTTTTGGATTTGTAAAGTTTTTGCTCATGATCTCAAGGAAGCAACAAGTTTTTTTCAATGGATGAAACAGGACAATGAAGCTATTGTGAACCATGATTGTTGCTATACAATTTCAGAGGGAGAGAAAACTAGGGCATGTTCTGTGAATCCTAACACTGTGTCACAATGTGGTAATGAAACAGCACAGTAAGACTCTGCTGCTGTGAATAAAGAAGGGAAGACTGTTCTCACACTGAGGTGAACATGAAGTCTTTTTCCAAAATCCAGTTTGCTTCATAATGAATACTCATTTCTCATTATATCTTATCATCACCTAAGTTTTTGACCAAAGCCAGACAGAATTCTGATGTTAGTAATGGGAATCCTTTCAGGTGTTGAATACTCATCAGTGAGGCACAAAACAACCACCCCTTAGACAGTTTAAGGAAAATAAGAAATGCCTATTTTTTTTCAAAAGACTTGCAGCAATGGTTCAGATCCCACAAACGAAGAAGCACTGTGATGAAGCAGTGTTTTCTGACACCTTATTTCTCAGTGCATATTATTTCAGCTTTCCTGATTCCTAGATTTAAATGGTCATTTAAAGTCAGTGTCATTTTATCTGAAACCAACTACAAGGGTAGTCTGATAAATAGCCTATACTTTTCAGAAATAATTTAATGAATAAAGTAGATTCATTTGGATAGGCCAAATGGTTTGTGGTTTTTTTTTTTTTTTACATAAAATACCTTGTGCTAGACTGCATCCAAAATTGAAGTAATTATCTGTGATTTTCAAAAGAAATGTTTTTAAATAGTAACAAAAAGGAAATACACTCTGCACAGCCTTAGATATATCAATTTTAAACTTCTTTATGTAAATTGCATTACTTTTATATGCTCGGATATAACTTATTAGTATAACAAATTAACCCATACAGTCTCTTTGTAAGAGATAAGTATATTCTGTACCATCTGATCTGAAATATGCATAAGTACATACCTAAGCTAGAGCAGTTTCCCAGACTATTGTTTTCCACTAAGATTTTATGTGCAGGAAAGTTTCTTCATGTTTCATGTATAAAATATAATGGTAGTCTCAAACTCGACTTTATCAACTTCTCATTCCAATCATATGTGAGAAGATTCAACATTGAAAAATTGTTTGTATTAGGAATAATTTAAAATAGATAACTGAATGAACATATGCATACAGGCACCTGTGATTCAGTTTTTTCAAAACTGTTTCTTTAACTTTTTTTTTTTTTTTTTTTTTTTTTTTTTTTTTTTTTAAGTCACGTATTCTGGAATACAAGTACTTCTCATTCAATGTGTGGAAAAAGAATTCCGTTCAGAATGTTTCCAATGACAACCTCTACAAGAAGAACTGCACATGCAAATAGCTTGTTTTCAATATGAACTGCTTGACTGTACAAGCAAATTCCTACTTTCCTATGGTAAATATATTACTTAGCAAAATCATAGAAGTTTTCAGCTTACATATTTTAAAACTGAGCAAAATTAGATTAGGTTATTGAACATAAGTAACAATTTTGAAATCTTTACCATAATCAGTGGGTAGTTAGTCAACTGAGCAGTCCAACTTACTGGACATTTAGTATTAGGTAAATTGAATTTTTCACTGCACTCTATTGACAAGGGTAGATTTGCTTCACTTTTCACACGTAGGTATCCTACATCTTCTGTGACACAGGGAACTCTGCCCATTCTCCCTTTCATGCTACGGAATGGTATTCATCTTAGAAGTTTCATCTCCATGTAACAGTCTCTTATTCCAATCATAGTACTTCAAATGCTCAGGTATCTCAACTGGCAAGAAATGCCATATAGGCAATTAAAAGAAATGATGGAATCCTAGATATCCATCAACCATAGTGAGAGGTTAGACACCTGTTGTCATGTAGGCACCGGAATTTAAATACCCTTATACAGATTTTTTAAATTGAGAGAAAATCACTCATTTTCTGATAGACATTGAACTGAACTGACTTCTTACTCTTCTGTATCAGTTGATAACTCGGATTTCAACAGAAGCTCCATGAACATTAATCATCTTTTAACAACTTTAGACATCATGTTTCATTTTGCTTTACAAGTGCTAAAGGATCTTTTTTCAGGAGTAGAAAAATATACAGAACTGCATGGCATCAGAAAATATAGAAAGACAAAGAAAAAAAAAGACTACCACTTTAAATGTGAAACCATCAATAGAACTGTAATTCAATGTAATATGAAAAAAATGAGGCTCATCTTCCTGAGGGATTTTTTTCACTGGATGTTTGGACTATGAAATAAGGCAAGGATATAAAAGAACTGCATGCCTTGAAATGCTGCAAATAAGTTGTTGGGTTTTTTTTTTCTGGTGAAAAGGGAGAAGGGATGTGTTTGTTACAAATATTCTTACATGCTCTTTGGTAAACTAAAAAGCACTGGTATTCTTTTTCTTTAAATCTGCAGCACTGCATGCTGAAAGTGACCTACATCACTCTCCATATAGTACATCAAATAATCCATTATTTAACAAATCAGTGAAGCACCTCTAGTAAATGAAAGGAACCTATAGCTTTAATCTCACTTCGATTAACTTCATTCTTCTCAGAAAGCAGACCTCAATTTATATCAATTTGCAGTAATCTTTACAAGAAAATGCTACTTCACTTACACATGCTGTTTGACAGCAAAATGAATTTCTCAGGCATTTGGATACTCTATGATAGTTCCAATAAAAATTGCCCCTAGTAACAATGTGGAAGCTGAACACTTTCTGTCTGCTTAAATGATTTCTTTGGTTAGACAGATGATGAGGTTTAATGATGTATGTTGTGAATTCTCTCCACTAACAAATACAAGTAGCACTTTGATCAGTGAAAAGACCTCAAGGACATTTGGTACAGCCATTTAAGCTTTCCTTCATGATTCTATAGATAGCAGCTTTGTTACTGTATTAGGATATACAAATATATATTTCTGTAAATGACCAAATTAATTAAATATTTTCTGAAGGACAGTAAACCAGCATATTTTTTTTGCCGATGGGGAAACCATGGAAAAATAAGGTATTGGAATAATGTTTTCTAAGTGGGGCGATCTAAACGTAATTAGTTACCTAATTAGTAACTATACTTAATTTAGGTGGCCCAATTCTGTTGAGTATCTGTACTTCTTAATTTTACTGATTATTCTTTAGCACTCTCGTATCTGAGTGCAATTTTTCAGGGTGTAAAGACATGGCTCTCACAACAGACACTCAGATAGTTACCTCGTTTATTTGCTTAACTATAGTGAGACTTGGAAAATAGTGCAGAAATAGAGGCTTCGGGATAATTTGTACATCTACTTACTTTTGCAGAGCTAGGTGTAAATCCACAAGATTGCCCATGTCCAAAAGAAATGCTGAGAACTCTTTTTAAATTGTTCCCTAATCTCATAAATCACCTCGAGCCCTAGAGAAGCCAATACCTTTGCCAGAATAACATGCCTACAACTAAATTTCAACACACCAAAGACATCTGGTGATCAAGTCCCAGCAGATCAGCCAGTTCATTTATTTTTCACTTCTGATGTTTTTACACTCAAATAAATCTATATAAAACATACACACTGGAAAATATTTGGCAGCAGGAATGAAGCATGTGTGAACCTGTTAGTTAGCAAATACATAACAACCAAGGGGTCTGTCGAAAGGGCAGTTAAAACAAAAGTAGGATCAAGTAGGATCAAGTTCCCACACCAACATGTAGAGAAACTTGTAAATGCTTTAGCTTTCAACTGTAAGACTCTTCTCTGCAGCCTTCTCTATTTGAATAACACAGTTTTTTCTTGCTACCAAGTCCAACACCTACAGCACAAAGGATCATGAAAAGCTTACTCCAAAATAATCTGTCTGAAGACTGAGAAATTCCCTGCAGCACAGGAGATGAGGGTTCAAAGTGTTGCTTCTAATCCAGCTGCACAAAGCTACAAAACGTGTGTCAGACCATCAACATAGAACTTAAGTGAGTATAGGGTCCAACATAATATCCAGTTAAAGAAGTGGGTGTTCATTTTAAGATTTTCAGTGCTAACTACTCGATTGTTATAAAAAACAGACATCAGTGTTCCCAACCATAACAGAGCTGGACACCTCACTCCCATTCATATTTATGCATATTTGCGGTTGACTTGAACTCCAGGCCAAATTTACGTATCTACGTCTAGACTTCTATTCATTTGCTCACACTCTATTAGGAATACGTGGCAAGGTTTTAGTATCAGAAGGACTGATGGTTTGGTCTCAGTGAGCAGAGACCAGCAGCTGCCCCGTGTCAGATAAGAGTCTATTTCAGCTGCTCCAAAAGGGACTCACCAGTGGACAGAGCTGAGCCGTGAACTGCACTGGTTGTGTCTCTGGGAGAGGAGCTTTAAGAAAGAGGAAAAATCTGCTATGCAGCAAAGCTGAGTGAGAGGAATGAGAAAATGTAGAGAGAAACAGCCCTGCGGCCTCCAATGTCAGTTGCTCTAGGTATGGAGCAAAAGATCCCTGCAGCCCAGGGGAGACCCATGGAGGAGCAGGTCATGCCCCTACAGCACGTGGGTACCATATGGAGCAAATCTCCATGTGCATCCATGGAGGAGCCCACGGGGCAGCAGTGGATAGACCGGAAGGAGGTATACCCCATGGAGAGCACCTGCAGGAGCAGTATTGGGCCAGAGCTGAAGCCCATGGGGAGCAGCCTGTGGGGAGGAGAAGAGCTGCTGCTCATGGAGACCTGTGCTGAAGTAGTGCGCTTCTGAAGGATAGGCCCCATGGCATGGAGCCACGTTGGAGCAGTGCTTGAAGTGCTTCAGCACGTGGGAAGCCCATGTAGGATCAGTTTGGGAAGGATGGCAGCCTAATGGAACAGAGGGAGAGAGTGATCAAGAAGGAGTAGCAGAGACAAAGCCTTATGGACTGACTGCCACCCCCATTACCCTTTCCTCCCTTGTGAGGAGGAGGTGGGAAGGTGGATAGAGATAAAAATGTTTTTAATTTGCTTTTTTCTTTTAGTTTCTTACTGCTTTAGACTGTCAGTAATAGGCAATAAATTACATTAATCTCTCTAAGCTGATTCTGTTCTGCTTGTGACAGTAACTGGCAAGTGATTTCCTAGTCCTTATCTCAACCCTTGCGCTCTTTTTTACACTGTATTTTCTCCCAGTGTTATTTAGAGGAGGGGAAGTGAGACTGTGATGGGGTAGAGTTTAGCTAGCCATCAGCATGGAACCAACACCCCCCCCGTACACAGGTACCTGGTGCATTTTGAATTGCTTTTAAGTTGCCTGACCTCCAGAAGGTGATTCAAGAAGAATGATGCCAAAATTGCCATCCTCTCAGGCCAACATTTTTGACACTGTAGCACATCACAGATGTGTTACATGCCTATCATGGTGTAACTGTATATAATCCTAGATCTTTTTGTTCAAAAGAGTCTAAATTATATAAGATCTGAACAAAAGTAGGCATTACTTTAACTGTCTCAACAGTTAAATAGTTAAATGTTGACACTAGAGAGTGTGTTTCAAGGTATCAAAGATTAAAAAGTTTACTTGAGTAGATTTATCATGAAATTATTCTCACCACAAAATTTTAGTCAAAAATCAATGCATGAACTTGTTTCAAAAAACTGAAAAATCTCTTTCTGATTTTCAGTTGTGTGGTTTTATGAACATAGTTAGAAACAGTGGAGAAATTAATGTTAGTAAAATGTTTTCTCTGTGATGTTTCTCACTGACCGTTAAGCAAAAGAAACTCCCAGAAAAGACATATTTGGGTTTGGGATTTCTAACTAAAGATGTCAGTCCTAAAATTCCTTTTTTATATTATCTTAGATTGCTTTGCACCATGTTACACTGTGAGCATATGTATAATTAATATGGCAGCAGCAAATCCAAACATATGGATTTGCATGTTTTGTGTTGGCCTTTTTTAAAAGGATAACAATCTGTACAAACACGAACAAACTCTCTTGTCCTTCACTCTTCCCTCCCTCTGGGGTTAGTATTGTACTAAGAGCAAAGGCAGACAATTTACAAAGCTTTTTGATGTTTAAATTTACAGACATCTAAGCAAATGTTATAATTTTGCAGTAAAGTTTTATTTATTCGTGACCTTTAGCTGATTTGTGGACAATTACTTGAGAATCACAGAATCAGAGACTGGCCAGGGTTGGAAGGGACCTCAAGGATCATGAATCTCTAACCCCCCTGCCACATGCAAGGCCACCAACCACCTCATTTAATACTAGACCAGGCTGCCCAGGGCCCCATCCGATCTGGCCTTGAACACCTCTAGGGATGGGGTATCCACAACCTCTCTGGGCAGCCTGTTACAGCACCTCATCACTCTCTCTGTAAAGAATTTCCCCCTGATGTCCAACCTAAATCTCTCCTCCCTCAGCTTAAAACCATTTCCCCTCATCCTGCAGTTATCAACCCTTTCAAAGAGTTGATTCCCCTCCTGTTTGTAGGCTCCCTTTAGGTACTGAAAGGCTGCAAGGAGGTCACCCCGCAGCCTTCTTTTCTCCAGGCTGAACAAGCCCTGCTCCCTCAGCCTGTCTTCATAGGAGAGGTGCTCCAGTCTTCTGATCATCTTTGTGGCTCTCCTCTGCACCCTCTCCAACAGCTCCCTGTCTTTCTTGTACTGGGGGCTCCACACCTGGATGCAGTATTCCAGATGGGGCCTCACAAGAGCAGAGTAGAGGGGGACAATCACCTCCTTGTCCCTGCTGGCCACCCCTCTTTTGATGGATCCCAGGATACCATTTACATTCTGAGCCACAAGCGAACACTGCTGGCTCATGTTAAGTTTTTCATCTATCAGGACCCCGAGGTCCTTCTCCACAGGGCTGCTTTCAAGGACCGCTCCTTCCAGTCTGTATGGATGCCTGGGATTCCTCCGGCCCAAGTGCAAAACTTTGCACTTTGCCATGTTGAACCTCATCAGGTTCACCCGGGCCCACCTTTCCATCCTGCTGAGATCCCTCTGAATGGCATCCCTTTCTTCAACCATGTCAACCACACCACTCAGCTTGGTGTCATCAGCAAACTTGCTGAGGGTGCACTCGATTCCGTCATTGATGTCATTGATAAAGATGTTAAAGAGCACCTGGACATAGAGCCATTGATGACCACCCTCTGTCTGCGGCCTTTCAACCAGTTTCCTATCCATCCAGTGGTCCACCCATCAAATCCACATCCCTCCAGTTTGGAGATATGGATATGGTGGAGGACCATGTCAAAGGCCTTGCTCAAGTCCAGGTAAATGACACTGGTCACCTTTCCCTTGTCCACCAATGCCAACATTCCATTACAGAAGGCCACAAGACTGGTTATGCATGACCTTCCCCTGGTGAAGCTGTGCTGGCTGTCTCGGATCACATGCCCATTCCTGATGTGATCAAGCATGTCACCCAGGAGGATCTGTTCCATGATCTTCCCAGGAAGTGGGTGTCTGACTGAAGTCTGGATTAAAGATTTCTGAGAAAAATGACCTTTTAAGAATAAATCCCTGTACTTCATATATAGATGAAAAAGATAGATTTACTTATGTATCTATCAGTTCAAGAAATAATATTTCACTACATTTCTATTTTGTTGTTCTGACATTGATTATTTCAATTTTAAGATAAATCTGAGAGCTATTTAGGCAACATAGTATGCATATAGAAGTGATGATGCTTTATTAATTCCATAAATCACAACTGAGTTTGGCTTGAATGGTACTGAAGATCTGGATAAAAATTACCTTTAAAAAGAAAAAAACAAACCAAACAAAACAATGGGGATAGAGGAAGGAAAAAAACAACACACTACAACAAATTAACACAAATAGGTAACATTTTTTAGCAGTGCAATTTTTGTATGTGATGCCCATTCTGGGGCACAAGTGTGTTGGCAGCTAAAGCAGAGATGCACCCAGGCAAATTACAGCTTTCCTGAGGACAAAAGGAAGGGGGAAAGCACCATATGTGTTTAAAATTAGAAACTCCTCTCAGAGCTGATGATTACAGTTAAATATAAATGAGGGAATCCAGCCCACAACTGTCAAACAGAAACAGCTCCATAGCCTTAAGGGCCTTTCTTAAAACCATCTGAGTTCTAGCCTGCTGAAAGTTAAGAAAGGTGATCAGTCATGCATCCCACAATCATATAGGAAAAAATACTTAATAAGAGTCATAAGATATTTGACCCAAAAGATTTGATCTAATATTCTTTATATAATATAAAATTATCTTGCTTGACTTCATCAGAAGTCCCTGAGGAATTATTGCATAGTCACTGCTACTGTGTTTTATTAACTGCCCATTTTTCCTTAAATGAACCTTGCTTAAGATGCCTACTCATTTCAGCTTTCATAAAGGTCATTCCTGATTTTGAGAGCATGGATGAAATACAGAAATACTTATATTCTTTGCCTGGCTTTTATGACTTCCTAATTTTCCTGTGTTTGTGTTCCCTTTACTCTCTTAATTCCCCTTCTTTTTCCTTTCGGCTCATGCTCATTTTGTGCATGGATGTCTGAGGACAAAAAAAAAAAAAAAAAAAAAAAAAAAAAAATAGCCTTATAGATATTTTCTCTCTTTATAGATATTTTCTCTCTTTTAACAAGTTAATAAAGAAATAGTCCACGATGAAGCTACATCAGAAACACAGAGCCTTTTTCTTTATCCAACAGATACAAAAAGCCTGTTTCCTAATCAACAGCAAGGTATCTAGAAAGAAATTCTACCAAAGATACTTATTCTATTCAATGGATAGTTATTCAATTAAGATGAAATGCACTCCAGCTGTGAAAGGAGGGAAAATCTATCAATCTTAAGTGATCTGAAGAACCAAACAATAGAAAAAAAGTCAGGAAATACACAGGCTTGTTTCTCCGCTTATTTGCATTTTTTTCCTCTGGTAATACATTATGCCAGTATAAATGAGTGCATGACCAATGACTGAGATTCATATTTTTTCTTCTATAAACCTACAGGAAATCACTCAAGCTATTGGTCTTGCAACTAAAACATCTGCACTGTCATGGATTTATTTCATATTACAGTCTTAATTAGCTCACATGGGCATAAAATCTAAAGATGAAAAATGTCTTTCCTAATACAAGGAGGCAGGGTTTTCAATATCTCAAATCCTATTTATTTTCCTTTCAGATATGGTACAGTATATAAATAATCCGTGGGCTTCATGAAGAGCTCTGTATATCAGAACTTAGAGTTCCTACAAAAAGGATTTAAAATCATGAAGTAATAATAAAATTTCCTCTGTGAAATTCTTTTCACATAAGAATTTTTACCTAAAATAAACTTACAAAATGGTTTAAAAATGCAGGAGATGCAGTAATTCTACCAACTCTGCAAGCACATGGTGTTACATTTTTTGTTTATATTTAATTTTTACATTTATTTCAGAGAACTAAATTCCAACAGAAGGAAAAACAATGATTTTGTATAACATACCAATATGTCCTGGAAGTCAAGAAATTGAAAAATGACATTTTTTTTCTCAGATCATTTGCAGTTATCATACTCATAGGTGATCTCTCGTTATTTATTTTTTAAGCAGCAATGATTTTTGAAGCTGCCACCGACCCTTTAAAACTGCTAAAAGGTTTCCATTTGTTTCCAGATTTTAGTGACTTCTAAAAAGTCAGCTTCAGTTTAAACTTTCAAAGCTCATTCTCAGCCCCAAAGTAATTTCAGCAGAAATCATAAATGTCCTCCTGAAACTCACTAATTTGACATGCCCATACAAAGTGATTGAGAGGGCTGGAAACATATGATTAGTGGAGCTTCATAGTGAAACAACCACATCACATTATATGCAGATTGCACTGCTCATAGTTACATTTCCCTTAACCCCTTGGTATCAGCATGTCTGATACGAGACACTGTCCTGATTTAAAAGCACATACACAATGAATCTACCCTGGGGGCAAAGAAATAAAAAAATGCCAAAGTCAAAAAGAGACAGCAACTTGATACTTTGCTTGGCTGACAGGGGAAGAACTGATTTCACCCATCAGTAGAGATGGGAATGCAGGAAATGAAAAACATAATACAAAAATAAAATAGATAGCAATTGAAATTTTACATCTGGACATGCTCAGTGATGATCAGCTAAGATTTTGGCAGAGCACAATGAAAAACCATCTTCTTTGTGACCTCGCTGCACATTTTCTCTGCCCAGCTTGGCAGGCACATCTGCTACTGGAACAATTTGCATGAGGCAAATTTTAATTGAGTCACTGAAACACACAGCCGTAGTCTGCAGAAACCAAACAGATCAAACCTGCTATTCCATCAAAAAAAGAGAAAAATACAACTGTGAGAAAACAATAATTGGTCCAGTAATATTAAAGTATTTCCAACTTCTGCTGTCTTGCACATTTCAAGCCTAAATCCTTTTCTTCTTCCTTTTCTAAATTAATTTTTTTTCCTCTCTGCAAACATATCTTAGTACAGAATACATCGACATGCTTCTTTCCCTGTCAACTTGCCCTCCCAAAATGAATGAATCTTAGCAATCATGTTACTCGGAAATCAACAGTAGCAACACAACTGCAAGTTCACCCAAACTTTAACCGCTCATCTCAGTAAAATCATTCTCCCAATTAAGGAAGGCTAGATGCAAGAATTAAGCAAAACAATTTCCATTTCTCCTTCATTTGAAAATAACGAAGAATATATCAATATATAAAGTAATTCCATTAAGGTAACTACTCAGATAATGTTTTATTTAAATCTGAATGCTGACACTGAGATTCCCATTGAAGTCTTTACTTGGCCACACACATATCCTACGTAAAAATGAAAGCCGATATCTCTTAACTGAAGTCCCAATTTTGTAAATTATTTGTCAATTTAAATATGTATGTTTATGTGAACATACATACAGCCAGAGTATACATTGCTCATTAGCAGTATTCAACAGCATCACTGAGTTCTCACAATACTGTAAGTGATCAGCACTGTGTTGAGATGACAAGCAGGTAACCACATACAGTTCATAAGCAATTCACATCTGCTCACCATACTGAGAGTGCAGCATGTGGCCAGTCTGTTGACATAAAGATTTTGGGGTAATGTAAATTTTGTGACATAGAAAATGAACTGGCCAAGTTTTGAGAGCTAGGTTGCAGCTGCATACCTTGCCCAACACTTTCAGAGTAAATCCTCAAAGCAGCTCTGCTAAGCACACAGTATACAGTTTTGGATCTTTCCCATATGAAGATGTTGAACTGCAGTTCATGCAGCTGTGAAGGCTGGCCAGACACATCCACCCTGCAGCTGAGTTGGTTGACATCAAATACAGGTCTAAAACTTGGAGAAATCCCTGGCCAACTTTGCTGACTTGTGAAGACCTAGAAATGTTCTTTGTCCTTGCAAAAAAAGACATCAGTATCTTTCTAGGATTTTAGATAAGCTTTCCAGTCATGTACCTCAAAAGCAGTGTACAGTGTACAGAAGTGGAGATACCAGACATGGCCTATGAATCTACTAGTTTCAAGAAGAGATATACCTAGCTTTCAGATAGATGCAGTGTAGCATCCAGTCTACATCTTTCTCACAATCCTCTGTTCATCCAGTGACATAACGTCTATGGGTACTCCATGAGAGCTCACATTTTTCTAGGAGAAAGTAACTGTTAAAGTTTCCTTACTGAGGACAGAGATCATGAAGGATAATTTTGAATATTCTGTTATTTCTTTTAAAAAGGAAAAAAGAAGTCAGCTTGTTTAACTGATTTTTTTGGACAGCATCTCCATGGATATATACAAAGTTTGTTTAACAGGAAAATGTAAGATGTGAAGCTCAGCAATACATTTCAGAAAAGGGATAGGAGAAAAATGTAATTGTAAAGTAGGACTAAATTAATATAGCATAAGACTTCTAATTTTTGATCTAATTTCATTTCATATTGTATGTTTTCATCAGAGTATCAAAACAGTTCAAAAATGTTTTCATGTAGTGTGCACTGTATCTTTTTTTCCAAGCATACATATAAATTTGCAATTGCATACGTAAAAAAGGATTCACTTATTCTTCATCTTTATTTAAGTGTTCTGACAATTCATTGACAATATTGCAACCTGCACTCTGGTTCACATGCAGTACTGGCTGCAGACCCATTAGCAATAGGAAATTGAGTCAAGAAAGCATGCAGGTACACACTGTTTTCTAAACTCAGAGATCAGGCCAAGAGCCAGCACACTGTAAAATGGGAAAGCATCCAAAAGAGAGCTTTATGCTGTTCTCAGGCATAAATATTTATCAACCAGTGCAAGAGAATGTGACATTCCTCCACAAGCAAAGAATTTGCTCAGAAAGCATTTGAGAAGAGACAGACGGGAGAAAAAAGAAGATGGGGGGGAAAAAAAAAAAAAGACCCATAGAAACCAGTTGCTTTTGTGATGTGAAGCTGGGTTATAGCACAGAGCCCTAAGTAAGTTGAACTAATCATGTTAGTCAGTAAGTAAGTCAAGTAAGTCAATAAGTAAGTTGAACTAATCTTGTTCCCCTATATTCAGCACTCGTCAGGCCGCACCTCGAGTACTGTGTCCAGTTTTGGGCCCCTCACTGCAAGAAAGATATTGAGGCCCTGGAACGTGTTCAAAGAAGGGCAACGAAGCTGGTGAGGGGTCTGGAACACAGGCCATATGAGGAGAGGCTGAAGGAGCTGGGAATGTTCAGCCTGGAGAAGAGGAGGCTCAGGGGAGACCTTATTGCTCTCTATAACTTCCTGAAGGGAGGTTGTAGTGAGCTGGGGGTCGGCCTCTTCTCTCGTGTCATTAGTGATAGGACCAGGGGGAATGGTTTCAAGCTACGCCAGGGGAAATTCAGGCTGGACATGAGGAAGTATTACTTTTCAGAAAGGGTGGTCAGGCACTGGAATGGACTGCCCAGGGAGGTGGTGGAATCACCGACCCTGGGGGTGTTCAAGGAAAGACTGGATGTTGTGTTGAGGGACATGGTTTAGTGGGAGCTATTGGGAATAGGTGAACGGTTGGACTGGGTGATCTTTTAGGTCTTTTCCAACCTTAGTGATTCTATGATTCTATGATTCTATGATTCTATAATCACTGTTACTTTTGTTGTCAGGAAGAATGAAGCCTCTTCCAGAACACCAGCCATCTCCATGACTTGCCAATCATTGAAGAAGAACCAAAATGGCAAAACATCTTCACACCACTTGAAAGCTTAAGATAATTTACAAGTTGATGCATGTGCTACATGGAAACAAGCAGGCTGTGAGCAAGCACCATACTCATCTCATTAAAGCACTACACACCTTTTCTAGCTTTCATTTAGTTTCCTCTCAGAGAAACACAATCAGCTTGCTTAGTTTCCTAATGAGTATAATAGACAATCATGTAAAGTAGACTATTGCTTGGTAAAAATGCAGTGTAGAACTGCAGGCAGTCTATTAGATGTAAACTTGCTTAATTCTTTAATTATGTGTCTTTGATCAAAAGCAGCTCATTTGGAAAGAGTTTTTAAAAAGTGAAGTAATGAGTACTCACCTTTCATGCACAACATTGACTGTTAGGCCAACCTGATATAACTGTGGAATCACTGATTGTACGTCAAGAACACCACTAAAAATTGAGATAATAAACGTTACTTACAGCTATTAAAGCTTTTCTTTTTCAGAGACACAGACCTGTAAGAGCTGTTCTGCACTTTTAGCTTTTCTTTCCATCTCTGTCAAGAATCTCAGTGAATTTTTAAAGGAGATAATTGAGGCCATTTATCATTTTTTTTCTCTTCTTTGTCCTCAACCCCTTTCCTTCCGTCATTAACCTCAAAAAATCTCTATTGAAGATCTCTTTCCTATTACTTCCAACACCTTATACTGTTCTTTGGACTTCGTCTTCTGACAACCCTTAATCTAGACACAATCTCCTCCAGCCTCTCCTACCACTACTTACTTATCACACACAGCTATTTCCTTCTCATCTCCTTCCTACCTGGTCCTCAAAAAAGTTTGTTTCTGTTCAGACTTGGTGTCTAAATGTGAACCTCCACAAAATCAGCTATTCCCAAAGTAAGGACATAATCCCAACAAGAATTATGAAAGACATGGAAGACTTGCAAAAAAAAAAAAAAAAAAAAAAAAATCATTATTTTCTGTTTAGATTTTACAATTATACTAAGCTATTGGTCTAGAGGAGGCTTGAAAATTAGATGAGTTTCTGGCACCCCTGCTCTAAATTTGAATAATAGAATCATTTAGGTCAGTAAAACAACACAAGATTAAGCCCAGTCATCACCAAGTCTATCACCAAAACCTAAATGCCTCACACATGCCTCTGAAATATCTCCAGGGATGGCAAATTCTCCACTTCCATTGGCTGTCTGTTCCAGTCTTGCTGCTCACCAGCTTTACTGCTCTTCCCTGCACAATCTTGTGCAACTCAAATCCTTCTTGTATTCAGGGGCGCAAAACAGAATATAGAACTTTTAACAGTGTTGCACACAGGGGCACAGACACTTTCTTATTCCTGCTGGTCACACTATTTCTGATGCAAAGGAGGATGTTGGCCTCCATGGTTGCCTGAGCACAATGCTGGCTCATGTTTAGCCAACGTCTTCAGATCCTTTTCTGCCAGGTAACTTTTCAACCAATCTTCCTCAAGCCTACACTGCTGTATGGGGTTGTTATGACCCAAGTGCTGCACTTGGCAGTCAGTCTCATGTCACTGCATGCGGCCCATCAATTCAGGCTAGTCAGGTTCCTCTGCAGAACCTTCCTACCCTCAAACAGATTAACACTTTGTCTGCAGTCCTACCAAGGATGCATTCAATTTCCTCATCAAGATTGCTGATAAAATGTTAAACAATTCTGGCTCCAACACTGAGCCCTAGACATCATCACTTCTGAACTTCCCTACTAAGCATAAACTATTTTCTGACATCTTTCTCTGGCCTACATTGTCAGGGATAGGCAATGATGTTAGCAGCCACACAACAAAATGAGAGAAATGACTATCAAATGGCTTTGATCCCTGCCTGAAAAAGTTGATGTCAAATTCGGTCCACAGTAGAGTAAAAGTCCTTTTCAAAGCAGCAAAAATGGGAGTTGAATTAAATAAACTAATTTCCCTGGTTCAGACACATAGGGAACAAAAACAATTAAAAAAAAGCAGCTAAAGGACTGAAGTTAGGGGGAAAGCTAAAGTACAAGAATGAATAGCAGTGGGCCATATAGCACTCTGGCAGCTTACTGCACGTCAGGAGAATATATATCTACAGATGCACGATCCTTTACAGTAATGCCTACTACTCTCCCTCAAGTGCATTATACATACAGC
Source organism: Tetrao urogallus (assembly GCF_951394365.1). NCBI lineage: Eukaryota > Metazoa > Chordata > Aves > Galliformes > Phasianidae > Tetrao > Tetrao urogallus. The sequence continues at coordinate 176,903,274 of NC_136813.1, forward strand.
AGACTGTGAGAATATTAAGCATTACAACTTGAAATCCTTCTAATAGATCTTTAATATGTTTTTATTTGCTAGAAAAGATCATAAGAAAAAATATTATAAAATATAATTATAAAACATTACAGTATTCAGATTTTGCCCAGCAAAATACACCTCAAGCTTTAAACAACTGTGTGATCTGCTTCCGTGGTCAGGTCTGTCATAAGGTTTCTGTAGGAAAGAGAATTTTTACATTGTAAAAAGAGTTCCTGATATGCTTTTATCCTCCATATAAACAGAAAAGAAAAAAAAAAAAAAAAAAGAAAAAAAAAAAAGAAAAAAAAAGGAGAAAGAGAAAGAGAAAGAGAAAGAGAAAGAGAAAGAGAAAGAGAAAGAGAAAGAGAAAGAGAAAGAGAAAGAGAAAGAGAAAGAGAAAGAGAAAGAGAAAGAGAAAGAAGGGAAGGGAAGGGAAGGGAAGGGAAGGGAAGGGAAGGGAAGGGAAGGGAAGGGAAGGGAAGGGAAGGGAAGGGAAGGGAAGGGAAGGGAAGGGAAGGGAAGGGAAGGGAAGGGAAGGGAAGGGAAGGGAAGGGAAGGGAAGGGAAGGGAAGGGAAGGGAAGGGAAGGGAAGGGAAAGGTAAAAGCTTATCACAAAGCAAAGCAAATAGTTTTCATCAAATAAACAAGGAGATTCTATCTCATTCCGTCCCATTCCAGACCAAAATATCTGCGGTATTTCAATCAATTTTTCAATCAATGACACATGTGCAGCAATGAGCTACTAATATGAATGTCTAGGTATGGCATTGAAGGCAGACTGCACTTTTCCTTTTTTTTTTTTTTTTTACAAGATACAAAATAGAGAGTTTTGTATCTTACAAATCATTTTTACAGGGCTGACAGATAGTTTTTGATTACACAGCCCTCAAAGATTGTATGCAATTATAATTGTACTTTAGGTTCATAGTAAATTATTACACAGGAAAACAGTGCTCTTTCTGTTTGAAAATATAACTGTAAAAATACCAATGTGAGATTGGAGAGTGACAGCTTAGAATGGAAGTAAACACCAGTGTTTATGAATTTTCTTTGAGTCACTACTGAAACCCAGAAATCTAATTTATCAGTGTGTTAGCAATTTTACAGAAGCAGTGCAGTGCTACCACATGATTTTTCTCACTTTGTGATTTAGTCATTTGTTGATTTCTGCACGACTTCATATTCTTCTGCAGTACTCATTTTGCTTCATCTTATATATCAGGGTTAAAAAAGAAAAGTTAAGAGCCTGATGCAATTCAGCTAGTTGAGTCCTCCCACAGTTATCCTGCATGTATAGGAAAACAGCAGGTTAAGTATGCTCTTTCACCAACTTATACGTGTGTTCATGAACTACAAGATTTTAGAGCAGAGAGATGCTACATACCTGCAATAATATATTGTCACGTTTTGTTTCCAATGTAGAAAGATCACCTCCAGCTTAGTCCTCACTGTACATACTTCAAAGTTTTGCTTGCTTGTTCACTGATTTCTCTGCGCTAAAACCCTGCTGTAACCTCTCCAATTTTATGAATTTCAGTGATTGTCTAAATAAGGAACACAGTCAACCACATTTCTTCCGTCATTAATGGATAGACACTCCATCTTCCACATAAAGAAAGTCAGCACAAATCAAAACTTCTCTCTGATGGTTCTTATTTCTTTCTATTAGTAGTAAAGAGTTTGATGTTTAAATTATTGATGCTTAAAGAGATTAAGATCCTACCCTGGGGCTTTGAAAAAGCACCTGAACTTGGGTGGGATGAACCTTGTCCCTATGCACTACTGGCACACTGAAAAGGCTTTATGCAACTGTGGAATGGATGGTCATCTCATGAGATTTCCCACAGTTTGTCAATTACATTTAAAAGACTCAAAGCATTCAAAAGGTATCTTAAGTATTTTTCTTCTGAAACGCTTCCCATTGAACCTATTCAGTAGGTTTTAGAAGAAATAAAGCTAAGTGGAAAGAAAATAATAAAATACATGCATGTGATTGTACCTCACTTTTACAGAATTTCAGAACCAAAGATTTTTTTAGTTTTCCCCTCACTCCCCTTTTTTTCCACTGACTTCTTAATTAACCACTATTAGGGACAAAGACATAAATTACTAGACAAAAATAGACCTTTATTCATTAGTGATATGAGAAACGTAATGGAAAATACTGCTTATCCACGCCAGGAAGGTACAGAAAAGGTGTTAAGCTTCCCTTCTTCTAACAAAAAAAGGAATGTTTTATTTAACCTTGCTCTCACTTCTTTCAGTTTCCAATACAATGAATCAGTGTATGTTCTTATGTCCTATTTTTACAGTGTAATGTAATGGCTGAAAAGTCGTGACCTAATAATCAGAATGAAAGACTAAGAGTATGGGTTTTGTTCCCTTTCTTGATTCAAATAAGCTGTCTGAACTTATAACGCTTTTATCTTTTCTATGCCACTGTTTCCATGTCTGTATAATAAGGATAATAACACTTTCTCATAAGGTTACTGGAAAGTATAATTCATTAATATGTGTAGAGTATCCAGCAATTCTTAGAATGGTAGTGCAGAAATGCAAAATATTATTAAACTGTCAATTATTTTCCTATAAAATTAGTCCCTTTTGTCTGAAAGCAAAAACAATCAATATGACAAGAAGACTGAAAACTTTTATGTATAACATCGAAGACTGCTTATAATGATGAGGTTCTCAACTGACACCATGTACTGCAGAAATTACGGTTTGAAAAGTCTGTAGCATGCCCACAGAGTATTGTTTTGGATAGCTTAGCTCACATTTATATGCATCCCAGTGTTACTATCACATCGAAAAGGGACTTTCAAGAGGCAAAGAAACAAATGAACCCCTGAGAAATCTTTACCAGTTTGACAGATAAAAATAAACAGCTTCTATTCTGAATTTTGGTTGGATGTTACAGGAGTTAAACTTCAGAATTCTTCAATGGATATTCAGAACTATTAAAGCACAAGTTTCAAGGAACTGTACCCAGAGAGTTGAACTATCAGAATTACAGAAGATTATTAAAGAGATATTTGATACCTGTAAAAGAAGACTACGGTTTTATCTCACAGGAGTTCTGGCAAGCAGTGTCCTTATGTGTTATAATAAGGAATGACTATAAGGCATGCATCACCTGGGGAATAAGCAGAAAGTCGACAAAGATGATGAAGGGCAGATTTTGACAAGGACTTTTTTAGTCAGGTTGAGTTCCTTATAACAGAAATTGTGTTTGAAGAAGGAAGGCTGTGAGCCAGGGTGCTAACATTAATGAATAATCCAGACATGCAGGAAAAGTACCACACATTCTTTTAACCATCTTACTTTAGATATGGAACCATGGCAGGAACTCAGTATGCCTCCTACCTTCCTAATCTCAAAGTGCGATCACATAAATTTGGCAACCCTACTTCTTCTCTAGCAGTGAATTGTACAGTGCACTGAGGGACAAGCTAGTGTGTGAAAGGGTTGTTAAAATTCCTCTCGCCGCATCTCTTACCTTCAAGGGAGCAAAGACCAGATGTTAACTTTAACATAGATGTATTGCCACTGAGCCTCAACCACTGTTTGGTTCTCCTGCTCCCATAGCAACTACTATTATGTTCTAACAATATGATTAGGAGAAAAGAAAGAACTGCTTGAATGACTGAAAAGTGACAAAAGTATTTTATGCCAACTCTGATATGGGTGCATATCTTTCCACTTGGTTTTCTAGAAAATGCAACTGAAAATACTATTGATGACACCAAGAGAAAAGGAATGAAATACATCAAATAATGCATGGTGGAAGAAATACTGCTGTCTTGTATTTGCAAGGTAGCACTCTGCTAGATAGCAGAGTGACGAGTGTGCCTTAGAAAAGTATAGATCAACTGATATATAAAAGATCTGAACGACTTGCAAACCAAGTGATCCTATCGACATGCAAAGAATTAGAATTCCTGTATAAAATGCTCAAGCTGGGATATGTTATGATCGTACTAAAAATAAGAAACAGCGACAGAACAAGGAAAATAATACACAGTTGCAAAACAAAATTCAAGACAGTAATTCAGATGAAGTCTGCTGATCCCACAAAGCACAAAAGCACAACTCAAAACAATTCCTGAATGACAATGAATGACTGAATTCCAGCATCAGTTTTTCAGCTAAAATCAGGATGCAACATAAACCAGCATCTTAAATCTGTTCCTCGCAGTCTGTAGTTGAAAAATGTCAAAAAGACAAAATGGCAGCAGCTACCATTTGTGAATTTTAAACAGATAATTAAATGAAAGAAAAGTTCCTGTACACAGACAGAAGTTTTAAAAGGTTAATGAAGGTATAATAGAGATCTGAGTATGCATGCAGTAGTGACTTGAAAAAACAAATCTTAATGATGAGCAGAAAAGAAAACTGATTAAAACCATTTCTGCTGAACTCTCACCTTTCCCTCTCAATGCACTTTTTCTGGTCATTTACATATGCATTAAATATACATCCGTATAAAATTGATTTCTAAATACAGAGAGACATATCTAAAGATAATTTTTACTACAAAAGATTGCTCAGCTGAAAACCCAGACAGAATGCAAATACTTTCAAAGCCAGAGTCACCTATGATCTCAAAGAGTGGTCATTTCTCATAACCCATTCTGAGTCAGTGGGTACTAATAGATTCTAACGTGTTTATTAAACTAACCAAACAAACAACACCCAAGCATTTTTTCTGAAAGAGAATTTCCTCCACCTTGTCAAAGGACCATCCCAAGATAAAATTCTATGAAACTTTCAATGGCTGTTTTATCTTTACTGAGTTGCTGAACCTATCTAAATGTGATCACAGCAAAAAGACTCCCACATTATTTGTATTATTATGCTTTAATTTTCCAGCCAGGTAACTTGGGTGGTAAGAGAGGAAGTAAATACAGACTTCCTCTAATTGACTATCAATTTGCTGAAGATAGATAGAAATTTGATAGACAGCAAAGGTTTAGAAAAAGCATGAGAGTTAAGGTCAACACAACAGGCATTAAAAACAGTATCTTTGGACAAATATTATCTTAAGCTATACATTTCATTCTTCAGAGCTCTGAATAAATAAATGCAACATTCTGTCATACTGTGACAGTGTCATGTTATCCTAAGTTTCTCATTTTCCATTTAAGTATTGTTGTGATAAAGTACATCCTGTATCCTGCTTACAGAGTATATCATAGTATCCAAACAGTCTTTCTCTAAATATCTAAAAACTTATACTGAATCTTATGCTTATAAGAATTTATTTAGAATAATTCAAACTGCAATCTGGATTAATTACAGTCTTATAAAATGAGCTCATAAAAAAATCTGATATTTTTGACTATATAAAACCTGTTAATGGTATTACTCTTTCCCTCAGGCTCTATTTAACAAAGTCTGCTTTGAAATATTGAAAGCTCCTTTGAATCTAAGTACCAAAGTGCCTTTATATAAATTCTAATGAAATAAGCATTTATCCTGCATGCCGTATATTGCTGTAACACTCATTTAAGTTATTTAAATAATAGTTGTTTAAATCTACCTTCTTCCTTTCATGGCAAGTAACTGCAGAGATACTCCCTGAAAATGAAATAAAAGTAAGGAGCTTCAAATAAATATTTTTACTGAGAGAATGGCCAAAGTATGAGGTGTAACTTAAAGATCCCTTAGCTCCAGATTCAAGTGGCACTGCTTCAGATGACCTGAAAGACCAAAGGTGTATGTTCAATGCTGTAAGGCTTTTCATCAGCATGAAGATAAATAACTCAGCTAAACTTACCTAGAATTAATGCATTAGGCCCAGAAGCTGAAAAGTGTGTGGTCATAGGAAGGTGAATTTGGCTTTTTTGTATATCTGACTTTTTCAGGAATATTTGATTACCTATTTGGATTCTAGAATAGGCTATAAAGATCTCAAGCTGCTAGCATTCATGTTTCCTCCAAGAAGCAACAGAGACTGTCTATAAACACCACTATCATTCTCCTTTTCCTAAATGTGGCACCTCATCACAGAATAGAAAAGCAGTAGTGTAAAAAAACATAAGAGTTCCTAAACCTCTGAAATACTTTCTGTGGGGGAGGAATTTTAGATGGTAGTAGGTTAGCATGCATTTCATGAGGAATGCAGAACGTCCTCAATAAATTTCAGCACTGGCAAGTGTATTCTCACTGATTTCACAATTGCTGACAGTTGTCAGTTTCCTAGTACTGTTACAAGATGATTGGAGTTGAGAGTAAGTGAAGTAGAGAAACTGCTTAAAAAAGGATAAGGAGAATACATGAATGCTCTGGCACCAAATGTGAAAAAAATATTTTAAAAAAATATGGGCAGCAAGTAGGTAGCAGGAAAAAGCCGCATGGTAAGTCTGGGAGGAAGCAGCAGGACTCAGGTAGCAGGTCCAGGAGAGTCTGTCAGCATGCAGGCAATCCGCAGTGAGGGATCTGATGGCAGACACCTTTGTTCTTCTTCAGCAGGAGGAATCTGTTGTCAGAAAATCTTTCTTCTTCTTTGTGAGAAATCTGTTGTCATAAGCCTTTCAGGGAAGAGCAGCAGCAGCATGGCCGGCCTTAGGCAGCAAGCAGGTAGAGTGTAGAGCAAGTCCAGGAGGGAGAAAGGCAGATTGTGAGGCTTCTCATGTGCAAACAACCTAATCTCGTTGTTATTTGTCCCTTTTTTATTCTTCTTCTACAATGTGGCATTCCTGGGTGCTTGGGTAACAGTCCTGTGCAGTACCTCTTGAGATAGCCATCTTTCTCGAGATAAGTCCACAAAAAAGACTATTTCCTGGCCATTAATCTGCAGCTTAATTCTCTTTCTCGTGGCCCTGGCCTTGTCTATCTGTGTCCCTCAGACAAAGGATTTTGCAACCTTTGCCCAGGACTTGTCCATCAGTGTTCTCCAGACAAAGGATTTCTCAACCCTTGGCCAGGACTTGCTTGGATTTGTTCATCAGCAAGCTTTGAGGCAATGGCATAAAAGAATAATCTCTTACAGCAACATACAGTTTGCAGATGTGATCTGTAAATAAACAGGCAGCAAACTTGCAGTGGGGTGCAGAGTAATGCACTGGCTGTAGGCTTAGCCAATTCAGCAACTAAAACAATGACATGAGAAAGCCATACAGAAAGCCACACTGGCATGTAGGATGCTGAGATGTCAGAAGTGGTAAAGTGGGAGAATGAGAAATGGCTAAACTGCATGGATGTTTGGAGAAAGCACTAGTGAGCTATTGTGGAGGTAAGAGACCTGCAAGGCCATACCTACTAACCACAGTTAATTTTCAAAAGGTCAAAAACATCTGGGCGATTATATTGGAAACAAATTTGGCTATAGATATAGGGCAGGAGTTCTGAGTTCAGCAATTTGGAGAACAAGTTCTGGTCCCTGGTCCCTGGTCCTGATCCTGATGACAGACCATATATGGTTCATCAGCAGAACAAGTGAAGAAAGACTCTCTGAGGTTGCTGTAAATGCTGTGGGTGTTCATGAGGGCGTCTGTAGGGGAATGGCTGTTTTTGCTGATGCATGTGACTGGCTGTGCTTCTCACAGAAGGTGTCTGTTCATGTTCCAGTGGAAGATGTGCCAGCATTGCCACAGGCAGGAATTACAAGAAACGATGGCAGCAGAAGAGAAATCACCTAGACTGTAAAGTTCCGGATTAAGCTTGCCATAACTGAGCTAATCTTTGAAAGTCCTCTACTGCCACTTAATAATCATCTTTTTTTACACTTGGAGATAGAGCCCCTATAGTGATATAATAAGACTAAATTCAAACGGAGAAGTTGAAGAAGTTGCAGAAATGAATAGAATCTGGCTATCAAAAGTGAGATATACTTGTTCTATGCTAGTTCTTAGCTATTAAAACAAAAGCCTTTATTTCTCTCTCTCGCCCATCTATAACATATGCATGTATACATACATATCTGTGTTTAAGTAGATAGAGATAGATAGCTTTAAGATAATATTGGTTACAACAATGTTTTTGTTCATCTTGAACTTCTTGCTTATACTTTGCAGGTTGGGAGAATGTATCTCTTTGGGAGAGGACAGAAGCAGTCATGTCAAACCCCACGGCCACAGGCTGCAGTTCAGCTTACACTGTGACTTGTGCTCCATGCTGCCACGTCATCATGGGGACAGCTCTGAAAGATGCACACTGAGAGGGCACAGTGCAGTGCTGACAAATAATATCACTGTGCTTAATTTGCAAGGAAATCACGTCAGTTTTCAAAGATCACTATTTGAAAAGACACATCACAGAATAACAGAATGGCCAGGGTTGGAAGGGACCTCAAGGATCATGAATCTCTAACCCCCCTGCCACATGCAAGGCCACCAACTCCACATTTAATGCTACATCAGGCTACCCAGGCCCCATCCAATCTGGCCTTGAACACCTCTAGGGATGGGGTATCCACAACCTCTCTGGGCAGCCTGTTACAGCACCTCATCACTCTCTCTGTAAAGAATTTCCCCCTGATGTCCAACCTAAATCTCTCCTCCCTCAGCTTAAAACCATTTCCCCTCATCCTGCAGTTATCAACCCTTTCAAAGAGTTGATTCCCCTCCTGTTTGTAGGCTCCCTTTAGGTACTGAAAGGCTGCAAGGAGGTCACCCCGCAGCCTTCTTTTCTCCAGGCTGAACAAGCCCTGCTCCCTCAGCCTGTCTTCATAGGAGAGGTGCTCCAGTCTTCTGATCATCTTTGTGGCTCTCCTCTGCACCCTCTCCAACAGCTCCCTGTCTTTCTTGTACTGGGGGCTCCACACCTGGATGCAGTATTCCAGACGGGGCCTCACAAGAGCAGAGTAGAGGGGGACAATCACCTCCTTGTCCCTGCTGGCCACCCCTCTTTTGATGGATCCCAGGATACCATTTACATTCTGAGCCGCAAGCGAACACTGCTGGCTCATGTTAAGTTTTTCATCTATCAAGACTCCCAGGTCCTTCTCCACAGGGCTGCTTTCAAGGACCGCTCCTTCCAGTCTGTATGGATGCCTGGGATTCCTCCGGCCCAAGTGCAAAACTTTGCACTTTGCCATGTTGAACCTCATCAGGTTCACCCGGGCCCACCTTTCCATCCTGCTGAGATCCCTCTGAATGGCATTCCTTTCTTCAACCGTGTCAACCACACCACTCAGCTTGGTGTCATCAGCAATCTTGCTGAGGGTGCACTCGATTCCGTCATTGATGTCATTGATAAAGATGTTAAAGAGCATCGGTCTCCACCTGGATGTAGAGCCATTGATGACCACCCTCTGTCTGCGGCCTTTCAACCAGTTTCCTATCCATCCAGTGGTCCACCCATCAAATCCACATCCCTCCAGTTTGGAGACAAGGATATGGTGGAGGACCATGTCAAAGGCCTTGCTCAAGTCCAGGTAAATGACATTGGTCACCTTTCCCTTGTCCACCAATGCTGTCACTCCATCATAGAAGGCCACCAAATTGGACAAGCATGACCTTCCCTGTCTCGGATCACATGCCCATTCCTCATGTGATCAAGCATGTTGTCCAGAAGGATCTGTATCTTTAAAAAAGTTAAAATTCAGATTAGTATGAATGATAACTAGAAAGCTAGTTATGTGATAGCAAATCTGACTGTGAAATAAAACCAAAACCATTTCCTGATGGCATGTTTGTTAAGTAGTGGATGGAAAACAAGCAGACAGAATGTGTCCTGATAAAAAAGCAGATTCTTCTAAAATTTCATTTGTCTCACCATACTATAGCCATGTGAACTGAAGAAATAAGGAAATCATTTTTAAAAATATATGGAGTAAAGCTGTTAATTTCAATTTGTATGCTTTGGCAACAGATGAAAATGTTGATGCTACACTTATGGCACAATTTGCCATTTTCATTAGAAGTATTGATAATGAATATAATGTCACTAAAGAAATGGATTCTTTGGTGCCACTGAAAAACACAACCATATCTCTTGATTTCTGTGAAGCAGTTAAAAAAAAAAAAATACATCAAGGCAATTTTCTTTAACCTTTGTCAACTTCTCCAGTATAGCTACTGAAGTGCTCCAGTGATGTTTGTTAAAAAAATAAATAAATAAATAAAAGGACATAAATTTAATAGGAGATGATGCAATTATCACTGGTTACTCACATTTGAAGAAATATGACTGCATCAGACATCAAGAAAATTTATGTGCAAAAGATTTAAAAATGGGTAATGACATGCAAATTGTCATCAAAGCTGTGAATTTCATCAAGCCCAAGGGACTTAAACATCGCCAGTTCTAGGAGTTCATTAAAAGTATGGATGCTGATTACGGGGTCATCATTTACTTTTCTGAAGGAAGCTTGCTAAGTCAGGGTAAAATGCTAAAACGACTTTGCAAAGTGAAATCAAGTTCTTTATGGAATCAAAAGGAGTATTTGTGCAAGAACCTGAAGATTAAAAATGGCTCACAGATTTAGCATTTTTGGTGGATTTTACTGCTCATTTGAAGACATGAGTCTTCAAGGTGAAAATCACCTTATCTGTGCTTTGTTTTACACAGTAACAGTGTTTGAAATGAAACCTAAATTACGGTAAGCTTAAGTGATGGCAAATAATTTCGTGCATTTTGATACATTGGCTAAACACAGTCCTGAGAACAGTGAAAAATATGTAGATGTGGTTTCCATTCTGATAAAGAAGTTTGAGAATAGGTTTCAAGATTTCAAAAACAACACAAAACATCTTTTTTTGTGTATTTGTGAATCCTTTTTCAGTCGACATAAATACATTAATTGTAATTTTTCCCATGGAATGTACAGAGAAATTTAATAGTGATAATGTATTTTTGACAGTTCCAAGTACTTTCTAATTATATTAGCTTTCATCTCAAAGTCGGTTTATCAATAGCACAACCTAGTCATGAGAATATCCTGGCAAGTTTACTGATATCAGAACAGCAAAACAATTAGAACATTATTATTTACTTTCTGCATTCATGCTGTTATTTCGGTTTTTGCCATGTGATTACATAGAAATAGCAGGGTTGTGCTCCTTAACATCACTCCATTGGGAATTACATTTGTGTATTTTGAATGCATGCCATTTTACTTGAGAATCAGGTAAGCAAACATCATTGGATGGATGGCCCATGTCTCCTTCTTCCTAGTACAAAAGAAATGAGAGGACTGAATCTACTGAAACATCACTGAGAGTAAATATATCTCAGCACCATGGCCACACCACGGGTATAGCTATCACAGCTGGATGCCCAATTAGAAACCTCCAAGACTGACCTCCTAAAACTGTCATTTTTAACTCTGTTTCAAATGCTTGTGAGTTTTCTTTGCTGTCTTAGCTTTGCTTTCTTTGCCACAGTCTTTTCAGGGGAATTTTTGTTACACTGCACAAGCAATTTAATGAGATATTTAAATGACACATTTATAGAGCTCTTGAAAGAATACTGTGTTGTTTCTTCTTCTTCATAGTATCAATTTTGAATACACCTCTAACAACAGTAAACAATGATTTCAAAAATATGCCACCTCAAATTTTTAACTAAAATATGCTAATGGTAAATGGAATGTATAAGGGAATAAAACAGAGGCTATGACTCTAATAGTGAAGTACAAACTTTGAACGTAAGTATTTCACTTTTCACATGACTACAGATGAAAGCCCTTCTGAGCACATAACAGCACGTGTGGGGGTGACAGTACCCATATCTGTCTATCACAATGCCACCACTGTACTGCTGCTATAGTCAACATTAAATCCAAGTGCTGGATGCTTCATAGTGCAATACATAATAAAGCACAGAAGTCAAAAGAAAAAAAAAAAAAGTTTGCTTGTTATTCCTACTGGACAGAATTTCAGCAGGCATAAATCAGTACCTCTTCACTAGCCTCAGCATAGGTAGGCTGAGCTACACTACTCATTTCTTTACAGATGTCATTCTTTCTAGTCAGATATGCATCACACGTATTTCTTATAGTTGCATGAACTATAAAATTACACATACACATATATCAGAAGTATCCTATCTTTAGAATATAATTATTAAAAATAAAGGAAGTGTAGAGAAGGCAAGATGACTGTATTCAGAATGTATAATTTAAAACCCAAACTCTGACTGTGAAATTGGTTTGATCTGTAGACAAATGTCATCTCTGTGACCTATTAAAATTGCAACTGTTTTAAAAGGACATATCAGTGAGCTCTGAAATGTTGAATAAATGTTAATTGGAAGTCAAAGAACATATGAGTAAAATAAAATATACAAAGAAAAAGCACTTTCTATCTGTAACTTAATACCAGATGGAGAGAAAAGAAAAACGCCTCTGACAAACACTCAGGCTCCATCTTAACACAAGATAGATACTGAAAGACAGTTTAATTATAATGAGTATAATCCTGTTTTTTTTTTCTTTTTTCTTTTAAGTAGCTACAGTGAAAATATATTAGTTTTCAAGACTAAGTTGCATGATTACTTTGATTATTGAGCTGTCCTACATATATTTAGTAGTGTAAAAATGCATGAGATTTATGATTGCTATGCCATGTACTTTACTCAAGTAAAGCATTAAGGATTTGTATAATCTAATTAGAGTGAGGAAATAACAATTTGTAATGTTCTACATTTTTATTATTCATCCAAAACTAAGTATTGTGAACGATATTTTTAAAGTATTTCCATCATTATTCTTCAGTGCATTTGTACAGTTTGACAGTGGCAATTTAAAATGAAGACAGAACAGGGATTTGATTTTTATTTTTAATTATGGAAATGCAATCTTCTTCACATCTACTTTCAAAATGATGACTAGAGGCTATTTGCTTAAGCAAAAGGCAAACAGTATGTGGAGTGAATAATCACATTTGCTGCAGGTAGTGTATAACATGAAATTATACTGAAAGCATGCTGGCTTACAGAAAAACATAGTCTTACTTCTAGTTTTTTAACAATTACATATAATACCATAGAGTATAGCAAAACACTGTATCATACGTCCTACTTGTATGCAAAGATTACATTATAGACTGCAGTTGTCACATCTGGTGAGAGAGCAATTATGCATTTCACTCTTTTTCAAATCCTGTGACAAATCTGGTAGCTTTGGAAAATATTTTAAAATATTTAAATACGACAGTAAAGTAAAACTTAATTATTTAAATGCACACAGTATGTCACCTATGCCACCAGTCACACTCAATTCTTAAAAAAGTAAAATGAAGTAATTATTGTAATACTGATGGCCAAGAAAAGTAGAACTATGGTCAAGTGATACCCAGACAATTTTTCAAGGAATATGGCACCAAATGAAATAAATCAGAGTAATCGATTCTATCAGAAATCAACACATAAAAGCTTGGTTTCATGTGAGCCAGTGACAAATTTCACACTGGAATAGACTGAAAAATTATTTAATTTTTGGCTTTCTTCTTTTACTTTTTTTTTTTTTTTTTTTCCCATTTTTTTTCATTGTTGTTAAAAAGTGCGTTCACATTTCCAGTTCTGCTAATCTGATGCTTCGATTGCCTGTTGCTGAATTTTCCCCCTTTCACGCTTTTAGAGAAGAAAAGATTTGATAAGCCACTTCTGAATTTGCTAATACAGACAACAACAAAAGGCCTTCTTACAATCATTTATCTTCAGCATACAAGCACATCTGGAGAATCATCCATGAGAAATAATGTGATATACATTAAATTGCAATCCTTGGGTCAGTACATATACAAATCTAATTCCTCTACTCTCCAGAGGAGCTTCGTTTTTAGCCTTGAAATATAACCAACCAACTACAACACAGTCAGTCAATCAATGTCATAAAGGTAACTTCAGCAAAGAACTCCATTTATTTTTCACAAGCAGAGGGAAAAAAAAAAAAAAAATCCCACCTACCAAACCTTTCAATTCTTCTCACTTGCCTAACCTAATCAGGTCTTATTTGAGACATAAAAAGTTTTGTTCCCCTCATGTTTTACTATACCTAAAGTCTGGTGGGTTTGCTTGTTTGTTAAATATTCATAATAGGAACAAGCCTATAGATATTATATGGAGTATATATATATGAAGAAAAGCAAAATAAAGAAAACAAACTCTTAAAAAGCAGATGTATGAAGAATTATAAAGCCTTATTTTCTTTAATCGGTAATAATAGGATCCTCTGACAGCTTACTATATATTCCTTGAAGAGTACAATACAACAGCTGAGTTAAACAGCTCTCTTAAAATGGGATAACAAGAAAAAGGAGAGAGGCAAACAGCTATGTACTTTAGGCTGTTAACTTCAGATTCTTCTGCTGTGGGGCTAAACTCCCTTCCCATTCAAAGGAAAGATAACCCCCTTCAGAGTAAGAGTAGAAGAGGGACAAGGTTTTCTCAGCTACCCTCTGAAGAAGCCTGCCTTTATTAGCTACACAGGAGATCTATTTTCTTTTCACATGAACTCTCAGGAGGCCTCACACTTCTTGCAGCACACGATAACATTCATCTGTGCATGAAAAGGAGAAGAATTTAGTAGCGGAATTTCACAGGAACATGGAAATATGAGGAGTTTGTTAATGTAACAACTTAGTATTGATCGTAGTTTTAAACAAAATGCCATACATCTGGTCATCACTCTATGCCCAAAATTCAAATTTATATTATATTTTTATTCATATGCTTTATATTTAAATACAGCGCATCAGAGAAAATCTGAGATTATATAAATTGCAATGCAGATTCCAGGTCTGAGATCTTGAAAGTGTAGTCTTTCAATGGTTCACCAAGTCACTGTTTTCTCATTTTAATAAATTAATACTAAGGATCTGTTTGCATGATCAGAAGAGCATCGCCTTCTAACATAATAAAAAAATCGTATCCAGAAGTGAATCTTTTCAATGACAGATTTGACTGAGTGCTATACAGTAGATTTCTGTAATGAGAAGCAGCATAGCCAGTAGGAAAGATTCTTAATTGAACATCTGCAGATTGAGAGTGCAAGCTGTTCCAGAGATTGAGAACAATTCTTAGCATGTAATCCAAGACTTCATGTTGTCCTTCAGAGATTCCCATTGATATATTTGATCAGCATAAAATATTTAAACCAGTTTTTCTTAGTGGTACAAGTTTAAAAAGTAATTATTAAATTATTTCTCACTAGATATAAGAATGAATTGCTACATAAGATACTTGTCTAGGGCATTCTGAATCATCTTTTTTTTCCACCTGCATGCTAACCTCTTCAATCATTATTTTTAATCCAAAATAATCCTTAGTAGGTGGCATGATCCTGCCATGTTTTAGTTTTCAGCTCTCTCAACCTGCTATGCTTTACGGAGTATATCAGCTCTTTAGATCAATCTCCTAGTCAACAGTCATGTATTTCTTATTGCATTTCTTCACCTTCTGTCTTGTCTGACTTGCTGTCCATATTGCTGCACATTTATGGGGACAGATAAATCAGAATCTTTTGGGGTTGATGGACTATCAAGGCTCAGTCACCTACTGCTATTATTTATCCCTTCTTACACATTGATATGGCAGTTATGGAATAGCACAGTTTTCTTCATTTCCCAGAAGGGCAATACAACAAAGGGGTGGAATATATCCAGTGTGACTTCAAACATTCATCTCATCTAAAAGTGTCTGTCTAAAACAGTTCAGACGAACCAAGCCTAGTAGTGCCCATTTCTCCAACGAGTAGAGGGAGTTAAGGATAATTAGCTGAGATGCAGTCATCTGAAGATAAGGGAGATGAATCCAAGTCCACCTGTTCAAGGTCACCTAAAAGATTTGACAAGATTTCTGAAAAAAAAAAACATACTAAAAGTACAGTGATGAAATAAATTTGTCAGACTAAGGAGATTTTATGGGTAAGGTAGTGTTCTCAAGAATTGAAAGAAAGCTTTCAGTTTATGGATGTCATAATTCAGGAAACAAAATGGTTCTGTCTTCAGAATCACATCTGATGTAAACTAATGTCAACACCTAATCAATTTAAGTAACTGTAGTTATGTTTCTGTCATTAGTTAAAATTCCTTCATGAAATTCCTTTAAAAATGTGTTTAGAAAGCTCTTAAAATCAAATCACAGAATCACAGAATCACAGAATTGTAGGGGTTGGAAGGGACCTCCAGAGATCATCGAGTCCAACCCCCCTGCCAAAGCAGGTTCCCTACACCAGGTCGCACAGGTAGGCATCCAGGCAGGTCTTGAACATCTCCAGAGAAGGAGACTCCACCACCTCCCTGGGCAGCCTGTTCCAGTGCTCCGTCACCTCACTGTAAAGAAGTTCTTGCGCATGTTTGTGCGGAACTTCCTATGCTGCAGTTTCCGGCCGTTTCCCCTTCTCCTGTCTCCACTCACCACTGAAAACAGTCTGGCCTCGCCATTCTGCCCCCCACACCTTAGATATTTATAGACCTGGATCAGGTCCCCTCTCAGTCTTCTCTTCTCAAGGCTGAACAGACCCAGTTCACTCAGCCTTTAAATGAATCAATTTCCTAACTCTCCTGCATCTAGGTTCCTTTATTACTTTAAATGCAAACAAAATGATGCAGTCCCATGATGATTTTGTGAATATTTGTATTGTGTTGTACAAGAAGGGCTCTAAAATGTATTGAACTATTTGGGCTATCAAAGGCTAAAATCTATCTTGTACAGCAATAAAGAATACTACATTATTATACTTACATTCTGTTGACTCAGCTAATTATATTTTATGCCAAAAAAGTGTGTACTGGTGGATCCACATTAACAACTGCTACTACTTTGACTGATGTTTTTGATGTCTCTTACATTCTATGACTTAGTCCCTTGAAAATAGGTTTGAACAGTGTAAAGGTACCAAACAATGGATGAAAAGAGGTAAAGCTACAAAGAGAACAAAATAAGATAATTTCTCTTTCACTTTCATATAATTTTGTGCAGTACACATGTCACTCTCTGAGTTGAAAACTGATTCCCATTAGCGTAAGTTTGAACTATTTGGCAACAATATCTTCAAATTACAGTTCTTAGTAGGCAAAGGCAATGACATAATAAAGATTTTTAAAGAAATCATTAAAAAAAAAATAAATAAATACTTGCCCTCTTCTTATTTGGTAGTGGGAAGGCACTGGCCTGTCAGGATAGTGCATCGGAGTGGCTGACTGAAATGGAAATCTCTGTTGTTTGTTTTGTTGGTTTCATCTGAGTAATAGATACAATGTCTTTCTAGCTGTGTTTGCTATAAAACTCTCACATTTTACTTATGTACATCAAGACCATTTAGTCATTAACAAGTCCTAAGTGTCTCTTTTCCACAGTTTCTTTCTGTGTAGCTTTCACTGCAAGCATTAAACTAACAGCTAGGGCCGCTATATTATAAAAATGAGAATCTCTGCATGTGCAATAAAAACTGAGCACAGAAAATAGGGAAAATGTGACAAACCTAGTTTTGAATTCCGTAAGATGTAAAATGCCCACAATCCCTACAAAGGTTGTCTTGTGCCAGACATTTAGTTCTTTAAATGGTGGTTTTGCTTTAACAATAAACAGCACGTTGTGACAATATGAATAGGGGGTGATTGATATGAAATTGCAATGGCAGAGTCCTCACAACTATTCTAGCAGTATGTTCTCCAAAATTTCTTAATGATCATTTCATACTTAACCCTTTTACTCAACCAAATTTGCCCCATGCTGGGGAAGCAAAGATATGACTTTTTTTTCCTGTTACTTTCAAAATAGTCTTTATTTGAAATACTACTAAAAGGACCGGGCAGGCTGAAACTATGCTCTTTAATAAGGCTAAAAAAGATGAAACTTAAAAACATCTTACATAGGAACAATCTAGCTCTTATAAAAACAACTTAAAGAAACTGTTTCTACCATCTACATTATTTTCTTATGCAACTCGCCTGTACTACAGCCTGAGAACAAATTTCTGTAGCAACTAAATACATAAGCCTTCTCTAAACTACACCTATCAAGAAGACACATGCCTTCAAAAGGTAGTATAACTAAAAGATGCAAATATATTCATTCTCAGAAAATTTCTGCTTTCTTCAAAAAGAAAAAAAAAACTTATTAACTCTATATAGTAAAATGCTGTAACTGTTCTGAAATGCATAACATTTTCAATCTTCTTGATTATTTCTAGCAACTCAAAACAGCGTGTTCTGCTTGTATAATGAGCATTTAATTTAGATGTGTACGTTCCTCACTTCTATACAAGCTAAACTTCTTTATAAGCATCCTATTCATCTCATTTACATTGATTTACCCTCAGAATCACTTTGACGACTGAAATACATAGCAATGATTAAATAGGATTAAAAGTAAAAAGGAATCATGTACAGGTACAAGTACAAACAGTAAATAGTACTCTCATGAAGTTTTTCAACAAACACATTTTTTTCTTTATAGCAGACGTATCAGAATATCATATGCCACATTAAAATATTTGAAGGATAGTCTTTAACTTGCTAGATTATCTGTAATTTTGGTCTATAATTTTCTTTGCTGTTTTTATCCTTTCCCTCCAAAAAAAAAAAAAAAAAAAAAAACCTACAAGAGAAAACATATCTTACATTTTTAAATATTTTCACAAGTGTCATTATTACTATTGCAGAATGATGGTTAATAAATCAGATTCATAAATGTTAGGTTAAATTTCATTTTTGCAAATTGGAAATCATTTCTTTTTTTTTTCTTCTCCTTTCTTCTCTTAGGCCAGGCTGGATGTGGCGCTGGGCAGCCTGGTCTAGTGGTTGGTGACTCTTCCCACAGCGCGGGGGTTGAAACAAGATGACCTTTGAGGTGCTGTTCAATCCAGGCCATTCTATTATTCTATGATTTCATCATTCCATGATTGATTCTATGATTCTATGATTCTGTGATTTTGTGATTCTATGTTTCTATGATTCTCTTCTAGGCCACCAGTCCTAAACCTCATTCATATGAGTAAGGAAAGCAAGAGGGAAAGAGAGAACAGAAAATAAGGATAAATAATCACCTGTAATTTGTGGAGGAACATACCAAACTCCCTAGAGTTTTCTAGTTCCTATTCTAACTACTCTCACCTCTAGTATTTATACAAAAATAAAGAAATAAACAAACATTCTAAGAAAGGTTTTGTCCTTCTTTGTCTCTGAGTGTCTCTTCTCATGTATGCCATTTTGATATATTTTTCACTGTTTGAGTATGGACTATCAAACAAGCAAACAAAAAAAGCTCAATTCATAGCATGATTAAATATGTTCTCAAATACAAATGGCAGATTAAGCATTATGAACATTAGTTCACGATTTCACATAACTGACTGCACTAAAGACATGTAGTAAAATAATTTGGCCTATGACAACAGATGTGATTTTAACCAGGTTTTATCAGTCCAAAGGGAAGAAGAAGTTTTTTACCTCTGCTGTTCTTCATAGGTGCATCTGGAGGACCCAAGATTGTCTTTGGGTCTCCTAAGATGTTATGTCTGACTGGGTAGATGAGGGGAGAACAGTGGATGTTGTCTGTCTTTACCTTCAACAAGGCTTTTGACACTGTTTTCCATAACATCCCCATATATAAGCTTAGGAAGTGTGGGATAAATGAGTGGTCAGTGAGATGGATTGAGAACTAACTGTCTGGAACATAGGTCTCAAGAAGAGCTCAGAGTTGTGATCAGAGGTACAGTGTCTAGTTGGAAGTGAAATTAGTGGTTTTCCTCAGGGATTGGCACTGATTCTGGTCTCGTTCAACAACTTCATCAATGATCTGGATGAAGGGGTAGAGTGAACCATCAGCAAGTTTGCCAATAATACAAAACCACAAGGAGTGGCTGACAAACGAGAAGTCTTTGCTGAAATTCAACAAGACCTGGGCAGGCTGGAAAGTTGAGCAGAAACCTTATGACGTTCAACAAGGGCAAATGCAGAGTCCTGTATTTGGTGAATAACAATGTGCACCAGTACAGGTTAGGGCTGACCTAATGAAAAGGAGCACTACAGAGGAAGATCTGAGTGTCCTGGTGGACAGAAGGTTGACGGTGAGCCAGCAGTGTGCTCTTGGTGTGCCAGTGGTACCCAGGGGAACATTAAAAAGACTGTGGCCAGCAGGTCAAGGGAGGTGATCTTCTCCAAATACTCTGCTCTGTTGATGCCATATTTAGAATACTAGAATAGTCCAGTTCTAGGCTCTCCAGTTCAAGAAAGACATGAAACTAGTAGAGAAGACGGAGAGGAGATCTCATACATGCTTATAAATATCTAAAGGGTGGGTGACAAGTCACCAGGCTCTTTTCAGTTATGCCCAGAGACAGGACAAGGAGCAACAAGCACAAACTAGAAAACAGGAGTTACGTACAAAAATGGGAAAAACTTTGAGTGTGACAGAGTAATGGAACAGGTTGCCCAGAGAGGCTGTGAAGTCTCTTTCTCTGGAGATACTCAAAATGCTCCTGGATGTTTTCCTCTGCAACCTATCTAAGAAAATTGTTTTAGCAGAAGGGTTGGACTAGATGAACTCCAGAGGTCCCCTCCAATCCTTACAATTCTGTGATTTGGTAATTCTATGTGCTTAGGAGAGATATAACTACTTGTACTGTCAATTTCTAATTCTCTAATAATGGAAATTTTAATGACAAATTAAAAATAGGAGAACTACGCTTTAAAAATACATATAAAATAGTTTCTGTCTTTAAATTATCTCTCACTGACTTCTCTACTTCTGACTTCTACTAGAAATTTCTTCTAAGTGCAAAGTAAAATTCAGTGCATACATACAGGTGAGAATGGTAAGAGAGAGGGCTTGCTTTTTGCAGTTTTTACCAATCACTACAAATACAATGGTGAGTGGATTAACAGATGTTGTCAATAGTCTCAGGAGACTTGCAAGTACATTAAGATGACATTTCAATGCATCACTCCTTCTTACTACATAATTAAGTTACATAATTATGTTTTCTTTACATAATTTCATTAATATAGATTAGTCAAAATATCAATGCACAAATAAATGCAGACTTGCAAAATGTCTATGTCGATAACATAAACATGGCATTCTAGCAACACGGTAAGAGTATAATTTCAATAGGATGCCCATTCAATATTGTTACTCAGTTGTCATTAATCTGAGTAACTGAAGTTATCTGACCTGTCCATTTACTGACCAGCCATCTCCTTTTAACAATTATTCACTATTCTATCATGCTGCTAGAAATATTTTTTCCAGTTCTCTGAAATTGGGCTGTTCTGTTTATTTGAAACAATTCTCCGGGATAGCATATCATATAAAAAACAAAAGTGAAAAGGAGCTCTGTGAAGGATGAATAACTGAGGTAAGGCAACACATACATGAGCCACCAGCACATCACAACAGACTACAGAGTCAGCAAAGAATCTGTCACATTTACAGTCAAGATCAAAATGAGATTGAAGGAAACATAAGAGAAATCATGATTGTCTACCTGGTGAGAAATGATGTGTCCAAAATTAGTATGGTTTTCATAAAATGCTTTGATGTATACCTTTCCAATACACAAGTCCTGTGACCTCTAGAAAACTACTGTTCTAACTTAAATGAACAGTTTAAATAGGGGAACTTGTCTAAATAGTAACTAAGAACCAAATAATTTACTCACAGCCATTTAATGGAGTGAGGCAGCATCTTATACTGAAAAAGAAATGAGGAATTCTAGGTTGATTTTCTCCTTTTCTTCTTCCTGTTCTCTCCTTTCCATCTCTCTTTTCTCTTTCCATCCCATTTTTCTTTTTCTCTGAAGAGTAATTATGCATACAAGCATGCAATTTTATTTGTCATTTCTCTGTACCAGCTTTATAGAATATTATTCAGAAAATTAAAATTGATGTTTCCATTCTCACCATAAAGTCAGAACCTTTAAGAGGGCAGAATTGGCATAAAAAAATGAAGAAAAGGTAAATAAATGATTTACTGACCTTTAGTTTATTATTACTGTCAATGTCACAGCAATGAATAGAAAAACAAAATCATAAATGCTGCATAACATATTATTAGTTCCCTCAGGGATTAAAAACAAAAACAAAAAAACACAAAAAACAATAAGGCTCATAGTTAAGTATTTTTATAATGAAATATTAACATCTATATTTTTTTTCAGCCTGAGTTTATACAGAGGAATGATAAATAACATCTCCTGGCACAGTTGTTTGCAGATTAGTGCTGTTTGAGTCAGAGAGAATTAAGCTCTTTCACCTCCCACAGTAAAGGCAAAGGTGATGAGTTTCTATTAATAAAGGGAAAAAAAATCTTACACTGCAGTAGCCTATCACAAATAAATCATGCATTTCCACCACAAAGCATTAAAATGTTGTACATTATAAACAGGATAGATGCAAGGAAAAATTGTTCAAACCTAACTAAAAAGAGATTTACATCACTGCTCTGCAAAGAAGAAAAAGGCTTACAATCCTGTATAGTTGAAAAAAAGACAAAACAAAAGCAAGTCAACTACTCTATCTTGAAAGAATTGGAAGGTAATACAGACTCTGAACATAAAATAAATTAATAATTATGATAATTCATTCATCTGAGCTTATTCTCCAGCAAGTTCCCAGTTGATTTCTTAATGAGGCTAATAATGTATAATCTTTACCACTGAATGTCTCAGAGGAAAGTTTACATTTCAGAAAAAAAAAAAAAAAAAAAAAAGAACTAGACAAAGTGCCTTAGGAGTAACCTGAAGGCTCACTGGGCTGGATCCAAACACACAATACTGCAAACCTCAGGAGAAATTTCCCTCCAAGTTGTGTAGCTGTGCAAAGCATATTTGCATCAGCATACCAGAGCTCCCAATGCTCAGCACTTCTTTCTAGATACCTCAATCAGATCGGTATCAAAGGCTAGGCTGTACTGCCTCACATGATGTAACAGATATTTCTAAAGCAAATCTAATACACATTAATGGGAGGAAAAATACATGTGCATAATCCTGAAATATCAGGCAAAATACAGCATTGGTAGCTGTTTTTCTTAAGAGAAGAGTAGGAGACAGCATTTGCTACATGGTCTTGTGACCAGCCAGTTACAAACTCAGAACTTGTCTTGCCTGGGCTGGTTCAACAGCTAACATCAACACACACCACAGGCTCTCAGGATGTTCTCAATTTCTTTTGTTGATTATCTGTCACCATGTTGAAAATAAAGCAACTTATATCAGATATCAGAAAAAAGTCATTCAATATCCTAGGCTTCTCATTTGTACTAGCATATTAAAAATATTTGGTTATTATTAGTGCAGAAATTGAAGCTAAAGCCATGTTGTGGGAATAGGTAAACAATTTAATTTCATTAAAAATGAAATCAAACCATGAGTACCCCTGGCCTCATTTTCCTACCTGTGTTAATGAACATGATCGTGACTTGATACTGATACTTCTGAATATCTTGTCCTGAAAGGACAATTTCTGATTTTGAGATACAACAAAGGTGCAAGGAGGGAGAAAAAATCACATCTTTAAATATGTAATTTAATGAAGACAACCATGAAAGATACAGTGTCACGAACATGAAAGCTATTAAGAAGGTATGGTTTTCACTTGCCTTATATAGTGTACAGACTAAACAGAATAATTAAACATGCTCCAGTCAAGTTTCTTCCCATTTCACAGAAAATCCCTTCTCACCGTTCTGGTGGTATTACTAGGCATGTGAGAGACTACGTATACTTCATAGTAACTCAAAACCAACATTTCACATCTATGACAAGTAACCGAATTATGCAAAACATAGGACTAGAAATCTTTTCTCCTGCTGTGAAAGATCTACAGACTGGCACCTGACTCTCTTCTTTCCTTCTTTCAACAACAGAAGGATCTTTGTCTCTTTCACAAACTCAAATTCTTAAATTTGGTCACTCCTCAAATCTTGGAGTTTTCAGTCTATCTTTCAGATCTCTCAAAATTGTTAACAAACAATAGTTTCCAGCAAAGCAAAAGACTTTCTTTGAACTATCAAATGCTGTGTGGATGAGGACATAGTGTTCCCACTCGTGGCTGTTGAAAACATGATGTCAGTGTAAGAAAAATCTCTTAAACATGGAGAGAACATACAAGCATCTAGAAAAAAGGACATAACTCCACAATGCCTACAGTATTCTTGTCCAATAATTTAATGCCAACAATTCATTAACATCTTAATGAGACAATTAAATTTCATATCTCCCCTCATAAAAAAGAAAGAAAGAAAAGATTTGTAATCTATATGCTTCCCAAAGTTGCTGCTCCAAACACACAGCAACTACAAACCTACTCCTGATTGTATCTCAGCCCAAAAGCTATGACAAAAATTATCTCTTCTCCTTCTACCTCTTCTAATCTTTTGGACGTTTAAGTAACATTTTATCATGAAAAAATTCCTAATACTGGATGATGATCAGTTTCTACTTGAAGAAAGGGACTGACAGGCAGTGAAAGGCAGCCACCTGCCTGCAGAAAAGCAAAACTGGACTTTCAAATCTAAGTGCACAAAGAACATCAGTGATAAAATTAAAATAAAAATACAACCTAACAAGCTCAGAGCTTTTTCTCTTCTTCATGTCAGGATTTTTAATTAGTTTTTTTAATGACAATAAGCATGACAGCAGTCTTGTAGCTATTACAGTAGGGCAAAGAAGAGTGATATTTGTTTGATAAAGTATTACTATGTTAATAATGTGATAAATCTACTTATTACTTAGCATTAATCCCAGAAACTATTGAGAAGCACTTGATAAAATCTGCCCTTAGAGAAATGACTTTCTCCTTGTTTGAGGAACACATCTAATTGGGTTTGAAAGTGACGTCTGATCCACTAATCTGACAATTCAGAATGAATTGGTCTCTCAGGTTTTAAATACTGATAAATCTACAACTACTGGGCTTTCAGTAGCATTCTCATTTTTAAGTGTTTTTGAGATGAATCAATGCACATTTGGACAGATCTCTCTCTCTGTCATCTTGATTAGTCCATTAAAGTTAATGCTTTAGACCTCGTCTGCAGCAGAATCTCCTTGAAAAGCTGGGAAGGTAAGTTAATCACAGAAACAAGATGATGCAACATCGTAGAGCATAATATTCTCAGTCTGATAACCTGATTAGTAGAACTAAAATGTTAGAGAATTATTTTTAAGACCCAAAGGTCTGAGTTTCCAAATTAAACTTTGCATTACTGACTGCAAGAAGTAGATTACTTTTGTCAGGTATGTGAGAATATACTATCAACTAAATGAGTAGGACGCCAGCACAGTGCACAAGCACTGAAGAATGTTGTTATATAGATCAGTGGCATACAGCAAGTACAAAAACTGTGACTAGTATCAATGTTTAAGACATTTATTGATATGCAACAAACACATCAAAATAAAGAGTGCAAAAAAAATAACCATCTTCAGCTTTGCCTCTCCTTGCCAAGGCATAAGACACACTCAGTTGAAAAGTTTTCAGTAATGCACAGCATTGCCATTTGTTGAATATAAGGCAAAACACCTGATAAAGGAATTACAAACTGTAATTGATAATTCATATATTTAAAACACAAGACTCCTTTGAAAAATATAAGTCACACATCACAAAGAAGTCCAGATCATCCACTTTCTGCATTAACAGCGATTTAAAATTTAGGACACTGTGATAGGCAGGGTCAGATGTCATTATCATAGAATCAGAATATCCTGAGTAGAAAGGGACCCATAAAGAATTGAGATCAACTCCTGGCTCCATACAGGACCACAGAAAAATTAGACCAAATGACTGAAAGCGTTATCCAAATGCTCTATGAAATCTGGCAAGCTTGGTGCCATGACCACTACCCTTGGGAGCCTGTTCCAGTGCCTGACCACCCTCTCTGAGAAAAAAAAAAGCTTTTCTTGATATTCAGCTGATCCTCCACTGATGCAGGTTCACATAATTCCCTTGAGTCCTACCACTGTAACCAGAGATCAGCACCTGCCCCCCACTCTTCTTGTGAGGTCTCCTCTCAGCCTCTTCTTCTCTAGGCTGAACAAATCAAGTGATCTCAGCTGCTGCTTCTCCCTAACCTTCCCATCCTGGAAGACTCCTGGTTGATAGAACCTTATCTGTCCCATGGACCCAACATAAAACCTGCCTCAGCTGGGCTCACCTCCTCCCTCAGGACCTTGTATGCTGCATCCCAGCCAATGACTTGCAGGAACCATGGGGAGTAGGAGCTTGCAGAATCTCTGCTCCACTCCATTCCTCCTGGCACACAGAAGAAAGTTATCCTACCCATGTCACATGTTGTAAAAGGCAACAAGTGGGGAAACTGAATTACAAAATAGTTTACCACCCAAATACTCCTTTTCTGCCTAACACAGTATGCATCAGGAAAAAACATCACATTCTCTCTAACACAAGCTTATTTTGTTCATTTTTTATCTGAAGCAACTCATGTTTCTTACACAGGGTAAGAGTATTCAGGTTTGACACCACCCACAAACTTGAAGGGGCATACATATCCATGGGACCTAATAATATGCACCTGACGGTCCTGAGGGAATTTATAGATTAAGTTGTTAAGCCGCCATCCATTATACTTGAGCAAAGGGATGCTGTACAGAAGCACTTTGACGGATATGAGAGGTGGGCTCATCTGAATCTCATAAAGTTCAAGTGCAAGAACCTATGCCTGGGTCAGAGCAGTTTCAAACACAAATAAAAACTTGATGGAGAATGACTTGAGAACAACTCTTGGAAGAAGTTGTTGGTTGATGGGAATTTCAACATGAGTTGTCAATGGCTTGCAGCCCTGAAAACCAACTATATAATGGGCTGCATTTTTAGTCTCTAGAAGATACTAAAAAAAAATACACATTTTTATAAGCAGCTATTCAGGCTTAGGGATGACTCCATCCATCCTTATGAAACCAATTGTACAATGAAGTAGAACTGGCCTTATAAGATGTTTTGATATCTTCACATACTGTTATTCAGGTGAAATCAATGTTTTGGATAAAGCACAAACATATACAAATATATGTAACTTGATAGCCAATTATAATTAGAAAAATATAAAATACCAGAGGAATCTCTCAAATTCTAATCAACCAGCTGCTTTGGAAGGTTAAATCCTACTTCTTCTAAAATCCAAAATGTTTCTTCATTACAGCTGTACTAGTGTTTTGTCCATAACTTTAGAAAAGTTCAGATCTGTTCTCATTGCTCTAAAATTAAAACAATCGAACAAAAAAAGAAACAAAAAAAAACACCCAGGTACTGTCATTTACTTTACTAGAACACAATTGTTTTTTACTTGTCTAAATAGTGGCTGGCCTCTAAGGCATTTTATTTATGGCATTTTAAAGCACAATGGCAGGGAGGTTGCTAAGGTGTTTCAGCAGAACATGATGATCACCACTTGAGTTACAACTGTAATAAACAGTTATGAGAAACATTGAGAACCCTGGCAAAGAGAAAAAATAAGCTCTTAACAAATCCTTCCTCTGAACAGAAACCAGCAGGAGAGAACAATCCTCAGAGGCCAAATTGCTGGAATTTACTATTTATTAACACTTCTTTTGGTGCCCAACACCTTTTCCATTGCTGAGCAAATCGATGTTAGACAATCCCTGACACATAGTGACCCTCAGTGAAGTTAGGCCAACGTACTCAGGAGCTGCAGAATTTCAAATCTTAGGTTCATCCAGAAAATGAAGAATACTAGGTGAACGGTTTCTGAGAAGCTTAATTTGCTTTGTCTAGAATGGCTTAGAAATCTGTGACACTGGTAGGAATATAATTCAGTTTGCCGGGATATGATTCAAGAAACAAGCCTTCCTTTACCTTTAATTCAATACTGAAGGTTTAACACAATTGTGTATAGGTTCCTTGGACAAAACTGCCTACTCTAACCACAGTAGTGTTCATTCAGGTAAATAAGGACTTGTCTAATCAAATGTACAGAGACCTCTGTCATAATTTTCCACCTCACTTTTGCCACCTTATTAATATTTTCCTCATAGGTTTTTTTTTTTTTTTTTTTTTTTTCTGTTGGACTTCCAGAAGAGGTTATACTGTCAGACACTGCTGAGTGAGTGTACTTACTGTTAATATTTTAACCAATTTTTTTCTGGCCAATTTCAGACAAAGCTGGCAACAGGTATTTATATGATGGGTGATCGAAAGAACTACTGCCTGTTCTTAAAAGAGGAAAGGTGGCAGTGTGAGCCCATCTTGAGAGATGACTTGACTGGAAATCACACTTCATAGTCCCATGGATAATGTAGCAATTTTTCTTTCGCCTTCTCCTCCTCTCCGAAGAGGAGGAAAACAAGCAATTAGAAAAATGAAAAAGCCCACTATATAGAATGAAACCAACATGAACACAGATTCAATCTTTGCCACACAGATCTATGCCTCTTAAGCCAAGTAACAGCACCAGTAATGTGCACTGTGTATATTTAAAACAAAACAAAACAAAACAAAACAAAACACCAGTGAAATAAAATAGGCTGAGAGAATATTTCTTAGTTCTGAAGTTTATTGGTGCCTACATGAATGATCTCTGAGCTTCCAATAGTAACCATGGGGCTTTATGGTAAAGTTATTTGCATTTTTTGTTTGTTGTTTGGCTTGGTTGTTTTTAATTTTCTGGTTTGAAATAACAGGAAGGTGGTGTGTAGCCCATTTTTACCATGCAATTGCAACTGTGCCATGCCCTGAGACAAGACATGACTGCAAATAGGAGTATTTGATTAAAAAAAAAAAAAAAAAAAAAAAAAAAAAAAAAAGCTGAAATAGCAATGGAAAACCATGGAGAGAGTCAGACTTGAATTTATCCTGTTCATAGTGCTCCTCTGGGACTGGCCTGAGGCATATATCTATGATTCTATGATTCTGTGTACTCCCTCAGGTACTGCCTCAAAGACCATGAGCTGTTCCAGGCCACAGATGTGTTAGGAACCACGGCGATAAACAGAATGGGGGACTGCAGGCCAGGGCTCAAGCTAATGCTCTGGCCCTGTTTTACTTGTTATACAGATCCCTGCTGTAGAGTTAGCAGGATGCAGTGCTGGTAGGCAAACAAAGGAGTAGGTTGTAGAGAAATTTTACAGTGGGTTTCACCAATGTTGACTAATAGTAAAGACTGGGAATCATAAATATCTTTCTAAGTGAATATTTTTTCTGTCATTTTTCTCCAGCAAAACTCTCATCATTAATTATTTTTAATTTGACATCATACCAAAACAATTTTATTAATTTCTAGCTCTTTACTGTCGTCACTTTCTGCTCATTTATCTCCTATCTTCTCTTCAGTGGATTCTCCTCCCAGTTTCACTCCCTTCATACCCATTCCTAGTCTCATGCTTAACAAAGCAGAATATATTATTTCCCTAGTCTCTTTCCTGGAAACAGATGAACAATATTTAGCCTCAGGCAAGCAGCTGGAGTAAAAAAAACAAAACAAAACAAAACAAAAACTCAGTCCAAAAGGATAAAGTTTTTTAAAGTTATAAGCAATCAAAACCAAAGGCTCACCTTTCTTTTAGTCAACTTAAATAATGTGCAAAAAGATGTACATATAAAACATACACTCCAATCTATCCTTAAAATAGACAAAAAAAAACCAACAACAAATGCATTATACACACTATATCCATGGTAGTGTAGTCTGAATGGCAAAACTAATGCTTTTGAGACTACAATTAGTTGAGAGAAAAAAAAAATAGCTGCTTCCAAATGCAGAAATAGGGAATATATCTTCATTAAAACACATAAAAATTAAGGAAAAAAAAAAAAAAAAAAAAAAGCAGTACGAGATAACCTAATCAAAATGAAAAGGCCTGATTCACAGGCCATCTAAATCTCAGAAGCCTGGAATTCTTCCACTGCCAAGGAGACTTAACACACTGGTAGATAAATAACATTATTTCTTCTCCAGCACGTTGCTAGATGAAATCATAAGTAGTAGAGAGATGTAGCAGACAAAATTCAATGAATCTACAGTTACACAAACTAGGAAAAGTTAAATTCTTAATAATAAGTAGAGTGAAATCAGTTGGTACAATCACATACTAAATATAAACCTATGAAGTGACAAGAAAGAAAGCTTTGTGGGCAGTTTTTTGTTCTTGGAAAAATATGAATTTTTATACCTATACAAAGTAGCTCAACAACTGAAGCTTATGCTAAAGAGTGCAAGAGGATTATTGAAGAAGTAAGGAATTTACAATTATTATTGGCTTCCATAAAGTAATGATCTGAGTTTTAAGGCACCGAGTTTTGTTTTTAATCCTTTAAATTAACAGCTTTCCATCACTTAGCTAAGGTAAAAATTAAAGTGGTGAACAGCAGACTGATTACATGCAATAAATACTAAGCTGCTGTACATGAAAAGAATTTAAAAACTCAAGAAGAGAAGTGTCAACATTAAGTAATTCATATATAGAATCATCAAATTAATGAAGTATCAGAAATTTAAAGCCCTTCAATGAATCTGGTAAATCTGTGTAAGTAAGAGTGAATTTAACCAGAAGAACTTCACAGCTGCACCACTGCACATAAATGGGTACCACAGGTAGGAAGAATTAATAGATATGTTACTTATTGGATGTCTTAAGACAGTGGTTATATATATTTATGATATATAGTGCTATATATTAAAAAAAAAAAGTCTGTCTTAACTTTTTGCAGGATGCCAATGGGATGTAGGCTGGAAGTGACCTACATTCTCAATTTTTATCTACTATAGGGCAATCTGCATTTTCCTAAATAGGCCAAGACTACCTTGCAAACCAGATGGAAATACATATTGGAATTACTTTAAGGTGACTAAAAAATAGGAAATACTATCAGACAACAGAGAAAATCTGTTACACTGCACAAATGGAAGTACTTGGGCAATTGCAAATATTTGATCTTGAAACATTCTCGAATTTGGTATTGTGTTATGAAAGCACACATAAGAAATTCAAGTATTTATGCAGAGAGAAACTATCTCTAAGGTGTACCCTCACACTTTTGAATATCAGATAAAGTTAAGAAAAGAAAAAAACATCAACAGTTAACACCAGTTAAATTCCCTCTAAACCCTGAAATGCAGTAAGTTTTCAGAATAATGTAATTGGTTTACATGGAAGCCCAGAAGCTGCTCCATGTCAGATAACAGCAAGTTCCCAAAGGGGACCACTGCTGGTCAGAGATGAGGCATGAGCAATGTTGATTATGCCTCTGGGAGAGCAGATTTAGGAAAGGGAAAAAATGAGTAAATATTTAGAAAAAAAAATTAAAAAAAGAAAGGGAAGAGAAGAAACACCTCTCTCCATAGGAATAATAGGAAGGAGAAGAATCTGAAACATGTGGCACTGTTATTAGTCAATCAGTCAATTATTTTGTCCCACTGCCAAACCTAATTGAATGCCACATAATTTTTTTACAATCTACTGTTTTAAACACAATCATATAATGCCTAGTTCTCAGCATAATTGGTCCACAGATGCTGTTGGCTACCCTAAGTGTGAAGACACACGCACACAGCAAGCTGTATTTCATGCAGTACATTGTTGTGAAGTTTTGCTTTGTTTACTACTTGGTTTCACTTTGATTAGAGCTATTTATTAATTATTGTTACAGTCTGATTTGAGTAATACCAAGAGGAACAGCTGAAAAACACTTAGTGGGGCTTCAGAGAAACCTCATATATGTGAGATTTAAGAAAACTTTGAAAACGTGCTATTTTCATAAGAAAATTAAATGCTGAGATAAACTAATTACAGACAAGATCACTGGAAAATGTTCTATTTGATTTGTTGCTGAGCTTGGGATGTTCATACAGTCAGAGAATGGCTTAGGCTGGAAAGGGAGCTTAAATATCATTGAGCTCCACCTCCCTGCCATGGGTAGGGCTGCCAGCCATTAGATTAGACTGTCTGAATAAACCTAATGTTTCTGAAGAGCATTTCTAAGAATCTATGCATACTGTCCCATTGGAAAAAAAATTCCCCACTGTCCAGGGGCAGGTCCCTTATGGAGCCTTGCCCTTAGAAAATTAAGAAGACAGCGGTTTATATACTGAGTGACTGAAAATAAACACTAGAATGTTCATGTGCATTGCTTGAATAGCTGAGACAGTTGGACCCAAAACAGTATTTCTGAACTCTTATCTGCCTCCTCAGTCTATAAATCATAATCCTTTATATATCCACTCTTTAACTACGAGGTGTGGAAGAGTTGGTACTTTTGAAAGACCAGAATCTTTCAAATTAATTTGAATAACTTTTTTGAATGAGGACAGCACTGACAACTTAAAACATGATAATATCACATTCAACCATACCTACACTCCTTATCACTTTGATTCAAAGAGTTTTGAAACCAAATGGGTCCTCTCTGAACATCGTGGCTCAATGGGAGGGTCTCTTGATGGATGGAGTTTAAATCTATCCTGTATGTGGTAAATAATCAACTGTACCTTGCTATCTCAAATCTAAGTCACTCATCACTCTCTTATGTACAATTAAGTGTGGTTAATTGACTATTTTATATCAATATATATATTGCTGCTTCTGTCCTATAAGTGTATAATTCTATTCACTACAAGCACAGAGGACGTTTCAGAGTATCAGGCTATCAAATTGAAGTTGTGCTATTTGCAACGTGTTGCAATTGGCACTGCACAAATAGTTAATTAATACACAAGAAAAAATAAGGACATTACAGTCTCTTATGAAGCTGAAATGCCTTAAAAAGTATGATTTTACTTTCTTAATAATTATTCCGCCATTGCAAAGTGCTAGTGGACCCTAAGAGAAAGATGTACATACTGCATTTTATCTCTGGAATTCTGCCAGGTACTCCTCATCCAACAGAATAAAAATATAAAAATTGAATACACTGGTTATTTTAAAACTCATGATTCTTAGCTAACAAATCATTAAATATATATATATACTTATAATTCTTCTGCATTTTGCCTCCATCAGTGCACTGTACAACCATACTGCAATAAATTATTATAGAATCATAGAATTCTTAGAGTTGGAAGGATTTTTAAAGGTCATCTAGTCCAACTCCCCTGCAGTGAACAGGGACACACACAGATAGATCAGGTTGCCCAAGGCCTGATCTAACCTCACCCTGGAAGTTTCTAGGGATGGGGCATCCACCACATCTCTGGGCAACCTGTCCCAGTGCCAGACCCTTATCTTGAAGTACTTTTTACTTATTGTCATTATTAACATATGACTTCTGGTACCTGAACTAGGTGCTGAAAGCTACTGCAGATCTATATGAAAGACAATGGGTAAGAAAATCAGATATAAACTGTGACTTTTTCTGAACAAGCTTAACAGTCCTGTTACATGTAAAAATGAGGGGATTTCTTCACTGACTTATTGTTTCTATGCATGTAATAGAAATTGGCAAAGTTAAGGATGACAGTATCAAACTTTGAGAAGAAACACAAAGAGTCAGTGAAAATATAAAACTCTTCCCACAGTACTCAACATTTGATTGGAAATGATTTGCCATGTGAATTGCTTTGGGATAATTTAAACTCTTGTATATATGTAAGAACTGCTTGAGTTCAAGATGCTACAAAAACTGCATTTCACAAAATGTCCTCTCTGTGGGCACAGAGTCTGCTGTACCTATCTGATAGGTCTAAAGTTGGTGGGCAGATGTTGCAAGTCATCAATATTATGGCCCATCTCCCCAGGGCCTAACTGTGTAACTGTCAGCCATCTGTTTTCTGGACTCTCTGATCTCCTCATTCTTTTAAGGCCACCCCTATGGAGAATAGTGGCAGCAGTGGCTCGTCATCAGGTGAACAAATATCAGATTAACTCCTTTATTTTCTAATACTGCCCAGAGAATGAGCAATGGATTTTTTTAATAATAAGTCATCTTGTTAATTGCATTCTGCCTGTTAAATCCATTTAACCTAGAAGTTCTTTAAAAAGATTTAATAGACTGGGATTGTATATGTATTTGACTGTTTTCCAATGATAGACAACACCTGGATAAAACAAACAAACAAACAAACAAAAAACAACAGTACTGCCTTTTCCACATGGCAAGATGGCCTGAGCCATTTCATTCAACAGCGTGACTCTGTCAAATGCCACACGATTAGCAGTTAAGGCCTGATCTATGGAAACAGTTGAGTTGTAATTGTTCATTAAGAATCTCACCGAACATCACACAGTGTAGCATTCAACAGAGCATCCTGTTGCATCCTGCAGTATTGTATGGAAATACTCAAGGTAGCTGAGAACAAGATGCAAGTATTAGAAACAAAACAAACACGAGCTCTGCACAGGCAAAAGTGTCAGAGAATACTGCCCTCTATTTTTCAACCGTACAAATGTGATGTAACTTCTAAGACATGATCTTTTCTTTTTATTTTGATGCTGCCATTTCTGCAGGCAGATTGGTTTCTTCTCTGAATGCCTCCAGGGATGGGGCATCCACAACCTTTCTAGGCAACCTGTTCCAGTGTGTTACCACCCTCTGTATAAAAAACTTCCTCCTAGTATCTAACCTAAACCTCCTCTGTCTTAGTTGAAAACCATTCTCCCTTGTCCTAACACTATCCATCTGCATAAACAGCCATTCCTCCTCCTTTCAAGTATTGGAAGGCCACAATGAGGTCTCCCAGAAGCCTTCTCTTCTCCAAGCTAAACAAGGTCAGTTTCGTCAACCCTTCTTCATCGAAGAGGGGCTCAAGCCCTCTGATCATCTTATATACTTCTCTTAAGCTGGCAGTTACATAAAAATGCAAATGTCATATTCTTAGATGGAATCAATCAAAAACATGGGGAAAAAAAAAGAAAAAAACTTTGTCAGGTTGTGAATGAAGTCTTGCACTTTCACTGCTCCTTGTTTACATTTTAATAAGTGTGCACAGATACTCAGTGCAAAGTGAGATCTTTTTTAAGAGAGAGAAAGAAAAGTAGAGAAAGGATATCTATTTAATGAAAAACAAAACAAAAAGGATGGAATTCCCTGTACAAAATTTTTTACATTAGAACTAATCTCCTGTATTAGGAAATTACAAATTAATTACAATCAAATTACAAATGCCAACTAGCAGCAGAAAACACTCTGAGGTGCTGCAGTGTATATAATTTTTTGTGAATTACTGTCTCACAGAGGATACATTATTAAATAAACACCAGTGTTTTCTAGCAACCCAGTTGCTGTCCACAATCCACTTAGAATCACAATGAGAAACAAACAAACAAACAAACAAACAAACAAACAAAAGAAGTCACCTTAAAGATTTTTATGTTATTTTATTTGAAAATATGTAGAATTCCTTCATTACAGACAATAATCAAAATGGAAAACATTACATAGGCTTTACATAAAATGTATTGTTTTATGATTTGTAAATCTTTAGCAGAAAGTGATCAGCAACCTTCCAAGAACTTACAAATTACTCAATTTCACTTTCAGTGAGGTTTAAAAATCCTAATGATTTCGGAAACAGAATCACATTTTTATCTACATTTTATTCTGAATATAAGGAAGGATAAACTATTTCAGAAGACTTAATATCATTACACTGCAGGTGTCCCAAATGCACCTATGAAGTAAATCAGCTTGTCTGCTGGCTGGCATTTAGGCTATCTTGCCAAAAGTCTGCCAGTTTAACTGAATAATACATGATGCTTTATGATGTGTACTACTGTCCACATGAGACAAGCAGGCTCATTTTTCATATCTTCTGAAACTGGACTCAAAATGTGAGCTAAAGGAGAGGAGAAAAAATGTTTTCACTTCCCCATTTAAAGAAGCTAACAAGCTTCTCATCTTGCAAGAAATGAATGATATTTCTACTAGTGAGTAATTGTGTCCTATCGTAACATTACTCAGACAAAGATGGTGAAGAGCTTGTAACAGTGAGAGTTATCCAAGGAAGATCTAGTTAAAATCCAAGAGCTACATTGTAAAGGTAAAAGTGACAGAAGGCAGGCTGGTTTTTGTAATCCACTATATTTGGAAAAAGGTTATCCTGCTTAATTTGTAACATGGTACAATTATAATGGCTTTCTATTAAATATTACCTGTACACACAAACCTTTCTGCAGGATGAACGGAGTGCAAAGATCGATTGCAGGCCAAAAGGATGCAGTAGTGACATTTCCCAGGTGACAGTATCATTCTCAGGAAGTATTACTTCTAAATTCTACAGCAATTTGTTTTATCAAAAGACATATTTCGTGTCAGGTATCTGCAACCTTTTGTGCATGACTGCACTTGGTATGGAATTATTTTGATAAGACAACGCTAGTATAATGTCAGCATCATCAATGTTTTGCTCTCTAAAGTGCTCCCATCAGAGACACGGGGTGACTGGTAAAATCCCATTACTAGAAAATAATTTCAGTGATGTCTATAACACTAATTCACTGAATTCACAGTGAATTTCACAGATCTAAACTCAGAGATCATCAACTACTCAAATACAAAAGAATAAATGAAAATGAAGATGAGAAGTAACATTTCCATTTTTATATATCTTATATTTGAAACTTAGCTATGTTTTGTAACTACTAAAGATTTTACTTACTCATATATTTCAACGTATGTGAACTGTAATGTCTTATTATTAAATGCACAAACAATCCAGCATTATGAAATCAAATTGTACTTTTTCTATTGACTTCTCCAAATTAAAATATAATGAGAAGTAATTCTACACTACTCTTTTCAAAAGTTATTTTTTTCAGCACTTGAGCAATATTTTCCTCATTTTTAGATGTTATTAAAAAAAGAAATTAAATTAATAATTATAAAAACAGTAAAAAACACATGTTGCTTATATGACCTTGGAGTAAAAATCTTCACAATATTATTTTCATTTCCAAGGTTTACGTGATTAAGAAGGAAAGGATGTTTCATCACTTAGATATATAGAAACCAAAGATTAAAAATCTACCTTCACACCTCAGCTTTAATAAGAGTAACAAGAAAATATCTTTTAATGCTGTATATGGATTACCCAAACTTTTTACATTTTCTTCCTGGTAAGATAAACTAGTATACAACAGGAAAATTCTTACTCATAATTTACCTTACAAAAATTTAATGCTATTATTGCAAATTTAGCACTGCTAAAACTGGTGAGGATAAAACATATTTTCTACAACCATCCTGATACTAGCATTGCCATTACTAATTTAGCTATGAAGAGTATGAAAAACATTATATTTGTTAGAGGCTCATTCTCTTCTTGAATGATATTTTTGCATAAACTCTATTGTGTGGGGTGGTATAGCATGAAATTGAAGTAGAAATAAAGAAAAGCAGACTGAAGAAAGGACTCATCTCAACTAACTTTGAATCTATCCAAAACTTTACATCTAATCTAAAATGCTGTAATCTTCTTCCTTAATGAGAAGAGAGAAGCTTCTCCAAGAGCACTCTCAAACAGCTTTCTGAGGCAGGTGAGACCAAAAGCCCTCTGGATGTACCTGACTCTTCCCAGGAAAAATTAACAAAAACTTAGATGAGCGGCTCAGACAAAGCATTGAAATTTCTTAAAATGTAAATGATATTAATTATAATTTATGTAGCATGTGGTTGCTGACCAGTGACTGTCACCTTCAGAAAGTGAGAATGGCCATCCATTTCTCTGACCTTGGACCTTCTTTCTTCTTTTTTTCTGGGGTCTCGGAAAAAGCTCCCTATTAACCAGACCAGCCTTATTCTCTGCCAGCCCGTCTTATGCCACAGGGGGACAGCCTGTTCCTACACCTTTAACATTTCCTTCTTGAGGTATATCCTCATGATATCCTCCAGCTTTCTGGACTCCTTTGCCCTTCAGGACTAACTCCCAAGGGATTCTCCCAACAAACCTGAACAGTTCAAAGTTTGCTGTTCATATGTCCAAGGTAGCAGTTTTGCTGAACCCACTTCTGACCAGGAATAGAGAACTCAACCATTTTGTGGTTGCTATATCCAAGACAGCTCCAAACCACCACATCTCCCACCAGTCCTTCTCTGTAAACAACAAGTCTAATGTGGTGCTTCCCTGGTAGTCTCTCCTACCAGTTGTGTCACAAAGCTTTCACACACTCCAGGAACCTTCTAGACTGGTTCCTCTCTGCTGTATTGTTTTTCCAGCAAATGTCAGACAAGTTCATATCCCCAAGAGAACATGGGCTAGCAATTGTGTGAATTCTGCTAGCTGCTCATAGTATGTTTCATCTGCCTCTTCATCCTGGTTTGGTAGTCTATTACTGACTCCTACCAGGATATCAGCCTTGTTGACCTTCCTATAAGGAAGTCCTGTAAGGACTTGACCTCATCATTCCCAGCACTGAGTTCAACAGACTGAAAACATCCCCTAGCACAGAAAGCCCCCCACCACCCCTCCTTTCTTGCCTATCTCTCCTAAAGAGCATATAGCTCTTCACTGCAGCATTCCAGTCATGAGAGTGACCCAACCATGTTTTTATAATGGCAACTCAGTTGTAGCTTGCCTGCTACACAATGGCTTCCAGTTTGGCCTCTTCCTTGTCCATGCTACATGCATTGGTGTAGATGCACTTCAACAGATGGGCTAGGGCTGGTAACCCTAGCAAGCTGCCCCTAGGCTCATTTCTAGTAAGCCTGATTTCACCTTTTCCCCTTCAGATCTAGTTTAAAGCCCTAGTTTAAGTACCTGATGCTCTAGTTCTTCCTACCTGTTTTTCAGGCTTTATTTTGTTTGTGGGCACATACCTGAGACAGATATGCTTTTGCTATTTTTTTGTCACTCCTGAGATCTCTTCTCCCATCACACCAAAAACTTTGCTTTCTAATCCTGTCTATATTTCTAACTTAAAGTTCTCCTCACTAGGTTAGTAGACAGTTGGCAAAAATGTTCTTGCCCCGTTTTGTCAGCTGGATTCTGTTTCTCTTCTGAAGTCCTCAGTCCTCAAAGTTAATTCTATGGTCACAAAACTCAAATCCCTGTTAATATCAGATATTCAACCACGTGCTATTCAGCTAGATTCACCTGTACCCACCTAAGCTATTCCCTTTTACTAGCAGGATTGAGGTGACACCATCTCAGGCTCCAATGTTCTTCAGACCTAGAGCCATGTAGTCACTCTTGGTGTGCTCCAGTTCTTAAGGTCCTGACAGGTTAATTTAGGTAATTAAATTTAGGCAGTTCCTATACTAGCTATTTTCACCTCAGATATCAAAGAAAGGCTTTTAAATGAGCAGTGATATTTGAGGCAGGTGGATTTATTATGTGGTTTTCTTTTTCCTTGTCTTCTCTATTTTCTTTTCAGCTTTAGTTCTTTGGAATTACTCACACTGATCATAAATTACAAGGCTATTCAGGAAATACTGCTCCCATATATACGAAGTCATAAAACAAAGAGCTGATTAAGGTCAGCCTGGTTTGCTGAAGTTGACATTACTTAAATGCATAATTTCACCAAGAATCTCAGCCTGAGTTTACCACCAGCTATGAGGATACTGCAATGATTTAATCCAATAGAGAATTTCTGTTCACATCATGGAGTGTGATTCCATGGAGAACATATTAATACAATTATGCTAAGAGGCTATTTCATTCCTCTTGGAGGTATGAAATTTGAGATAAATCACGATAATAAAACCTGGCTCTGTAACTTGTTGGTAATAATCTGGTTAAGAAACTGCTGATATTATGGCATATGCAGTTGTTTCACTGGACAATATGTGAAAAGAACCTGAGTAATAAATATTTCATTGTAGGCTGAAACATAAATTGTAATGTAAGAAAAAATATAATAAGCTCATCTCTTTTGCCACAAACACAGTGAATGAAAATTACCTATTTTACTTTCATTACATTGAACATGACAGGAAATATTTTTTTATTCTTTTAAGAGAAATTCCAATTTAGCTGAATGCTGCATCTGATGATGACTCTGAATAGCCATAATATTATCAGCATCATATTATGTTAGAAATTTGTTCAGATATTTTAGCTTTCAATCAGAAAGTGAATACTTTAAGCATAAGCATTAAACTAAATGACTCAGTATTAAAATGAGTAAAGACAATGCTGCATCAAGACCAATGAAATTGCTGTTTTCTCATGAAACCTGTAGTAATTCCAAACTTATTTAGAACAGTAATTTTTACATTCACGCCTTGTGCCAATGCCATCAGTGTTGAGCACAAATAATAGCATTCTTGTAGACTTCAAAATAAATTGCTTAAACAGGATTTATCTATTCCTCTTATTCCTTACAATTCACTTTTGTTTATGGGGCATCTTTAGTAAAAGTTAGATGAGACACTGTTTTGACTAAATGTCTCCACGTTCTGTGCTGACTTTGTGTTACAGTCCATGGCAGGAGAGAAACAGGGTGCCCTCTGTGTTACACTCAAGCAGAGTACAAGGTGAGCTGTGTGCTAATCTAGGCAGTGCTAAGAGAGACAACAGCAAGTTGCACAGAGGAACTTCCTTATCCTGCATCTATAGCAGCATCACTTGATTCCTTAAAATACCAGAGCAACATTTCTGAAAATTGATTAAGTTAGAGAGGCGCATTTTAATCTAGATGGTGAATCAGCTGACTAACAGAATTCTCCCTATAGCATTTAATAAAATCCAGCTCTATTAGAAATTATAATAAGCTTAAGGAGACAAGTTGGATGGGACTTTGATTAAGTAGATCTAGTGCAAGGTGTCCCTGCCGATGGCAGAGAGGTTGGAAATAGATGTACTCCCAATTCGAACTATTCTAGAATTCTATGACTCTAAGTTTAATCACTGTTTTTGATAATTAAAAAACGAACAAACAAACAAAACAACAACAAAAAAAATTGTCCTTTATGTATCCTGCTTCCAAAGTACAGTAAGCATTGATATAGCACCTAGACACTGAAGAACTGCAACAGCATGGAGGAATACAAAACAATTACTATTTTCTCAGTAACAAACTGCATGGGCAGAGCAGATCATAAGGGGTTGTGGAGCACTAGCGCTGTATATATTGCTACTGCTGACAAGTGTCCGTGTCTTTCTTCTACAATGACACTGAAAATTACTATCTGTAGCTTTTACTCCCTCACTCTAGTTTGTAATATCTCTTTAGAGAACTGAAAATAGAACATATGAATTCTGCCAAGTGTTTAGCTTTTTCGTTCGTTCCACCTCCTGCTTCAAAAGTGAGGTATCTGCTGCTGCTAAATATTTTGTCCTGGCATTGCAATACTGGTACTAGTAACCCCAGAAGGTCTGCTAGAAGACATACAGATTAATCTCAACTGTTGCAAGCTACTAACAGTGAAAGCAATGATCATGTTCTGTGTTTTTATATCCTATGAACTGTCAAATTCTAAAAGAAAATGTTGAATTCTAAACCAAAATGTAACAGCATGAATAACGGCTGTAACTGTTGTACAGGCAGAGCTCTAATTTGTATGAATTTGTTAGAAGGATTTGAGCACAGTTTTGGAAAGCATAACTACTGTACTGAAAGAAACAAATTTACATGTGATTGTCCAGTGTTAAAAAGTCCAGTACAAAGTTAAATTTCAGCATACATTGCAAAGCAAATGATAAATAATGTTGTACACACTAAAAGCCTCTAAAAAGAGGAAAAGAAACCACATTAAAATAGTTTTTAGACTTTTAAAATTAAGGAAAAGCACATAAGTGCTTGTATTATCATACCCGCAAGAAGGTCTGGTTCATTTTGACTGATGAATCTTGGCAACTTTTTGACAGATTGTTCTGATCTCCCAAATAGTAAAATGTGTGAATGTGAAGGTAATAATAATTATTACTACCATCACATCACAATCTTAGGTTGTGGTACTTAAACCTTTTGATTGCTTTCTTAGACAATTTGGCATACAGTGTAAAGGAGTGACTTACAAAATACAACCAGCAATCACTAGAACCACATAATAGAACCACATCCAAAATGATTCCTGGTATGATTTTAGAAAGAAAAACAAAACAAAACAAAACAAAAACATAAGGATCTGGAAACAAGTCCTCATTACTCTTATACATGGATTTTAGATACACTGGTATAAGAAAAAGACAGAGCTGTTCTACTGCACAGACAATAGAATTGGTACATAGAAGATTTCTTAATTATGTACATACCTACAGGAAAAGTTTTTCGGGACAATAGCACTTGTCCTGACTTTTAAAACTTTGCTATTACAGTTGCAGTCTATAAGTAAAGTTATCATATATTTAGGGAGACACTGCACAGTAATTTCATCATTTATCATTACCAAAGATCAAAGATTACTTTATAGAAGCAGACTAGTATTTCAAAGCCAGTATAACAGCTGTAAGTCTTTTTCAAGTGACAGAACTGATAGAAACATAATTGAAAAAAAAAATGTTTTCATTTCATGAACAAATGCCATGAGCTTCCCCAGACAAAGGTTTCTTGTAACAAAAACTCCGGGAATATTGGACTTCTACTGATAAAGAATTTTGTTACCCAATTTTACAGTTCTGAAGAAGTTACAGGACTTTTTGTAAGTAATGAAACTAGATACATCTTTAAAACCATTCTTTATAAATTTCAAAAAATAATGTGAACAAAGGACTTTGGTTTTATTCTGTCAAGTAAAAAGTTTTCCCCTGCTGCTTCCCCAGAAGGCTCAAAAGTGATAACATAGACTGAGATCATCTTCCAGGACATTTATTATGTGAGAAATAAGGAATTAATTGGAAGCAAACTCAGTTGAACCACTGCCTGAAACCAAGGATATACTGACTGCGATATTCTAGTAAGATGTTACCAAAGAGTAGACATTCATGCATGCATCATTAAAGCATGGCACACTACAGCACAGAAGAAACTGCTGCATTTTAGTCTGTAATTCAGAAAATTACAAGACATTTCTACTTGATCTTCAAGTACACATATTTAGGAGCTCTGTGGTCCATCAAATTAGCTACACAATCACAAGATTGCACAGAACATGGGTTTCCCATTTGAAACAGAAATACTGAAAAGAAGCTAGAAAAATAGGCAGGTCAGAAATTCTTCAAAGAGGACCGACAACACCATGTTCTTTGCTACCTATACAGCAAAGATGATCTTTGGAAAACATAACAAATAGTTGCCAGAACAGTTAAGTCCTATGAGATACCATACAATGAAATACTGAACAAAAGGTGAAAACAACTGTGCAACCATACTTTCAGATTAGGGCTTTAAATCTATATATTATGCAGTTTATAGAAAACAGAATATTGTT
Organism: Tetrao urogallus; assembly: GCF_951394365.1. NCBI lineage: Eukaryota > Metazoa > Chordata > Aves > Galliformes > Phasianidae > Tetrao > Tetrao urogallus. Next base: position 176,946,398 of record NC_136813.1, read on the forward strand.
CAACTTCCCATGATTTAATCTCTAATGCGTAATCAAGTTATGTCTTATTTGCATATTTGTTGTGCTCTTAGGCACTTCAGGAATGCCAACAAGAACATGCTAGAAAGAATGGACCCATCCTATTACAGAGAATATTTTTACCTATGTGACTTACTACATCTTACTTTTAAAGTGCCATGTTTTATCAATATGGACTTAATTATAACTTAATTATACCTACAACATATAATTGCATATTTTTTTTCTTGCAATTTACTCCAAATCTCTATTCCTTATTAATATTTACAGCTCTTCTGTATGCCCCAACAGACATCAACCCTCATTATCTATGATGGAGACCAGGAAATACCACTAGTTACCAAAAAGATGAAAGAAATTAAGTTCTAACTAGATCTATACTAATATTCACACAGAAGTCTAACCATGTCATGCCCAAATTATCTACACTACGGAAAAACTGGAGGGTAAAAAAACTTCTACCAGTATACAATAGCTGGAAGGAGACTTAGGGGACTAATATCTGCCAGAAAATATAAGCTATCTTAGTAATCATTTAAAAGACTCATATTTTCTAATATCATGTATATAAAATTAAGATAAGCTTCTAGGAATATGTGACTTTATTACTTTGTTAATATGGAGAGCAAACATACAGCTAACCATTAAGAAATTAATTCCCTTGGAAATACCTTATAGATCTACTTCTCTAAATTTATTTCAAGAGTAGCTTAAGCAGAACCATAAGAACAAATTTGCATGTGCTGACTGATGTAGGGATAGTCCTGAAGGAGTTTGTGCTTGAGCATACAAACGTGAAATAGAATCAAATTAGAATGCTAAAAAAATTAACACTAATATAAATACATTACTGAATAGTCCCACATTGGCAATCCCTGGGAAGAATAACTTAAATTCTGTTTTTATTTATGAAAATTGATTCTATTAGAGTTCCACTTGCTAAAAATGCTCTAAGCCTCAGGCTATGCCTAAAGGCAGAGGCAACATGCGTGCTGTAAATGCCAAATATTTCAAGTACTTCTTAAAGTTATCCTGATTTTGCCAAAATTATAATACTATATAATGAGTTTGACATTCAATTACATTAATAGTATACATACATATGATCTGATTTCTTGTCTGAATTATTTGAAAGGTCTAATTAATTCATAATTTAAAAAAATATATTAAACTTTGTCAGTGAGTAGCAATGAATGAAGATACCTCTACAGTAAGAGGGTTTTACTTTATCTTTTAAAGATTCAATGCTAAAAAAAAAACCTTATAATATTAAACTTATTAATTAAATCTATAAAAACATATAGAATTGAAAAATTTGAAAAACAAATGCAAAAAATCCAGTAACAACTAAGAACAAAACACTTACAATGCATCTATAAGAACCTGCTTTTTAAGATAATAGTATTAAATAACATTCATCTACAATACAAATTAAAAAGGTATAATTTATATAATAATACAAAATTTGTCATTAACAGTAAAAGCAAAGTTTTAAAATGCTAGGGAAAAAAAATGAAGATTATAAATTCCTAAGTGTAACCATTATTTTATCTCCTATGGCAGAATATATTTCAATTTCTTATTAACTTGAAAAATAATTATTTTCAGTACACATGATCTCCAGAGAGTTGTTTTAAACTCACACACACAAAATAAATAAATAAAACAAAAAGGAAACCAAACCAAGCAAACCAAGCAACAAAACAACAAAAATAAATGAAAAATAAACAAACAAAAAAACACACAAAATAATGGAAAAAAAATTACTTAATTCTGATCTGTTTGTTTCAGAAACAACAACATGCCATATTAGAGATATGGAGTCAGAAGTCATTTTTGCTAGAAGATCATTTTTACAGAGCCAATTATTCTTCATGGGCTTTTGATAGACTCTGTAAGTTCATTTCTAGTTTACTGATGATCAAAAATCCTATCACTTCCATGTATTTTGATGTAACAGAAAATAAACAATCTTGGCTTTGACGTTTTTGAGCGAGGACTAAAGCTTTAACTAAAGAATTGCCAGTTATAGACTTTTTACTAGTGGTTAAGTAAGCAGTGCATAACTTCCCACAAATTTGTGTGAATTGATGTTATAAGTTTTAGGGAAATTGAGTTATATTTTCAGCCCATAATAAAGTCCCCTTCAAATCTGCAACCAATCAAGGCTTTCTTTGCTGGAAAAAATGCATAGGTAAAGTAAAATAAAATTCTGGAATGCAATAATCAGATTAAATGTTGGCCAGCACAGTCAACTGAAAATCTTACATTAAAGAGAAAGTTTCCAACAGCATTTGATAATTTATGCCAGCCTTGAAAAAGACCTGATTCTGCAGGTGTGAGGCTTATTTTCTGACGAAAATCTCGAACTCATCTCAGAAATCTCCTCTTTCAAACAACAGGAGGTGATACTATCTCTATATATTGAATGGACTAATGCCACAGCTATGTTCTGCTTTTAGCATCTTTTTTATTAGAAAGGAACAAGGAAATCAGGGGAAGAAAAAATATCAATGATAACCTGAAGCCTAATACACTATCTTGCGCTGAGAAATGTGAAGAATTTTACTAATGAAGAGAAAAAATAAAGGTGAACACAAGTCGGACAACTAGGAAGATGTAATGTTGCAGTTTTTGTTGAGCTGGAACTGTGAGGTGCAAACACTGATGGAAATGCATCATTCTGAGTTGTAAAAAGAAAACTACGAAAACTACAGAGAGCTTACACAGTTATAAAAGATGATGAAATGGCAGATGAAATTCTACGTCAATAAAAGGAAGGTGATGATGATCTCTAAAGTCTCTTCCAACCTAAGCCATTCTAACGCACACAGGAAAAACAGCTTTTACTACAGTGATATATTCCAAATTAGCTGTTATCATCTAAAAGAGATTTCTGGTAATCAAACTAGAATTGTTTCAAAATAAACATAAATTCAGAAATCAGTGGTTGTCAGGAATGGCATAATTTTCTAAGAAAGAACAGAAAACAAAATAGGAAAATGAAACTACGTATTATGAAACTGCATCAGCTATGCTACTCAGGCAATCTTAAAACTGAAAATACATAGTTGAAATAAATGTTCAAAAAAAGAAACAGAGTCATAGCACTCGGAAATTAAACTAACTGATCTACTAGAAGAGTACAAATGAATGTGCACATGTAGCGCACTGAGTGTCACAGGAAAAGGGAAACATTACTTGCAACACAGCAGAAGAACGAGGGACATCACATGACATTTCCTGACAGCTGAACTGATTGGCTGAAGATACTATGAAGGCTCAACTGTACATGGTTTCAAACAGTCTCAACTGTTAGGAAAAGCTTTCAAGGACCATGGGAATAAAAAAATTAAAAAGGAATAAAAAAAAAAAAAAAGGAAAAAAGAAAAGGAAAACAGGAAAAAAGAAAAAAAAAAAAAGGATGCAACTTGCAGTCTTGCACCATCAGCCTTTGATATTACCAAGGAAATACTAATTGCCCCCTTCTGTTACTTTTTGTCTATGAAGATAGGATTTGTGGGCTAGACAGAGCTACAGAGCTACTATCTTCTTGCTTTGTCCTACAGGCCAATATAATATGACCCTTACTGAATTCATCACCCTTCACTCCTCACCAGTGTATTTTTGTAAATTTAGTTGAAAAGTACTGACAAGATCACTAGTCAGTGTTATGACAGGGGTAGAATGATGAATAATAATGTATCCGAGCATGTGATTAACTATTCTAGAGTTATCCGCAAGCAAGTGCTTACCCTGAAGCAGATGTGAGATGCTACTCCTCTTTCATTATGGCAAAACTGCAAATTACTTTCTATAAAATTACCTGTCTCTCAACATGAGAAATCTAGTAGCACATCTATTTTCCCCATTCTTACATTGAACATACTTCCATCTTCTCAACTCTAAATTGTTCATCCAAGCACCCTGTCTCATGAAGATCAGGACTGGTTAACTTTTTTTTCAAACTAAAGCAGGCAAACAAATGAAACAAAACAATAATATATACAGACCACACACTGGGGCTAGAAAGGGGACAAGAACATATATACTTATGAAAATATTATGTGCAATGTCCTTGTCCTACTTCCCAATGAATGGGGGACAGACTTATTCATATTTTAATTCAGATTATTTTTAGCAACATGATTATCTATAAGTGCTTTGCAAGAAAAGTGGAAGGACACCCTGGTCTGAATAGTCTAATAAAGATAAATGAATAAAAGGAACTAAAGAAACTTTTGCACTGTAGTTACTTGTGAGAGAAAGGTTTTCCTCCCCAAAATCATGAAAACTCTTTGTAAACAAAAATAAAGGAAATGAAAATACTAGTCCCATAGCAATACAGACTTCAATAAATATACTAGCTAACCAAAGAGTTAACTTACATTCTAGATGTCTAGTGGTATTTCCATTCCATGTTCTTTTTATAAGACAATGAAATGTGATGAAAGCTTGCTAAGAAGTGTATGAGAAAAGGGCAGAAGTTTGCAGAAGCAACTTTTGTAAAGAATGACAAGAAAGAGGAAAATATGAAGCTACACAAACATGTCTAACTTAACTAGCTTCCGAGTTTCCAAATGTCTTATTTTGGAAGATACATTAGTCCATCTGAGTGAACTATGCATGACAGCTAGAAAGAAACACTGTTTTTCTTCTGCTGTCCTTCCTGTTATTATAAAAAGTACAGTAGTTCAGAATTCAACAACTCTATTATTATTATTATTATTATTATTATTATTATTATTATTATTGAGGGAAAAAAAAAAGGATGTGAAGGAAAAGGAAAAAGAGAATATAGTGAAGACACTGCAGTCAAAGATATAATAAAACTAACAAATACATTTATTAACAGCAAAAGAAAAGACATAATGACATAAGTTGTTTCAATCACTGGTAGTATTTTTTTGTGCTCTGCACTGGCTTCCTCTGAAGTCATTCACTCTTCCTGCTTTTATAAAAATAAGTCTGAACTTCTTTGCATACTCACCCATCTTATCCTCTTTTCTCCTGTAAAGTGTTTCTCCTTTAGAATTTCTTTCCACCTCAAACTCTCATAATCTAGCTGTACTCTCTTTTAGCAGCTCTCACTTCCTCTACAGGTATGCAGAAATGAACAAAACTGGAGCAAGACTGTTACTCTCATTATTTGTCTACTAAGTTTCCATTTCTCAATCTTCTAACTGTAATTTCTTCAGAAGAGAGACTACAATTTTCAATTTCTGTAGTCTTCAGCATAATAAAAGACTATCATTTGTTCTTGTGGACTACTATAGCAGCCATGAGCACGTAACAGTAAAATCAAGAAACCTATCAGTCACTATTTATGAAGGTACTAACTTTCTTTCTAAATTTACTCATTTTATCATACTTCAGAAATCAAAACCAATGCCCTGAATTGATCTCAGTTTGATCTTGAGGATGCAATGTAATTTCTGATGATGGGAGAGCAAGCCAATGGTCAACCACCATTTTAATACAAACCTAAAATGCATTTAGCTAAACTAATGCAAAGATGCTACGAAATACTGTTCCAGTCCACAGCTTTTTTAAGGAAGGACATGGGAAGTACTGTTTTATTGTACACCAATGGAGTACTAGCACAGGTGCACCCAGCAGCAGCCATTTTCAGACAAGGTTTGTAGTCATGAAGATACCTGCCTACGGAAGACTACTGGAAGTGGTAAATAAACAATGCACACCTGACAAAGAAATCAGTAGTGGAAGCAATGAAAAAATCTTTTGTACACCAATAATCCTTGTCATATAAATAAACCAATAAAAGCTTGGTTTCAATATCTACTGAGTATCTTACAGAAAATAGTAAAGGATTTCAAAAATAGTTATACTTTATTTTTCCACAAAATGTCTATGACTGTTCTAAATGGAGCTCTTATAAGTTACTAGTTATCTCTACTTACTCAGTCACTCTGCAGCAAAATGAAATTCTGACATGAGGATGGTGCATATCTTATGCCTATAACACTATTATACATAACTTTTCTGTAATTTTATTATTTACACTCAAGTATTGCGCTCAACTGATTGAAAATACAGAAAATCAAATTACCTTTTGCTGAGGGAAAATAAAAATAAAAAGTAATAATAGCTCTTTGGTAGATGTAATCTGTAAATACAGTTTTCTTAACAACTGAAAACGGAAATATTAAATTTTGCACAAATTAAGATTTCAGCAAAGTTCCATAAGCAAGCAGAAGCATACAAGCGGGATGTCAATCATGTAAAGTTCATCACAGTTTGACATGAATTCAAAGGTGATAGGCTCATAAATGCTATTTTTCATTATTTTAGTAAAACAACCTCAAAGAATGAAAACAAAAGCTCATGTTAGCCCTGTACTGTAAAAATAAAAATTAAAGAGTGAGGAAAGGAATCAAAAGAATCAAACCCAAACTGAAAAGCAATCTGAACTATTAGGAAGATTTCAGTATATTCTGCAATCTTTCTCAAAACTGACAGAAAATAAATTCTAATTAACATTATTATGCTCTATTTATTCTTTCGTACTTTTCTCAAATACGATCTGAATTAGAAATATTACTTTGTTTTTTTTCCTTAGCACCAGAACTGAAAGAGAATATCTTCAGTTGCAATTTCATCTGAGCCAGAATTGAATCAAAACCTTTCTGGCTTCAAATTCTGTAATGGTAAATTTCTAACAGAAGCTATGCTCCTAATTTTTCCTTTCCTAATTTTTTCCTTTTCCCCTATATTCAGCACTCGTCAGGCCGCACCTCGAGTACTGTGTCCAGTTTTGGGCCCCTCACTGCAAGAAAGATATTGAGGCCCTGGAACGTGTTCAAAGAAGGGCAACGAAGCTGGTGAGGGGTCTGGAACACAGGCCATATGAGGAGAGGCTGAAGGAGCTGGGAATGTTCAGCCTGGAGAAGAGGAGGCTCAGGGGAGACCTTATTGCTCTCTATAACTTCCTGAAGGGAGGTTGTAGTGAGCTGGGGGTCGGCCTCTTCTCTCGTGTCATTAGTGATAGGACCAGGGGGAATGGTTTCAAGCTACGCCAGGGGAAATTCAGGCTGGACATGAGGAAGTATTACTTTTCAGAAAGGGTGGTCAGGCACTGGAATGGACTGCCCAGGGAGGTGGTGGAATCACCGACCCTGGGGGTGTTCAAGGAAAGACTGGATGTTGCGTTGAGGGACATGGTTTAGTAGGAGCTGTTGGGAATAGGTGAACGGTTGGACTGGGTGATCTTTTAGGTCTTTTCCAACCTTAGTGATTCTATGATTCTATGATTCTATGATTCTAATCTTTTATCAGAACTACAGACACAATCTGTGAAAACCATACACGCAGTCTTCAACTGGATGATTTAGAAATTACAGTGTTAAGCTAGACTACGAAATTTTTTTCAAACAAGGAGTTTTAAGGTGCTATATTTTAGAATTAAAACAGAAGTTGGAAGTGCAGCTTTGTAAGGTTGTAGACTAACTATATTCTAAAACTGAAATATCATTGCTCCTCCAATATTCACGATTTCACAGTACATCTTAAAAAAAAAATAATACCTTGAGTGTTTTTTTCTGTGCTAATTTTTATTTACGTGTTTAGTTTATTGCTATATCATTTCACATGAAGAATCAGATTACAAATCACCTGTTTCCACATCCTCTATGTGCTTCTGTTTCACTTGCATGCCAAAAGCTACTCCATGTGGCAAGTTTCATAGTCATATGGAGCCCAAATGGAAGGCTTATCTGTATGAAAAGCTAGAAAAACTAAGACTTTCATGAGTTAACTGGTGTTTATCAACAGGCACATACACACACACACAAAGAGGAAGAAATAAATAACTGAGTTCAAAAGAAATACCACTTCAGAAGTTATTGTGAATTTCAAAGAGTAAGAAATAAGGGTAGGGATCTAACATTACTCATGCAGGGATACAGAGTCACAACCCTTGAGGAAAAAAAGTTGAAATATTGTTTTTCCTCATTTTGATTTCTGGTTTTCATTCAGGTTCATCTAGAACATTAGATCCAGAATTGATCCAAACCTTCATAAGTTTGTCAAATAAACTTCAAATAATCCTCTCAAATTTGAAAAAAAAGTGTATCAATTTTTTTTTTTTAAAGTGCAACTTACACTATTTATTGTCTTAAGAAGTGAACAAACGAAAATCATTAATATAAAAGAAAAATCTGCATAATTTAAATTATTCTATATATGAATCCAAATCTCCTCTCCAAGTTTGTTCTTACGGGAAGCTTATCACTGCATTGATTCTATCATTTTTTATTATATCTATCTGGTCCAGTAAATTTAAATTCAAGGAAACAGGTTCATTAGTTTCAATAGAATTCTTAATTTGACTAAGAGGTTGAAGTATGCGAACCTTAAATTATAAGAATCTCAAGATAGGAATCACATCTTTCTGTCTGAGTAGGCTTTTTTATTAATTCTGTAATAGGATCTAAACTTATGTTCATGTTCCAGTCATAGTCATCAACATCTGAACAAAAGCAAAAATTGCTTCAAGTACAGAAACCCTTCCATAATCTTTATTTGCACACTGCACACAATATCATTTTAGAATATCCAACACAAAGAACTGGCACCACTTAATTCATAAGAAATTAGTTTAGCCATTGTAATAGACAGATGGGCTCTTGCACTGGTTTAAACCTGACTTGAGTCCTCTGTCTTGTCCAGGAAACTACAATGATGGGTATAATTAATAGTTTGGGACAATTGCAAACGATGGTTACTTTGTCCTTTTATTTTTTGCAACATTTTACTCAATGATTTTTTTGCTAAGTCTTGATGTCTTGCTAGCTCAGCCATGATAAAGCAAGTAATTTCAAAGCAGAAACACTAATTGCTGGAAGAGAGCTTTGTGTCTTGGCCTTTCAGCTCCCAATTTATTCATTGTAATGCCACATAAAGCCAGTAATACAATTGTATATGTATTATAGCATATGTATATATGCTACATACAGAATTGTATATGTAGCATTCACTTACATATAAAACTGCTTATATGTATGTGAGCACATGTGTACATATATTATATATGTATGTATGCATTCATCATATACATATATACCATGAATATGAAGGGAAATCTGAAAAACAACATAAAACTGTTAAAAAAAATAATAATACACATATTGTGTAAAGCATTTATATAAATGAAAGTAGTGCAATATCTAGTATACATATTTGGTTTCTAAACATATAAAAAAAGAGTTCAAAACTAGCCAGAGACTATGTTACCCATAAGAATATATGAAAATGTGATGGATCAGCAGCCAGTGCTGCCAAGAAATGTAGATAATGCAGTTCATCTTACTTTTGAAGGAATCCAGCAGCAATACAGCACCTCTCAGTGTATGATAGTGAAATCATAAGAGAATTATAGCCTGATTTGAATTAAAATGAACAAAGGGTGGGTACTCATAAAATTCATACAGTCTGAGACTTCCACTTACAAGGCCTGACACATGCAAAACCGCGACAGTTCTTTTGAATAAAAAGACTGAGAAACCAGACACTAGAGATCTAGTAGCATATTTCCTAATGGTAAAGTCTTACCTCATTATTCTAAATTCTGATGTCTTTCTGTTATCAAAATGTAAGGCTAGTATGTTCCTGCAGTTTATCTGATATCTATATTACCAAAGATAGCTTGTTCTTAATATCCTTCCGTATGTCTCATATATCCTCCAAATATTAAATTTGAAAAGTAAAACAAACAAAAAAAGTGATTATTCCCAGGTCTGGAGGACTGAGTCCCATTGTTATACAGGACTGTGGCAGCAGTTTCTTAAAATCTAAGCAGTAAAGACAATCATAAAAACTATGATATGATAGAAAAAAGAAAAGGGTTTTTTGATCCTTTGTTTCACATTATCTATTGATATTGTCATGCCAATGTCATTCAGTTAATCAAAACATCCTATCAAAGTTAAAGAAAAAATATCATAGCTTTCTACTTTTTTTTTTTTTTTTTTTTTTTTTTTTTGCCAAGTCTTGAAATCTCTGTCTTTAAATGACTTCCATTCTTCATCTACAGTAGTCTAAAAATATTCATTTCTTTCTAGCCCATGCAAGAATTTGCTTATCAGTTGTGAGGCAGTGTAGACTTGTACAGCTAGGTGAGGAAGCTTGAGTGATTGAACTAACTTCATTCCACACATCCTTGCCACACTGTCTCTCTTTGCTTTTTGCTCTTTTCTCTTTCAGCTCTTTTCAAACACTTTGTATCAAATACCTCTGTAGACGTTTAAGTCTCTTTCTGACTTTGCTATGCTCAAAATTAGCAATGTCTTCCCTGCATGTCGTAGCATAAAGTACCAAATGAAGAGTACTGTAAGTGTAGTGCAAGGTAATGGGCATGACTGTTGGATAAGGGAGGAAGGGTACAGGTGCTCTACACCCACTTAAGGAGGATGACCAGAGGAAAGACTGGCAATCTCAAAACTGCGAAAGAAGTGGAGGGAAATTTCAGTCTTTTCCCAACTTCTTCCTTTCTTACTTTCCAGCCTGAGTAATTAACAGAAGGAAACATCTAAACATTCTTATTTACTTATCTAGCTGTACAAACAAGGACTCTTGTCATTAGTTTGCAACCGCTTTTCCATCCAGGACTGTATGTATTTACAAAGCACCTGCCATTCATATGGCATTGCAGAAATGAAACAACAGTGAGACAGTTTATGTAAAGAAAAAATACAGTCCTATGAAAACTTAAATTATGATATTAAAATATCGTGAATGCAAATGAATGCAAAAAAGAACCACCCATGTTCTCTTGTAGTATAATCTGAGCCCTCAGCAGCAGAGGAAACTCTGGTCTTTTTTATTACACAATCACAGAATTGCAGGGATTGGAAGAGACCTCTGGAGATCATCAAGACCAACTTCCTGCTGAAGCAGGTTCCCTACAGTAGGTCATACAGGCAAGTGTCGAGATGGGTCTTGAACATTGTTAGAGAAGGAAACTCCACAATCTCCTTTAAAAGCTATCTTTTTAAGGTCCTATCTTCAAGAAAGGTGTTTTCTCAGAATAAGCCCTTTGCAAAGTACTCTGAAAGAGGCATGAGAAAATGCCTAGCATTAATTAGTCTATTCCAGGTGCTGGATATATCAGTGCTATTAATGTTGCCACTAATTTAGCAATCAATTTCAATGTTTTCTAGGAGTCTTCTGGCACATCATCTATCACCGCAGATATTAAATCTAAGGTAAGTTAAAAATAAAGTGGTATTTAGGTTTAAAATGCCATTTCTAACCATATTACTCTTTCTTAATTCACTTTCATGAAACATATTAGTTCTCTGTTTACAGTTCTCTGTGCTTAATGAGATTATTTAGGGAAGAAAAAAACAAAAATAAAAAGTACTCCATCACGATGATGCTTTTACATAGTGCAGGAAATGTAACTTAGCCCTAGTAGGGGTATTAAGAAAAACTTGTTTCTCTAGATTCCCTTACCCTCACTAGAAATCAGCACATTGCCTTCACAGAAGTCCACCTGCACACACAAATCTTTATGAAACTCTCTTTCCTCTGTCTTTCAGGGAAAATTAGAACCTAGGATGACAAGAGAGGGTAATGCAAACATTAATTTTTTATTATTATTTTTCCCCTTGAAATGCCTCTAATTAGTGAAGACAGTGACTCTTCCAGAAGGTGATCTGAGCAGCTGATAGCCTGAAGTGATTACACACATTACATTCAAACAGAAAACCTACTTTTCTCATCATCCTATGCTTTTTAATCCCAGAAGAGAGAAGAGAGGAGCTTTCAGGAGCTGATTCCAATACCAACACTATGCGACCCCTGATGCGTCCATCTCATCTCGCTGTCTGAAAATGGAGCTTACAATGACCAAAGTCCAGAATTAGGAATGTCATGTTGACCTATTACTTGAAGTTAGCTAATGAATCTGACTGAAGCAATTCCAGTGTGATTGTTGGCAATGCTCTGTTATAACAAATCAACCACAGAAAACTCTGCCCAGTGATAATGCCCAATACATTCTCTAGTATGTTGTCCAGTTCGGTTTAAAATGTCTGCAGTGATTAGGCTTCTAGCCACTCCCTCAGAAAATTGTTCCACAATCTAATGTCACATAATCTCCAAACATTTTTCTGTACTGAAACTGCCATCAGCGCACGCAGAGGAAGGAGGATTAGACTACATGGATGACTGCTTAGGAGTGTCTGGGATCTAAAGGAAACGAAGCTGCTGGCACTGGTGAACTAATGCATCTAATGAAACACTGGGAGGCTGAAGGTGTTGTCTTTCAGATGAAATGTGAAAGCAAGGCATTAAGCATTAGAGGCAATTAAAGTTCTCACAGCACTCTTTGCAACAGTACCAGTCTTAACCCCTGGTTTCTGGCTACCTTCCAAATCACATAATTAAATTTTCCTTTCCTAAATATTTCCCTGCATGATCATTTAGAAATACAGTCATCTCTTAACCTGAAATGGTGCATTGATGCCAGGTTTAACATCAAAGGCAGATGTAAAATAAGTGCAAAATAATTCCAGTTTGGTCAGTTCATTATAGTTACAAGGCTTAGAAAAATATTTTAAATTAGATTTTATTCACACTTATCCCAGATCTATTCCCCTAATATATCCAAAGTTATTTAATCTGTGTATAATCCTTCAGAATCTTTAGATAATAATTCACTAGTTTACAACATAATCAATTAAACCTGATTTCTCTAAATCCTTGATTGATTTGTCCTTTCCTGGATCATCAATTCCTCTTCCAAGTAGTACAGAAACCTACAAGAAAAGGTGCTAGGATATTGTCCTCACCAACAAGGAGAGGGTGGTGGGCAATGTGAAGTTCAAGGGCAGCCTTGGCTGTAGAGATCATGAAATGGTGGACTTCAAAATCCTTAGATTGTCAAAGAGAGTGCCCAGCAAGCTTGCTACTCTAGACTTCAGGAGAGCAGACTTTGAACTCTTTAGGGAACTGTTTGGCAGGGTCACATGGGAGAAAGCCATGGAGAGAAGAGGGGCCCAAGAAAGCCCGTTGGTATTCAAAGATCATCTCCTCCAAGCCCAGAAGTAGTGCATCCTGAGAAAAGGGAAGGCAGGCAAGAATTCCAGGAGGCCTCCATGGATCAACAAGGAGCTCCTGGATTTACTTAAGCTCAAGAAGATAGCCAAAGTATACAGGATGTGGAAGCAGAAACAGGTTACCTGAAAAAGACTACAAACAAGTAGTCTGAGCAGCCAGGGATCAGGTTAGGAATACTAAAATACAGACAGAATTAAATCTGGCCAGGGACATAGAGGGGATGAAGAAATTCTACAGGGGTATCAGTGATAAAAAGAAGGTCAGGGAACATGTGGGCCCTCTTCGGAAGGAAACTGGAGACCTGGTCATGAGGAATACGGAGAAAGCTGAGGCGCTCAATGACTTCCTTGGCTCAGTCTTGGCACACTGCCTCTAGCTGCACTGCCCAAGTTGCAGAAAGCAAAGTTAAGAACATAGATCTGCCCACTGTAAGCAGAAACCAGGTTTGAGACCCTCTAAAGAACCCATAGGTGCACAAGTCCATGGGACCCAACAAGATCCATCCATGGGTTCTGAGGGAATTGGCAGATGAGGTTTCCAAGCTGCTATCCATTATATTTGAAAGATCATGGCAGTTTGTTAAAGTTCCCATGGATTGGAAAAAGGGAAACAAAACACCAATTTTCAAAAAGGGAAAAAAAAAGAAGAACTGGGGAATTACAGGCCAGTCAACCTCACTTCTGAGTCTGGTAAAATCATGGAGCAGATCCTCCTGAAGGCCCTACCAAGGCACATGGAAAATAAAGATAAGGTGATTGGTAGTAACCAACACGGTTTCACCAAAGGCAAGACCTGCCTGACAAACTTAGTGGCCTTTTATAATGGAGTAACAGCATCAAGATAAAGGAAGAGCAACTGACATCCTCTACTAGATTTGTGCAAAGTATTTCACGCTGTCCTGCATGACATTCTGGTCACCAAATTGGAGAAAAATGGATTTGATGGACGGACCACTTTCTGGATAGGAATTTGGTTGGAAGGTTGCAGTCAGAGAGTTGTGGTCAATGGCTCAGTATCCAAGTGGAGACCAGTGATGAGTGGTGTTACTCAGGGATCAGTGTTGAGATCAGTAGTGCTATTGGACTAAAGTTTACATGTTGAAAACTAAAAATATTGCATCTATTGATGTGGTATCGTAAAGAGTGTTTGTGGTCTGCATGGAAGTTGTGGTCAATGGCTCAATGCCCAAGTGGAGTCTGGTGATTACTTCCTCATGGATTCATACTGGAACTGGTGCTATTTAACATCATTGTAACTGACATGGACAGTGGGATCAAGTGCACCCTCAGCAAATTTGCAGATGACACCAAGCTGACTGGTACAGCTGACATGCTAGAGGGAAGGAATGCGGTCCAGAGGGACCTGGACAGGCTAGAGGTGGACCCATGCCAACCTCATGAAGTTCAACAAGGCCAAGAACAAGATCCTTCACCTGGGCTGGGGCAATCCCAAGCACAAATACAGGCCGAGTGGACAATTGCTTCAGAGCAGCCCTGAGGAGAAGGAGTTAGGGGTATTGGTAGACAAACGACTCAGCACGAGCTGGCATAGTGTGCTTGCAGCCCAGAAGGCCAACTGTATCCTGGGTTACAACAAGAGAAGCCTTACCAGCAGATCAAGGGAGGTTATTCTGACCCTTTACTCTGCTCTTGTAAGACAACACCTGGAGTACTGCGTCCTGTAGTCTAGTCTAGTTCTGGGGACCCCAAAACTGGAAGGACATTGAGCAGGTCCACAAAGATGATTATAGGTCTGGAGCACCTCCTGTACAGAGACGGGCTGTTGGAGTTGGGGCTCTTCAGCCTGGAGAAGAGAAGACTTCAGGGGGACTTTATAGCTGCCTTCCAGTACCTGAAGGGAGCCTACAGGAAAGCTGCAGAGGAACTTTTTACAAGGGTGTGTAGCAACAGGACAAGGGAAAATGGTTTAAAACTGGAAGAGGGTAGATTTAGACTAGATACCAGGAAGAAATTATTTACTGTGAGGCTCGTGTGGCACTGGAACAGGTTGCCCAGTGAGGTTGCGGATACCCCTCCCCCAGAAGTGTTCAAGGCCAGGGTGGACGGGGCTTTGAGCAAGCTGGTGTAAAGGGTGGTGTCTTTCTGTTGCAGGGGAGTTGGAACTAGATGGTCTTAAATGTCCCTTCCAACACAGATCATTCTGTGATCCTATGATTCTAATTTGTAGTAGAACCATAGATCTACATGTCATTAAGAAGCAGAACACTGTAGGAGTTCTCATTGTGAGAATGCCTAATGGGCCTGACTTCCAAAACATGGTCAATGGTGCCTGTACCATATTTCATGGTGCCGGACTGTTGAAGAATTAGTTATTCCGTGGGAATCACTAGACTAATCTGCTGCCCATGGCAGATATCCATCACCTCACAATCATGTCTTACTCAGTTATGGCAGTATGTACGTATGCAAGCAATTATCGTCAAGGATGAGAAGAATTTCCTCAAAAATTTCTGACGAACACCTGGAGAGCTCACTAAGAATTGCACCCAGTGCAATCAAGCCAGACTGATGTGCTTATTTCACAAAAAAAAAAAAAAAAAAAGGTTGAATACTCCACTAGTTTTTTGGGTTTGTTGGTCTTTTTTTAATATGTTTTAATTAAAAAAAAACATTAAGAATTAAAATTAGCTTTGTTACTTTATATAAATTAACTATATTATATACTTAATGAAGCATATGAAGTATTGAGCTTAAGTACTCAATACTTTCAAATACTTACCATCCAAATGGAAATCGCTTTTTTTTTTTTTTTTGCTTTTTTGCTTTTTTTTTTTTTTTTCCTTCTTTTTTTCTGGTCATGTCTTTGGTTTCTCCAGTTGCTAATTCTCAGTCAAAAGAGAACCTTTATTTTTTTCCTGTACTTCCTATAAATCATCACTGTCGCCACTGATGCTGCAGCTACTGGTCTGTTCACTTTATTTTTCTCACTTTCTGTATTAGGGTTGAACAGTGACATTTCTTCTGCAGCAGCATTTCAGTATCATTGTGGGCAAATAATCTTCCATGCTGCTTCTGTTTCAGCAAAAAGTCTACACAGTATTATTTATTCTCTGTGTAATTTCAGACCCATCACACTCTGCAATTTAATTTTATGTCTTTCACGCTGACTTACCTTAATTGTAACATGGGTTAAAATGCACAGTGTTTAACATCAGCAAAACATCAACATTTACAGATATCTGCAATAAGGCCAGGCTAGATAATATAAACATCTGACTAATAAAAATACAAAATATTCAAAATGTAAAAGCTAAAATGTCCTTTCTGGAAAATCATTACAATTCTTTTTTTATTTTCTTTTGTTGTTGTTGTTGTTACGGATAAAGTTATGAAGATCTCCAGGTATTAAATTGAGTTTTGTTTTAATTGCATGACCTAGGATTCTATTAATGATCAATTCTGAACCCTCCACCTCCCTATAAACTCTTAGAGCTAATGAGAAGAGCAGAGAATTATTGATTGAAACTAACGTGGCTTCCTTGTGGATCTTGAATTTCTGTGTTAAACAACATCAATCAATGCCAACTGAAAAGTACATTAATTATAATGTATGAACAAATTAAAACAAATAAGATCATACTAAAAAAATCATGTTACAATGTTTGCTAATGAATTAAAAATATAAGGGGGAAAAAAAAAAGAAAAAAAAAAAGACTGATTTCCAAATAAATTGTCTGAAAGCCTGAACTCAGTTACTTGAGTGTCTGCCATTCAAAGTTCAGGAATTTCAGAAATTTTGGAATTTGGGATCTATGTCCCAGGTTTTTTCACTTCACTTAGTGGACAAAATTCAAACTTGAAACATGTGAATGTTCTAATCACAGAATATGGGTAAACAAACTAAACAGTGCAAAACTCATTTTCCTCAAATAATTAAACTACTTTTCTAATACACACTTTTCCTCTTATCAACTGCTTCTATTTTCTGAGGAAAACTTCTGTTTACTTTTGTTTCAGAAATATGTATTGGATAGAATTCCTGAAATCTATTTAACATTTACGTGTTCAATACATACTCCTTAGGTACTTGCATTCTACAGAAAAACTTTGGCATAACAAATATTATTTTTGGACAGTTGTTCTCTTGAAAGAACAAAAACCATGGGTGCATGTGTACACAGACTGCTATCAAGGACTTTTTTCACTTGCTTTAAAACAGTTCCAAATTAGTGAAGGTACTGGAGAAAAATAGAGAATAATTGCTCTCTTCCAATCTCTCATAGATTAAAAAACTGATGAAGCTTGACTGATACATATGGAAAATACTGCACTGATAAATCAAATGCTGTGTTGAAATTTTTTATTTCATCTAAGTAATGCAGCTGAGGTCATTATTATGGAATTTGCTCTCTCTCTCTCTCAAAAAAAAAAAAAGGCTAAGGAACACAGCTGTAAATAATAATAATGCAACTTGAAGTGAAGGCAAGCTACTATCACAGTATTGCAAAACCTACATTCATAAATTAAAAATTACATCACAACAGAATAGACCATATACATGCTATGGCTTAGTGGGATTAGGACTGAAGCAATCAGCACTAAATCATGCCTGAAATCAGGGTGAATACTGTTTTGTTTTGTTTTTCTTTTTTTTTTTTTTTTTTTATTACATAAAAAATGCCAAACTTAAAGATTGAAAAATAAAAAAATAAAAAAATAAAAAAATACATAAATAAATAAATAAATTGAAAGACATTTCCAGAAAAGTTCTGTTCTTCATGTTCTGTTCAAACCTATCCCTAAGCACAGCATTTTCATTTTCTAAGAATTCCAGTTTTCTATATCTGACAGATACTGTCTCTCATGTCTACAGAAAATACCTTAGTTGAGTAGCAGTGGAAATCAGAGTGGAGTTTGGTAATCAACTCAGGCCTTATTCTAAAAGGTACTTTGACAAGTGCAATCTCAGGCAATGCTTCTGAGGTTTAAGAGTCCTTAAATTGCTTACTCCTTTTGCTATAATAATTGACACTCACCTTTCAAATCGTCAGGAATATAGAGCACATCCAAATATATTCTGTGGTACCTCTTCCATTAAACAATGAACCAGGTGCAACATGATGCTCTTTAAAGTTATAAAAAACGGTAGTGCAGATTCAAAATGTAGTTTTAACAAAAGCTGTAACACAGTTGTTATGTATTTTTTTTTCTTGTTAGTGGGTTAGGAGGTCACAGTTACTATGCCTGCTTACTCCTCAAACAAATTTGCATTAATTATTAAAAGACTAAGGTCTAACCTGATACCTTTACTTCAAAAATAATGTAATTAAAATCAAAACCATATAAAGAATAGTAGGTATTAAAACATGTTTTGCTAGCAGAAATGAAATCGTAACAGCAGTATATTCGTAACATCAGCTACAATAAAAATAAAATAAAATATGCAAAAGCACATTCTATATCCCTTTCACAAAAGCTCAGAGAAAGATTTGTTTGGACAATGGAAAGAAAACTGAAAGTAATCTCTGCTAGATGGAAGATTTCAATAGATGGAAATACTTTTCTTTATTGTAAAAACAAAACAAACAAATCAACCAAAAAGTGTGTTTGGCTGTGGTATTCCTCAAAGAGTAATATTCGACTTTACATCAGAAAGAAAAGTATCATTTCACAGACATGATTTTACGTAGATAAAATATTCTGACCAAGATAAAGCATTTAGTAGTTTTGTTTCAAACACTTTTTTCTAGAAATTGAGTTAAACAGCATGGGAAAATTCAGTGTATATTCTTTGAAGTATGAACCTGGTAAATGCACAAATGGATACTTGCTAGTTAATGACCGGTCCATTTGCCAACTTTATTTACCAAAAGAAGACTACAGACAACATTAAGTGTTTGTTTATTCTTTCCCATAAAATTGTGCTTACCGTATGTAAAAAATCCTTACTTTCTTAACACCATTCCTAAATAAAAATTACAGACAAGAGACTTGGCTTGTGTTTTCTACTTAATTCAGAAATTCACTAGCCAGCTCTACGAATTATCAAGCTTTTCAAGCTTTGATTACAAAATATCCTAGGATGGTCAAGGAAAGCAAAATATCATGTCCTACCTATCTGGTAGTCATCATTCTTAGAAAAGAGCCCAACATCTTAACAACAAGCATTTTATAAAAATAATGAAGAACTACGTTATTTGATCTTATTACAACTACCTGGAAGTAAAGTGCTTGAACATGTAATTGGAAACTCTAATTTCAAGTGACATATTTCCTACTTAGTTTTCAAAAATGAAGTACTACATACAGAATCCTCCCTGATTAAATAACATCTAACCATAGATCCAATAACCTAGCCCTCTGCTTTTACAAAATGATGACAAAGAACATTGAAAGCAGAAGTAGAATTTCAAATAGTCCTTCCTCATGAGTTTCCAACAATACTAAAAAAGATAACATATTTTCAAATATTAAATAAAGCTTCCGTACTTGGAAGCTAGGCTAATGTCACAATTGGATGGCCAGAGGTACTAATCTCTTTTTCCTGACAGATAGATTTTAGCTGTCTGAAGTCTAATTTCATTACCAGGGGTGTCTCAAAGCAAGACAAACAAAGTGAGTAGCAGAGAGTGACTAACTCTGGATAACCAAGTTAAAGTAAATGAATTGCACCATATGTCATAACTGACTGAGTAAAAATGCCCCTTTCACATCAGATTTTCCCATATAATTTTGTTGTTTTAAACTGCTAATGTTGTTGAATTTATTTTGATTCCTAATAAGTAGTTTTGCCAAAATTGAAGCTATAAATTACATAGGAAAATAATTCCTTTTTTAAGCAATTAAATCTTACAATCTTACAGTATAACAGGAAAGAAGAGAATTTCTTGATATAGAATCAAATTATGAGAGACAGCTAAGAAACTGTATTACAGAGTACCAAAAACATTGAAAGAAAAACGCAAAAATAGAATGTGCATGATGTTCTATATTTAGTTTTGTGAGTAGGCTCTTAAATTTCCTTTGAGCTGTCTTCTCTGATAATCGTTGGTAAGACCGAATTCTGGAGAGGTATTCTCAGCAATTATTATTTGAGAACTCAACCCAGACTGTATTCAAAGGCTCTGTGAATTTTTTGTATTTCCATACATAAGCATCTTTTCATGTTTGTTAACAAAGCCTAGGTCAAAACAAGCCATTTTGCATCAAGTATTTTCTACATTTTTCCTATTTTATTTTTATTATGAATGTCTGCTAACACATTCAATGTTCGCAGGCAGACCCGTCTTGAAGATTCTACTGTTGTTAACACCTTATTTAGCTGCCATACACAAATTCATCTCACAAAACAATATCAGAGTGAAATATTTTCATATCTCCTTCTATGTCAGCAGTTTTCCAGTCTGCACGCTATCACTGCATCTGCAGTGAATCATACAGAGTCATCGTTTTAAGGAGAGGAGGAATGCTGGACATATAAGGTGTATTCAAATATATTCCAGTTAAAATATCAATTTTTTTTCAATATTAAATTTCAGTACAAGAGCAGTGACATGAGCTCCCCAGCTTTGAGGCACTTTTGTGGCTTTTTATATGTATATACATATTACAAGGAATAAAAGGCAGTGGGGAAATGCAATTTCACTGCTGATGCAGTCATCACATGCAAAATACGACAGTAACACGCTCTCAGCATTCAACTGCACATCAAACTATAAACAAAAGGAAAAAATTCAAATTAAAAAAAAAAAAAAATCACTGGAAATATACCCTTTTCGGTATTTCAATGGCATTACCAGTGCTAGCAGGAACATATAAAAATTCCTTCCAAAGAGCTTTTATTTGCTGACACGCACTACTAGTTGACACCGCTCTCGTATCGGCAGAAACTAATTGAATAGATCTTTTACTTCTTACCATCAACACAGGCTGGCCTTGCTCTTGTTGTACCGGCAATCTGTCCTTTTTTACATGCACAGCGAGCTGTTTGTCGAGCTATAGTCCTTCGGGGTTGACTGCTATCTCTGTCCAAAGTAACAATCTCACATGTACCTGCAGCCAGTTGACCTGGAAAAAGAACCAGCAACAGGTACCAGAGTCACTGAATGCACTGCAGGCAATCTATTACAGCCGAAGAGAGTCATGGCCCTACGTCACCACAGACACTCAACAATAAATGGCAGCCAGCTGATGGATATAATAAAACTGAAATGACATACAATTTTTCTTTGTGGTGGACATATGAAAACCCTGCAAACTGGTTCTGTCAGAAAATGATTATTGTTCCATAAAAGCCAGAGAGTTGAGGTCACACAGGTTACTTATGTCTGCTGAGTAAAGGAACAATCTATTTTTACAGCCACAAAATTTAAATTGCATGCTCTTACAAAAAAATGATTAAGTATATGGAAAACAAAACCAGACAATATTTAAAGGCCTTCTCCATATTCATGAGTATGATTTAGTCTTAATTGCTTCATGTGTTATTCCTGAAAGACCAGGTGCATCAAAGAATGCCCAGTTTTGTCAGGCTCTTTGGCTCTTGCTTTGCATAGGGTCTTAGCAACTCATGCTCTACCTGACTCAGTTTTGAAGTAGCTAACCCCCTGTCTTTCGCTAAACTTACAATTTAACTACTCTGCATATGACAGTAAATTGGCAGAGCCTCGTACGCTCAGGACCACTGACTGCATTTTACTGACTTCTTCAGTGTGTTTCTGAATATTATGAAAACCCACCCTACAGCTTGGACCATAATGTGAGGGACCAAAAAAATAAAAACAAAAAGTTACAAAAATTTGTTCTCATGGACTCTTAGTCAAAAGTAAAAGAAGTGAAAATACTACAATTAAAATGGCATATAAGCAGTATGCTAATAATGTAGCAAAATACTATCATTTTACAAGCAAGAAAGATATGTTATAGAATTTCAGTGCTTAGTAAGACTGAAAAAAAAAATAAAAACAGCCATCACCTTTAACTATAATTTTTGCATACATACTGTACTACTAAACAGCATTTCTGTTGGATTCTGTCTTTTAAGCAATCAGTTGTAACACTTCAAAGAAATATATGCAAAAAATACGTTTGCAAGCCATGAACTATATTCTCTTTTTATAAAATACTGAGATTGAAATAAAAGCAATATTGTATTTTTAATATACAGTTTAAAGAATATTCAAAGTGAATTTTTTTTATTGTGTTGAACTTCTGAAAAATAATGAGAGAAAAAACAGGAATTTTAAATCTGCATTAACTTGAAATGAAAAAATAGTGAAATACATGTCAGCAGTGTTTAATTAACATCTACAAGTCTAATGATATTTCTTTGTACTGTATTTTTTTCTATTCTTCTCAGAATCAGCCTTCAATGTTTTCTTTTTTGTGGTTATAGTTCTGAAATTTTCAGAATACCAAAACACTGTAGGCTGTCAACAGTGCTGGTACTTGTTCAATGCTAAGCTACCTAAATTTCATGTTGCTGTAACTCCTACACTACAGTGAATGTACAATGTGGTAAAAGCAAGGATCATAAATATGATTATAGAATGAAGTGCTCTAAAAATTCATGCAAATATATAGAAGTTATAGATATTAAGGCCTTCAGAAATATAGACAAGA
The DNA here is from genome assembly GCF_951394365.1 of Tetrao urogallus. NCBI lineage: Eukaryota > Metazoa > Chordata > Aves > Galliformes > Phasianidae > Tetrao > Tetrao urogallus. The sequence goes on from NC_136813.1 coordinate 176,969,077, forward strand.
TATTCAACAGTCAAAATCACTGTAATATTTTAATGGTTACTGGCAATCAGACTTACGAGCTAAGTCAATCCTGACTTTCATTAGCTTTCTACTCTTTTCCACCCACACTATTAACAAAAACATCTTAGGATAAACATACTGATGAAGGGATTTTTACTTTGTTATATGCTATTTTTTTTCAGAAATCTTGGGTTAGAAAGCACCGGTTTAGCAAGAAAGGAAGTAGCATGTGATTCTTCAAATGCATGCAGGGGAAATCCATACACTGAGAAATCCTGAGCTGAGAAAAAAAAGCATTAACTTTCACCCATTGCTAATACATTTCATTCAGGATTGCAAGATATGCATCCCTCCCAAGGAATGAAGCTGTCTTAGTAGATCAAGAAAAAAAGACACGATCAGAGATGCATTTAGAACATGACCCCTTAGGCATCTGAACATCACGCTTAAGGTTCTGCATTGAGAATAGAAATTGAATGGAAACCCAAGAAAAATAGAAAGTGCAAATATGATATGAGTAAGTGCTCCTGAGAGAATGGGCTATCTTATTCTCCCCTATCTGGAAGTCTTTATACTATTGTTATTTTCATTAAAAGATAATTTAAATCATATAATCTAGGTAAATCATTGTATAAAACCCAATTTCATAGGAAAGGGACAAGCATGGTGAAGGTTAATAAGAACTACACTCAAAATAAAAAAAACACTGAAGCTTTATGTAAAGATAAATTTTAGGGAATGCAAGCAGTGAGTGTTGATAAACATGTCCACAGACAATATTTTCTGCTTTTGAACCTGTCCAGTTTTAGTTAGACAAAGATTCATTTTAAAATACCTGGGCCATTTTTTTTTTTTTTTTTTTTTTTAAATGATTATTTTCAGATGGCTATTTATGCTCCTTTTTAAAGATGATGATTCCTTTCAGGCACAGTAACCTCTTTTTTTTTTTTTTAAGAACCTGGAAATCTTGGGTACCTAAAATGAGACTAGGCTACAAAGATAATGTTACATTGCCTTTCAAGGAACTTTGTGCAGCTATTAAAATATAATGGAATATTAGAGAGATTCTTGAGATATTTTATAGATTTTAAAGATAAATATGCAAATAAATCACTTATCTGTTGTCATTCTCGTTCCTACTGCAGAAGAAAAATAGAAGTTATTGCAGATCTGCAGCAAATCTTCCCACTTAATGTGATGTAAGTACTTCCTTGTCACTGTGTCACAGGTTGCAAAGATTGCAAGAATATATTTCACATCTACTGTTACTTGGCTTTAGATGGCTGTAAAGCATGAAAAGCGGAAGACAAATTTATGGAGGCCCACCTTCAGAGTATCTGGGTTTATCTGGAGGTCTTCTCTGTTTCTCAATAAGTAGAAAGTAAACATTCAGGATAACGTTACATATGTGATCTGAATGTTACTTTTATTTTTTAAGAATTTTATCTAGAAATATAAGGTTTAAAGAGAAGGAACAGAAGGAATATACTTCTTCTAAAGGCAGTTTCAAGAATTAGGGTACCTTTCATTTTCATGGAAGTTGGCACAATGACCTCTTTAAAGGACATTAATGAAAAAAGGCCAATATTTTTAGTAGATCCTATAGATGTACTCACAGTACACAAACAAATTCACCTCTATCCAACCCGAATGAAACAATCTTGAGGGGAAATAAAAAGACAAGCACCACCAGTGAACTTAGATTCGCTGAATAGTCTGAAAGGTTGTTTGTTTATTTTCCAAGAAAATGTCTTTTTAAAACTATTTTATGTATCAAAATAAAGAACGAAGATTCTTTCAAAGTTATAATAATCCTTTTACTTAAAAAAAAAAAAAGTGTCTAGCTATTTCTTTGCTATTGTTTTAAGGAGGAAAATACGTCAGTTCTCTAACAGCAAATAAAATCTAATTTGCGTTCATTTTAGTAAGCAAGTTATAGATATTATGAATTTTAAATTTATTCATGCTGGAAAGCTGAAAACTTTTCCCCAAAATCTTTTAAGTAAATAAAATCAGATGATGAGCTCATAATATCTGTGAATTGAATGGCAATAAAACTTGATCTAAGTATATAGGTCTTTCCAGGGTTTCAGATTTCATGTTCATCCAGAAAATCTCTTAAATTGTATATACAGGGTTATATTGCAGTTCCAGTGAATAATTTTTTTTCCATGCATCATAAATTTGATGCCTAGCAACATAAGCTCTTTTAGTTTAAAATGCATAAAGTTAGATGGTATTAAAAATCTTGGCTAGATTCAGATACTCTTTTGTCAGAGAACACAATGCAGGAGTTGTTTCAAAATCAGATCATAGGAACACATTCAGTAGCTTTCTATTACAATATTGAAGGCTTTCTGACAACAAAGTCATGCTAACTCTTGAGCAGAGCTGAATATCAGCAATTCTCACTGAAACAAAGGGGAACTTAAGTATATAGCATAATTTATGATCTGACATTAACCTGCATGTCAAATATTTCAACATATTTTGATCATTTTAAGTGTGTATTTAGCAGAACTTTTTTTTAAATTATGTATCCTTCCTCAGTGAAGATGTTCTGCAACAAGATCTTTTGACTTAAACATCATTCAATTTCAGACAGTCCTATTACCTTTTCTTTTCCAATTTTGGTTCAGAACAAGAAAGATTACAACAAAGGACTGATTTGCCCCAAAGAATGCCATTCACTTTTACTCAACAGCAAAATTTGTAGAAATTCATTTAGTATAAAATGAGAAAGATAAACTTAAACAAAGCTGCTGAAAAAAATGTTACTTAATGTGAAGCAACAAACCAGAATTGGCTAAGCTTCTGTATCTCAGCATGGGAACAACTACTCAAATGAGCAAGCACAATTTCAAAACAACTCTCAAATAAGAACCTTGTTTCAATTTTAACATATGCAATAGACAAGCTTTTTTTTTTTTTTTTTTTTTTTTTTCCAATAGAATGTATTCATATATTTCCATCTTACATTACTAAAGTTTCTGGCACTGAAAGCATCTGCCACCAAGATGCTTAGCATGTCATTTAGGATCTTGTAGAATCCAAATCTTTCTATTGAAACATACTGTGGCTGTTGAATAGATTACACAGCAACTCTTCATGCCTATACAGTTAAACAACTTTTTTAAAATACTTCTTGAGTTTTATTGTGGTTATATATATGCCATCAATAGAAAACAAGACAGATGCCATTGTCACATAAACAAAAAGTAACTTATTTGGATAATATTGATTTGCCAGTGCAACATACAGGTACCCAGTAAATCAAAAAGTGGTAGGCAGATTTTTTTAGAATTTCCCATTTGCTTTGCTTCTGGTTGAGAACTATACTTGGCTGGAATCATCCTTGCCATGTGACTGCTGTAATTCCACAGTCTTAAAGGGAATTATTCTGGGTTTTAGTTGTATAAAACCAGCATTGGTATCACAGCATGTTTTTAGTGCTCATTCTACAAAGCAAAAATCATTATAGAATGCAGTTAAGAAAATCTTATGAATAACATGAGAAAAATATGATGAATGTCTTCTCCTTTTAAGAGAATGACTTTAAGTATTTTCAGAGTTTCACTGCAACAACAGTGAACATTATGTCCCTTTAGTAATCACTAATCTTACTGCAATTTTCAGACTACCACTTAGCCATCTCAAGCACATAAACAGGACAGACATTAGGAAGATTGCAAAATAGCTTTCAGCCCTTCCATTCTGAAATGAGCAGTAAATTTTAATTAAGATAGATTATCTCCTCCTAAATAGTTGCATTGGGAAAAATAATAATAATAATAATAATTTTGGAGATTCAAAAAAAAAAAAAAGATTTTGAAATTTCATTTTTTTCTAGACAAGACTAACGTTCTAACTTACTGAATCCAATACTGCTGTTGAATGCAATTGCTTAGTATCTTACTGTTAACAATTTAACACAAAGAAAAAAATATATATGCAAAACCAAACTTCATAAAAGTTGTAAACATAAAGGACAAGATTCTGAACTAGTCTTCATAAGGAATTGACACCAAGTGGAATTCTAGGCCAGAAAAGGGTTGAACAGTGGTTTTAGTACATGGCAATCTCACTCCTCAGATTCCCATACAGTCTCATATCAAAACCAGCAGATGCTGCGTATTACAACAAAGAAAGAAAAAAGGAAAATATTCCAGAAACTTAATTTCAGGGTCCTGAGGGCTGCAATAGGTTCGCTCACTGGGGCTCCTCACTCTGCCCAAGGCTGAGGAGCTCACATCAGCCATGTGGCCATCAGCACTTGTACCAGAAAAGCCACAGGAAGTCTGGTCTCCATCTCCTCACAGCTTTTCCTCACCCTGCCATGGGCCCTCAAGCCCAGCCCACCCACAGGCCCATGTCTCAGCCTGGTCTCAGTCAGTCACTGTCGCAGGGGAGGTGCATGGTTCCTGGGTCTGCAACTACACCAGTGCCCCTTGTTGCCTTACTCCTGTCTGAGACTAGATGGGCCTCGTTGTGGAGTCCTGCAAAGCTGAATCTCCTGAAGAGAGTTTCGCTGATCCCAGCACAGAGGCTGGAAACACTTCAGGCTGTAGCACCAGTAAAACCTGTAACCCTGGCACTCCTCACTTCAGTGACGGTCCACAGCTTCTAGCTTTGAGAAATGTCTTTAACACAGATTCACAAAGAAAGCAACCAAATGAATCCCATCAATGCTGGTACTTCTTTCATAAATGTTACAGAAATAATCTCCTAATCCACAGTAATTTGGGGTTTTGCATCAAGTTTCTGTGTTTCTTCTTGGATAGTGAATTAAAAGAAGACTACAAATAAGGAAAACATATAACCAGTGCTATGAAAGATAAGCAGAAAAGACAATGCATTTAAGTCCTTCCTCCTTACAGAACTTTTTGCGCTGTGTAGGCCAGTCTGAAGCACAAATCTCAGCAACACAAAGCTCCTTCAAAGAGGACCTACAGCTCAAAGGGCCTCCTCTTCCCTCCTGCTCAAGATGGTTCAGTTAATTGGTTCTGGAGAACTCAATTAGTTAAAAAAAAAAACGAAATAATTGCATGAATTAAACACAGCTATGCTTATTTGCATAAGTTAAGAAATAGTTTTCATTCTTATTACTTCCCTAAAAAACTTAGAACTGTTAAGAAAAGAGAAACAAAAAAACAAAGTAAGAAGAATGTTTTACCAGCCTCTACATGTAAAATAAACCTAGACTGTTTACAAAACAAACAGAATAGCCAAAGGGGGGAAACTGTTTTTGGAGAGATGCTGATATTTCTCTTGAGAAAGACAGGAATAAAAAGCACAAGATTGTCTAAAAAGCTACTGACATTTGTTGGAGCCAGAAGCTGTACGTCAGGAAGGAACAAGTCTGTTGTGTTAGCAAAATATGTCACTGCAGGGAGCATAAAATCAGTTTGAAGGAACATGCAGATAAAGTCACATATCAGGTAGACATAATGTAGCAGTACAGGTGAACTGTGTTTTCCATTTCAAAATAACATGAGAACTATTTACACATAACAGACTTTAAAATGCCATCTCATAAGTGCCCTGCTTACCAGTATGAAGATATTTACTACAAAATCACAGGCTCCACAGCAGACTTGAGGTAAAATTTGGTCCAGTACAGTTCATACGGGAAAGACAGATCTATACACTGAAATTTTATTGCTTTAAATCATATTTCTTAGTCCTTAAACTACTATAGAAATAATAACCCCAAACATCTGATTAGACAGGAAAGCAGCTCCTACACAACAAGAACTGTGCTCTGGAGGTGTTCAAAGCCAGGCTAGATGGGTCCCTGTGCAGCCTGACCTAACAGGTGGCAGCCCTGTCCATGGCTGGAGAGTTGAGACTAGATGATCCCCTGTCCAACTCAAGTCAAACTACGATTCTTTGACTACTCTACACCTGCAGCAAGTTTGAAAATAAGAAGGCCAAAATGCAGAGATGAAATCAACTATTACCTAGCCACATCCGACTTATAGACATGTAATCTGCTAACTAACACCTGTGAATGCATCAAAAATTTAATGATATAATTTTTCTGTCATGGCCACACTAATCGTCCATTGCATTCTTAGAAGATTCCATTTCCTTAAAATAAACTTGTCTATTTTTACTATTGTCTGTGACAACTACTCTTCCCTTTTTGCAAAAGCATATGAGACAAGAAGTGATTTCCTTTCCAGGGATGGTATTGTGACACAGAGGAGGAAATATTTCCTTGTGTTATTAACTGGAATTACAACAGTAGGAGAAGAAGGTGCTCCTAGGGCTGAAAATTCAAATTAAATCCCAGATTCCCCAGCAGGTTTTGATTTCAGCTGCTAAGCCACATTTAAACTGGAATCACCTACACTGTTTTTTTAACCCTGAAAAAAGCTTTTCATTCCTGGGCATTTTCTTTCTCTCCCTCTTTTTTGTTTGTTTGTTTGTTTTTGGCAATGTGCATGATATGCTTATCTTGGACTCACTGTCATTCTTCTGCCATTTTTTCCATGGAATGAGTCCATTAACATTCACCATCCAAAACATATTCTCATAAGGTTTTGTGCTCTGCAGTACTGCACTTTCTGAGAACACATAGGAGCAACAGCTCACATATAACTTCTGGGAAATAAAAAACTTACTTTATAGTGTTATATATATATATATATATATATATACACATATAATAATTATTTTATAATAATATTTCAAAATATTGAAAAAGTAAACACTGAAAAAGAGAGGTAATGAAGTAGCCTGGCACACACATCCAAGAAGGAAACAGATTTTAACAATGTTGAATTTCTCGCTATACCTAAGAAGTAATAATTTCACTGAATAATATGTGCCATCAATTAGAAGTACTACAGATAAACCCAAATCCGGGCTTGATACTGAGAGCCTTGATCAAACAAAGTATCCTCAGGTCCAGAGCTTCAGCAGACACAATTTGCAGCCACCTCATGGACTGTTTCTGCCTCTGCAGTGACTATAAAATATGTTTATGATGTATAGGTTCAGTTAATCTATGTGGTACCATGAATTCTCAAATCAAGCACATAAGGACCAGGACATAATAGCATGTAACTGCTGTGTCTGCTATTTCTTTTTGGTAAGCTCTCAGAGTTTCATTACTGAGCTCACCAAAACACTGTAATGTTCCTCAGTGGTACCAGCATCTCTGTGTTTACTGCATAGAGCAATGAAGCCCTTAATTTAGGTACTATGAACACATGACTAGATTTTATTAACTACAAGGCCTATGTGGCAGCTAAAAGAAATCCCTAAACATAAGCGCCAGGTAGATCACAGGGTTTTAGATGATCACACTGTCTTAAAAGTGTAAAAAATATAGATGCAGTACGCTAAATGTATCCTTCCTATAAGACAATACCAGACTTAACACCAAATAGAGGAAGTGAATCTGACAGACTCTTTAAGTGATGAATTTGAGTGATTACTTTTATTTTAAAGGTTTGTCTGGGAATAGTGCTTTAGGCAAATGTGACAGAGAAGCTTGAGTGTGCTGGCTATTATTCTCAGCTGTTCCACAGACTAGGAGGAATGACTTTCTTACTGGGCCAGTTAGACTGCTGCCTTAAACATTTTTATCCGTCTGCTTAAAATGGCTTATGAAACAGGTGCATGCTGAAACTAAAAGTTTTTATGGATGAGATCCATGATTTTTATATCCACGTTTCTAGTCTTCCATGAAGATAACCATTTATGGGATAAGAGTCTCCTCTGCCCAATTCTGAGAAGGGTGAAAGGATGAGTTTTTTACCTTCTTTACATGTATCCAAGGCTGGTCAAAAACAGCACAGTGAACACAGATGAGAGTCAACTCAAGTACCTTTAAAAACCAGGAAAGCACTTTAGATTGGAGATTTACACTTATAGAGGTACTCCATTTATAAGCCACAATGTCTTCAATTTAAAGAAATGTTTAGTCACTGCACACTTATACTGCACATTCATCCAGTTTTTCACCTCTACACTATACAGAGGGACTACTGCTCAAATGTGATGTTTCATACATTTATATCAGATGAAGAATTAATTTCAAGATACTGAAAAGATATAAGCATTTGAAGTGTGCAGATACATTCTGTGTTTGTATATGCAAGACTTAGCAGATCTGAAATAGAAAAAGTTATTGGCAGAAGCAAAACATCAAGGTATGAGTTCATATGACAGAAAGCAGCGTTAAAAAGTCTTTACGCTGATAACCTTTTAAAAAACTTTGTTAACCTTTTTTTTATTATCCCTTCTATAACAAAGTCCATATCTTTTATGTACTGCTTATCAGTTTTACTAGCTAATAAAAAGTTAAAGTATGCTATCAATTTCTCAATGAATGCCTTATAAATAATACTTCCTCAGATCAAGGTCTTTAATAAAAAGAAACTAAAATGAGGCCTGTCACTGTTTCACTCTGCATTTTGATGAATGAAATTTACTGTCACCCATGGTGAACCATCCTGTGATAAGGTTTCCAAGACAGCACACACTGTAGCTAACAGTTTTCTAAACACACAAAGTATGTACATTGATAAACACACAAATGTGCACTGACAATTCAGAATATAAAAATATATTGTACTATACGACCTTCAAGATGAAGATGCTTAGAAATGCATGGCTTCTTACATTTATCATAAAATAGAAGCACTTTTCTTATACTCAAAGCCCCATCCAGCCTGGCCTTGAATGCTTCTGGGGGAGGGGTATCCGCAACCTCACTGGGCAACCTGCGTCCACACCAGCCTCACAGTAAATAATTTCTTCCTGGTATCTAGTCTAAATCTACCCTCTTCCAGTTTAAAACCATTTCCCCTCGTCCTGTTGCTATATGCCCTTATGAAAAGTTCCTCTGCAGCTTTCCTGTAGGCTCCCTTCAGGTACTGGAAGCTTCTCTTCTCCAGGCTGAAGAGCCCCAATTGTCTCAGACTGTCTCTGTAGAGGAGGTGCCCTCTGATCATCTATGTGGCCCTCTCAATGCACAGTGTTTTCTAGTCCCCAGAATGGACACAGTATTCTAAGTTGTGTCTCATCAGAGCAGAATAACCTCCCTTGATATGCTGGTCAGGCTTCTCTTGATGCAATCCAGGATACAGTTGGCCTTTTGGGCTGCAAGCATACTATGCCAGCTCACACTGAGTCTTCCATCAACCAATACCCCTAACTCCTTCTCCTCAGGGCTGCTCTCAACCCATTCTCTGCCCAACCTGTATTTGTGCTTGGGATTGCCCCAGCCCAGGTGAAGGATCTTGTTCTTGGCCTTGTTGAACTTCATGAGGTTGGCATGGGTCCACCTCTAGCCTGTCCAGGTCCCTCTGGACCGCATTCCTTCCCTCTAGCATGTCAGCTGTACCAGTCAGCTTGGTGTCATCTGCAAATTTGCTGAGGGTGCACTTGATCCCACTGTCCATGTCAGTTACAATGATGTTAAATAGCACCAGTTCCAGTATGAATCCATGAGGAAGTAATCACCAGACTCCACTTGGGCACTGAGCCATTGACCACAACTTCCATGCAGACCACAAACACTCTTTACGATACCATATCAATAGATGCAATATTTTTAGTTTTCAACATGTAAACTTTAGTCCAAATCAAAGAACATTTTCAAAGTAGAAACTACCTATGTAAGAAGAATTCTCACTGATCTCTAAGGGAACGCCATATGTAAAAGAATGTCAGGTCTGAGTCAAATTGGCTGTTCTTTGCACTGCTTTTTCTCACCTGCTTGCTAGAACTTTAACACCAGACTATCAAGTGTAGTAAAAATCTCAGTGTTCTGGCTGCATCTGGTAGATGGCACCAAATTATCCCCTCCAATTTGGAAGCGATTTTATTACAAACCACCAGATGAGATATATTTCACCTTCTATCAGCTAAGAATCCAATAAGAAAATCTAAGAGGACTTGAGACTTGAGAAGCTTCACAAGTCACACTGAACTAGCATTGACCCAGAGTTCTCTGGTGCAGAGGACAGCACAAAGGCTGTCAAGGTAAAGAGACCTTAGCATCATCAACTCCTGCTTAGTGTACTTAGTGAAAATGCCGAGGAAATTCTGAAGGAGAATTGCTAACATTATTGAGAAGCATTAACTTTTTTTTTTTTTTTCTTTTTCTTTTTTTTTTTTTTTTGTGTGTGTGTGTGTGTGAATATACTTACTTGTTTAGGTCAGTGATTCTGGTTAGTGTTTCTGTCATACTTGTGCACAGGCAGACAAATGTCTAAAATTCATAGACAAGAGAATGTTCCCACAGAGGTAAGTAGGAAAGCAGCAAATAGAGATTTATTGAATGAATGTTTGCACCCACCAGATATAATAAAAGGTGAATGATATCAAGCAGTCCACTAACATATATGAGATACACATGGCCACGTTGACCACTTATGGTCTGCCCTTCTTATTTTAATTTTCCCAATAGCAATATAACAGTTTGAATGAAACCTGAGGATAAGCTGATATGAATCAGAACAGGAAAGCTGGCAATAAATATTTCATTAAAAAAGGGTTTCTGAAAGGCCATATAACCTTTTCTCTAAATGCTTCAAATCCAAAATGTATTAGGTTCAAATAAAATAAAGTTATTTTAATTAGATATAGGTAATCTGAACTTATACAGTGGATGTTAAAGGGAGAGTCGTTACAACAATAAGACAAATCCTATCATCCAGCCCAGGACTAGGTAAGGTATCTCCAGAGAAAATAGGCCATTACAGCATATGTTACCTGAGGGGCAACAAAGAGTAGTGAACTGAATGATTAATCACAGCTGTAAATACAAATTACGTTATTTGTGTGTCTGTGTTTATGCACACAAACACTTGTATTTTAGTCTCATGCTGGGGAGGATAACAGCAGAGGGAGACAGTTGTTTTTGAATTAACATGGAAACATCACTTAAACTCACTGTAAAGGAAACATACACCTGGTATTATACAAAAAACAAACAAACAAACAAAAATAGTGACCATGTTATCATTAAGAGGAAGAAATGTATTAAATGTCAATCATATGGTCTTGGTTTAAAAGAGGAATGGCAGTCAAAATTCTAGGATGCACTTTCTGATGTCACCATATATCTTTTCTGCTTGACTAACTGTATTGCTCTTGTTCAAAGGAGGATACAGCACTAATTTCAGTGGAAGTACACCACCATAATAGTAATTAAACAACTACAACCTTACACTAGTCTTACGTGAAAACAGTTGTACCTCTTCTGTACAACATGGATCTTTGCACAGTGACTAATCTCACTCCCAATAAAATCAATTAAAGTTGTATTACTAACTTCACAGACAGAAGCTCAACAGCATAATGAGGAAATCTGCCCACTCCCAGCACCAGCCCTTTAGCAACCTGAATAGCCGTGATTCTGACATTCATCAAATGAAGTCTTATCCAAGTTAAAGCTCTACTTTAACAACCATTCATGTTATCCAAAGAGATAAGGTCACTATTTAGAAGTGACTGAAAAATAACTTCACAATTTAGAGTATTTATGAAAATCATACAAAAGCTACTTGAATGATTAAAATCAAACAAAAAGCAACAAGACAGAAGGTGTCAGAATACATCTACAGGTTGCAGTGAAACTCACACTGTAATATAATTTTTTAGTACAGAAGACCACAACATAGCAATGATGTTAAACCTTATACTGGGAGTACGCAACTTCAATTCTGTTTCATGTAGTGATGTAGAGTTCTGGTAAAGATTCTTAAAAGTTTTTTAACTTATTCCCTTGTTATAAAAAAAGATTATATTATCCATCTGATTATTTGGGATATTTTAAGGTTTACTAATCAACAGCACTCCTAAATTCTCAAAGTTCTACAATTACAGATTATTATTCATCAAGCTGTAAATCATCAAATTGATTTTCAGCAGTGTTGAGCTACTACAACAAAACAGATTTTAAGTGTAACACCATAAAAGGATCCTGCTAGCATGAGTGCTTCAATTTGAGCCCCCATTGCATCCCCTGCATCACAGCTCGTTTCCTTGTTGAGGTACATGATAAAAGTCCCAATTTCTCAACTGTCTACCACACGTGCTGTTTTTGGACTAGATGAACTCCTAACTAAATCATTCAACGATTAAATGTTTAATTGTTCAAGAAACATACTAATACATACTAGAGTACATTGTGGGAATCCACCAGTACATAGTGTCTTGGTTATAGCTTTTGATGATTTAAATGTTTTAAACATGTGCACCTGGATCACCACTTGTATTCTTGCAGTTTCAAGTAGACAGCTTCTGTTATCTGTCACTCCCTGATTTCATATATAAATATCAATTTACAATAACAGCATTGCCTTGTTGATATGAGATAAACTTATTAAAATCCCTTTAATTGGGATTCTGGTATCTATTCTGAATTCTGGTATCCTTTTTCAAATGAAGTTGATCACTATTAAAAAAACAAATAGCAACAATACCGAGACCTTAATCAGAGTAAAGAATATACATAAACTACTTCTGACCACACAAACCTTCTTAAAACAGTATAAAATTGCATGCAGTATAGAAATAGGGCATACACTGTATAATTATGTATAATATATAATGGAAATTGTCTGTAGTTCAAAATTGTTAGTAAACATTCCACACTCAAAAACTGCAGAGATGGTGTACTCGTGTTTCACAACAGAACCAAATCTGCAGCAGTATTCGGCCAGAATATGCAAGTAAAATTACTGCTTAAATAGCAAATATATATATACACATATATGGAGAGAATGTATGCATGCACACACACATTTGTGGATATATGTGTATGGATAAACAGATTATAAATGACATCTTCTAGGAGAGAAGAGTAAATAATACATTAAATTTATAGATCAGGAAAGGGTGTTTTGATGTATAAATATTGCATCAGGTTGACATGTATACATGGCTCTCATAAAACTGATCTACAAAAATGTGTACATTGCTAGTAACTAATATTTTCTCATTCAGAACAGCAAGACTAAAACAATCATGAAATGTGTCCAGTTGCAAATGGCTATACAAACACAAAGCAGTGAAGAACCAGGCCTTTGAATGACAAGGAAGGGGAAATCTGGCTGTGTTTTCAACAATGAATATTTAATAGATTCCCAGTTCCACTTACATCTGACAATCCTTTCTACCAATTACCCTTTTATCAACTCTAAAAGTAAAGACAAGAAATAATGATCAAGAACAGACTGACTGCTTAACCCTTTAGATAAACCTCTGTGTAGTCAGGAACATGACAAAAAATTAGAAACTTTTTTCTACTCTTTCATAAAAAGATTGCTTGACTGGTATTATACATTATCTCCAACACAATGAGTTTCATATATTGATTATTGAGATTTTTTATACAATGTTATGCACATAAACATGTGCATGCATGCCATATCCTATCTTATAATACTCTGTAATAGGAATTGTATTTTAAGCTTTTTCGTCTTCTTATCAGGAAAAAAAAATAATCACTGATAGTAGTTACTGTGTGATCAGAACAGAACAACAGAAAAACAGCAGGAAAAAAAATCTCAAGATATCTAGGCAACCAACCCTTCCTACACTGTAACAGCTCTCTTGAGTGGAGAGACTTCCTTGGGATTGGTGAAAAAACAGCATCTTTGCAAAGTCCCTTGGTGACAAAGGACACAGACTTTGATATTTCAACCCTAAACGCAAAAGAAGCAAGACGTGGAAGAAAATACATTTATTTAATAACCTGATTAGTTTTTACCTTCCATTGCCTGAGTGATGGAGTTGTATCCTGTGACAGTATAAACATTTTACTTTGCACAATATAAGACCCGCAATAGAAGAGTGCAATTAGCACTGGAAAGACATTCTCAGGGAAGTACTTTGATTTCAAAAGACTGTTGGAGTGATTGTCACCCCTGCTGTGCCTGGATTCTCTCTTGATGTGCATAAAGTGTGAATGCGGAACGCGTTATTATGAAACTCACTCATCCTTGCATTTGTGTGCTCATTGCTTTTGCCATCTTGTGGTAACCAAAAATAGAAACCTACAGAGCAGCATATAATTCACACTAGAATAATATTGCTGCATTTTTTAATGAATTCTTCAGTGTACCTGCTGAAGGTCTACAACTCAAAACATGCTCTGCATTTTGTCATGTTTTTAACAAAAGTGCCCTCATTTTCCTTTCAAGATTGAGCTCACAAAAAAATACAAACCATAGTATAAGCACTTAATAGAAGCACAAAAATGAAATGATTTAATACTAAATGTCTTCCAAAGGATTTTATCAAAATATAGTAAGAGATTTTTTTGTTATTATTATTATTATTATTTTTTTTTTTTTTTAAAGAGAGTGCTTATGTTCTCTCAGCACATACAAAGGCTCTGTAAAAATTCCCATGTAGTTCAACCATAGAACAGTTTAATATGTGATAAAAGAAACTGGATTTGATCTTCATAAATCAGTCAATAATTATTTATGGAACAGAATCATTTGTAGGCTTCAGTATGTGGTTTCTTCTTTAAATTATCAAGGAAAGCAATGAATGTAAAGTATCTCCTACTCCTAACTTCACCTTTTAAAAGAAGTAACACATTTTTGAGTTAGTGGTCCCAAGGGAGAGAAGATGAGGCCTTCAGTTGCTAAGCACGAGTTTGCCAGCTATTTCAAGCTTTAGCTGAGTACAAGCAATAATCACTACTGCCTGAAATATACTGGAATAAAAGTACATGGGACCATTCATGACACTTCATCAGCATGCAGGAGGCAAACAGAGTGACTGCAGTGATTGAATACAGGCTCAGACTACTGGCTTTAATCTCCATCTCATTCATTGAGCCTTTACTTTTGGCACAGCTGTATGATAAACACTCTAACATTCTTCCTTGCCCACCCTCCTTTGGAATCTCATGATTGCTGTATGTTTGTTACATACTAAAGGTAGCAAAGAAAATCTATGTTCAAAAACCATAAAAAATATTTAGATATAAGCAATCAACAGGTTTACTATGCATTTATTATCAAAGTGTAATTATTTTACTGAAGGAGAATTAAGTGAAGTTCCCTGTTACTGGAGATCTCTTAAAACAAGGTAAATTTTTAACTTACTATTTTTTTTCTGCTACCTTCTCTGAAAAATGGCATATACACTGTGTATGTATATATTTACAACACACAAAATATAACTGGTTAATTAAGGTTTTAAACATAATGTTAAGACTGTCTCTTGTACTTACATTAAAGAAATTACACTTCATTATTTAGTACTTCTTTTTATTTGTTCGTCTGTTTATTTTGCTATATATTTGTTCAACTTCTCTCCAAGAAGAGCTCACATGCCGTTCAGTATCACCAGTTTCCTGATTTTGACTTGGATTTATATCCAGTTAGGTGCTAAGGGTCCTGAATAGCTTAGGGCCTAATACATGCCTCAGCCATACTATATTAAAGTTCATAGAGTTAGATTTGTAAAGTCAATAAGCAATAGCAACTTCTGCAAATGTTAGTATAATATGCTGGATAGTGATTGTTCTGCTCACGTGACACTTTTTGTTGGAAAAACAAACTAACAAACAAACCACTTGTATTTTATATTATTTCTTCCTCATTTTAAAATACATGCATAGCAATTTTAAGGAAAACTGCCAGGTCTGCTTCAAGAAACTAAACTGAATTGTTTGGCACAGGATGCCAGATCCTCTGAAATCACAAGCCTGCTACATAAAACTATGTCAGCTTTTCACTTTTTGTATTGAGTTTGATGCTGTTTGATCACTACAACAATTGTAGTGTAATAGAAGGGATTAATCTTACGGCAAACAAAACACTATAAAGAACCTGTTTAATAGGTTCTGGCTAAGATGAGAAAACATTTGCAGATTAGCTGACTGAATGCATGTGGCCATCCCTTAATGTTTAGAGAGGAGTGGGACAGAACCCCATGGAGGGCTGGCTCTAGAATGCCTGTTGCAAAGTCACTTCTTTTACATAAAGTTTTCCCTCGTGCCAAGGAATTACTGAACAACCAACAAAAGAAAAGGAAAGAAAACGGGGAAGAGGAAGTGGAAGAGGTCCCACCATCCTGTTCATAAAACATTCACCACCACCTCTTTCAACTGGGTAAGGAACAATTAATAGATTGCACAAAAATCTGGAGACAACAGATCACTGAGGGAAGGAAACAGAAAAGATGAACTTCATGGTTTCCTAGGGAGACACAAAAATGTCCTTGGGATAGCTAAAATAAATCTTTTAGAGATAAAATATATTCTGCCAACTGCAGCTACACGTAAAGTAAGGGAGCTAAAGTTTGTCTCCAGAAAACAAAGTCTTTTGTCCAGGTTGAACATACAATGAAGTCTACCGGGAAGAATTCTGTATTTGAAAAGACCCTCTTAAGATTTTATATACTTAAATAGCCATGGAAGGGAAAACTGACAAGTGATTACAGGTTACACACCAGCTTACTAGAAATATAAATGATGAATATCACAGGAGACATCATCAGTGCATTGTGACCTGCTTAAAGAAAAAGCCTTATTTTACAATCCCAGCAAAGTTAGATTTTCCATTTAACACCATCAGGGAAAAGCAGCTTGCTTTTTTTTTTTTTTTTTTCTTAATCTTACTTCCTCTCCTTATTAAATGTAGGGCAAGAGCAACCTTGGTTCCCAATGTCAGGATTTATGAATTCCCACTCACGGTGTCCAAAGATTTGCAATACAATCATCCTGACCTTGGTTAAAAAGAAATCCACTCTGAATGAGTTTAATGAGGATTTGAAGAAATGACCCTAGAGGTGCAATTTAAATGAAAATGTAATAGTATCTACATTTTGCTCTGTACCTTATGGGGAGGCATGAAACAAATTATATTCGGCATTTTGCATTTTCTGTTTTCAATCTCCACACAAATTTCTATCATACAACAAAAGAGCTAATAAAAATTGCCTGAATTAGTCCTTATTTCTTTCACCTACAATATTTCATTACATTGCTTTCTGTTGACTCCACAAATAACACATCAAGGCAACAGAACCATAAGTCTTTGTCACCGTGGGTAAACTTAAATTTCTAGTTATCAGGCTTCAGAGCCAGTTGATGTTTGTTGATGTCTGCGATGTTTCTTTTGATTTTAGCTGGGAAGGTTTCTTTGTTGCCCTACTAACAAATTGAACTAAGTCTATTGTTTTTATTATTTTTTTTTAATAAGTAGTTTAGGGAGATGGTGCTTTGTTTTGAAACACACATCATTGCTCTGCTGAAATTCAGCTACTTACTCTGTCTTTAAAATAAACTAACTCATCAATCAAAAGTAGGTAGCAGTGTATTTTAGCACTTTTTCCTCTTTAAATACAGTTCAGACACACAGTCTTATTTGTCACCTCCTCTTTTTAGATCTCATGGACAATAAATGCCATCAGGCTGAATTTCAATCTGTATTGCACAGGCATGTCAATATGAGTGGCAGAAACTTGTGTAGCTAACTGTTGGAAATAAAGTAAGATTCTCCACAACAAACCCAGGTGCTTATCAGAGGAAAATAAAATCTGATTATTTATAAAGACATTTGGTGAGAAGGACTTCAGAGCCCAGAATGCTCTAAAACATTGCTTAGAGAGACAGCAGGATTTTTTTCCACTGACTTCTGTAAGAACTGTGTGAAACCCTCCGTAGTAATCCTTCTAATTTAAATAGTTCAAATTCCATGTCAAGACAGTCATGCCACTGAGATGAATGCTTAAATGTGGAGAAGTGGAGATACAGAGATGTTGGAGCAGGTCCAGAGGGCCACATGGACGATTAGAGGGCTGAATCACTCTTAAGAAGAAAGGTTGAGGCAGCTAGGCTTGTTCAGCTTGAAGAACAGAAGATTCTGGAGAGACTTCATTGGGCTCTTCCAGTATTTAAAGAAAGCTTAATAAGCGGGGTGGGGGTGGGGGTGGGGAAGGGGGGTACGACCCAACATGGACAGACAGCGAAAGGACAAGTTGGAATGGCTTTAAACTAGATGAGGGGAAATTTATTTTGGATGTTAGGCACAGTGAAGAGGCACTGGAACAGGTTCTCCAGATAAGTGTGGATGCCTCATCCCTATAGGTGTTCAAGGCCATGTTTGATGAGGCCCTGAGCAGCCTGGATCTGGTGGCAACCCTGTACATGGCAGGCGAATGGAACCAGATGATCTTTGTGGCCCCTTGCAACCCAAACCATTCTATTATGCTACTATTTTGTGATTCTATGATCTTTAACATGTCCTTCTGTTGTTCACATGCCCCCCCCCCCCCCCCCCCCCCCCCATCAGAGTATTCAAATAAACAAAGTGGTGCAATGTTAATGTAATCTTGTTCACCAACTGTCAAAATGCTCTCATTTTGTGTGTCTCAGTGCTTCAGAATGTGACTAGAAGAAAATGAGAAAAATAAAAGTAATACTTCCATCCCTATAAAACTGGAAAATAAGTATCTGTATCAGAAGTATGATAACCTATATTCTGCAGGTACAAGTTTAAAAACTTTATGCTAGGAGAAAAACTTTTAGCAGAAGTCAGTGCCAACCTTAGCTGGAATAACCTATGTTCTTTAGACTTCACAGCCTGTCTCTTGAAAGCTCTCTGGCAACATGTGCTTTTTCACATTTGTCAGCTAAATTTGAGCTCCAAATGCAAAATATAACATTAAGGAACAGTGAGTGCATTTGTGACACTCCCTGGAAAAATCAGGTATATATAAGGCAATATGTAAAAGACTATATTACTTGGAAGTATAAGAACACTCCAATGTAACTAATTTAATGAAGGAAGATCAGTATTCTCTCCCAAGCTTAGTGCATACAACTGATATGCAGCTCTTCAGAAAACTTATTTATCACTAGGGATCAATGAAACGTGTCAACATGGCACAGCATTTCAAACCACATGCTACTACGCTGTATAAGTACAGATACAAAAATATAGAAGACTGCCTACTCAAAATGTGTGTTTCTTGATTATAGAATGGAAAGCAAATAAATAATTTACTTTTCAAATATGACACATTGTTACAGTTCTACCAAATAATGTAAGCCAATCTCTGTCTTCTAACCTCTTTGTACTAATTCTTCGCTCCTTAAACTCTCTTTAGACAATCAGTACAGCTGCAGTGAGATAAATAATAAATTTTACTTTATTAGAAATTCACATAAGTGCTTCAGATGATGGACCGCTGACAATGACCAAAGCTGGGAATTGTTGACTTATCTAGCTTGCCACTGTATGTTTAGCTCAAGTCTTGTAAAACTTTTCATAATACTAGGCAATATTTGCAAAATGCTTCAGTGAACTAGTAATTCAGAACATCATAGTGCTGAGTTACTGAACCTGGTGGACAGAGTTTCAGAAATTAGCTGATGAAGAAAAATTATGAGGCAAAGGATTGATGATGTGGCAACATTTATACATGTCTTATACAGAAAAAAAAAAAAAGAAAAAAAAAAGAAAAATACATGATACGATGCATTAAGCAGTCACTTTCCCATCATAGCAAGGCAGCCCGTATGATAAGGATTACTTTTTCACTCTCTAAATACTGTCAAGGATCACTGAATCCTATGCAAAAATACTTCCTTAGAACAAGCTTTGCTGAGCAGCAGTAATCTTTAAAACAGTGAACACTGTCAATGAACACTAGTTTCATCAACAAAATCTGCTGTCTATCTCCAAATAACAATCAGTAATAATAAGATTTAAAGTTTGCAGCAGATACAATTCCAGCTACATGCTTGTTTTTCAAACCAAGTACCAATATGGATCTCACTGTTTAGTCCTTTCCAAATCAGCAATTTAGTATAAGTGCAGAAAATCTTATATTTTAAACCTAGTCTAGACTAAATGGGTAGATCACATCTCTATTATCCTTTGAAATCTTTTATAGAATAAGGCTTTAAATCACAGATTTCCAAAATAATCTTCACATTTTTTTATTACTCTATGACAAAATCAATGAAGAGAAAAACAAGTTTTTAACAAAATCATTAAATGAATATATGTTATATCAATATATATTCTAAATATATAACAAGATCCTCAGTGATATGAAGGTCCTTTACCAATAGATACAACACTAACAAAAGACTTCTCTTTCCGGTAATACATTATATAGGAATATTTTGAAAACTTTAGCTTTCTTCATATTGCTTAAAGGTTTGCAGCAGATTTTGAAAATAATTATAGGAAATTCCAACAGATACCATCTGCTACAAGTCAGTCCCTTTCCTCTACAGTAAAATAACCCGTAAAACCAAAAACCTGATCTATTCAGAGAAAGCTTTAAATCATCTGAAAATATATGTTTATAATGATTTTGTTAAGAAATCAAATAACTAAAATATGTGGATAAAATGCAAATATCTCTGCCATTTTTTTTTCCTATTTTTATCTATCTATCTATCTATCTATCTATCTATTTATTTATTTATTTCCTCTTTCTTTCTGGTACGCCTAGCATATTTGTCTATAGCTTCTATTTTTTGGCTCCTACTCACAATTTTTTTTGCCTGAAACAAATTTCTTATTTATCAATTAAATAAGTGCATTCCAAAGTATGATTCCCCCAGACGCAGTTTTTAGTTTTTGTCTCTCTCATTCATTTATCTTGAACATTTTCAAATACTGAAGACTCATATCTTCTTAAACATGTGTCAATGTCATTATAATTATAATATTACCCTGAGCTTTAATATTTTTTCTGCATAGCCTGGGCAAGTAAAATAAATAAATAAATAGATAAATAAATAAATAGATAAATAAATAAAGTGAAAGGAAATATTTTGACTATGAACTTAAAATGGATGACTTAATTGCAGCTTCAAGAATTAGACAATGTGCTTCTCTAAAGTTCCACGTACGTGATTGTACAGCAGGCAACTGAGGGAATGCTATGGTGAAGATGTGAATATAATTAAACAGAACAATGCATAAATAGACATTAATTTATACTTAAGCGTCTGAACTTTAAAAGCTTTGCTCTAGGAGCTTTGAACTTTAAGACTTCTGCTGAACATGAGTTTATTTCAGGAGGAAACGTATCTTCAGGCCATTAAGTGCTCAGAGGTCTCCCTCAGAATGTATCACTGAATGTATCACTGTATCATGCTAAAAATACACAGGAAAACAAAACAAACAACAAGAAGTCAACCTTGCCTTCATTGCAAGAACATTACTCCTCTCTCAGTTGCTTCACATAAAATGCTTCACAGAAATGCTTCACATTTTCAAAATTCAATTAACATCTATTCTACACTGTATTCTATATAATTATGTTTTTTTGTTTTTTTGTTTTTTTTTCATTTCTTTTGTTACTCATAGGAGAGTAGCAGTCATGGTGAAACAGCTTTTTTCTTCCTTATCCTGAATAGCAAATTACTGTATTTACATGTAATTGTTTACAAAATAAACAGTTCATATTTGCAGATACTAGTTTTATTTATATACCCAAAACATCATACTTTATATAAGTGAGGATTCAAATGCATTCTGTTTCTTCTTTAATACAGAATTCAATACATGTTCTATATGTTATGGAAGCAATTAGAGGGATTTATGAGGAGAACAAACTTGCCCTTGTCACTTGCTTTTAAATATTCTATTCTGAAAGAAATAAATTATTTAGGGCACAACATTAAACTGCAAACGAAAGCATAATTAAACAATCCTGAGCTTGCTTAAGAAGCTATAGGAATTGTTTAAATACATTCTCTGAATTGTGTCAGTGCCTGCATGGCCTACAGAGAAACTCAGAGTGTATCTTTAAGATACGCTAAATCAAAGTAGCTTATAACAGCATTATGAGAGCTCAAGTGACAACCATGATTAGCTGGAGCATATGCCGACCTCTTTCAGTTAATATCACTCCACTATGCTAGAGCATATGACATGAGACAAGCTCTTAAACAGCCCAGAGGATCTCTTCTAGCTTTGGAGAATTATGCGCTTTCCTTTTCTTTCTCATTTATAGTCAATCCTGCAGCAAAATAAAAAAAATGGTTATTCATTCCGTAATTTCTACTCCAAAATATTTTGCCTATTTGAGTACTCATAGTGCAAGGTCTATAGGCCTGTGTTGTTTCAGAAATACATATAGAAAACAAAAGCAAGTCCCTGGTCTCTCAGAGATTCACAGAACAAACCAGACCACCACCCAGCTCTCGGCTTTGAAATCTCCATGGGGAAGGAGGAAAAGCTGTGAATTTATAAATGTAGAAATAATTTGAGGAGGTACTGCTTCCTCAGATGATAAGTGATCTTTCATTCTCTGTTGATGTTCTGTTTTAAAGTGATGGTCTTTATGAACACAAAGCATGAGGAATTTGAAGAAAAATCACAGGATCCAAAGTCAACTAAAGATTGAAAAAAGGGCTCCTCCAAAAGCAGCACCATTTTATCAGTAAGGCTTGGTGGATTTCAGAATGAAGATCTAAATGGCAGCTAGATGTGCAGCCTGCAGATGATTGGAATAGAGGCATTCTGAAGAAAGTAAGACAGCTATGTTAATCTACGGTGGCTCCAGTTCAGCAGACAAACAGCTTCCCACATGGTTAGCTATCCAGCAAGACAATCTGTTGAAACAGCTGATTTCTAGTTCACTTTGTTGTCATATGGACAAACAAGGATTCTTCCTGAAAGGCCTCATCCTGGCAATTTAAAAAGAAACAGCTTGCCTGAGAAAAGTGTAAGAAGAACTAGCACATACACTGGGACAAAGATAGGCAGCCTTGGCTTAAACAAAATCCATTGCCTAAGAAAATAAAGGTTTCTTTCAGAGGATGACAGATCACAGAAAAATGTGGGGGAGGAGGATGTAAATATATATATATACACATCCTATTCATATATAAAGAATCAGCCACAAGGATCCAGATCTCTTCCCTTTCTTGGGCATCCTTAGGGATATCCTTAGGGAAAGATAACAGAGGCTAAATTTGTCCAGAGGCTCACCACTAACACAGTGGTCAGGTTAAGGTATGGATTATGTTTTCACGCTGGAGAAAATAGAATCATTTACACTGATTGAGGATTCTTAAGCATGTCTTGCTAGTTTAGTTGCCATTTCTTTCTAATGCTCCAATTACTGATTCCTGAGCACGTCTCCTCTTTCTTCACCTTTCATTCATTTTCCTCTTTCCACTGTGTCATATAGTTTATAATTATTTAATTGTAATTACGAAGGTAACCCTTTGGTTACCTTATTTGGTGGCTGATGAAGCATTCTTAAAATCTGCTAGAGCTTCTTAGATAAGAAGTACCTACATAACCAGAAACAATTTTGTGTTATTTTTCTTTTCTCTAGTATGAGTTGCAGACTATGCATTTCGTGCACATTATTTGTAATTGAAGTCCTCCTACACGTGGAAAGAAAGCCTGTCCATTCTCAGTAGTGTGAGCCCCAAGTCAGTGATATAAATATATATATATATATATATACACCGAATCTAAAGTTCAACCAAAAATCCTGGTCCTTGAGATCACTGACATGAAATACTTATCCAAGAAAAGAGGAACTAATCATTATTAATTTAAAATAAGTACATGGAATTAAGACTGATCCCTATAACCAATATGTGCTTCCAGAAAGAAGATTTTGCAAAGCTCTTCATTACATTATTAAATGTAATTCTTCTTTTTTGTTTGTTTGTTTTAGTGCATTTGTTGTCAGAAAACCTCCACATTTCAGGTCTTGCACAAAAACAGCAGAGTCTCTACAAAGGTACTTAATCTCTGCAGAAACAAAGATACCTTCAGTCTGAAAATGTGATTCAGACCTTGAAGTAAGCATCTTGCAGGTCAAGATACACAAAGCAATGTTCCTTTCTAAAGCGTCAGACTGTCAAGGTCTCTGTTCTGAACTTGAACTTCTGAGTTTCAGAATAGGTCTTCCGTCTCCTCAATACAATAAATAAGTTACAGTAAAATAAAACAAGTTAGACCAGTTCTATCATTATCAAGACCAATAAATATTTGTATCTTGTCAGAACAAGCCTTCATGAACAAGGTTTCTGAAGCACAGAAAATAGGGCTCGATGTAGAAAAGTTGAAAAAAAAAAATAAACATGAAATGAAATTCTATCCCATGAAAGATAAATTATAAGGAGAGTATAGGAGAGCGGAACTGGAAAAAAAAAAAAAAAAAAAAAAAAAAAAAAAAGCACATCAAACTCTCTTTACAAATCTCAGTATGTAGTGGAAAGCACAGGATTGAAGGATACCCATGACAAGGTCACCGATATATCTCTAGAGATCTTACCATTTGAATTACTTTGAAGCCTCGTACAGGGAAAATCCTTCATTTAGATATAGGGGAAGGCATATGCACATTTCCCAAAACTGAGGTACAGAAATGATAAATGCAGTTTGCAGCAGTTCCTGCAGTTTTGCAGGAACACAAATATTAGTAGAAGTGCTGTGTCAAGTGACATTCAAGTCACTTGAATGTGATTCCATTTGTTGGAATGAGTCTAATGGCAGCATCCTACCAACTTTCTCAGAAAACTGTATCAGGAATCTGTGGGGAGATGGATGCCCAACTTGACCAGTGATTTTGAATGGATTTTCCTCTACTAGCATGTTCCTGGAGATAACCCTTAACTGAAGGTTTCTTGTAAGATCTAGGAAATGAAACCTAACTTCACTTATTACTAAATTCCATCAAATTTATTAGCATATTTTCTAGGAAGGTATTTTTGGTATGTGTACTGTTCAAAATTCAAAAACAGCTTTCTATTTGACTTCTTCAAATATTATTTCCTTTGAGGCCAAATATGCAAATACTGTGAATACAACATTTTGAGAAGCAGTGGAAAAACAGTAGAGATTAACTCTGTATTACTACTACTTCACACTCTACTCAACAATGTTGAAATTATTGAGGTGGTATACACTGTTCATTTCCCCTGACTAATACAAAACACTGATGTACAGAACTTAAAATGCAAGCTCAACAAGTATATCCGAGGGAAAAAAGAAAAGAAAAAGAAAAAAAAGAAAAAAGAAAAAAAAAAAAAAAAGTCTTGAATGCTCACTAAAAAAACTTGTAAAGCCATTTTTTCCATAGTGATTCCACCTACCATTGGGAACTGCTCAGTGCACTACCAACAAATTATCCAAATAAAATTGTCACATTTCTTTGTCATCAAGAAGCTATTTATCATCAATAAATATATCATTGTAACATTTCTCCTCTCTATATAACAGCCTAATGACCCAGTATTAAACAAATAACCCAAAACTCTCATGATTATATTTCTGTTCAATTCTTGTTATTGTAGATTGATGTCTTCTCACTGACAATACTAAAAATGTCACTGAAATTGGCTTTCCTATAGTAATACAGAATTACATTTTTGTTTAAAAGTTTGTGTCCATCCTTTATTTTCCAATTCTTGAATTCTTGAGAATACAGAATATTTTCTAGCTAGAGATAGTCACATTAATGACTGACAAACTATACTGCGGTAACTGAAAGCCTTTGGACCATATCACTACTGTTTGAAATGGGGGATCAGTATATAAAAACGTAACCTACAAAAAATGTGTCCATCTATCATAAAGCAAGATTTGAAAAATAACATGTCCTTTTACTATACCTGTGCTCCTTTGTCTTAGTGTACAGATTTGGATAGAGTGGTCATGATAGTGAGATAAACCTAGAGCATGTAGGCCAAATATTGAAAGGATAAAGGTCTACAGTGATTCAGCAAAGCATTAATCGTATGATGCTATAAAAAACAACAGTATGATGCTGTAACACTTGCATTATGTTATAAAAACTCATTGTTAAAAATCTCTAATAAAATTTACAGCATAATTTCATGTTACAGGAAGTAGAGACATCTTCCCTGAAGAGATTTCAAAGTAGAAAGTATACAAAGGGAAGTACACTGAAAGTCTAATAACTCTTTTTCAGTTACCCTGATGACAAATGACAAAAAATTGGCAACTGTCAGAATTGTAAATTCAGATATTTATTTTTTTCACATTGTTTTAGCATTGTAAGGGAACATTAATTGGTAAAATACTGAATATTCTTAAATTGGAACACTTTTTCCTTCCTCGCCCATTAGAAAAAAGGCATGTATTACATCCTAAATGAAGAAGGATAAGGGCCTCTGATTCAAATGGATGATATTTCTAAATGGTGGACTAAATGATAGAAAGATGTGCTCTAATTTTGTTCTCCTTCATTTTTATAAGATCTGATGATCCCTAAAAGTGAGCCAGTGTAAATCAGTGAGTTTAGTTCTACTGACAATGATATTGTTCTGTCCCAAGCAGCAGATTCTCCAAGAAAATTAATGAAAGTTATT
Organism: Tetrao urogallus; assembly: GCF_951394365.1. Lineage (NCBI taxonomy): Eukaryota > Metazoa > Chordata > Aves > Galliformes > Phasianidae > Tetrao > Tetrao urogallus. The sequence goes on from NC_136813.1 coordinate 176,995,391, forward strand.
AAAAATGTAAAGTTATTCAAAAATCAAGAAATAAAGCTCACGAACACAAGTTCTGAAGAATCTGCCTTTTGTAATCAGGAAAAAAAAATATTGTATTGCAGATACTAAAAATAAATTACCAAATAAACAAATCAAGCAAGACTAACCAACCAAATAAAATTTGATGGTGGATACACAGGAGTCTTTAAATCACATGCTTGTAACAATTTTCCATTCCTTGATTTCCACGCATACCTCTTCATTCTTAGCACTAGCTACCACACATATGCACAAAAGCACTTGGAAACAAAACTTCCTATCTTGTCTGAGGGTCTCTGTAGCAGAGATTGCAGGTCAGCACAGTCAGTTTGATTTCATCACTGTGGGAATATGTATTTAAAATTTTGGGCAAGACAGTCCTTATGATCTGAGTAGTACAGCATAATCACAGAAAATGTAGTGATTCCATCTTCCTATCAAGATGAGCAGAAGGAACAAAAGGCAAAGGGAAAAAAATGTAAAACTGACAGATAGGATAACTTGTGAACATTTGCTTCAGCCCTTCATGTACTGCTAAGTGCCTTCGTTTCAGCACTCCTCTCAAGAGGTTGTGTGTGTCTATGCATGTAATTATGGTATAAAACTGATCATATGGAGACCAGATAGAATTAATAACCTTTACTAATTTTACAGTACAAATAGCAATGTAAATATCATTCAGCTTCAAAATTTATGTTTGATGGTGTCCTGCAAACCCATCCATTAATCCAAGGAGTGAGTTTATTAATTTTTCTAATAGCTTGGAAAGCACAGGCGTGTGACTGCGAAGGCTGGCAGACTAGAATCCAATTCACTTTGCATCACTTTCTCTTCAGCATGACACAATACTGTTGCACCTCTGAAACATATGAATTTATATTTGAAATAAAGTACTGAAGTGAAATATTTGAGAACTTAACCTCCATTAAAACTCTTCCAGTGAAACAGACAAACAGTTTTACAGTGCCTGTTGAAGCATCACTAAAGAAAAAACTCTGCCTAGAGAAGTCGCATTGGATGTCCTGGGACTGCAGGCATGAGGCATCTACTATGTCACCCACACATACTTAGCAACAGACTAATTCAATCTGGACTTACCCAAGTGATTACTGATACAATACCATCACCTGCCATTTAAATATTCTTTTTCAGGCAGTTAAAGATTCTTATCTTATATTACAACATTTATATGCAAGTACAGAAGAAAATCCAAGATAGCCAATTGAAGTGCATATATAATCACAGAAGGAGAGTTTAAAGGAGACTGCAGGATTTCTGTACTAATTCCCTCAATTATTTCTGAGTCATGTGTTTGCATATTGCAGTAATATGTATGCATGTCAGCCATAGCAACCAAGCCTTCAGTTTGTCCCTCAAATTTGACCGATCACTCCAATATTAAATAAATTTTGATGATATTCAGTGATTCTTTTTTAATAAATAGTTTTTCACCTATGTAAATCAGTGAATTTAGTTCTACTGACAATGATACTGTTCCATCCCAAGCAGCAGATTCTCCAAGACTGAATTACTTAAAAAACAATAATCAAAGCAAGCCTATGACATTAGATCTGATCAAGTACAGAACAAGAGAGTATCTCCTGAGTAAGGTGTAGCATCAACGGGAACATAACATGAAATAATAATACTCCACCAACTTGAACTTGTACAATGTTGCAATTAAATTCCTGATGTGAGATTCAATAAGCGGAAGTTGGATAAAATATTCCTTCTGATTTTACATTATAAATCTAAGAAATTATTTGATCCACTATCCCAACCACCTGCTTTAAAATTTCATCTAGTTAACAATGTACTGAGACCAATAATTTGTCCTTGGCAAGAGCCAAATAATTTCCTGAGAGTTATTTAGTTCTAATCTGACAACCTCATGTGATGAAAAATCACTTGCTACTCTTGGCAATTTGTCCCAGTGGTTAATCACCTCCCTACTGAAAGTATTTGCTATATATTTAATTTGAATTTCTGGCTTCAGCTTCTACTAACATGCTTTGTAAAATTAGAGAGCCTTTTATTACTACGTGTTTTAGACACAGTTAGCAAACCATCTCTCCATCACGTCTGCTAAATGCATTCTGATGTATATGAAAGTGTATGTCATTTTCTTCTATCAGAAGCTCAGTTTTAGTGTTTTCTTCATCCTCTTTATTTCCAATATTAAAAAGAACTTTCTCAATCAGGTATTATTCTGCCACTGCTTTATATTGTACAGCGTACTGTTTTATGATGTGCAATAAACTTACTATCATTATTTTTTATATTGGTTTTCATCCTCAAGTAGCTCATTTGTCCTGTTGTCACTGTTGATGTTCTTGCTGAACTAATCTGAAGTTCAAAAGAAGTAGCCTCAGTTAAGATTATATTACTGATATATTTTTCTCCAATGTTTCAAATTTCCTTAGAAAAAACTCTGTAGAAAAGTCTGCTACCTTTCATTAACTACATTCTTTTTCCCTTAACTCTCCATTAATTGAATCTATTATTATACATAATGTTATTGTTTCCATATGTGACACCAAATGAATCAATCATTAAGCTACTTCTCATTTGGGAGACTCATAAAACATGAAGAATCCTTTTTCCTTCTGGCAATTCACTGGTGCTCTGAGATTTATTTAGAAGGAAAATCATGAGGCTGGAGGTACCCTTACTCAAAACACTGAAGAATCAAGGCTGAAAACTGTCAATTTTATTTTCGATGAGAAAATAAAAGCATTTGCATAGATACCCCAGATATTTTTCTGTACAATTAAATGGAAAATGGCAGGGAATGATCCATAGTCCCAAAGTCAAATTGAACAGATTTTCCCACCACTCCTTATAGTTTTGCATGACACTTTTCAGAGCAAATTCTCCTGGCTGCACCACCTGGTATTTGGCTTTGGCTATTTAATGGACCTGGACCTGCTCCTGCGACTTCAGGGCATACTCTGTAATTTCTGTTTAGGCTTGGAATGGATGGTCAAATCAGAACAACCAAATTAAATGTTTTTCTACAGTCAGATTGCAAGAAAATTTTGTGTTTCCTAGGTGTAACATGAAAGTCTCTTTTTCAGAGACCAAAGGTTCCCTGGTTCCCATGTCCAAATGATGATATGGGGAGAAACAACCAAAGCAATCACAATTTGTTTTTTGCTGCATGTTTGGAATCATCTTTGAATTAATCTACAGCCAAAATGGTATTGAGTTTTTCTCTCAGTCCAAAGCAAAGTGAGGAAATTTGCAATCAAGGCAGACACTTGGCTATCCTTTTTGCAGTCACTTTATCTGATATGGTAACATGCAGAATCTGCGAATCTTGAACAAATATCTGATCGGGATACTTGTAGAAACTAGCTCAAAGCTTAACATTGAGCTCCCACTAAATATGTTATTAGCTACTTTATGCAACTGATGTACAACATTAGCTGTATATTAGAAATTACTTCTTTCAGTATGGGTAAAAGAATGAAGACCTGAAGAAGGTTTTATGCACAGTTTTGAGAATACTAGTGCAGAGTATTATTTATATCCTCACTGAGAATATTTCCATTACATTAAATTCGATGTTGATTAAAATAATCACAGCCAAAGAGTAAAAAATGTTATTATTATTATTATTCCTGACTGAAAATATTTTTAAGAGTACTTCAGTCAAAGATTGTTTTCTTTTAAACTCAGGTTGAGGATAAACTGTTTAAAATTAACTAGATGAGCACTTATTTATAAGCTGAACAGGGATTATGCAAGTGATATGGCAATTTTTATAAATATATTGTAGATATGCTTCATGATTACAGTGTATCCTGGATAATAAATTATACAAGTCAACATCGCCTTTCTGTAAACTATATAATACTGCGCATAGAAATGACATAAAGGAAGAGAATAATATGTTACTTAAATGGTTGTGATTATACGCCAGACATCATTAATCTGTCTGCTTGACCTAGTTTTGTTATACTGTATGCACTGCAGCTGTGTTCATCTTCACATGGAAAAGTATCAAAAATAAACTTTACAATATGAAATCTGTGTCCAGCAATAACTGTTGACTGCTCATAGATACTATCTGTGAACTGAACTTGTTCATAGATACTACTTATGAAAATAAAAAATAATAGTAATAGTAAAAAAAATATTCTTACAAATTCAGCTTAGCCAGAACAAAATAAATTTCAGGCATATATTACATTGATTTTCCAAAGAAGGAAAAAAAAAGTTTATTTTCCTTGTACAACTATTTCTCCAAAAGAGTAGGCTGTTGAGAATCCTGTTTTATTGTCTATGACTTGTTGAATTACTTATAATGTAAACTGATCTAGTAGTAGTCTACTGAGCATGGAAAGGTGATGAAAAATGCATCCATGCTCAAAGCTTCGTATTTTTAATAAACAAGCAGTATACATTTCCAATGTGCATGGAACTATGCAAAAGTATCTGCAGTGATGACATAACTATTTAAAATACATGCAGAAATACAGCTTGATAAGAGGATTACCTATTTAATCGTATAATATCTTAACAATATCTAGTTCTAATATGTTTGGAACAGCTGTTCCTTGCTTAATAAGCAGTTCACATCAGATAGATTCAGAATCTAGGAACCAACTTCACAGTTGGCTCACACACTCATACACTGTATTCCAACAGCATATAAGGATATCTCATTAAATCACCTATTAAGTAGAAAAGGTTGTTCTGTTTAGACCATAACTCCAGATACTTCTAATGTAAAATGAAAACGTGTTCATAAGAAACATATTATTAAAATATATAAATGTAATTTGAAAATTCCAATAGACTACACTGACACATTCTTACATTCACTTAATTGTTACAGGTTCCACAAATGATATAATAATAACAACAAAAAGAAAATTAAATGTATTGACTTCAAATTATTTATGCTACTTTTTTATTTATTTGGGGATGCAGATGCAGACTTTGAAAAGAGTCTGCAACAGTTCAATTGTGAATTGAGAACTTGAAAAGTTATTTCTACCCACTGCTTTGCTTCTTGAAATGACATTATTCTTTGAAGAACCAAAACATCATTAGCCTATTTTTTCATGAGAAAAGTGGAAAACAATGCAAGAATATGAGGCTCAAATTTAAAAGGAAAACCAAATCTCAGTAAAAACATGGAAGGAAGTATTCAGTCCCATTTTTGTGAAAGGCAGAAAGGGAGGCCTAGGGAACTTCAGGCTGGTGATTCTCACCGCTGTGCCTGGGAAGATGATGGAGCAGATTCCTCTGGAAGAGATGTTAAGACACACGTGAGAAGAGTAGATGATCTGAGACAACCAGCACAGCTACACCAAGGGCAGATCATGCCTGAACAATCTTGTGGCCTTCTACGCTGGAGTGATGACATCAATGGACAAAGGAAGGACAACTGATGTTGACTACCTGGACTTGCGCAAGGCCTTTGACATGGTTGCAAACAACATCCTTATCTCTAAGTCAGAGATATTTGGTTGATATTTTGGCTGGGGTACTCGGTGGATAAAGAGTTGGTTGGATGGTCAGTCAGAGGGTTGTGATCAGCAGCTCTAGGTTTAGGTGAAGTCCAGTCATAAGTGGCTTCCCACAAGGGTCCGTCTTGGGACTGTTGTTCTTCAGCACCTTAATCAATGATACAGACACTGGGATCGAGTGTACCTTCAAAAAGTTTGCTAATGTCACAAACCTGAATGTTGCAGTTGACACAATGGAAGAAAGGGATGCCATCCAGAGCAACTTGGACAGGCTTGAAAAGTGGGCCCACGTGAACCTAGTGAAGTTCAACAAGACCAAATACATGGTGTTGCAATTGGATTGGAGCAATCCCAGTTATGCGTACAGAAAAGAACTCTTTGAGAGCACTCTGTGGTCAAGGACTCAAGGATCCTTGTGGATGGAAAGCTTGACATGGGCCAGTAGTGTTTGCTTGCAGCCTATAAAGGCAACTGCATCCTGGACTTCATCAAAAGATGGGTGGCCAGCAGGGAAAGGGATGTAACTGTTCCCCCCTATACTTCCCATCTAATTCTCCATTTGGTGTACTGCATCTATGCCTGGGGCCCCCAACAGAAAAAGGATTTGGAGATGTTGGAGTGAATCCAGAGGAGAGCCACAAAGACGATCAAAGGACTGGAGCATCTCTCTTATGAACAAAGACTGAGGGAGCTTGGTTTCTTTAGCTTGGAGAGGGCATCAGGGAGACCTCACTCTGGCTTTCCAGTTCTTGAGGGAAGTTTATAAAGAGGATAAAGATGAACTTTTTACATGGTCTGATAGTGATAGGGGAAGGGGGAAAATCTATAAAATAAAATAGGGGACATTTAGGTTGGATGTTTAGGAGGAAATTCTTTACTCAGAAGGTAATGAGGCACTGGAAAAGGTAGGCCAGAGAAGAATGTGTACATCCCATTGCTGGGAGGCATTCAAGGCCAGATAGGATGGGGCTCTGAATGGCTTGAGCTAGTGGATAGCAACACTGCCCACAGCAAGGAGTTGGAATTAGATGATCTTTAAGGTCCCCTCCAACCTAAGCCATTCTATGATGCCACGATTTATGAGAGACAGAAAAGTAAGCATGCATAAACATCCACACCCCAACAGAACAGACACTTTCTGAAACAGATTTTCTTCTGTATAAGTGATAAATGCTCAGCAGTTTAAAAATTAGGTCAGTCAGAATCAACTGTTTAAAGAGATTATCATAATATTAGTACAGTCAGGAAAATGTGCAATAGCAAATAAATCATGTAAACACTGAGTTGTTGATAGACAAAACATTTTAAGAGCATTAATGTGACAGCGAAGAATTTTTTAGAAATTTCAGTCATTTTCTCATGTTTTGCTTGTTTTGTTTTGTTTTGCTTTTTTTTGTTTGTTTTCAAATTTATTTACAAGAATATAAGTCTATATGAAGAAGAGGCTAACCTTTCAAGCATTAAATTGGCATAGCTACTCATGGGATGAGAAGGAGATGGCAGATGAAAAGGCCACTTTTCTTCTCTGTGGTACAGATAATCAGAGTCTTTTTTTCTTTCCTTTTGTTATCCAAACACAGTGAGTAGAAATTAGATTGTTTCTTTAAAACAAACTAATACTTAGGTTGTCTTGTCAAGGCAACATCATACAATGTTTTGAAAGGTACCACTCTCAGAAGAGCACAAGGAAATAACATATTTTCAGGAGTTATTTGTCTGTGAGCTTTGGAAAACAAAAGAAAAGAAAACAAAAAAGCCAACAAAAAAACAACACTACTTTAACACCAACTATATTCTTTTTTTATCAAACGCTGCTACTCTTTCTGATTTCTGACTCAGCTCCCACTGATGGTTTAAGGACACAACATGGCTTAAATAATCCTGACAGAAAAGTTAGGTTTATCTGTGCTTCTTGTGAAAGAAAGATATTTCACAGGACGAAGGAACAATGGGACATACATGCATCATCCCAGGTGTTCAGGAATACAGTGAAGGGAACAAAAAAAGAAAAGCCTTACATGCTCAATGCTTCCAGAACCTCCATGAGGACAGGAGATGTAACAAGCTTTGTAAACATTTCATTAGTATCAGTGGAGCTACCCTGGTTTCCATGCCAAATAGTCAAGATTTGCACCCTAACAACTAACATGAAATAAAGGCTTTTCCTGATTCTCCAAAATTCTCCAGGTAACTGACAACTGCAGATGGTCTAAAGCAAGCCAGAAAATATATAGCTACAACAATAAAAGACAATGTTAAAAATTATAAATTTCTTGTGGAGATATAATATGCTAGGAAATCAATACTCAAATGCCGGAACAACACATTTAAAAGGCAAATATTTATGCAGTGGAATATATGACAACATGAATGCAAAGATATATATATGATACATTTAATCATTCTTTGTAAATTTACTTGCAAAGAACTCTACACACCATACACTGTCATCTGTCCTCAAACTTTTTCACATGTTTTGTATGCAGATTAAGATCACTATTCTGAATTCTTCCAGATCCACCTGTATTGATGCAATAACAGCAACAACGTGCATTCATATCATAATAAAACATATCAGCAAAATGGTACAGCTGAGCATGAAGGTTATCACAAAATGTTCCTTCATGCTTTCATGCTTCTGTGTTAAAAAAAAAAAAGGGGGGGGGGGGGTTGGGAGCGCAGAGAGAACTAAAATTTTGAGTTCTAATGCCACTGACTCAATAAGTGAACTGGGAGAAATAAACTGACTCTTTGTGAAAATCTAGTCAGAAAACATAAAAACTTAAAGAAAAATCTAACATAAAAAATGTGGAAAATACCCAACAGATGGTACATCTGAGCTGAAGCTTCTCAGCTGGAGGAATAACAAAAGCAGGAAGAAGATCAACACCTTTTTGTTTTCACGTTCTCTGTACTAAATAGAACTATTCACTTAAAGTTGCATGAAATACCAAGGCAAATATTCTTCAGGAGATTATTCTATGTATTTATTCTCAAAAATCTAAATTAAAGAAAGTAATGTGTCTTTTCTGAAGTCTTAGAACACCGCTCAAAGAATAAAAAATAAATTACTGATGACAGTTGGATGCATCTGAAGGAATAAATTTTGCCCATCAAATCTTAGATTATAGCAAAATCCAACAAAAGTCACTCAAACCTCAGCACAGAATTACATTATCCATTCTGAAAACACTCTTGTGAAGCTCAATTGTACTGTATTTAACACAGGGATATTACGGGGCTGTGTGAAGGAAAGGCTTTGATAGATCTCTGTAATGAGAACAAGAGGGGCAACAACACCAAATACTTTAAGGGATTATATCTATACCTTTGCTTTAAAATATTATGCTAGTAACATTTTATAATGAAAGAACATAAGGGAGACTGTGTTAGAAATTGGTAATAATAAACACAATGCTATTATACTGTTTCTCATTTGTTGCAACAGACGTTTTATGTGCAATTAAGTAATTATGTTTCCTAAAGAAAATTGGGATCTTCAGTCCTTTGCTGTTGAGAAGCTTGTCTTACAGAATCCAGAAAGCCCATGATAATAAATTTGTTACACCTTACTCATTATATTCCACAGATATGATAGAAAGTTCACACAAATCCAGATTTCAAGAAAGTATTATTTCTAAGATAAGTCTGTATCTACTAGAAGAAGCATTATGAACTTAAGGAATAATTATCAATTTATTTTAAGCACCTCATCACTAAAGTGCAGGTTTATACATTTAGTATGAAGAAATAAAATCAATTTGATGGTTAGACACCATCAAACTCTGTGAAATGTTAGCATAAGATCACTTACCTTTGAAAAGCAACTCAAATTGATGGAAGTGTGTGAGATATTTTCCCTAATACTGTATCAATTTTTTTAAAATGTGAGTTCAGATGAATGACAGTTATTTTCTAGAAGTATAATTACACATTGTTACTTATAACAAATTGGAAAGAAAGCTGCTAGAGTCCAAATTTTAATGTAGTAAAATCAGCTATTTTTTAGTCTCGTAGTTCCAAGTGCAATAGTCAGGCACAAAAGACCCCAGCTACAAAAACTCTCTGTTCTATTTCCTCTATAGAATCATACTGTCATAGAATTGCTCAGGTTGGAAAAGACCTTAAAGATCATCGAGTCCAACCACAACCTAACCAAACTACTTTAACTCTAACAACTCTTCACTAAGTCATGTCCCTGAGCACCACATCCACATGGTTTTTAAACACATCCAGGGGTGGTGACTCAACCACCCTGCTGGGGAGCCCATTCCAGTACTTAACAACCATTTCTGTGAAGCAGTGTTTCCTGATATCCAACCTAAACTTACCCTGGTGCAACTTAAGGCCATTTCCCCTCATCCTGTCACCTGTCACCAGTGAGAAGAGGCCAACCCTGCTCTCATTGAAGGCACCTTTCAAATATTAGAAGAGAGCAATAAGGTCTCCCCTCAGCCTCCTCTTCCACAGACATATGTTTTGATACTAATAGCATTAGCATTCTAGAGAAGAAGAAACTTTGAAGCCCTTGTGATCACATCATTTTGCTTACTAATATGGCAGCATTTACTAAAGTATATTAAAAGAAAATATGGATATGTTTATTGTTCTCCTTGAAACAAAAACTACTGCAGTAAAGAGCTCCATTTCTAAATATTTTACCACAGTCCAGCCATTTTACAGTCAATTATGTTCAGTTAATGTGCATATTAATGAAGATCTGGATGTACAGTTATAATCATAAACTGTCCGCTCCAATGTGAGTTCATGATTGGTACTTCATTGGCATAAAATAATAAATACTTTCTAATTATCTTTCAGTTCTCTAAAATTAAAACAGATTTCAATAAAAGCAACGTGCAACATGTTATTTAGTCCAGACATATTCCAAGACACAATGTATTCTAGAGGAGAATAATCAAGAAGTAATAAAAAATAAAAAATGCACAGAACAAAACAATTAATATTGTGCCTAGTCAGTACTGAGTTGGTTATTTAAGTGTTCAAGTTATTATGCAAATATTTCCCACACTAAATCAACGTAAAACTGTGTGTCAGAAAAGCAGATCTATTAAAACAAACAAACAAACAAACAAAAAACACAGAAGAACACACTGAAACTTCAGCAGAAGATTCTTCTTTGATCCTGAGGCCACAAAGGCTGTCATGCATGAAAAATGCAATCACATCTCTACGAGGGTGAATCTATTTGAGAAATGGAAATACTGGCAAATAAAAGGAGAGGAGGGATTTAGCACGTTCCATTTTTTCTTAGGCAGATTTCCAGTCAGAATACATCCCACAAGCTATTACTTGTGAAACCACGAGTACAACTGTGCTGCAGGTTGTGGGCAGAGTATTAACTGATATCAGCCACTCTGTATCTCGGTCAGCAAGGATCAAGAGGACGGCAGCCCACACTACAGGAGGGAGAATGCTTCTCAGGAAGAACCATGGACTACCACAGCTTGAAAAAAGGTAGTAAAACATGCAACTAGCTTGACTTTTATACTCCTTTTTAGATGATGATAATTCCATTAGCTTCACACTAGTAAAGAAGAAAAGAATATATTTTTCATGGTGTTAGGAGTAACAAGTATTCTCAGGAGTCAGTTCTGGGACAAGAGTCTGGTCCTCAACAACACTTCCTTATGAGGATACAACTCAGACTGTTACTTCACAATGGTTCTGATAGGAAATAAAACAACACCCTGTAATGAGGAAATGATTGTGGTATAAGGAAATTGTATTTCAAAATATCATTCCAATAAAAGACATGCCTAGCTACAGCAGTAGGAATAAAAATATTGTTGCTCTGAGAAGAATTTGTGAATTTTACATGAGCATTTTTATAGCAGAGAATTGCTGATTCTCACATGCATTATGCATTTCTCTAATTTTATCTATTACCATGGACTACTTGTATTAAATTGTTCCTAGTTTCTTCATAAATATGTTTCTAATACAGTAGACTGTAATTTTTATAGGAGTGCAGGGAATAATACCCTGAGAGAAGCAGCACCAATTTTCATAAGAAAATACTGTCAAAGTGCCAGAATCAATAGATAACTTATCTAATTTTAACTATTTGAAATCACAGAATCATAGAATCATAGAATGGTCTGGGTTGAAAAGGACCACAATGACCATTGAGTTTCAACCCCCTGCTGTGTGCAGGGTCGCCAACCACCAGACCAGGCTGCCCAGAGCCACATCCAGCCTGGCCTTGAACGCCTCCAGGGATGGGGCATCCACAGCCTCCCCTTGGGCAGCCTGTTCAGTGTGTCACCATCCTCTATGTGAAAAACTTACTCCTAATGTCTAACCTAAACCTCCCTTGTCTTAGTTTAAAACCATTCCCCCTTGTCCTATCACTATCCACCCTCGTAAGCAGCCATTCCCCTTCTTGTTTATACGCTCCCTTCAAGTACTGGAAGGCCACAATGAGGTTCCCCCAGAGCCTTCTCTTCTCCAACCTAAAAAAGCCCAGTTACCTCAACCTTTCCTCATAGGAGAGCCCTCTGATCATCTTAGTGGCCCTCCTCTGGACCTGCTCCAAGAGCTCCACATCCTTCCTGTACTGGGGGCCCCAGGCCTGGATGCAGTACTCTTGTGATGGAGCCTCACAAGAGCCGAGCAGAGGGGGACAAACACCTCCCTCTCCCTGCTGGACACTCCTTTTTTAATGCAGCCCAGAACACTGCTGACTCATGTCCAGCTTCTTGTCCACCAGGACCCCCAAGCACTTCTCCGCAGGGCTGCTGGGGATCTTCCCCCAGTTTGTATAAATACCTGGGATTGCACTGACCCAAGTACAGCACCCTGCACATGGGCAGGCGGGCGGAAGCAAGGAAGGAAGCAAGGAAGGAAGGAAGGAAGGAAGGAAGGAAGGAAGAAAAAGGCAATCTAATTATCTCAGAATACTCGATAGAACAAAGGCGAAATTCTTCCCAGTCCCTCCTCACCTGACCTTAGGTAACAAGGCACAATAAAAGCTTACTTAGACTATTTGCAGCCTCAATACATGCATGACAATCCTATTATCAGTGTAGACATCCAGTCAGTTAGATTGATCTGAGTAGGCAAAATATAAAATGCACAAGAATTCAGGTCGCTGATGAATTTAGAAAATCTGGGTCTTGTATATTCAGCACCTTTCCTGCTTCAAGGAACAAGCAGGATAGCAAGATGTGATCACAGACATGAAAATCCATCTTCAACTGAGTTTCAGGTTATGAAAGAGTTAAAGCTTAATTGTTTGAAATACAGAGAGAGCATCAACAGGAACATTGTATTTTTTAAAAAATAAGGTTGTATATTTATTTTACTTGTATATATTCAAAAATAACCATTGTTGCTTTAGACATCTCCTGAAGACCCACAAATGTTTGTAAGCGTGGGAAAGTGGAAAATTAATTTTTTACATCTATAATTTCCCCCCCAGCCTCTTTTCCTCCAAAAGAAGTGGGACATGAGACAGACTGATTTCACTTAATGACAGCACCATTAAAATGGGTTTGGTTCACCTTCAGATTTCAAGTTTTTTAAGTAAATAAATGGAAGTGCACAAAGGAAACCTCTCTTCTGCCGATACTTTGGTTTGCACTGTGTTCTCCAGATCTAGCCAACCCAAGCAAGCAGCAGATTTTGCTTCCCCTTATTATGGCATGGGGAATAGTTATTTTTGTTTCCTTTTCAGTGCAAGTTCAGAACATATCTAGTGCTGCAGAATGAAACAAAAGTTTTCAACACATGCTAGCATTTAAATTTCTTCTTTTGTTCTGTGAGAAGGATGAGTAAAATAAGTGCTAATCTTCTCATCCAAAAATGAAAAACTGTTCACACAAAGGTTTCCTGCCATAAACAGAATACCAAAAGAGTTACGCTGATACTGATTGGGCTCTCACAGAAAAACACAGCTGTCTTCATACTGAAATATCTCAGTGTAAAGCTCTACAAGCACAGATTAAAACACAACAATTGGAAGCTATGAGACATGCAAATAGTTGAGTTGACCCAAACTAAGAGGAGAGAAAAATTCTCTATGTTCTCTCTCTGCTACATAATTTTCAAATCAAGAAAGGATATTCTGGAAGGAAACAGTGATTTTAGTGAAAAAATACAGCCTGAAGTACTGCATGAGAATTTACTGAAAATACACATGAATGACCCTTAATTGCCTGAAACATTTTCTAAATCCAGCATAGCAGTATCCAGTTTCAGTTTGTAACAGACATAACATTTTTGCTCCTCTTTTCAGCACATAAACTTGCAGAAATGCACACATGCATACACAACTTTCTTTCATTAGGAAAGAAAGGAAAGGTATTTTGAAACATTTCAGGAATAAGCAAAAGGTTCACTCAAATATATTTGTATATAGAAGAAAAAATCAATGAATATTTTCAATGATAAAGTTAAATATTTTACAAGGTTACAAGCTTGTGAAAACAATAAGGGCACTTGCTTTATAAGGTACTACATGAGATAACAATGAGATAACGAGAATACACTAGGGACATAAAATCTTTCAGTCTCTGAAAACTGCCTTCATGAACTGTGCATAAAGGCTATGTGCCTGAAGCCAGCAGCAGAACCACTGAGCCTCAGGTCCTTTCTGCAAACCAAGACTCAGCAGAGCTAAAGAATCAGCTAACAATGGTTCTGAATGATGAAAACAAGCAAACAAACCAAAAACATGCAGAATGTGTCAACAGATACCTAAACTGCTGGAAAATCCAAACTTGTAGAGAGAATTAACTTGAATCCCAACCACATGTAGTACACGAAACACCTGAGGAGAGATCTTTCTTCTCAATGTCTCTTGTTCTTCCACATAATATTGGGTGGTGAGCAGTTAGATCCATATTTCCAGCCAGCAATGCCTGCCAAATCCATCTATTGTTGCACTCTTTCCTGTTGTACAGGAGCAGGCCACCATTAATATTAAGTGACTTGGGCTATATCATGTTGCAGGATTTATCAGTAATGAAACTGCGGGAAATAAGGGGCCTCTGAAAGCTTTCTTGTAACACAACAGGAAGAGTAAATTTTAAAAACATGTGAATAGTGCATTTTAAAACTGAAACTTGAGCTCCAACAAAAAGCTTTTGTGAAGCAGCTTGTACAGTTATCTATATCTCTAGATTACCGCTTGAAGAAGCCTGAGGAGCAACAAACTCCACAGCATTGCTTAATCATTCTGCTTTGAAATAGACATCAACTCATACAGTTCTTGACCAAGCAGTATTATCTGCCTTAGCAATTCCAAGATTTTGGAATGTACTTCCTGATTTGAACAAACCACTTAATGCACATTAAAAAAAAAAAAAAAAAAAAAAAAAAAAGTTTAAAGTGTAATCTATATGGCTATATGGCTACATGCCAATCAATTGTGTTACTAGCAGAGAGTAACCACAGCACAGAATATGAAAATCTTTCTTGATTAAGGCACTTCTAGGCTTCTGAGGTTGCACAGAAATGGGCTTAAATCAAATATAGTGTGAGTCTTCAATTATTTCAGTTTACCTTCAGAGAATCTGTTGTGAAAAAGCTGCCTATGCTCTTTATATTTCTAAGAAAAATAAATAAATAAATAAATAAATAAAAATTCTTTTTTAGAAAACATAAAAAGCACTTTGAGAACACAGATATAAGACTCTAATTGTCACTGCTAATTTGCTAACTATACAATATTGTGGGTATCCTGCAAGCTGTAATGACAGCAATAAACACAGAAGCACAAGCAGGCAACTAACCTTTTTTTTTTTTTTTCCCCCTCCCGATGTTTTGAACAACCTTTCTGCTATTGTTTGACAAGAAGAAAAAAATGGCTCAAGTATCAGCAACACTATTCTTAAAAATCACATGATTCTTCATTGGCAGATATAGCAAGTCCTAGGCAAATATCCTGTACGAGCAGAAATAAAACTCCATTGAACAGCATATTAATGGTTGAGTGGCTAGAAAGCAACACTATAGAAGAAGATGTGGTGTCCTGGTGGACAACAAAATAAATATGAGTCAGCAGCATGACTTTGCAGCAAAGAGCAAAGAAGGTCAATAGTTGTATTAGTTAAGAATGAAGCCAGCAGGTCCAAGGAAATGATCCATCTACTCTACTCATCACTTGCGAGACTGCATCTGGAATGCTGTATCCAGTTTTGGCTTCTCAGTACAGAAAAGAAAAAAGATGTACTGGAGTGAGTCCACTGGGAGCCAACAAGCAGGTCAGAGGACTGGAGCACAGGATGGACCCGGAGAGGATGAAAGAGATGCGTCTGTTCAGCTGCACCACTTGGCAAAGAGACTTGGGAAACATTGTGTCTCTTAATGGCTTGAAGTTGTTCCATGAGAGGTACAGGTTCGGTGTTAGTTAATGGCCTGGATTGTTTCAGAATGCAAAAAAGATAGACATCCTTCTAGAAAGTGTACAACAATGAGACATGAGACCATGACCAAAGGAAGTTTAGTTAGACACAATGGGGCAATAAATTACACTGAGAGCAAACAGTGGAACAGGAACCTGGAGAGACTGTGGGATCTCCATATTTGGAGACACTCAAATTCTAGCAGGACAAAGCCCTGGGTAATTTCCATTATTCAAGTAGCTACAGTAAATGACAATGCATGGAGTTTTTTTCCAGAATTTATTTATTCATTTATTTTTAATGCCAAGTAATAAGGTATTTGTTTCTTTGCAATATATTAATCAATCTAGTATTTCTGTTTAAAATTTTTATTAAGTAATCAATAAACATAGCAGGAGTCTGCACACCCTGCTCCAGATTGCAAAAGCAATCTTAGAAAGACACAATGATTTGAAAATACCTGAGTATTTCTCATGATGCTCTGATGAAATTGTTTAATTAAATTCAAATTTTAAAACAGAATAAACTTTGTGGGTTTTTTTATTCACTTTTTTCAAAATAGCTTATAATCTCAAATTACTACAAAAAGACAATATATAACAAACCCATAAATCAGATAATGAAGGAAAATTATCTAGTTTCACAGAATCATAGAATGAGCTGGGTTGAAAAGGACCACAATGATCATTTAATTTCAATCCCCCTGCTATGTGCGGAGTTGCCAATCACTAGACCAGGCTGCCCAGAGCCACATCCAGCGTGGGTTTCCAAAGAAATGTTTGAGTATTATATTTTAAAACCACCTTAAAAACTCTGAGATACTACTGCTGTTTCATTGCTGAGCTTTGCAACTATATAAACTCATTATTCATGATATATCTTTTCTTTTTTGATTGCTGTTAATTGCTTTTACAAGTTTTTTTTCTTCTGTTACAGGTAATATAGCTCTTCATGAAGTTATCAGATTGACATAAACTCAGAAGAACAAGCATTTGCTTTTGTAAGAATGATATATCATATAGAAGAAGGAAAATCTTCTTTATAGAAATCGCTTACAGTGACTCAACAGAAAGATTAAGGAACAATAGCCAGATTTGTTTTCATTTATTTGCAATATCTGGTCTTTCTGATAAAAACTTGGAACAAAGACCAGAATTAGTAACAAAAGCCCAGAAACTACAGAAGCATGTCTAAATCCAATAATCTTGAGTGAACAAGGAAAGGTTTTCTATGAACTTCATAGAACTACTTAGTCGTTAAGGAAAGATTAGATAAACATATTTCTTTCTTTCTCTCTTTTTCTCTCTCTCTTTCTTCGTTTCCTTCCTTTCTTTCCTTTCTTCATCTCTCTTTCCTTTCTTTTTTCTTCCTTTCTTCCTTTTTATTTTAAGACATTTTGATACAAGGATACATTTCAACATGGTAAATTTTAGCTAAGAATTTGGTGCCCAAATGTACATGTCAAAAAGCTCTGTATGCCTCAGTAAGTTTTATTTTCACTTTAATGATCTCTGGACACCTAGAGTTTTACCTCCATTCATGCCTACCATTACTTCATGATCTGTAGACACCTAGAGTTTTATCTCTATCATGTCAGAAAGTTTCCTTCCCTATATTAATTCCTCCTGAGACTATACCTAAGCAGTCACTGTGGGAACAGGAATTGAAGCCAGGACTCCCACAGCCCTCATAAAAACCTTAATCAGCAGACACAGAGTCATGCTGCTTCTCACCCCTCCTTGCTCCACAAGTTGTCAATTCTTAGCTGCACAAAGGAACAACTGACTTCACATAGATGTGCAGGTGCTTGAACTTCTCAGCATGCTCAACATGACAACTGGATGCCAGGCTCTGTTCTGAAAGTTTGTCAAGGCTTTGGCTGGGATAGTTAATTTTCTTCATAGAGGCTCATACAATACCAAATTTTGGATTTTTAATGAAAATAGTGGAGATAATACATTAGTGTTTTAGTTGTTGAGCAGTGTTGCACTGAACCAAGAACTTTTCAGCTTCTCATGCTGCTCTGCCAGAGAGGAGCTGGGGGTGCACAGGGAGCTAGAAGGAGATAGAACCAGTACAGCTGACCCAACTGATCAAAGGAAAACCCCATACGATAAGGGATCATACTCAGCAATAAAAGCTGGGTTAAAGAAAAAGGAGGCAGGAGTAGGAGAGAAATATTCTGGCATTTTTCTTCCCAATAAACCTTGATGTATCATAAGCCCTGCTTTCCTGGAAGTATCTGAACATCTGCCTGCTAATGGGAAGTAGCAAACGAATCTCTTATTTTGCTTTGCTTGCACATGCAGCTTTTGCTTTACCTATTAAATTTCCCTCTTCCTCAACCCACAAGTTCTCACTCTTTTACCTTTCCAATTCTCTCTCTCATCCCACCTTGGAAAAATGAGCAAGGAGCTGTGTGGTGCTGAGCTGTCCACTGAGAGTAACCACAAAAGAGCTGACACTGAACCCTTTGAGATGAGGAAGGAACTGACCCAATCAAATGTTGTAATCTCAAAGACAAAAGATCATCCCCTCCCTCACATACACAAGCATATCTCCTTTGCTTGCAGGCCTTGAAGCAAATAAGAGTACTGAGGACTTCTTTTTCTCCAGGGACACACAAGAGTCAAGAATTCTTAACACATGTTCCTGGATTTAGCCACCAAAACATTTTCCTATACCCTGAACTTAGTATTTGACACAGCCAAATATAATTTTTTTTATGTTTGTTTTTAAAATTTCACCTGGTAATTGCCATGTGCAAAATCTATAGAGAGATCTTCTGAATGCACCACCTATGGATTTCATAAGAGTATTTTTCTCCTAACACTTGAAACTGTGCTCAGTCCTGAACTGCCACAACATAGGATTGTTATCCTGCTTTCAAAAAGGGAATGTGCAAGTGATTTCATTTTTACTCCATATTACAATAAATATATTAGGAATAGGAGATTGTTCCTTGCCTATGTCAAACAATGAAAATGTAGTACGTGTATTCCTATAACCACAACATCACATTAGATCAGTAACTTCTTTTTCAGAAACTGCAACTTATTTGCTGAATAGATGTCTCAGTAGGATACCACAAAATCATAGCAACAGATATCCCATAATAACCTTTACCACTGCAGTGCAAATGTAGAAAATATCACCACATAATTCCCCAAGAAGAGGCTCTTAGCAGAGAGAAAGTGCCCAGAGAACAGGCTGCACAAGCAGTAGTCAGATGACCCAGATTAAACTCAGCTCCTCTACTGACTCCAGGCTTATCTATCCAGGGAAAACAATCTGTAATAGCTTCTCCTACAGACACTCTTATTCCATTAGTCCTAAAATTTCTTTGTTCGGGTAATTTAGTCCACTTCAGAATTTAAAAGAAGACAGCACAGAATAGTTATGATGTTTTAATTTCATATCCAAGCTCATTTTGCAACAGCTTCTGTGCATAAACAAGATTTGATGATAAGACTCAAAATAACACTAGCTGAATCAATTTATTCAAAGAATAAAAGGCAATACTTGATGCCACATAAATTGGAATAGTATTTTGCATCTGCAAAAATTTAAAAAACTCTATCTAGATCAAGTACTATCATGCCTACCTAAGAAAAAAAAAACATGTAATTGGTAAATTTCTTTCTTGATTGATTAATGACTATGCAAAACAATATTTTCTGACTTCTGTTCCTCAGCAATTCAAAGAAACATAAGCTAAATCCAGATACAGAAGAGTATGTATTGAGTAAGGAGAGGGCAGAAACATTTCTTTGTTTATAGGAAAAATAAAGTTGTTCAAAGCCAGGTTGGGTGGGGCTCTGGGTAGCCTGATCTGATGGGTGCCATCCCTGTCCACAGCATGGAAGTTGGAATTACCGTGTTCGGTTCTATGGCTCCCAACACAAGAAGGACAGGGAGCTGTTTTAGTGGGTCCAGAGGAGGGCCACGAAGATAACCAGAGGGCTGGAGCACCTCCACAGTGGGGACATACTGAGAGCTGGGGAACTTCAGCATGGAGAAGAGAAGATTCTGGGGCTACCTTAGAGCAGTCTTTCAGTACCTGAAGGGAACCTACAGTAAAGCTGAGGGGAAACTTTTTATAAGGGCATATAGCAGCAGGACAAGGGGAAATGGTTTTAAAGTGGAAGAGGGGAGATTTAGACTAGATATCAGGAAGAAATTCTTTGCTGTGAAGGTGGTGAGACACTGGAACAAGTTGCCCAGGCAGACTGTGGATGTTGCCTCCCTGGAGACATTCAGGGCCAGGCTGGATGGGGCTGTGAGCAACCCAGTCTAGAGGGAGGTGTCTCTGCCTACAGCAGGGAGATTGGAACTAGATGATGTTAAAAGCCCTCACAGCCCAAACCATTCTATCGGTCTGAGAGCAGGTTGATCTTTGAGGTCCCTTCCATACCAAGCCATTTTATGATTCTATGACATATGAACAATCAACATTGACAGACAATTTTCTTGCAATGGATTGGGTACTTCTACTTTAGTAATCTCAGTATTTTAGTGTAAGTGAAACAAATGGTAAATTAGTGTTGCATTTGAATCATGTAGTTTCAATGCGTGATACTAGAAAGAAAAAGAATCAAGATATTTTTAGGGAACTCTTTGTCTTCTGTCAAGATTTCAAACTCTTGAAATAATACCTATAAATTTTCCATTTTCTTTAAAATGCATTAAAAATGTGACCTTGCATGTGAGTAAACAACCTGTTACTATCTGTGAACTGCTTCCAGGAATCTCTCTCATCCCTCTGCCTTTTATACTACCCTACAGATTATTTTAAACTTCAAAAAAAAATGTTTTAAATTAAAGTTTTGCAGCTGAGTCCCTCCCCTTCTCCACCAAAAATACACTCATTACTGTTAGCGCTTAATGAGGAAAAAAAAAACAGCATTTGATTTAGTAATATTTACACATTCCAAATCTGTGTTCAGTGAAACAAAATGCACTCACTTGTGTTCAAATTTTAGTTTTTTAAGTCCCAAACATATATACAGATTAATGTATGTTTATTGCTAGAGGAAGGCTAATAGCATCTGTATGTCTGTTTATGACCACAGTCTTGGTTCTTCCATCGGAAGAGGAAGAGAAAAGAAGAAAATGTAATTCCATAGCAGTCTAGAGCTCCTGGTTCCAAAATTAGTTCACTTTTTTTTTTGTTAATGCTACCAGATCTTCATTTCATTCACTATTTTATTGGCACAATCGTTAGACCAGGCTATCAAGGCTTTAGACAGTCCCTTCAAACAGTGAAGAATTTCCTACTATTCCATCTGTTTTGTGACATTTGCGACTCCCAAGTACTACATTTAATCAGTGCAATATGCTTCAGTAGTTCTCATCGTCACACAATCTCAATGTCAAAAAGCAACAAAACAACCTCCCCTCAAGTCCTTTTACATGTGGTACTTTATCACTGTTGCCAGCATAAATTTTCTGTTAGTGACAGCTCAGATTTTCTTCCAAATTCACATATGTACCACTTTAAAATATTCATTCTATTTACGGAACAAATAGAATTATGCAGTGAGTTACAATATGTGAATACATAACGAAATTTAAAACATGTGAATGGATTTCATTGAGATGTGTGGAGAACTCTTAGATTTTATTTCTTTTTTTTGTGTGATCCAAAGACTGTATCTCTTAAGTAGTTTAATAAAATTTATTTTATTACCTGATCAGAGGATATATTTGAATCTACTAAGTGTATTTTACTATTCATCTCAAAAGAATATTTCCTTAATTCTCTTCAATACCAATTGATATGAATATGTACTCCAAAGATAGACACATTTGTTTCCAAATTTCTCATTGCAAATCATTTATTATAGCTTAAATATTATAAGCTTTTCTATCTTATTTTCACTCTTAATACATACTATATAAAAATATTTGAATATTTCTGCTCATATGAAGTCACATTTACTTCAATCACCATGTCAGATAAAATTTGATTTTCAGAAAACATTTATTAATACATTATTAACAATAAAAATATCAGAGTAAATGCCTACACCTTTCAGAAATTATTTGTAAATAAAAAAATAAATATCATAAAAATTCAAGATTTATACTGCCTTGGAATTTCTACAAAACTCCGTGAATTCACATAGGTCCCAGAGCACTGTACGATACAAAACCTGTTTTCCTATATATAGTCACATTTGGAAGTCACAGCCCATTAAGTCAAGCACTTCCCAGCACTCAAAGCAAGAGTAAAATGACAAAAAACTAAAATAATATTTGACCTCTTCATCTTGTAATCCATGTGTTCCTTGAAGTATGTATTGGGTTAAAAAATAAAAGAATAAAAATAAAAATAAAAATAAAAGTAAAAATAAACCAACTGGGCATATGTAGTCTATGTTCTTGTACATGCATACTCAAAGAGTTTTTCTATTGTCTCTTAAATTTAAAATAAGGAAAAATATATTTTTGTGAACTTGAAATAATGAAATGGCTACAGAAAAAAATATTTACCAAATTCTTATTAATTTCCTCTCCAAATACTTTGTTTGACCACTGGAAGTTCTCTACATTCTAAAAGAAGAAGGGAATTACACTAACTCCCTACACTGATTACAAATTATCGTTAATCTTTAGAATGAGCAATTTTTCAGCAGACAATTGATGGTCCTGTGTAAACAATATTGGCTAAACAAATCTATCTCAAAGCTTAAGGCCAGTATCAGGACTGTTTCCACTAGCATTTGTTCCTGGCTGCTGGCAATTATCTGTCTGTCCAAGGTTTTGCAGCTGGGCACAAGGCCATCGAGTGTATTCTATGGAGCAGAATTCTTAAGGTTTCTGGGCTACTAAGAAGGAAGAGGAGACAGACCCTAACAAGCCTATTTTCTGCTCAGAAAATAAATGTTGAGCTAAGTCACAGCTGTCTTTTTTCGTGAATTACCAAGCTGTCCATCTGGCTTTCCCTTCATTTAGGCAGCCTAACTCTGGCCAACATCATGGTCACTTATACTGCCTCTCCAAGACACCAAGACTTCTAAACAGTCAAGATAGAAGCTCTGGCAGCCATTCGCATAGGCAAATAAAAATAAAATGAAATAATTGTATTTTGCACATTCTATCAAAACTTGAGGTGATAGAATGGAGAAGTTAAAAACAGGTAACTTGCCCATATAACTAAACCTGTCATATCAGAAACATTCAATAGATTAATACACTAAAAAAAAGCATTAAGAAAAAATACAAAGCATCCTGAAATAAGTAATAGAAACCGAAAGTTAAGAGTTTGAAAATTATGTATCATAATCAAACCATATCATTTTTGTGTACTTCATTCCCCTGTTTCTAGGTAACCCAACCTCAATTCATACAGGCATCAAAAGAATTTTTTGGCTTCCAGAAACCCAGAGAAGGCCACACGCCAACTCCTTCCAGAAAAAAATAGGAAACAAAAAAAAGAAAAAAAAAAAAAAAAAAAAAAAAAAAAAAAAAGCTGACTCAAATATCTAAAAAAAAACACTCCTAAACATTCTAGGACATATATTGTATGTACTGTACCTGCTCATATCATTTTCGAAATATCAGGTGGGCTCAAAATGAAGAAAAGACCAAATGTGCAAATTAAAATATAAATCATGGCTGCTTTATGCCTCTGACAAATTCAAAGCTTCAAACACACCTTTGTGTCCATCATGCCAACCAGCAGGAAACTTTCAAAAGTTTCTTATGCTCCTTCCAACGTAGGCTGAAAATACTCGTATCAGGATGCTCTCCACCTCCCTTTCACGAACATAAAACTTGGCACAATGGAAATAGTAACTTCCCAGATAATCTGATTAATTAGCAAATTATTTCACCATATATTTAGACTCTGTTCCAGACCTGCTACAAACCTAAAATGCTATTTTTTACCAAGTGTATTAGTTAATCTAGACGTTTGGTCTCCTTCCAACAAGGAACCCATGAGTCAATAGGCTTTTCAGTGTGCTATAACCACAGTACATCTTGCAAAGCAGCACTACCTGTTCTCATACTCACCTTTTCTTGTCTTTTCTGATCTTACATTTTAAGACCCTTGGAGCCTTCTTTCCTGTTTTTATACAGCACAAGGCATTTTGGTTCAAGGCTACACACTACGTTATTACAAGCACTTAATAATGTTTAACGTGTGAATCAGAAGCAAAACTTTATCTGTATTTTGAAAAATACACGTTCCCTACTATAGATGCATGAATTCTACTCTACAAGAGGAAACATTCAGTGAAATCCAGTACTTTGCTTTACTTATATTTATTAGAGTATTATATTTGATTTTTTAGATTTAATTGGATTACTGTTATATTATCTATGCAATAAATAAGTAACAATAAAACCTCTGCTTGGCAGGTTTCAAAATAGTAAACATTTGTCTTTAAATACACCCCTTAAAGGACTGATTCTAGGAGCAATGTGCTTATCTGAATGAGTAAAAATGCAAAAATAAAAAGCTTTGGTTTTGGATGATACTTCAAATACATCTGAAGAACAACGACTGAACAGTGAACAAACCTGGGAAACATAAGGAAATTAAAACTAGAAAAGTTTCTGAATATAGCTGGAAGGATGATTTACAAATGATTTTGTCTTACAAAGTAGCAGTAGCACTGAGTAAAAAGTTAGAGGTTCTAGTAAACATTGAATCTAATATAACTGTAGAGTAGAGCATTGCAATCAGAAGGTAACCACTTCTAAGGGTTTCCCATCATACGCCCCCAATGTGATAGCCTGTCCATGGTATAATAACCAGTGTAATTTAATTTAAATCACAGCAGTCAGTTTGGGTACCTGAACTCCATGAAAGGAAGATGGAGGGAAATTGGAAGCAATTCAGAGAACAGCTACTAAAATAATGAAAGTGTTGAAGACGTCAAGTTTTGTACAAAGGTCAGGAGTTAAAAAGCAGCAAAAAGCAATGTGGCTTCAGTGAGAAAGGATTAGTTTAACACAAAGCCTTCACAGCTAATCCAATGTCTAACCTCAGTCTCATTTTCCTCCTTTTCCACACTCCCCTCCTTTTTCTTCTTCAGCAATTTGAACAGATATGGACAGACAATGAACTCCTTCCGACTGTGCTGCATAATAGATAGATGGGAATCATCTCCAACCTGAAAGGAATTTAACTTTGGTGTGGTGTCCACGCTCATAAACCATGCTGACATCTTTTTTTTTCAAATTACAGTCTCTGGCCCAACTGGACCATCATGTTTGGTTCTATAATGTAAATAATAGCATTTCAGACATCAGCAAAATGACAGCAAAAATAAATTGAACAAAATACCCATGTACAATGATCTTTATCTGTCTATATAAAGAGAGGGTAGCCAACAAAACATAACAGGATGATGTCCTAGTCAACAGACATCTTTGGGACAGGTCTAAAACACAGTCCCAATCTGCAATTCAGAAAACAGACCATTTGGAAATACATTTTCAATTAGCACCATCTGTGCTTTCATTTATTTTGGATGCTCTAGCATCCAGCAGTACCAATCCCTGAGACAGTAAAAGTAGTAGGGCAGAACCAGACAGTGCTGGTATTCCCTATCTCAAAAGCATGCTGATGGAAATCTCATCTTGTCTCATCTCATCTCAAAATGACAGCTGATGGAAAAATTTGATCATAAGATTTGAGAGGCCTTAATATCTCCTATGTTTCAAGACCTTCACCTTTCTAGTAGTCTGTATCTCCCAAATCAATTTACTATCTTTCATTAATGATTATTTTCACTCCTCAATTCAGACAATTCAAGGAGTTTCTGTTTCCTTCCATGAGTTGGAGAACCTCTTGCTTTATTTCTGCAAAATGGATTTTGAAATGTAGTCTTTATCTAATAAGTCATGTAGAAATAGTCCCTTTGCTAAATAGCTCAAGTCAAACAGCTAGGAAAATACAAGCTGCAAGCACAGCCTTTGCAACATTACAACAATTATGCTAATGTTCTGTGATGCATTTGTCTTATTTTCTTTTTAATTGTAGAGACACAGAACATAATCCTGGAAACATCCAAAATTGATGGCACTTACTATCAAACAGAATACTAGGCAGTCTTCTATCCAACTCCTAACATTTTATGCTGCCAGATTTTTTTGTTTTGCTTTGTTTTTAAAACAGCTGTCTCTGGAGACTCTCAGGCATGAGCAGCTCTAGAAAAGATCATCTCTTCCAAGACTTGGCTCCATAGTTTAAAAGATGCAGCCAGCATCCTCTCCCTACAGACATTCATTGAGGCAAATGGGAAGACTCCTTCCTATGAGTCATAGTACAGTTCAGGCTAAGCCTGCCAGTCTTCCTTCACTTCCTCCATAAATTTTGTGACCAGAAATTTAGTTGTCAGCAAGCCAATTACAGATTTCCATCACACGTACCTACAAAGGGCAAGAGCACAAACTCACCAGAACAGTCTACATACGGAATTTTTAATGTTTTGTAATGTTTATGCACAAAGCTATATATAATCATGATGCCTAAAAATTACTTCTCAGAAATAGAAACTCACAGAAGAGTGATGATCACATAACTGGAAATTCATCTGCCACTGAAGCTGTTAACTGTTAGGAAATGCATTCCTATTTTCACCCTCTGTATCGGTATTCAAGGCTGCCTATAACCACGTCACCCCATTTCTCAATTTGTATTTTTCAAATCCCTAATTCTTAGGATTCATTTCAGCTGCAGGGATAAATTTGGCTGCTGTTCAGCTCCAATGCCAGGGGTGTCTGTACCTGGGCCAAAGACAGTAAAACTCCCTGTTCCAGAAGCCCTCGCTGGGGTGGACTAAGTTCTGCAGGTGGTTGGTTAAATAACAACCTATTTCTAAGTATCTTCCTGTTATCCCTGGCCTATGACCTAAAAGGCAGCCTAATGGCAACCAGATCTCAAACACATTGGTTACAATCCCCTAAAGCAAGAACATGACTTAAAGCCTAAGTTGAATAGTTGTACTTCAGCGTGTCTTTAAAATGTGGTTAGTCTCAATATTAAAATTGAGTAAGGTGGTGCAGGCAGGAAGTTTGACATATTTGAAAACAGCACATGATAATATTTCTTTGGGTTTTTGTTTGTTCCTTTATGTCTTTATTTTTTTTTACATTAAAACCATTTTGCTGTGCTAGTGCAGGTACATCACTGTATGGCAAAAGGTGACAATGTCTTCAATACAGAAACAGGCACCACAGAACAGTAACAGGAAACAAAGGAAGACTGGCTTACCCCTTCCAATAACCATCAATAGCTCAAGAGGAGCACAACCTCTATCCAAAAATGCAACTCCCTCAGTTGCTAACCCTTGAATGAGGGTGAGGAGGGCTGGACCCAGGCTCCAGCCCTTCCAGTCAGTGGTGTGCATTGCTTGCACCTGAGCTCTGTGTGTTAGCCACACCTTCTCACCTGGTGCTGAACCATTGGCTCAGGCTGTGACCTGGCAATTCCACTGCAGTCACTCACAGCAAGCCCAGCAGGACAGAGCACGTGTGCGCATGTTCACCTTTCCAGATCACAGCATGCCTTAATGCAAAATTCCTCTCAGTTTGACATTTTAAGCTAAAATGCTGGGGAAATTGCTGGCAATGAACAGCAACTTCCAAAACAAGCCAGTTAATACCTGAGAGCTGTAATGTTCTACAAGGCTGCAGACACATTTATTTTAGGTTTTCTGTACAAGCATGTATTATTGCAAAGGCAAAAGTATGAATTCTTTTCTCTTTCAGGTGGCCATGACACAGACCAACAGCACTTTTAAAACAAGTGATTCTAGAAGCATGTTTGTTTTGTTTTGTTTTGGCAATTCAAACATAACATTATTGAAAACCTGTTAAAATAACCAAAAGCATATTAATCTTATGCTTTAGTATAGCCTGTGATGTACAAACTTTCCATTGAGTTGTAGCTATATAAATGGTTCAGTCTGAATTTCCACAGAAAAACAATGAAACCTGAAAGTTGTTTTCACATTCTAAGGGATGACCCCTTTTTCAGTCCTGCTCAGTGAAGCAGGGCTCACTTCTTACACATGGCAATGGCCATTATGACTGAGCTGATCTGTGAAACCTCAAAGTGGTTCTTTAGGCAACCCAACAATTCCTACCCAGCTAAATCACCATGCAGCAAAATACTGGAACTGCCTTTTCTCT
This sequence comes from Tetrao urogallus, assembly GCF_951394365.1. Classification (NCBI taxonomy): domain Eukaryota; kingdom Metazoa; phylum Chordata; class Aves; order Galliformes; family Phasianidae; genus Tetrao; species Tetrao urogallus. The sequence goes on from NC_136813.1 coordinate 177,023,409, forward strand.
CTTTCCATCCTTACTTTCCAGCCATGCTGCAAAAAAACACAGCTAAACACAGCTACATACCTACTAGAAGAACTGATAATCATTTTTAAACATTCACACAGAGGCTACTGCAAGACCCACCATATTTGCATATCATTTTTCTTCTATTAGCATTTCATAGAAAAGTGCCTTTCACTATTTTAGAAGCAACATCTTCCTGCTATTCAGCCAGAACCTCCTCTCCACTTATTAGAACTAGTAGGACTTCTCTCTGTCTTCCTCAAACTGAAGACTCCTAATCCATGAGTAAAAGAACTTCTGCAACACATTACAGCTACATCTTGAAATCGGTAATTAGATTTTTTTTCCCCTGCCTTTGACTTTGACTTTTTATTTTTGCTGCACTGCAATAAATGTAAAAGCTAATGTATACTATTATCACATGCCCTTTCAGAAAATGAGAAGACTTTAAACCACTCCTATTACTGAAATCCTGGCATAAACACTATGAATTAGTGTTTTCAATAGCAACTAAACTTGATTTAAAGAGTTCTTATCTATGAATTTAAGGTTGAATTTCCAAAAATTGGAAGGAATTTTCTCAGTGCACAAGTCACACTGAATCTGAAGAGCTAATCAGGAACTCCATCCTCTTCACATATCATAGAACCATAGATAGGCTGGGGTTGGAAGGGTCCTTAAAGGCTTTCTAGTTTCAACTCACCAGCTCAGGCTGCCCAGAGCCTCATCCAAACCGGCCTTAAACACCTCCAGGGATGGAGCACACACTTCTCTGGGCAGCTATGCCAGGACCTCACCACCCTTTGAGTCTAACCTTAAAAAAGTCTTCCATTCCAGTAAACTTATCATCAAAATTGCCATCAATGTGCAACACAGGGGACAAGCTTTCCCAGAAATAAGAATGTAAAATGCACTTCCCTCTTCACAATATGGATTGAAAAATCCTTGCATAACAGAGTCATCAAACTCATGGATCCTATGCATGCACACTCATCCTGCGTGAGTTTTATAACTGTTATGAAACTATGTAGGTCAAAGGGAACAGACCTTCCAACATAGGAATTAATTCATATACAAAAAGAGTGAGAGACGAAACATCTAGTTAGTGGAAGAGCAGTTTCCATAAAACATTTACTGTATTTCTGATCTCTCAGCCTGCTTGTCAGCAGAGACTTACCAAATATCTCCAAAAGACAACCTTGGGAACTAAAACTTACAGCTTTGCCAGATGCTAAAAATCATGTACCTAAGAGAGGCACATTATTATTTTTCTCACTTTCTCTCCCTAGGTAACTCCTCTGTGTTCCACAGGTAATAATTATCTGTCTCTCTTCATCCCACAGAGATAACAACTTGAACACCTCCAGCCTTGCTGGCAGCTTCTGCTGTCCCACGTGTAAAAATAAAAACACTACCACTGTTTCTTAGACTGTATGTTAAATGAATTTAATTAAATTAAACAGAGCAATAGCAGTAAACTGAAAGAGAATAGATTTAGATTGGATTTAAGGAAGGCCATTTTTTTTATTTTTTTATTTTTTAATGTGAGGGAGGTGAGACACTGGAACCAGTTGGCCAGAGTTGTGTATACCCCACCATTGGAATTATTCAAAACCAGGTTGGACAGGATTTTGGGCACCCTGATTTAGTTCTCTGGATAATGACACCGATCTAGTGAAAAATGTCCCTGCCATGGCATGGGGATTAGCATTAATAATCCGTAAAGATCCCTTCCAACCCAAACCATTCTGTGACTCTATGATTTCATGATTCTATTTTCAACATGTAGCGTTCTGTTTTAATTTTCAAAGAAAGGTTTTGTATCCAGGAGTTTATTTATGTTTCCAGTATCACTTGCTTATAAAACTCAGACATGCACGCACATGCATAATTACTTATGAATAACATGCATATTTACTTACATATTTATACATACATATACATTTTACATGAATGTATGTATATTGTATATATGTATTATATACATGCATTATATATGTGTGCATGTGCAAATACAGAATGCATCTTTGTAAAAAACTTTAGGTTACAAAATCATTAAAATAGTTTTAAATATTTCTGTATCACATCTCACAAACACATACTAGTTTAATTAGGCAAGGAGATAAGTCATTAAATATGAGACTGAAAAACAAAGATGTTGTTTCATCTACCCTCCTTACTCTGGGGGAGGACACTGTATCCTTATACTATATTTAGTACAGATTTGCCTCACTTTTTTAAAAACTCCAGAGACCCAGATGCCCTACAGTTTTTCAAGTATTTAGTGTGTCATAAATAAAGAACTTACTTGTATCTATCCCAAATCCTCAGTGTTACAAGTTATGCAGATTATTTTTACTCTATCTTCTTTGATATGGGAAATACAATCAGTAATTATTCATAATAATCTTTCACTGAAGGTATTTCTTGCATTATTGACATTTATACCTCTCAACCTTTCTATTTAGTGCTAACAAACCTTCTTTTTTCTTCATAATATCTGGTTCTGGATATTGCTTGTCTACTTTGGACCTCATCCAATTCATTTATTTCCTTCTTTAAGCTCAAAGCCTAAGACAAGGCAAAATACTCAAGTGACATTCCACCCGCTAAAGCAAGAACAATAGCAACTCCCATGTGTTGCAAACGACATTCCTAACTGTGTCCCAGAGCTACTTGTCCCTCTTATGCAGAAGAATCATGCAATTTAGTAATTTTGTGTTCTTTTGTAACACAGAGATAGAGATGTTTATATAGCACTAAAAAAGAACTGATGTTAAATACTTTTTAAAAAGTAATTCAGTATCTTTCGTACCTTCAGTATCCAAGGAGAAAGAAAAAAAAAAAAAAAAAAAAAAAACATTTGTAAGGGAGAGGAAAGTAAAGTAATTCATAAAGCGCTGAAAATAAACAGCTCTGACTTTTGTCAATACAGAAGCAGACAGCAGAACAAATACTGACAAATAACCCATGATAGAGAAAGAAATTCACGATAATTAAAAAAGCTACAACATACTTTCTTCACTGCATTATTTCTTGAAGTACAGTCTACAGGAAATTCTACAAATCTGCTACCAAATGTACAAGGAAATGACAAAATAACTTCAAAGGTATAAACTAAAATGGCTTTTTTTTTTTTTTTCCATTGTAAACATAAATAATTACAAATAGATAGATGAGAAATATCCAGCACAAAAATTCTGAAAAAAAAGAATAAATATTGAACCAGATAAGTATTTGCTATTCAGAAAAAAAAAAAAAAAAACCATCAACAAATTAAAATTAAATCAAAGTGCATGAGTTTTGCACAGCCTTGAGTTTCTTTCATAACTGTGTGTCTCCAGGCAGCGGAAAGATAGAAGACGAGTTAGAGAGAGCTGATAACTGCTGGGAGACAGCTCTCAACCACATTATCTCTAAGAGATGGAACGTTGATCCAGGAAGGTAAGTAAGAAAATGTGAATATAAAGAAATAGGAGAAAGAAATTTAGCAGAATAAAAGAGTACGGATTAACTTCACAGTTAGAAGTAGCTGAACTTTACAGGACGGTAATGGAAAACTAACAAAAAGATCAAATACCAAAAGAGTGCATATAAAGACTCTAAAATTCTGTGTTGCCAGTGAGATCTCTATGCAGTATACCATAGCAGATATTCCCCCACCCTAAGTCCTACTCAGCACTTACAGTAAATGATCACATCTTGGATTCAAATCTCCCCAGACATCATTCAAACACTATTTAATTTTATTAAATCTCCACAAGGTACCATACTTTGTACCATTTTACAAATGGATTGGCAGAGACAGAATGTGACTTGTTCACAGCCTTGCACAATTTATGCGGCAAGATGAAACTATTTCAGATCTCAACCTCTTCTTCACTTATAATATCATCCTTCCTCTACAGTTTTCCAAGCGTTTTCTTAACACTGGTTCTAACACCACAGATAGCAGTATAAGGAAGTTTTTCATGATGACCCTCAGCTGTAACACTAGATGTGTGCACAGAGTAATATAGTTTACCTCTTTTGAAATAAAAATTCTGCTGAGAAAATAAGTGTATTGGTTAAGCCTGGCAGTATTGAAAATGGATACATATATATTCTGCCAATAGTCTGCATAAAATAAATGGACTGAGAACACCCTGGCTCATATTCACTGGAAAACACAAATTAATTCAATCAACAATGCAATTAATTGCTTAAGAACAGCTCATGTACACTGATCTTTGGCAATCACCTTCAAACCCTTCCTCAAATCACAACTTTGTGTACTGGATAAATGGAAGAAGAGAAGGACTCAAAGATTTCTGTGTTAAGCATTTCACATTTACTATATATTATCCATTCTGTAACCACTGAGTGACATCTAGCCTTAAAGATTTCATAATTTTATAAGAAGACACTGGAAGATATTTGTTCCACAATGGGAAGCCATAAAGCAGTTAATACATAGAAGCATATCAATGCAGAGAAAAGTATCAGTATAAAGAAATCGTAAGTAAACTAACAGATAGTTTTCTAGGCAATCCAGGTCCTACTGTTTATGGATCATTGGTTCTTAATACTTCCCCATAATTCAATTCCTACTAATAAACAAGCATCTACTGCTTTTGGAACTGGAAATTTACTTAATAGGCTGACACATGTTTACACCTACACAAGCACACATTTTTTTTCACTGCAATCTTGCACTGAGCAGTGTGCTGTGATCCGCTGCAGCTGAGAAGGAGCTAGGGCTGCAGTGCTGTGCAGTAAGGGAAATCTGCAACATGTCTTGAGATATGTTGCATCTCTCTCTCAAACCCATTGTGGGGTCCCAGTAAGTTTTCCTCTCTCTCTCTCAATTGGAAAAAAAAGTTCTGTATGGAATCCTAGTAAAATATAATCTGTCCATCTGTAAAGTGTTCAACAGAACACTTCCAGAGGAATGTTTCACCATATCTATTTACTCTCAAAGCTCACTTGGATGGAACTGCTGTTGCAGTACAGAACTAAAGGTAACACAGGAATAAATTCCACAGTTCTAGAAATTTCTGATACTTGAATATCATTCCCATTTATAGACAAAACATCAAACCAAAGCTACTTCTTTGAAAACAAGAGGAGGGGTACATTCAAAAACTGTGTAAAAAAACATAGCTCAATGAAGATATGCAGTTTGGCTTGATAAACAGCTTTAAATCATCAGTTTGTGCATTAAGGATATATTTTACAAATATATTTTTTAATATATATATATTCATATATGTATATAATATAAATATATATATATATTTCTTTCTTTGAATATGCCACTATCTACATTTTTAAGATAGTACTTCCTGTTCTACTTGTCTCCTGAGATAAAATAAAAAGCAAGTAATGTTGAGTGTCATAAGGGTTAAATAAGAATTCTTTTTCCTGAACATGGAAAAATATTTCAAAATACTATATGTAACAAAAATAATATTGCTATTTCAAGAGACGTCCAAAAAGTCACATTGCCCCTTACTCCTCCTAAAGACTGACCTCAACACATTACACTTTTCTTTTACAGATGATACAATTGCTCTGATGTAAGAGTTTTTCTGCCTCTTGACTTTTTAGTTCTGTGCATCTTCTCTACCACTATATATGTACAATAACTTAAGGTTGAAAAATCAAACTTTAATGCACATATCTCTGGCTGCTCCACAGGAGACTCCAGTGACCCACTGCTCACCCTTAAGTTCAGAGAAATGCCATACAGCTCCTATCACTGTCCTGATGCTGCCATCCTCTATCAGAGCTATTAAAAGGAACTATCATATCATTAAATAATAATAAAAAAAAGTGAAGATCTTTCATAGAGAAGGGAGCTCATGGGACATGAAGAGGCAAGCAAGCTGTGCTGCTGCATCTGAAGCTACAGCTTTTACCCTGAGCCCTTTCAACTGTGACACATCTGGGAACACCATGAGAGCTTCTGTTAGCAGGCTGTACAGCAGACTTCCTACACACACACACACACACACACACGTACACTCATGAACACATCAAATCCTGATTAAGAAACAACAGGCTGCACCTCACCCTTCCCAAACATTCACTACCTTCAGTAGTTTAGCAGAGCTAAATTACTATCTATCCTCTTTCATTCTGCATTTGTACCACTGGCCTCTGTTCCTTCCCTTCATGTATCTCTCAACCACCACAAATTGCTATTCTCCCATGCCATGCAAATTTCAGAAGGATTTCAGTGTTCTTGCAGTTCCCTTCCTCTGTTTTGTCTTTCTCATGCTGCAAGTAGTAATTAGAAGAACTTCTTAAACTCCAGTTCTGCAAGCAATAAGCTGCTGTTGTAAATTAAAAATACACATCTAGTTCCAGGGTAAAGAGCACCTACTGGAGGGAATGGTGAGACAGATCATGACACAAGGAGGAAGAAAAATTCCAAAACATCTTGGAAACATTATCCTAGCTGTCTGAACCAGCAGTGATGTTCTGCTTGATGACATTCAGAGTTCACACGAAAAGTAATGCCTTATATTTATTTCCATGGAGAGTACAAAGATACAAAGAGCACAATAATACTGTTTGATAGAGCAAATTCTCAGCTACAAAACGTTATTTTTTCAACACAGTCATCACCAGGAGTTATGCATTTTTCCCAGTGACTAACAAGAGCCTGAATGGTGTGCACCTAAAAATCTGCAACAGCAGAGGTGACACACCATCACTGTCACTCCTGCTGAAATACACCACCCACCGCCTCCACCGTGTTCGCGTCTACTGTCTGGTCTCCAAAAACATTCAGCAAGCATTCATGAGCATCAGTGGGTGGTTTTTTTCCACATGGAGGAATTAATGACGTACCTTTGCTTCATATGAACTTCCATGTCAGACGCCATTTTGTCAGGCTGCACCTCTGCTGCCATGTGTTGCATGGCAACGACATCTAGCACAGTATTGGTGGGAAGGTTCAACCTCTACTGTCATAGCACCAATGTCTGCCTCTGCTATCACAGGCTAACTTAATAAAATAGGAGGCTAACTCTACCAAAAGCTGCTTTTACATAAAACTTGTAGACTATGATGATTTCTGTCACTTGCAGGGGCAAAAGTAAAGTAAAAGCCTGGGAACTGTGCCCTGAGTTGCATGCACAGGCCTCAGTGCTCCCCTAGGCCACAGCTGGGTTGAGCTGTGTCAGCGCCTGCCCGGGGGCCGAGAGCTGCTGCCTGCCTGTCTGAGCTGAGCTCATCAGTGGGAAGGGTCTGGCAAAGCCAGGATTTGCTACCCGACAAGCAGAAGCCCCTGGGGGCTAGGCTGGGGGAAGCTGTCAGGCTTTGCTCACCCTGCTGGGAGAAACCAGGAGGCAGCAGACCTCCTGAGGTCTGAAGTCCTTACATAAGGACTCGCTTAAGAATAAACCCAAGCATGTCTGAGGACTGAGGAGGAAGACGTCCCCACCCTGAACCTCATACCCCTCTCAGCACAGACCTTAGTATGTCATTTTTCACTATGATCGTCTCCACATTGCTGCCTTGGTGAAACCAGGAATCAACAACCTGATGACCCAAAGGGAGTCTGGAAGGTTAAGCACAGCACCAAGGAAAACACACAAAGCTGGACCTTTTTTGTAATCACCTCTATAACCATGTCTGGGTCACTAGTAATGAGATAATACAAATTTATAACTGGATCTACTGTTTATTTTACTCTGTCTAGATATGTTTATGAAGATATTAATTAGACTAAAAATAAATTATTATATTTCTATATATCTGTCATGTATCCTTTAAGCTGCAAGAGGATCGTATTTTAACAACCTCCACTATGACAGGAAGCTAGAATGTTTTAATCATCTCGTTGCCTTCAGGAAGCACTGGGAAGTAGTGGTTAATGTGACTGTGAGAAAAACTATTTGACGGCACTTTTTCATTATATTTCCATATGACACATGAGGAAAAGAGGAAAAAACACAATAGTATATATTTTCCCAAAGTATGAGTCACAGTAGCTGTAAGAAAAAAGAAAAAAGAAAAATCTAAAAATATAAGTAACAGACATTTCAAAACAAGATGGAAAATAATTAGAATTCAAAAAACATTGATGCTTACAAAGCTACAAAAATAACAGATACAATTCTTGAGTGTTTCTGTCTCGGGAACACACTTGGCTAAATGAGGATGACTGAAATGAAAAAAGAACAGGAAAGAAAAATTCCCAGATCAGCCTAAGAAAAAATACAAATGTTATCTAAACGTCTACATAAGTTCAGGTCTAAGTTCAAGCTACATGTATCTAGGATGTCTTAAAGGTGTTCTACTTCTAACACTGCAATGATGTAGGAATTTATTCCTTGGTATAATCCTTACAGAAGGAAGCATCCCAACACCTTCATGAGTCAAAATTATCTTATAAATTGGGCTTTTAATTCAAGATTGTATGAGTGTTTTTTGTTCCTTACCTCTGCAAGTTTTTAAGATTAAAATAAAACAAGAAATGTTTGAAATCCACCAGATTTTAATCTTCAATTTCCTGCGACACATCAGTGTCAGTATCACAGTTATTCAAGTATAGTATCACGAACTCCATTGCTTCATAATTTTTGTAGTCTTTGTCAGCTAGGCATATCAGAGATGAAATGACTTTATACCATGGTAATATTATATACCTTCTCACATGGCTATAAATGATCATGCAACGAGGCAGGCAATGGATAATTGGATCCACAGTGACTACCAAGCCTAAATGAGTACACTTCATCCAATCCAGTAAGTAGGTTAGAGTATCAGAATATATGTGTCCCTTCTACACTATAAAACACATGGCACAATTCTAAGTAGTAGGCAAAGATCTACTGAATCTGTTGAACTTTACAAAACTGTCTGAATATAAGACATCTGATGGACTTAAATTCATCCTTCCACAAAATGATGGTGATAGCAAGAATGAGGACATAAATCCTTACTGGGAAAATTATGAGAATCTAAGACATTACTGAAGCTTTGATATTGTCATACCATAGATGATTCTTCTGAAAATGTCTCCCCTACAAACCAAATCTCAGGAAAGGAAGAAGTGATTCCACGTTCTACCATGTAAGTGATTTGCATGTCTGCTTAGGATCTTTGTTGTTTATTTTTGTCAGGTTTTTTTCCTTTGAGTTCTCAATATATTCTTTTCATTGGAAAGATATCTGTCACCAACATTCATTTAGATTCGAGAAAAAATTTACTTAAGGAATAAAGTGTTCCTTTAGCTAAATCTTAAAAATAAAGGGGCTTCCTAAGACGGTTTTTTGGCCTGGCTTGAACTCTCCTCTGATATTAAAATGAAAGTTAATCAACAGAAATTACTTTCTCATGATGAGTGGGGTTTTCCTGGCAGCTGCCAGGGCCAAGAGCTGTACTGTGCCAGCGCTGTTTTCCATTTTATCATTTTTACTTCATTGTGTTACTTGTTTTCACACTTCTAAAGGTGTCCTTCTATGTCAGCTACTTTCACAATAAAAGCCCAACAGTGATCAAAATCTTGAGGCAATTTCTTCACGAATTGCTCAGTGGGCATAGCTTGACATTTCTTGCATTTCAGAGGTTACACCTGAACCCAGAGAATATATTTTGGGACTTAGCTTCCAGTTTTATTCTTCTTTGCGATAGAAGAAGACAAGTGAAAAAAAAAGAGGGCAAAAAACATTTAAGAAGAAAGACCTAATTCCCAACAGTGTTGAATTTAGGTAGAAAGTAAATATTGCTATTACAGATAAACTGACATACTACAGATTTCAGAATTTTAAAGTACAGAAACTCAAAATACAAATACATCTTCCTAATTTCGTAATGTATTTGACTCTGTGGTCTCTAGGTCATGACACAAAGCAAAAATAATATGAAAAAAGCACTACAATTAACCCTACAGAATTCAATACATTTTCTTCCACACAAGGAGGTATACCCTCATACAGATTAAAAATGTTAAGAAAAGATGTAGGCTGAGGTTCACAATAACATATAAAAGAGAAAACATTAGCCAGCAGGCCATTATATGAATAGAATAGTCCAGAAATACCTGAGGCATACTTTTCTAAAAAGGCTAATACATTTTCTCAGTCAACAATCACTAGCAATATAAAAGACAGACACTGGAATATGGGCCAAGTACTACGCAAAACTCTATGAGTTCTGTAATTTATCACATTAAAAAACAACATATGCTTTATACAGTAACAAAAACCTAACTTTACCTTACATTCTCAACCTTTTATTATGCTTTTCTGTAATAATCCATCTGTGATCCTTTTAATTCATTAGACTGCTAGGGTATTTTACCAGAGAGTGCTTAACAAATCTGCCTTTTAAAATTAATCTGTGTCAAGAATAGTTCTCTAACTCTCATATACAAATATATCTATGAAATAGAAATGCAAGGGGAGATGTTGGCAGATTTCCTTGTTAAAATATACTGAATAAAAGAAAATCAGAAAAAAGGCTGCAATGAAATTAAATATTCATCTAAACTATGTTTTATATATATGTAGACATATATATAATATACCTGCATACACTTACATTACTAAGAGATTAGTTAAAAAACCCTGAACTCAGTTACATCGTAAGAACAGATCTCATATAATAACTTGATTAGAAGGCTAAGTGTAAACTTACTCCTATACTTTCTTCTGAATTCAACCCAGTTGTGTTGCTATGGTTACTCAGTTTTAGAAGTCACTGAGCCTTACTGGCACATGAATAATGAGGAACCTTCTTTATCAATACATTTTATGCAAAGATCAACTGGGCTAGATTTCTCAATACTGCACAGTAATTTTTCCCTTCTTTTATTATTTCTTATAATTATTATTTAATTACTACATTAAGCGTGCATGTAAACAATGCAAGCAAGTACAATAAAATGTCAAAGAAATGACAATATCAATAAATTTGAGTTCAAACTCTAATTCCAAATTTGAGTAAGAACTTTCTCCATTTCTTTTGAAGCATATACATATTTATTAAGGCAAGTATGTTTTTGTTAGTTTCTATTATGATATTAGAATTGGAAAGGAGGGAGAAGTGTTTCATGTTTCACAGTAGTTTGGCTTTGCAGTTTTTTACTTTACAGAGCGTAATCCAAGCAACTTTTCCTGATTGGAACTGTATTCTAGAGGAAAGCTATTATTTTAACTTCATTGTTAAACAGATCACAAATAAAGAAGACTTATTCAACCTCCTAGTTGAAATCTATACACTGTAGGATTCATACTGATATTAAGCTATCTGTAAATTTCAGTTGAAATGATGCAAAAACTTTTTTTTTTTTTTTTTTTCAATTCACCATTTTCAAGGAATTACTAGTTTTTAAGAAAACACTTCCACACTGAAGTAGCAGTGGTAAAGAACGAGGGAGAGACTACAGAATTACTGCTTTAAGTAGTTAAATATCACAGGTTAAATGGTTCCTTCTTTCCAAATTGTGTTTCATATAAGAGTGTATTTACATACATTTTACAAGCAGAAAGTGCATATTTTAGGTGAAAGCATCTGAATTTTCCTTTTAAAGAGACATGCTTATTTACACTCCAGTAATTACAATGCGTGTATTATTCCCTAATGACAGTTATCAATACAGACATATAAAAGGAAAATTATCAATAAATATCAATTGTTGAGAGAAACAGAGAATAATGTGTTTTTTGGTGTTTCTTTTTTGCTGTTGTTTTTTCAATTTTTTGCTAGGTACAAACACACACATATGTGTGCCTATATATTACAGTAAACTTAGTCTTCTTATTTACACCATCTCTCAAAGGTACTTTACTATCATATCTTTCATATATATCAGATTAACATTTAAGTATAAAAATAATGTGACATGGTAGTAGTTTTTCTACAGTTAAGTGAAAAAGTATGGTGGTAATATGCATTCATCAATTTCAACTCCTATCTACAAAATAACAGAACAAATTACTCTGCTAAGAAAATCAGAACCGATATCTCTGACACGAGACTTAGATACCAAATTTTGAATAAAATTAGCAAGAATATACACAAAATCTCAGCTCTAAGTATCCCAAATAGCCCAATAAATGAAGGTCCAGACTACTAACTCAACTGCAGATAAACTTTTATCACTCCACTATCACCAGATTCAATTTGCAGTGCTATTCATTCTCAACCTGGTCCATAAATCTTCTAATGTATCTGCATTAAAATGTAACACTCATATGGTCTCAAAATATCACTCAATTAAACGTGGCAGGATTTTATCCACCCAAATCTGTCTCAATGGTCAAGCTTATGTCCCTTTACATAAGGCAAAAGTCAATTTTTACCAAAATAGTAATAGGAGACTGAATAAAAACTCAATTGATACTTCAAGGAGTGAGGTTTTGTTGTTGTTGTTGTTGTTGCTTTTTTCTTCTGTCAATGCTTGGTTTCTATTTCAATGAAAAAATAACTTGACAATTTATTTTTTCACTGTTTATTACTTCATTAATTCAGAGTATTCAGAGATGTCAAGAGTAGAAACAGCATATGAATGAAAATGCTCAGACTCCAGCAGAATGTTACTTTAGTGTGACAAGTCAGCACCTTCCAAGACAGCACTGCCTTTAAGGGGGATGTTGTCTGAAGATTTCTTTCAGCACTAGAAGGAAAGATGACAATTAACTGAGCTATTAAAGAAAACTAGTTCTGACCCACATATCCACACCACAATGCATGCCAGGGGGATATTTCCTGTAGCAACTGTTGCCTGTGAAGAGCCCACGCTAATAGCAAGTTTACAGTGAAGGACAGCAGCTTTTGGGAAGGGCTCACACAAGAGTAAGAAAGAAGTGTGAGGAAGGAGCAGTACAGATGATCTGTTCTGGTCTGAGCACAACACCCATTCCCCATTCCCCTGTAGTGTTCTGTGGAAGGTGAGGGCAGATAGAGTGCCCAATAGTGAAGCTGAATTTAAGAAAATGGTTAACGGAGAGGTATTGTTTTAATACATTGTTTTTCACCATCCAAATCTACTGCAATTGTCCATAAATTAATTTGCTCCAAGTGGAGTCTGTTTTGCCCATAACAGCAATGGCTAAGTGATTTCCCTACATTTATCTCAACCTATGAGCTTTTCCATCTTATTTTATCTCCTGTTCCTATTGAGGGTGGGCTGAGTGGGTTCCTTGAAGTCTGCCAAGAGTCAATCCACCACGCAAGACTTTAGTTTAGGCCTAGTTTGAGCTCTCCTAAATAAAAAGCTAAACAATTCATTAAGGAAATTCCTAGGTCAGAATCCTACAGCACAGAAGAAAAATTATTAATGGTATTTCTGGAGGACCAAATAGCCACAGTTTTGTAATTATTAAGGTCAAAGGAAAACAATCAGCACAGAAAGATGGAGAAGAAAAGGAGATTATGAGACATCTGTCTTACTTAATGGACACCTACTAAGAGACGAAAGTAGTACAGATATCTCAATTATCACATGAAATGTGATTTAATTTCTTCCATGAAATGAGGACTCTCACATTGTACACTAAGTTACAGAAATTTTAACTTTTTCTTTCAGCTTTTGAATACAGATACATGTTTTCACTGGAAAAAAAAAAATATATATATATATATATATATATATATATATATATATCCAAACAAAACACAACAGGAAACAAAATACCATACATGACTGCAAAACCTTCAGGAAAAAATCCATTAGACAACATAAGATCAGTAAATTAAAAAATAAAAACAAAGTACTATTAACTTCTTGAAGCAGCTGGCTTTTTACAAGTAGGAAAAGAAGTAGGGAATTAGAGGATTTGGGGAAAAACAAACAAATGAAAAAAGTTGGTGGAAGAAGCTAATAGCACAGGAAAGGAAGAAAAGGAAGAGCCATCAGCAATTTCAGCATCCTGAGAAGGGAAAAAGAATTCTGCTTGCACACTTACAAAAGAGGGAAAGTACATTACAACTAATTAATGGAGGACGTAATAAGGTTAGCTATGATTCCTAAAGGGTGAAAAAAGGAGTAAATTCCATGAAACCAGTGGCTTACCACAAACTTCAGATGGTCTCTCTAGGAAAATCACACCAAGTATGTCATGTGAACAAATAAAAGAAAGAAAGAAAGAAAGAAATAGTTCAGTTTTATGTAACAAATAGCCTTACAGGAAGGATAAGATGAAATCAAAAGACTAGCTCTCAGGGCAATTTTCTAGGTGCTCCTGACCTTTTAAAAGGTCTGGGGGCTAAGAAATGCTGATAACAGCTTAATTGTTCCCTTACCTCATGCTTTATTTTATTTGGCTCAAAATATGCTCTACCTTAAATAACTTTAAGGGAGCTATTATCACATTTTACACATCATCAGAAGGAGGTTTTCTATTTTTTGGTTGTTTCACTCCTTTATACTTGAGGGCAGATATTTTGAAAGCGTAGTTATGAATGATTTTTAAACTATACAACTAAGTACTCATTCAAAAGAAAAATACTTTTCTCTGATTTTAAGTGTCTGTGACAAACTGGCTCTACAGGTCCCACTGCATGTCCATCCTTGCTCAAAAAGCTTTGCAGGCCTCACTCTTCTGAACCTGAATTTCTCTGGTCTTCTTGGAATAAGTCTATGATATCTACAAGTACCAGTTTGTATGTTTTGCTTCTTCTGCTATCTCTACAGAATGAGTATATTAATGACAAGCCCTGACCGTAAAACAGTTGACAACTAAAACACTTATACTTTTGGTAGAGAAATTTTTAAAGTAAAAGTCTTTAAAAAAATGACCATACAATAATGAGATTGGAAAATATGATAAATTCCAAAAGTATGCATTTAAAAAAGATTTCAGTGTGGCTCAATAATAAGCAGAAAACTGCATATGCTAAATATCACAAAGCTTTGGTTTCAATATTGTTGATTTCAGAGCAGAAAAATTTTAAGGACTGGTTATTTGAGCCTAACTATTAATACAGCTTTACTTCTGACAGATGAAATACTGTATCTCAGCAAGGACATTTGGTACAATTGCAGTCCTCGTGTTTGTCCTTCTTGGTCTGTAACTCAGCTGGAGGCTGGTAGAAATAAAGCTTTAAAGAGAAACAGTAAATTGAACATCGCTTCTTTTCCTCCTTTTTATTACTCTTATGAATTATTAAATCCAGCACAACACTCATTTTTATCACAACTGATTGCTGTTACTTCTTGCTTTTATACATTTGTTTTGAATAGAAAGTCTCATGGAGCTATTTTTTATTTTATATCAGTTTTTATTTTGTTCGTCAAAAGGACATCAATGCTAAGCCAACTTCTCCAGGTGAAATTCTATGCCAAAATAAAAGATATTTCTCAATTATAAATGAAATTTCCTAATCCTCTGGTACACAGAAATTTCTAGCTGATATCTGCCTCAAGGTGACCACTTCTTCTCACACCCTCACCGTCCATCATATTCCAAAAAGCTGTTAGTCTGCTCTACAAGAAAACAGAATTAGCTGCAGTTGTAGACTAAAAATATCTGTATTCTTACTGAAATTTGCTGCATTTCCTAAACAAAGATGATTATCATTTCTCTCAGAGAATTAATCTCAATATTTCATTACAAGTAAGTGTGACATTTACATACATACTACAAATCATGTTTGTAACAGTCTATTTTAAGAATCAGAATTTGTGCTTTGTTTATTATAACATGCATCTGCAATATGAAGTGCAGAAGGTAACTCCAAACTCAAGGAAAAAGGGAAACAAACACTAGATAGTTTTGAAATATATGAATTTGTTGTGTTTACCCAAAATGAGCTGCATCAGTATCTACGAATTAATATAAAACAATATTTTTGCACGCTTCAACATCTGCTTGGATCCAAAGAGAAAATATTCAATTGTGTTAAAAGTAACTGTTTTCACAACAGTCAATTTCTTCTCACTAACTTTGAGACAGCATAAAATTATAAATAAAATGTCCTAATGATTGAACTTATGTAAAGATAACTCCCATTTACAAAAATTAAATCATTCAGCAACTTCTATATAGTTAATGAAGCATAATAAATATTAAACTAATGATATTTTAAGTCCATGGAAGATAATATGCCAAAGCAATTTACAGCTATCATTTGCTACAAAGAGAAGTCTAAATTTGTGCTAGCATAGTCAAACCCCAACAAGTTATGGGGTAGAGGGGAGGGAGTTATTATTATTGTTGCTCGTGAGGGTTATTTTTTTTAAAGAACTTTTAGTTTTGTTGTACAATAATGTTTTAGACACCCTATGAATAAATAGCAGTAGGAAAGGAAAACTGGAGAACTAATAAAATTTATGATAAAAATCATGATAAACAAAATCACATTAAATCATCTTGCAGAAGAAATCAAAATGTATATTTGCAGAATTTTGATAGCCCTTAATGTTCTTTTCAGTTGTAAAGAGAAGCTAAGCCATTTTCTACTGAAATTAATAATGTGTTTTATCAATGTTCAGCATTATTTTACACACAGTAAGAACCATAACCTGCCAACCTACAAATTATGAACTTCAGTACGAATCCAAACACTGCAAGCTTTCTTCTCCCTTCTCCCTTCCTCAAAGCCAGTAAGAATCAAGTTCTTGATAAGTGTTGGAGGATACACACTACTGCCTGCAATGTAAATGACCTATTTTTTTTTCATCTTAAAATGAAACAGTTCTTAGCTTCTAGGTAAAAAATGAGATCTTGACCATGAGTTCAGGGATGCACCATGTTCTGTCACTAAGAAAACCAGGTCCTCCTTTTTTGTTATCTTTCAAAGGACACTTCGTTGCAATGAAATAGCCAGAACCCTCATGATAAAATCCAATGAGACTCTAATGCAACATATGTAATCTAGTATTGCTTATAAGTACCAAACTTCTCTTCCAGTTACTGATGTTTGTGACTAAAAAAGATACCTATGCATCCAAACAGTGAGTTTTGTACTTTAGAACCCAAGGAGACTATTTTCAGCAGCTGTGTTAAGCTGTATTCTTCTTGTTTATTTGTTACATTCCCTTTTGTTTGTTTCCTTCTCTTTTGTGAATAAAATGGCTGAAATTGTTAAAACAAATAACTCCTGGGTGAATGGTTCCCTCAATACTATGGCTTCCTTTAATCATGGTTGTCTTTGGCTTCTAGGAGCAGATTGTGAAATCTGTGAAACTACACAGTCTGCCAGCTTTTCTGCAGCATGGAAAATCTGCTGGATGCAGCAGATCCAGGATGGGATGTAGCCAGGAAGTGTTTTGTGTCCCAGGCACTGAGAATACAAGGCCTACACAGAGAAACGCTTTTACTTGTCATATTCAAGGACACCCAGTCATAACATAGCTAGGGAGGCAGCCAGAGTGTGCTGTGCTCCAGTGATTTCCCTGGCATTTCCTTTACATAAGTCGTACCAGAGAAGGAGAACGGGTACTGACCTGTGATATCTCTGCTGCCACTAGAGAAGTTAAAAGAGCAGGGGACTATCCTGTATTTACCATCTCTCCTAACTGGGAGATGCTCAAACAGGGACTCTTATCCTTACTTGAGATGAGCTCACTGAAACAGTTTCTCAAATTGTCTTAAATGATGCATTCCACTTTTCTCTAGCAGTGCAAATACTTCTGAAGAGAAAATGAGAACAGTCTTATGCAGATTTACAGTGGCAACCTCCTGCGCTAAAAAAATATGAATGTCACATTCCTGGCATCAGACATGAAAAGTTAGAGAGATTCTGCCAGAATAGAAGAAAGGAAGTAGCTTAAAAAAAATAAATAAATAAAAATGTCCAGCTTCATGATCACATGAGCCTGAAAATGATTTGTTTAGATCCTGCAGTCACTGGACCATACCCAAAAGAAAACAGATAGCTGTTTACAGAAATCCAACAACTTCTGAAAGCCTTTCTACGCCTGTTCTTCCTTCCTACTGGTCAACACTCTTTGCCGCCTTCCACGAGGATACCTATTCTTTTAGCGATGCTGCCAACAGTTACAAGATGTTCCATTCCTGGCTCCACACCAAATATATTCACTTAATAATCAAAGGGAGCAGTCTCCTTAGCAGACTGCTTTTCAGATCTACTGATTCTTGAATCAAATAAAATACAGAGCAAAAAAACTTCCCAGGAAGCAGAAGCCAGAAAAAAGTTCAATAGGTTGCACTAATCACACACAGAATCACAGAATGGCCAAGGTTGGAAGGGACCTCAAGGATCATGAATCTCCAACTGCCCTGCTACATGCAGGGCCACCAACCTCCACGTTTAATGCTAAACCAGGCTGCCCAGGGTCCCATCCAATCTGGCCTTGAACACCTCCAAGGACGGGGCATCCACAACCTCTCTGGGCAGCCTGTTCCAGTACCTCACCACTCTCTCTGTAAAGAATTTTCCCCTGATATCCAACCTAAATCTTCCCTCCCAAATTCAAACCATTTCCCCTCGTCCTGCTGTTATCTACCTTATCAAAGAGTTGATTCCCCTCCTGTTTGTAGGCTCCCTTTAGGTATTGAAAGGCTGCAATGAGGTCACCCCGCAGCCTTCTTTTCTCCAGGCTGAACAAGCCCAGCTCCCTCAGCCTGTCTTCATATGGAAGGTGCTCCAGTCCCCTGATCATCTTTGTGGCTCTGCTCTGGCCCTCTCCAACAGCTCCCTGTCTTTCTTGTACTGGGAGCTCCAGACCTGGACGTAGCACTCCAGATCAGGCCATACAAGGGCAGAGTAAAGGGGAGCAATCAACTCCCTGTCCCTGCTGACCAACCCTCTTTTGATGGAGCCCAATATTTGGAGTGTTCCCTGTCTGACACATGTGAGTATGCTTTCCTCAGTCTGAATTCCCTTTGATCTCTAAAAAAATGAGTTGGATAATATTACTGTTTCTGAGGCAGAAATATCAGGAGGAGGAGTAAAACTGACTCATCTTAAGAGTAAGATTCAACTAACTCTAGATACATTATCCACTGAGGAGATTCTAATCAAAAATAAAAACAACAGAATATGCCACATGAACGACAAAATCTAGCAAAATCAGAAAGAGCATGGCCAGCAGGATGAGGGAACTGTTTGTTCCTTTACTCAGTCCTAACGAGACTTCACTGAACTGTGTTCAGTTTTGGGCTCCTCACTACTAGAAGGATATTGAGTTCCTCAAGCGTGCACAAAGAGGAGCAACAAAGCTGGTGAAGAGAGTGGAAAATGAGAGTTATGAAGAGCAGCTGGCATTGTTTAGTCTTGAGAAAAGGAGGCTGAAAGGAGACCTCTCTGCTCTCTACAACTACTTGAAAGAAACTTGCAGAGAGGAGGGTGTTGTCTCTTACCTCAGGTGACATGAAGGAGCACGAAGCAATTGCCTTTGTTTCAACAGGGGAGGCTTAGATTAAACATTAAGAAGAATTTCTTCACAGAAAAGGTGGCCAAGCATTGATTACCCATGGAACTGGTAGAGTACATGTCTGGAGACATTTAAGAGACATGTGGAAATTATCACTAAGGGACATAATTTAGCAATGGGTCTTGGTAGGTCATGTTAATGGTTGAACATGATGACCTTTTCTAACCTAAGTGATTCTATTAAAAAAAAAAATAAATTATCTGGATGGATGCAAAGTTGCTACAAGCATCAGCTGATTACACTCAGATAAATTATTTTAACGTGACTGTAGGGTTAAGAGAGCTCTCAATCTCCTGTAGTTGCATGAGATTACATGCAGTTTCAACACAAGAGGAAAAAAAGGAAAGCTACTAAAGGTGATCTAAAGTCCTAAAGAAAGCAGAAAAAGAAGACATAGAATAAATGCAGAAAGAATATTAGAAAAAAAAAAAAAAAAAACTAGAAACAAAAGTGGTTTATATTGTCTATCTGCTGCTTCAACTGAGACAAAATATCCATCAACAGCAACACCCTAAGAATATTCAATATCCACTGGCAATGCAGCACTTTTCTGTTTCCTATAAAAGCACCACAAAACAAACGAGAACAATTATCACATTTAAAGACACTGAAAAACTCAGAAGGTTCTAGAGATTCATAAATACTAAGCATTTGAGCAATGTCATGTTTAAATTTTTCGAAGTAGTTGATGTCCATGTTTAGCCAGTGAACAGTAGCATAACAGAAACATAAAAGAGTCCCCCAAACAGAAACAATAGCCAAAAATAATTTTGTTTTCTAGATCCAAGAGATGTTCAAATTAAAAAGTGAGAGTAAAAACAAATAAACAAGGAAGAAGTTTTCTCCCCACACACCTTTGACTGCTATGCTTGTACACTTACCCTCACAAAAAAATAAAACAAAAGGTATACACATACAAAAAACAAAACAAAAACTTCTAATGAATAATTAACAAGTTTCAAACAAGAGTAACAGAAGAAAAAAATGCGTTCATTTCATTACAGTTGAAAAATAAGTGTAGCACATCCAAAAAAAGAGTATATTTTTATTTTCATCTTCACATTGTTTGCCTCCTAAAACTAGGTATGTTTATCACCAAACTCAAATAAAAGCAGCTTAATTACTTCTGCTATCACTAATTTATAGCCTGTAGATTCTTATTAATTAAGAACCTAATCACTGTTTCAACCTTCTCCATCAAATCTATATCACCTGCTGTGATCCATGCCTGCTGATTCCCTTCAGGTACTAAAGCCATATATCAAAAAGACATTTCCTAGGATAGAAGTAAACTTTTTAATGACGTAAGAGGTAAGTGGAAGAGATACATATGTCAGAGTTTTATCCTCACAAGTTTCATACATTGCACCGTAACTCCTATGTTCCCTCTGAAGTCAATGTTTTTTGTTGGGTTTTTTTTTTTCAGAAAAAGTCTATAATTTAACTTAAAAACATTTTAGATTCCTAGAATAAGATGATTTAAAAGAACAGTTTTTAATTGGTTTAGTAGCTCTTTGTTGAAAGCCAATAGTCAAGAATACAAAACAAATCAAGAATACCAAAGAAAAATACAAGAAAAAAAAAATGAATATAGATTTGGCAATAACGCAAAGGAAAGTTCTACAAAAGATTTTTTTATTTTTTTTTTTTTAAGACTTTTTTCCTCTGTTGATTCATTTGGTGTGTTAGTTTCTGGAGTTTTCGAAACTTACATAGTTCAGAGAGTATAGGATTATTTTTATATTGTCATTGTAATACTTTGATAGTTTCCACAGTAATTCCCAGAAGTCTTCCTTATATTGAAGCACATTCATTTCAGCTTTTATATATATTATTGTACTTCTGGAATGACATAGAGTATAATTCATCCTTTGTATTTAAGTTTCCATTTTCCATAACCATATTTGCTATGGGAAAAAAAAAAAAATTGCAATAATAAAAAGACAGTATAATCAATATATATTTTACAATTTAAATAAAGGATGTCCTGAAATGGTCCAACACTATCTTCTTATTCTGCTGAAACCATTACAATATTGTTGTAATGTATTCTCAGCTTCTTGTGCAGTGAAGCACTTTTCTTTCTTCGCTTTTGTTTGTTTGCTTTTAATATAGTAATGTTTTAAGTTTGGTGTTACACACTCTCCTTCCTTTTACAAAGAGTTTGAAACAAATGGAGAGATGGTTTAACACAGAGGGAATGTATTTAATGTACTTAGTGTGAATTGCTACTAATATCAAGCAAAGGCATAGAAATCTCACCTGAATGATGTACAGTAGAAAAGGCCAAAACACAAAATCTTTTCTTTCTCTAGTCTAGGAATTTTATAAAAGTATAGCAATTAAAACATAAAGCAAAAAGTTTTAAATATCAGCACAGTAAATTTAAATTTGATAAGTGGAAGTAAAACTGAATTTATTTAATTAGATCTTCTATTGCTTATGATGTCATGTTACATATTCTTTTAGGACAACCTTTTAAGGACTAAATATAAAAAACAAAATATTTACATGTGCTTGAACAGGCCTTCCGTAGCAGTCATTCATTCAAATAAAGCTGAAATAAGAGATACCCACGTTTAAATAAACATCGTTACACTTGGTAGAACTTTACTTTTCTCATTTACAAAATTTACATAATTCTACACTACTACATGTGGGTGGAGTAGGAGTTCAAAACAAATGAGTCAATATTTTTCTTCAGGAAAAATACCATTAGCACAGCATTCATGAGCAATCATATAATCACAGGCAACTGTCCCAGACCCATAATATGTGACGACGAATACGCTTTAAGGAAGCAGATCAGAGAGAGAGAGAGAGAGAGAAAGCGCTCATGGAAAAGCCACGATATTATTTCACAAACAATAAATTAAAGAAAAGCTTGACAACTTTTCTGCAACTCAGTATAACACAGTAGCCTCAGCTGTAAAGTAAGACTATTAAAATTTCTATCCTGTCTACCATTGATTTCTTTCTCGCCTCATCACACTTTGAGCAGAACTCAGTGCTAGAGCTTCCTCTTAATCTTGTAACTAAAATCTACCTCAGTATGTCCTGGTAGGTGAAAATCAGGAAAGGTGCACTAAAAGCAAGCACTCACTATAGTATTTTGTGAGAGTTAATACTTTTTAAGTTAAATAACCAAAACAACTATTTATATTTTACCATTTCTAGTATGTATTTATGTGTAGTGTACATGGAAATGATGAGAAAGACCAGTATAAATAGACAGTTTTAGTTTAAACTGTTACATAAACTTAATGCAGTACAAAATTTCTAGTTCACTTTTTGCGTGATAAATGCAAAGAGCATCTTCATGTCAAAATTCCTTGGAACATTTTTCAGGACATTATTCTGTTGTATGATGGAAAGCATGCACAACTGCAGTCAGGATGAGCACTGAACCAAGTTTGACATTGATCTCTGACTGTATTTGTTTCAGGGAGGATACTTCACTACCACTTTTTGTACAATGATGTCTTTGTACCATAGTGAGGTAAACAGAAAACACTAAAAAATTTCCTGAAATGGTAAAACAGTCTGAATATAAGCAGCCATGTAACAGTTCATTATCAGGATAAAATCAATAGACCCTTCCCAAGTCTCCTGTTCAACATCCTGTCCTTTACAGACAGAATCTCAGTAGCGCAGTAAACCCAACGCTGCTGGTTTTGCTGGTTTTGCATTGCCTTTGTGCGGCCTTGAGAATGACACCTGTCAGAGAATTTGCACTCATCTCAGTCTCCCTGGATCTTTGTTTCCACTTGTTTGGTGGAAACAGGAATTTTCTTAAGGCTCAGGTGACTACTTCTTTATTTGTATTGGAATTACTGTGTGGTACAATCATAACTTTTAGGAACAGCAGTAACAAGTAGTTATTCTCCAAAGAAAGAAATGTTTGTCATCTCAGCATGACAGTGTATCAGAAGAATACAAACATGGCATGGCAATAGCTACAGCAATGGTGGAGACATAGGATACAGTGGTGTAGAGGAGTAAAAGCACAGGACAGTAAGAAAGTAGACCTTCAGAGACCCAGGGCTGTAACAAAAAGTCACCAATGGACAGGTAAAGAAAAGAATACCTGGTAACTGGGCAAAACCAGATGCAAATGTAAGAAAGACAGTAAAGTACAGCATCCAATTTATCGGGCATACTGTAGGTAACGGGTTTGAATGCAATGCAGAACTGCATACCAAAGGGTAAAAAGAAGGTAGCATGAATGATAAGGAATGGGCAGAAGGAGTCCCAAGCAGATTATAAAGAGATGAAGAGGAAACCATTAAGTTTGGTATCACAGTCCTAAAAGAGGAAAAAGGAAACCCCACCAGATGCTGGTGGCTCACCACAAGTCACAACTGATGCCAACAGCCTTATGATGCAGAAGACCAGGGCAGGATGAATGTAACATTACTGAAAGGTGTAGAAAGAACTAAATATGCCCAAAACAATATTCGCAGTATTTAGTATCCAAAATTTTTTCACAATAATCATCCTCCCCTTATTTTCTTTTCTTCTGTAACAATTAGATTTGGAATAAAAAAAATAATTATTTCACTAGACTCTTAAGATTTCAAATACACTAATTTCAGTTCTGTTTATTTTAGTATGCACATAAAGAGTTTCCTTTTGCCAAGAACAAAACTAAGATTACATCACTCTTCTCAGCCTATTTTCTGACTTGGTTCATGTAACTGCAAGCCTTCCTCTTTTCGCTACTCCTTCACTTGTGCTCCTTAGCACTGAAAATCCTGACCTCCACATTACTTCAAAAATAATTAACACAGATTCAGAAACAAGGTGCCACAAATGGACCAGAGTATACAAGTAGTTAATGCAGGTTACTTTGACTTCCTTTATTTCTGCTACTGGGCAGTAGTGCTCCTGCTGAACTCAAAGCAAATTTCTAACTGACCATTTCAGTGCAGCCTCAGTTCTATATTGTCAAGCCTTATGTTGCTGAATATATAATGGTTGTAATCTTTTAGACAACAAATTATCTCTCTCAAAACAATCTAGTTCCTAGTTCTCTAAATCAGACTCATTACTAATTGGGAGCAAAAATTTGACATTCGTCTCTGAAACAGTCAAGTCCCATAGGAAGAGATATGTGCCATGCCACTCTGCGATCCACTCTGTGAATCATAACACATCATGATAACAAAGAAGCACTGAAGACATATGAGATGCCTCTTAGCAGTAGGAAAAGTAGCCTCTCTGATTACTTTTATTAGAAATTTCAAGAAATTTCCATATGAAAGGCTATAATGTGCTCCTCCAGTAAATGACAACTTTATCTTGTGACAGCATTGCATAAATTTCACTTACTCTTCACATCACTGTCTTTTTTACTAGACTTATGACAGACAAGCTAACCAGCCTGAGAAGATTATATTCTACATTGAAAGGAAAAAAAAAAAAAAAAGAAAAAAAAAAAAGATGTGTTAAAAAACAAAAATTAAGCATAGTCACAAGTCAGGATTCTCAATGAAAGGCAAGATTAATTACTAGAAACAAATTAATTATGAACTTTGGCCTATCTGTAGATATAGATGCTGAAAGACTAGCTTGGTTTTCAGGGATGCATCCCTAACTCAAAGAGAAACCACCCAAGGCAAAATTGCAAGTGTTCACAACCTTTGAAGGGTTGGCTGTTGACTTCATTGTCTTTTTGGATAAAAGTGACAAGATATAAATACTCATTCGTAGCTTTTGCCTGTTATGGTCCAGTTCATATGATTTTTTTCTATTCCTAAAATCCAGGGGATGTGCCCTGTGCTGCAGTACAGACCTCAGGCCTGTCTGGGCTCCCCTAGGCCGCAGCTGGGCAGAGCTGCCTTCAGCACCTGCCCCAGGGCCACGTGCTGCTGCCTGCCTGCCTGAGCTGAGCTCTGCAGTGCCTCCTGACAAGGGTCTGGCAAAGCCTGGGAGTCACTGCCTGGCAAGCAGGAGACTTTGGAGGCTGAGGCTGGGAGGGGCTGCAGGGCCGTGCTACACCGTGCTGGGAGAAGCCAGGAGGGCAAAAAAATAACCTGGTGCAGATTCCACTGCTGAGAAGGAAGGAGTCCAACCAACATCAAAGTCCTACCAGCAGGCTCCCCGTGTGCCATCCCACCACCCTTCTGTATGGCTAAGAGTGAAACCATAGGTCCTTAGGACCCAGAGCACTGGAAAGGTGAGCACAGCAGCTGAGGAAAAGGTAAGAACTATTAACTTTTCCAATATAACAATTCTAAGAGTGTTATGATTAACTAGATTTATATATATATATATATATATATATATATATAAAATTTAGACTTGCATTTTTGAATGTGAACTAGGATCTGCTTGCTATCTTTTCACTAGATTGCTACGACTTAAAATAGACCACTAATAAATTCTTTGGTCTGTATATTGTGTGCTCCCTCTTGTCTGTAATAATATTTTGAGTATGACATCTTTTTTTTTTTTTTTTTTTTTTTTTTGTATTTTTTCTGGTACAATATTTAATTAGGAAAAAATACTAAATAATTAATATTTACAATTAAAATTTATAGGAAAAATTATAAATCAAATGTCTGGGTTGAATTTTAACTTAAAACATGAGAAGTAAATACATTAAAGACATAGAATTAAATGTCTAGACAGTAAGGACTTGTGAAAACAAAAAAGAAGCCCCAGATAGGAAGTATACCAGCATTAGCAACAAACCGTTACAAGACTGTGTAAGTGGTATGAAATGTAATAAAATGAACTTGGGAAAGCTTTTTAATGATTGCACTCTCTCAGCAAAGCATTAACTTTCCATATGCACAGAAATATTTTTCACTTAACTTTCAGAAATTAATGTTTGTATTTGACAGTGAGAGGGAGAAAACACAATGGTGCCCACAAACTCTCAGATGTCTGGTGAGATTATCCAAACCTTACATCCAAAAGCAAGTACTAGATACGGTCGTGTCCATAGCTCCAGGACTTCTGTAGAGTTTTCTATACTGTGTTGATCACATCACTATGGAACAAATTCCAGATGGGAACATAAAAAGGGAAAGTGACTGAAAAACCTGACCTGCATGTGAATTATTATCTTGTATATACTAAAGGAATTTGTATGTATGAATAATGAAGAACTAGCTCTATGTTTAGACACATGGTTCTTGAAGAGTATTAAAAATTAAATGAATCCTATTAATGAAAGATGGAAACATTTATGATGAGCAATGTTCAGTATGACACCAACCGGAAAAAAAAAATCAAGTTGTCAATTTCTTTAGATTGTACTTAGTTTAGAGAAAAAGGTGTTTATAATCTAGTGGAGTATACTGAACTGTTGCCCTGCACTACTTTTTAATAACTAAACATTAATTCTATGAACTAGCTACTTTGACTACATGTCTCTCACTGACGCAGTTGCAAATGTCTCTATCACTGCAATTTTTACTTTCACTCTAAGACATGTACTGTTTACTTCAACAAATAAAGGTGTTACTATTTGATATGTATATACTTATAATGTAATTACTAAGATTTTCACTAGCTGCTACCATAAAAGCCTAGTCAATATGTAACTGCAGAATGATGTTTAGTCTATATATGTTCCAACTTCCCATAGATATGAATTCTACAAAATCTCATCAGAACTAAGCCCTGTAATTTATGCCATGGCAGATGCATTGCACATTAGGACTGAAGGATCAGAGACCACAGGTGATTTTAGTCTCTTCAAAAGACTGCTTGAATCACTAGGCTGAGACCTAGTCACCCTTACATAAGCTTTTTCTGTTTCTGGGTAGCTGGGCTAAGGCCAGGGGGATGAAGTTCAACAAGACCGAGTGTCAGGTCCTGCACTTGGGCCACAACAACCCCAGGCAACACTACAACACTACAGGCTTGGGGCAGGGTAGGAAGAAATGGACCTGGGGATACTGGTTGATGCTTGGTTGAACATGAGCCATCAGTATGCCCAGGTGGCCAAGAAGGCCAGTGGCATCCTGGCATGTATACACATATATACACAGAAATAGTGTTGCCAGTGGGAGTAGAGGAGTGATCATCCCTCCGTATTCAGTTCTGCTGAAGTCATACCTCAAGTACTGTGTTCAGTTTTGGGCTCCTTGCTACAAGAAAGATACTGAGGCCCTGAACTATTGTTAGAGAAGGGCAAAGAAGCTGGTGAAGGGTCCGGAGCACAAGTCCCTCAGCAGCTGAGGGAACTGGAATTATTTACTCTGGAAAAGAGGAGGCACAAGGAAGACCTCTACAACTACCTGAAGGGAGGTTGTGGTAAGGGTAAGGAGGTGGGAGTAAGCCTCTTCTCCCATGTAACTAGCGATAAAACGAGAGGGAAAGGCCTCAAGCTGCACCAGGGAAGATTCAGGTTGAACATTAGGAGATACTTCTCCAAAAGAGTGGTCAACTGCTGGAATGGGCTGTCCAGGAAGGTGGTGGTGTCACTGTCCCTGGAGATGTTCAAAAAACGTTTCAGTGTAGTATTAAGGGACATGTTTTAGTGGGAAATATTGGTGATAAGAGGACGGTTGGACTGGATGATCTTAGAGGTCTATTCCAAGCTTGGTGATTCTATGATTCTAAAATGCCAACATCTCTGGCTCCACTGGGGTTCTACTTTGACAAGAGCAAGAAGTGCCTTGAGGGGTTTAATTACTGTTTCAGAGTGTGCATTCAAACCTTCTTGGGCTGAGAAGTACAAATATCAAGTTCCTCTAGGGAAAAACACAGAAACCATCCTCCAGAAGCTACCTGAGGGTTTGCTCATATACCTTAGATAAATACTCCAGAGCAGGTTATCTCCAAAAAAAAAAGAAGAGCTTGATATATACCGTATTCCTGCTATTCTCTTTTGGTTACCTCTGAAGCTTGACAAATGTACGCATCTACGTAGTCACTTTTCCCACCAACTGTATAAAAATAGTAGTAGAACTAGCTTGCATAAAGTAGCTGACACAATTTCTGAAGTGACTAAATCTTATTCTTTGTGATTTGCCTTCTCACTGTTTCCAGTTTTTCTTCAATTTACCAGCACTGAAAGAATATCTGGTATTCAGGGTAGAATTAAATTTATAGGTTAAGCTGGCCAAATTCAAGTTATTAAACACATTAAAAATTGAGTTTAATATTTCTCCAGACATGCAGACAGCCGCGTATCAACACTTCAATGTTTTTGTCTGTAAGCAGTGTCAGCCTCTACAAAATAACAGTAAAAAGTAAAGATAAGAGAAAAACGTCCTTAAATGTGAGCTCCAAGCACTATACCTGAAATGCGTATTCCCTTTCTGGTTCTGAATGAGGAGTACCAGAAATTCAGCTGAGCTACCACAGACTACATCCCAACTTGCTATCAGAATCCCACCCATATGTAGTGGAGTTTCTAACTCAGCACATCTCACCTAAATCTGTTAATTTCCACAAATGTAATGGAATTAACTCCTGGCCATTTCATCTTTTCTGCACACATTAAACACTGCTAAAAGAAAAGGATGGTAGAGGTTCCCAAGTGCTTTGTTTCATCATAACTGCATCTTGAATTTTCTTGCTCTATAAATAATTCCAGTTACTACACAGAAATGTCAGTAGCAGATGTCCAAAACTTGTAAGTTTCAGTCTCAGACAGAAATTTCAGAATAGCAAAAAGAACAGAAGAAAGAAACAAAGACACTGATGTCACTCCTATACATTCTGGCAAAAATAGGAGATGTAGCATTGGCAGTGGGTCTTCATCTTCAAGCCTGAGAAGATCCATCTGGTGAAGGTTAATAACCAATTCTAATCTGGTAGCTATATCAGAAGCTCTAAGACATTTCTTTATCTAACCTAAAAGTTCAATTCCTTAGGCACTGTGGTTCCCATAAATATAGGACCTAATACTAGTCTGAATTGAAGTCCCTATAAAAGGGATCTTAATCAAAATTAAAAGGTTTCAAATATTTTAAAAATGCATATGCTACTTCTTGTGTCTTTTGTCATATGTGTCTTGATCTCAAGAGAATAAAAACAGGAGCAAAAACATTCTAGGAAATACTTCTAGACTTTTTTTAGATGTCTGGCACAAACAGCAGACAAAGTTCTCATATAGTTGGGCAGCTCCAGTGGTGTCTGACTAACACCTCCCACTGCCACACATATTGTTACGTGTTTGCTATAGCATCTTCCCAGTAAGTCTTGTGTCCCTTACTAAATTCCATATTCTTCAATAAAATTTGAAGAAATAATAGTTTTTCCCATCTCATATTGGGTACAGAATCTTCTCATTTTATCAGTTTCTTCTGAAATAGATATTATATTGCCTAAAAAGGTCAGTGTAAATCAGAAATCAAACTATATATTTAGAAGAATATTCAGAGAAGGAACCATGGAGAACTTTCAGAAACTGCCAGTACCATCTTCTTTTTCTGTACGTTTTCATGATTGCCTTCTGTATTATTGACTGCCCTCATATCAGCAACATTAAATATAACCACTTTATGTCATAGTTTTTTTTGTTTGCATGTAGGGATATACAACAGACTGAATATTCTGACAAGCCCTCTGGAATGTATTCTGACTATAGACGTATGCTTTATTTTGGCAATGTAATGCCTATGCAATTAAGATAAAGGAGATTTTTATCCGCTTTTAACCCAACACATTCAAACTTTAATTGTAGATATCACATAGCCCAATAAAGACTTCCTACTCTCAATGGAGCAATCCTAATAGATATATAAGAAGGTTCTCAAAAACTAAGCAATGCTGTGGTCATGTGAACAGAAATATTGCAGCTTTTTATTGGTTTCACATTGTGAAACACGATAACTTTCAATTTTGGCATGTTATTCAACACAATGTGAACAGCTACTCTATGCCACTGTGCATAACAGTGACAAAAAATATATAAGGCTAGTAATAAAACAGGAATTTGTTAAAGCCAACTGCCTTGTCCCATTATAGAGATGATAGGCTGAGAAAAAGAGACTGTAAGTCAGATTCGGAATTGTCAGGCTCTATTAAGAGAAAGTCATTTTGCTCTGATTGTGCCAATGAGAGCAAAAGATAGAAAGAATTAAACAAGACAGCATGTTTTTCAGTACTTTGGAAAACACGCAGTTACATAAACAAAAAGAGTCAAAGAATCAATGTTACATCTGAATACTCTCTAAAGAAACCTCACTGTTTTATCAAAAGACCGTTCACTTCCTTAATTTCTTCAGTTTTATCTTCTTGGGTGGGATTCTGAGGAAGCATTCCATGCTGCCGCTAAGGAAGCTTTGCTTGCCCATGTATGTAGAGGTAGGACTAGGAAAGACAAGGTGCAGATGGAACTGAACTTTTCAAGGGATGTGAAAAATAAGAAGGGGTTCTACAGGTACATGGACAGGAAGAGACAGGACAAGGAGAGTGTTCCCCCTCTGATGAAATGTAACGGGGAGCTGGCTTCCTCAGACACAGTAAGAGCTGAGGTACTCAGTGACTGCTTTGCCTCAGTCTCCATGTGTGATCAGGCTTCCTGTGTCTGCCAGGACCATGAGCCTCCAGGTGAGGGTGTGAGGAGTGGTTTCTGTCCCACTGTAATAGTGAAACAAGTCCGAGTCCTCACCATGAAATTGAACGTGTATAAGTCCATGGGGCCAGATGATATCCATCCTAGGGTTCTGAAATAAATAACTGATATGGTTGCCGAGCCGCTCTCCATCATATTTGAAAAATCAAGGCTGTCTGGTGAAGTCCCTGGTGA
Organism: Tetrao urogallus; assembly: GCF_951394365.1. NCBI lineage: Eukaryota > Metazoa > Chordata > Aves > Galliformes > Phasianidae > Tetrao > Tetrao urogallus. The sequence continues at coordinate 177,054,464 of NC_136813.1, forward strand.
CTGGAAAAAAGGAAACATTTTAAGAAAGGGAGAAAGGAAGACTCGGGGAACTACAGGCTGGTGAGCCTCACCTCTGTGCCTGGGAAGATAATGGAGCAAATCCTCCTAGAAGCTATGTTAAGGCACATACAAGATAAAGAGGTGATTTGAGACAGCCAGCATGGCTTCACCAAGGGCAGATCATGCCTGACCAATGTAGTGGCCTTCTGTAATGGAGTGATAGTTTCAGGGAACAGGGGAAGGGTGATAGATGTCATCTATCTGGACTTCTGCAAGGCCTTTGACATGGTCCCTCACCACATCCTTCTCTCTAAATTGGAGGGGTGTGGACTTGAAGGATGGACTGTTCAATGGATTAGGAATTGGATGCTGGATGCAGCCAGAAGGTTGTGATCAGTGGTTCTGTGTCAGGGTGGAGGCCAGTCACAAGCGGTGTCCCTGAGGGGCTGGTCTTGGGACCAGTGAGTGCACCTTCACAAAGCTAAGCAGTGCAGTCGATACACTGCAAGGAAGGGAAGCCATCCAGAGGGACCTGGACAGGCTGGAGAATTGGGCCCATGAAAATTTAATGAGGTTCAGTAAGGCCAAGTGCAGGGTGCTGGACTTGGGTCGGGGCAATCCCAGATATTTATACAAATTGGGGGAAGATCTCCCCCAGCAGCCCTGCAGAGAAGTGCCTGGGGATCCTGCTGGACGAGAAGCTGGACATGAGTCAGCAGTGTGAGCTTACAGCCCAGAAGGCCAACAGTGTTCTGGGCTGCATTAAAAAAGGAGTGTCCAGCAGGAAAAGGGAGGTGTTTGTCCCCCTCTGCTCGGCTCTTGTGAGGCCCCATCACAAGAGTACTGCATCCACGCCTGGGGCCCCCAGCACAGGAAGAACATGGAGCTCTTAGAGTGGGTCCAGAGGAGATGATGGAGAAGACGATCAGAGGGCTAGAGCAGCTCTCCTATGAGGAAAGGTTGAGGGAATATGGCTTGTTTAACTTGGAAAAGAAAAGGCTCTGGCGAGACCTCATTGTGGCCTTCCAGTACTTGTAGGGAGTGTATAAACAAGAAGGGGAATGGCAAGGGGGAATGGTCTTAAACTGAGACAGGGGAGGTTTAGGTCAGATGTTAGGAGGAAGTTTTTCACACACAGGATGGTGACACACTGGAACAGGTTGCCCAAGGAGGCTGTGGATGCCCCATCCCTGGAGGCATTCAAGGCCAGGCTGGATGTGGCTCTGGGCAGCCTGGTCTGCTGGTTGGCGACCCTGCACATTGCAGGGGGATTAAAACTAGATGATCATTGTGGTCCTTTTCAATCCAGGAGATTCTATGATTCCTTTTTATGACCATATAAAAATCCCTAGTATTTCAAGCACCACTTTATGTCTCCCTGACAAAAAACAAATAAGTAAATAATAAGTTCAGGACATAACATAGTTCTGTTTTGTTTTGTATATTCTTTTAAGTATTCTGTATATTAAACCAAAAATTGCAATTCAGTATTGAATTTATATATGCAATACAAGCAAAAAATACATGAAATATAATTTCCAAATATTCTGACTACATTTTTGCAATTGAAGTAACTGAAACAAAAACAATATATTTATAGGTACTGCTGCTAAAGCTACAGCTTATCATATCTGTTGCTGTGGTCTAAAATTATTCACTACAAATTATTCAGACAATACAGTGGAGACATAGCATTCTAGAAATGAAAAATGTCACAAAGACAGATCTCTATACCTTAAACTAAGGTAACACTTAAATGACAAACAAATTATTTGCAAGAGTCTGGCATTTTATTTAAAACAGCTTATATCAATATTGTCCCCCAAAAAACTCTAGAGATTCATGAAGTTCCTCATACTTTAAACTGCCTCTGAGAGTTGTCTTAGCCATTTGCAGAACACACCCCTCAGAGAACAGATTTTTTTTTTCTTTTGTTTTTCAAAAACATGAGGATTTCATTTGCTTTTGCAAAGTAATACTCAATATAGCATCATATGACACATATATAAAACATGTAACTTCACAGAAGTCAGTGTTCCCCAAATCTTCCCATAAATTCACTCAAACTAACAAAATGATATCTATGTGAACTTCCTGCATTTGAATTGCATGTCACTAAAATATATTACTAAAGGTAATGTTTTATTGATGAGTTAAAAAAAAAAAAAAAAAAAACTTAATTCCCATTGTAGGTAAATTACCCCAAAAATGTCAAGAGTAAGCAGGAAAAAATCCTGTCAGTCAAAAAACAAGACAGAGAAATCACATATCAGATACAAAAACCTTATGAAGAATCCAGTCCATTCTCCTGTCATCCTACAGTTCTAATCAAAACAATACATCAATCATCTCTTCAGGTTTTCAAGGAGCTTCTTTAATAACTCAGCCTGCTGCTCATTGTTTCAACGTTAGACAAGTCCTTATAGAACTGCAACTTCTTCCAATTTGTTGCTCAGGTACATGTGATACTTAAGAAGATTACTGCAAATGTCTGTAAGAAAAGTCATACATCTCAATCAATAACATCTATTGATTGCTGTATATTCATAAGCCAGGCTGTATTTTTATCTCAGCAGAATCTAATAATTTTCAGTAATGCATTATCAGCAAAAAAATAATAATAATAAGACAAAAAAAATGCATATTCCCAGGTGCCTTGACAGGAAAAGAATGAAAAATGAGCTTCTAAAACAAATCCAGAGTTTCTAAAGCATACAGATAAAACTGATAGAAGTAAACTCTGCAGGTGTTCATTTGACTTTCTGGTTCCTATAGGAATTAAATACTTCTTTCAAAGAGAAGCAAACATAGCTACTTGGGCTACTGAAATCGTTCATGTATTTAAGTTATGACAGGCATTGATTACACTATTTTGATAAGCCAGCTAATGAATAGCAGTAAAGCCTAGCTTGCAGTGGAAGTCTGCCAAGATTCTATTTGGAAAACCACATATAGATACATCAAGAACTCTTCATAGATTAATGAAAAGCAGAAAAAAAAAAACATATTGGCCATATATTAATTGCGCTTCAAAATTCAATTTTGAGTGCAAAATAGAATTTTTAAGTGCAAACAAATGCTTCACCCCATATTCTCATTTCAGTTGTTAAAATAGCTCCCAGTGTGAAAGGGTAAAGGGAGATAATAAAATACCCTTCAGGAATAAAAAATGAATCATATCAGACTTTTGAATGATTATAAGAAATTCATTCATGCTGTAACTATAATACAAAAAAAAAACAACTTAGTGTCATCTAAAAGAGAGGTGCTCCTGTACTTATGATCCAAATTACCTTAATAATATCATCCCCTTTGAAAGAAAAAAAAAAAAAAAGGTAAATAAGTAATCGTGAGAAGTTAATTACATATTAACACTAAACCAAGAAAAAATAATGGAAATAATAGCAGCATTTACTGAGGCTAAGGTCTAATGCTAATTCGATGTCAAGAAAAATTATTTCTCAGTTTTGCTTCTGTAAACAAAGGTCCTTTGCACAGTACCTCATTTCAAGCTCTGGAACCTTTTATGTTTTTTTCCAGTACAGACTTCACTAAATAAGTCTATAAGCTGCCAACAAACAAACAAACAAAAACCCAAACACAATGTCCTGCACGAATGCAGTTTCTTGGCAGATATACAGTCCACAAACTAATTTTACATCACTACTCTAGAGGCCAAGGTACTTCCTGAGAAAGATTCAGTGTGAAAACCTAAGAATACAATCATCACATATATCCAGATACACATTTACTAATTTAATAAAGTAATTTGTAGTGACATCTGTGTAATCACATACAACTAAATGAAAACATTCCACAATTTGAAAGCATTGGCCACCTCATACAAATATTAAGTAAACCAGACTATATTATACATGAATTATCACATCTTTTCAACTTTTGAAGGTTTCAAAAGTAAGAACCTACACTGGCAGAGCTTTGTTATATTAATCTCAATCAATGGCATAATCTTCATCTAGTTCTTCTTTACCTCCATCCTCATGCATTAATACCAACTTCTTTGTTTAGCCCTCCACTTACTTAATACATACTTAATTCTAAGGCCTGCATACACACTACTTTCTGAGAGCAGCTTTAGAGACAACCACAAGATCTCCCACTGTGCACACTGCCTAGCTGCAGAGAACATCTACAGGAAGTTGCCCAGGTCCAGATTCAGCTTTGACTCCAACTAACACATCCTAAAGTCCTAGAAAAGATGTTATCCATGCCACAGAGAATGAAACTAAAGTAGTTTTTGGTTTGCACTTATCCAGCACAAACCTGTATGTAAGCACAGCAGAACCTCCCAGCCAATGGAAGCACGTGTGCAAACACAAGGAAAGCCAACTCTGCAACAGCCTTCCCAAATCAACTCTTTTTTTCAGATGGAGGACCTTAATTAACACAGACCATGCTGCATTTGTTGCCCCCTCAAGCAGAGGACCACACAGGATGTGCCACAGTGTAAAAGTGCAAAAGTTGCCTGACGTGAAGAGGACTATGAGTATTTCTTCCAAGCCCCAGAGACATTACTATAAGGAGACAGACCACAATTAGATCAACTTCAGCGGCTATCTAATGAGCAGCTGGCAATACAGCAGCAGTTGAAGTGAACCAGTCAAGCTAAATTCCCAGTGCTGAAGAGAGTTTCACAGCCTCCATTATACCTGGGCCACAGTGATTTTTATTTCTCCTTTTATTCTTGACAGGACACTTTCACAAACCGTCTAATCCAGAGATGATGAGACACTACAGTGAACATTGTATCTGCAAGGGAAACACCCAAATTAGGACCAAGGAAACTCGTTACACTGGCAGTACCTAAAACAGTCAAAACAGCAGCAGTGGGAAAAGAGTGGAAGCACTGGATTGGAAGATCATTGGGAAAAGAGTAGATGTCTTCTCAGGGCAGGATTATCTGAACAGTTTCTTTTCAGAGCAAACTTACAGCAATAAGAGGTTCCCTCAGTGGTGCCCCATAAGTGTTAGGTTTATGGCAGAAGACCTCGTGAACACCCTAATTTGTGATGATTTTGTTAGAAAAACATCAGCATGGAGAAAAAATACCAGAAACGTGGAACATATATAAACCACAGACAGGTAGAAGACACTGTTGGTAAAGTCAAGCAGTGGAGTTGGTGAGGCTTTGCCAAGACTGTCTCTGCAGTGCCTCCAGCAAGCTGAGTAAGACATTCCACTTGAAGGCTCTCATGATTCCTGAGACACCAACCAGGGGAGAAGGATAATATTGAAGATGAGCCATAATGACAGCGATAACCATGCAGACTGCAGTGCCGCTGTGCTACTGACTGGCACAAGCCTGGTTATGGCTAGTTTCCAGTGCACAATTCCTTTCTGCTTCTGGGCTCTGATTCAGAGCTAGAAACAATTGTGCAACCTCCCTCAAGTCAAAGCCAATTCATCACAAACAGCTATTGAGGTTATCTTGCACATTTGGAAGTGATTATCCAAAGAGTGGTTATTTCATGTCTGTATACCCTGATCCCATGAGGTATAAAGTCAATATGGAACAGCTCATGACACTAAGTTTTACAGTTCTGTGCCAGCATCCTAAGTGATCAACACGACCCATGAGATATATTCAGCAGACGGCAACACAGACAGTAAGTAGGTGAAGCTGTTCCCCTTTCTGAGCTTTCATAACATTCCTGCTCCACCTTGTGCCCTGGTGCCCTTTTCTTTCCCTGCTAACCACTTTGGTTAACACCAAGTTCGTAACAGTCAAGAGGATGTGAAGCTGCAGCAGTGATCAGATTCCTGAGAGCTGTAGGTCTGCAGAGGTGTAGAGAGCACTGATGCACCAAGAACAGCGCACCAGAGAAAGGTATGTACTAATGGCACCTCTGTAAGCATCAGTCTGACTTCTAGTAAAGACATATCTGAACCGTTCTACAAAATCTAGGACTCTGAATCATGGATAAATGCTCCAGTATGAGGCACTGCCACTAGCTTCATAAATTCTTAGGTTACACTTAGGCCTAGGCAAAATAAGTAAAGTCACAACTAAGTGAATCTCTTACTATGCTCCAATTCTTCTTAATCTCGTTCTTTGCTGGAATTGCACTCAGCTGATACCATTCATTTCTCTCTACATAAGTCAAAGCAAAATGGTGGCATCAGACATCCACAGTTTTAGCAGTCTTTCTATTAGCTCTGCATAGACCTCCCATGGTCAATTCACTCACACATATTGCCATTTAATATTTCATGGTGTTATAACAAAGAGAAAGATTTACCAATCTCAATACGTACTGTGAAAATTGGCTAATTCATGATAAATCATCTTGAATTTTTCAAAAGGCAAATGCTGCAGAAGCATATTGCTATAAAACTAACAGTCTACGTAGGACATATGTTGACAAAGGGCAGAGAGGATTATGGCCTTCAAGTAAATCATTTTTATTTTATATCTTGGCATATTTATGGACCTTATCACTGTAAGGTTTGAACAATTCACAAATACTAATTAACTGAGCCTGTTTAATTATTCTTCCAGCTTACACAGGGGAAACCCTAGACCCAGTCCAATCTAAGTTCTCCTTTAACAATAGATGAGTCAGAAAGAAGGAAGGACAAAACACAGTATGTAATGTTGATACTCACTGACCTAATGCATTTTTCCAAGGTTGTTCAGAACAGAGCAACCTCTGAATTATCTGAACTCACATGCAAGGTCTCATAGTGCCATACATGAAACATTCATAAAACTCTCAGTAGTGGGTCCACATGCTCTATATAATGTGCATAACCAGTAAGGCTTAAACTTGTAAAACATGCATCATTAATAAATATACAAGGCTCATCCCCCCAAACCCAACAATATTTCTTGAAACATTTATAATAAATAAAAATGGATTAAAAAAACTCCATAAAACACAGTTATTATAGTTATAAATCCATCTATCAGATACAGTTATTTCTTGCTAATAACAAGACAGCACCAATTCGATTCTTCTTGTACATGCTTCACTGGAACTACAGAGTAAGCTCTGGTGCAATCATTCTGTTTCATTAAGCTGCTGAAAAAAATCTGTAAGAGCATATAATACGAAAATTATTAGGTTGACTGAAGTAATGCTTGAAGTCCTCACCTCTTAGAAAAAGCTATCTGAAAAATTAAAAAAAAAAAAGAAGAAGAAGAAGAAGAAAGATTTATAGAGGGAGTTATACTGTGTAGGAAAAAAAATTCTGTCTTCTACTCAGCCAGTCAACATGCATCCTAGGTGAAAAAGGTCTCAGACTGTTTAAAGAAAATATCACCTCTCAGCTGTATTTGCTATTTTTGGTACTGTTTTACCTTTACAACATTTGAGAGCCTAAGGCTTCTTTCCTCCAGGCAATTAAATTTAGAGGACAATGGACAAAAGCAGTTAGCCAAACAGCAGCATAATTCCAGCTAGCAGTAGAAATTAGTAACAGTTTCATTCACCTGCCTATGTCTTGCTTTTGTCTTCCTTTAACCATGGTATGTTCAGCTATTTTCAGGACAGAACCTTTGGTGACAGCAACATTGTTCCTATCAAGGCTGTAAATAATATAAAATATTCATAATCATATTAAATAATGCTTGGGAAGGGTAACTATGACAAGTTTGGATGGAATTCAGTACTTACTAGTGTTTAACTGATCATTTTTTTCTAGATAAATTTCCAACTTCAGTGCAGTGCAGAAGGCAAACACAAGCACAGTCTCTAGCCAGGTACAGCTCAACCAGATGCAGTAGAAATGAAGAATGCAGGAAGAGAATCTCATTTTTGGATGAGAGGACACAACAATGAGAATTCAACAGTACCTTTGCTAAATAAAGCTCTGAAAGGATCTTTCCTTCCTTCCATCCCCACAAGTCGATGTCCACATATAAAAAGTGGTACTTCTTCATGAAATAAAATATCAGCATGTTGAATCCTGTGTATCCCTCTGGTGAACAAATCCCTACTTTTAGACAACATAAGATGACACCCATTTCTCACCAAAGTTAAGAGCAGTGTTTTTACTGAATTACAGTCTGGTTTTGATGTGTGGACTTCTGAAGGGAGTGTGGACACTCTCAAAGCAGGGGTCCCCTCCAGGTAAAGTTTCAGAGTACTGTAGGACAGGGTGTACAGTCCAAAGCTTCCCATCCAAAGCACAGCAAAAGTAAACAGATCGATTGGCTGCATTATTGTGAGTATTTCGAGCTGGTAGCTGGAGAGGACACTGCCCCTACATAGAACTCTAATGCAGAAAGGCTTGCCTTTGCATATCTCTGAGAGACTGCTTCCTGCAATGGATGTTCAATAGAAAAGAAGGGCCATTAGCTATCAAGTCTGGGGCAAAAGAATGCTCCTGCTCCTTGGTAATGACAGTACTGCAGTTGTTACTCTCCCTTTTTATTTCGGTCTATAAATTACTCCATTTCAAATTACAAAACACTTTTCTCCAAAATGGGTCATTTACTTTTAAACTAGACAGGTGCAAACCAAGTTGACTGCTGATTTAATTTGGTTAGCAAGCAATTTGTTACTAGAAATTAGTTTTTTAAACAATTTGAAAACAACAGGACTCCTCTCAGTTCTTAGGCTGAACACAACTGGTAAAATAAGAAAGGGAACACCTCTTTGGCAGCACTCCATTCCAACAACTTCTTATTTTTACCAAATGAAAAGATAACCATCATTTAATATGTGTACAGTGAATCTGGCTGTGAGGTCTAGAGAGGCTGTAAGGTCTTATCCTCTCCAATTGGCTGCATTTTATACATTTAGTATTCTGCTCCAACACAAACCAATTAGATCATGCTGATGGATAACATAATTCTCTCTTAAATTCCTTGTGACATTGAATATCCTTGTTTACAGTACTTGACAATGCTATGGTAACTAAAAAAAGGCTGACAAACTTCATAGTTTCCAGACAGCAAGAATGGATCCTGTTAAACTTTGTGTGCATGTTCACAGCTGGCACACTGTCAAGGGGCACTGTAATATGAATTAAGGTCAGCACATGAATCATCATGTCAGTGTATGCACAGCTGGATTCTTAAACATAGTGGTGAGGGCTCATGTCTTCCCACCGCTATATTCACAGATAACCAAATGTACAAGTTCATACTCTCCAAAAATAACCATCAGAACAGCAGAAATAACAACAAAATGCCTTTTTTGCTTGATACTGGTGTCTGTGAATGGATTATTTTTTTTTTCATATAAGAAGTATACAGGTACCATTCTCAGAGTATTCAATTTCATACTCTCATATAGAAAGATGCTATCCTATGTGCATCATCCTTCCCAACACAATATGGCAGTGCCCAGGTGGACAGAAATTCCCTCACATTTTCCAGACAGCTGATTTCTTCGCTTAAATCTTAGTAGCTGTCCTGACAGCCTGAGTCCCTGGTGGAAAGAGCAAGGAGGCCAGGGGAAGAGGACCTCTGTGGTCTAGAACAATAAGCAAGGTCTGTGTCCCCTGGATGAAAGATCCTGAAGCTTGGGTTCACCAGAACTGAAAGCAGCTTCTCAGTTATGCTTAAAAAGGAGGATAACCTCAGTTTCATAGAATGGAGTCAGTTCTTACTTTTTGCCTTTGTAACAAACAAACAAAACAAACAAACAAACAAAAAAAACTAAACTGTTTTTCCCACCTGCTGTTTTTACCACAGACTGTTGTTGTCACAGCAGCACAGAGACCTTAAGCAGCCCAACTGGAGCCCATCTGTGCTGCGGTGGGGATGGGGCTGCACTGCGCCAGGGACAAAGGGACTCAACTCTGCTCTTCCTTCTGGCAAAATGAAGCTGCTGAACTGAAGACCATCATTTGGTATGGATTAAATTAGCCTCCACCTCTGAAGGGCAGTTCCCTCATTTTCTGCTCAAGGAGCAGTGTTAATACACCAGTTATATCCTAGATTTATTCAAAACCTACTCCTGTGCAGACTAAATGCATTGAGTATTTGGCAATATTTCTTATTTAAAAACATGTAATTTGTGTTAGCATCACTTTCTTCTGACTGGAATTAGTTTACACTACATTGAAAATCTCATTCTATTGACCTAAGTGCAAACTAATTTGAGAAAATGAATAACATGTTGAAATAAATTATTTTTCTTCCGTTAAGTTGAATTTGTAAAAAAAAATCCACATGCACTACACTAACTATATAGCATGCTCTTCTTAACAGTAAGAAATGACTGAAATAAAACATACCAGTTCTAAGTGTTATTAAACTTAAGTATTAATGAAATGGAGGATAATGACATAAATGATTATACAAAAATGCCTCTTTTCATATTTTTCTATTTTTTCATAATCACACCACTTAATAAAGCCCCCAAAAGGTACTGTGCCCTGCAAATTTTGATTTATACATCATGTAATTCAGCTGTAGCTCAGGACTGTGTTACTTCTTAGAGGATTAGAGCACATTATTATTTCAGTGTTGCTGCACAAAGACGTTAATTAAGCAGTATACAGATAAGTTCAAAGCCAGTTGAATTCCAGGCCAAGAAAGCTTTCTAACTATCCTTTTAAATGCCTTTTGTAGACATTTATCAAATAATGCAGGTTTCCTTCCTGAAACTGATAAATCTTATTTACATTTCAGGAGTTTGAACCCAGTCCACTCAGAGACTCAGACGAGCAGCGTTTGTATCAGTTCCACAGCAATCCAACCTGCACAGAACTCCCTCCACAAGCTCATACTGCTCCTGCCAGAATTGGTCTGTGTATCCATTTTCTCTGAGCCATGTTTGTGTCAGAGAAACACAAGCCAGAATCTTGTCAGCTGAGCTCACTGCTCGCTGCCTGAGCGCTGCTCCTGCTGCAGCAATAGAGCAGAGTATGTTGATTCCAGGGATAAGATTTACAGCATTTCAAGTTAGTAAATAATGAAAAAGTCATAGCGTATACAAATCATACTTCCAGGGTTTAAATTCTGAAACAGTTTTGTTTTTATTTTTTTTTTTCCTTTGATAGGTTTCAATGGAAGAAACTCTATTTGAAAAGTATAAAAATAACCACAGCTTTTGCTGCAGAATACCAGAAACATACATTACAGGAAAAAATCACAGCTTAAAATAGAAAACCTTAATCAGCGAATGCTGTGAAGCAATGTAACCACTGATGTATTTACAGATGAAAGGAGGTCACAAAACTCAGCCGAAATACTTCATTTTCAGAAACTCCCAATTCTAGTTTAGCTTGTAGCATTAAAAAGAATCCTGTAAATTTACAGTCAAATTATAAGCAGCTAGGGTACACTGTCTTCTCCAGTAAAATATGTACTTCCATATAAATCAAGTTTATAGTTTGCACTGTGCTGTAAATGTGCTAACACTATTCCTTTTAAAAGTGCATTAACAATTCTCAAAACTAGATAGAAGATGCCATTTATAAAGCACATGCCTCCGAAATCCTCCTGAGGGCAAATGATACAAGTGAAGGGCCAGCAGGAGGTAACATATTTGTCACTCACTCTGACACGGGACCAGGACAGCATTTGGAGATCAGTCCACAAAACATGAGATGTATTGAATAAGAGAATTAGAAATGGAAAACAGCTTACAGGATAACAAACTATTTCTTTGCTCATGGTTCCCATGAGTTGGTAACACTGAAGTCTGCAGTGAATTTCACAGAATCACAGAATCATAGAATTGTAGGGGTTGGAAGGGACCTCCAGAGATCATCGAGTCCAACCCCCCTGCCAAAGCAGGTTCCCTACAGCAGGTCGCACAGGTAGGCGTCCAGGCAGGTCTTGAACATCTCCAGAGAAGGAGACTCCACCACCTCCCTGGGCAGCCTGTTCCAGTGCTCCGTCACCTCACTGTAAAGAAGTTCTTGCGCACATTTGTGCGGAACTTCCTATGCTGCAGTTTCCGGCCGTTTCCCCTTGTCCTGTCTCCACTCACCACTGAAAAGAGTCCGGCCTCGCCATTCTGCCCTCCACACCTCAGATATTTATAGACCTGGATCAGGTCCCCTCTCAGTCTAAACAGACCCAGTTCACTCAGCCTTTCTTCATAGGAGAGATGCTCCAGGCCCCTCACCATCTTTGTGGCCCTCCGCTGGACTCTTTCCAAGAGATCCCTGTCTTTTTTGTACTGGGGAGCCCAGAACTGGACGCAGTACTCCAGATGAAGGGCAGGGCACAAGGGCAGAGTAGAGGGGGAGGATCACCTCCCTCGACCTGCTGGCCACGCTCTTTTTAATGCACCCCAGGATGCCATTGGCCCTCTTGGCCACAAGGGCACACTGCTGGCTCATGGCCAACCTGTCATCGACCAGGACACCCAGGTCCCTCTCCGCAGAGCTCCCCTCCAGCAGGTCATCCCCCAACCTGTACTGGTGCATGCAATTATTCCTCCCCAGATGCAAGACTCTACATTTGCTTTTGTTAAACCTCATCCGGTTTTATATCTCAGGATCTCAAACCATAAAACTTTTGCTAGCATTGAACAAAACATTCCAAAAAAGGAATCCCTCCTTGATGTACAGTTTGGATCAAAGCTGAGCCATCGATCACACATAAGAACAATGAACTTCTGCTAATATTTCAGTGAAATTAAGTCAGGTAGGTGATTCACATAAAAAATGGAAATTTGATAGTTTCACACCCCACAGCTGTACAAACATTCTACCTCAAAGACAGTAAAATATTGCTTCTTCACGTCTGCCTGGAAGAGAAAGTTGAGATGTTTCTTTACCAACTGTGGAACAATCCTACCTGAGAAACAAAATGCATTTGGGAATCTAATTTCACCTACTCAATTACTATACATATATATATATATATACATATATATATATACACATATATATATATATACACACACATATATATATATATGTATAGTAATTGAGTATATTAATTGAGTATACATATATATATGTATATATATATATAGTAATTGAGTAGGTGAAATTAGATATATGTATATATATCTATATATATATATATATACACACACACGTATATTTGTTTGTTTGTTTGTTTATATTAATCAAGGCAGATATTTAATGTCCAAATCCCAAGGCAGTCTCAACCTATATTTAGTAATTTCCACTTTACTCAGTAGAGTCTCTGAGGCCTTTTAAGTTTAAAGGGGCTTCTCAATGTAAAAAAGAAACACAAACATTTCTCAAGTTATTCTTTTCCTATAACCCCATTACTTGTTTACAGTAAGAACATTTAGAAATACAAAAATAACTTGAAAAGTCTACAAACTTCATACACTGGAAAATAAGCAGCAAAATCCTCAAGGCACTAAGTTTATCCTTGCAGAAGCAAAAGCCATTGACAATTCCAAACCATATTTCTCAAACAGCAGGTATCAGACACAGGAAAAAATAAATAAATGTTCTGCAATAGAGAACAAATAAGCACTGTCATTCTTTTGCTTTCTAGCTAGAAACAAGTAGACAAAATACAGTGTATAAAATTAGAGATGATTAATTAAATATTTATTGCCATAGGTAAGCCAAGGCTTAGCAATTCACTTCTGCTAAAACAAACAAATAAACAAAAAAAAAAAAAAAAAAAACCAACAACCATGATTTTCTCATTTAATTATGATGGCTTATAATATTACTGTACTAAGAAATACCAAAAAAAAAAAAACACCTGAGCCTGCTATTTTATTATTTCTGATCGATTCCTCTGAGACATAGGCACAGTTTTAATTTGGAAATCCAGCCTCCAAATGCCAGTTTAAACTCAGATCAGATATTAAATCTTCTTTTTGGCCCTATGCTTTTATATGTGCAAATAAAATGTTATAATTGCAGTTAGTGAGTTCTAGTGAGTTAGTCCTTCTAAACTAGAACTTCAAAAGAATTACAATACACAGATTGCTGAGACATTGTTAATACAGACAAAAATAAATAAATAAATAAAAAGAAAGAAAAAGCGCAAAATACAGTGTAAGAGAAACTGAATCTGAACTGATGACTGGATTATCAGAAGTGGGATGACAGCTTGGACCCCTCACTACAGGAAAGACATTGAGGCCCTGGAGTGTGTCCAGAGAAGGGCAACGAAACTGGTGAGTTGAGACGAAACTGGTCTGGAGCACAAGTCTTATGAGGAGCGGCTGAGGGAGCTGGGATTGTTCAGTGTGGAGAAGAGGAGGCTCAGGGGAGACCTCATTGCACTCTACAACTTCCTGAAGGGAGGCTGTGGTGAGGAGGGGTTTGGCCTCTTCTCCCAGGCTACAAACAGGACCCGAGGAAATGGCCACAAATTGTACCAGAGGAGTTTAGGTTGGACATGAGGAAAAACTTTTTCTCTCAGAGCGTGGTCAGGCACTGGAATGGCTGTGAAGAGAGGTGGTGGAGTCGCAGTGTTCAAGAGACGCCTGGATGAGGAGCTACGAGATATGGTTTAGTGCTTGTGGTAGCAGTGGTAGTGGGAGAACAGTTAGACTAGATGATCTTATAGTCGTTTCCAACCCTGTGATTCTGTGATTCTGTGAAGAGCAATGTGAAAAGCCAGGAAGGCAGAAACTAGAATGATTAATATTAAAAACTTAGGAAATTATTGGCTGCAAATGACAAAGGAGGAAAAAGAACTAGAAAGATGAACTGGTGATAGATTTACTGTCACTGTTAAGAGGCTGTGAAAGGACAACAGCTAGCATAACAAAATAGAAGAGAGAAGGTACTGCTAAAGAGGGAGGCAAAAATAAACATCCGTGCTCAGTGCAACTGTAAGTCAGTGTTAAAGTTCAGATTATACCTGTTGAAGCCACTGTATGGGAAAGAACTACTGAAATAATTTAGAGAATTGCAAATATACATTCTAAAATAATGATGGAAAAATAAATGCTTTCATTTAATGTGGCAAAACATTTTCAGTGTCAGGATGAGGCCAGTCACAAGCAGTGTCCCTGAGGGGTCAGTCTTGGGACTAGTGCTCTTCAACATCTTCATCAGTGACACAGACGATGGCATCCTCATCAAGTCTGTGGATGACACCGAGCTGAGAAGTGCAGTTGATACACAGGAAGGAAGGGAAGCCATCCAGGGGGACCTGGACAGGCTGGAGAAGTGGGCCCATGAAAACCTAATGAGGTTCAATAAGGCCAAGTGCAAGGTGCTGCCCTTGGGTCGGGGCAATCCCAGGTATTTATACAAACTGGGGAAGATCTCCCCCAGCAGCCCTGCAGAGAAGTGCCTGGGGATCCTGCTGGACGAGAAGCTGGACATGAGCCAGCAGTGTGTGCTTGCAGCCCAGAAGGCCAACAGTGTTCTGGGCTGCATTAAAAAAGGAGTGTCCAGCAGGGAGGTGTTTGTCCCCCTCTGCTCGGCTCTTGTGAGGCCCCATCACAAGAGTACTGCATCCAGGCCTGGGGCTCCCAGCACAGGAAGGACATGGTGCTCTTGGAGTGGGTCCAGAGGAGGGCCACTAAGATGATCAGAGGGCTGGAGCAGCTCTCCTATGAGGAAAGGTTGAAGGAACTGGGTTTGTTCAGCCTGGAGGGAGAACAGCTGTTTACGAGGGTGGATAGTGATAGGACAAGGGAGAATGGTCTTAAACTGAGACGGGAGGTTTAGGTCAGATGTTAGGAGGAAGTTTTTCACACACAGGATGGTGACGCACTGGAACAGGTTGCCCAGGGAGGCTGTGGATGCCCCATCCCTGGAGGCATTCAAGGCCAGGCTGGATGTGGCTCTGGGCAGCCTGGTCTGGTGGTTGGCGACCCTGCACGTACCAGGGAGGTTGGAACTAAATGATCATTGTGGTCCTTTTCAACTCAGAACATTCTGTTGTTCTATGATTCTGTGCAAACAAAGGCTAAGAAGAGATATGAGAATGTTCACAAATTCAGCAGGGATAAACTCCGCAAAGTGCAGAACAGCAAATGGATACGTGCTACAAATAAACTTCGGCTGAAG
Source organism: Tetrao urogallus (assembly GCF_951394365.1). Lineage (NCBI taxonomy): Eukaryota > Metazoa > Chordata > Aves > Galliformes > Phasianidae > Tetrao > Tetrao urogallus. The sequence continues at coordinate 177,070,361 of NC_136813.1, forward strand.
AAAATCTAGATTCCCAGTAGCAAAAGCAATATTGTAATAGTCCATGATAGGATTAATGGTAGAGAGGACCACAAACTCAGTTTATAGACAGAATATAATGTGGTTGACTGTGATGGTGTACAATTGAACTTCAGGTGCTTACGCTGAAGCATGCAGATGAATAAAAGCTGGCTTGCGAAAAGAGCAATAGAACTTGAGCGACAAAACATTTTCAGAGTTGCTTAAAAGACAGATGAGACCTACTATTAACTTCTCATTTATAAAAAAAAAGCCTATACGTATATTTAGGGCTAAAGGAGCTTTTTGTCAACAGATTCTTCAGTCTGCACATTCAGAATTTCCTGTTAGTGAGAGACACTTATTGTCTTGGCAATGTTTGACAAGTGACAAGGGTATCATTATTTTCTATCTTCCACCACTTGCTACAAACCTTTGAAAAACAAAGTTCTTTAAAGGTAATGATGAATACCAAATAGCACTTAGTCCCTTGCTTACTGGAATTATGAAATACTCTCCACATTCATATTCACAGTACATACACGCCTAATACTACAGAACGCAAACATACACTTTAAACATGTTCACAATTTTTATGATGCTGAACATTACCACTATATAATTAAGAATGTTCTTGAACGTACAGAAAAGGAAAAACACGGGATACGAAATATAAATAAACATTTCATCTTCTGTTTGAACAAAAGATTCAAGAAGTATACCACTCATGTGGTCACAAGATTTCCAATTTTCATCCAACATCCAAATTATAGTCATCATACCAGAACGAAAATCAAAAACACATTCTGTACAACAAGATTCAGATAAATATGCACACATGCTCGTTACAAGTAGAGCACTTCCACACTGCTGAAAGCAGTCACTCATCCAGTTAAAACAAAATGCAAGCAGGCTACCTTCCATGAATGTGCATTTAAGCCTGTCAGGTCCCAGAACTGTATGTAAGCTTCACAAAGCTTCAGGACAGCTGGGATTGTGATCCAACTGAAATACAAAGTAAAGCTTTGGTAGTGGAGGGGTGAAGGAAGGACAACTACCGTTTCAGCAGCAAAGATTCACTGCACATATCTGCACACAGAGACCTGAGGTATTTGCAGAATTTAAAAAGAGCACGCTGCTACAGCTGGAGGGGTTAGAAAAGAGTTCTGATTACTGATTTACCAGCAGTACATCACAGCACTGACAACTGTTATTTGAAAAAATAAATCATAATTTCCCCGGAAACTATCTCACAGAAGGCCAATGTGTGTTTCAGTGACATAGCAGCCTGTGTTTTGCATACAGGAATACAAAGAGCACACTGTACTACCGCAGTTAAATGCATCACTATGTTTATATATGATTCAATCATGAAAACATCTAAAATATGAGCTGCTCTAGCATACAGAAATACAGCAAAGTATTACTAAATTTGCAGGGATGCAAGTCATAATGTTGTAATACCATAATGAACAATAGAAGAAAAAGGAAGTTAAGCACGTATGGTTTGCTCCTGATTCCTACATTTTTTTTGAACATTTCAGAGTTCAGCTGTATTCTTTTACTATTACCAATTGTCCTCTCCGATGTGATGCTAAAATGACTAAACACTATGATTGGTAACACAGTCTATTACCATAGATTGACTATGATATCCCATATTCAGCATTACTCAATTTCTACAGCGTCAAGTGGAAGTATAGAAACTAGAAAGGATATGAAAGCACTGGTTTAAAATGACTGCACAGTGGTATAACACTGTCTTTTCAGACGTCTCCCATAGCACATCACAACACAAACTCACATCTGTGGAAGACGACTTCACGCCCTTCTAAAACATCTGGGTACTACTAAGCCTCAACAGACTTCCCATTGTACACACTTAGAGAAAGGAATTCTCACTGGCACTTTGGAGAGGATTTAGAGAACATACAGTACAGTTCAATTTAGCATTACCCCTCCCCTTTGGATTCCTGTTCTATCTTTCTGAAAAAGTAGCATTTTCAGCAGGAGTTTGTGTTTCCCTGAAGTATCAATATCAAGAAATACCACATCAATCATTTTAAGTGCACAATTCAAATTCTCTTCAACTCGCAGTCCAAATCAGGCTCATTCAGGACCTATTACCAAATCCATAATGCACATCATCTTTAAAACACAAGTGCATGCCTGTGACATAATACGCAAAATAAATCAGTGTGTCAATGAATGCTGATATTTTCACACTGTTTTTCTTACAGTTTCGAGTAGCTTTCTTACTACAGAGCCAGCTACAAAAACATGAACTGTCACGGCACTACAGATGCTAAAGTTCCAGCCAGCCCCTGGTCCTCTCCACCCTGCCCCAGTCCTAGCAGCCTGCCTCAGCCCAGGGACATCAGCCCTCACGCTAGAAGGCTGCTGCAGCAAGGCAGGTCTCCAGCTCCCTCTCCTGCCATGGATCTCCAGGCCTAGCTCACTTGCAGGCCTGTGTCCCAGCCTGGCCTCAGCCAGTCTCCATCCCCTGGGAGGTACCAGGATGGCTGTGTCTGGAGCTGCTCCAGTGCTCTGCCAGGTGGTTAGATTCTGCGCTGCCAGGTTTCTTGCAGAGCCCTCAGTGCTCACAGTCCCCTGACCCCAGAGAAATGCCAGACTTTACGGTGCTTACACTCACATATAAAAATGCAGAAGACAGATCTTAATTAAGTGCATGCAAGGAGTATTTTCTAATAGATTTTGCACTCTACTATACAAGTCAATTATCACCTTTATCATTAAGAAATAACCTATACATTTGTCAAAACTTCTGAAAATGGAAAAAAAAAATTAGACTATTAAGACTCACAATTAGAGATGATTTTCAAAAACTCAAGATTGACTACAGCAGTAACTGTAGCCCCTAAAAGCTTCCAAGAACCGAATGTTTACATAAAAATTGATGTAATACCCAAATTTTATCCCAGTATTTCCCAGTTCTCTCCCAGTGGTCAGAGGCTTGTTGGTGACCTCCTTCAGAATGGTCAGAAATAACAGTACCACTAAAGAGCAAAGTGTACTTCTTTCAATGCCTTCTCTACCTCAAACAAAAAACTCACAGCTTTTTTTAAATAGGAAAAAAATATCAATACAAATTCTCCCTTACATATTTACATTTCAGAAAGACACAAAGCAACATGAGGGAGAAATTAGCCACAATACTGAATGCATCATTATGAACTGGATTACCGAGACTTGCAGCAGGCCTTGGGCTGTCTTGGTGGTCAAGCTCCGTGGCCGCCACCACTAAACAGTAACACGCATGGAAGCTGCATTTTAAAACTCCACATTATTGTTTAATAGCAAACTGTAAAACCAGCAGCTGACCTAAGATGTTGTGGAGCAGAGGAGCATGAGGGCAAGCACCAGAAGGCAATCTGATGTGCTGATATGAGCACGACACCCTCTCTGGGCTGTAAGCAAAGGATGATAGCAGAGGCAGAGTGTACAAAACACAAGGCACTGTCAGTCACAGGCTACTAAAGGAACAGAACACTTCTCCTATGAGGACATGCTAAAAGAGGCTGTGCTGCCTGGAGAAGAGAAGGCTGCAAGGTGACCTGATAATGGCCTTTCAGTATCTAATGCTGAGCTACAGAAAAGAAGGGGACAGACTCTGTAGCAGGGTCTGCTGTGACAAAACAAGGGGAAATGATTTCAAGCATAAAGAAAGCACATTTAGCTTAGATATAAAGAAAAAGTCTTTTACAGTGACAGTGGTGTGGCACTGCAACTGTTTGCCCAGAGATGTGGTGGATGTCTCATCCCTGGAGACATTCAAGGTAAGGCTAGATCAAGCAATCTGATCTAGCTGTGCATGTTCCTGTTCATTGCAGGGGGGGTTGGGCTAGATGATCTTTAAAGGTCCTTTCCAACTCTAAGGATTCCATGATTCTGTAATTCTATGAATGCAGCCTTGGAGACTGGAAGAACAGGAATAATAAAAAGAATAAGTGTTTTGTATCTTGCATATATAAAAAACCCTGAGGTGCAAACACAGAGATGGCCGCAAGTGAGTATAAAAAAATGGCTGTAGCTACCTCAAAGATAGGAGCAAAGGAAGAAAAGAGATTGTAAGTAGTATCCTGGAACTGTCACTCCAGAGAAGGATGCCACAACCCACCACTGAGCCTAGGTGTCACCAGCAGGTCCCTCATCTCCAGCAGGACATGATTTCCCATTCCCTCATCCTGCAACCAAGCCCAGCAATCATATGTAAAGTACTACCTTTTAGGATTTAATTGGGTTAAGTATGTCAGGTTTTCAAAGAGCTGCATGCGTTCATGCTTTCTGCTCCAGCCTACCCACATGACAAAATGATTGATACTGCAGCAACTCATCGGAGAAAATGCAGATATTATAGATGAGTGCAGCATGAAAATACAGGAAAGCGATAGAATGTCCATCACCAGCAACCTTAAAGCAGAGCAATGGTTTAGGTGTGTTCAGTTCTACGGTGGGCTTTCAACTTTTTAAAAATGGTTTTATAGAAAAGAACATGAGTTACACAAAATATCTATATTTATATGCACTAATATTTCTTAAGAGAGTGGGAGACTTTGAAATAGGACTGCAGTTGGAAAGTATTGGAATATTTTAGTGCTGTACAGTGATAAGCAGTTTTTTATTATGTAACGCATTCAGAGATAAGATCTATTTTTAAGTCCATACCTGTATGGAAGAATTATTCAAGCTACAACACTAAACAAGATCGTGCATCAGCAAAAATCTTCACCCTAAAAAATTAAACCATGACTGAAAAGGCCACTGGCCATCATCAGTAGAGCTGGGTCCAACACTGGGGCAAACATTATTATTTCTTAACTATTTTTAAACGTATGTGTGAAAATTCACAAATATAGATATATGTAATTAAAAAAAAAAAAATAGAACTGAAAATAAGAAATCAGTGCTTCTTTATACTTGAGTTACAGAGTAGTTAAACAACTGATCTTGAAGATTTTTCCATGAAAGTAACTTGTTTGGTCTGGCTGCACACTGAGCTGGAAGGCCACCAGAGCAGTCTGTGGCACTCCATTTATGATACCTATAGTGAACAGTACTAAAAAAATGCTAAACTAAAAGGGATCTCATAAAGAACTATATATTTTGGTCTGTTTTATCAAAGCTCCAACTTATACAGAAAATATAAGATATTTCATGTAGAATATATGCATTAATATGTACATACTGTGTTTTAGAAATAAGAATTATTAAATAGATTTAAACATAAATGTGTAATGTACTGTCTCAAAAATTTACAACTCCTCAATATTGAATACATGGTTTCTGAACAAAACCAACTGTGACAGAATGCATAAAACACCTATATACTTCACCAATATTAAGTTTAAAAAAAAAAAAGGAAACAATTATCTTAGAAAAACATAATTGAAAAGATAGATAGAAAAGGCTTGGGTTGCATAATTTACTAATGCTTTGCACAAATCTGAACTTTTTGAGGCCAAACTCACATATGCCCAGATTTAGGCTCCTTGTTATTCACAAAACTTGAGAAATGTCTCATGCAAATAAGTTTCCTAAGTCTAATACATCAGATCTAGAAAATTTTTACAACCTACATGTTACTATGGTAACTTTTTGTTTTTTCAAAATGTAAATTAACAGTGAGGCTACATTACAAACTCTTCATTTCCATTGTGCTTGTACATAATCTTTCCTTGCATACGGATTGAGAAAAAATCTCTTTATTTTATACCACTACAGTCTGTACTAAAAGATGAAGTTACATTAAGAGGTCGTGATTAAATCACAGTTGGTAAACACACCTCTGCTTAACCCTGACCACTTGTAAACCATAAACAAACCCAGGAGAAAGCAATCAAACAAATGAGTAGTTCTATGTCAAAGGTTTCTCTGTTTGGCTTTTGTAATTGTAAACTATTAGAAAATTAAAGTACGCTGCAAATTGCAGTCTTTTTTATGCTGTTCTTACTGTTAATTCTATGAAAACCGTGCTGTTTTTTTTTCCTCTCCTTTTCTGTTAAAAAAAAAAAAAAAAATGGAGCAGAAAATATGATTGCTTTGTTTTCTTACAAAGGAAGTTGTGTTTTGACATGCCACTCTATTACAGGACAGCTTCACTGAATTCAGGAACCTGCCTACCTAAAGGTACACAGGTGTCTGCAATTCCCATTACAGTGAACAGGAACTATAGGAATCCAGAGATGGATCTGTCGTTTTCAGCATCACCTCATAAAGTAATAGCATTAGTATGAATCAGAAAGACAAGCTACTCCCTTTAATTTGACTTTCATCATTTGTCTGCTGAAAAAGGGAGCTTTGCAAATCTCATCTACTTCTGAACTGAAAGTCATTTTCAAACTACTCATTAAAATACCTGTAACAAACAGAGAATCTACATTCATTCCAGATCCATAATGCAAATTATTAGATATGCATTATTTATGTGGACTGAGTTTAATATTAAGAATTATCAATATAATTTGGTTTAGCTCTCATTGTAACAGAGCTCACCAAACTGAAGAAAACTTTAAAGAGCAAGAGAATAATAAAATGCATATAAAAATAGATAAGCTTGACCATATACAGAATTGAGTCTCCCCTCCCCAGTGTGGGCATTTGTTCTTGTTTCCTAAGGACCAGTCACCCTGTAAGTTTGCAATTCTGAGTCATCTAGTGAAAAATTTCCATGCAATAAAGAAAAGGTAATTATGAAAAGGGCATCAATTCCTCATTCACCTTAGTTCTCTGTTAGAATGTATTCTAAAGCAACTAAAACAGAACACTGGTAATACCTCAATGTCCTGATGCCCATTGTACGAGTGGCCATATTCTAACCTAAAAATCATCCTGGAGGAATTCTGTACTGGGAAGAGGGACAGTCAAGGCTACGCAAGCATATAGACAAAACTAGAAAGGAAACTGTCTGTCAGGGAGCCTATAATTTAAGAGAAAATCCATGATATTTGAGAGTCATAACAGATCCACTGACAATCTACTTTTTCCCCAGTGTTCCCATACATGCTTGAAGAATGAAGCTGTGGCTGTTTGGCATAGCACACAGGACAGAAGGCAGGTGTGCTGGAAGTGGACAAGGACTCCTTGAAATTAAGCAATTCTAGCTGTCAAGAAGCATTAATACAACCATAAATACCAGAAGGAAGAGTGCAAGCAGGAATAAACCAGGCTCTTTTCAGTGGTCCCCACTAAAAGGACAAGAGAGAATGTATACAAGCTGGAACACAGGAGATTGCACCTGAACAAAAGCAAGAATTTCTGTGCTGTGCAGGTGATGCACAACTGACATAGGTTGCCTGGAGGCTGTGGAGTCTCGTCCTTGGATGTCCCCTGAAGCCTCCTGGACACAGCCTTGGGTGTCTCTGCTGGGGCAGAGGTTGGGCCAGGTGAATTGCAGAGGTCCATTCCCACCCCAGTCAGTCTATGATTATTTGCTTGTGCTTTATGTATTTATTTATTTAATGTGTGTACTTTCGTGAACTGTGAGCTTCTCTAGATTTCTTAATGGCTAGTTTGCAATGGTACAGCTCTGGCTTTAGGTATGCCTCAATGCGTACTAAAACAGAAGCTGATATTATGAGTACTAATAATTCACTGTACAGGAGTATGCAATTGCACATAGTATACATACCTAACTTTTAGAATCTCTGGAGCCAGAAAAATAACCTCATTTTACCAGAAAAATGACAGTCTCATCAGGAGTTGGAGTGAGGAGTTGACTCAGTATGGAGCAAAGAACAGGTGTAATAAGCCAAACCTGCCTAAGTGAAGCATAAGCTTTAATTGGTTGGTTTGCAAAACTCTTCTGTAACAATTACTTTGCAGATACAAGTTATTTGATTCACAAATCTTACAGATAGGAAAAGATGCTTTCTCAAGCCAGTGAACCAAGGCAAAAGTGAGCTGAAGAACCATTGAATGCTGCGAACATTGCTAAAGTGGGCTTAAAGAAGCTCACCATCAGCTTGGTGACAAGATTTCATTCCCAACATAAAAAAATATAAAAAACTTAAAATAGTATTCATTTTCTCTAACCACCACATTGCCACCTTTAGCCTTTCAGTTTAGTTTCTGAAGGCTGTTACCAGGGACACTTTTCATTTTAAGCTTATTTTAAAAAGTGAAAAGCCATGTGTGGTTTGTGAAATGCTTTGGGGCTCAAGAAAGCGCCACACAAAGGAAAAACTGATACAACACAAAGGAAAATGGGACATATATGGAAAAAAGCGACAGGAATGGAAAGTTGAAAAGTTTCAGTCAAACAGAGCTATTAGTCTGCAATGATGCAAAGAAAGAAGTAGCACAAAACAAGTGAGTTTTATCTCTAAAGATTTGACTCGAAGTCTCACCAGCATCCATTATAATTCTGCAACAGTCAAGGCAGCATCTGGTACAGTTTGTGTACCTTTTTGGCCAAGTATACAAAAATGCTTACAGCAGTTATGAGATCTCGCAATAAATGAAGCTGAAGAATCTACTTCATCTACTGATATGTATTCAGAAAAACAAAAGCAAAAGCAAGAATGAAAGAGGAACCCAGAAGCACATCTCTTTTTTTTTTTTTTTTTTTTTTTTTTAATGGCTAAATGACTAAATAATACTTTTAAAGCATTAACAGATAATGGGAACTGCCAATGCACAGGAAAAGGAAGCATCTCACAATCATTTTAGTTTAATCTCAATTAGTTCATAGCCGTAAGCAAGGTGATACTCAAGCGGTGACCATTTCAAATAACTGTTTGATTCTCTTGAGGCTAAAAGTATTCCCAGATCCATCATGCACAGCTCTAAAACATGTACAACACTGAATAATGGAGCAGAGCTGTGTTTCTTTTTTTCCTTAAAGCCATAAATTTGTATCGAAAGAATTATGCAGAAAACCATGTAATTTAATATAATAAAAGCTGTAGTAAAGTACAAAAGATACCATAAAACATCATTGTCATGATTAATTAGTGCTCACTACACAGCCACATAAAATGTGGGTGCTTTCTGACAAACTACTGTAAAGGTATAAAGAAATTTTTACTTTTCATTACAGAATCTTATAAAAGATTTCCTATATCCTGTCTTTAAATAAATATTAATGCTGCTCAGGGAAGAAACACCTGGTATTCAGCTCTCCTACACCTCCAAGCAGAACAGCTCTGCAGTGTGTAGCTGTTCCAGAGGCATGAACAAATTCCAGATAAGACGGGCTCCAAGTACAAGCTGTGGTGTGTGACACCAACAGCAGACTATGTCTAGGTCTGCCTATTTCTATTTAACAAGTGACCTCTGTTTTCCTACACATCTTCTGTCGGCACAGCTTGCTGCTTTTCATTTTGAAATTGGATTTAAAACCACACAGAAATAAAAATTGGATGGCATTGCATCAAGGTGGAACAAATTCTTAGCTACAAATCGCCATTTTTCAACAGTCACCGCAATCAGCTGTGCATTTTCATCAGTGATGAGAAAGAACCTGCAGACTGTGCTCATAACAATCTGCATCAGCAGAAGTGACCCACTGTTTCACAGCTACTGTAACAGCTTCACTGCTCAGAAAATATTGCCCACACAGTCCGTCTTTCATAAGCCCAAAAAGATGAAAATCAGAAAGTACAGAAACTGGACTAGATGGTGGGTGTGATAGCACAGTCCACCAAGATCGGCAGTGCACTCCATGGTCTTCAAACTGGTATGGAGCTTGGCATTATTGTGTTCATTGTGGTCTTCCAGTACTTGAAGGGAGCATATGAAAAGGGGCACAGCTGTTTACGAGGGTGGAAAGTGATAGGACAAGGGAGAATGGTCTTAAACTGAGACAGGGGAGGTTTAGGTCAGGTATTAGGAGGAAGTTTTTCACACACAGGATGGTGACACACTGAACAGGCTGCCCAAGGAGGTTGTGGATGCCCCATCCCTGGAGGTATTCAAGGCCAGGCTGGATGTGGCTCTGGGCAGCCTGGTCTGGTGATTGGCAACCCTGCATATAGCAGGGGGATTTAAACCAGATGATCATTCTGGTCCTTTTCGACTCAGGCAATTCTATGATTCTATGATATGATTCTGTGGTTCTTCTCAGACCTGACTCTGCAAGTTCAAGCCTTCAGCTTAGTCAGTGTTGCAATATAGCAGTCAAAGTTGATGGGTTCCAGGAAAACCAGAAATACCTTTCACCCCTTTCCTACCATAAAATACAGTGCTCATAACTTTGCCCACGGTGGGCTGTGTCTTGAACTTCTTCTATGATGTGGAATTCACATGTTGCTACTCCATAGACTACTGTTTTGATTCTGCCTCATAGTGGCTCCATCTCATTACCAGTAATGGTGCACTCCAAAACTCTGGATGCATTTTTTTCATCGTGGAGGAATTCAGCTACTTACATTCTCTTCATGTGCACTTCCATGTCAGACACCAACGTGTCAGACTGCCCCTGTGCTACCATTTGTCACACATCAGCAAAACGTAATGGAACACTGGTGGGAAAGTTCAGCCTCTTCTGCCATACCATCAACATCCGCCTCCAATGCAATGGGTAAAAATAATAAAATAGGAGGCATTATTTCTGGATCATTCCTCATTCTAATTTCACTGCTCTTTGTATATGAAGAATGAACAGAGTAAGGCCCTATTTCATGACACCCTGAAGTCCTGAAGAACTTGCAGAGTAAAAAGCTCTTAAAAAATTAACTGTTAGCTACCTCAGTTTATTTTCTGACACGTCCCAGAAGTCATAAATCATGAGATTTTCTGCTTGTTTTTTTTTCAATTACATCTCTAACTCAGAAAGTGGTTAGCTAATAAAATACCCAAACCACTGGGAGAGATTTCATATACTGCTTTATCCTCTGAATTCCTTCAGATCCCAGTGTATCTTCTCATAAGCCTTCACTTAATCAGTTAACAGAAAACTGCCCTAAAGTCAGATGCTTCCTAAAGCCCTTTCAGCTTTCTAAATACATTTCAGGTAAGCTAGCATTTTGGAGGATAAGACCTGAAGGAGCTTCAAGAGGTCACCTAGTCCACCTGTCTGCTTCAACTTGATGATGCTATTCCTAACACATGACCTTTTGACCTGAAAGTAAAACTCTCCTGTTTCACAGCTTCCCAAGGAAATCTATTGCAGTCCTTAACTGTCCTTGCCATCTGTAATTCTTCCCTGATGTTTAGCACAAATTTCCTTTGCTACTCTTTTTCCTGATATCGAGCTTAAAGTCTCCCTCAATTCAGTTTGTGCCTACTGCTTCTCACCATCTTCTCACTTTTCAGAAAGAACAGTTTGTTACTCTTGAGGCAAAATTTTATCCACTGAAAACTCCTACCAACACAGCAGTCACTTGTCTAAACATAATGACCTCGACCTCTTCATTACTCCTTTCTAGGTCAGATCTTCTATCGTTGCATTTCATCCCCTTGTTCTCCTGTGTATCCACCTAATTCGGCCTACATCTCTCTTCATATGATTGCTGTTAAGCATCTACACTTTGGAATAAAATATGGCCTTGTAGCATGGTAGAAAGAAACTGAGATCCAAATTACACTGGTTTATTGTAAAACCAATTTTTCACATTAGCAGACTTCTACAGTCCTCCTCACGGTCAAAAATAATAAATCTCTCACACAAAAACATGCATTAGCATTGCATCTGCTTTTAGAATATATTTCGATAGGTATTGATCCATTACATTATTTTTCTGATTATTTATATGTTAATTTGTTGTTTGGATATATTTCAAACATGTTACTCATTGCTTTTCACAAGACTAATGACAATTAGTAGGAAGATCTATTGTTCTGACTAGCATTTCTCATGAACGGATGTAGTGCCAAAGGTAAAACATAATGAATAGGCAGTTTCATTACACTGTGTTGGTTTTCTAGAGCACACATAATAAGCACATTTAGGCAAATAATCGGATTTTGCTATTAAATAGAATCCTTTCTCACTAAAGGTTTAAAGTAGCAAGAGGATATAATTTCTGAGCAAAATAAATATCCACTAATATCCTGACACTGGATGTAACAGATACCTGGCCTGGACTCGTATGAACATACGCTGGAGCTGACTGGTCATACACAGGTGAGCCACTGATTCCAAGTGGGACACCTACATACCACCAAAAAACAAACACTGTTGTTATCACTGAGACAAAAGCTTGTGTTGCTCATTTTCTTCATATAATTATATTTAAAAATATATATTTTATAATATAAATGAGGACCTTTACGTATATTTGTATTAGTGAACTTATGTTAAAGATATATTTTTTTTATCAATACTATATTGAACTCTTGATCTCTAAATACATGCTTTTTTTCTCTCAATGCTTTAAATTCAGTTAAAGATATCTCAATGCGTATGCCTTGTTTTAATTCCAGCTTCATTTCTGATACAGTAAAGATCAAATGTGCACGTCCACTTAGAAATAAGAGAAATAGAGAGTAATCAACAGATCTGACAAGTACACAATTTTGTATGATGTGAATCACATCAGTCTACAGTGCTGCCTTTCTTAATAGGTAGTGCTAGTAAATACTGAGAAGGGTCAGCATTTCCTCACTTGTGCTCTTGGGGCACGAAAACGGGCAGACAAAAAAGACTACTGAAAATCTGTTACTAATTTCTTTTGTCAGATTACTCAGTCAGGAAAAGTAGGGGTTTTATACCATCTATGGTGCACTGTGAAGACAAATGCATCTGTAATTTTCATCACTCAAAACCAAAGATTATTTTGAAGCTGCCTTCTATGCACAGAAAAACTACCAGACTCCCCCTCTCTGTATCTCCTGGCACAACCAGACACCAGACAGAAACACCTCTCTAACCTCCCTGAAAAGGAAACTTTTGAGAATTCTGTCTGCGTGACTTCTCTATCCTAACATAAATACATAAGAAAATGAGAAAATAAATAAATAATAAAAAAAAACCAAAACCTTTCAAATACATATTATTTCCTTGTGCAGCACATACTCAAGTTCATGGTTTTTTAACAGTCAAATCTGTTTCCTTGAATGAGAAGGCAGTCCCTCCACTCCAGCATCCTGCACCCCTCTCCAATCTGTCATGCTGCTCTGAGAATCACACTCCTATCTGCCTCTTCACTGACCAGTAAAACAGGATGAACAGGAGAAAATAACTATACAACAGTTTGCTAAAAGCAACTGAACACCAAAAAGCAGAAACATTTACATCTGAGACAAACTGTTCTCAACTCAGATCTCATATATATAGGTAACATACACAGCACATGTTGTATGCAAGGTCCCTTACTGTTTCGAGGCACAGGGCAAATGGAAAAAAACAAACAAAAAAAAAAACAAAAAACCTCTAACATAAAAGCAAACTTTTTTCCCACATTCTTAAGGGCAGTTTTCTTTCTCGCTTTGTCTCAAGTCATTTTTTGGAATGTTTTAAATATGAAATAAAAACAAATCTTAAGGGGAATATTAGCTCTCCTAATAAATCACATTCAAGTTCTTTCAATGGATACTGCAGGATTCTCAGAAAGTTTCAGAAGACAAGTCCTCTACTCAAATGTTTGATACAGCAGTCCATATTAGTCCTAGCAACTACACAAAGCTGTGAGGTTAGAGTAACAGAAAGCTCCTAAGAAATAATCTCATCAACAGAGGTTTTTGCATGTTAGCAGTGGGGTAGCATTTGCATAGCATTTGGTAGCATAGCATTTGGGGCTACCTAAATGAAATAATATGGCCTGGATATTTCCAGTTGCAAAATGTACATCCTAAAAACACATTAAAAATGTATAAAATATTCCCATAGTTTTACAGCAGGTTAGTATCTTACAATCTGTAAAAAGTGTCAGATTAAAGATATTAACATTAAGAATAACCTTAACCAAGATATTATGAGTAAGAAATGTGCTTTTTAGAAGTAAGCACTGAAGTGTTTTCACTGTTGTGACACTGATTCCTCTAAATGTTCCTGACAGAAAAGTGTCAGTCAGAGTGTAACCAACAACTGCAAACTTCTGCCTAGGGCAGAAAAAAAGATAACTATGAAAGATGTGCTAAACAGGTCCACTATTCGTATATACCCACATATGCTAAATTTGCACAGGTGATAATAAAATTCTGGTTTATAACTATAATAATCAGTTTATAACAGAAGTATCAGAATTCTCCCGCCTCTACTCAACTACTGCCTATTTTACATTGCTTGCTCCAGAGATTTTACCCAGCAGATTAAGGATGCAGTTTTGAGACCTTAATGCTCCACTTCTTTCTGTTTTGAGTCTTGGGACTGAACCCGTGTTTCTGTTTAGTCCCGCTCATAAATGATTCAAAATATTAATTTGCCCTTGATAGATGAGGTGTTCTAGGCTCTTAATTAACAACCACAGGATTAAAAAAAAAAAAAAAAAAAAATGGTTCAAGGTATATATTAGGCTGTAATGCATCCTGGATGCAGTATACTCGTGCCCTTCCAAAGTTTACCCCTTTGCTGCACTGTTTTCCACGGTATTCAAAGACATACTTAGAAAGCGTATCCTTTACCTTTCCCCACCATTACTGTGCCTGAATGGTTAAATGCTCCGTTAGGTGAAAGGGTGAGTGTCTGGGGCAGAGGAGAGCCCACAATTAGTGTGCATAGCACCAACTCAGTTTTTTTTTCCCCCGGCTCTCTTTGAAAGAGAATTACAGAGTATAAATAATTTAAAACCAGACTCGGGTAGTGAAAGTAACTCCTTATTTTAATTGTCAGTTGTGTATGCAAAAAAAAAAGAAAGGTGCAGATATTTCAGTTCTCCAGACCTCTTCACAGTGACTGGGGTTGACTGGGGCGCATTAAACTGCTTTGCAGGAAGATCAGACCGGCTTGGGACTGCAATTACGAATCACAATGCCCTTTTCTGGGTTCACAGCTCTATTCATCTTATAGAAACACTGAAGGACAGATTGGACAGAGGGGAACGGATTAGCCACAGGATGACCTGTATTTCCACACAAAAGCCTAAGTGTGGAAAAAATGGCACCCTGTGTCACCCATTCTTCACTTCCTGAAAAAAACATATTCATGAAAATAAACCTTTAAACAGCTCTTTCCCACTCATCTCAGAACAAGCACTCATTGTCTCTTGCGCAGTTTAAACTGCAGCAATGTAAGGCTGCTACAAAATCGCCTTAACTCAGAAATTTGTGTTAAAATATTTAAGAATGAAGACAGGTCTACTTAGAAAAAAATGTAAGTTCAGCATAGGAACTAAAAAGAAAACATAACAGCGTGAAAACTCTCAGTAGACCACAGTAACACACAATAGCGTATCTATGAATATGACTGAAGGAGGATTTGCTTCTGGTAGTAAGTTTTAGTTGGATATCATCAAAGTTATACTCTGTAGCCATGCAGCATGGCTGAAATTGTCAAAATTTCTTGTGTTAATAGGTGGCAAGAGTTTAACAGATAACATCACTAATTCAAAGTGACTAAAGGGAAAATTATACAGAAAAAGAAAAAGAAAAAAAAAGCAAATGGCAATCATTTAGAGATGTAAGACGTGAAGGTGATGTCAGTTTTCCATTAAGACTGGCCTTTGGAAAAATACTAAGCTGTAAATAATACAAAACAATCAAAAATGGAGAGAGTGCACATTAATAAATTAAGTCAGACCTTTAATTAATTCTTCATGTCATTCTTCTTACATCAGTTGTCTCACAAACAAAAGGAATGTATGCTGTATAAACTTGTACTGTCAAACTGTCTCAGGAGATGCATGCTATCAGCTCATCTGATCGAGCTTGGCAAACGGGTGGCTTACTTGTTTGCTGCTTGGGACCACAGGAAATTATCCTTCTGCACAAGAAACAATCACATGAAAATGTCCAAGTATTTAACTTCGGGATTCAACCGCACAGCGGAGTTGCAAACAATGAGCCCATGTACTTCATTAGGCTCCGATGGGAAATTAATCTTTTTGCCAGGAAATCAACAGCCTAGCACCATTATGTGTAATGA
Source organism: Tetrao urogallus (assembly GCF_951394365.1). Lineage (NCBI taxonomy): Eukaryota > Metazoa > Chordata > Aves > Galliformes > Phasianidae > Tetrao > Tetrao urogallus. The sequence goes on from NC_136813.1 coordinate 177,086,340, forward strand.
GACACACCATTCCCAACTTTTTAATAAAATCTGAATGCAAAGGGCTAACTCAAATATCAGAGAATAACTCCACATCTTCTGGAGGTAACTGCCATCTCACGTGTTCTTCTTGATACATATCTGTTCAGTAAACCAGCGTGGTAGACTTATGGTTAAATGCTTTGCTGGTCGTTCCCTCACTTTGCTTTCCCTTGCTTTCTTAGTGCAGGCTTCAAAACAAAAAAGTAGAAAATTCCATGCTGCTTTTGCTAATTGTTTACAATATGCAGCTTAAGTCTTCTATTATCTATTCCTCCTCCTCCTACATGCCTGCTTTTCAATCCATGGTGGCTAGAACTATCATTTTTATTAGATATTCTGAAAGTTCCTCAGAGAGAAGAATTCAGTTATATCACCTCGAGTTTCAGCCAATTCCACTGCACTGCTCCATGTCAGGACTGAAACCAGGGGGGGTGACAACGTGCACTGGTGAAGTAATTGTACACAGGGATGGGAACGCTGTTGTGCAGATGAGCAGCGGTCAGGAAGGGCCGACAAGCAGCCCCCACACACACAGTCTGTATTTACCACAAGTACATGGGTCACAGTGTTAAAGAAGAAATAAAAAAGAAATATTTTCTTCACGAGTATAAACAGACCAGTGTAATTAAGTTACCCAACAAGCTCCACGGCTTCAGCTTTCTCCCTGTGCTCAGAAAGTGAAGAGCGGCTATAAAAGCTGGAGGAGAAGCAGTGGAAAACGTGTTGAAGTGCTGGGTGCATGGCCATGGTTTCTGCCTTCACATATTAACTTAGTAGCAGTTTTCCATCCCATAATGCAAGAAGAAATACTTTAAGTGATACTAAATGCTTCTTCCATTATGGATTTTTTGGGGTAACATGGGTCTAAAAATCAAGGAGCAAAAGACATTTAAAAAAAGAAAAGAAAGGAGAAAGAAAGAAGCAGCATCATGCAAATGCTGACCAAAAAAAAAAAAAAAAATAGCCTGAGATGCCGGGCTATATTTCTTTCTGCTGTATCTCCTCAAAATGAGTCATCTGATTAGACAGAGATACACAAACAGACCAGTCCGAGCATTTTAAAGGCATGCTTTAAAGGCACTGCACCCAATGCAACTAAAGCATGGGCTCCTTTCTTAAAGGAGAAATCTCTGGCACCATCGGTTTTTTGGACACCGGTTTCTAGACCAAGCAAACTGGGCAAATCCCTGTTTTTTTGTCCCAGGAAAAATCAGCACAAAGGCACAGCCCGGCGGTGCGACGCCCCGCGCTGCAGTACCGCCAGCAGAGGCCCTTCCACAGGCGCAGGGCAGGCACTCTGCCCAGCCCGGAAAGAAACTTTGTCCCAGGCACAGAAAACTTTTTCTCCTCACTTTGCAGAGCTCCACAGCCAGCCCGGCTGCCTTCTCCAGAAGCCACCACCTCGACTGCACTACCATGACAAAAAGGAATACGTGGGTCTGTCAAAACCCCCATGTTTCTGCGTTATGCTTCTTAAGGAACAGCATCCTTCTCATAAGCCACCCAGTATAACTACATCTCTCAGGATTCACGCTCGTATCTCAGAGCAGTTTCCTTTATAGATAAGGAAAGGAATCATTATTACAACACGGAAAAAAAAAAATTAAAAATTTTTAAAAAATAAGTGTAATTTCCCGGTGAAGGAAAGAAGATAAGGAAACAAAACTAGAAACACAGGAGCGTTGCTCCCTAAGAAAATTCCTCTATCCACTTAATCAAACGCTTTCTTTTCCCACCCAACTCACACAGCAAATAAAGAGAAAATAAACTGTAATATAAAACCCGCCGCCCCATCTGAGCTGTTCTCTCCGACAAATTGCAATCACAGTTTTCTGACCGCAAGGTAGAAAAAACAGAGCCTTGAAAGCATGCAAAGGCCTCTGCTCCTGTTGGGGCAGCGAGGAGGAGGACGCTGCATGCCCAGGATTTGCTCTGCCCTGCCCTTTCCATAGAACTTTAGTGCCATCTATTGAAAACTTACTGAACAAGGAAGAGGGAAAGGATGCCTATTGATTCGGTATAAAAATAAGACGTTTACTTGTTAAGGGGTTTTTGGTTTATTAATACTCCCATGACGACTGCTGTTCGGTGGTCATCTGACAGCAACAAATATTTCCTATGCACCGGACGTACCCCACAGAGCCATGAGACGTCCACTAAAATGCAGAATGCAATCACACCGATTTTATACATCTATGCATTTACCAAGAACGTAAGTCCAAAGCTCGCTATTTGCTAACGAAACAAACACGAGAAGGCTTTAAGCGGCAAGAAAAAAAACAAACAAACAAAAAAAAACCCCAAAAAAACAAAAAACAAACAACAACAACAACAAAAAATAAAAACGGCGTGGAAGCACTGCTGTAAATAGAACATACTGGAAACAGTAAAAAATAATTAAGGCACCTCGTACAGACCGTAGTATTAAAGAACAGGGTATGTAGACATGCAGATATAATTACCTTCTTTAAGAAACTGTGAGTGGATGACAAATATAAGAAAACAGCAGATCGCTGCTCCTGCTAGTGCCCATAAAGCTTTCAAGAGCTGCATCTCGGTCTGAAACTCAGTAAATACCCAGAAAGTCACACAATGAATTTCCACAGCGATGCATCAACGCTTCCCTCTGTGCGCCAGGCGCGGCGGCTCCCGGCAGGGACCACACTCCCGAGCAGGGCGGGCGAGCCCGGGGCTGCGGAGGAGGGGCCGGGGCTTCACACCCCGCGCGGGGGCAGCGGCAGCGCCGCGCTCTCCTCGCCGAGGCGGCCGGCGCGGGGCCCCATGAATCAGCGCTCCGTGTCCGCGGGAGCCGCGCCGAGCCGGCGGCGGGGGCAGGGAGGCCGGCAGCGCCGGGCAGGTTGCGCAACAGCGCCCGCTGCGCCGCGGGGCCGCCGCCGCCGCCGCCCGCTCAGGGCGCGCCGCCGCCGGGCGGCGCGGGGCGAGCGGGGGCCGGGCCCATCCCGGGGAGGCTCCGCGGGAGCCGCTGCAGCATCGCCGGGATGCGGGAGCCGCTCGCCGCCTCACTCCTTCTCTCGCTCGTCGGGCCGCCGCTCCGCCACTCGCTGCCACGGCTCGGGGAGGAGGGAGGGAGAGAGAGAGCGAGCGAGCGAGCGGGGAGGGGAGGGAGCGGAGGGAGGGAGGGATTTCTCTTTACTGCAACTTCTCCCGGCTGGCGGCAATTTGTTGCACCCCCCGCCTCCTCCTCCCCCGGCTCGGAGATCCTCGAGATCCTCCGTGGCGCGGAGGGACTCGGCTCAGCCCGACATCCTCGGCGGCGCGGGGACGGCCGCCCTCCGCTCGGCTCCGCGCCTCCCGCCTCGGGGGCTCCGCTTCTTCCCTCGTCCGTCCCCGTCCCGGCGCCGCTGCCCGGCGGTGACACCGCAGAGCGCCCTCCGAACGCCGGGCTACGGCGGGAGCGAGCTCAGTCTACAGGTTGATGCTCCCGTCGCAGCCATCGCCGCGGAAAGCGAGAGCGCAAATGAAGGAATGCCATAAATCACCCTTCTTTAAAAAAAAAAAAAAAAAAAAAAGCCAAGGCTGTGGTTTTGCTGCCGCCCGCCCGCTCGCTCCAGGGGAAGGGCCGAGCTGCGGTACAGAAGCGGCTCCCCATGCAGCCGGGGGGCGGGCAGGCCGCGGGACCGCTGCGGCGCGGAGCTGGGAGGGCCGCCCCGACGGCCGGGAGTGCCCGCCGAGGGCTGCCGGCCCCGATCTCCTCGCCGGGAAGGCGCGTTGGGGCGACGGAGGGAGCGAGAGCCGCGGGGCGGGAGGGGGCGCGGGCGCTGCGGGAGCGCCCTGGCGCGCTGCTCCGCGGACGGCGGGAAGGTACCGCGATCCCCAGCCGGCTGCGGGGGGACTGCGCGGCGTTACCGGCGGGAGCGGAGCGGTGGCGGCCGCCGCGTTACCCCGGGTTATCCGGGATAGGCAGCAGCGCATCCGTAGTTTGGAGATCCAAACCAAGTAAGAGAATGCTTGCGAAGCTGTGCTTTCATAGCTCTTTGGTGAAATGTTTGCATTTATGCTGATTTTTTGGTAATACTCATTACTGGCATATTTTCTTAGTTTTTAAGAACCGGCAGGTGCTCAAGAGGCTTGGAAGGACGGATTAATAGAGTATCAGTGTTTCTGTTGGGCAAACATTTTCCTGTTGACGGTGTGCAGTTTTGTTTGTTTGTTTGTTTTTTGCTGATAGCACAGAGAAACACTGAAAACTATCTCTGGAATTTTAAACTTCACACAAATCCCTATAAACCCATTTATTGTATTCACTGTATTTGAAGATTACAGCAATGCAATGTTAAAGCAATGTCAGAGCTACAGTAGAGATACTCCATGTAAATCTTTAATTCTCAAATGTACCCTTTGGTGAGAAATTGGCCATGCTTGGGCTCAGTTCAAGTTGGGTTTTGTTTGTTGCCTTCTGGATGAAGAGGAAACAGGTTGAGTAACTAAAGAAAATTCATATATTTACACTTAAGCAGTCCTAAGAAAATCGCACAACCCTACCAAACACCTTGAAAAAATGTTTTGGTTTTTTTTAAGTCTCCAGATATGTAGATTTTGAAGGTGTCTCAACAGTTTATGCAGTTCTGCATCAGCAACACGTACCGTTCTGTGTGAACATGCAAAGCTAGTAGGGAGATATCATGGCAAATTTTACATACTGCCTTCCAAAAAGCACACAAAGAGACACTGCTAGCAGACTGAAATCCCTTGTTTGCTCCTTTGAGGTTCATTGCGACAGTGCAGCCCCCATGTTCTTTGATTTTAAGCTGGTCTTACTTTGTGGAGCTCCTGCATGAGGCAAACACTCCTGGGCTCTAGCAGCCTTTGGAGCAGACCCTTTCAGAAGAACGACATCAGAACGCAGCGCTGTGCCTCCAGCCACAGGGGAGTCCCTCCACACACACAGTGGTGTAAGTGGGAGCAAAATCTGGTTCAGCACTCACACAGTACGGAGATATTTAGTCTCATAGCAACAAGGGATTCCAGAAGACTTCCCATTTGGGAGGACAGTGGTACCTGGCAACGATGCTTGCTGTACTAAATATGGTGTGCTGTGCTTTTTGCATTTTCTTGACAGACTTGGACCTTTCAGGTATAGGATGATCCCTGTTCAAAAATAGCCACCTTCAAATTCTTGACTTGTTACCTACGTAAAGATTTATAAGATATTAAAGATTTATAAGATATTATAAGAAATTTAAGAAATTAATAAGATATTAGTCCAGCATGGACTTCTCTGGAAGACTTTTAAGAATAAATTCCCCTTACTAAAACACCCCGTGACCTTTCAGCCTATTAAGGTTTGAACCCCAACTAATGCAGTAACACCTGTCCAACAGTTCGCAAGCTGCTTGGGCCAAGAGATTTATAGCACCAACTCACTGTTTGTTTCCAGGTTTTTGCCAAAGCTTTGACCTCAGGCATCTCCAGTAATGCAGAAGCAAAAAGCTCTTGTCCCAGCAATAGCTTCTATCTGGAAACCACTCCGCAGGGAATCTTCCACTTGTGTTCTAATGTTAAAGAGGGATGCTGAGCACCTGAAAGCCCCTTAGCACAGGTGAAGGATGGTCATAGAGCTGGAAGAGATTTCCAACACTGTTGCAACTGGGAAAAGCAGTAAGGAATGCATTTTCCAGATAATCACGTGGCAAAGGCAACTGCACTTAAAATATGAGCTCTTCCTGGTTCTTAGGGGAAGCTGCACAACAAATAAGTGCATCTTTTCCAAATGTATGTTCGATTTTGGAAACGCAGCTCATTTGTTCCTTTTTCTGGAACTTCTGTCTAGTTCAACAGAATTACTAAAACTGGAACTCTGTAGCGAAGACAGCAGCCCTTGCTCAATTCTAGAGGTTTAAAAATATCTTCTCTGCTCTGCATTTAATTCCATGGGGAAAAAAAAAAATCCACCAACCTTTAAAAGATCCATTCTTCTATAATGAGATATTTTAAATTAAAAAAATGCTGAAGTTCCTGGAACACGACCATGTTTATATTGTGTTCCATACCACTGTAAATAAGCGCCTGGTATTTTCAGTTGTGTTGAATGTATTTTTGCATAATGATTTTATTCCTGTTCATGCGATAAGCCCCAAAATTATGCATGGCCAATGCAGATCTAAATACAGTAGCATGAGATGACGTTAGCCCATTTTCACTAATGAATTTGGAATCTACTACTGGCATTGAATCACACACACACCAAAAAAAAAAAAAAAAGAGAGAGAGAGAGAGAGAGAAGAGCAGACAGTATCTATTATTAGGTTATCTAGCCCAAACCTTTGCCAGTGCCCACTGGATTTCATTTTTGTTACTTCTGAGTTACTCAGGCAATATTCTGTCACCAGTCACTTGAGGCGATTATTCCAGCCCAGCGGTTCTCTCAGCTGGAATGCTTCTCTTGATGCTAAGTTTAACATTTTATTTTGTTGAAATTCACCCAGTTCATCTTTCAAGTATGCCTGAAGTGGCATTATAAATCCTTTCCCAATTTGAATCTAACCAAAATAAATGATATATTGAGTGTAAGTAATGAATACAGATGGGTATATTTCTACCAATTTTTTTTTTTTTTGCAGCCTCCAAATACTTTTTCCCCATTGCTTTTCACATACCAACAGCTGGTTCACATTTCCTTGCTATTGGGCCACCACATCAGCACTCCTCAAAATACCATCACTGATCTTCTGCTGATGATGGCAAGCACACCAAAATAGAAATTCATCTCTAGAGAGATTCTGTTAATGGCTGGTTTGAGAGGTGAGGTAGCTATCACTGTGTATTCACAGTGTATTCATCTGACCATCTCCTTCCATGAATGCCTGAAGTTTTCACTTCATTTTTCCCTTCACTCACCTAAATAAATGATGTGTGTGATTAATATGGCTTTAACAATTTTTTAATTTAACAAACAATTTTTTTTTTTTTTTTTTTTTAACAAACCCTTCTTCCCGCTCTTTCTCCTGCCTGCAGATCCATGAAAGGGATAATGCAGTCAGGATGGTTTGGAGTAACCAAAGAGTAATTTCTTTGCTGTTGTGGGTCTTTTCTGCTTAATACTTCTGATGCATATTTTTAGGAAAAGTCTTTGGATCTTCTTTGGGTTTCCACTTGCCTTATTTTGCTGTTCCTGCCTTCTTTTCACTATTACTGAGCTTCTGTGTAGATATGATTTTATTTATAGGGAAGGAACTGCGCCAGCAATCCATGTCATATGGACAGTTGTCCACTGGGAACTTCCTGCACATTCTTCCACTAAACAGCCACCAATTGACAACAGCTTTTAGCCACTGCTGGCCAGGGCAGTGCAGGAGCTGGCTAAGAAGTGAAAAGATCTGTGAAACCACTGATCACTGCTAAGTTTCCAACCACCACAAATCAGAAATGACACAGTATGCCAGCCACAGGAACTATGGATAGCAGGGTTAAAGTGTATATCATCATATTCCTCCTTTTGTGATATACTTGTGGACCACCCTCCCATATGTGCTCACCAAGCCATACATAGGAGAGACCCTTATATCCCTCAAAGCTTTAAACAGCTCACTTAAGTACTTCTGATCTTGTAGTCTCATTTTACCTTACACACTCAACCTGTTACAGGGAGCACCTCACTTTGCAGTAGCTGCTCTGACACATTTAACAGCACAATTATAGATGACTTGGTAACCACCCATTGACTAAAAATAACCTAGCAACTGAAGACACACTTAGGTATCTATACTCAGATATCCCAGAGGAACCCTTCACAGTTCTTGGAGCTGGGGAAAACATATGTATCTCACCAAATGCAGCAGGCTAGGAATCCTCAGGGGTGGGGATGGCGAATATCAGGGGATGAGATAACACTGCACAGCTGAAAGATTTTCCAGACAACACTGCTAGCTAATCTCTTTTCCAACTAGCTCTGCAATTAAGGTTTCCTACTGAGAATAGTGACAGCATTATGACCTGGGGAATTTCTGACGTAGAAACAAAACCAACACATCTGGGACTGCAACATTTAGAGCGTTAACAGAATTCACTTCCTGCACTGGTGGCACTTGCAACCAGCACATATTCACACAAACTAATGCCACTATGCATAGGAGAGAGGACACAAGCTGTCACAAAGTAGAAGCCACTGAGAAAGGAAATAGGACAGCATGTTCCGTGAGGAACCTTGCGATGCTGAAACTCATTCTTGCCTTCTGTAGCATGGAATTGTTTCCACACGAGGTTTCCCTCAACTTCTTTAGGAAGAAATAAATCGATGTCTGAAGAGAGAGACAAGAACTTTCAGATAGTCCTCCAAAAGGTGTGATTTCATTTATCTGACACACGTACAGTATGTCTCCCGTTGGATAGTTTTGTATCTTTGAAGGAGGGAGGGGAACCCACCTCTCCCTTTTGTATCCGAAACAACCTCCCCCTGATGTATTACATCATCAAAACCACACGTGTCAGAATGGAGATAATTGTGTAATCATGTTGCTTGCCTGACCTTCCTTTCCACTCCCCCTTTTCTTTTTTTTTTTTTTTTTCTGGTTTGGTTATGGCCTTCATATACTCAAAATGCTTTCAAGACACTTTCATTTGTCTACAAAGAATAAAATAGGCAGCAACTCTGACACAGCAAGAGAACTACTAAACTCAAAGAGAAAGTCTACAGGGTCTCAACGGCCTTTCCACCTGCCCCCAGTTGTAAGATTATCATCTTAAAATAGTTCAGAGAGTATGTAACACCCGAAACTCACAGTTAAGACTGATGAACAACAGCATAGTCTTAAATGTTCCAATGACTGCAGAGCTACAAAAAATCACAAACAGGCTTATCCTCATATTTTCACTTTTTGTATTTTAAAATAATTTGCATTTTTCTCACTTCTAATCAAAATTTTTTTTTTATTCCTTTTTTCCCTTGAAAAGGATTTGTATTATAACAGCGATGACTAAACAAATGAAATTAATGGAATTTAGTTAAGATCCACAGTTTCCAGCATCACTTCCTGAAGATCTAGCCTAAATAAACACAATTGAAATGTTGTGACATTTAATCAGTAAGTTCTTCATTGAAAATGAGATCCATAAAGTAAGCCATGCAGAATAAGCAGTGACTCAAGTCATATGAATCAAGACATAGCAAACCTTCACAGATCAGCCAGCAATGCAGTATAGCAGTCTTGTACAGAAAAGTTCAAAAGTTAGAAAGTTTTGAGGGTTTTGTTGCTTTCCCTCACCTAAGTGGAGATGGGGGAAAAAAATCAACAGGAGCAGTAGTATACAAATTGTAAACTTGTACTCATCAGCAGCCTGCCTAATAAGCTCTATGTCTTATAGCTCAAACTTTACCAAGAAAACTTTATATTTATTTACCCGTTGGCCTTCCCACTCAAAACATGGATATCACAAACACTGATCAGGAGCTGAAATCACAAAACAATGGACACTTTTAATTGCTGATTGGTAAGAATGGAAACTGCAGCAAAAATAGAACATATCTAGAGCAAAGAAGGTGTCTCCAGAGTTAGATAAAATATGCTCTGAACGTACAAGGAAGAGACAGTGTGTGCCTCTGTAATGTTTGAGCTTGTTGGCTGATATTACTGAGAGAAGGGGCAGTCACTAGTTGCTAATAAACCAGTGGAGAAGGGACAAATACTTTTCAGATTAATGTGCAGATGCTTTAAAAATATTCAAAACCTCAAACAAAAAAAAACAAAAAAAAAATGTTACATGCACAAAAGAAACAATTAGAACAGTTATGTGTGAGTTAAAATGGGTTTACCACTATGGCATTCTTATTTTAAGCCTGAAAACTCTGTTTTCAAGTGTTTTAAACCTGAATCCAACTGTGACATTAAAGGAGACCCAGAACGTTGTACATTAAATTTCTTCTGGGTCTGTGTTCAGGACATCATTTTGAAAACTTGATTAAGTAAAGGAGAAATTAGAACACAAACTTGCTTGTCATTCTGAAATATAAAGCCATACTTTTACAAGCCATTCATGTATAATATAGTCTCCTAGTTTTCAATAATACAAAAAAAAGAAAAAAACAAACAACAAATTCACAAGTCTCTAGCTAGTATTAGACTATTAGATATGGACAGATAACACTAAGTAATATACGACAAATCTTGTTTAGTAGGATGAAAATGGATTACTGCAAGCCAATAAGAGTTTTATTACCAGACTCTGCTATGAGAAATTAACACACTGGAGGCCCATCGATATACACCTGGGGTGGGATAATGGTAGGAAATACAGATTTATATAATCTCCTGCATGTGCAACCTACTTACTATTTGTTTGCTTGCTTGTTTTTGTTTTTATTTTTTTTTTTCTATTTTCCAGACACCAGACACCCCAGCTTACTACAGCTAATGAAGTGGACACTGTATAGCAGCTTTGCACTTCTTTTTATTTTTCTTTTTTGGTGAAAAGCACGTCTCTAAAGGATTATATCCTCTTTTGTTTTGTTTTGTTTTGAAGTAGAAAGCTTTAATTACAACACGAAAGGGGGCATCTAAGATTTTGGCATTTAAAAGCAAAAAAGTAAAGCTATTAAAGTGGTACCCTTAACATACTGGGCAACATTAACTTTGTTATGTTACAACTTCAGCTACCAGCAGCACACTAACTTCAGTAAAAATCTTGCAGATACTGCAGCTGATTCAGTCAGATTTCATATGAATGAAATACTACAAAGAATACTATAGCAGCAGAAGGTCCACACAAACACCCCATGCCCATACAGCCTTACTGGGCACAGGTTCAAGTTCAGTAGCCCACATGTTTTTAGTTGCCCATGTCTATATGTGAAAGGGCAGAGGATTCATCATAGCTAATTGCTAATGACTGTAAGAATGTATAAGGTTACATGTGCAGTGCAGGGTCGATCACAGATTAGAGCTGGAATATGAGTTGAAGTCTTAAATTGACATACTGGTTAAACCATGCCCACAGAAAGAGTTATCTTTGACCCTAAAGTCACAGCAAAAATTTGATTACAGTTTACCTCACCAGTATACTAATATAATGCTAACATTATAACATTAGATCAGTGTGATATTATACATTGAATGGCTACAATAGAAGTGGTTAATGATGACAAAGGTTTTTTGTATGAACTATTATATACAGACTTGATACAGTATTTCATTTTTGAAAATATTTGATTTTCTTGTTTTGGCAAATGATTAAGTGCTTATTTGGTTCATTTTTATACTTCAGAGGAAAGATTTATAGTCTATTCTGTCATTAATGCAAAAAAAATAATAGGTTAGTAACACATTTTATAAACTGTATGCTCTCAGTCCATGCCACAGTGCTTTCAGAACATGTCAACACTCAGCCATTTCCTTACCCAGCTCAAAAGCATCTTGGAAGCACCCCGGACAATGTCTCATATACAGCCATTGAGGGTTATCCGCTCCAAAATAGCTGTTATAATCTGAATGGAAGAACCATAAATGATTCAATTGGAATCACTTCTGAAAATGAAAAAAATAAATGAACACAGAATAAACTACAACATTAGTGGGTCTAGCAGCCCACAGACCTGATGATCATAGATCTGAAGACTTTGAAGTTTCCCCTTATAATTACTCTACTTTATATAATGGCTACCTCCAGATGCTGAGAACAGTATTATTAAAACTGACCTCCAGTGATTTTAGAAAGTATTTTTGCATCATTTCAGATACAAGTCAACGAAGTACATACCCAGCTGCATCTGATACAACTGAAACTAGGTAAAATAGCCTTTTTCTTCCCCACCCCCACTTTCCTTGAAAGAGGCTAAGTATTCATATCTTTCCTATAAAGGAAATATAGCATAGTATATAGCACGTCTACTTACAGCCTTCATACTAAAATTCAGCCATATGAAATAAAATCCTAAACTCTAATGCCGTCAAATGTTGGATCCAGCAACAGTTTGCTTTGTTGACTCTTTTGTTGTTGTTGCTTTTTGTTGTTGTTTTAGTTTTTGTGAAGAAACTATGACATAAAAAGAACACCCCTTTTTTTTCTTTTTTTCTTTTGTTTTTTTCACTACAGGAAAAAAACAAAAAAAAACAGTACTCCATGAAAACAGGACAAATCAAAGAACTCAACAAAATGACAATCACTTGTCAAAAAGAGGGACTAACAAAAGACAGTATAACAAACTAGAATAACTGTCATAGGGCATTTTACATTTATTTTAAATACCAACAACATAGTGTACTCTCTTCTTCTGTTTGCCTATACACTTTTTTTTCCCCTCCACTAGGTATCATTAGTTTTTTAAATAAATATCCTTCCTTCATAATCACTTCAGAAGAATACAGAAAAGAAATGAGAAGAAGGTAGTACGAGCAACACAGTTTCTAATTGTATACAGAGCATCACCTTATGGTTTAAGGTCTGCAAAGAGATGAGGAAGGAAGAAGTTAATCTGTTGGAAACATGTGCAGTTGGCATCAATCCTAATGGCATGCCATAGGTATGAAGCTATTTATCAATAAAGTTGTCCTATCAAAGTGGACAGAATAAGCATATGAGCCAGTGACTTCCTACTGTGAGAAATCACGACAATCTCCTGTGCCATAAGGAAAAAGTTCTTATCCTTTCCAGATTATACACTCTACTGCTTCACATATCGAAATTGTGCCTCAAGAAGTTGTTGGCATGGGGTAAAGCAATCATTAAGTTCTAGTAATGCAACTGTAGTAGTCTGAGTAGGTTTAACTGTTTTTGTTTTACCTGTTCAGATATACTACTGAAGATGTTTATGTTCCTCGTGAGAGACACAACGGAGGATGAGAAAATTTTAACAGAAACTTAAATTTTCATTGTGGTGGTGGTCCTATTTTTGATAGGCTGGTGATCAGAATGGAGTTGTGCAAACAGGCTTTTTTTTTTTTTTTGTACAATGTCTTTCAGTATATAAATTGTTATCCCAATTATTTTCATGTGCGTGTGATGCATGCCATGCATCAACGAACATTAGTTTGACATAAAATGTAAAAGATTCCCTATTTTTAAAACAACAGTGGTCTTTTGAGTCTTTTGATATATTTTTTTTTCCAAATATTTTGGTAGAAATTTTATTGTTATTGCAGTAATCTAGTATGAAAATACAGGCATTGGGGAAATTTTGGGTAACAAAGGATTGCAATAACACCTAATTAACAGAATCACGAGCAACTTAAAAAGAGATGTCATGAAAAGCAACTAACTTCAAATAATATTTCATTATTAAATATTGTTAATGATGTATCTTTTTGATTTTACTTCAGTACTGCAACAAGTTTTACTAAAAAAATATTGGATTCTGATTATGAATCTTCAAACATAGGTCCTGTATCTACTGAAAGACTGAAAGGAGAGATGGCTGTACTGAGACTTTAGCTAAGCCTAGGAAACAGTACATGAGGTTGGGAGCAGACTGACTGTGAATTCAGTTAAAATTACATATTGCTACCTGTAGCTCTTTCTGTAGTAGTTTTGTGATGGAATATTCTATCTTGCTTCTTTCTTTCATTTGTACTTCTGCCCACAGTGGTATATTTTACTTACATGTGTAAAAGAGGATGATATCAAACCCATTCAATTCCCAGTAACAGACAGGAATTTAATAATATTAATATTATTATTAATATTAATGTTAATATTAATAATAATAATAATAATAAATGATACAGCTCTGTCTTATGTATAGCTAATAAAGTCTAACCATAGCTTAAAAGCAGTATTCCTCTTGAGAAGCCATCACTTTCAGAAGCATTTCCACTATCACTTACACAGGAACTTTATTAAAGAACAATCCTATTCAGTACATATTCAAACAATAGTGCAGGGATGGACTTCACCGCAATCTGTACATTAACAACAAGCAATCCTATAAGCCCAAGAAGCAATTATGCTGGTTTAAACTGTATGTTTACATCTTGTAATTGACTGCAAGTTCTGATTTGCCATAACTGGATACTTTTGAAGATCATGTGGATTCTCTAGATTTAATACAGAAAGCAAGGACACAGTATCTTTTCCCACCACTGGGGCATTTTCAGTGTTTCTATCTTCCAACAGCCAAGCATTTTCATGAACCTTTTGCAATCTGTATTTGATACTTCTCTCTCTTTGGGAAATGTGGTTGATTTCTAGGTCCCAAATTAAAAAGTTTTACGCTGATGTAGAACAGGTATTTTATTTCCCGAGTTTCAAACCTCTAAAACCCTTTCCACTTCTGAGAAGGACTGCTCACTTTCATGCAGATCACTTACTTCCATAATTTATCTTCTGCCTCTACTTTCTACAAACAAAAACAACACAAAACAGCCCTTTATGAACTCTTTGCAGCAACAATTTTCCTAGATTGGAAACTTATTATCAACAAGTTCTCTATGAAGGCATTGGGAATACTTAATATTCTTGTTCTTCTCCTTGGTGCTAATGCTCTCAGCCCCACATTCAGATTTTAATACTGTACAGCACTCAGCCAGGCAAATTATCAAATCAAATTACAGTGGCTCACCAATTTACCTCCCATCAGCTCTAAAGCAATACCTTGTTAACCTGCTGTAACTGTGTTGTGTGTCTGAACTGAACACGAATCAGTGAAGGTTATTTCAGAAAGAAAGGACAGACTGAAAGAGCAGCTTATTTCCACAAGGAAAAAAAAATAGGGTAGACATTTGAGCAAACTGCTTAACTTTAAAGGCAATTAGGCGATGGAATGACTTGCCTGAGGAGGTAGTTTAGACAATGTAATGAGAAGTGCTTAAAATAGAATAAACTATTTGTGAGACAGATACAGATGTAAATAATCCTCCATGTTTTGAACTAGATGAATCAGGAGAGGTATCTTTTCTATTCAAATTCCTGAGTATAAAAATTCTATTCTCTTTCCTTGGGAACAGCTTTCAAACTTATGACTGTTCCCACCTGTTCTGAATACTAAAGTGAGACTGCACTCCAAAAGGCAGTTTAACCTCGCTGTATCATTATAAAGTAGATTTATTCATAACAAGCATCGATGAAAAACTTCCAGCAAAAAAGTCCTTAGTCAGGGAGATGCACATTGTTGCAAAAGTGGATTGTTTCTCTAAGTGCTTATATGGCCCCATCACTATAGTATCCAAGCGCCTTACAAACATTAATGAATGTATTCTCACAACACCCCTGGGAGATAGAGATAGTATTATTAGCTAATGCACAAAGAGTAGCTTGTCCAAAGTCACACAGAAAGTCTGTGGCACAGCCAAGACTCAAAACTGTGATTTCCTGCTCGCAGCCGTAACCATGACTATATTCTGCCATCCATATACAGCATTTCAAAATATGTTACATATAACCTCAGATCTTTACACAATAAGCCTCTCTGTTCAGATGCAGATTCCGTTGCTGACTTAACAAATAAGAATAACTTTGTTTATTGAGAAGCTTCATTACGGCAACAAATTTACAGGTTACTGAAACAATGACAGTTAAATAGGCCATAACTGGTTCTAATATAGAAGAGCAATAGAAATGTATTCCTTGATCACCATATCCAGAACAGGATGCACCATACCCAGAATTGGATTTTAATACAAAAAAATATTTTTCTTCAGATGATGTAAAGCATTTCGTTATCTAGAAGGAATAAAGTAAAAAAGGGACAACAACAAAAAACAAACAAACAAACAAAAACAGGCTCACTATATTCCCAATATGGTTTCTTTCAGATAAAATATTTCTGCTATTTGTGTAATAAGAGGTATATAGTACTTTCAATTTTAATGAGGTCAAATCAGGAGGGACAACTGCAGTAAGTGTATTTACCCCAGAAAAACAGAGAACAGAATTTGGCTTATAAATTAAATATTAGAATCATGCAAAGATATGCACTCAGCATCAAGGTTATTCTCCATATTACAGGATAGTTTTTTAGTAATTTAGAGAGGATAACAGTATAATGAACTCAGAGATCTGATCAAATGATGACATGATTCTACCGAATCAGGAACACAGCACATTGTCTTTCATTTTGGAAGGGGAAAGGTACAGGCATCACATTTTTCATCAAATGCTATAATTTTTTAAAAAAATAAATGTATTGGACAACTGCATAAATAATAGAAAAAGATGTGAAGGGGTAGTGGATCATAAAGTGAATAATGATCAAAAAACACCATGTTGAAACAAAGTTAAGCATAACTTTGGAATTCATTCACACACACACACACACACAAAAAAAAAAAAAAAAAAAAAAGAGAGAGAGAGAGAGACAAGGCAAGCAGCATCTGTTAAACTTCGCTCCTGCAGTTCCAACAATAGCACATTTTTTCAGTTTGTGGCTTCATGTCTTAAGAAAGATGTAGATAAATTAGATCTGGTTTTAATTAGAGCTACCAACATAGCAGAGGGGATTTACATCAGATGCTAATTGAAAACAGTCTAGCTATCGGGACAGTTAAATGATGGCGCAGATTATCACTGACAGAGAAGCCACATCTTAACGTGATTTTTTTTCAGTTAAATAAATATCCATTAGGGGTAATCCTCATTCTCGTAAGAGTATAGACTACACTGTGTCTCGAGATTCATCCCAATATTTCATATATATATTACTGCATATATGTATATATATATACACATATATATATACATACATATCATTGCAGTACAAATACTAGAAACAGCTATTCAGATCACCTGTTCTCAATGAACACCAGTTTGGAATCTATTATTCTTTCCTTCTTCTCCTTCATTCTCTCACTGAGATGTCTTATTGGTGTTTACTTTCCCAATAGATCAAAACATCATAGTCTGGCCACAAAGAACTTTATCAGACAGTGCTGAATTCATTTAAATATCAAGTTGAGAACAGTGCTCCCCTTTGGCAGCAATAGTCCAGTGCTGTCCCCCAAAAACAGGGTTGTAGTTGGGTTTCTAGGCTCTCCTCTGCTTTAGTACACAGCTGCTAATCTTGAGAACAGAAAGCAGGTACCATACCTTTACTTCAGAATTTCAGAGAAAACTGCAACAACTAGGTAACTGGCTAAAGTTAATTGTCATTAAACAATAGGAAAAAAAAATATGTAGGTGAACTATACATGGGTAAAATAATTAGGTTAGAAAAAGAGACTCTTATTATTAAAGAGCTTAGGTGCCCAGTTAGGTTGCCTGAGTAGCTTTTAATTTTCTCTGATTCTTCCAGTACTACAGTGAAGTTGGTTGCCTGCTCCTGTAAGCTACCTGCTTTTGTTTGCACCTGTAAAAAACATAGTCTAATTCAGTATATAGGTGGTGGTTCTGTTTCATAAAAGCAAAAAAAAAGGACAGATGATAGACAACAAAATGACTACCTGTATGACCATTTCTTTATTTCCTTTCATATCTTTTCATATTGTTGAAACAGAGGTTAGTTAGAGTTAGCTGGAAAATGCATCCAACTAAGGGAGTAATAGTACCAAGTAGATCCTAGATGCAGGTGGGAAGTGGTCTTTAAGCAGTGAAACAAGACTTGAGGAAATGTTTTTAAGAACAAAACCAAAACTTCAAGCCTGTAACACCCTCTTTGTGATATGAGTTTAGGGCATGTAATCTGGTTGGAATAGGTTATTCCCCAGACTACTTCATCCCCAGAGATACACAACTGACTGGGAGAAAACATTCAGTCATCCGAAAGTAAACAAACACCAGTTCCTCACTGCTCTAGTCTGTTAGTGATTGCCAATAAATTATATTAATATCCCTATGTTGAATCTGCCCATGACTGTAGTAGGTGAGTGATCTCCCTGTCCTTATACCAATCCCCACATCCTCCTCTTTCCTCATATGTTCTTCCCCTTTTCCTTTGTGGAGGGAGAATGAGAGATCAATTATGGTAGAGTTTAGCTGCCACCAGGGTACAGCCACCACAGTACACGTTCTCACTCAAAGAGAAAATATACCTTTGTCTATTACATGGAGGAGCCTGCTGGATACTTTAAAGGGAGGAGGAAGGGGAAGAAAAAAAAAAAAAAAAAAAAAAAAAAAAAAAAAAAAAAACTGGCAAGAAAGAGCAATAAATCTAAAGCAAGTTAACAGCAAACCTTCTTATATGTTAATAAGAGATCTGGAGTGCTTGGTCAAACACTAATGAAAATGCCACAGAATTCCCATACTGGTAACTGGAAGTTAAGCAGTTAAGATATGAGGGAAATACAGGGAGCTAAACTGTCTGCAGGAGTTTCGGGTAGTTGTGATGGTGTAGACAACAGCCTTTGCTGTTTCTCATAGGAAGATCATATAGAGGAAAGGAGAGCATCAGTTTAAGCATCAGTTAAAATAGATGGCACCACTTAAAATGGAAAACCACTATCCACATAACCAGCAAAGTGAATGATGAAGACTCAGTAAACAAAAATGTCATAAAATGTTACTTGACATTTGCTCATGAGCTGCACTGTGCTCATTTTACCAGGAGCTAACAGATTGCCACCCTAGAGGTAACATCTCAGAGAATGGCACAAGCAAAGCAAATTCATTCTCTTGCAAAGGTCTCATTTTCATTGTCTGTATTAATAATCTCCAGTTAGAGGATTTCTAAAACACAATCTTTTAGATGTGAGGTAGTTTGGGGTTTTTTTGAGTAGTCATGTTATTGACTATGGACAAGTACATAGTCTTTTTCACTTTGACCCATTAAATAATAAAAATCTGTGGAATTACTGGTAGTTATCCCATAAAAATTTAGACTGAAAACATAGTTCCCCCAATTAGGTTCCTTTCACCCAGAAACATAGAAAATATTCTCCAGTTTCACAGAATTATGGGGTTACAGAATAGTTGAATGTAGAAGGAATCTCTGGAGATCATCTTACGCAGATGATCAAACTGTTCAAACTCTCTGGTCAGAGCAGAACTAACTTTCTGGTTGCTCAGAATTGTTTCAATGTCAGGACATGGATCTCCACAACTTCTCTGAACAAGACCTTCTGGTGTTCAATCACTCTTACGCAGAAAATAATAATAATAAAAACTTAGGTTTAAATGTTATTTCTTTCTGCATTTGTGGAAATACATATAATGACATAGTTCTGTCTGTAAAATGAAATACAGTAACAAAATAACATGATAACTCCAGAAAAAAAAGGTCTATCCAGCTATCTCCACAAAGACTGTGCAATGATACATTTCTTCTAACTGGATGCCCATTTTATTTTGTTTAAGATGATTTCTTAGATCTCTCTCTGCTCTAAATTTGCTCTTAAATGGGTAGAGGTTAGATAAAATATAATTCTATGAAATCTAATATAGAACTTAAGAGTTCTGAAACTAGGCCCTATCACTAAGATTTCTTAAACACACAGCTGTGTGTTGCATAAATGATTAGCTCTACAATCTGAGTTAATTTTTGTGTTTGCCTAATTTTTAACATATGAGAATTGTCTGGGTCTGAATTTAATTATTTTGATTATTAATATATTACTTTACAAAAATGTTAGGAATTAGAGCATTATTTGAAATTTGAAAAGAGCATTATTTCATTTGGAAGGTAATAATCATGGTACATGGATAACAACATACTATTACAAATGATTTCAATAATTAATCCTTAATAAGCAGAAGTATCAACAGAACAGCAGTGATCATTCTAAAGTTTGAAATATACAAGGCCAAATTTTGTTCTCAAATTTGTTGCTGTACTAGCTCCTGTTGAAGCTTAAGTGTCAGTAGACCTGTCTATGAAGTAGAGGGCCAAGTCACTAAAGGTATGACATTCTTTAAATATTTTCAGGAGAATTTGAGCACGCTCTAAGACATTTAAGTCAACAGAGAGAACAAATAGGAAAGTTACACCAGAAGTCTTTCTGACCCTACAAAGGAAGACATCATTCCTGGTTATTAATGAGATCATTTCCTATAATAATGAAAAGCACATTCTAGTAGTTATGCGTTTGAAACTCTTGAATTTAGAGTTTATTCTCAAGAGTTCTTGTGTTTACCTTCAGAGCAAAGGTGTTTTTTATTGTTGTTCATTATTTTGCTTTGTTTTCTGTTTGTCTTCTAAAATGATGAATAGCATGAAAATTTAAAAGATCAATAGAACTTTCAAAGTTTGCTTAATATATCAGAGATGAAATTACTAATGACTGAATAACTGGGTTAAAGAAAATTAGAGCAAAGCGCTAATTGCTTCATTATAATTCTGCTGGTTTGGTTTTGTTCAATTAAAGCTTAATAGTTTGAACTTTTCATTACTATTGAGTAACATAACAGATTAAAATCATATTGCATGATATCCCAAAGCAAGGGATTTGCAGATAAGGTGAGGGAGAACTAACACACCATATCATAAACTAATAAAAAAAAAGGGGGGGGGAGGTGTGGAGAGGAAAGGAGTGGAAGAAAAAAAAAAAAAAAAAAGAACACAAATACCAATATTTTACTTTTCTTGTTCTTCTAAGCATTAAAGCACGATCATTTAAAGGAAGGGTCCTCATAAAGTACAAGACTGTACGACCTCAGACATTGTAGTGTATCCCATAAGGAAGAGGAACAAATTATTTTCTATAAACAGCCATATTTACTTGAAATGTAATTTTTAAAAGCCTCACATACTGTAACCATTTCTATACGGCTGCCCATACTGCGCCACTGAGGCAAAGCTCAGCTCTGCCATGAGCTGTCCGTTCAGCACCACACGCGCCAAAGCACCACCAGCTGTCATGCTACAGCTTCAGCAATTAACTCCAGCAATTGCCTTATAAAACGGTAAGAGTTCTGCATGCATTTTCAGACTGTAAAGCCTACATAATTAAAAGAAACAAGTTAAAAAATCAAACAAAGATCTGTAATATGTGTTTATGAAAATATTATTTTACAGTGGAATAGAAACACTGATGTTACGAAACTATATTTATTGTACAGATCAGATCAAACGAAAAGTCCTTTAAACTCACTTAGTTGTTCAACCTTCATCAATATTTTAAAATCTTATCATAGTTACAAAGCAATTAATCATGTAAACTGAAGCATCAACCGAAACTAAAAAGTGTTCTTACAATTTGCATTTCACAAGACATTCATTAAACAGTAAACTAATTATTCTAAATCCCACATACTATAAAAAATCATTATTTATATATGTGGTAAGTGTAGATGCTGCTTTCATTTTCAAAACTTCGAGTGTAAATGTAGCAGAAAGTTCCTTCCTTGTAATCAGTAATAAGATCATCTTTGCAACATCTTTGATATGCTGCAGGTTCATAGTGAATACATACAGGAATGGGAAAAGATGAAGAAAAGATTCTTAGACAATAAAGCTATATGAGAATCTACTAGTTTTTTTTTCTTTCTTTTCCTGCTTCCTTTCACTATGAACATATCTGACTAGAAGAGATAAAAAGCACAGATTTAAAACTATCAGTAACAATGCATTAAGGTTCTATCTTAGCCATGTAAATAGTTTCAAAGTTGTTACCTTCTTCCTGGAGAATATATCCTTTCAGATATAAGGGAAGTATAATAGAAATAAATGATGTTTTCTCCTTGTTGATACAATGAAATGATTGTTCATGATGGAAAGTTCAGAACTCCATCTTGTGGCGATAATTTTAACTATACACCAAAAACAATTTGGGAGAAGTAAGCTTCTTATGCTCCACTGCTGATGTGCCTTTGTAGAAAACATGAACTGAATTATCTCAGCTGTTCAAAACAAACACAAAAATACTACAAACTTGTCTACTAACACTGTGGTTGGTTTTGTTTGTTTGTTTACGGCATTAATTTCATTTACTGATTTACAGAAAAAAATCCTGCCACAGAAAGCCTGTTCTTGAAGAATAGGCCACTCTTCGAACCTCTTCAATCTTAGATAGAGGTAAAAACAATGAATCTAGCCTACCAGGGGTACTAAGCTTTCTGTGTAAGTAGCACAACTCCATTTATGGTCAGACATGCCTTAATTACTGAAAGTACTAGTGTGTTGCAAAAGATATTAATAGCTCTACATCTAACCACGTACAAACTTAAGGAAGAGACATCATGAATTGTTCCCTTGTATGCATTTCAGAGCCTTTATACACCAACAGCAGCCTCCTGCAGAAGGAGGATATAGATAGGAAAATAAAGACACTGCCAATCTTAAAGAAGACATTTCAAATAGAGTCTTTAAAAAAGTATGCCTACCTTTACTACAAATATATATATATAAAATATAATATATATATTTTATATATATATATATATATATATATATATATATATATTCATGTTCCCTAACAGCTCACACTAAAAATGATGTCTGAAAGCAAGTGCTGTTTAGCCCTGAGTAGCTGGAATTTCAGAAGAGGTGAAAGATTTCAGAAGATGGTGTAAAGATTAAAAACCAAGGGCTTACCCTCTTCTACAAATCAATTAGTTCACACTTGTCTCTGAAATATATCATTATGAATCACCATATGAACAGACTCATTAAAATGAACCCATTACTATAAATAAAGGTAAATAAAACAAACACACAACCTACATATACACTGGAATATAGCTATCATGTCATGAAGCTAGTAGCAAAAGCAATATACAGTTTTAAATGTTGCTTATAATTCAATATAATATAAACGTTCAGGTCATGACAGAAAAGATATCAACAAAGAGTGCTGAGTCTACAGGGTGGTTACATAGAATGATAACTTTTTATTAGTTTTTAGCATGGCTGCCTCTTAATGAAGCATTGCTACCGTTATTCTGAGCTGCACAGACAAAGCAACTGGGGGATATCCTGTCAAATGAATGCATGCAATCACAGAACTCTGCAAGACAATAAAGGTTTTACTGGAATGAATTAAATGCTTATCTTACTTGATTCCCATAATGATAAATACATCAGCAGCTCATTTAAAAATCAGCTCAGTCTATAAACTACTGAAACATCATAAACGTTAGTCAAAACAGGCAGACATAAAATCACGTCATGTCAATGCTTCTCCAAAACCACACATGTAAACTTGCACATCAGTTACCAGGTCATCTATAAGTTTCCTAGATTCTCTCGCCTCTCAGTCTTAGCTTCTTAGCTAGGAGCCTGCTCATCTCTTGTACCCTCAGATCCCTACTTCTAATCTCATCCATTACTTTCCTTCAACAGCAAAGCAGGCAAAATTTCATTTTGGGATGTCCACATTTCTGTATCTTATTTTCTGAATTTCCAAGC
Organism: Tetrao urogallus; assembly: GCF_951394365.1. Classification (NCBI taxonomy): domain Eukaryota; kingdom Metazoa; phylum Chordata; class Aves; order Galliformes; family Phasianidae; genus Tetrao; species Tetrao urogallus. The sequence goes on from NC_136813.1 coordinate 177,109,519, forward strand.
ATAAAATTTTAAAAACAAAACAAAACAAAACAAAACAAAACATATTCATCTATGTTTTCCCCATTTTATGAAGCATTTTCTCTGCTGGTAGAGAATAGCGAGTAGAGCCCTAAACTGGCTTATTACCTTCCTGGCTGTAATGGCTTTACATAGCTTGTAAATGTATTATTTTTGTTTCAGTATTTCAAATGCACACTCTTAAGGATGGTTTATGTATGCACTGTGTCTGTGACAGTATTTACCGTTGTTGCATTTTTTACGATACAGTGAGTTCCAGAAGGAGAATCTACTGGCAATAATTTAGGAACAATTTTTAAGTGAGAAATTCTTTTCTCAAGGAACTTAGCCACATGCCTTTATTACTGCCAAATTCCTACACAATATGATAATCATGGTTCATGTAAGTGGTTGCTTTTGTTGGTCTAATTGAGTATATACTGTAATTACAGATTTTCTTCAATCCAGGAAGAATTTTTTTAGTTTCTCAGAGATTCCACTTAACATTGTGCAGTACTGACCTCAGGTATTGCACCTGCACTGAAACTGTCACTTGCTGAGCATGAGCTGCTAACTTTTCTCACTCTCTTTCTGCAGTGCTGCCATTTACGCTGCACACAGCACCATTATAGCCAATATTATTGGCATTTTTCTCTGCATTAGGAAAAAAAAAATATGAAAGCAATTAAAGAAAACATACTTTTCAGTATAAATTCTACTGAAAGCCGAAAATAAAATCCTTTAAAATAAAACAAACAAAAAAAATCCTGTTTGCATACTGTTTCTTGAACAATATAACAAAGAAATTCTGAAAAGCAGATATATAAGGACAAGATTTTAATAAAGTTTGTGTAGTAAGTTCCAGTCATTGCTCCTAGTAAAAGACATACTTTCATAGTTTACTGAAATGCTATTGCTTCCTCAATGATCTTAGGTTGTCCTGTCCACTAAATACTTCAATCGTTTCCTCGTTAACATTTATATATTCTGTTGTAAACTGCAGCAAGCCACAAAAAAGCCCACAGCTTAGGACAACTATCTGAATGAACACACAAAGGATTTTTTAAGTGACTATTCACTATCCTGAGGAAGTCAGGATAACTGGTGACACTGATTAGATTCTAAGTAAGTTCAACACCTTCAGTTTAGTATTTGTAAGAATTCATTATTTTTCAGAGTGTATGTGGTATTTAATTTTCTTTTTTCCAAAGAGGGTATCATAGCAATCAAAAATTTCTGACATATATCATCCCAGGGTTCTGAAGGAGCTGGCTGAGGTGGTTGCTGAGCCGCTCTCCATCATTTTTGAACAGTCATGGCTGTCAGTGAGGTCCCGGATGACTGGAGGAAGGGTCACATCACTCCCATTTGCAAGAAAGGGAGCAAGGAGGACCCTGGGAACTACAGGCCGGTGAGTCTCACCTCTGTGCCTGGGAAGATCATGGAACAGATCATCCTGGATGACATACCTGACCACATGAGGGATGGGCATGTCATCCGTGACAGTCAGCACGGCTTCATCAGAGGAAGGTCATGCTTAACCAATCTGGTGGCCTTCTATGATGGAGTGACGGCATCGGTGGATAAGGGAAAGGCAACCGATGTCATTTACCTGGACTTGAGCAAGGCCTTTGACATGGTCCCCCACCACATCCTTATCTCCAAATTGGAGGGATGTGGATTTGATGGGTGGACGACCCGATGGATAGGAAACTGGTTGAAAGGCCGCAGACAAAGGGTAGTCATCAATGGCTCTATGTCCAAGTGGAGGCCGGTAACGAGCAGCCCATGGGTCTGTCTTGGGACCAGTGCTCTTCAACATCTTCATCAACGACATCGATGTAGGAATGGAGTGCACCCTCAGCAAGTTTGCTGATGACACCAAGCTGAGTGGTGCGGTCGACACGGTTGAAGCAATGGATGCCATTCAGAGGGATCTCAGCAGGATGGAAAGGTGGGCCCGGGTGAACCTGATGAGGTTCAACACGGCAAAGTGCAAAGTTTTGCACTTGGGCCGGAGGAATCCCAGCCATCCATACAGACTGGAAGGAGCGGTCCTTGAGAGCAGCCCTGTGGAGAAGGACCTGGGGATTCTGGTAGATGAAAAACTTAATATGAGCCAACAGTGTGCTCTTGCGGCTCAGAGGGCAAATGGTATCCTGGGGTCCATCAAAAGAGGGGTGGCCAGCAGGGACAGGGAGGTGATTGTCCCCCTCTACTCTGCTCTTGTGGGGCCCGATTTGGAATACTGTGTCCAAGTGTGGAGCCCGCAGTACAGAAAAGACAGGGAGCTGTTGGAGAGGGTCCAGAGGAGGGCCACTAGGATGATCAGGGGACTGGAGCACCTCCCCTATGAGGACAGGCTGAGGGAGCAGGGCTTGTTCAGCCTGGAGAAGAGAAGGCTGCAGGGTGACCTCATTGCAGCCTTTCAATACCTAAAGGGAGCCTACAGAGGAGAGGGGAATCAACTCTCTGAAAGGGTTGATATGTGTAGGACGAGGGGAAATGGTTTGAAGTTGAGGGAGGGGAGATTTAGGTCAGACTAAATCAGGGGGAAATTCTTTGCCCAGGGAGTGGTGAGGTGCTGGATCAGGCTGCCCAGAGAGGTTGTGGATGCCCCATCCCTAGAGGTGTTCAAGGCCAGGTTGGATGGGGCGCTGGGCAGCCTGGTTTAGCATTAAACGTGGAGATTGGTGGCCCTGCATGTGGCAGGGCAGTTGGAGAGTCATGATCCTTGAGGTCCCTTGCAACCCTGGCCATTCTGTGATTCTGTGATATGACTACAGACATAGCTTTCCGTTCTATGACAAAAGACAGGCAATAAAGCGTAGCAATACATTATACTACCAAACCCACATGTTCAAAACATGGATACTTAAATGCTTATCCCTTTGAAAGATAAAGTGTCATCATACTAACTTCTCACTTGGATAAGATCTCATTTCTCTAATGAGCAAATATTTCTGTGTATGGATAGCATTTTTGAAATGACTGATACCGTAATATAGTTTTATCTAGATTTAAGAAGAGGAATCACAGACATCAACACACAAGTTAACTATGATTGAATTCTTTGAAGTACTTTGGAGCTGTTGATATGGGTCCAGAGGAGGATCCAAGGATTATGAGAAGGCTGGAGCACCATTCTTATGAAGAAAAGTTGAGTTATTCAGCTTGGAGAAGGTCTTGGGGAGACTTCACTGACCTTCCATACTTGAAGGGATAACAATATTTTACATGGAAAGATAGTTGTAGGACAAGAGAGGAATGGTATTAAACTAGGAGAGGGGAGATCTACATTAGCTGTTTGGAGGAAATTCTTTATTCAGAGGGTAGTAAGGCACTGGCACAGGCTGCCCAAAGAAGCTGTGGATGTACCATCACGGAAGGCATTAAAGGCCAGTTTGGGCAAACAGACCTGGTGGGTGGCAGCCTTCCTGTGGCAGGGGGAGTTGGAACTAGATGATATTTAAAGCCCCTTCCAACCTAAGCCATTCTGTGATTCTATGAGTTAAATACTTGCTATGTATAAAAATATAAACAAAAGTTTTCTTCATGGAAATTCAATGTTTAAAATCAAATCAAATACCAACTGAATTCCAATATGAGAATCAGATAGCTTACCTGTTAACTCATTATAAAATAAATTAAGAAAATACTCATTTGTTTTAAAAATAATACTCCGATTGCAAATAATATCATTTATGACCAAACCATTACCATTCACTTCACTAAAAATCTTATTATCTCCAGTGTAAAATATATGCTCATATAAACAGTAATAGTTTTTAAAAAGAAATGTAAATATGTTCCAACTGAGTTTCAGTTTCCAAGATGAATTAATTGCTCATTTTCTAATTAGTTTGGCTAAACTAACAGATTTTATGTTACAAAAATATGCCAGTACTTAGAAATTTTTTTTGTCAGATAATTACAGAACTACTCTTCAAAGCTACATTCAATGCATAGAAAAACATATTACTTCCAGGAAAGGAGGAGGAAGGACCAGAAAAGCATTTGAAAATGTCATGGGGAAAGTGTATTACTGATTGCTGTATTTATAGCAATTACTAAGGAAAAGAAAATAAAAATCAGAAATATTTAAAATATCCAATGTGAAAGGATAAATGTACTGGAAAGCTATTTTCTGGCTTCAAACACATTTTTATCATCTTTTCAATTCTCATTATCCCATTATTCTTAAGTCCAAGTTACCTGAGATTTGTTCACAATATTTCCTTAAGTTCCCAACTCTGCAGTAAAAATAATTAGGCATAAAACACCCATATACACTGAAGGGCAGTTGTCGTCAGTCAGTTGTGCAGGCACAATATAAGCACTGCAGTTTCCTGTTTGGTGCACAGCTCAAAGCAGATGCAAACATTTTCTCTATGGTTGTTGGCAGGGGAAGGGTAATAGACAGTATCTAACATCTACTGCTGTTAGCAGTGTGCCAAAACAGAGTACAAGAAAATACTACAATTATCTCAGAAGACAAAAAACAAAACCAAACAAAAAAAACGGAATCCAAGTGAAATGACGCTAGCAGAAAATATCAGTCATAAAATATATGTATCATAAAAAATCTTCTGATTGTTGCTCTCATTTATAAAAGGATCACAAGCAATGTTTTATTCACATTTCAATTCTAAACAAGTAAAACAAATTCAATTTTCCACACTGCTTTAATAGCAGTGATAGTGTATTGATGTCCAACAGCCACTATCTAAAACACTCACTACAATTTCTAATACAGCATTAAAATTCAACAGGGAAATGTGGAATTTTGTACATCAGTGAACTGACTAACTACAGAAGACATCTTGGGAAGTAACAGAACATAACTTCCCTGTCTTCATATACCTTTCCCATATTACTGTTATTTAGAAGAGTACTTTAATATAAAAGCAAAACAAAACCCACAAACTTTAAAAATACTTTTTTTTTTTTTTCTTTTTTTTTTTTTCCAGGTAAGAAACCACATGGATCTCTAATTCCTTCCAATATGATACACAGATCTTAATCATTCAGCTGAGTTACAGGAAGACAACTGAGGTTTCGTATCTTAAAATGGAAAGTGGCAAGCTAACTGAAACGCTACTAAAGATAAAAGTTTACTGATCCTTGAACTATAGAGTTCAGCATATAAAGTCTTCTCAAGACAGCTTTACAAATAGGGTGACTCGAGAACAGAAGCATACCCAGCTCTTAGGTCAGCACCAGAATATCTCTAATATAGGTTATAACACTGCAAATATAGTTCTCTATTAATTGAGACCTTGCTGATATGAATTTCTTGCCATTAGCTTGCTGCTGGTTTATTTGCAGGGCAGAGTAGTCAGTAGTAATGAGGCATACAGTACCATTTATCATGCAACTGGGAAAATGACAGTAGTTTGTAAAACCAGTTTCTGCTTTCATCATCAATTCTCCTACACCTATAGGAAAGAGGAAAAAAAAATAAAAGAAAATATCATGCCAAATTACATGGAGGGATTCTAAAAAACAATGTCTACTTATTTTGTGGTTGTTAGCCTGAAAACCTTTGCCTAATATTTTGAGGAGTGGATGTTTTAACTTGTAGAAATTAACAAACATATTCACATAACCAGCAATACAGTGATAACTTCTGTACCATACAAGTTAACACTTTTGAATCCTAAGAATTTTTAGCCCTGAAAATGGAAAAAATGGAGGCATAACAGAGGTTGACAAAATCATGATGGCACAGGGAAGGTAGACAGGGGGTAGCTAGTTTTTGTCTCCTCTGGTATAAAAGCTTGAAGCTGTCAGATGACACTAGCAATAACTGTGCGCTAGGGAAACAAAAATGAATACTTCTTAGCAGAAAGAGTTCTGTGGAACATCTTGTAATATCATGGATTAATTCAAGAGGAAACAGAGCAGTTAGCACAGGTGAAAATTTAACTGAGAGTTGTTAATATGAACAATCACGTCAAGCTCAGGAAAACTTCTAATCTAGGAAAAGGGGGAGGGGCATTTTATTGGCATTAAAAACTCAAGGCAATTTTTTACTGCCACTTTCACTCTTTGACAAAATGAAGAAAACAGAAACCTTACACCAGTCCAAGATTAGATGCTGACTTAAAATATATATCATAAATTATTTTCATCTGATTTTTTTTATCATTATGAATGCAACGAAAGCTCCAGGAGTGCACAAAGGGTTTAAATCAGTTATCCAGTGCACAGATAAATAGTTTTCTATAATTTGAGGTATACAATTTTGAATTATTGGAAATAGCTAACTTTGCTGGTATCTAGTCTGTGATTTAACTCTTACAGGTTTTGATCTGTATGCAGAACTCTCTTTCTATGGAATACAGCTTCTACAGCACACAATTTTTGCACCTGGGCTGTCATATTACCTGCTTTCCATGTTTTTAGCTACAGGTTTATTTAGGTTGTAATGTTACAAAGCAAGGCATTTATATTTTCACCAGTGTGTAAAATGCAGCTATTACATACACATACTAAATTCCAAGAAATTTTACTGCTAAATAATCCTGAAGAAAAAAACAGAACGGATTTATGATTAGTCAAAGGTCTGTTAAGCAGATTTAGATTATAGCTGTGTCCTCAAATTCAACAGATCGTTTCCTTGACTGAGTTGTTTACAGTCCTTCAAAAAGGATTTATGAAATGTAAACTTCACCTTCAAAGCATAAACCCCACCTGTAGAGATTTCTTAAAGATAGAATACTTCTCTGATTTCAATGGAAGTGATAACGGAAGTGATAAGTGATTTAACACAATAGATTCAGCATTCAATACATTCTGACATTAATATTCTTTTTTGACATAATGTAAATACTTCAGAAAATGCTGTAAAAGAATATAAAAAGCATTCATGGAAATTAGAAGGAATGTATGTTTTCTGTCACATACTTACGGTGAACATGCACTGTAAAGATAAATGCAGAAAGAATTTTCTTTCATAGAAAAATAGGCTTTAGTTATTAAAAACAGAACGTCAGTTTGTTATTTAAAATGTTTCTGTGGATGTGTCCTACACTTTGGATGGATTGTACACACTTAAATTGATGTTTTCTAAAAGTTAACAATAATGTTAAAAGTAAATAAATAAACAAACTGCTCCATATGTTGCATTTTCCCAAGAGGTACAGCTTCAGAGGTAGCAGAGGCGAATCTGAAAATACATTGTCACACATTGTACCAGTGCTAATCATAAATGTAAAGTGCTTCAAAATTTGCTGTGATTTTACTTTTGATGAAGACATTCAGGAATCCTTCTTTGTTGGTAAAGTAATTAAATTAGTAATATTAAAATTTCACGATACAATAGAGGGAAATTTTATTCTAAGGAAGCTCTCTGCAATGACTTTATTAAGGAGTAGCATGTGCCAATCATTTTATTCTTTAAACAGATTGTATATATTCTCTCTCTATACATCATAATGAATAAGTAATAAACCGTTTCAATGCATTTTATTTTTTTTATGTTTTATTTATTTCATTTTAAAAGAGCAACTCAGAAAAAGAATCCAGTCCATCTAAATTCTTCATAGAATAAGATTTAAATATCTAAAACTAAATTAAAGCTATTTGTTTTTCAATAAGGTCTCCTGTAATCTAAACTGCTTTGGAAATAAATTAGACGTTCATGAGGTCTAATATTTATTTGCTCATACCCTTATTCCTGTGCACCTCTGCAGATGATGAAAAACTTAGAAATTGTCATGTAACTCATATTAGCAATTACAGTACTCCTACTGGAATTGTGAGATGGGCTTCCATCTGTACTCAACTGAGAAATAGTGAATCCATGTCTCAAAAGAGCTCTGTAGTAATCACCTTGTGTAAAACTCTTCTACATCTTTTCCTGAAACTAGGCTATCATGAAAGTAGAACAGGCAATGCTGACTGCATAACAGTAGAAGCTGTGGGCAGAAACAGTTTAATTTGTTTAAATAATGTCTATGTTAAACGATTATGCAGTCAAGAAGCCGTATTTGGGACAAAATCCATACCTCTTGCCCATTCACTGTTTGATGCACAAGTTCCTCATTAGACTAAAATCAGATCTTTCCCACTTTCTTGGTACTCTGACTCGCATTTTTTGTTGACATAGCAGTTTAACTTCAAGAAGAAGCAGCGTAAGTACTCTTATCTGTGACACCTGCAGCCTGGCTATTAGATCAGAAATATAGAAGACAGATGTTCAATCTCCTTTCACTTGCAAGAGTATTTTATTTATTAGCTATTACATAGAAGACGTATAGTACAAACCATCACTCCCAAAGAAAAGTGGGCAGATAGGATCCTGAATGTACAGGAAGACATTTCTGATGTTTTCCTATGGACTTGATGATGAATGAACTAACTTGCCTTCTGGATACACTTTCATACACTACGCCATCAAAAAGGAACTGTTTAATTGGTAAACAGTTAAGATAAGATCAAGTTCTACCGAAAAATCATGAAAATGTAATGTATGGGTTTTAATATTTTGCATAATTTTATACTGCATAACTATTGATTTCAATGGATTCAGGTTGTTCAATGAAGTCAATTTTAAGTACATACTTGGAAAGTGGAAAGGGATTTTTTAAGTTCAATTGCATTTATTTAAAGAAGGAAAACACCATCAAAGAAAAGAATAAATAAAGTCACAGTTGATTTTAAATATAACCCACAAGTCAAGATTTAAAAATACCGTGGTGTTATGTGAGGATAATAGGCTGTCTTTCTAAGTGCTAGGTTTTAAACACTTAGCAAGTTAAAAGCACCAAAGAAAAGAAATTAAATTGTCAAAATAAATTACTTCTCCCAGATACCCATTAGGTAAAATCAATAACTATTTTCCATATGACCAGTTCAGAGAAAAATATATATATATCTGCAATTATCTATGAAATTGTTTGTCAGGATCCTTAGTGCACTCCTTCCTCTTGGGGTTCAACCCCTTGTGTGAGGGCAAGTGCTAATACAGCACAGCCATATAACTGTGTTTCAGCCTGATGGGACAAAGAGCTATGGAAGGAGTGGCCTCTCAACATCTTTCTGAAGAGCTGTATTTGAGCTCAGGCTCTCACCATTTGACCCTTTCTAAGTTACACTGTAACTGTGTCCTGCCTGGCCATGTACTGTGCTTATCAGGACCAGAAACCAAATGTAAAGATGTGATTTCTTGTCTAGCCCTGGGACCTGACTTCTCACTGCATCTTTTCTGGTGATCCCTGTGCTGTGGTTGGTCCTAGTTGGTCCCACATTGACCTAAGATCTCTGTCATCACTTCAGTCTTGTCTGCTGCTCTGGACTGTCATCTTACTCTGGTTAATGCCATCAGACCTGCTCTGCTTGCTTTGTTTGTGCAAGCAGAGTGCACAAACAGTCTGGACTGGACCCTTTCTGGTGAGGTCACTGTCGTCTTCCTTGCTGTTAAACAGCTCCTTACTTGTTCCTCCTGGAGCTCTCCTTTCTTGCTACTCCTTCATATTATTGTTACCACCTTTTATGAAACTAAATCATGAAATTATCCTTTATTCAATCATTCCATCAATCTATTTTTCTACATGAGAAGACACCATAAAAAACTAACACAATGATTTAACTTTCAAATAATGAAATAAATAGCAAGGTTGTTAGAAACATTGAACAGATTAATAACTAAAAGAATAAGTAACTAAGTTACATTAAATTATATTCAAGTTTTTGGTTTTTTACTCTAGCTTTCAAGATTATTTGAGGAAAAAAGTATAAAGAGTACTTCACTGAGCACTTTCAACAGAAAAGGTATCTTGATAAAAGTGGTATTAATTCAGTTACTAGTAACATTCTAAGTATATTCAGTTAAAGCAAACTAACTGCCAACTGTCATCAAAATTAGTAGCCACATTTAACACAGCAAATAAAAAAATCATTGAAAATAAAGCGAGGAATGCGTCCTATGATGTAATCCAACACTAAATTTACTTAAAAGAAAATACATGAAAATGCTAACTCCTACAACAGGTAGGATAATATGATTAAAAACATTGTTACCACTGAAGATGTAAAGCTCACAATTCATCTCAGCGCTGTCTTCAATGTGGTATTTTTCCCCTATTATTTCTAAAATAAGAACAGAATTCATATGAATGGTTATATAAAAAGTATTTTTTCTAAAAATTCCATCTTCCATTTATGCTTACTTATGCTTACTCAGGGCAGTGATTGTGCCCCTGTACTCAGCTCTGGTGAGGCCGCACCTCAAGTACTGTGTCCAGTTTTGGGCCCCTCACTGCAAGAAACACATTGAGGCCCTGGAGCTGATTCAAAGAAGGGCAACAAAGCTGGTGCGGGGTCTGCAGCACAGGCCTTGTGAGGAACAGCTGAAGGAGCTGGGATTGTTCAGCCTGGAGAAGAGGAGGCTCAGGGGAGACCTTATTGCTCTCTACAACTACCTGAAGGGAGGTTGTATGAGCTGGGGGTCTGCCTCTTCTCTTGTGTAACTGGTGATAGAACTAAAGGGAATGGCTTCAAGCTGTGCCATTTAAGGTTAGATTTAAGCTAGATGTTAGGAAATACTGAAAGAGTGGTCAGGCAGTAGACTGGGCTGCCCAGGAGACGATGGAGTCACTGACTCTGGAGGCATTCAAGGAACATTTGGATTTTGTGTTGAGAGACGTGGTTTAGTGAGAACTGTAGGTGATGGGTGGATGGTTGGGCTGGATGATTTTGTAGGTCTTTTCCAACCTTGGTGTTTCTGTGATTCTGTGATTCTGTTACATATATAAGCCTGGTTAAAGCCTGGTTAAAATAAGGAAGCAACTAGTTTTACATGTACAGTAATATGGCTGTTAACAGCAATGCAGGGTGTTTCAGTTATTACTGACCTGATGTGGAGTTATAACTGGGAATCAGACGGTGTAAGTAAATCATAACTCAGTTACATATGAGGTAGAAGATAAAGTTACAAGACATAACAAACAAAAAAAAATAGAAATAGTATACGCAATTAAGTGTCACCAACATGAAATGCAACTACTACACTGAGAGCATTTCCATACAAATAAAAAAAAAAACAAAAACCAAGAACTAGTATATACATAAACTTAGGAGTATAAAAGAGATATATTGCAAAGCGTAGTTTTATTACTATTCAGGGCATATGAAAGTAAACTAGCACAAACAGGATCCATCACCAAATTTATAAAAGCTCAGAAGCCTAACCTCAGCTGCTCAACTAGACTCCATCTGTAATCCTAGAGGGAAGGCAGGCTTCCCAGATGGTACCATTCTATTTTTCTTTGACTCCTACATCAAGATACCTACCTCTCTCCTCCAAGTTTAAGTGTAGCCTACACGATTAGCGTTATTGCTGTACCTACAGTGGTCTAAGAACATAAATGAAACAAAGCTGGTAGGTATATAATTTCTTTATGTAGGAGGACTATTATTCTTATGCATTAGTCATTGAACTAGAGTTAGTATTACACAAAGTTGGTTGGTGTTACTGAGCTTCTGCATCATTTTAAACTAGGTATCTGTTGGAAGCAGGTAAGGATCAGGTGAGTCACACAGTCAGCACACTAGTATGGAACTTCAAAGCATCAGTGCACACCTCTGCTGGTGTTTAGGGTACACATAAATGAAGATTTAAGAAGCATGGGTTATAGTGCATGAAGAACAGAAAAGGACTTCATAGAAATAAATTCCCTACCCTCTTACAGAGAACACATGTCCATGTGGTAATAATAGGAAGGAGAAAGAATTGTCACCTACCCAAGCTACCAATCCAACCTTTATTGACTGCCAAAACAAGGTCATGTAGACATGTAATTTGCACAAGAGGACAAGAGCTCGATCTGCCTTCCATCTGCTCTGAAATGAGCAGACATGAAAATACAACTTGTCTGACAGACCACTCACTAATTTCTATTCATTTTTTCAAGCTTTTGAGAAGTTCATCTTTTCATCTTTATTCATTTACTTATTTATTTAATTTAACATTGATTTAAAACGACTAATACTGATAAAATTAAGAAATCCTTAATTCAATTCTATTTGTAAATGCTCGACATTAATTACCATTGCATATTTTCTGAAATTTTCATTAGTTTCATAGATTGATCATCCCTTTTTGCACACCTGTAGGAGGGTTTTGTGCATTACAAAGTTAATATTCTAACTTTAGATTCCATATCTTGATGTAAGAAATGAAAGTGCTCGCTGGACTTGAAGCTGATATGTGGTATTCATTTGATTTCACTTATTCTCTAGGATAGTAAGTGATAATCAAGAGTGATTGTCTGACGCTGGAAATTTTCTCAAGAAAAAACTGTTCTGCTAATTTGGTTGTTTGCACATGTTTTTGTGGGCTTGTCTAAACAGTTTGATGTAGAAAGTAGCTCATAAGTGCAGCCCACACTGCAAGCTGTCAGATTGGGAACTGTTAATGATCCAACAGCTATTAGGTCATGTTTGCAAAGTACTGTGACTGTATTAATGAATCTTTCCTCTTACTTGATTATCTATATACCCAAAAGATGTATAAACTAGGGGAACTGTGACATGATAATCTTATTTTAAGATCAGACAGCTTTCATAAAAATTGAAGCATCTGTTTACAGCAACAACTGCCCATACTCAGGTAAATACTTATGTATTTTTCTGCAATTGTTTAGAATAAAAATCTTTTCTAATTACATCATTTTTGCTTATATTTTAGTTACAACAAAGGAATATTATTTGTTGAAAAATATATTCAAACTGTCAAAATAAAAAGTTGGGCAAATTAAAAGAGCAATGTAGTTTGCTTTTTTGGGTTATTCTGTTTAGGTTTCATGAATGCTTCAGATAAAAGAAATATCACCCTCTCAACATTACATTTTATTCTTGAAAACCATATAGTTGTAGAGATGTAATTTACAAGGTGAAATGAGATTCAATTTAAATTTCAATTAAGTGATTTTGCCCTAGGAAAATCAGGATTTTTATTCAACTTCGTAGGAGCATATCCATGCAACTTATCTACATTTAACTGAAACAAGTACCTTATAAATTCATCATGATGAAAACTGTGTTTTCAGGGGAAAAATTTGATATCTTAGACAGAAGAGTAACGTGCTTTTAGAACACCTATTTGTACACCACACCAAGTCATTTAAAATGTTCATTAAAAAAAATAAATAAGATACCTACATAGCTTACTCCTGAATCTGTAGATAAAAAAGCTAACTTAAACTGAACTGCATGTGTATGAGGACAGCTGGTCAAATTCTAGAGCAATCATAATTTTGTGGTTTAATCTGCTAAGACAACAGTTTTTATTAATACTCATTTGTTACTTGTGAGAAGTTGCTGACACAAATTGATGATTAAGCTGCTCTGACCTTCACTGAACCTTAGTAATTCTCATTTGCATTCTCATTAAAGCTTGGTTTCAGTCTTTTTTTTTTTTTTTTCAAATCTGTAATATCATCCTGTTCAAGTCTTTATAAATGCTTGCTCAAGAGCATTTAACAGTTCGGATAAAATAATGTTTAATTTATGTATGTGTAACAAAAAATGGATGCACATACCAAGTAATTACAGCCTTATACTGAAGCTTATGGATAAATATTTTTGTTCTGAATTAAGAGAAATTAAGAGGAAAATACTGAACTAGTATTAAAAATAGCCATAGTGTAGCAATTACTTGGGATAATATAAATTAGATTGATATATTTTTGTAAATTCAATATTCTTATTTCATATACACATTTAAATATATTTGCTTAATACAGTTAAACTGGGCAGTTTGCCAGAATTACCTTACTTGTCCTTTCTTTGTGAACGAACAGGTATTCTTCAAAAGCTGGTCAAAGACACAGGTTTAATAATCATGGCCTGGAAACCTGGAAGCAGCAGTTTTTTGCGTTTCGATAAAAATAATCACTGGTGAGGTTTGCGCAACTACTGTGCATTACCCCTGTGTGATAATTCCTTACAAAATATGTGATGTCATATATATGTCTGAAACATTTTTTATTCTAAACAAGATTATGGCCCTAATTATCTTCAATGCACTACACATCCTCGAGGGGGAAAAAAAAAAAAAAAAGTATTTTAAAAAAGAAACAAAAAGAAACAGATCATTTCTTCCACAGAGTCTTCAGAATCTTAGCCTTTTCCATATGTTCTTAATTTTGCTTTTGAGTTACTTTCATAGCAGAAAAGTCTACAGAGGGATCAACCTTTATGTACTGCCAGTATTTAGAGACGTGTAAGAGCTGTCTAGAAGCAGTTGTTTTATAAGTTATGAAGAACTACAAAGGTCAAATGTAAATATTGTATTTTCTCTTTATAAGAACCATAAAAAAGGCAGGTGACTGATTTTTCTTTTTAAGACTTCTTCCTTTTTGTTAGTTGCTATCACATAACCAAACCTTGACACACACACACACACACACACACACAAAAAAAAAAAAAAAAAAAAAAAAAAAAAAAAGATTAGGTAATGTATATTAAAACATCGTGAAACTATTTTAAGCATCATGTGCTTAGCAAAAATGCTGATAATGCTGATAAGGTATTTGAAGTGATTGACCTAATTAAAGCACATATTAAATGTACTCAACAAATTTTAACTAATTCAAGATCCATGACTAAGCAGAGAGAAAAGTAAAGGGCTGGATAATAAGGCAACAAAAATGTATGTACAAATGGCATGTAAACTGGAATATACCGAAAAATATTTTATTCCAGCCACAGACACCCGCTTACAGTAACTAATATCATGCTTACATCTCAATCTCACTGATCTTATTTTGAGATCAAGTGCCTTATAGTTCTGAATTGTTTATCTTTCACAAATAAACATTATGGTAATTAAAGCAGTAAGCATGCCCTTGAAAACAAACAAACCAATCTTAGGAGAATCAAGATTTTCTCTTTATTTGCACGAGTCACTCCAGTCCTGCTCAGTAGCCTTCTGGTATGCTTATATAACTATAAGCAAGATATTGAGCAATTATTCTGCTATTGCAAGTTTATATTTGAGGTGATACAGAGGTCAATTCCTCATTTTGTTCTATTTAAAAAAAGGGAAAGCAAGCTAATCTCACAGAGCACTCATAAAATCCCATCAGTTAGTTCTTCATTCCATACTGTGATACATTTTCCTAAAAATAAAAATACATTGCAATTCTCTTAAAAAATAATAATTTTGGAAAAGTGAGCAGATTATCTAATTGGTAGCCAACTTCAAAGAGAATATAGTAGAGAAAGAAAGAATGTAAAGAGTAGTAAGGAAGTTTGGTTGATTTCATTAACCTTCCAACAAATCTGGTTACCTTGATGACAGTGCAGAACTGATGCTTCAGCTAATAAAATATCAGCTATTTACAGGATAATCTGTTCCACAAATACTGGAACAGATTCATAGACATTTCTTTTACACTGATTCATACAAGCTACAAAAATAATGATTTACAAAGCATGTTTCTTATGTTTCTGCCATCTACAAAAGTCTCAAAAATAGTAAATCCGATTTCATGAAATATTGTGGCACTTCAATGTTTCAGCCCAGGCTCCTGTAGGATGAACATGACTTCTGAGAGGAGTAGAAGAAAATTATGTACCTGATTTCAACACAACTATGGTACTGCTTTTCATATAAATGTGACCAATGCTGTACCAATGGTTAGGGCTTATGTAATATCTCCTCTGTTTATTAATATAGCTAACCAAAGAGATGTCTCTTTGTCTAGCAGGACAAATTTCTCTCCCATTACTTTGTAGAACATTTTTTCTTTTGCCCACTTTGCCCTAGGCCTTCTGCCTCCTCTCTTAAAGCTTAGATAAAAATCCACAGGAATAGCTGTCGTTTTGATAGTCTAAGTCTTCCTACACATAACCTTTATATATTCCTATACATACATATATATAAATTCCTATACACATAATATATACTGATTAACTGACTGTTTATAATATTTGTACCTTGCATTTTATATTGTGATATGTTTAAAGACTGTTCTTGAATTTCCATATGTTCTATTCTGCTTTCAGCTAACTACGAGCAGCAAGTCTTCAGAATTTGCTGTGCTTGAATACACTCCTGGTAGGTGAATTCAATTACCATCTTCCAACCTGGTGAATCACCCTGTAATTTTGTACAAGTTTGGTTATACAGTCTTGGTGCATATCCACATCTCAGGTATCTTAAAACACCTGATAAAAATGTATATTCTATTAACATTTCTTGTTGTCTTCATCCAAAATCTGCTAACAACCCTTTATCATATGGTATCCAAAAGAGAAGAACGCTGCAGGTATTGCAGTTTTCTCATTTTGTCTTTCACTTCCTTGAAACTCTCGAGAAATTGAGTTTGTTTGCCTTTTAATATTAGGAAAAAAAAATTGTTTCTTGTACTCATCAGGATACAGAATGTTGACAAAAAGAATAAACTGCCTGTCATTAAAGTCAGGAAGATGAAAAGCAATCTGTGTTCAAACTTGCTTTTAATTAGAACATAACAGTTTTTCTTGAAAGCTAAAGAACACTTCAACCCTTTTCACTCTCATGTTTTCAAGCAGGTGAAACTAAGTCTAGGAGTGGATGTACCTGGTATTTACACAGGTATCACACTGAGCTGCACCTTATTTAGGCCACTGAATTATACTTTATTGAGATCTTCACATTCAGTATTTTTGTGAAGTTTTATATCTAGAGATGATATTTGTGTGACTAAAAGCTGCTAATGGCAAAAATGCAACATGAAAGTAATTCTGAACATCAATACTGAATTGATGAGGGCTACTGAATACTGAGGGCTAAAGAACTACATCCTCATTACAGGTTTGCAGGCAATTATTCTTCAATAAAAGCTAAAAAATAATTTCACATGATTTTTTAGCTGGAATCTAGTCACAATACTTGAGAGGATGTGCATTCATTATGAAAGTCAATGGAATATATTTATTTTAGCACAACAATTTTAGTTAGGCGGTTCATCTTCAAGAACTACTCTTTATATTTAAAGATAAAACATGAGCCAGATTGAACATTTACCGATACCCAGTAAATTTCAGCTAATCAAATAATTTTGAAATCTTGCATTGCTAAGAGTTTTGTAGTTCAGTATACCCTATGGTTCAAACATAAATGAAAGTTTAGTCTTTGCACTGAAGAATCTAATTTTGCCAAATCAGTGACCAAGACACAAGTTTCAAAGATTAGACTCAATTATTTCTTTTTCTTGAAGAGAAAGCCAATAAGAGGTAGTGCATGAAGCAAACCAAGGAAACTGATCTCTTGCCAGCATTCTTTTACAGGCAGAGATGATTAGGGAGGGAGTAGATTAATGATAATATCTGTGCAATAAAGAGGGTACTAGATATCTTTTATACTGAAACAACTAAAAGTGACAAGTATATGAATAAAACAGTCCTTATGTTGAAAAACAACCCAAAATTATAGACTCATAGAATCACTGAGGTTAGAAAAGACCTCTAAGATCATCCAGTTCAACTGTCCACCTAAATATTTCCCATTAAACCAGGTCCCTCAGTACAACATCTGAACATTTCCTGAACACCTCCAAGGTCAATGGCTCCACCACCTCTTCCAGCCTGTGCCAGCATCTGACCACACTCTTAGAGAAGAGGTATTTCCCGGCACTCAACCTGAATCTCCCCTGGCACAACTTTAGGCCATTCCCTCTGATTCTATTCTTAGTTACATGGGAGAACAGGCCAACCCCCACTTTGGCACCTCTGTTCAGGCAGTTATAGGCAGTGATAAGGTCACCCCTGAGCCTCCCATTCTCCAGACTGAACAACCGAGTACCCTCAGCCTCTCTTCATAAAGCCTGTGCTCCAGACCCGTCTGCAGCTTTGTTGCTCTTCTCTGAAAATGATCCAGGACCTCAATGTCTTTCTTGCATTGCGGGGCAAATAGCTGAACACAGTACTTGAGGTGTGGCCTCATCAGTGCTGAGTACAGAGGGATGAACACTTCATGGCTGCCACTGGCAACACTATTTCCGATACAAGCAAAGCATTGTTTCCACAAAACATATCCGTATATCTAGTAAATCCAACCAGATTTTACAATTCCGAACAAGATACAAAAAAGTCTTCATTTTACCTTATTTTAACTGGTGACAAGATTTTAACCATTCTGAAGATTAGTAATGAAATTCTAAATTATACAGGATTTTTACTTACTGAATGTTTGTGCACACTTCAGATGTTACAGAAACTGAAAAACTAACAAAAGAAAAAAAAAACAGCAAACAAAAATTGATCCTTCACGTAATCTCAAAGTGAATTTTCTAGTCTCATTTTCATGCAAATCTGGATGGCAGGAGAAAATTATGGAAGAACATTTTGCCTTTGTAGTATAAACGAAAGTGTTTTTTTTATTTAGTGTCACTGTAATTTGCTATTTTTCAAATTACAAAGAGCATGATAACAAATATTAAGGTCTTTTTTAAAGGAAATGAAACTCAGAAAGTTCTTAAAATACTGTTTTCAGAAGTTTGTTTCAAAAGTAAATCTGTAGCACTGGAAAAAAGAGAACAGCTGCATACCACAGCAAAAACAAACAATTAAACAAAGCAAAACAAAACAAAAAAAATCTCATGACATGTCCTTTTACAGAAAGATAGGAAGGAATTGACATGCTTTTAAATAAAATTAACAATAATTTCTCTTTCTTGCTTTAGTGTTGATCGTAATTAAACTGGAATCTTTTTTGCAGCAATTTGTGTACTGAAACCAAGATTCTTTCTTTGTGGGATATTGATGGCCGCATAATTAACTACAATAATTTCATGTAGGCTATTAATTAGCTACAGAGTATAATACCAGTAAATGAATCACAGCTTTTTGCAGGAGAAAAACATAGCTTTTCAAATTTTGTAACTTCTTTCTGATTTTTCTAATTCTTCAAGAACTACAATCTAACAGTCATCAGTATCCTTTTGACCTTGATGTCCCAAGCCCTTACTTTACTCAGTTACCATTTCTCTTCTAATTAGTTCAAAATACTGGTAAGTAAAATCATTTTTTTAGATTATCACATACCACTATCTTTTTAAAGTTTTTGTTTACTACCACCTGACTCATTTCCTTCCTTTCAAGCCCAGATCAATTCACCCCACACTGGAAAGCTCTCACAAAATTAACCAAACCTTTGCTACCATACTATCTTGCTGAAAGGCCAGCCTCTTATATTTTAGCTGAAAGCCACACAAAAGTGAAAAATAAAATTGTTTCACAAGTAAAGAATTTCCAGTTGAATCTATGAAGACAGCATCTCCTCCACTGTTAAGTTTCTCCTGCTGTCGTACATGCTGGCAGAAAACAAGTAATAAAAGCTTAATGGTCAAGTATTTCCCACTACTTATTTGTGCTAAAAACCTCTAATTATCATTGTTATCCTCTCTTCTTTCAATCCTCTTATCTATTTTTGTCATCTTCTAATCTTTTAAGTTATTAGCTGTTTGAGGAACAGTATTTGAATAGTGCCATAACAAATGGAGTCAAAACTAATTGAGTTATACATTACCAGCCATTACTGCAATAAATACAAAATATATTATTACTACTACAACTGTAAAAAGTTATGAGCATTCTTTTATTGCCATGCCTCTATTTTAGAACCCTCAAGCAACAATTAAGGTATATTTGAGGTAAATGAGGCACAACATAACTACTGTGCCTTTCTGGCCTTAGCACAGCAGTATTGCAATGCTGCTTAAAATGATCTCACGGAAAGAGGAAAATTCATGACAGCAATGCCATTCCCACACCAACCTTAGAAAATGGCCTCTCTTTGACAGTTGGTCCAAGCAGCAGTGAATCACCCTTTCTTATCTTGAGAGAAAATGTATGGAAAGGTGACCACTGTTTTCCTGTTCGACACAGGGAGAAGGCAACTATTCCTTTTGAAGAGGTCCCTGTTGTTTGAATGAATTCTAAAAACCATGAACATGAATCAAAACATTAATATCTTGCCAAGGAATTAAGATAATAAAGGAGAACAGTAAACCATTCGTTACTCAATTTCTCACTATTTAATAAATACTGTGTTTTGTAAACCCCAAAACCTCTTGCTCCCTTCTGATCTTAATTATTTCCCCTCTGTTTCTTGTCTTTTTACTAATAGTTTAGAAACACCTTCAAGGGCCTTTTCAACTTAGCAGGGTATTATATTATTATTGGAATTGTTGCTTTTTGTATTTTTTTCCGGTGATTAATATTTTTTCTGTTCGTGAAAACACTAATAAAGAAAATTAACTCCTGCAAACATAATAGTTATTTATTATGTTTTACATTTTATGGATAAAGCAACATTATAAAATGATGAGCTATTTAAGAATTGTCATCCTACGTGTAGTGTAACAACGGTCAGTTTAACTCCACACTAAATGAGTATTAAGTCAGAATAACTCCCAAGTTTAAAAGTAAATTGGAACAAGGAAGATGGTTGATGAAGAAGAGGGAAATACTGTTTAGCACCACCAAAGTGGTAAAGGATAAATCTCTAACAGAACTGACCTAGCATATTTCCTCCGTTTAATTACTGATCTCATATAGCTCACATAGACATAACCCAGACGACTTCAAACATGGCACACAGGAGTTTCAGAAGCCAAACTTCAGCACAGACTATAAAACAGATAAATATTAATCAAGTTTTGCTTACTGTAGCCTGTTCCAAGACACACAAATCCATGCAAAATTGGGAAAAGCTTCTCCTGCCAGCCAGGTTAGAGCTAGTTTGTATCTAGATGGAGCCATGAGAAACTCTGCAGGACTTCATCTGCTAGGAGATTCAAGAACTTGACATATTCCCTGCACAGACATTACTTGGAGCAAGGACAGAGCCTGGATTCCACTTGTTCTTCTCTGCATCAGTGTCTTAAACTCTGTTTAGCAAATGAACCATATTAACCCTGAAGAGGTGGAATGGTTCATCCCCCTGCTCTAAGATGAAGCCTTCTTTAGAGAGCTGATGTTTGGAAAGGTTTTAGGTGTATTTTTTTATCATGAGCTATTTTGAAGTGTAAAGATCTAAATATATTTGTATGGGTTTTTTGTTTGTTTGTTTGTTTCTGCTGGGTTTCTAGCTTTTCTTTATTCCCTTATTCTTTATATTTTGTTTACCTGGCTAAACTGAGAAGTCTGCTTGCCCCAGGGCTACTCCCCCAAGGAATCTGGCTATTTTTAAGAGCTGACTGAATTCTGTGCAAAAGTCTAAATCTCTGCAGCAACTAGGTTAGAAAGAGCACTTCATATGACTGATTTTTTTACATTTCTAGAAAGGTGAGAAACCACTGGGGACTTCATATAATGGAAGAAGAAATGGAAATTACTGAAATAGGAAGATAAATAAAGATCAATTCTATATTAAACAACTCAGGGTCTTTTTGTTTGTTTTTCTATTTTGTTGCTGTTGTGGTTTAATAATGGAACCAGAATACTCTTCTAAATGAACATCTCAAATACTAGAAGATATTTCTGCTACAGCAGAAATTTATTTGTTCAGATCTGTCACTTAAAGTTATACCCTGGCACTCCTGAAGGCTGCTGTAAAAATCACTGTGAGCAGTATTAACACGGTCTCTACTGTGAATTGCACGTTGGAATTCCTCCGTTTTCAACTTGTGATTTTTCTACAGAAGAAACTTCATAAAAGAGGAAATCTCATGCATTCACAGTGCAAAATACTGTATTTCACATATTAAGTGGGCAAGGAAATATTTATATGTCAAGTATTCGGATATTCAGAAAAGAAGCAGAAAACCAAGAACTGATGAAAATGATGAAAAAACATGTGTTAGCCCTAATCCAATAGTTTAAACTAAAAATCTAGCCTTAATTCAGTACTTTAAAGATGTGAATTTTGTTGCAATTTACAAGCACATTAACATCTCAATGGGTCCATACTTTCAAATCATTTTCCGCAAGCTCATATGCATGTTCTCTATCATGCTTTCAGAAGTGGTACATGCACAGCAGAATGAAGAATCTGATAGGACATCCTGTAAATGTACTTCAGAAACAAGAACAACTCTGGAGTGCGTGATTCAACAGATAAGGCATTCATTAATCTGTTCAGTGTTTGTCTCTCTGATTTTCAAGAGAACACTTGCTACCATCTTCAAATTAGATGATTTTCTTAGTCTACAAGTAAGTGCTGCATATGCCATCAATTCATGCCTTATTTCAATTGCTTTTGTTTCTTCTTTTAATGAAATCACACTAATACACTCTGTGTGCCCTGGTGATCAAGTATGATGGCAAATGTGACCACACCATATCCTGCTGGCTACAAACTCATGTCAAGGCTTTCCAGCCTGCTCACAGCTCCAGTATGGAATTACGAGCTATAAAGACAAGATTTATTTTGCGCATTCTTGGCATTCCCTATCATTATACACAGCTGAATTGCTGACATCCTGAGGCAGTGAAAAACCTCAGTCACCAACTCCTCATACTGTTGTTGCACCATGTACTGAAATACACAATGAACTTCTGATTCTCCTTAGCTCCAGGCTAGGCTCGTTACAAAGGTTGTTCTTTCTATGCCCTACTTTCAGCTCATTTTATCATACAGAGCTTAAAGCCCTTCTTCTAATTTATTTATTGGTCTGAACACCAAAGAAGCTTTCTATTGTGATCTACAGCCATAGCAGCTTTTGAAATAGATTTTCAACTTAATATCCTGCTGAAACTAGCAGGCATAATACTTGTGTGTGTGAAAAATACTGACCAAGCCTAGGAAGGATTTAAAAATATGTGTACTCAACAACAAAAGGTAAAATTAATAAAAAAGATAGTGGCACAATTTATTTGCTTACTGGATTCTGAATTCCATTTGCTTAATAGCAAATCTACAGATAGTAAATAAACTAATGCAGACATCAATTTTCTGTTTTCTCACACCACTTGATCTGTGAGGTAATTGAAGACTGCAATTAACATACATTCTTCCTGTAATCCTGTTGATTGTTCCCAAAAAAACTAAAAATGGAGACAACTAGGTCAGTTGCATCACTGAATCCTCACAAGCTTCTGAGAATAATAATCATTCACCAGCAATGACATCAAAGAGTTTGGCTGTTTTGCAAATGCCAGTAAACGCCTACAATCACGTTAATTCAATAAAAGAATCCTTCTTTGCCTCTTAAGAGATTTACCTATATACAGTACAATAGTGTTGTCTAATGGTTAAACAAAACAAAGCCACTTCAGGTGAATTAGAAAGGTCATATTTTCAACAATATTACAAAGAATGTCTTTGAGGATGAAAGTACATATACATATGAAACATGCTACAGTGTACAGCACCTGTTGTCACTGATAGTGGAAATGTAATTTGAGACATGAAACTCATTCCAATTTTAAATAACTAAGCAAAATCATGAGAACTCGTGTACTGTATTAATAGCACACATGTATATGTCTAAAAAGCATTAAAATCTTTACACCAATTCTAGTCTTTATGATACAGTTTTTCAAAAATGGGGAAGAAAGCTTCTCTAAGTAGTTCTTCCTATGAAAAACTTCATACATCTGGCTCTTTTATTTCTTAATGACAACAAACCTTTTTAAAGATAATCCAAATGAAAGACTTTCTCATACTGGTCTCTTAGTTATTTCTAAGACCCTACATTCATTTTAAGTCATTCCAGCACCTTGCTAAAATAAGGTAAAATTAAGGTTAAATTTTCAAAACCTTAGTCAAAAAACTAATTAGTCAAAAATCTTCCAAGCCAAAACATTTAAAAATAAAAAAAATAGCATTCTCATGTTTCTAGAAGTACTATATTAGAAAAGATATGAAAAAAAAAAACAAAAACAAAAAAAGTTTTGATAATCTAAACAGATTAAGTCAATGTTATGAATTTCACATCCTAGTAAAAGATTCTGTCCTTACTAAGTTTTTGTAGATGCACAGATGACCACTTTTGGGCTTATGATGCCTTTGTTTGATGTTTAAGACAACTGATTTTTGATTGCTTAAAGTGTTTGATTTCACACTGACTGCAGAATCAGACTCTATGTTTAGCTGCAACTGCACAAATTCAGTTACTGTTGTGAGCTTTTCACAGCTCTGTGTGCAACTATGCTTATAGGCAGTACAACTGTTTACAAGTTACATACTAAATAATAATATAATTAATAATGTATTATAATATTTGTCTGTATTCTTCACAGCCTTCCTTGAGCAACAGAAGACAGCTGACAAAAGCTTGTCTCTTAAAATGTTCTATTTGCCTTGAGGAGGTGGGTCCTAGAACAGATGGAAATGTCTGTGCAGTGTTTACAGCGTGACTGGCAAATAAAGACAGGATAGCTATGTAGCAATGCAGCACAATACTGTTCTCAATCCACCCCACCATCCACACATACAGCTCACACTTCCTGAGCTCACTCATGAGGAAGACAGTATCAAAAGCCTTGCTGAACTGCAGACAGCAGTCAGCATCCACTGCTCTCCCTTCATCTATCCAGCCATTTGTCTGATAATAAAAAAAAAGTATGTATGCTCATTCAATTATACTTGGGTTGTACACTTCAATAAATAAATAAATAATCTGAAGACTTCTAAAGGGGCATGTGTCTGCAAAAAAAGCAACGGGACACTGACCCCATATACCTCTTGTCATTAAATTAGCAAAAACGTGAGTTTAATTTGCTTTATCTATTCACAGTGAAGTAGTGCATAAAAAAGGGTAATAGCAGCTGTACAGCACATCTGGGAGTATGTTCTCAATAGTAGTTAATACTGATATAACGTTGTCACCATTAATTTTTTTATTGAAGAAATCACAGGTGCTTTTGAAACTACAGTTTTGCCTCCTTTTTTCTACTCTGGACTTCATATGACTTATGAACTATTTATTTATTATTTTACATAGTTAATAAGCCCTATTCACTCATCATTCAAATACTCTATAGATGTGGACTTTCCATTACATCCAGAAGTACTAAGAATTACTGCATTATATTATTTTAATTATTGTTTGTGATGCTGTATATGTCCTATATTCTCTTAAGGAGTACTTCCACAAACATTTATTATTGATGCATTATTTCATTTATTAGTATTAAAATTTAAGGAAATAAACAAGCACTAGGCCAATTTGAAACTTTGAAAAAGTAAGAATTCCCTTGTATAATGAATGTCACATATTTATTGTTGTGGGTACGTGGTGTGGATAAGAATAGTGACAGAGCATGAAATATTGAAAGAACAAATATAATAATATTGTCTTTCATGTCAACTAATTTTACGAATTCACAGACTTCTTAAACTTTGCAGATACGTGTAAACAGTTAATTGAAGGAAGAGATTGAAATTAATTTAAAAACCACAGTGTCTTTTGCGTCCCTGATTTTTTTTTTTTTTTGTCTGTCAGTTTTAAATAATAACAAATAAATAATAGTACATTCTAGATGATGATCTGTGGGTCCATCATGGTTTTACAATTCCTGTTATCGATATGTCACATCATAAGATCATGTAGTGCACTGAGAATTAAAGAGTTAATGTTCCATTTCCATGGATTGTCAACATTTCTGAGTATCTTCCTTAGAAGAGAAGAATTCCAGCTCTTTCAGCTCTCACCAGAGCTGGTATTATCCAAACGTGCCAGAGCAGTGCTAAGCAGAGCAACGCTACTGAAGAACTGCAATAACTCTATTAACAAAGACTCACGGTCTTCCTTGTAACGTATAGACTTCACTCACTGTAAGGATAATGAACTATAATTTAAAAGCATTAAAACTTTAAACCTATATTTAAATAATAATTATACTGATTAAACTCTTGCACGTTGTTTTTAATGTCTTCTTTTCAGAGCAGCTGAGTGCCTTGCATGATTAAACACCAAACTCTGCAAAGAAGTCCACTGTCTCCAACCACAAATAACATCTTATAATTGTAGCTACTTTAATTTTGAAATAACATGTAATCTGTTAAGCACAAAAGTTGAATAAAGCCTTTTCACTTTCAATATGCTGCAGCGAGTCATCTGCACGTTACCTTTTATGAAAACTCTGTAAAGCCTCTGTAAAAAATGAAAATTGCCTTTTTAAAATCACATTTGTATGGAGATGTGTCTCTGTAGCTTCCTCATATCAGCTGCCAATGACAGAATGCACACCAGAGGTAAATGGAACCGCGCTGCCCATCTGCATACTTCAAACAGCATTGTATGCCAGCAGCTGAGAAGTATACATGGAAATACACATACAGATTTAGATAACATCCTGGAAAGTTCAGTTTGAAAAGTAAAACCACTGTAGTAGTCCATGACTGTCATTCCAGTTAACAATGTATCAACTGCAGCACCGTTTACAGCTCTGGGACAGAAAGCAATACAGTTGGCAATGCCTCTGAAGTCCTGCCAAGATGAACATGTGTTGTCAGGGCAGACTTCAGTGGAGAACAGAACTTGACAAGCAGGCACTGTTTCCACCCTCTTGGTGAGAATCACTTGCCAATAATGTGGTTATCAGTCAAAGGAATTTCTGAGTTACGTACGTTAATTGCTACATGCAATGAGAAGAAATTTGTGCTCTTACCTTTTATTCTTTCATTCTAGCCTAAAATGGTAACCCTTCTTTTTCAGATACTACATCAACACATAGGGAAATATGGCCCACATTACTGACAGCTCACAAAAACAAAACTCACAAAACTGACAGCCCACAGATCTGGACTAAGTTTAGTTAATGACGGGACATTTTGATTGTATTTATAGTATTCTATCTGTAATATGAACAGGTATGGAATATTTGCAATTACAGAGCTGAAAAAAAATGAAAAAAAATTACAAGATTTTGTTTGGTTATAAATACAGTACTTAATCCATATTTCTTTATATCTTTTTTTTTATTATTATTGCCACACAGAGCCTGGCTGGCATTTATCTCTAATAGTACATTTTTGAAATAGCAGCACAGGCAAGCTCTAAACAAGTTCACAACCCTCTGGCCTACTTCCAGCACTTTTCTATATGAGATCTTTCCTTATGTATTGTTTAGAACAAATGTTTGAAAGTGAAATGCACTTCCATATGAGAGCAGCTCCAAAAGTTATACTTCCTATTTTATTGTTGGCCCACAGTGTCAGAGGCAAAAGTTAGCGGTACGGCAGTAGAAGTTGAACATTCCCAACAATACTCAGTTCCATTCTGGTTCAATGCAACAGACGGTAGTAGAGCGACAGCCTGACAAAATAGCATCTGACAAGGAAGTAAAAGTGTGTCACTAAACTCCTGCATGCATTAAAAATATTACTCACTGACATTCTCTGACACTTGCTGGATGTTTATGGAGACCAAACAGCATGTGCTAGCACAATGAGGCGATGGGTAAGGCAAGGTAGTGTGTTTTCCACAACATCTAACAACATCCTTGTTATGAATCACAGAAAGAGTGCGATGGATGAGTGGATGGTGAGGTAGATTGAGAACTGGCCGACTGGAAGAGCTCAGAGGTTTGTCATCAGCAGTGCAGCGTCTGGTTGGAGGGCTGTAACTAGCGGTGATGCCCAGGGGTCAATACTGGGTCCAGGCATGTTCAACATCTTCATCAACAATCCGGATAAAGGGATAGAGTCCACCTTCAGCAAGTTTGCTGATGATAGAAAGCCGGGAGGAGTGACTCACCAGAAGGCTATGATACCATTCAGCAATGGCCTAAAACTTGTACACAGGAAGTTCCGTACTAACATGTAGAAAAACTTCTTTACAGTAAGAGTGACAGAGCACTGGAACAGATTGCCCAGAGAGGCTGTGAAGTCTCCTTGAGATATTCAAGACTCATCATGCCTACCTGTGCAACCTATTGTAGGGAGCCTGCTTTAGCAGGGGAGTTGGAACTCTATGATCTCTTGAGGTCCCTTCCAACCCCTGTGATCCTGTGATTCATCAGAGGTGACTCGGACACAAAAGATGAATCATGTTCCAGACAGACATGCACATCTCACACCATGAAATGAAGAGCACTTCATCCAAGCAAAACAGAGCAGTACAAAAAGTTAACTGTGAATGGAGCTGAATATCAGCTTCAGTGTGTTGGAAATTACGGTGGCAAATAGGAATATTGCAAAAACTGTGTCAGGTGCATCCCATAAATGTTCACACAAGAAAAGGAGAACATACTGTGCAATTTTTTCAGGATCTATTGAATAAATACGAGGCTGAAAATGACAGTTTCCTGGATCACAAAACTACCAGTGATGAGATGTGGTGTCACTACTATGAGCTGGAGCAAAAACTGCAGTCCACAGAGTTGCCATGTGAATTCCCCATCAAAGTAAAAGTTCAAGACATGGCCCTCAGAAGGTAAACTGGTCTGTACTGTCTTTTGCAGTAGAAAAGAGGTGATCCTTCTGGATTTCCTGGAACCCAGTAAAACCATCAACTCTGATTTCCACATCATAACACTGACTAAGCTCAAGGCTCACACTTCCAGACCAGAGAAGAAAACTACTTTTCACTTGAAATACTGTAATACCAGACCCATACCGGTTTGAAATTTGTGGAATATATTGCCAATCTAAGATGGACTGTCCTACCACACACACCATATAGTCCAGATTTGGCACCTTCTGAGTTCCATCTGTTCAGGCTGATGCACAATGGAATACATGGGAAATATTTTCCTAGAAACAACACCATCATAGCAGCTGTGAAACAGTGGGTCACCTCTGCTGGTGCAGAAGTTTATGAGCATGGCATGCAGGCTTTTATTCATCGCTGATGAAAATACATAGTTAATAGTTGTGACTATCTTGTAAAATAGAGTTTTGTAGTTCTTTGTATCTGTTGTCGTTTCTATGGAGATAAATAGGAGGCATTGCTTTCAGAGTGACCTACATATTACATACATAGAATACTCTTATCCCTGAATGTAAAGCTATCTTTCTCAAAATACAAAACATCCTTAGCAAGTTATACTCAATTCCTTAAAATGAATAGATCACTGATAGATCTCTGTGCATCAGGAAGGGAGGGTCTGATGTCTAATGCTCCCCACTTCACAATTTTAGACTCACTGTTTTTTCCTAATAGTTGTTTCACCCTATTTCAATATAATTTGTTAACGTCCAGGGAAGTCTTAAAACTCATCAGAAAAA
This sequence comes from Tetrao urogallus, assembly GCF_951394365.1. Classification (NCBI taxonomy): domain Eukaryota; kingdom Metazoa; phylum Chordata; class Aves; order Galliformes; family Phasianidae; genus Tetrao; species Tetrao urogallus. The sequence goes on from NC_136813.1 coordinate 177,138,629, forward strand.
TGATTTCTTAGTATCTGTACTACTGCTTTTATTGCCTTTATATCTTCCTTTTGGTCTATTCAGAATTGCCTTCCTTTAGAAAAGTTGTCTGATATCTTCACTAAAGGTGTTGTTTCAGCTCTACTTGGACTGATCCTTCTTCCATGAATTACAAAATACATTTCAAGATCAGGGTACTAGGCATAGTATATTGTTCGTGATTTGCATTAAACAAAGTATCTGTACCACATCAAACTTCTAAAATGCAGTTGAGAGCATGCCTCAGTACTGAAATACTCTTGTATTACTTTAATTAAAGTACATCTGCAGCAGAATTTGGTACTCAGTGCACAAAGACAATCATCCTGCCTGCCTGCACCCAATCTGCAGATCTTGTCTATGACAACTGCACATAACCAGAATCCAGCATAGCTGCGAGCAGGTCATATGTGCGTGCCTTGCACCTCTGTTACTAGCTCTCTCCGAAGTCAGTAGCTCACTTAGAAAGCAAGTGAAGATGACCTTAAATGTGAAACTGTGACACTCTGAATAAGATTTATTCTCAGCTAAATTGTGACATCCATGACACATACTTAACTGGCATATTGAAGATTGTTTTGCCCTTAAAAGGTATTACGAAAGATAGTTTCAATAGTATCTGTTGAGGAGTAATATTAAGGTTTGCCACACAGAGTGACATTTAATGACATATGAATAAGATTCTTGGAACCAGACAGCTACTAAAGCTGTATAAGGAGGTTCCCCCAGTCTGAGACAAACAATAGTGACAGCCCAAAGTTTTGCAGGCCAGAAAGGGATGAAAATAGCTTTTCTTTAAATTGTTTGTATAGCTTCCCTATACCATTTGGACAACGCTTTCATAAATACGGTTAATTTTGGCATGTTCCTGTGTTGAGCCAGGAGCTGGATTCAATAATCCTTGTGGGCCCCTTAGAACTTGAGATATTAAATGATTCCACGATTTTTTTCTCCCTTTCTGGGCAGAAAATCTCATGTCTTATAATACACAGAAATAAAGGTTTTAAACTGTGTTTGACTCCATGTTTATAAAATATTGACAAAAATTACTCAGCTTGACCTGTATAAAAAATTTACAGCTATATATCTGTTAGTAATTATTCTTCAGCAAAAATCTAATTTTTTAGTGATTAAGAACAAGGTGGTCTTTTACCAGTCTATCTAAACAGTCAAGTAGAATACTAAATATGAAAGATGTCTATGATAAAGGATACTGCACCAGTGCAGTACTGAGAATACCAATTGAGTCAACATTAGCACTAAGCTTCCAATTACCAGAACAGCATTTTAGTATCAAACCAGTACCCAAACCTCTATGTCATACTCTTAACATTTCAAACCACGTAACAAATTCTGATGCTAGGGCATTAGGCCTTACTTGTATGAAAAAAAGAATTATTATTCTTAACGCAGTAACTTTTTTTCCAGAACAGAAGGATCATAAGGGAATTATTTCAAAACAATTATAGCTGAATAATTTATTCTGATCCATTTCCTTTATATATACAAACCTTGTTCTAATGTAATTCTACTGATTTCAGAAGAATTAGTCTCAATTTTCCCCAAGTGAAAGATAAAATTCAAGTTCATTGTATTCTGACCAACTTCATACATTACACCTACAAATTCATATTCAGTTACTAATTGTTGTCTCTAGACTTAGAGGTTCCATTCACCAAATTACAATCATTCAGTAGGGAAATTTTCAAAGCATCTCCAGGTCTGAGGTCAAAACATGACTTTTTTTCTTTATATCCTTCAGCATTTTTTCCTAAATATGAAATAATCTCTGCTCAGAATCTATATGGACTACATTCTCCAATGTCAATTTGGAACATAAATGTGATCATCCCTCTTATCTTGGAAAAATAAGACATGCGATGGATGAATGTCATTTCAGAAAAATGCATGCTTTAATGGAAGCAAATGAAACTCTATTTGCTCCAAGGAACTATCTGTTTACATAAGTTAGTAGGACACAGATCGTCAATCATTTGCCTGCATCCATCTAGAAGACTTCCTTGAAATGCTTGACGTTACACCTCTCAGATTCCAAAATCAACCAGATTACATGATGGAGGGCTCAGAACGTGGGGCATGTAAGAAATGTATTTCCCTCTCAGGAAAGTAGATCAGCTAAATTAGAAGCAATGACTTAGATGCTACAGTACAAATTGCATCAAATTTGAAATGCTACAGTTGATTTAAACAGACTAATGTGTGTCCATGAAAATCTGTACTCCAAAACTGTATTTGAGATATAGAAGGCATCTCAAATATTTATAAGTAATAGTTATTTACATAAAATTTAAATGACAAGCATTAAATTTTGCTTCCAATAAAATAGTGTTGTTTTTTTTTTTTAATTAAAAAGATACATTTATATATATAAAAGATACATTTATATATATATAACTGAATTGGCATTTAAAATGGCTTATATGCGATCACAATTAACTGCCACATAAACAATTCTTGTTTCACAATAACCTCAACCACATGAGAACTTGTCTTAGGATGTCTAAACATTTTATTCCAGCTATCTATATCTACTCAGTAGTGTGAAATACAGAAACAGTCATATGAGAAGTTTGAAAAAAATTAGCATTCACTGTTTAGGTTCTGGATAAATCAAACTAAACATAGGTCAGTTCTCCCTATTGATTTCAGTTAGAGTATCTCCTGTTTACATCAATTAAATGAGGGCAGAAACAAGCCCAATCAATATCTACTAATCTTAAATATCTCTACTAGAACGAGTGATAAACTAAAGTAAAATACTGCCAAGATTTTGTTTGTATGTATTTTTAATTGCAACACAAATTCGCAACTTTGACCCTGGTCTGTGAAATCTCAGAGTAATCTAAAACATTCTTCAAGTTGCATTCCTCATAATTACATAAATTACAGATGAAGATGGAAAATATAGTATGTGATCCAACAGCTAATGATTTAAAATACAGTATATTAACAAAGAAGTTAAAATCACATCACAGAAGTAATCTTAATACTTACTTCTGCTAATTTCTGAGTACTTGACATTGAGACATCAGTAATAGTCATATAGTATATTTAGCTTATTTCTTACAGGTATAAAATGCAGATCATTGCTTTGAATGTCTGTCATCGTATGGGGCACTCAATTTCTGAATCTTCTGGACAATTTCTGTTTATCTGAAAAACATAGTCCATTACTTTCCTAATTCTATAAAAATAGCTGGTAAGATAAAAAACCTTCCTAAACATAAGTTCCAGTGAGAACAGAGCTTGTAACAGATCGTTTGACAGCAACCAGCTGGCCAGATGTGTATATTGGCCAGCTGATCAATATATGAATAGCTCTGCATGAGCCACAGTATGTGCTGGGTCTTGCCTAGAGGTTTTTCCATACAGGGAGAGCTGTGGTTGTTGCAGAAGGAAGGAGGGAAAGATAATGAATACAAATCCCTGGGAATCCAAGCATCGTTAGTTCTGCTTCTCATGGAACAAAATTTTTCCCATGTACTTACTAAACGTCATGAGAAACAAAATCCTAAAGCACTGGCAGAAGAATAAACAGGTATTTTCAATTTTTCATATTCACATACTTACATATGAAGCACACATGAGCCACTGAGGAAAAATATTCTCACTATAATACCACTGAAGTAGGTTTTGAACACAAGGGAAATAAATGGTGCTTTGTCCTGTATTGCAGGAGCAATACAGAGTGCCTGCACATGTGCCTGTCTCACCTGCTCAAGGCATTCAAAGTCTGGTGATAATGTATTCAGTTCTACACACGCATCTGATTTCTTCTCTTGTCTTTCAGAGGGGAGTGTAGCAAGTTTGGTACAGCCCTGAGGCAACAACAGTGATTACAAACTGAGAACAAATGACACTTTCTCTCTCCCCTTTTTTTTTTTTTTTTTTTTTTGTGAGTTGGAAGGAGATTGATTAGTTCACTGTGTTTTCCTCTGGTTATGACAGCAGCAAGCAGTCAGTTTATTTATTTATTAGGTAGAAGAGACAGTGTGTGTTTGTATTTTCAATTTTTTTTTTAAGTGAGACTTGAAGCTACTCAGCTTCATGAAAATTTGTTAGCACCTGAAACTAAACATCTAAAATTGGAGGCACTCAAAAGAAACCAACACCTTCATTTAAGGTTACTCAAGCAGGTTTGCACAATGTAGAACAGAAAATTGACCTCTGTGCTCCTAATCTTGTTCTCATATTGCCTACTTTAAAACTTTACTTATCTAATTGTTGACATAAAGTATCATCAAAGCCTGATTATCATTTAATCAGTCTGATTACATAAAAATTATGCTGGCCTCAAGAATTCAAGGTGATCTAGGTATTACACAATTTATGCAGAGCAGTAATTGCAGTTGTATGAATTTTCTGCAGTGAAAATGAGATAAATAGGTTTCTTAATTATTAAACAAAACAATCTGCTTCATATTGTCATGAATGGCAGAGATAAATCAAAAAGATAAAGAAAAAGAAGAAAAGATGTTGTCATGGAAACAGTTAAAATTTCTAATGCTCTCTCAAAAGATCAAATTTTGATAACTAGGTTGGATTCTCTGCTCCTTAAAGTAAACTATTTGGCGAAACAAGTGCTGGCATAAATCTTTGACAACAGATCATCTTCAGTGGTTGAGCAAAGCCATATGTCTACAATGCTATTTAGTACAAGAGAAGTCGTTTCTAAAATTGCTTGGACAGTATAGTGGGGGAAAAACATCAACATTATGATATGAAACTCAGATTTTGGATATTCTGTCATTTTTGACAGAAACATTACTTGGGTTTACAAAAACTTCACAGAGCGCAAACATAAGTTAAATTCAGTTCCTTGTTTGCATACAGAATAATGACCATTTAAGACACTGTTCTTGTATTTTGCACTAATTTTGTACAAATCTCAGTACAAATTTGTACAGGGTTTTTTGTTTTTTGTTTGTTTGTTTGTTTGTTTTGTTTGTTTGCTTGTAAAAGGCAGCTATTGTATGAATAGTGGTCCCAAATAATTGTGAGAAAACAAAATATTCAAACACCTGCACATCAGAATGTGCCAGTACTTAGTTATTTCTAGAGGAAAAAGAAATAGGAAGAGACTCAGATAGCCTGCTGGCACTGTTACAAATTGACGTCTGCTTGGCTCAGCTATCTCATCCGCTCTTAGTGCTTGGTAGGGTTGGCTCAAGTGAATGGAAAGTCATCTATGAAATCGGCCACAGAAGCATGCTTGCAGAAAGAAAACACTATTCTCTCATCAAATCTTTCATGAATGGCTGCCATACTAAAATAGAGAATAATACTTCAGATGAGGTCTGGTAATCGTGGAATTATAGAATGACAGAAAGGCTTGGGTTGGAAGGTACATTAAAGATCATGTAATTCCAACATGCCTGCCATGCACAGGGCAGAGACCTACCAGATTAGACTGCCCAGGGCCCCATACAGACTGGCCTTGAGTGCCTCCAGGGATGGGGCATCCATAGCTCATCTGCGCAACCTGTGGCTGGTGTCTCACGTATGTTTCAGAACCTTAATGGCAAAGAGTTTCTTCCTGATATCTAATCTAAGTCTAAACTCTTTTACTTTAAAACTATTACCTTCTGAGCATATCTAAGATAGCATGTTTTCTTCATCATAATTCTAATAATCTCAAGACTTTTCCATAGAATAAAGCAGCTTGAACTGGTAATCAGATAACTCTGAAATAGGAAGTAGCAATTTCATTGTTTCCTGTCCCTCTGAAATGAAAGTAGTAATGGTCAAGATGGAGAAGAGATGAGAGTTCAACCGCTATTGATTTGGAAGACCTACTGAGGAAGTAGACATCTTTCGAAGTGTTAAGATACTATCAGAATTTTCACTAGATTTCTGGGTGGATAACCTTGGGTTTGCATAGATAAAAATATCTCTAGGACAACTGCATTTTATGACAATTCACAAGGAAAAAAACAGCCTGCTAAAATATAAATACACGAAAACCCTTCATCTACTGCTGAAATATGATTCCTAAAATGTATTATGCCTCAGAGTTAAATACATATTTTTTTAAATCAAACACATCCCACCAAGAAGTATTTTATTTTATCATAACTGATTTTCATTTTCAAAATGATTTTCAATGATTGTCAGTATCTAGGGACAAGCCAGGATGCTGTATTTAAAACTGGGGAAGAAGACTTCAAGTGTACTGCAAAACTAGGAGGTCCCTTTGCTATGCAGTATATCTCTGGCCTAACTGTAGAAATAAACATTTCTCATCACTAACTTTCCCCAAGGCTATGTTCCTGAACAGCACTATGATACTGTAATTAAATGGTAGAAAAATAAATGATACTATCCGGATCCCTAACAGAGGAGCTGAAACCAGTCATTGTCTTTGGAAGAGATGGAAAACAACCACTGCACTTAAATGTGACACTAGAACAATACTCTTCTTTCCAACCCTAGGTCCATATATTGTCACACTTTAGAGTAATCACGATAGAAATCATTGGGCAAACTGCCTTGTAATTCTTACCCCGATCTGTAATCACATTAGAAATCTAGCTCAGAAAAAATATATTCAGACTTACTTAGTATTTTATTCTCTTCTTCCAATGCACATGTAATCCAATCAACGGAAATAATATATGCATCGTATTATTAAGGGAAAATAGACTCTTCAGTAGTTTCAGCAGATGTTTTACTCCAGGAAGGAAGGATCATTTTTTATAGCTTGGCTACTTAACATTTAAATGTAATGTTCCTGAAATGTATCTTGTCTTTATGAAGAAATAGAATACCAGTAGAGCTACATAAAACTGTACTAAACAACATGAGAATAAGATTAAAATGACTGTCAGAATATCACATCTTTTATGTTTATTCTACACTGCCATATAACTTAACACTTTAGAAACTGAAAAATAATCTAGGGTTATAGAAATTATTATACATACTTAAAAAGATTGACAATCTGAAACATTTTTTCTTCTTCTCAGAAGAAAGCTCATTTGATTAGATGCTTAGTTGAATGAACCCAGGTGAAGTTTTGACCTCCGATATAATTAAAGAACACTGCAAAAGATGGATATTACCTAACATTGCTTCATGAATAAAATATAATATGACATACAAGAAATTCACCTAGTTTTTGTGTCAGCCACCACTTCACAGTTTTTTAGGGATAAATGATTAAGCCATGGTAAATACTGCATTAAATACATTCATGCCCGGAAAAAAATAATCAAAATAGATAAAAGTTTAGACTAATCAACCATTATTATATTTTGAAAATCTAGAACTGTCTTGTTATGAAATAAAGGACAACTCACCAAGAACTCTTTCGTTATCAAGGTTTAAAAATAAGCAAGTGACCAGACAGACACCCAGATTCACTGCTAGCAGAAAAATGCAGAACCTGAATGATGTGATGCTGCATTCATCTTTCAGTACCAGCAATTAATTTGAGTCATGCAGTAGTACTGTTGTTATTAGTATGAAAACTGATTTGAAAAAAGTGTTTTGCAAAGGGAAAGCAGCAAAAAGCTGACTTTCTGTTGCAAAAGAAAAATGAGGGAAGAAGCCAGATCAGGGCAGGTTTGTACAAAACAAATTTTGTAGCTGAAGAAAATCCTCCACTACAAGGCTTTTCAAAAAGAACGCCATTTTTGTATGACTTCACTGAAAACTTCACTATTACTGTGCTTTCTTCCTGCCCTGTTGACAAACAAAATTTACTGCCTTTTAAAACTGCACTTTAGCAGGCTAGTAGAGCAACGGTGATAACTTATAAATTGGATTGCACACCATTAAAACAGGAAAAAAAGTGAAAGCTTTTGCTTTTCACACGTTTGTGAGATCAAAAGCAAACTGTTTCCAAAATCTTGTAAAAAAAATCTGTAAGTAAGCCTGCCTAATTATTTAGATTAGCATGACAGATAAAGGATCTTTCACAAAACCTCATAAACTTTTAGCAGCAAGTGATCTCTTCACAGAATCACAAAATGGCTTAGATCATAAGGGGCCTCTGAAATTCATTTGCTCCAAAATCTTTAATAAAGATGGACCACATAAAGTAGATTGCCAGCGCCATGGCCACATGGATTTTAAATATTTCCAAGTCTGGAGATTCCATAACCTGTACTAGCACTGTCACTCCAACAGTACAGAAATGCTTCCTGATGTTCAGTCAGAACATTCTGTGTTTCAGTTTGTGCCAACTCTCTTTTCTTGTCCCTGGGCATCACTTAAATGAGCCCAACTCCATCATCCCTACATTTTCCCTTCATGTATGTATAGTCATTGATGAGGCCCCCCCTGAGCCTCCTCTTCTCCAGTCTGAATAGTCCCAGGTGCCTCAGTCTTTTCTCACAGCAGAGATGTTCTTTAAAGCCCTGAAGCCCCGCACTGGATCCTGTCCAGTATATCCATATCTCTCTTGTACCGAGGAGCCCTGAAATTGATACAGTACTCCAGATGAGGCATCACCAGAACTGAATAGAGGGGAAGGATCACCTCCTCAACCTGCTGGGAAAACATTTCGGAAGATCTCCACCAAAAAAGTATTTAGAACTAAAGACATAGTCTTCCTAACAAAAGCATCCAGTACTTTCCTTCTGTCTTTGTACTTCCTAGAAACAGAAAAAAGTGAAGGAAGCTCTTATCTGCCAGTAAGATTATACTTGAATTATAGTTGCTATTATTAACCATTTTTTAAGACTTTTTTAAAACAATAATTAAATTAGGAGTAAAATCTGAAATATAGGTTAACATTTGCATGATTGCACAAAAATTTGTAAGAAAATTAGAGAGAATTTAAGTTAAAACAGGAGAAAACTTGGAGAAATCCTGAACTACAGACTACTTTTCCTCAAGTCTTTTTGAAAGAGTTTTCACTAGGATATGTTCTCTGCACCAGAATCAGAACAAGATGACCTAATTTGATATGATGATGACTAATATGTGATTTCAGAAAAAGTCACTTAATTTCTTACAATTTCAGTTTTCACCTTTGAATAATAGTGGCAATGATGTTTATACGATCAAAGATGCTTCAAAGTGAACTACATATTCTCAGTTTTATGTTTTAAGAAAGCCACAGTCAATTCCTAGATGACATATGTGCTGTATTTTGCTACACACTGGCAACTGAATAAAACACCGCTGTTGCCTTCTCCTGATTCTTCTTTTCCCTCCCTCGAAGGATCAGTTGCGTGTCAGGGAAAATCATATTTATCTGACATCTTTGAAGTTAGAAGCATGGTGAGAAAATGGAAAGCAACCAACCCAAAGGAAAGGAAGAACATTGCAGGATATGTCTAATAGTGAAGCATGAGGACAAAGTTAATAAAACATAGTAATTGAAATAGATGTATCAAAAAAAATTAAAGAGTTATCCATCATTTTGGTTGATGATGTAATACAAACACAAGGCTAAGGAATAAAAATGGTAATTACAAACTGTAAATACTGGTGGTGTCCATGTAAGAATTTACTGACAATCTTAATGTTTTGCCCTCTAAAAAATAAATGTTCAACAAGAAATACAAGATAAACAACAAACATTGTTTCAAGAAAGCTTTTAAGGTAACAATCAGGTTTCAATAAATGTGTTACAACATTTCTGAACCATCACAGAGAAGCCCTTTGTCCAAATACCTGCATATTTTTCTGCCCTTAACAATCTCTGATAAAAGCTATAATAAACAAGAATAATCACAGTCAAGAAAATATTACTTGGTAGAAAATTACAAAATTTTTCACTGAATTCCACTTTGGGATCTGCTGGGGATAAGGTCCAGGACCTCTCCAGGAACCTGGAAACTCATGAGGGTACCTGCTGCTGCCAGATGTCTTTCAGGGAGAGATGGGACCCAACTCGCTAAGTGGGGGCAAAGATATCTTTGCCAACAGGATGGTTGATCGTGCACACTGGGAACAATGTAGGAGACTACAAACAGCCCTGATGGACAGGGCTAACAAGAAAAGGACCTAGCCCAAGCCAATGCCAAAAAACGACTAAAGGTTTCCTGATCTCAATCTAATACAATATTCACTCTATCTGCCACAATATAAAAACATATACTGTTTACAGAGTCTAGACTACCAGATGCCTTGTACAAATTTCAACTGAATCCTATTTTCATTTTTTATCTTTTAATTGTTTCTGCAAAACTGTTCAGCCCACACACATTCATGTTAGAAATAATTGCTACAACATGATTATGAAAGGAAATTTGTTTCATTCTTGATGACCAAGTCTGGCTTTCTATTGAAAATGTAAATGAAATAATGTAAAGTGCTTACATACAAATTAGAACATTTTAAAGAATGAATTGAGTAGAAACTCTTCTCCATACGATAAGATAATATCATTTCCGCTCCAACTTTCTCACTTTGTTTCACAATGAAATGAGGCAGACAGAAAACCACATTCAGCATAGTGAGTGATCCAGAGTGAATTTCTGGGGCAGGAGGAGACATAGCAGTATTTAAACAGTAAACAGAACATCCCAATCTCTATACGGAAAAAGGATGCAAATGAAAGCACTAAGTCAAAAACTGTGTATGAGATTCATCAGATCAGGAGGTTGTAATTTAAACTGCGATAGACTGGCCTTTCAGAGTAACAGAGCAGATTGAGAACTTCACATAAACCTAAAGTTGCAAACAGTTTTCCTAAGCAAAACAAAAACTAATCTGACTCATCTCTTGGGATAATTTTTTTATCATAGAACATATACCGTTTATGCAGATTCAATTTAAATATACAGAAGTAAACATATAGAACTAAAGATACTGTTGCTGCACAACAAGGATCTCAGTTTCTATACGGTAATAACTTACCTACTGAAGATGATAAATGTTTTGGATTGCTTGCTAACGTATTAAGGTGTGGAATTTTATTAGACATTTCATTACTCAGAGTCAGTACCTAGAGAGAATATAAATTGAGACCTGATGAGAGAAAAGAAGAGCACAATATTTAAAGAGAATGGCAATTGTTCCTGTCCCAGTATGGTTATATTTTGATTCAATGAATGGATCACTTGTCCGATAAGGAACTGGCGTAATGTTCCAGTCAAAGAGTTGTAATCAATGACTTGAAGTCCACGTGGAGACGAGGGGTCAGCATTGGGACTGGCACTACAACAGCTTTGTTGGCTACATGGACAGTTGGACTGATTGCACTCTCAGCAAGTTTGCCAAAGTCACCAAGCCGTGTGGTGTGACTGACATGCCGGAGGGAAGAGATGTCATTCAGAGGGACGAGAATAGGCTTGAGAGAGCCCATAAAAACCTTTTGAAGTTCAGCAAAGACAAGTGCAAGGACCCAATCTGGGTCAGACTAATCTCATGCACAAATAAAGGCTGGGTGGAGAATGGCTTGAGAACAGCACTGAGAAAAAGAAGTTGAGAGTGCTGATTGATGAGAAGCTCAGTACGAGTCGTCAACATGCCCCTGCGGCCCATAAGGCCAACTGCAAGTTGAGAGAGGCGATCTTCCCCCTCTGCTCTGTTCTCAAGATACTCCCTCTGCACTACTACATTCACATCTGGGGCTGCCAGCACAAGAAGGACATGGACCTGTTGGACTGAGTGAAGAAGAGGGGCCTGAGTATTATCAGAATCCTATGAAGGAAGGCTGAAGGAGCTGGGATTATTCAGTCTAGAGAAGATAACGCTACGTGGAGACCTTATAGTGGCCTTGTAGTATCCAAACTGGGAATACGGGAAAGCTGGGGAGGGACTGTTTATCAGGGAGTTTAGAGACAGGACAAGGAGTAGTTTTAGACTAAGATTTTAGACTAAAAGGGGGCAGATTTAGATAAGATACAAGGAAGAAATTCTTTACGACAGGGGTAGTGAGGCACTGGAACATATTGCTCAGAGAAGCTGTGAATACTCTATCCCTGGGAGTGTTCAAGACCAGGTTAGATCAAGTTTGGGGCAAGGTTTGAAGATGTCTTTGCCCAAGAAGGAGGCTTAGAAATAGATGGTCTGTAAGAAACCTTCCAACCCAAACTATTCTATTATTCCATGATGATGTGTCTTCTTTTATATTCTCTTTGTCATGACATTATAGTATGTACAAAATCTTTTCTGAAGAGAGATGAAACAGACTGCAACATGGAGTATGTTTATATATATATATATATATATATATATATATATATATATATATATATATATGTTATATGTTATATATGTTATATATATATATACAACATATATATATGTGTGTGTGTTATATATATATATATATATATATATATATGTTGTTTCAAAAGTAATGCCGCTTATTTATTTCCATGGAAACTACAACAAACAAAAGAGCTCAATAACGCTAATAATTTGCTCAGTAGAGCAAATTCTCAGCTCCAAAACATTATTTTTCAACACAGTCACCACCATATTCAGTAGCTAAGTGCTTTTGCAAGCAGTGAACAAGAACCTGCGTGCCATGCTCATGAAACTGCACCAGTGGAGGTGACACACTATTGCTGTCACGACTGCTGAAAAGCTCCACTTAGCACCTCACTGTGCTCACATCCACTGTTTGGTCTTCATAAACACTCAGCAAGCTTCAGTGCATGTCAGTGGGTTTCATTTTTTCTATGTGAAGGGATTCAGTGACACATCTTTGCTTCGTACAAATGCCCATGCCAGACACCATTTTGTCAGACTGCCCCTTAGCTGCCATCTGTCACACAGCAACAAAATGCAATGGAGTACTGTTTGGAAGTTTCAGCCTCTATTATCATACCACAAACACCTGCCTCTGACATCATGGGCCAAGATAAAAAATAATAGGAGGCACTACTTTCAGAGTAACCCTCGCATATAACTTTTGATACTTAAGAACATTAAAAAAAAAAAAAAAGAAAAGAAAAGAAAATATTCTGTTCAAGAAATTAAAAGTACTAGGCCAGCTCTCCCATTCTTAATGCTACAATCTTATCTCTTCTGTAGAAATTATAACAAATCCATTTAAAATTGACTTTCACTGACCTGAAGTTTCATCTGTAAAATAAGATGATTACAAAAAAAACTATCAGCAATTATAGATGGTTGGAAAGAAGAGAAAGGGATTTTCTGTTCCTTTTTTAACATACTTCAAAGCTTAAATACTACTTTTTAATAAAGAACTTCAGTAGTGCATGTGATTAAACAAAATGTGTAAATCATAGAATCCTTAGAGTAGGAAGGGACCTTTAAAGGTCATCAAATCCAACTCCTCTGCAAAGAAAAGGAACGTGCACAGCTATGGCAGGTTGCCCAGGGCTGAGCCAGCCTCGCATTGAAAGTCTCCATGGACAGGGCACCCACCACAGTTCTGGGCAATCTGTTCCAGTGCCTCACCACTCACAATGTAAAGGACTTTTTCCTTATATCTAAAGTAAATCTACTGTCTTTAAGCTTGAAACCGTTTCCCCTTGTTATATCACCCCTGCTCAAGAGTCTATCCCCTTTTTTCCTGTAGTTCTCTTTTAGATATTGGAAGTCCACTATCAGGTCACCCTGTGGCCTTCTCCAGGCTGAACAGCCCCAGCTCATTCAGCTTGTCGTCATAGGAGAGGCATTCCATCTCTTGGATCACTTTTGTGGCTCTCCTCTAGACACACTCCAACAGATCCATGTCTCTCCTGCACTGAGGACTCCACATCTGGACTCAGTACTCCAGGTGAGGCCTCATCGGCACAGAGCAGAGGGGCAGGATGCCTCCCTCACTAGTGGGCCACCACTGGCCCAGTATTTCAAAGTTATGCAGCAAAGTACGCTGACAGCAGTATTTTTAAAACCTGTCTGCATATTTCATTGTACTGAAGCAGGTAAGACTGCCATCAGAAAAGGCAATAGCCATAAAACTTAAAGAAGTATGAAATGTCAATGCATGTTAGTACAGGCATGACATTTGACAGAGACTGCACAGCTTTAAACTATGCAGAAAGAAAAATATCAACTGAAAAATGCAGTCATTTCCAAATGTCCTAACACATGTCTCTGCCAGTAAGCATTTACAGAATGTCTTCAGGTTAATATATACTGTTGTAATAAATACATTTCAATTTTTTATCTTTTACACCAAATAAAAAATAATTCACCAAAGTTTTGACCAGAAGTCTGTGTATCAACTGCTGATGCATTTGAGTTATTGTCCAATAGCAGAGAGAAAATAAGATAGCATGTTTTGAAAAGCATCTGTTGGTACCCTTGTTTATCCTACATACTTTAAAAAGTAAGCAAGTTAGCAGTCAAGGTGAATAAAAATTCTCACCTAGAGAGATGCTACACAGATTATCGATATCAGATTTTAGCAAGATGTTTATATAAAAACAAAAAGCAAACACAAACAACGTTCGGTACAGAGGCAATTCTGTGACACTTGTGTGTATGGCCCACCTAACATGAGATGCTCTAATAAACCCTCCTGGTCTTTTATTTATGGAAAAAGAGTATGTTTCCTTTAGGAAGCAAAAAGAAAAAAAAAAAAAGGAAAAAAAAAAATTTTGTACATGGTAAGTTTTCTCTACTGACTACATTTGGGTAACTTTTTCCCCTTCTGCTTTTCTTGCCACTTTGTCTGAAGTTCCAGCAGTACTAATCTGAAATAACTAAGCCACAACCACAAACTCTGATTTATTTGCTTTTCCTAATATAACAGCTAGTCCAACACATTCAGAATGAGAAACATTGTTTCAATAGTAATGCACTACACTCATCAAACACTCTCTAAGTGCAGCACCTCTCTCTATTTCCAGCCATTATGGCTGTCCTGTGTGAGATGGAAAAGTTAAGATATCAAAAAGGTAGTTCAAACATTCAATCTAGATAAAAAAGTATTACTCAGATAAGTTTGCTCGAGTCCATCTCCCCTAATTTTGGACAATTATCTGAAACTTCCATTATGTATTTTGATTCCTTAGATTTTTTCCTAAATTCATGGAGATAGCTGGCTTCTTTTCGGTACAGATATTCATGAGTTTTGCATGGCTGCACAGAGTCAAGAACCTATGGGAAAAAAACCTTTTTCTCTGCCAACCTCTAGAAACTGGACACGTGTAGAAAGAATTTGCACAATGCAAAGAAAAAGAAAAAAAAAAAAAAAAAAGAAAAAGCCTAACTAAACTAAACTAAAGCTAAACTAAAAACAAAAGCCTAGCCAAAGTAGTGGCAATAGTTAGAGGTTAAAGCACTGAAGTGAATATTCTTCAAACAAAAGGGAGGCAATATTAACATCAAGTTACTTACTTTTACTGTTGAAGAATTATATAATTGTTTTGTTTAAATACAAAGACAATTTTACTGTCTCCCCTAAAGAACGACCTGTGGGTCCAGTTAATATTCTAGCACTTGAGCACCGCAGAACAGCACAAACCATTTTGTTTTCTGTATGTTTACAGAGTAAATACAAGTAGTCAAAATTTCCTTTCATGTCTTCTTCTCTACTTCAATGTGCCAGAAGTATTTAATTATTCTTTGTCTTGAACATTCATGATAGGTTTTCTTTTTCCAGCATTCAAAGAATATTCTTAAAGTGATTAGTCTTCTGTTGAAAGGTCATGTTTGAGAAATTCTCGTAATCTAAAAGAAACTAACAGAATGCAAAAAAAAAAGAACATATAAGTGACATATTCCATACCATTTACTGAAATCCAATTACATGAAAAGGAATAAGCTGCTTGGGTAAACATCCAATTGAACAAAAAGTTTTCCAAACTAGCAGTAAAATGGTCGAGAGCAGACTATCAATCCTTTCTTTGCCATATATTTTTTTTTTAATTTCCTTCAGAAAAAGACATAGCTGGGACTTAACTGCAGCTACTTCAGAAGTCTAACAGTCATTTAGTTGGCACTAAAATTCTTAGTTCCAGCAGAGGCCACAACATGAGGCAACTCAGACACACTCACCAAAAAACAGGATGAATTAAAGCTGGTTATGATTCTTCTTTTTCCATCAACTCCATAAAAGCGTAGAATAAGCGATCTGAACTTTTTTTTTAATGGCTAAAAATTGCCTAAATGCCATAAAATTAGTGAGAATTTAATGTTTTGTCATTTTCAGAATTAAAAACTGTGACCTTCCAGAACAGAAATCATAAGTGCACATAAAGCAGTGGCACCTAATGTATCTATATGGAGCTAAACACTAGGACCACGATGAAATAATGAAAAAAGATGCTTCATTCACAGCTGGAATCTCCTGTAGTTATGATCACCCTCCCAAAGAACAAAGGATAGGATATCCTTTAAGAAAAGCTCAAGGGGATATTTATAGGAGTGATCATTGTTCACGCCATGACTTAGTGCCTTGCAGCAAGAAACAACCCAATTTCTCTTAGGTGAACACACTAATTAGAAGGCTACATTGGATAGACTACACCTTTTCTGACCCAAGGCAGATAAGAATTCATCTGATAAGACTGTGGAAAGACAGAAAGTAGCTGCATAAATAATCAGGTAAGATATTAAAAGGGAAGAACTTCAGGTCCAGTTCCTGCTTCAAGGCACAGAAAGGAACTGAATGCTTGTGTCTCCAGTACCTTAAGAGGTGATCTTGGCTTCTAAGATCCTGTAAGATTTAGGTGAGCCTGCACACTCACAATGTCAGTGTGACTCACTGACCAAGGTAGAGTCCGTTACATTTGCAAAAATGAAACTTAAGCAAACACAACCACTATACAACCAGTGTATAAATTACACTGAGTTTGAAGATGCACAGGCTCACTGCTGCTAAATTACACATTACTGACTTAAAACAGAAGCAAAGGAGGGCCCTAATCCTTTGGAAACAATCAGATGTATTTCTTGGTACAGCTTTTGATCGACAACTAAACAGTTAAAGGAAAAACAAAACAATAAGTAGATTATCAGATACTGTCACATATTATGACATTTATTTCCACCACTAAGACAGACCTGATCAGGAAGTCAGTTTCAGACAGCAGTTAAACAAGTACCAGAGTCCAGATATTATCAGAAAAATGGAAATTGAATTTTATGCTCAAACTGAGCATAAAAAATAGCATTAAGTACTTCTACAAAACAACATAATAATTCTTCATGTCATGACTGTTGTGCCTCCTAAAATGCCAGACTGTACATGTAGTGATCCTAACCAGAAGACCGCTGTACACTGAGGAGTTACTGATCCACCCAACAGTCAACTGGAATAGGTGGATGTCTGCACTGTGCTGTGGCTAATCTCTATGCCTTCAGTCCTGCAGACATCGCAGGTCTGACCCAGCCTGCTACTTGTTCTCCTGACTCAGATCCATCACTGAGGTGCCACACATTTGGATGACGCTATAATTCTGCCCTCAGGAAATGTCCCAAACTCAGTCTCGTTCTCTGGCACAGCTGGGGTTATGCCTTCCCTGATATACCTCCTTTTCACATTTAGACGCAGCACGCCCACCCCTTGTTTAAATCATTCTAGAGTCTGCTGCAGAGCCCCAGAGAACCATATGGGAACTCACAAAATTACTGAGCCTTGGGCTCGCACTTTCTGAAACTATACATCTGACTGATCTGCTGTTAATAATTTCTGTCTTACAGAAGGCTGCAATTGGATGATTACATCTATCCTCCAAGAAACATACGTGAAAGTGCATCTAAAGCAAAGTTCATGTAAAAATACAGGACAAGAGTTTCAATAATAAGTCAAAGAAACAACCTCCAAACATAACTATTTAAGTGATTAATGAAGAAAAAATACATATTATACTCATACACATTAACCATCTTTTCCCATGGAGCTTGTTCTCTTGGTAATACAGACATTTCTGGGAAGAGTGGCAAAATTTGAAAGACACAAATCAAGAAGATTTGAACATAAATCTTTTGAAGGAAAATTTGATTCTTACACTTACGTACATTCCGGATATTTAGTAAACAAAGATCAGTCACGTACACAAAAAATCCCCTTCTTAATAATTTCAGTAACTTCTATCCTCTCTAAAATATACTCTGAAAAACTTTGGGTTTGGGAAAAAACTTAGGCACTGGTTCCTTTTTTTGTTTGTTTGTTTTGTTTCACTTTTTTTTTCCCCCTGGATCTGTGACAAGTAGAAACCTGCTTCTGCCTCTCCTTTTTTTTCTTTTTTCCTTTTATTTTCTTTTTATCTGCTGTATAAACAAGTACAAAAAATAATTAGTATTCTTTATCTTGCCTTCTTAAAGATATATGTCCCTATCTTGAGTGAAACATATGGTCCATGAAAACATTCTTCCCTCATCTGCATGGTAATTAAACATCTCTGAAAGTGCTACCAAAGAGCTTCCTTTGCCCTTCTACCACATGGCTACAAGGCAGTATTTCACAATCACATTTAGGAACAACTACAAGAGAAAAGACCATTATTTAATTAACTGGCTTGGACTGGAAATGTAATGCTAGGTTCTCTTCCAGTTCAAATTGCTTTTACAGACTGTCATAATCACTGAATTCCTAGTCTGTTGTCATAAAACTGATGTTTTATAAAAGTTGGACCATCGAAATACGAAAGAATCAAATAAAGAAGAAAAACTCATATAATATAATATAAAAAAATATATAAAAATCAGTTCCACAGCTTGAGTACTCACTGTCACAGAATACTCATGTACCACAGTTCCAACAAACAGTAGATCTCTGTTAATTTTCCTGAATGACACATTCAAGAAACAAAAGCAAAATAAAAGGAATCATCAGTTCAGCATTTAAGAAAAACACATTTGATAGTATATTTTTAAATGAAATTTCCTCCTCCAATAAAAGTGCTATGTTGCAATTTTTTTTAAAGTCTATTCACAACATACCAACTTGATCATCTCATTCTTCTCCTGCAAAAAACCCAGAGCACACATAATGACAGTGTAATCAACATTTAAATGAATTCACTAGACATTGTCTAATCCTATAAAGACCAGGAAAAAACTAACAATAAGCAGCTAAGAAACCCTCTTCTATCCTTTATGGGTGAGTATCCTAAAAGTGACGATCTCAAAGTTTGAAATGAAATTAATGAATACAGAAATAACAGAGATAAATAGCATTTACAGCCTTATCCTGACTAATGCTGAGTCTCCTCGTCTTCCAAATTATTCATTACAAAGTGAAGGAACATAGCAGGATTCGTGTGCAAGATGATTATTCACTTTAATGCTTAATCTAAACATCCTGCTAGGTTTTTTCTATCTATCTCATTGTATAAAAGAACCTAGAACACACGTACATTTTACTTCAAATATGAACTGCGTTTATTCTTTTTGAAAATGCGTTTGTTCAAAATAATAAAGTTACAGATTTCATGGCCTCATATTTTATATGAAAAATGGATATATCAGAACTACTGATATAATTCATCCATCAAAATGCATGTAACTAAACTCTTCTCCAGCAACACGAATAAAAATCCTTCAGGAAAATGAGTACACTTTATATCAAAGCCCAGAAAACCCAGAGAGCCCTTCTGTTGTAGAGAAAATGATGTTAATCTAGCATTCAGACTTTACTTTTTATCATCCCTCAATGACATATACTGAACTAGTTCAGTTTAGGGAGCTACTAACTGCATTGCCTCAGAGGAACAGCTTTTAGGAAGCCAAGTTTATCTAGGAAGCCGAGTTTCAAGCTTCATAGGGCTCATAAATCAACAAACACCAACTCCTTAAATTATAATAAATATAATATTAATTAATCGGTAAAACCCTTTCACTGCTGTTCCCCTTCCCAACCATAAGAGCCTACATAAACAAAATACTCCACTTTACTAACAGAAAGTATGCTATGACTGTCATTCTTCATGCTAACTTACATTATTTCCCTGTGGTAATCACTTTTTTTTTTTTTTTCTCTCTCTATAGCCTTAGATATATGAATTCTCTGAAAGGAAATATTTACTAACAACTTGTTCAGGACCTAACATGAAATCAAGTTCGTATTGCATGACTGTTCCAAGCCCGTAACAGATTTGAATAAAACTCACTTGCATCTTTACCTTATCTTTTCATGTCTGCAATACCAAATAGAGGAATGCTATCTTTTATTATAAAGAAAACTAAGGCTTAGTCTTTGTAGTGGCTAACACAGAAACAATGGACTAGAATGTTTAGAACAGAAAGTGTCTCTGTCATAGAGTATTTTTCCAGCTGAAAAAACATGGCATCTAGGGATCCGAGATAAATGCTTACAACATTTATCCCGAGTGAAGTCTTCTGCTAGACAACAGCAATTCCCAGTTAATCTTTGAAATTCTAATCTTTTCAAGCCTCCAACAGTTTTACATAACTCTTCCATTTTTACAGGATTTTATTATTTCCTTTATACAGCTACCACCAACTTCATTGTTTTACTCTTGTTAAAATGAAAAGTCAATATCTGTAATGAAATACATTATTAAACCAGAAAAGCTATTTTGAGAATGGATACCTGTGCTTAAGATCCATACTGAAAACATTATAAATAAAAGCTGTATGTTGTGTCATCTATTGGTTTTGTAACATTCTGCTTAGATAGTAAGAGAGAGAGTAAACTAATCAAAAAGAATTAATGCAATGAGGAAGAGGAAAAGAAATTTTATTTAAAACAATGGGTAAAAATTAAATTGCTCAAGAAAACGATATGTAGTTTGAAAATCTGGTAGCCTGAATCAATGAAAAATGAGAAGTAATGGGCTCCTTGGCTTGGAATGAAACCTGTTTAATTGACTATCTTCTGTCCTTTGTTTTTGCAAAAATTCTGAACACAGAAATACCAGTTTCTAGCAGACAGCCAAGATCACATATTCCTCAGATATCTCAGGTAACTTCAGATACTTTTACTGCTTATGCAGACAAGAAGGGGAAATGCATTAGGTAAAATACAGCTCTGAAACAAATAAATTCAGCATTTGTGAAACAGGCTCATGGTTAAAGAGAATTCTGCTGTACATAAGTTTAGGTAGGATAAGTTTCCCCATTTCCTTGCCTGACCACCCAGAAGCAAAGGTAATCCCCCCTAAAACAATCTTTGAAAGAATCATTGAGCTGCAGGCAGTACAGCTGTGACCCGGTAGCTTGGTGAAGCCATAACTGCATTCTATACAAGAATATCAGCGATAGCTTATACATGCTCTGTTCTTCTATATTGATTTAACATAAAATATTTTTGACTGCAATACACTTCAGTGATAGATGTATAAATAAGCTCAGGTTAGCAGCTACAATGATTTTCAACAGTGGAGCTCCATTTAATTGAGGTTTGCCTCATTAACATATATAAGACTTTCTTATCAAGACATTGTGCATTATATATGTAGCAAGTCTATCATGGTATTTATTTTCTGCATCTCCTAACGAGATATGGTAAGTTCTTATTCCTATGTAGTGCTTTTATCAATTCTCATATAATATTTTGTAAAGAAGTTCTGTATTGTATTCTCTTCTGTGATCAACTGAGAAACTTAGTCACAGAAAGGTCGAGTGCCTTTTAAAGGATACTCATAATATAAATCATACAGCTAAGCTAACAGGACTCATAAGTCTTGGTCCTTCACTATATTAATAAGGTTATGTTCCCCTCCCTAGAGGTAAGAGAAGCAAAAAATCAAATGGCTAACTACAAGTAGCAACAGGCAACCAATAATTTTTGAATAATCCAGTTTCAAAAACCTTGAATAACTAGATTCATAGATCCCTTGTAAGCCTCTGAAGTAATTAAGGTCTGACTGGGGAGCTGAGCAATCTTTAGCTTAGTACTATGAATAAAATAGCATGGAAAAAAAAAAATATGCTAACTATTCATGCACTACTTTGCTGTATAAGCAACAGACATAATTCATCAAAACTCTACACAAATTTGTACAAAGAACAGACTCATATCTTCTTTACAAAGCTTAAGCTAATGTTAAGGGAAAGCATTAAGAAATGTAATTTTACCTCTTATAATAATATGAGGTTCTCTAATTGACAGAGCACAGCTATATAAGATATTTCAAGATTCCATGAGTTGACAATCTGCGCACCTTACCATAAACAAAAAATCTGAGGATGGCAGCAGTAACAACATTACAAACTGTTGGTTTTCTGTTACGGGTTGTTTTTTTCTTTTCCAGCCATTTTCAAGCTAAAATTCTCCATCAATTGGAAAGGTTTTCTAGAAATCTTAAAATACACTTAGTTTTATCTGCCTTTATACTGACTTCCCCTCTAATGTCTACTGTAAGTTAAACCTGAAACTTCTCTATTGACCATGGAAGGACCAGAAACCATTCACTAAATAGACTTGTGTTTAAACAACACAAATAAGACAATGAAATATTTATATACCCCAATCATTGAAGCTATTTGAAAAAAATATTCATGATACCTGAGCTCAACAAAACTCTCAGTATTCCATCAGAATCTGCAACATTGTTTTTCTCAAAGGAAATTGTACTGAATCTGAGAAGTAGTCAGTAACGGTCACTATCACTGGATATCTGCCACTCACTAAGAGCAGATATCCATTTTAGCCGCTAAGTACAACCCAGCTTAAGTGCAAATTTGATGTAATGATGAAAAGAACAAAATCTCTTTCTGCACAAATTCTTAGTCTTTTTTTCTATCTCCTGGGCCCACTTTCAGGAGGTTTTAAGTGAATATTTGGAAAGAAAGTAATAATAACTGTTATCCGGTAAAGATACTCTTTTAAGAAGAGTCAATTTGAACTATGGTTTTGGTTTGCCACATCTCTTCTTCATGAGATAGTGGAATCCTCTCTGTTGAGGATTGGTCAGAAAGTTCATGGTGCAAAACCCAGTGCCTGCAGTTTTCACTACTAGCAGCAGGACTTAAAAGCTTTAGAAAAGATGAGAATTCATATTGCTCTCATGCTTGTCTTTCCTTCTGTTCATGTCTGCAACTTCACTCTACATTCTGCCATGTCTTCCATCACTTTCCTTCCTCCCCTCCCAAGAGAATCAGGTAGGAGACAGTAACAACAGGCCTCTTTGCCCAAAAAAAAGGGGAAGAAATTCTAACCTCATAGAAATGCAGTAGAAAACCATCATGGCTGTGTATTCTGTTTTGGACACTTTCTACCTCTTCATAATGATGATTCTTCAGTGAAACAAATCATTTGCATAGGAAATTCACTTTACATACTGATCTTCACGTTCTGATTCTGTAAAGTGTCACCTCCTCTGTTGCAGTCACAAATGTTACATACCATCACAATTTATCAGGAGGTCCTGAGATTATTTTTCATTTCTCAGTAGAATTAAGACTAATCAGGTGTACTTTCTTACTAAGACATTTTCCTTACGCAACCTGTCTCCTTTTCTGAACAGTAAGAGTGGGGAAAAAAATCTCATTTTTAAACATAGAATGCAAACACTATATAGCTCAAAATTAAAAATTTAAAAATCTATTTCAATTATGACAATTGTTCAAAGAGTTCTTCATGCCTATGTAAGAAACACTTCTGGCCTAATGGATATGGTCCTGAAAATATGCAGGTGATGAAATATTTTTAAATCTCCATTAGAAGCTTAGATCACAAAGGCACTTTAATGAAAGACAGAATTAACCTTGCTGAAATGCAAAATTATACTAGAAGACTCTTTATATTACGTTGAAAAAGAAGTGAGATTATACGAGCTTTTAAGATGGCATACTGTTGGGTCCAATTTTTCAGCCGTGCCTTGCAAAGATGAGAAGAAAAACTGAACTATTATAGCTCAGGTGCACCGCTAAGAAGTGCAGCATACATATAGTTAAAGTGAATAGGAACAATAGGTCAGCATGATGGAACTTGTGGGGGAAAAAAAAAGCTGGGAAACGTGGAGGCCTACAAAACAGTAAAATATATATATCATCCCTGAAATGATCTTTGGACTCATGCCTTGTAGTAATAAAAAGAAAGCAAAAAAAAGGAAATCAGATCTTTGGCAAAATAACAGAGAGCAACATGAAAGTACAGTTAGAATTTGCAACTGCGCTAATTTGAATCAAACTCTGGAAAGCTTCAAAAGGTTCCAAGAACTAAACTTTACAGAACTTTAGTGTAGAAATTCAACAATAATTTGACATCTGCTTCTTTCTTCTGACACTCTTACACCTTTAGATGTACATCCTATATACTCAGTTAACACTGAGAGATGAGAGAAAATCTAAGCCAGCTGACCTCTTTCACCTCTAAAGATTTCTCACTAAATCATCCTATTATCTCCAATAATCCATACGGCATCTCATGAAAACTAAAAACATCAGTCACATATTTGTAATACAAGCACATTACTACACACGATAAATCCAGATATTCATCTAGTCTAGCACCATGCTGCTGGTAATAGTAAGGTTCACCTTCCTCTAAGAAGAAATTCTGCTTCTAGAGTATACAAAACAATGTCTGTACAGAGGTCTCTCCATCACAAGCTATGGATAAGCTTCTCTTGTAAATTATGAGATTTCGTAAGTGCAAGTTTTACTTTTATATTGGTCTAGAATTAACTATGTTTACATATTAAAAAAAATATTTAAAAAATAATCATTTTCAATTTTATCTTGCTTTCAATCTCTTTGATTCCTCACTGCAATATGTTGAATGTATTCACAGTGTGCTAAGAAAAGGATCATTTTATTCATTTTCATTTTCTTGCTTACTTTTTTTTAAATATTCATTCTTTCTTGAACTATTAGCAAGGAAAGAGAAATGTATAGTGTGTATCTTTCATAAAAAAGTTAACTGTATATCACTGTTGTGCTAGACTGAGTCCGTCCATCTTTGGTCAATACACTGCTCACCTTTTCTCTGCGCTTGTATGTAAGTAGCAACCAGTTCAAATCAACAAAAATTCACACGTGCCTATCACTGTATTTGAATGTTCACTTCTCTATTTAACAATTTGATTCTATTCATTTTAAAGCTAAAAAAAAGAAAAAAAAAAAAGAATCCTTACGTTTAGAATTCATCTCATTGTATGTAATTTGGAACAAATATCCGAAATGCGAAGTGTGTGTTCAAAGAAATAAAAAGAATCCAATTGCTAATAACAATGAGCAGCCTGTAGAAATTAATGATTTTTTAAATGACAAATACTGTGAGCCTGACTATAATTTTAATCCTTTGGCCGTATTTTTCTTTCATATTTAATGCATTAGAACGATTTACTGTTGTTTTTTAGTTACAGCTCTAAGGATATATTAGGATATGATGGATCCAAGAAGTCATACATTCATTTAGAACTTCGTCATCTTGTAAACAGACCTTTAGAATTTCTGGCTTTAATCATCAGTTTAATGAAATCTAATGGATCTGTTATTATCCTTTCCCTTTAATGTAGTGATCAGAATAAAAATATAATTAAGGGTGTTTGAAATAGAGGAATAAAAGCTGAAGACAAGGAAGAAAAAGCAGTACAGGAATACTACTTCAAAGAACGATTAAAAAAGCTGCAAACATGTAGGCTGCTCTGAAAGTAATGCCTCTTATTTATTTCCATAGAAACTATGACAGATACAAAAAGCACAATAACATTAGGTGATAGAGGAAATTCTCACCTACAAATCACTACTTTTCAACAGTCGTGATCACTGGCTATGCATTTTACCCAGAGATGAACAAGAGCCTACATGCCACGCTCATGAAAGTCTACATCAGTGGAAGTCACCACTGCCAGTGCCACCACTGCTGGAATGCAGCATGCCTCGCTATGCTCACAGTTGTGCTCACATCCACTGTTTGCCCTCCATAAGCATTCAGCAAGCATCAATGAATGTCAATGGATGCACTATTTCCTCATCGAGGAATTCAATATCACACCTTCGCTTTGAACACACTTCCATGTTAGATAGCCCCTTTGTTGCCATCTGTCAAACAGCCACAAAATTTAACAGAATACTAGTGGAAAGGTTCAGCCTCTACTGCCATACCACCAACATCCACTTCTGACACTGTGGGCCAATACTGTAAAATAGAAAGCATTCGTTTTGGAGCAGTCCTCGTAGCTTTTTCTACAGTCAACAACCTAAAAACATACTAACATAGTATGTCTGTGATTCCAATGCTGATTAATAAACCTCAGCTTCCTGCACTTGTTTCAGAAACCCATTTGCCCCACTATGATGAGCAAAACAACCTGAATAAACCCGGTGCATTAAAATCCATAATCAAAATAAAAGTCAAACAGATTTACAAAGAACAGCTTGCCTGTATTAAGCAATAATTGTGAATGAGATTATTATGCTATGAATATTTTGATTGTGCTTTATCTAAACTAAGATTACTATATAGGAAAAATAAAGTCTGATTCCTTTCCATTAAGATGAATTTAATTTATATACCTGATTTCAACAAGTTTCTAAATTGAATTTTGTTAGCTTTCAACAGTGTTACTATGTTAAAGAAATATAGGAAAAATCTTAATTTAAAAGAAATGATGAATAAAATGGGATGCACAAAGAACACAGGATTCAAGTAACAAATAAAATTGGATGACTCTTCTCCAGAAGTTATCCCAAACCCTGAAATTTCTAAACTGTGCAATTTCAATGTGATATTTAAAAATATTTTTCCTCTTCTAGAAAAAAAATATTAGGTTTAAATTCAGTTTGGAGTTTCATAGAAGAATGGGAAATCAAATTTCTTGTATTTCTAGCACAACTAGGTAAACTAAATGTTTGGGATTTTTTCTCTTCACATTCTTGAATGGGGAAAAAGCATATAAACCATTTTATAAATAACATGGCTTTTCTTTATTTATCCTATCTGACACTAGAAAACATTTCACGCTTCCTGTATTATACACTTCTCTTTAATGGAAGAAATAGCATTATTAGAACACTATCACTCCCTACCAGAATAGAACAACTAATATAAACTGGAAAATTCCATGCCCTCTTTGTTTCTCAATCTAAATATCATAATTAATTATTTTATAACATAGGATTCCACAATAGAGTTACTTGGTATTCTTTCAGCACACTGAGTTATGAATGAGATTTTAGGAAATAGGAATAGACAGCAAAAATATCCACATTTTTTGTGGATATTTGAAGAAGCAAGGGAGACAAGACTAGGTCATTTAACTTTGGTAAATGGCACGAACCTGTTCAGGATCTGAATAGGAAGAGTTTATCTTACTGGCTTTCTCCTCAGACACATTCAGTTGCAAAGCTTGTTAAAGAGAAGATAATATCTGGAGGTAGATAATCAGATAGATAAAACACGACTATTTCAGCTCATTGATGAGATCAATTAAATGGAAAAATAAATAAATAAACAAATAAAACCAAAAACAAATTGATATAGCTTTTTATACTACAAAAAAAGCAAGCATTACCCAAACTTCCCTTATTAATTCCTCCCTACACCACCCCTTGACTCTCTTCCTAGATTTCTGCAATCTATGTAACAACTTTGGTTATTAATCTTTTGGCTTCTCATTTCCACTACAGAAGATCTACATTTCCCTTGTAGCCTAAGGGAATTTTGCCAATGAGGTACAATTTAAAGTGCTGGGCAAAACGAGCAATGAACTCAGACTAATCTTCACATACAAGTTGTATCTATTTTTTTTTTTTCCTAAAAATGTGCAAGCTTGAAATAGTGCCACTTAGATTCCTACTTCAAACTTAATAAATAGTTAACAATAGTATAATTTGGTCAAAACCAGAAAATGCATATGCAAAGAAAGCTATTTAAAGCTATTGTCAGGAAAACAATGCTAAATATTTTTAACTTGTTTTCCCCTCTAACAAGCAGAGAATTTCACTTGGGTTTTTTTTTTTTTCCATTGTCATATGTATCTCAGCTCAACACACTGCCAAAATAAATGTTCTATGTCTTTTGAATTTCTCCCCTTTTGATAGAAAAATGGTATAAAGGAGAACATCAAGGTGAACAACTTTGAATAACTTATTCATTATTTTCTTATAAGTTGTGTTTCTATATATTGAGTACATCGTATCCCTGCATGACTCTTGGGCTGTCCTATATATTCACGGATAATGGCAATTAGACATTTTGTAAAGAATAAAAAGTTGAGCAACTCCTTCTTTCCTTCCTTTCGCACAACAGTTGGAGCCAAGTGGTTGTTCAAGCTTGTTATACGCAATCCTGTTGTTATAGGGAGAACTGTTCCATAAGAAGATTAGATATTAGCTTAAGCTGCCTTGGTACAACTGAATAAGCATGAGCCTACAGATATACAAATGCTAAATCCACTGGCATTATCATTTCTTAAGCATTCAGAAACCTCCAAGCTTTTCTAGATAGTAAAGCATCCTACTACACATAAGTCTATTTCACAGACACACTAAATCTGTTTACTTTGAATAGAAACAGCATTGTTCAAGTTAAGTTATAGAGTAATAAACAGATCAGGGCATTAGGCAATGGAGTTATTAAAAATGAAAGATCCTCAAAGTGAAAGGGAAGAAACAAATGCTGAATCCTTGATTCCAAACAAATAGGTAATGCAATTTAAATTAAATCTTCCTCAAAAGAATTTTTCTTTTGGCATCATACATTACTATTCTTAGTATCAGTTCAGAAAATAAGTAACTTCTTCAGTTGAATAAAAAATTACCCTACCCTTTTTTATGCAGTCTCAATTTTCAAATTTGAAGTAACTTGTTAATTTATTTAAGGCAGCTTTTTAACATATTATTACACTAAAGAAAAATTTAAACTTGCTCTTAGAAATCTGACAATATTTCATCTTTTTCTACTGTCTTCAACAGCTTGCAGCAATTTGATAATAATGCAAATGGAGAATATGTAACATTTTCTTTTACCTGAAAAGGTAAAACTTCTAGGGAAAAGGTTCATCCACTAACTTCCTCTAGGAGAGCTAACATATACTGAATTGAACTATAGGTCTTATGCTGAAGCTTGACACAAAAATGCTCTTAATGTCATCACAGTAATTATTCTTACAAAGTACATTATTGTATGAAGAGTCAAGAAAGTCAATGATCCTTGCTGAGCAGAAGGGCTTTTTACTGCTAGCTGTAGCTGTGCTTCTAGCATTACACAGTCTGAAGACTAAGTGATTCTACATTGCCTTTGAAAGGCATAGATTTTAGATACTACCAAAATTCACAGAAATAGCATTGGGTTGGGAATGGGGGGGTTGCTTTTAAAAACTTGCTAATATGTATGTATCTGTTGTCTCTTCAAATCAAAACAGTCTTTATAACTGCCCTACTTAGGTTTAAAATACTTTGCGAAATCAAAAATAAACATTAAATTGTCTTACATTTATAGCACACTCTAAATCAATCTAAATGAAATAAATAAATAAATAAACCAATGACCAATATCTCTAAATTTTCAAAGTCTGACCAATACTGAAAACTGATTTAAATATTAAAACACCATAAAATATACAGGTTATAAGAGAAGACCTAAACACATAAAGCTAAGACATCTCTCTTAAGAGAATTCATCTTGTTGATAGGTACATGCCTTAAGAAGACATCTATCCCCATTACTAGTCAACAAACAAATAAAGGAAGAGGTACCCCTGTGCTAATGCTAATAGCACCAAGTCCTAACAAAAAAACAGTTATTTTTCTCCAAGTTGGCCCATTGTGCAAGTCATGCCTCAGAGATATACTGCCCAAATCAAATTTTAGCTCAAATTAAACTCTTTCATATTTAGGCTGTGTGATTTGTTGTAACAGAAATGGGGGAGTATCATGTATACTCTTCATATAGCATGAAAGTCAGAAAATCCAAATATATACTAAAAGTTACTCCTTTGAGTTATCTACTGTGGACACAGATGTTCTGGATGAATAAGTCATGCTAACAGTAGACACTGCTCTGCAGAAAATGGCAAGGCTTATGCACTCTTGCCACTGCCATAGACAGAATACTAGGCTAGATGGACCCCTGGCCTGAGTCAAGGGTATTTCTTACATGGTTATCTCCGAGTACAATTTTCAAGCATTAGATCAAACGAGAACATTATCACCTAGGTTTGGATATTCTATGATATCTAAACACGTTAATATTTCAAACTCCCCTGAAGAAATAAAATGAAATTATAGATGGTGTTTCAGACAAGTCTGGGGAGTGCACAGAGCACAGTGGTAGAATTTTTCCTTTTTATTTTTTACTTTATTTTAAAGGATTTCTTTTTTTTCCTGAAAAATTTCTATGTAGAATTTTCACTGAATTATTGCACATGTCAGGAAGTTTAAGTGCATGCTTTCCCTTAAAGGATGTGCTTGTTCCCAAGCCTTCGAATCCAGAGCATCAACAAACACATTTAGTATTCAATTTTCCACCTCCTTTATTTTTTATCTGAGACAGAATACCTGGAATTGAAGAATGAAATATCACCATACTAAGTTGTACTTATTTCTCTTCTTCTGATGCTAGTACAGATGCTTTACTGCATTTGTTCTTCTATTATTCTCATACTTTTTTGTTTTGTAAAAAGGGAAACTTATGTCTACTGTCTACAGTATGATATGCTGGAAAACAATGCAAACAATTATCAACTCATTATTTTATTTTCCAGAAATGGAGTTTGAGAAAAAATGTAGACTTCAAAACAGAATAATATTTTGTCTAACCCAAGTCACAAAAGAAGGTATACAAACAGTTGAGGAAATTGAGTTTTTTTTCTTAAGAGTTGTGGATTTGTTTGGTGTTTGTAACATGGGTACAAAATTTAATGAAGCACGGCTTGCAGTTTAATAATCCCTCCAGTGATGAAGCAGGCTTAGTATAGATATAACTTCCTGAGTTGTATGTGTATGCAGTTTGTAGATTTGCTATGAAATTCAGGCTGCTATAGTGCACCATGTGTTTCCTTGTTGTTTACATCTACCGTCTTTCAAAAACAATCTTGTTTTTAGTAAGTCAGGTTGAGACCACTCGGAAATCAACACTGACAGCTAGTTTGTACTGACTACTGATTTCTATTTGATTTACCTTGAGACAGTATAAAAGGCAGAATTATGTTTTTTAATACACACAACACACAGTCTTCAATCCCAAATCCCTTACAGGGAACATCACCTAGAAAGACTAGAATTAGTAAGTGAACAGAACTGATAATGAAACTAAAGGGTTAAGGCAAGGAAGCAAAAAAATCATCCCAGTGTGCCAGGGTAAATAATTTTCAGATTTTTTTTCTGTTCCATTTAGACTGTTGAGTGTTCTCTTTAAGCATGGCAACAGCAGATTTCAGCACCAAAATCTCTGCTTTTTACTAATAACTGAAGACTGAAAGGGATAAGATTTCTTGTTAATACAAAAAGGTCAAACTGTCCTGATACAGATTTGTTGAATTTAATATACAATCATTCACATAGAATTTTAGGAGGGTTATATGGAATTATGCAAGAATTTGAATACTATTCTAGCATAATTTCTGAAGGCTTTAATTAGTTTCATCTATTAACATGCATAGGGCATCATTACAATACCTAGTAACTGATTTCAGGCACATAAAAATGCAAATATCTTATTTTGTCTAATCTTAATTTTTGTGCGTCATTTTTAATTCTGTATAGTTCTTTCAAAACTGCATTTCTTCACCACGCTTGCTTGAAAACTTACTGACAATGATTCTGTGATGTGGCTAGAAATATATAGAGAGAGGGAAAAAAAATGAAGAGATCTATGCTTTACGACACTAGCTGCAAAGGAAAGTATTTGAGTAAAAGCCTCCCTAAGAATTGTTTCATTCAAAGGACTCTGAAATGCACAGCATCTTCAGTAATATCCAAAAATCCATCAATATCAAATTTAACAGGGACATCCTTGAAGGTTTTCCATATAGTCTTTATAAGTCTCATGAATCTGTGTGTAGGCTAAATACACAAATCTCTTTACAGTATCAGAACATTTATTTTTTTATATTATTTCATACCAATTTCTAAGCAGTCCTAATTTGGCAATGTCTAATTTCCTTTTACAATTCATTCTGCATACTCCAAGTCTTATTCAACTCCATTCTAAGTTACAGTAATCAATGCTCTAGGAAAACAGTGAGCCTTTCTAACCAAAAACTGTGAAAAGACTACTGTTCTAAACAAATATGTACTAATTATTTTTAAAAATAAAGAAAAAAAAAAGGAGCAAGGAAGACTTATCCTTAGTTGAATAAGATGAGGTTAGAAAATAAATAAACAGGACACACTTAAGTCCATGGGCCCTGATGGGATGCATCCATCAGTGCGGATGGAGCTGACAGATGTGACTGTAAACTCTCAAGTGTCTTTGAATGATAACGGCTATTGGGAGAGGCGCCTGAAGACTGGAGGAAAGATAACGTCAATTCTACATACAAATTGAGAAAGAAGCAGCATTCAGGAAACAACAGGCCAGTCAGCCTTACCTCAGTTCCTGGGAAGGTGATGGAACTACTTACTAATCCTGCGTACTATTTCTACCTACAAGGAGAGCAAGAAAGTCATCAGGCGTAGTCAGCACTGGATTCACAAAGAAGTCATGCTTATCACCTCAGGCCAGTTCATGTGGCAAAAAATTCTGTTTGAAGCCAGAATTTAGTGGTGTAAATTGGGGATAATACTGGTTCCAACTCTGTTTAATAACTTCATTCATGATCAGATGGTCGTAAATATGCTGACAAATGACACTAAATAGAGAGCACTGAAAAATACACCAAAGTTTTGTTGCGACAGGCTAGTGAAATGGGCTGACAGGAACCTTATGCAGATCAATAAAGGAAAATGCAGATCCCAAGGAGGAACCTAGCACCACTACATGCTGGGGGCTAACCAGCTGGAAAACAGATTTGCAAAAAAGACCTGGTGGGTCCTGATGGACGTGAATCAGCAAAGTGCTTTTGCTGCAAAGAAATCTACTAGGTTGCAAAGTATGGCAAGCAGGCTGAGGGAGGCAAGCCTTCCCCTCCACTCAGCATTGACGAGCCCACACTTGGAGCACTGTGTTCAATTTTGGGAGAGACATGGATATACTGGAAAAGTCTAAAATGAAGAGTCACAAGAATGAAGAAGAGACTGGAGCATCCCTCCTGTGAGGAGAAGCTGAGACAGCTGAGCCTGTTCAATCTGGAGAAAAGGAGGCTCAAGGATCATTTTATGAATGTCTGTAAATATCCGAAGGGAGAGCGCAAAGAAGATGGAGTCAAGACCTTTTCACTAATACCTAGGGACACAAGAGGTAAAGGGAACAAATTGATCACAGGAACTTCAACAACCAGAAAAATTCCCTTACTGTGTGGGTGAGCACTGGCATAGGTTGCACAGAGAGATTGTGAAGTCTCCATTACTAGAAACATTTAAAAGCCATCTGGAAATGGTTCTGGGTAACCTGCCCTAGTTGGTCCTGTTTGAACATGGGTGTTAGATCAGAGGTGCTTTCCAACATCAAACATTCTGTGATTCTCTGAAAAACCTACAATGAAAGTGGAAATAGACTGAGACACAAAAAAGAAAGAGGAAAGAAAGATCTATTCTTACCACAAGACACAATTACGTTATTTTAGCTACATCATAGCATTATAACAATAAAGGATGCTTTTTTTCCAAGCTATTGCCAGAAGCTATTGGTGAGTTCTTCTCTTCTCTGAGGTCCTCATACAGCTACTTAAGAAACAAAACAGCCTAGAGCACTCCAACCCCTCTTCTGGGGAGGCATCATCAGAGCTGTCAAAGTAATTACCACAAAACATTGCATTATAATGCAAACTGAGCACCGTAACCTCAATGTAGCTTCTTTTTCTTTTACAGAGAACTCATTCTTCATTGTTATTAGAATATGCTCCCACCCCAGCCCCATGAGAAAAGACTCAACAATACAGTATATATTGGTATAATTGATAAGCATTCTGTTAATATCATAGCTGTAACTACTTTCAAAATTATTTCACCTTCAGCCAAGTTTTTATCATAAGAACTTGAAAACTTTCAATACTTTCAGTACTAATTCAATAATTGTATAGATGGCGAGATTATTATTAAGAGAAATGTTTTTCTTTTTTTTTTTTCTTACGTAGCAGAGGTTTGTGTTGTATTACTATAAACCAATGGAGGTACAGAAGTCATAAAACCAAAGCTTTCAGAGTAATTAAAAAAAGGTGGCAGGATCCTATACAGAATTAAACTGAATTAACAACATCAAGCCTAGCTTTAGCTAATAATCTTAATTCTATTTAAATAAGCATTAAATTCAATAAGATAAAGTTCCTTGCCAACTACCAATGCCAACACACTCACTATGTTATATGCAGTATGTTACAGATGTGCAAACATTGTTGAAAGAACTGCCTTGATATAAACTTTAAATACATACTAAATGCTCTGGTTGGCATATTCATGGGAAATTGCAAAGCCTGTGACATACACTGATTCACCTTTTTATCACACTGTTTCTCCATTCAAAAAAAAAAAAAAAAAATAAGGGATCAAGGGTCATTTCTGTTTAGTCTCCATACTTTATAACATCAACAATACAACACTGAATGACAACTTGTACTATTGCTATGGACTTCTTTATAACAAGAAATTCAGAGCTGAAGAAAATGACAAGTAAATGTTGATTTTTTCCTTCCGCTTCTAAGGTTCACCTAAACCTCTCCCAGTAAAAATACATGAAGAAAGCTCAACCACCAAAACAAGAGATACTCACTGCTAACTGCGCTGGTTAACTGAAAGGGTAGATGTGACCCTTTCAGAGGAGTAATTTACACTAGAAAGACAGAAGCATATAGTATAATTGAGTTCATGAATATTCAGAATACTTCTCAAAATGAAGATACAGTCAACTTCATTTTATGAACCTTTTGTATTTCTTTTAGCAGCACCTGGATAAGAAGCAGATATAAAGACAAATAATTGCTTCATATTGCTTTATGATCATAAATCTCATTTGGATATTTCCACTCATTAAATTTTGTATCAGTTCAAGCAATGGGACTGTGTATTTCCATGAGTTGCAGTTCATTCATGGGATCAACTTTAGGAGGGAAATACTATCACGACTGAAAAGTTATTGTTATGACAAGGGTAATTATAATAGTGCTAAATGCTTTGGGGAGTAATGCAACGTAGCTCTGGTTCACAAGAAGCACAAAGATTACAGTTACAATGTATGTGGTATAAGATGTTATTCAGTATTATTACCCTGTATGGCACCGCTAAAGTGAAATAGTGGCAAGTTAGAGCTAATGTAACAGGAACTAGAGTATTTATAATTACCCTCTCAACATCTGCTCCATAAAATGTAATTTGCTCATTTGTACAAGCTGCTTCTTTAGCAAATCTCCAAATCCTTTTTGGATATACCTGCCCCAATTTGTACAACTTGAACGTGGCCCACAATGACCTGCGTTTTAATTTCAGATAATTTAAGGATGCTGCAGTAAGCAATCTGCTTATTTAAAATACATAACAAAGCAACACACAGGTATGAGTGGCCAGAGAGTCAGAAAGGAGGAATTCAAAGAGGGATTTTTTTTTTCACTTTTCAAGAGGAAGAGCTCTCAGATCACCAAGAAGAATATTAAGGAAAGCACTTAATATGTAGTTAAAGGAATCGTAATGAACATGAACATATGTTGTTTTACCTAATTTTGATCAACTTATAAGTAAAAATGTCTTCATTCTTTCAGTTGGTTTTAACACACCATCTGGTTTAATTATTCCTTAGGTAGTACACTATAAAGATAATAGTAACAGTATTGTTAAGCCAATCAAAAAGAACGTTTCTGTTGTGATTTTTCACCAAGGATGTTTCTCTTAAACTCACTGATGATGAGGTCAATGTAAAAAGCTTTTGCATAAGAATTAGGTAACTGCCAACTTTTAGCTAATGTGAGTTTAGGATTATCTCCTCTATGTTGACTCAAATTTTCTGTGCATTCAGAAAAATTTAGTACCAATCCAAAGTACTCTTTTTAATTAGAGTTTCAGGCAAATTACAAAAATCCTTTGTAAGCATTTTAATAAAAGATACTGAAATAGTTTTAAAATAGTTTAGAAGATACTATGGCATTAAAAAAACGTCTTACAGGATTGTCTGTTAAAAGGCAGTAACCTGCAGTTTATTTAAGTCACATTGATTAAAGAATCAAAATCCTGAAGTCAATCTCAATCCTCATTTCAACAAGGAAAGATATGCCAGTGAGATGTATTAAATCCAGTTCTTTGATCAACTAGGCAAGTGAAATATGGACTATTCATTATTCAATGTATGTAATACCAGAGGGAAGGTAGGGATTTAGGGATTCACTTCAACATCTTTGAGTTGAAAAGTAATTTCAAGCAGTTTTGCATAATCCCAGTTTCAAAGAGTCCTATGAAGTTCACCATTCAATTCCTGCCAACTATCAACTGGACCTAGTTACTGCTCTTGCTAAAAACTATCCTTGTATTGATTCTCTTTAGAACTATTATTCGAAAAACTGAACACTCTTAAAAAATTCTTATTGAAATGAATATTTTGTTAAAATCAAAAAAAATTCTATTGCCCCTGAAGGGGTTTTGGAACTAAGGAATACAAATAATTAAATTAGAGAGAGAGAGAGAGAGAGAGAGAGAGATACACAAACATACAGATATATATAAATTAAGTAAGTCTAGGATATAATTTCTTCTCAGGGGGATGCATAAAAAAATGAATATTTTAAGGAACACACAACATACTAAGCTGAATTTGCCAAAAGAAAAAGGATATTTAAATCTTGTAACATGCATACTTGTACTCTCAAATGCATGCTATTGTTCTCATTCTCTGTTCCTGATTTCAGCTATATACATGAGAAAGAACATTAGGTGGTAGTCATGAATTAAGTAAAAAGTGAACTAAAGCCTTATCCATCACATTAAAAATAATTTAAATCATTTTAAATAAACAGGTTTTCTCAACTCTTCAGCTTTGCTGTCTCTTGCACAATTGATGTCATAGAATTGCTCAGGTTGGAAAAGACCTTAAAGACCATCAATTCCAACCACAGCCTAACCATCCTACTGCAATCCTAAACTACACTAGTTTGTGGTGTCTGATGACCCAATGAGATAAAGGAGGCAAAACAATAACTTCATATCTCAATGCAATTGCCAATTGAATTTAATGGAAACAATCCATGGTTTACAGACTGCCTAGAAATCTCAATTAAACCAGGATTCTAAGCAGAAAAGAGGGAAAGGATTGAAGGGGTTTGGGGACAAGTGCTACCTTTATGCTTTCTTAAGTACCCATTTACAGCCGCTGCCGTGATTTCTGGGCAGAATGACTTTTCGATAGAACCAAGAGTATGTTTTTATGCTTCAGAATTAACAACTAAACTAAATACAGATGTAGCCCGTAAGTCATGAAGATACCAGACAACTTTGGGTACTTGGACATATTTTATCAACATAAGAAGTGTTAAATAAAAAGAGGGATTTCTCCTAGTATTCACTATGGTAACTTCTCAGAACAAGTACATTACCACTGGACATATAATATTGAAGAGAAAGAGGGATTAGAGGTGTAACTTAAAATTTGAACTTACAAACCCTTAGTAATTAGTTCAAAGGAGTTAAACGTGTAAGAGATTTCAGGCAACACAGACAACAATTCCATAAAGAATTCCATAAGGTCTAACAACCTCTTGCCCTGGATGACAGTCAAGGAGCTTTCATTTTACTTCAAAAATTCATGTGGACAGTTAATGAGCACATGATGTTATACTTCCTCTACTTGTAGTTCATCCCTTTTCCATTATTTAAGTCTTCGATATCATTCAGTATCATTCACTGGGGTTACACTTCATCCTATACTCAGATCTGCAGCATTTTTAAATGCAACTCAAATACATTTCTCTTGATACGTGCAATCCAAATGTTATTGCTTTTTGTAGCATTAGATATAAGGCATTCTTCAACATTATTTTGACCCTTGACTGAAAAACAAAATATTCCAGACTTGTATCAAATGATGTTGAGGTTGAATCATTTGGAATCAACCAGCCAAACAACAATTTCTACGTACAGAGACTACTGCAACAGCTATTCGATTTTATGTGTAAAAGAAAATGATTGATGCTTTTCATTTAGTATAAAACATCTGCACTTCTGACTTTTCCTCCTCATGCTTTCCAGATAGTAAAGTAGCTGTTTAGAACAATCATTTCATTTGTCGTGAAAAATGGTTTCAACTTTGGGAATAATTGCTGATGTCACTAAGTTGTTAGAAAATTACTAGCAAAGCACTAAAATAAAAATGTATGAAGACTCAGAAAATTTTCAAATAATTATGAAAAAAGGAACAAAAAATAAAAACTGTTCACACATACTAGCAATTAAGACTACACAATCCTAAGAAAATTTTCCAGTCACTGACACACTACAGTAGCTACCTGACATATCAAAAAAAATGTTGAAAAAGGGAGCTTTGAAGTAGTAAGAGAAAAGCAATCACTTTATCCCTTTCTCTCCTTTTTCCCATTTTGTTAGGAGGGAAAAAAAAAGGAAAAGAAAAAAAAAAAGAGAACCTGAATTATTATGTTTTTAGCCATAATTTTTTTTAATGGAAAGTTATACACATTCTACACAAAAGCTGTACTGGGAAATTAGCAAAAGATTAAGCTCTGCCTGGTTCTTTCCACTCACACTTCAATCAAAAGAATATCGATAGCTTTTCTATGGTTTTAATAAATGTATCATTCTTCTAAAAAGGGGTTAAATAAATGAATTTTCTATAGAGAATTTGACACAATATTTTCTAGCAAAGCAACTTTTACCATAAATGCAGTAACAAGACTTTGATCTTGAATATAAGCATACACGTACAAAAACTGACATCATGTTTATTCATCCTCTTTTGATTATGACTACTGATACCAGGTATTAAAAGTGCTGAACATTACAACACTCAAATAAACCAGTGCTGGATGCATTCCCAACTGCTGGGCAGTACTAAATAACTTCTTCTAAGCAAGATGTTTAACGTAGTGGATTAAAAAACAAAACAAAACTCTCCTGCCAAACACAACTGGTCAGCGGGGTTTCACAGACCAGGCCACCGGCTGAGACAGCATCTGTGGCTGGGCTGGATGACCTTCTCAATATAGGGAAACAAATGAACAATCCTATTCATTCTAAGACCTCTAGCATCTCTGGTACATCTGACCTCCAAGTACTCCTTTTTCCATTCCAAAGGCAGCTTCAGATGATAAACATTCAGCTTGAGATGACTTCTGACATTTTTCTCTGATACACTCAGGACAGTAAAGGCTGTTTTTTCGTTTGTTTGGTTGTTGGTTTGTGGTTTTTTTTGCCTACCATCTCCAGACTCACAACGATCATACTCACCCTATCTTCTTGTCAACAGGATCCATAACCTGAGTGTTAGCAGCACATCATGTTCACACCAGTGAACTCATCCCCATGCTAATTATGAATGAAAGCTGTCAAGTGCGCCTGTTTAAAGAGAAGCTGGTAAGAACCAAACTCCGGGAGGGCTAAAATAATGCTGGAAGCTTAACAAAAGTGCTCTAAAAAAAAAAAAAAAAAAAAAAAAAAAAAAAAAAAAAAACACACACAAACTTTCTCTACAGTCACTTCTACTAAAGAGTATGATTGTCCTACTAAACCAAATGCATTCTCCCAAGTTTCATTCAAGATTTGCTGGAATCTACCTGCTTTGCAGGTTGGACTGGACAGGGTGAAGCAATCACTCAGAATTTCCTATTTGCAGCATATGCACAGAAGAAAGGGGAAACTGATTTTATAGGGAAATGAATCTCCAAATTGGACAAAACTCAAGAGTTCATGTTCAGTAAGTAACAGAAACCAGACATGAAGCAATGAAAACTTGTATAAAGTAAGCCCAGTTCAAACTTTCAAAGGCCTACACTGGTCTATAATAAGCAGGATTTCATGGCATTGCAATTCCAAGACAGACATTATGTTTGCCATTCTTGGCAATGTAAAAGATGTTAAAACAGTATTAGCATCATTCTGATACTAATTCCCACAAGATTAATGGAATAAATTACAAGCGCGGTCTACTAAGATTAATTTAAAGTTCTTTCGCACAGAAGAAATTTATTGAACTATTTATTCTACAAAAGAAATGGGTATGTTTTTTGGCAGTATTTTATGAACCTGAAAGGTAATCGGGCCCATAAAACTCCTTGACATTTGTTTCTGAACTTCACAAATTCAGTGTACACTTGACATGTCAAAAGAAACTACTTTGTTTTGCCTCACAAACATTTCCTACGATTTATTCATTTCTCTTTAAAATAATTATTTTACTTGATACAATGTCTGCCATCAAATGCAAAATAACAACTGCATTAGGCCTGTCCTGCAAAACAAACAAACAAAATCCAACATATCACAATCTCTCTTTTTCAGTGTCATCCAAATGCATTTACATTTAGAAGCCTATTGTCACTATCAAATCAATATTGTTCAATTCAATTGGAAAATTGAATTCATCCTGCTTAACTATCCTTCTTTTTGTACAGAAACAAGTTGAGCAATGGAAGAAAAAAAATATCTGCAATAAAATGAGGCTTCTTCTGTATGTGTGCGCTTGTTCTAAACGCGGTCAGAATCACTGTGTAAAATGACATTCTGGGAAAAAATATCCTGCATTTGTAGATACCACATGAAAATGCTTTCATATTTTAGCATATTGAACAGAAAACCAAAGCACATTTTAAGAGTGATCTTTCAATCCCCCTTTAGTAACCTAGCTTCTGTTTTTTAAGAAAAGTACATTTAATTAAGTAAATTTTGAGAGATATTTGGATATTTTGATGTTGTGCTTGCATGGATTTCACTTGTGGAAGCTATTCTTTCTTTGTTAGCTTTGCTGGCTCAGACACTGATGCAAATCTCTGATGCGTTGTTTCATCATTAGTCATTTTAAATCAAAGTTCAAGGGAAAAAACAAACACTCTTTTCACCATTAATTCTCTTTCATTATCTGCAATTGATTTAAAACGAGTCTTTTAAATTGTTTACACACAATAAATCATTCCTCATCTTGTGTATTTATACCAGTTCAAAAGGCTTGTTTTCAGGAAAAGAAGCATTATGGTCATTTTCCCAAAATAAAATCAACAGATAAGACTACACAATTTGTAAATATATCAAGCAATACCTTTCTCCTTCTTCCCAAGGATAGACCCAATAACACCTACTGTCAATTTGAAAGAAAGTAAATTCTCTTTCGTTGCCACAATGGCATTTTAGAGAGCTGAAAGTTGTAATCTCTCGGTTATCCACTAAAAGTAGATCAACCTCTTGGCTGAGATTCCAGCAGTGTCAGTATGCATAAGTGTAGCAACTGGATCAATTAGCCAAACAGACATAAAAAGAAAAAAAATTGTTCTTCCAGCCTCAGCTACAGTACTGTAGGGAGCTAAGATTTTCATTATTTTCAACAGCTTTAATTCCTCCACTAAGAAAGTTCTCATATTATGCAAGTATGGAATTGGAAGTTTTGACTTTCAATAAGTAGAAGTTCCTCACAAGCAGTAATGTTTCAAACCCAGGTGCCTCTGCAAAAGGCACTACAGACAAAGCTGGACACACAAACCACTACCTCAAAGCAATCTCCGAACTCAACTTTTAGTTTTCTTTGTATGATTTGCAGCCATAGATGTATCTAATGCCCTAAAAATCAATAAAGCTCTTTACCTTATAGGACTGGAAAGAAGTGATGTTATCAAGATTTAAAGTGTTCTCATATAATGTTTCAGGAAAGAGTCATCAAAGAAAAAATTACATTTATTTACTGACCAAAATATTCCTAAATAAAAGAAAACTACTCTTCTCAAAGATTCCAGACAAGATACAAGTAAACCAATATGATAACTTAATTTGAAATTAAGCTAAACTAAATCTCATGTTCCAAAGTATCATGTGGCTTAATTGTATCTGCTTCTGTGTGAGACGAAGGTAAGAGGATAAAGCAATCAACACACAAACAAGCAAAAGCGTGAAGTCCCATGCTTTCATTTCTTAAGGACAGGTTTTTCTCCAGTGTGTGTGTCATGCACCTGTTCTTGATATGAAAAGCTCTCTGTGACTTTTAAAGAAACATTATTAAACTCAGAAAATTAATATCTAAGTTACAGTTCTTTTCAACCTGCTAATAGCCACAATTAACAATTTTATTTCCTCTCTTCTTTGTTTAAACACAATTCTTCTTTCTGAGGCTTCCACATTTCCTTCTCTTTAAGAAAAATCTTGTGATTATCTCTCCTCTTCAAGAAAATAACCTGGCGAATTTAGAGATCTGGGAAGTAAAATCACATTTTAGAAAGTTAAGTTCAAATACAGTTCTACGTCCTAAGAATAAATATATGCATTTGTACAAGTACACAGAGCCTTCAAGATAACTTCAGTAAAACCAAAAGCAAAATAAGAACACAAAGTATGATGAAAGCAAACTTTAGAAACACTGCTGTTAGACTTTACAGAAGAGGTCTGAAATTTTCATTCCATGTTTTATGTGACCCACCAAAAACTACCTCTTCCGGATCTCTCTCAAACAAAGACCATGGTTTACATTTTGTATTCCTGCTACAGCTGGAAAAATGTATAACATCCAAACAAAACACAGACTTTCTTTTGTTATACAAAGCAAACTTCAGATGAATAATACTGAAATGTATTTAAAATTTAGATGTTCCAATCATGACAAATAACACAGTCACCATGTAACACGGTTCTCCAGAATACTGCCTCAGGCATGCAGGTCTACTGTACCTCCATAAAATGCAATATTACTTTTACTGCCGGAGAAATGTTCTACCTCTCTTCCCATCGTTGAGAAAATGGAAACTAAAAGTGTTTGCTCAAATCCCCTGCATTGAAAGTGGAAGCATGTTTTTCCTCAGCAGCTCACTTCTGTTGTTCCAAAATTCTTTAAACTTAATTTGGAATCACAAAGAACAATAGAAACTATTGAATGCACATCATTCACACTGCTCTTTAAGTTCTACTAACGTACATACATGCAAAATGATCAGAGTTTATAATTGGGCTCAGGAAATATGATACATGTGGAAGAAAAACAATCAAGTGCAATTCTCAAACCTCTGCAGGGCTAGCAGTTAGGAAGAAAAGCCTCTACACATAAATCAAGTTAATTTGTTTGAGAAGTCACTAGCAAGCCAACGTTAAATTATCTGAGAAAACATTAAGCAACGATTCTTAGTGTAACATATGCTCAATAAGATATCAGTCTCATAAAGTCAGTTAATATTTGTGCCAAATAATATACTGCCTTACCTATATTCCTGTCAAATGTCAAAAT
Organism: Tetrao urogallus; assembly: GCF_951394365.1. Lineage (NCBI taxonomy): Eukaryota > Metazoa > Chordata > Aves > Galliformes > Phasianidae > Tetrao > Tetrao urogallus. Next base: position 177,181,848 of record NC_136813.1, read on the forward strand.
GGAAGCAGATAAAGATTAAGCTGTTTCACAGAAATTGATTTTGAAATGCCTCCAACTAAGTATTATAAATTGTTTCCAAACTAATTCCTTGGAATTGTATCAGAAATACCTTAAATCCATTTATTGTAAATACGAGTGGCAGTTCATGCAACTTGTTATCACCCTGAGAGTTTGCAGCAGCACTTTAAGAAACTCTACAAAACATAGCAAAGATGCCATATAACATCTTCAAATGTTAAAAAGTCTCTTCAGTAAGGCATTCTCAGTAAGATTATATTAAAAATAATGACATTTGTAGATAGGATTAAGATAGGGTTCTCTATCTATACAGAAAGCAAACCTAGTATTGCTCAGCTGTTAAGACAAAAAGTGTCTGTGAACAACCCAAAGTGAAGATACATACCGTGGAAACACACAAAAAGTACAAATGTATTCCTTGAAAGGTCTTATGTTGATAAAAGAATGAAGTACAGGGAAAGAAAAAGGCCCTTAAGACAAAAAGGACTGTAAAAGTGACATTGGCATTGAAGAACATAGAATTGGGGAACTATTTTAGCACAAGCAATACTCTAACAAACATAACATACTTCTTTTTTTTTTTTTTTTTTTTTTTTTTCAAAAACAGATTCTTATTTTCCCAGTAGGGGAGTAAGACGTAGCAGGAGTTGAAGGGGTAGAACTTCAAGGTTGTATGCAATTCATATCTGCTCTGATGTTCAAGGCGAATAGAATATATAATAGAACACAAAGTAGAATAAATAAACTCTTTTGGAAGGGTCCCTTAAAGATCAGCTAGTCCAACTGCCTATTTCAGGACTAACCTAGAGTTAAAGGATTTTAATCCTAGTCTTCTTCTTCCCTGCAGCATCCTATATTTATATACAAATTGTTAATCTCTAAAGTCTTTCTTAGCTAATTCACTAGCAGGTGATTTAAATGAGTCAATCACACCGTAAAATTCTGCATAGTGCAGAAAAGTTTAAAAATATTTTCTACAGAGCACACCTAAAAATGAGGAAAGCACAACAGTGACGTTAATCAACTCTGATACCCTGACCTAAAACTCACCTAGTTTCCAGCTCTTGTGGAAAAGACAGCATTTTTTAGAGTGTCTAGAATGTGAAAATACTGGCAACAAAACAGGAGCATTTACAGTACGACAAAATACACTGCAAAAAAATGTTCAGATTACAAGCTGTTTGCAAAGATGTCTTCAGAAGATCCCAGTAGTGTATGCCAACTACATCTCAATTTACACTTTTTTTTTTTGCTTCAAAAGCTCAGAATCTTGACCTACACTCTTAATGAATCTTTACCACAAACCTATTTCTCCACACTCTTTCTTCCCTACAGAAATACTGAGTTGATTACTTAAAATTAAGCATTTAAACATTAACCATGAACCTTGAAAATAACATAAGCAATACTCTAAAGATGCTGTCAAAAACAATAGAAGTCCTCTGATAACACGTATGTTTAAATAAGTGCATGTTGTCTAAGCTGCATTATGGTCCACAAAACTAAACACAATGCAGTTTGAGGCAGACTGTCCAACAGAAGAGTATCTAAAGCAGGTTGCAGGTCTTGTACAGTAAATTATCTCAATTTCCATTGACTTTAAAAGGAGATTATGATAAATGCAAATGACTGTACTGCAGAAATCTTCATTAAGGAAAGATCAACCTTATTCAAAAAGCTAAAAAATGTGCTTGTCATGTCTTTTAACCCAAACAGAACATAAATATTTGATCTTTTTCTAGTTGGAGCTGATAACCTAACAGGAAAACTGTGAGAGATGGAGAGGTCTTGTTGCTAACTCGCAACAGAAAACATCCACCAAAATTATTTTTGGTGTCTTAAAAGGATTACTGACCTGAGCGTTAAGATATGTAAATATCTGCTAGGTCTAATGTTTTATAGGAAATGATTTCAGGGAAACTACCACCTTTAAATTACATTCAATGAGAATGATTGCTAAAGCCTCCTGTTTTTATTTTAAAAACTGAAGGGTTTTTTTGTTTGCTTGTTTTTTTATAGTGCACAGACATTCATAAATGCTTATACAGTGTATGGGAACTGTTGAGTCACAGCCTAAACCACTGATTAATCACCTGAGGCAAGGACTGAGTCAGCCCTGAGGGCACAGGTGAAAGCAATTCAGCTGTGTGACTGGAAGGGATGGAGTCTGACTGCACTCCTCCTAGACCCCATGTAAGGGCTGACTGCCACTGAGGAAGGATCTCTTTCTGGAGGTCCTTTCTCTCTGTGGAGCCTTTCATGAGAATCTAGATCTTTGGATACAGGTGAGTATTCCTTCCCTATTTGTTTCTTTTCCCATTTTCTCCACGATCTTTCCAGCTGTAGCACCAACTGTAACATACACTTACTCATCTTGAGATGATTCTTAAGGTGAACGTTCAATAAAGTACTGCTGATAGAGTGTACTGAAAAAGTCCTGGAACAGCTCTCTAGTATTTTTCACTAAAATTATTTTCAAGATTAACTCAGGTTATGGGATTAGCTCTATTCAGAAAACAATTTTATATTTTTTTCATTAAAAACCATATCCAGAACAGAAAAAGAGAAAATGGTGTACTCTTTCAGTACCACCAGAGAACGCCATCAGCAACACATAACTTTTCACAATATCAGATATGTTCATATTTTGGTTAGTCTGAAGAAAGATAAGAAGTGTCAGGCATTGCTGATCCCACAGCACTTCTATGTTTCTGTCAGCAAATGAACTATTTAAAGAAAAGCGCAGAAGCGTAGCTTAGGCTCACTTCTACCATTTGGCTAAGCTGTTTTACCAAGCTGCAGTAGTATAGTTCAATGTAAAGATTAGATATTCTACAAAGAGGGGTACAGAGAGATCTGAGAGTATTAAAAACAGTACAGGCATTTGGCATTAACAGTATGTCATTTTGTCAGACTATCGTCTCTTAGAATATATTCGTCAATATCACGGTCGTGGGAATCAAGGATCAAAAAAAAGGCCTAAGACTAAAGGTAAAAGCCATCATAAATTACACTGATTAACAAGAGCACAAATTCCTCTTACTTTTTGATAGGTAGAATTTGGAAACCCCCCCCCCTTTTTTTTTTTTGTTTTGTTTTGTTTTCCCCGTTCCTAGTAATTTCTTTTTTCTGTAAGAATTCAGGACCTTTCTCTCCTTAATGATATAGCTTTGTTAGCTAATGGAACCAGTAGGTTCTATCCCTGTGCTTAAGTACAACTGGTCACTATGATTTTACTTTGTAACTGAAGAAAATCAGGGATGAGTTCAACCAACAGAACTTGCAACTGGAATTGTCACCTCTCTCTCTGCTATTCTGCTCTGGACTTTTGCTCAGTCTTTGCTACACAAAATAATAAAACAGAACATAACTGTTAACAGCACTCAGGAATTAAACTCCACACAAAACGAACAGCCTAAAGACAATGATAGTTCCTATTCTGAACCATCACAACACTAAAGAGAACAAGGGGGTTATGTCTCAAATTGCCTGTTCCAGTCACAAAGACAGAAAGAAGCTTTATTTTGCCAGATATGTTATCCTGAAAGCACTGTAAAATTCTACCCTATTACCACATTCTCTTTTTGGAAGAGCAGGAGCTGCCATTGTTGGAGAGCCAGGAGTGAATGGCCTAAAGTTGTATCAGGGAAGATTAAGGCTGGATATTAGGAAAAATTTCTTTATTGATGTCCTGGGCTACCAGCTAACAAGTAACAAGCTAACTCTCACTCAAAAAATACCCTACTACATTCCTCACCTCAGAATTAGAGGAGACACTTGGTTGTTGCCTGAGAGCAAAGAAGTGTTTGAAGAAAGGTGACCAAAAAAAAAAAAAAAAAAAAGTCCATCCAAAGCCTGAAATAGGACAAGTCACAAAAAGTTCAGGAAATTAGTAGATCATCATATGAATGCAAAATTATACACAATTATGTCTGCAATTCCTATGCTTTAGCCAGTCTACGCTTTTTTAAAAATGCACAAAATCTTTGAAATAAATGTCTACAGAAAAAAATATTGGAAAATACATATATTTCATATAGTTCATACATTCCCAAATAGTAAAATCTTCTGTTGTGACAATTTGCAGGGCTAACATGAAAATATATCACTGATTTCCCAAAAAATTAACATAAAAGTACATCTCCAAAGAGATGACTTCCCAAAAACTCCACAATATGTAATTTTGCCATTTGGCTGTGCAAATAATAATGTAACTTCCCTTTAACAACCCCAAAATAACTAAGTTCCCAGTTCAACAGCAGAACGATACATCTGATCAAATATGAACCTAAGCATGAAAACACTCTGTTCTGAGTTTTGCAACAAATAATCAAATCAGAAAGATTACAGTTAACCAACAATATGTAGATTTGTCCTTGCTTTTCACACTGCTGTCCACAGTTCAGTATCCAAAAGCATTTTTGTTAAAGACAACATTTAAGGCACCTATAATGAGAATGTATTTACTATGTCACATGCAGCTCTAGTTGGTTCAAATAATGGTTTTATGGCTAGAATGTACACTGAGCAAGCAGGAAATCTAAAATAAATTCCAAGGGCTGCTCTAAAAGTAATGTCTCTTAGTCTGTAACATTGGCCCTCAACATCAGAGGCAGATGGTGGTGGTACAGCAGTAGAGGCCAGAGCAAACGGGCTCTGCTGCACACTCCCAATACTCTTCACAATTTATCCTATAAGATCTTAGTCTCCCTCCTACAACCCTGCTGAAGAACAGGGAAAATCCTAAGCCACATATTTAATTGAGAACATCCATTCTTTCCAGTGTCTCCATCCTCCTCTGCTTTACACTGTATCTATCACTTGAGCTATACTTGCATGGAAGCTGTAGCTTTCATAATTTGAGGATGCATTCCAGAACTGTAAACAGTGATTACTCATCCTTAAAGGCTGAATTCAACATTAAAGGCAATAAGAAACCATTTCCTATGTTGACACCCTGCGTTCTACATAAAGATCATCTGGACGAATTACAAGAGAATTAGCCAGATAACCCCCCTGTCAATTCAGTACTCACACTGACAAACAGCAGAGTATTGTAGAGGTCACTAAATTTAAAGTGCTGGTTTTAATTTTATTTATTTCTTAAGAAACCTTTCTAAAAAGGTGTAGCAAGGATATTACACAACAAAACAACTTAAATATTTTGGCTTTATGTAATGTTATAAAAGATTATGTGATGTAGACATAAACTAAAAGAAGTCTGAATTATAACTGTTGCTTTATACGTCACATTAACTCCACTCTTGTGGAGTTTTGGAGAAATACAAGCACAGTAATTCTTGCAGAAAAGCTAATAAAACTACAGACCAGTTGTACAGATTTTTTTTTTTTTTCCATTTGTAAAAAACAGAGAAAGTGGTATGTATGACATAAGATCAGCAATGGGAGCTGCAGTCCTTCATTCAGTGGAGACTGGTTTACATAAAACACAAATGAATAGTGAGACTTACCATGCAACAACTGTTCAGTAGTCTACAGATGGTGATACAGTAGTGCCTGTTTGAGAAGTGCCCAGCTGTCACTGCTAGTGTTCATCCCTGATAGCAGTCTCAAACAGTATAAGGAAACTATAAGCCCTGAAGACTATAGTAACCTTTGCTTTCTAGAATTACATAATTACAGAACAGGACAGTTTAAAGGTATTTCTCAAGTGAGCAGTGTCCAACCTATAACAGCAGAATTTCAAATTAAGGTGAGATCAATGTAATATTTTTTATAAGAATTATCTGCATTTTTAACAGTACAAAGCCAAGCCAAGTCTTTCAGATGCATTTTTATTTGTGCTAAGGGCCTACCTTTCATGAAATAACTTGCACTTACAAAGCAGAATTGTTGAGTTAGAGGAAATATTTTGCATTTTGATAGTAAAATGAAAATAAATAAGTCAGAAGTTCATCACCAGAGCTTCATATTGCTCTCTTCCAAGCACAGTGTCAAAAACATGCAACTGAACTTTCCAAGTACTTGTTTTTGATATAGCCTTTCAAAATAAATAAATACGTAATAAACTGCTTGCTTGTCCTTAAAAGTATTAATAGAACAGCAAAATATCACAGGGGTGTAATGTTCTATTTCTTATACTTACGAAACAGTATAAAATATGGAAAATCAAAAGCTCCTAACAGCCATAGTTTCACTAATGCTGAATCATTTGTTGTTTAAAAGTCATTATTTACATATAAAAAGCACCTCCTTATTTACAGACAAATCAAATGAAAAAAAATGCACTAGGAAAAAGAGAAGATGCTGACTCTAAAACACATCGGCTGGATTCTTCGTGTAGTTAGTATACAGCTATGATAACACAGAAAATTCAATTGGTTTACTGACCTTAACATGTCAAAGGAAAAAAAAAAAATGCAAAGTCCAGTTACAAAAGGAGGGAAATAAAAACAATCCAGCGTACCTTCAAGACATTAAAACAGTAACTTAAGGAATTCATTGTAGGTACTACTGTGTGGTCTCCTACTGCTCATTAATTACGTAGGGCACGCATCTGAGATCCAGAAAATGCAATACTTTCTACAACTCTGAATTACAGTTTCCTCTTCTACCAGGATAGCATTTCTAGACTGTTTCTACATTTAATGATGCTTCTGATGAGTGAACAAACTCCTTGGTAGACACTCAAGTGAACTTTCTTTATTAACAGCCTAATTTACTACTTTAATCTACTCCACAGCCTTCTCCATTGGAGAATCTACCGAATGTCTAGGGAGAGAATATTACATTATATGCATCACTATAGCAACTAACCTAATTGATCTGATGCAGGTTTCTCTTCCACCATAGGATGGAGCCACTATCCCTATGTATAATCTAAACATTTAAGAAATAATAAGTTATCTGCTCATCATTTTACAATGACAAAGAACATAACTGTACTTTGGAAAGTAAAGTATAAATTAAATCTAATGGCTTGTACACATACATTCAGCGCAGGCTTCATAGTATCTGTTTAGCTGTCAGCTGGAACTCTGAGTACAGTATTTACTAGTTGCTTTCAGTAAACAGGAACAACCATGGAACAATAAATACGCTCCCAGAAACAGAGACACAAAGTAATCAGGAGAAAGGAAAGAAATATTCATTGACTAATTCAGGAACAAGCTTCACCAGAGTAGTATATTAAAAATTAAAATAAGCATGAAGTAAAGTAAAACTTCAGAAGTTTTACATTTTCCCTTTTCCACAGCACTGTAAGAAAAAGTTCTGATTTTTTTTTTTTTTTTTTTTTTTTGAGCCGCAGAATTTGATGCAAATGATACAGTGGGAGAAAAACAAAAACGAGGTTCCTGTAGTAACATGAACAATATATTCACATGATTATTTTTTTTTTTTTCCACAGAATCCTGCTTCATATAAGAGATATTAGAGATATAAGTAACCATACTGCAATTTAGCTGAATATGAGGTTTGTAGAGAAATACAGAACTTTTTACATGGTCAAGTTATTCTCCATTTACATTTAAAAAAATGCAAGACTCTTTCTCTTAAAAAGCAAACTAGTCATTATCCTCGCCACCACAATTATGCTTTTTCTCAAAGAAAAAAAAAATTAAATAAATCAGCTGAAGGAAAAAAAAAAAAATGAGTAAATTCTAGGTTATCTTGAAAAGAATTCATAAATTTTGCAGTACTTTACCTTGAAATAGCTGTATTTTTTTCCTTGATTTTTAGATATCTTCAGCCTTTACACAGAAAAAAACATTTTTGCAATTTTGCAAATAGTACAGCTAGATGAAGTGTACACGGTGCTTCATTAACATTTGGAATTGTGGTTGTCAAATGAGTGAAATATTGCATAAATGGTGGAGTGTTTTGACACTGCATATTTTAGGCTGCACAGTGTTTTTCAGCATTATACGGCATGAAGAATGCACTCCATGAGGGAAACTACTGACACTGAGTGAGATTAGGAGAATTAGGAACTGGTCATTTAAACACATCAGAAATTGTCTTCCTATTAGCTAACATTTACATGTATCAGTGAATAATGCCAATAATAAAGAAGATGTAACAACTCAAGTTAAAGGCTTTACTCCTTAAAAAGAGAACAATGTCAAACCTCTCACTGTTGAGCAAAAGTATCTTTAAGGACTTTACAATTAATGCTTTCTGAGGTTATGCTCATAGAAGATAAACTCACAGAAGAATTTACGTCATTTCATAAAAAGCTTAGGATCCTCCAGAGATTTCTAAAACAAACTTACTAAATTCCTTAATAATTCCCTTTACATTTGAACTATTCATTCTCAAACATGCTCTTATTGATGCACTTCTCCCTCGGTATGTATATCAATTCTTGTAAATCTTAAGTGCTGCCAAGTATACCCTACATATTAGTACACTGAATATGAGAATACAGATCTATGTACAAAATGAAATTATTTAGAAGAGTGGCCTGTTTGAGATGATTTTGAGATGAGAAGTGCAAAGCAAAGTGTGTTAAATTATAAGTCATTACAAAATATGCTATTCTTTTTTGGAATAAGCTTCTTCTCGCTGTTGTCAGCACAGCATCCCTGTAATGTGCAGAGAAATGAATTAAAGGTTTTCCTTGCCAACTCTTTTTTCAGAAAAATAAAAAATAAAAAAAAAAAACATAGAAGAACAGGAGAACGTGCTACATTTTGAAAGAAATGGAAAGGAGTTAAAAAATGCAGCAGACATGCTCCTGAAAACCAGAATCCATTTCCTATTCATCATAACCTCCACCTGTTATAGCCCAACACAACAAGCCCAGAGAAAAGTCTTCATATTACAGCTAAGGAAAAGAATACACACTATGGTTATATTATAGGTCACACTCATCTTGGGAAAACACAGTGTGGATGCATTCTGGCAAAGTTGTGCAGGCCCCTCCTGATAAGTTACTGTTTTGTTTTTAATTACTGCATAGGAATTTTGCTTGCTTGCTTCTACTCCTCCAGTTGGAAAATTCTTAACCTGGTATGATGGTGAAACGTGCATTCCCCAAAAGAATGGGTAGTAATAATATTTATATTGCATAACTGCTTGTAAGTTACACTTCCTGAGATCATAGAACTGGAACAAGAGAAAATTCAGACCTTTCAAAGTACTGGTATTTCAGCCACTTGATTCTTAGAGATTTATCTCCAAGTGAGTGTGATTAATGGACTATCTACCAAGCTTGAAAAAGAATATGCAACACTCTACTGATGAACCTAAAACCAATAACAAGGGCTCACTAAACTGCTGAGGATGTTCTCTGGGAGTATCCTGGCTTGTTCCAGTGCAATTTCACAGTCAGAGAACCACACATGATCCAAGAGGTGTCAAGGCACCTGTCGCTTGACTAAGTATATGCTTCCTACAGGAATTAACATAAGCAAAATTGTTCCCATTGATGAAATGTGGACTGAAGTAGTAAAGCATGTACGCAGAGGGAGAAGTGGGTAACATCTGGTAACAGTGAACACTAGATCACTGTTACTGCAATTGAAAAGTTAGCTCCTTACATCCAATAAACGTTCATGCTTACAGTAGATACACCATATCTTCAACCTAAGGACACTTTGTGCTTCCAAGAAACAGCAGTATTAAAGTGTCACTCTACCTAATTTACCAAGAGAGGAGTCGAACTGTAGTATGTGTAGTATGCACCTGCCAGACTCAAACCTCAGCCTTCACCTGAAGTGTTACCTGAGGATTTACATTCAGGAAAAGCACCAGGACAAACATGTACTTACTGCAGTAAGCGATCAGGAGACTAGCCAGGATCATGATAGCCCAGAAAGTTGAGGACATGCTTGGCAAGGCATTGGCATCTTTCCTACTGCTTCTCCTGGGAGATGGAGCCATTGAAGCCACTTCCCCAGAAGGGGACAAAGTCAGACAGGTTCACCAGCCAGCTCTCCCCAGGACCGACGGCCTTTCTCCACACATAATCCCAAAGGCAAGCATGTTCCACAGCCGCACGCTCCTCAGCAGCAGCACGCTCCTGCGGCAGGACGCATCTTCCAGCCGGAAAGCCCAGGAGTCTCTAAGGCGTGCAGGAGTTCGCTGCGGCAGCTGCAACCAGGTTTCCTCCTGCCGCCGTGGCGAGGTCCACCAGCGTCGGTGCGTCCTATGGGAACTCGGGGGCCTGGCGCTATGCCGAGCTTTGAAGATGTCCCACAAACGAGACTGCGTTTTTTTTTCGTCCCCCCCTCCTTCCTTTTTCAACGGGCAGAAGTTATCCCGCTCTCTCCTCGCTCTCCTCCCCCTCTCCCAGGAGAGGGGATCACCTCAGACACGGACCGGGGCCGAGGCGGTGCCAGCAGCGGGGCGGCCTCTTCCGCCCCCCACCCGCCCAAGCGCCGCACTAGGGCGCCCACCGCCTGACGGCGCCACGCCGCATGGCCGCCGCGGGGCCGGGGCACCAGGGAGCCCGCCGCTACCTGCCGCCCGATCAACGCTTCATCGGACAGCGCCGCGGACGGGAGAGAGCGATCCCGCGGAAAAGACGGGGAGCCCGGCGGTTCCCGCCAGCGGCCGGGGACGGAGACAGAGGGGAAGGACGGTCCGGTCCGCCAGGCAAAGCGGCGCCCCGCGGCGAGCCCAGCCTGCTCCCTTTCCCGGCCGGTCCCGCGGATTCGCGGCGAGCGGGACACTTCGCGCGGGGCAGTAACGACAACGAGACGCTCTCCGCTGCGCAGCCACAGCTCCGCTCGTAATCTCTGCAGCAAGAGCGACGCTGGCCTTTCAAGTAAAAAAGGAGGAGGAAGAGGAGGAGGAGGAGGAGGAGGGGGGACGGTGGTCACGCCCACAGGTGAAGAGCGCACGGAGCGGCCCTTCTCCCGGCGCCGCACCACCTGCGCGCATCCGCTGCAGCCGCGATCCCACTCGCCGCCGCCGCCGCCTCCGCTGCGGGGGCCCTTGGCGGTGGCGGCGAGCGGCGAGCTCAGAGGCTCGGAGAGGCGATGGGAGGGAAGGAGGCAGCGCCCGGCCAGAGCCCCCGGAGCTCCCGAGACGGCGTTTCCAAAGGAAGAGAGGGGGCCTGAGGCCTCTGCCTGCCCCATCACCTGCGCGGCTCAACGTCTGTGGTCACAGAAACGTTTGTCGAATCACTAATGTTGGAAAGACCAGTAAGATCGTTTAGGTCAACTGTCAGCCCATGCCTGCAACCGCTGTAGAGCATTTCCCTCAGTGTGTCCTCTGCCCTTTTCTTGAAAATCTCTAGGGACAGTGACTCCATCACCTCCCTAGGCAATCCGTTGCAATGCCTCACTATAGTTTCTGAGGACATTTTTTTCCTAATATCTAACCTGAACCTCCCCTAGCTTTACTGAAGGCCATTACTTCTCCCTATCACTCTTTACCTGGGAGAAGAGTCCTGCCCCACCTCACCACAACCTCCTTTCAAGCAGTTGTAGAGAGCAATGAGGTCTCCCCCGGGCCTTCTCCAGGCTGAACAATCCCAGCTCCCTCAGCTGCTCCCCATAAGAATTGTGTTCCTAATCTCACAGCTTCATTGCCCTCCTCTGGACAAGCTCCAGGGCCTTGATGTCTTTCTTGTAGTTTCCTCCTGTATTCATCTGTGGTCCTTATTGGGCACATGGTTTCTGTCACTAACACGTCAGGGATGCATTGGTGTGGAACTCTGCTTAGGGGCTCCAGTTCACCCATGCTCAGTAGTCTTCAAGGTAATAAAAAAACCTTGGTGTGTTAAAAGGGCCCAAATACTTGAGCCTTTCAATTTGAAGTCTCCATGGCAGCGTCTTCAAATTAATTTTTGAAGTTTTGTACAAAGTGGTCATGCTCTGGGTACAGGCAGGGATGGTAAACAAGAAGAGAAGCTAGGTCACAAAATATCCCAACCACATCCTCTTGTATTTATTTAGTATATTTGAACTTGGTTAGGTACTTGGAAATAAGTTCAGTTTTGCATCATGAAAGTGTTGTCAATGTTGTGTCTGATCTTCCGATCTGATTTTCTACCAGGGTCATCTTCAACCTTAACTGTTAGGGCAGTAGGCTAACGTGTTCAACATATGCCTACATGTGTGTTCAAGTGTTCATGTGTGAACACAGAGATGTAGCTAACTATCACTTTGGTACACATATGCACAACATCCTCTCCCAGGATGTGGCCATACTTACAGTTGGAATTTATTTATGTTACAGTTAAAAATCAGAATGTAACCTGACAAGCTTTATTCTCCACCCCCATATCATTTAAAAAAGCTTTTTTATTATTTTGCATTTAGAGATTACATTTATGTAACACCTTCTATCCCTCACTTAGACACCAGATTTCCTTTGTAAGTCAATATAAATTCCATGCCTCCCTTGGTATCCTGAAGTATTAGTTCAATTTGATGTTATAAAGTACTACTGCATAATGAGTTTTTAAAAAGAATTGGACTTTCAAATTCCCTATTCTCAAAACAAATGTAAATAAGTATTAAGCAACAAAAATACCCCAGCATGATGTGCTACTGTTCATTGCAATTCCAGGACTAACATGTAAATTAAGCCACTTTCTGGATATGTGAAAAGAAAATTGATTTCCATTACACCTGCATATATTGAACATACTGTTGAATTATATATTTTAACTATTACAAGAAGGAGAAAAACCGTGAGTAACTTGATAAGAGATATATAGTGTGACATATAAATTAATAAACTTTAAAGCCATGAGGAATAGCTGCAGCTTTATATACGCTGCTATACCTTTCAGTATAGTCCATAGAATTTTATAAAGCAAATCTTATAGTTTACCCATTAGTCTGTGGTTATACAAGGGGATTTCCCTTGGAAATACATCCAGTTTTAACTCTGAGGAATGGGAATCATGATTACTGTTCAACTAAATAAAGCCTGAAGCCTTGCAGAGGTGAAAGTATTGCTTTGCTAGTTCTGAAAATTGACATTGCTCACTTGAGACCAGGCTAACTCTGCTGGCTGAGAACTACTTGGCTACTCAGAAAGCAAGGTACTGCGCTCTGAGAACAAGGATTACTGAGATGGGGCCTACAAAGCTATCCACATAACAGTTTTATGTGAGGCATATTACGTTCTGATTTGTTTGTCAAAGACAAGCCTTAAAATTCCTTAAAAATAACTGTGTCACTGTTGTTAGGAAGGTATATGTTTTGAGCCCAAGCAATGGTCTGGCTGTTCTGCTATGTGGTGTATTGAGAAATAAGTCACATTAGAGGGACACTACTCATAGACTGAAATTCTACATGGTGAAACAGTGGCAGGACATGACCTTAAAGTAATGTGTTTGTATCCTTCTTGACACGTCTTTGCCCATGGTCATTTTCAAGGATATTGTGTTATGCCTGATGCCTCTAATACTTACTTTTTCCTCCAACAAATTCCCGGTATTCAAACCTATGAGTGTGCAGAGATGTAGAAACAATGATTAAAGCAATAGACAGATGTCTGAAAGCAAGTATACCCTGAATAAGAAAACAGAAACCCACAATAAAGGCTGTATGTCAAAGCTTGTCAGAAATCAGATTTATTCCCCTACAATCAGGGACACAGATCTCTTGTTCTGCCACTGCTGTTGGCAGAGTTAATGTCTACAAGGAAATTAAAATAATAGTTATGCTATTTATTAAGATAGGGTGTGCCATTGCTCTGACTAAAATTACAAGCAAAATGTTTCTATTGACTTCAAACAGGCATAGTTTGAAGTCTGTTGTATGCTGTATTTATGTGTCAGACAGTTTGTGCGTGATGTGTATACGCACCACTGCTTTCTGCTAGAATGTCAGACCTGTAAAGCATGTGCAGTGATGTTGACCTCTATTACAGGTGCAGTCTCAGAGGATAAATCCTAACGTACTGTTAGCACAGAGCATGTAGAGGGTAGAGGGAAAGAAACATTCTTCAGGTCTTACGCAGAGACCTTCTGTTCTTTCTGAGTTTTTTCATTTACTTTGATAAGAGAAATTTGAAGTAGATAGTGGTTAAATTCTGTGGCAGTGATTACATGCACATAGTAAAGAATTACTAACCAATAATATATGAGGCAATAATTGAGTTTTAGCTTTTGGTAAAGTGTTTTAGTTGATTCCAAGTGTTGATTTAAAAAAAAAAAAAAAAAAAATTCTGCTTAAATGTGCTAACATTAAGAGAAATGGTTTTTTTACAACATTATAGACATGATTTAAATACAAAAAATCTATGTAACATCAGCTTATTATTTTATCGCACCAGAATTTTCAGAGAAAAGGCAGTGGAGGTTAATACTGAAAAAGTAACAAAAAAACCCAAAATATTTAAAGTTTTGCACTATCACTGTAAACCAATTATCCAGTTATTTGCAAAGACAGACAGAAAAACATAAAAATAAAAATGACAGTAAAAGTATACTGTCTATACAAAACATTTTTATACATGTCAGTACAACTGATCTGTTGTCAAAACATCCATATTATTCTTCTGACCAAATAGTATTCATAGAATTCACACTAAATTTCAGGAAAAGTCTGAAGGTGAACCATGCATTTTAATTTCAGTGTGTGACAAATGCAAGTCTACACTTTTAAGAAAAATAATGGCAATATGATATCTTATCAAAGTCTATGCACGTTTTTCAAGAAATCCTCACTGTAAATAACCAAGAAATTTAATGGTTTTGTTGTTGTTGTTGTTTTCTTAATATTTCATTCTCATTTAGATCCTTAAAATATTGAGCTAAAGAAACATAGTAACAGTTAATACGCAAAAGCAAACATGGCTCAAATGTCAGAACTAAGGTGTGGTTAAAATAAAATGCATCTCTTTATACCACTTACTAATAAAATGTTTGTTTTTATGATGTGGGTGTGTAAGATTTCTTTGCACTGAAGTGCCTACAACTGATGTGGTAGATAAGTACGTTTCTGTAACTTAGCAACCTTCACTGTTTCAGGAAAAATAAAAAAAACAGGTATCTGGAATGCTATTATTGAAATATTCTGGAGTTTAGCAAATTATCAAAGCATTCAGAAGTGAGTCATTATCTGAGCTACAGTGCTGCTATAGACTGGATCTGACAGTAATAGCAGAAATAACTAACTTGTATACAGAGGCAATTTAGGAAGTTATTTTTAAATATTAAGAAAAAGATCAGGACGTGACAAAATAAAACTAAAATAAATAAAAATTATTGTAGATCATTTTTGTTTCAGTATATAGATAAAGAATAGGAAGGATATGAGATCGTAACTAACTGAGCAAATTTCTGTGTTGGAAATTATATAAACTATAAAATCTGTTGTGGGTTAGATCTAGTTTCATTTAATATATTAAAGTGAAAGGAACATTCAGTTGTCGTTTTGAAAGTACAGAAGAACGTGTGTTTGATATGTAGCTATTATCATACAAAACTCTTTTTCAATAGGATTTAAGCAAGGAAAGAATAAAAAGATTTTTGGGGTAACGTACTCAGTTTTTGTCTGTTTTTGTTCTAATTTCCTTTTATAAGCTTTCTTTGCATGACATAACACAATTTGTTAACTTACACATCATAGAAATGTTAAAGACTGTAGGATCGCAAAAAATATATTTTGTTTTCTTTTTCCTCACTTTCTCCTTGGTCTTTTTATGACTGTAAGATGTAGTTCTCCAGGATAGAGTAATCAAGGTATCCTGTGGGTGTACATCCTATATATTCAGCAACTACCTATTTGAGAAAAAGAAGTAATTGTAGATTTGGCAGTTGCATGACCCTGGCATTTGTCTTGCAGGGAGCGTGCTCCGAAGAGTGATTGTTTCCTTTGATGTTCAAATGCACAACAGAAAGTTGAGGGCATATATGGTAAGTGTTTCTGCCTGGCATTTGCTGGAAATCTCATCACTTCTTTACAAAGATTATTGTAGTACAAGAGGTGATACTGTCTGAAGGTAGAGTACTGGATCACTTTCTGGGAACTGACATCTGTTGATAGCTAAGCTAGTATTTTTTTCTGAGCAGCTATTTAACAATTGTTTCAATGTTTCTTTTCCTTAGTTTCTGCTGGAACTGTGAAAATTTAATGATTTCTCTATAAAGTATTTAAAGCTATATGATGAAGTGTTCTGATTGAAAGTGAGGCAGGGCACAAACATTCTACTAATATGTTGCTAAGAACTCATCTCAACAACTGGCAGTGAGTAGAGTCATGTTCTGCCTAGACGGAACTTGAATTATTAAATTCACCATGCAGCAATGTGGTTTTTCAGTGACTAGTAAGAAGCTTCATCAGAAAACAAGAATCTTGACAAACTAAAGCTTCAGATTTAAAAGCTAAAATTTTCATCCAGAATTGGCAAGACTTATAGACAATATGATTTGTTTGCATTCCCCACTTGCCCATTTAACTACTAGCTTCTCAGAGTAGAATGAAACAGTGATTCTTTTATCTTTACACCATGTTTCAGAAAGCACCTAACATTGTGTAATCAGGAAATCTCTCAAACAAATCATTACTTTCCTGTGTGGAAATTAGAAGCTTTCATAAGTAGTGTGCTCTAGTTGATACTGCTTTGAGCAAGTAGGTTGGAATATACAATCTCCAGAGGTCCGTAGCAACTGTGATTATCCTTTAAAAAGTAATTGATTATTGTTAAATAATAACATTAAAAACCAAAAAAAGCAATACAAGTTGGATGCTGGCATGCCTCTTTAAAAAGTATTTGACTATCATCTAAGGCTTCCAGTAAAATTTATCCTTTTACAGAACATGATGAAAGCTATATACCCTGGCACAGGCTCTAAACATTGAGTCAGCATATGGATGTAACTCAAGACATAACTAGTAAATAGCCAGTAGAAAATACCAAGGACAAAGTTACCTTCTGTTCTGTCATTGGGACTGTATGTATTTTTGCTATCCATTTGGGTCTTTATCCCAGATGCCGTTCATGAAGGCAGTCACCTATAATCCTTCGTTCTAACTATGTGTCATGTTTAGAGGAGAACAGAGTGGTGACGGTAGGGCAGATGCCACACCATGTCCTCAAGGCATCCTAGTTATTACAGCATTTGTTCAGGATGTATGGCAGCTCAGTTCAGTTCTCGTCTCTGCCTTAGGCAAATCTGCATCAATCAATGATTCCATAATGGGGCACTTAAAATCCCCTTGTTGAAACAGTGTCACTGTACATATAATAAATCAAGAATTACAGGGCAGGAGGAGAAAGTATAAAAGTGAAGCTGATTCTGTAGCTATTTATGTGGGTAGTCACCTTGAGAGGAGACAAATCTGTTCTTGCCTGATCCCAAGATAGTTTCTATAATTTTAACAATGAATGTATAATGTGCTTAATTATGAAAAAGACAGGCCATTGTAGAAGATTGATATCAGAAAACTTTGATTTACTTAGTCTTAGCTTCCATGCCTAGTCTCTGGTGCTGATAATACCTAGTGTAATTATGTAATATTCATGGCAAATTTGTTATCATGTTGCACATAATGAGATAACCCATGATATTAACATTCTGACATTGAATCAGTTTCCAGCCAACACATAGCTGCTTTTTCTGAGTAGCTATATCTAGGACAAATTTCATCAAACAAACAAAAATATTGTATTAAACTCAACATGTTTTATGAGAAGATCAACAAATATCATGATACACTGTTATTCACTCATCTGAAGTCTTTTATTCAGACTCAAATTCTACGATTTTTTTTTCTCTTTTATTAACAGAGATAATTAATTAGGAAATTGAGATTTCTGGAAATGCCATTTCTTCTTACAAAAAATATTTTTCCTCCATGTAATACTTTTTTGTGTTCTCTATATATTCATTTTTTTTACCTTTCAATATCTGTAAGTTTCATAAAATGAGAAGTCAAATTCTTCTTCATGGATATTACTCATTACGATAAAAAATGAGCAATATTATGTAGTGTTTATGCCTGGCATATAAACTTTACCTGCACATAAACCATGCCTGCTCTTTGTGCAATGCCCATACCTAGTGCAGGAACCTGTCTGCAGGAAGTGAGGACACGGGTGCACTCTGGTTTGCTGCATACCCATGCCAATGGTCCCAGCCCTAATGGAGAGTAGCAAAAACCTTACACTTCAGCCTCACTGTGATGGAATCTGGGATTTTTTGGAGCAGGTCTTGGTGTGGATGAGGGATGGGGACGTGGTGTGGCAGCAGAATGTAACAGTAGAGTCAGCTGGATTTTGTGGATAGCAGCTGAATGGGTGGATGTAAAAAGCTGCAAGAGACTGTCCTTCGTGAATTTTGCCCAGAGAAGTTGAAGAGTTCTCCATCTGCGGAGATACTCAAAACCTGATTGGACATGATCCTGAGCAACCTGCTGTAGCTTACCATGCCTGAGCAAGAAGTCTGAACTAGATGTTCTGGAGATCCCTCCCAGCCTAAATCTGTCATTCTGTGAATAAACAGCATTATTGTTCTTTTTAGAAATGGATATTCTCAATATTGAAACCTGTTGAACACGTAGTGTAAGTAGGGAGACAGAATGCTTCAGCTGTACATGTCAACTTGTCACATATATTTTTTATTCATAAGGCTTTAACAAATGACTATTCCCCAAAATGATCAACTCATTAGAACTGGTTCATCAGTTCCCTAGATAGGATTCTATGCTCAGGGCAACTTAGTTCTGTCTCTTGGTGAGCAAGCTAGCAAAAAGCTGGTCAACTCTTGCCTCGGTCTGTATTTCTTTCAGATATCTCTTTGTTGCTCATCTGTACAGTTTCACTCCATCATACTGATATCCTGCAATATTGTCTCCAATTGAATAGATTTCCTTTCTGTTTGGAATCGGGTGACTCACACAGTTTGTTGATCCAGTTGCAGATCCTGTACTGAAAAAGTAATGTGCAAAATGTTAAAAATAATTCAACTGTCTTTGTCTTAAATTAGGGAAATAGTATATTTGTTTGCAATAACAATAATGAATATTTAATTCATTTTTATTCTTATGCTGAGTTTAGCTAAACAATAAAAATGGAACCCTAACACGTTTCTGTGTCATCATGAATTAAGGCAATCAGTATAATTCCTTGACAAGCTGCCAGCCCTCATCATTAGGGGCTTTTCTGATGCTCATAACACAGTGGATTTTTAAATCTCATCAGCTGCATAAGCCTTCTTTGTCAGACAGGAACAACATTAGTAATGTCTTTATTTATTATATGAACGTGGCAAACATGAAGCTAAAATGATGCTTAAAGTATATTGTGAACGCCTATACATCCATAGACCTTTTTGAAGATGTTCAGTATTGGCACCTGATGTAACATGAACCTTTGATAATCTCTGCTGCTTGAAATTCTACAGAATTTTGTCCTTCCTTGCCCCCTATATATTAAAAAATATATATACAGGGCATAAACATTATGCCCTATAACAAAAAAATTATAATAAATAAATAAATAATTTACACAATATTTTAAGCATAAGAAGTATTGGGTTTGAGAACAGATTGAATGAAAATCTTGCATACTTTAAAGGGCTGTTCTTAGAAGTTTTGGTGTAGCAGAATTGTGCAGGTTTTGACTGATTCAGATGTTCTTCAAACTTCAGAAGTGATTAAAATTGGGTTTAAGGGAAGTTTTTTAGACGATGATGTATTCTGCATTACTATTAACTCTACTGCTGGATGTAGTTTTCCTACGCAGTATTCTTTCCCGTCTTGTCAGTTTTAGCTACGGTATCATTTTAAGAAAGCTTTTGAATCATTAGATTTTCCACCTAATTGCAAAGCTATTACAGGCATGATATGGCAAGAACTGAGCCTATTACAGCATACATTGTCTTTACTTTAATTGCAATCCAGACACCCTTGCTTCTTTTTAACTTACTTTTAAACTTTGATAACACATCTTATGAGATTTCCCATAAACTGTCATTCTTGGAAACTTTGATAACTTTCCAGAGTTGCAGAAACATAAACATATTTCTAAGGTGATTCCAATGCCAAATCAGAAGTAAAAGAATAAGTATCCTTTAAAGAATGTCAAAATTAGTTGTTTTCTTGTCTCTCTCAGGAAGATCTGGTGAGAATAATTTTGACAAAACATTTTTCATGAGAAGATGTTGAGTTGGTTGAACCAAAGGTTTTTACAGAAATATCTCTTTTTAATAAAAATTTCATAATATTGTTTTTTTTTCCGGTTTTGAAATAGATTTTCTAATTGAGTACTTACAAAATGGAGATACACCTACCATTGTGATCAGGGCAAGTTAACAGACATAGATATAACTCTGTCACTTTGAGCTTCAGCTCATGTGGGTGAGCTTTGGCCTATCACTTTCAAGGTAGCTGTCCTCAGCACTTGAATGCTGGTTTTTAGGATAAATCTCTCTGTTTCTGTCCTTCATATTACTTAAGAAGTTTCTAAGTATCATAGTTTTCCCTTGCATGAAGATAAATTAAAAATGACAATTATGTTTACTAGAATTATTATGTTTTCAGGTAGGTCTATTTATCAGAATGAAAAGGTTAGCAGGATGTTGTTAGGCAGGAAGATTCTCACTGCATTTGTGATGTTCTGTGAGGGCTGCTCTGAAAGCAATGCCTCCTATTCTACAATGGATGCTCCAAAAGTAATGCCTCCTATTTTATTATGTTGGCCCATGATGTCAGAGGCAGATGCTGATGGTATGACAGTGGGGGCTGAACCTTCCGGACAGTATTCTAGTACATTTTGTTGCTGTGCAACAGATGGCAGCAGAGGAGCAGTCTGATAAAATGATATCTTATGTGGAAGTATGAATGAAGCAAAGGTATGTCATTGAATTCCTCCACATAGAAAAAAAAATTGCTCCCATTGACATTCACTGATACGTGCTGAATGTTTATCTAGACTAAACAGTGGATGTGAACACTGTGACGTTGTGCATTTCAGCAGTGACACCATCATAGCAGCTGTGAAATAGTGATCATAGATATTATACATCATCCCTGCTGGTGAAGATTTTTACAAGCACAGCATGCAGGCTCTTGTTGATTGCTGTCAAGAATGCATAGTTACTGGTGGTGACTATGTTGGAAAAAATACTGTTTTGTAGTGGTGAATTTGCTCTGTCAACTAGTGTTCCTTTTTGCTTTTTGTGTTGTGGTAGTTTCTGTGGAAATAAATATGAGGCATTACTTTTGGAGCAACCTATGTACTAAGCTTCAGATCACAACTCTGTGCTAATTCATAACACATTATCCTTCCTGACTTAGTGTAATTACCTCTATGGTACCGGTAGAAAGCTTGAGCATTTCTGTTTTTAAGATTCCACAAGGAAAATGAAGCCTTAGCTTAGGTAATCCCAGATATGTTTACAAACTGGGAGAAGAACTCCTTGAGAGCAAATCTACTAAGAAGGATTTAGGGATTGTGGTTGATGAAAAACTTAACATGAGCCAGCAGTGTGTCTACAGCCTGGAAGGCCAATGGTATCCTGGGTTCCATCAGAAGAGGGGTGGCCAGCAAGGTGAGAGAGGTGGTTGTCCCTCTCCATTCTGCCCTCGTGAGTCCCCATCTGGAGTCCATATCTAGGTCTGCCAAGATAGGAAAAATGTGGAGCTTTTGGAAATGGTTCCGTGGAGGGCCATGAAGATGATCCAAGGGCTGGAGCACCTCTCCTGTAAAGACAGGCTGAAGGAACTGTCTTGTTCAGCCTGGAAAAGAGAAAGCTGCAGGGAGACCTTACTGCAGCCTTCCAGTATTTAAAGGGAGTTTATAGACATGAGGGAAATTAACTTTTTACATGGGTAGATAGTGATAAGACAAGAGAGGATGATTCTCAACTAAAGGAAGGGAGATTTAGACTACATGTCAGGGGGAAGTTTTAGACTGAAGGAGTGGTGAGATGCTGGAACAAGTTGCCCAGAGAGACTGTGGATGCCCTGTCCCAGAAGATGTTTAAGACCAGGTTAAATGGAGTCCTGGGCAATCTGATCTTGTACTTGATTTAGCAGCTGGCAATCCTGCCTGTGACAGTGCGGTTGGAGCTTGGTGATCCCTGAGGTCCCTTCCCACCCAGGCCATTCTATGATTGTATAATTCTATGATAACGAAATACATGACTTGCACATAAATTTAATGCATTACTATGACTGTTTGGAGTGATTATCTAAAAATTAACTGCTTAGAATGAAATTACCTTTGAGAAAATATTTTTGACAGACAAATTATGCTTTTTTTATAATTAAAGTAAGCTGAAGTGATTGATTTGTTAATAAAATATATCAAGTAGTGTTACTGAACATACATCTTTTGGTATGTGGCTGCTAAAATGGCATTTGAGCTAAAATGAAATGATTACAAACATTTTTAGTATCATTGATATTTCCACATGGATTTAAGATAATCACTGATTTATTACTGTACTTATTACTTTACTGTTAGGTTCACAATTTACACTGTAGGTAGACCCAGAGTATGGGAACTGTTGAGTCAAGGAAAGGACTGAGTCAGCCCTGAGATTACAGGTGAAGGCAGTTTACCTGTGTGACCAGAAGCCAGGCTCCATCCCTTCTAGATCCCATTTAAGGGCTGACTGCCATTTTCTGGAGATCCATCTTCTGTGGAGTCTTTCCTGTAAACCTAGTTCTTTAGATACAGTTGAGCATTCTTTCCTTGTTTGTTTCTTTTCTCTTTTTCACTGTGATAATCTTTCCATCTGTAGCACCAATTGTAACACCCAGTCATGAAGGATGGGTGGCCTTTGGATATGCGTTCTTTATCTGACTGAGCAACTACAAGCATCTTTAGTACTGAACAAATCTTTTCTAGTCAGCCATTCATAGAATCATAGAATCATAGAATCACAAGGTTGGAAATGACCTGTAAGATCATCCAGTCCAACCGTCTCCTCATCACCATTGCCACCACAAGCACTAAACCATATAATGCAGCACGTCATCCAGATGCCTCTTGAACATTGCCAGGGACGGCGACTCCACCACCTCCCTGGGCAGCCATTCCAGTGCCTGATCACTCTCTGAGAGAAATAGCTCTTCCTTATGTCCAACCTAAACCTCCTCTAATACAACTTGCAACCATTAGCCCTTGTCCTGCTTGTTGCCTGGGAGGCCAAATCCCTCTTCACTACAACCTCCTTTCAGGAGGTTGTAGAGTGCAATGAGGTCTCCCCTGAGCCTCCTCTTCTCCATACTAAATACTCCCTCAACCGCTCCTCATAAGACTTGTGCTCCAGACCCCTCACCAGTTTTGTTGCCCTTCTCTGGACACGCTCCAGGACCTCAACATCTTTCCTGTAGTGAGGAGCCCAAAACTGAACACAATACTCGAGATGCGGCCTCACCAGTGCTGAGTACAGGGGGATGATCACTTCCCTGCTCCTGCTGGCCACACTATTTCTAATGCAGGCCAGGATGCCATTGGCCCTCTTGGCCACCTTGGCACACTGTCGGCTCATGTTCAGCCGAGCATCAACCAACACCCCCAGGTCCTTCTCTTCTTCACACTCATCCAGCCACCCTTCCCCAAGCCTATAATACTGCATGGGGTTGTTGTGGCCCAAAGTGCAGAACCCGGCACTTGGCCTTGTTGAACCTCATCCCATTCACCTCAGCCCAGTGATCCAGCCTGTCTAAATTCCTCTGAAGGGCCTCCCTACCGTCAGGCAGATCGACACCACCTCCCAGCTTGATGTCATCTGCAAACTTACTGAGAGTGCACTTTTGCTTGGCTTTGAATGAGATTATGGAGAAACTGGCAGATCCTCTACGTTTCTTTTAGTATGTGAGCAAATGAATCTGTAAAGTATATTTCTATAAGGAAATCAAAACATTCTTCTAAAAACATGTCAGTCAACCAAAATTCAGAGAGGCTGCCTTTTTAAAGATTGAGACCCCCATTCAATACTTACAAGGTGAGACCAGAGTGGGACATCTGCATTTGGGGTTTCATTGTTCTGTTGTCACTTCCTTTATACTGTATGTAAGCGTGAAGAGTTAATTGATTAAAAAAAAACACATTTTAACAATATATTCCTTAGATTTATTGCCACACAGAGCCAGGTATTTGTAGCCAAGAAGCTAGAGTTCCTTATAGGCCATTGTTATGCAGTAGACTGGCTCTAGGAATGTGTCTTAGAAACTGGGCAGGACTGGGCTGAGTGGGCCACCCTGTACTGTTACATCAGAAACAAGGTACACACTCCTGTATGCACATCTATGGACACACTTCTCAGAAAATTGGGAAGTCATTCAGATTGAGAGGGCACTAAACCAAGTGGAAACACATGGTTAGCTTCAGTCACCTGTTTGGTGTTTATTCAATAAGCGGAACTGGAACAGTTTGTGAGAGAAAGTGACGTTTGTTGTTAGAAAAGTTTGCTTTGATTTTTCTGTAGAGTCAAATAAATCCACCTCTGTAGGGATTTAATTTTTCAATCGTTTTTTGATGCTCACTTCATGCTCCTGACTCAAATGGTGGAAAGTGAGTGTTTGACTTTTTCTATAATACCAAGGGTGGCAGGAAATGGCCCACTGCTATTATACAATCAATTCAATGGGTAGCTGCAGGGTGCTGGCATACCACAGCCTGTAGCAGTGCTGACAAAGAAAAAGCACACAGTGTCTGTCTTGGAAAATGTACAAATCAGATTGAATGAAATGACCCAGAAGGGCATATAACATTTAATTTGGAAGTAGGATCTTACCATGTAGGCTGTTTTGTAAGACTTGTGTTTTCCTGTACAACATAATCTTCAATACTGTGAAAATCTGCCCTGATTTTCTTATTTTTGAACTGTTTCCTTCTAAATGCCAACCCTTTTTAGGCCAAAGGTTATGCACATTATTCACATGTATCTGCACTTGCTAGTGAATGTGTAGGTAAACTGCTGACAGGCTTTCTGCCAGAGCCCAAGCACAAGGATACCTATTACAGTACCTGCCAAACAACACACCATGGGGGATGCAAAATGATGATATGCTGCTGGTTTCTAGTCCCTCTTTAGTAATGCATAACACTGTTTGCAGTTGTCTAGACCTCTACATTGCACAAAAGGAACCTGAATGACCACAACCTCACACATTTAAGGAGAAAGAGAGACTAATGAGTCCCACCTATAACACAGTCTTATGTATAATGTTGTCATGGTTTTATGATTTTTGTTTTAAGTATTCCACATCATAACATCATGTAGTGCACTGGGAATTAAAGAGCTAATGCTCCAGTTCTGTGGATTATCAAAATTCCAGGTATACCTGTCTCAGAAGAGAAGAAGAATTACATATCCCAGGGGACTATTCACCATTCTGTTTTCCATTTTTCATTCAGTGGGAAACATAAAACTGCTTGCAGATCACGAGACGGCCCTTTTTTCCCTTTTTGCTCATCTCTGCAACATGTGTGCTCCCCAGCCATCTCGCCTTCAGCATTAGAGTAACGCCTTCAGTTTTTGGACACAGCGTCTCTCATTTTATTTGATTTATTAGCCTCAATTCTAATTATACTGTATTATACTGTGTTATCTTGCATTCCTGTATCTTATTTAACAAATTAGTTTTCCTTCTCAGACCATTCCCACTGTTTTGTTTTTAGGCCCATCTCCCCACCCATTGCCCTTTTCCCCTCTACCATTTTCCTTGCATGTGGGTCCACGGGTCCCCCCACCCTGTTAGTCATGAAACTGGGCCAAACCAGCCCATAAACCATTGGCAAGTGTTTTCAATCATCTGGGCTGCTCCAAAAGTAATGCCACCTATATTATTATGTAGAGTCACAGTGTCAAAGGTCGATGTTGTTGGTATAGCAGCTTTCTCACCCATTTTGTGCTATGTACTGTTGCCATGTGAGAGATGGCAGCAGAGGGACAGTCTGACAAAATGGCGTGTGACATGGAAGTGCACATGAAGCAAAGATGTCAAATTGAATTCCTTCAAGCAGAAAAAATTGCACCCAGTGACACTTGCTGAATGTTTAGGGAGACCAAACAGTGGATGTGATCACAGTGAAGCAGTGGATGGTGCATTTCAGCAGTTATGACAGTGAGTCACCTCTGCTGGTGCAGGTTTTTATGAGCACAGCATACAGGTTCTTGTTGATTGATGGCAAAAATGTCTAGCTAATGGTAGTGACTATGTTGAAAAATAGTATTTCGTAGATAAGAATGTTTTCCATCAAATAGTGTTATTGTGCTTTTTTTACTTGCTGTAGTTTCCATGTAAATCAATAGAAGGCATTACTTTCAGAGTGACTTACCTATGCTTTGTTACCAATATTTTAATTCTGTGCTGTAGTTACCTTGAAAAAGCTTGAAAAACTTGATCACCTTATTAATAGTCATATTACAAGGTAGTAGCCAAGAAAGACGTTAAATGGAAAGAAAAATATTAAGTAATTAACTGACTGGATAAACATGAGAAGGTTGAAAAAGGTTGATAAGGAGAAGAAAGAATACAAGAATTTAGTTCTTTGGAACTTAAATAAATTCTATTCTCTATCCTTATTTTTTTGTCCCCCTGCAGGGGGAATCCTACGTGAAATACTGCTTCCATCAACAGCAATTTGAGAAAGAGACCAGATTACAATTAACGTATCTATATTGTCACAGTATACTAATGTTAGTAGCTGCCTAGTTGTAGCTCAAGAGCAAAGAATATCACTGGGCTACGTAATCTGGCAGCATATAGAACAGTTCCCTTGAAGACGGTATTTTTTCTTTGTTTTTATTTACTGTATATTGGTTTACATGCGCAAACCTAAGCACGAGTAACTTATTGATCAAGAGCAGTGACTGATAACATGTTTGTTTACCTCCTTCTCCCAAATGGTTTTCAGAAGAACATAATTTATTCTATTGATTCTAAAGACTAGCAAGTCTAGATAAAGCTACTTTTCTTAGAACACCTCTAATAGAAGACAGTTTCCATTCTTGACATTCTGAAGCATGCTAATCCATTGTGATTAATGTGCAGAAAAGCTATTGATAGTTACTCACTTTTTCTGGTTACTGTGTGACTACTGTAGTTATTTTACTTCAGCACAAATCAGAGCAGCTATAGTTAGGAGTGGAAGTTCATTATATAGTCAACAGAAAGCAATAGACATTGCAACAGGAGAGTTCAGAATGCTTAAAATTAATGAAATTGGTATTCAAGTAGTCACTACAATCAATGGAGACCTAAAGCATAGGTTGTGTTGTACCTCCTTTAACACTACTGAGTTCAAGTGGAAACTAAATGTTCGTTCTCTTGATTGTTAAGGTAGTTCACCTGTAACTAAATCAGACATTATACTTTTAAAGTTAAATAAGATGGACTTCTACATCTTTGTCTTTCTTCAGCTCAGGAAAGCCATAGTCAATACATTAGCTCCTGAATTTGCAGCCAGGAATACCATATCAATATACCCAAGCCTATCTGCATGGATTAGTGTAGGTGACAGATCTGATCTCTCTGCAGCTATTCCCCTGCTAAGGAGCTTTAATTTAACCTTTAGCAAAGACTCTGATTGCTATCAGGTCCCTCAACACACAGCTAGTCTGGTAGTTATTTAGCGCAGAACCACAGTGTGAGTCAGTAAATGAAGATCCAGGATTGCATTGGGGAAGTGCTATACATGGAGGCATGATAATCCTATTCTGCAGATCTGTTTGAAAATTTCAAGTCTGTCTCATCGCTAAAACAGCAACAGAACCTGAGAGAATTACATGAAGCTTAAGCAGTGAAGGTTCAGGTTGGATATCAGAAATTTTTTTTTCCAGAGAGTAGTAGACTGGGACGGTCTCCCCAGGGAAGTGGTCATACCACAGACCTTGCTGGAGTTCAAGAAGCGTCTGGACAATGCTCTTGGTCATGTAGTCTGATTTCTGGGTGGTCCTTTCTGGAGTCAGGAATTAGATTCTATGATCCTTGTGGGTCTCTTCCAACTCAGGATATTATGATTCTGTGATTCTGAATTCTCTGAGGCCTACTCTTTTCCTGGTACAATTTGCAGAATTCATGCTTGGTGCATAGAAATAGTTTAACAACAAACATTTGGATTTCAGAATTAATTCAGACCATTAAATAAATTTCAGTGCTCTCTTCTGAGTGCAGACTGGGGTTAATACTCATGCGTCTGTAGAATTTGTAAGAAATGATTGCCTATAAGTATTGTGCTTCAAAATAAATGACTTATAAAGTTGGTGTTTGCAAACCTCAAGTTTGGAACTTGAAGGTCCCTGAAACAGATGAAAGAAAAAGCAGGTAGAGAATGGCTGGTCAATATTTAATCCTGGAAGGTATTTGCTCATGCAGTGTTCAGTAAGTGTATACACAAAAGTCTTAAGATACCTGAATTGGAGCACAGGAAGGGGTTAGACTTCTAAGTACAAGACCATAACATATGGATATAATGTTTAAAAAACATGTAATTTCTAATGAAGTACCAATGTTAGCTGCTGGTCCTACTCTGAACTGCTAACTTTGGGAAGAAAACAAGGCTCTGACAATGTTTTTGTGAGGTGATTTAGCAAAGAGTTCCATTTTGAGCACATTGTTGTCATTGGAAAATTGTTCTAGATTCTCACCAGTCTAAAAATCTTTCAATTTAAAGTTTTGATATACTAAGGCAAGTTTCTGTTCAACTGCTTATACTTACACAGTTTAAAATAGGTTGGTTTTCCTCCTTATTATTTACCTTCAACTTATATTTAATGAGGATATGATTATCTCTTCCCAACCTTAAACAAGCCTTATTTATATGTGATGTCATTTTTATGATTTCTCCAATTAGAAGGCTCTGTCAGCTGAGGTGGCAGTGGTGTGAAGTATTGTAAATGTTTCACTTTCCTTAATGCTAATCCTACTTGTAGGTTTGTGTTAAATTTAGAGAATGATGATATAGTAGATGAATTATTTGCCGAAGAAAAGCAGTTGTTGAACTGTATTGTATTTTAAATCTTGAACTTCATTATTAGCAAAATGTAAAAATGTTGGCAGTGGACTACACCATTTGGATTGAAGCACAGCATTTGGAATATAAAATATATTAACTTATATATGAAGAATAACTGACTTGCTAGAAGTCAAATTTAGTTATGACAGACATATTCCTCTTCTAGGGTGAGCTTCACAAGGCTGTCACCCAGTTTTTCTGCATGATCAGTGTTAATATTTAAGTGTCACTTAAGAAAGTTTGCCTTTTTACAAAAAAAATCATGTTTCTGCCAACTCTGCTGATACATGTAAGAATATGAGTGAATGTAAGTTATAGACCAACAGTACGAGATTTCAGTTAAGTACAGTGGAATCTAGATAGCATACCCACACTCCAGTTTGTTAAAATGGGATGTTGGATCTGTTTAATCCTTAATCCTTAAAGTTATAGAAGCAAAAAATAGCTTTTTGGTCTTTGACTTTCATTAGTTGCCTCATATCCTCCAGGTTTGTCCTCTCTTTTTTCTGTGCTTATCTACTTGTCTTATGAACATACTGATATTTTTTGCTTCACTGCTTTAATGGCTTCTCTCTTTATATTATTTTATATGGTAGACTTTCCAGTGTTTACATAATATGCACTTGCTTTTGTATTTCTTGTTAAAAGCAGTGCCTGGTAATTTTAGAAACAAATCTCAATGAATCTGGGTAAGAAGAATAGTTTTATCAATGATATCTCCTTGGAAGTGGTCATGATGATTTCATTTTAGTTCATTCTTTCTGAATCAGTATCATAGAATCATAAGATCATAGAGTGATTTGGGTTAAAAGGGACCTTAAAGTCTATCTAGTTCCGATCCCCCTACTGTGTATGGGAACACTTTTCACTTAGGTGGCTTAAAACACCGTCCCACCTGGCTTTCAACTTGCAGGGATGGGTGCATGCATCCACAACTCTTCTGGTCAACCTTTCTTAGGATTTCTTCCTGATATCTAATATTCAGCTACCTTCTTCAAGATTAAAGCCAGTATCCCTTTTCCTATAACTATGCTCTCTGATTTTATTATAAGACAATTTCATAGTCTCTAATTTTACTGCAAATTCCATGCTGCATTCTGAATCACAATCTGAAATTCATATTCATTTAACGAAATATATTTAGCGTTCATATTCTGTGCATCTGCTTTAGATGAAAAACCTCTTTTTGCTTTAGCATCTTTCAGATTTTGCATTTTCCAAACATAGGGTTTGCTTCAGAATCCATCGAACTATACTGAAAAGGTGCCTAGATTCTTTTCTCCGTATGGAAATAGCCGGCCTCTGAAAGTTGAAAGTTTATGGGGTTTTTTAATCATTATCAGAGTTACACTGCCTAGACTTTTCGCTGATAACATAGATGGGTAAACTTTGATCCTAATTTACAGGCATGGAATGGAGAACACCTGAAAATATAGCCATGCAAACAAGAAGGATATTAGGAAGAAGGAAAAAAGGAAAAGCAGAAGAAGGAGAAGTAGAAAAAAATGCATCTCCCCAAATGACCTTATTATTAATGATAAGTTTAAATAATATATACTATTACAAGTGAAATTATAATCACTAATAATATCTTGTCCAAATAAGACAAAGATGTTCTGTAGGAAGCTAGTAATGTGATAAGAGCCTTAATGATCTCAGCACATTCTCTTGCTATTGCTGTGTGATGCAACGTGTTGCAAATCCTTGTAGAGTCATAACAGTTTAATATAAGTGGGAGGGAGGGAACAAAAAGAACTTAGGAGGGATGTCCAAGGAGTTCTGGCTCAACAGAGATTAAATAAGGAAAAATCCTTCCACATGAGGCTGTCCAGAATGATGTGGTACCATTATGGGGAGAAAGAAAGAGCTGTGTTTGTCAACTATAAAGCAGTTTTAAATCTAAATATAACAAAAAAATAGGAAAGAGTTTCTTCATGACTTTTTGCTTTTCATGTTTTGGTTTGGTTTGTTTTTCCCAAATCAAATACGCTGCTTCACAGGAAGAATGTATAGGGAATGCAGGTCTGATAACAGAAAACCCAAAGAAGTGGCAGCAGTTTCATTTGTCCTTGTTTATAAGAACGCTGACACTTTGTTACTTCTCTTTATTGATACCTTTTCTTATCGGCTCTCATGACAATAGTTTTGTTTTCAATCAATCGGCCATCTTCTCTTGTCTCTTGTAACTGTTTGCATTAAACATTAATCTCTACTGTGGAATTTTGACAAATTAGATTTTCCAAAAATCTAATTTGTACCCAATGCTCTTTTCCCTTTGTTCACTGCTTTTGGCATATTTGTGACTTTTTTCTTATTTTCCCAAAATGCACATTAAAAAATTTTCATTAAATTTTAGATATATTTACACTTATATTTAATTGTTGTCTGGGCTGGATACAGTTTTGAGCTTGTTAGAATTTACCTAAATTATTATTGTCTAATCTATTGCATTTCTTAAAATTCTTTCATACAGGCTGAATTTCTACATACACACTTTTCAAACATTAATAATTGTTGCATAACAGCAGTTTGAATATTTTTCCAAGGACATTTTAAGATCTACATGGCCGATATCTACAGATTTTACTAGCAACGTCATAGTATGGTTTGTTTATTTTCTGATGGACCATTAATAAACTATGTAAGGATATTGGCATGTTTTAATTTTTGTGATACCACATCATTTGTTTCTGTAAACAAGGCTGTGAAGGCCATGCTGCCGTTCAGCGAGACCTGGACAGGCTGGAGAGCTGGGCAGAAAAAAACCGAATGAGGTTTAACAAAAGCAAGTGTAGAGTCTTGCATCTGGGGAGGAATAATTGCATGCACCAGTACAGGTTGGGGGATGAGCTGCTGGAGGGGAGCTCTGCGGAGAGGGACCTGGGCGTCCTGGTGGATGACAGGTTGGCCATGAGCCAGCAGTGTGCCCTTGTGGCCAAGAGGGCCAATGGCATTCTGGGATGCATTAAAAAGATCGTGGCCAGCAGGTCGAGGGAGGTGATCCTCCCCCTCTACTCTGCCCTGGTGAGGCCTCATCTGGAGTACTGCGTCCAGTTCTGGGCTCCCCAGTACAAAAAAGACAGGGATCTCTTGGAAAGAGTCCAGCGGAGGGCCACGAAGATGGTAAAGGGCCTGGAGCATCTCTCCTATGAGGAAAGGCTGAGTGAACTGGGTCTGTTCAGCCTTGAGAAAAGATGACTGAGAGGGGATCTAATCCAGGTTTATAAATATCTGAGGTGTGGGGGCCATAGTGGTGAGGCCAGTCTCTTTTCAGTGGTACGTGGAGACAGGACAAGGGGAAACGGACATAAGCTGCAGCATAGGAAGTTCAGCACAAATGTGCGCAAGAACTTCTTTACAGTGAGGTGACGGAGCACTGGAACAGGCTGCCCAGGGAGGTGGTGGAGTCTCCTTCTCTGGAGATGTTCAAGACCTGCCTGGATGCCTACCTGTGTGACCTGGTGTAGGGAACCTGCTTTGGCAGGGGGGTTGGACTCGATGATCTCTGGAGGTCCCTTCCAACCCCTACAATTCTGTGATTCTGTGTGATTCTGTGAAATGAGTGAGCTGAATTTATTACATAGGACCTCCTTCTATTCTAGATACTGAATCTTCACTGGCTGGAGATGGCAATTATTTCAAGATCAGACTCACAGCTTTTTATTTGCTTTATTATTTTGACAATATTACATAACACATAGCAAAGAATGGAATCAGAAGACTGATAAATCAAAACTAAGAGTGATCCTGCAGCAGCCCTCTGTTTTCTTGCATATCATGAGATCTACATGGAATTGAAGAGACCAGCATCACCGCATGGTTGGCATACATACTCTCTCCCATATGTGGAAAGTAGATAAACAGTATTAGTAGGAAAGAGAGAAGTGAAATCACTTACTTCCAGTGCACTGGAGCAGCTAAAGCAGGAAGGTACCCTCAATAAAGAGCTAGCTCAAATTAAATCCATTCAAGAAAAATGTGAACAAATGACTGGTTTTCTCTCCATGAACATGCAAATATAGCTTCTAGTCATGACATATTAATAGTGCAAATGTTTAATTTGAATATAATATTTAAAAATATTAATCTCAGTCTGCCTCTTGCACATTAGCTTAAAACAAGATATTTTCTATTGTCCAGCAAACAGAAATGAAGACAGCAAGGGGTATAAGCATAGCCTATCTCATCAAGAAGATCAACTGGAACATAAAGACCCCAATATTCTCTGCAGAAATTGTGGATAAGGAGAGAATTGGCTTGTATGTTTACAAACTGTAATACAGAAAATTAAATAGAACATTGTATATACATTTTCTGTAGGAAGATATAACTCTTCCCTATAAGTAACATTCAGCCTGAACTATATTTAATCCTGAAAATATAAAATATAGATCTCTGGACATACAGTCCATAATAAATACTCTGAAAGAACAAACTCAGAACAAATGCAGATTCCCTTCCCAATATCTCAAGATAATAACCTGCAAAGCATACAATTCCAGATGAAAAAAACTTACAGATATTCTTGACACAAGTCACTCTCCAGTTCTTTTGGCTGATGAAGCTACCATACACGTCTTTTTGGCTATGTGTAGATATGAATTCATGAAGGAGAACAGATTCTAAGACATCTAGCATGGATAAGCATGCATATACCCAAACACGGCATAGATACAATTAATGTGCACCAGAGTGGTGCCCCAAGGCCTCCACAGAAAAATCAGCAAAACCATGAGCTTCTAAGTCTAGTCAGCACGTAGACATTGCTACTGAGGACAACACAACTGAAACCTGCATAGTGACAGATTAACTGTGGAAAATGTGTGGTATTCCTTTGAGGTCTAACACAATAAGGCTGAGGAATGTTTATGTTTAAATGCTTTACGAATCAGATATTTTTTGTGAGTATTTCAGTCTTTCTAGAAATAGCCTTATACCCTCATTCTACTTCTGTTCTTCTGTTATTAAAAAAGAAAAAGAAAGAAAAAGAAAAAAGAAAATCATCCCTATTCTTCCTAAACAAAGTTAAAATAACAACCGATGCTAGTTTATTGTGAGTTACCAACACCTCTTATGCATATAGCATTAGTTACAGCATCTGGAAAGAAACAGTAGTTGCAATGGTATATTGTATATAAATCAAAAAGCTTCATTTACTAATTTATATTGAAGTATTTTTGCTATATACATTGCAGTGGTAATGCATAGAAACCATATATTTTCTTTTCCTTGGGTGTTATAAAGCTCTGTTGGCAATAAATCAGAAGATACAGGTAGTACTACTCTCTTTAGCACATAAATTTAATAAACAACAGAGTTCCTAAAAAATATATATAGCAGGTATAGAGCTCCTTTCAGACAAAAAAAGCAATATAGTAAAAATGAAGTTCTCCTTTTGCACAATCTTTTTACGATAAAGTATATAGCTCCTCATTCAACATATTCAAAATATTATCTTTCACTCTAAATCATCTGGCATGGTGTAAACAATATAAATTATATTATTTTGAAGTGATATTAAACTAAATGTAAAAAATAATAGGGTAATTATTACTTTAATATCAGTTTCCGATAGTAAAATAAAATATTTCAGAAATTTGATGCCAATTTGAACATCTTTACTGCATTAATCATATAAGTTAAAGAAAAAATCAAGTAAAAAGTGTAGATTTATAAAAGGTTGTTTTAAAATACCCCGAGGGAAGGATAGCTTGTTACATAGAAAATTTGCAGGTTTTTTTGGTTGGTTAGTTACTTTTTTTTTTACTACGATAAAATTGATGCTAAGTGTCCTCTGAATTCCGGTTGTCCAAATACCATTCTTTTCCCAGTGTTCCCTCAAAACAATTAAACAATCCAAATGCAGAATATGAAGCAGGAATTTGATTAATTGTTCTTCTACTGTTGCAGAAACTAAGATCTATCTTAGACAGACTGCATCTTCAACCCTTCTTTCTCCATTTGGTTTCTCCTTTCTCCATATTTGTTAATACACTGGGAAGTGAGGTAGTAATATACCTAACAGTAATTTACAGTTGTGTACATACAGTGGTTAATTACAGCTCACACTGGAGATCAGCATATGGTTTGGCTTCTGCTTCTGCTGTGCTCACGTAGTTCCAATCAGTGTAACAGGTTGCCCAGAGAGACTGTGCGGTCTCATTCCATCCTCAGAGATTTTCAAGACTGTGTAAAATCCTGAGCAATCTGGTCTGATCTCACAGCTGAGCCTACTCTGAGCATGGGGTTGAACTGAAGACCTCCTCAGGCTCCTTCCATGCCACTGTGATTCTGAGTGAGGTTTTAGTGGGATAAATTCAAGTATACACAGTGTGCAATAGCATCATACCGAGACATGAGTGAAGCATATCCTTGGAGCACTGTAGTGTGCCAACTAGCTATGACATAATGTGCTGCTTTTAAGGATATATTCCCAGGCTGGATGTGGCTCTGGGCATCCTATTCTAGTGGTCGGCAACCCTGCATATAGCAGGGGGGTTGAAACTAGATGATCATTGTGGTCCTTTTCAACCCAGGCCATTCTACAGTTCTAGGATATGTAAGTTGCTGATCTTTTATGCCAATAAGTAATTGCTTCATAATTTCAGAATGAAGCCTATGAGTTTAGCTGCCTTCCTCAAAGAAACTTGGGGCACTCAAAACATGACACTATTCAGGAAAATTTGCTTTTGTTTCTTACATAAGCACAGTAACAACAACCACTGCTATAGCTGGAGGAGCTGCTCTAAATTCCTGAATTGAAACCTTGGTGGGTAGGAAAAATCATAGGTAAGGATTCCAATTTTTTTTTTTTTTTTTTTTACATATAACTTTGGGTGTATTACTTTAGTGTTGTCTTAGTTAAGTTCCAAAGCATGTAATGGAAGTCCTCATTAAATAAATATCTGTTTTTATTTTCATCCCTGCTTTGACATCTGGATTATAAATTTGGTTTTGTTCATTTTACCATTTTCCTTGTTCTCAGTTTCTCATCCTTCTTCCTTTCATGTCCATTGTAGCAGCACATTTTGGCCATGTTCCATCTCCCTTCTTCATGCTTAACTAAGCAATCATTCATTTTCTTGCTACAATTTCTTTTGTTTCTTTTGTTCCATTGTTTCCATTTAGCTCCTGACCACATTGTTAAAGGAATTACAATTAATTGTCTGCTCTCTAATTCAAGTTATAATCTATATTAATTTTGATTTATAGATGCAATTCAGCAGGGCTGAAAATACCTTGAGTGTTCTGTATTTGTTGCTGTTCCCTTGGTTCCCCCCAAAATTTTCTGAACTATTTAAAAAAAAAAAAAAAACATATGGAAATTTTCAATGACCAAAGCAAAAAAATTTGCTATCAACTTGTGAGGATACCAGTAAAGAAGCATCTGTTTGAAGAGTTTTTTCTCTAAATGCTGATTTTTTTTTTTAACAGAAGGTCATGCTCATCTATAGTGACAGTGATATGTTGCTCACTGTTCAGAGATTGCACATGATAAAATGAAAAGGGTTTTGTGAGCTTCTGTCTCACCTTGATCTTTATTTGTGTCAGAATTTGCAAGTGAAGCAAGACTAAATAGAATAGTCTTCCCTTGAAAGCCTAGTCTGCAGCAATGTATGGCGCTGGTATTTTGTGGAATGCCACTCCTGTTTTTAACTCATTGCTTAAGCAGTGCAACAGCATGGCAATAAACTACTTTGTGTAGTGGAGTTCTTTCCCTACCAAAAAAAAAAAAAAAAAAAAAGATAAAGCCCAAGAACAATGAGAGGTACTTAAAAAAATATAGTATAGCTTCCACGTTACAAATGTTTTACCTGAAAGGAGTTTTTAAAGATTAGTGTAAGCAATTGTACAGAGTGCTAAAATTTACACTGCCAAAATTCATTTGAATATGTAAATTTAGAGTTGATATAAGCTATATTTCAGATGCAATATATCAGAAGAACAATAATTTCTGTAGAAGCCAAACAGTGGATATAGAAAATCAACAAAGCCTTCAAAAGAACTGCCTATTTCATCAATGATCTTCATCAATGATCTTGATGAGGGGATAGTGGCCACCCTCAGCAAGTTTGCTGATGATATGAAGTTTGGAGGATTGGCTGACACAACTGAAGGCTGTGCTGCCATTCAGCGAGACCTGGACAAGCTGGAGAGCTGGGCAGTAAGAAACTGGATGAGGATTAAAAAAAGCAAGTGTACAGTCTAGGGAGGAGTAATTGCATGCACCAATACAGGTTGGGGGATGAGCTGCTGGAGGGGAGCTCTGCGGAGAGGGACCTGGGCGTCCTGGTGGATGACAGGTTGGCCATGAGCCAGCAGTGTGCCCTTGTGGCCAAGAGGGCCAATGGCATCCTGGGGTGCATTAAAAAGAGCGTGGCCTGCAGGTCAAGGGAGATGATCCTCCCCCTCTACTCTGCCCTGGTGAGGCCTCATCTGGAGTACTGCGTCCAGTTTGGGGCTCCCCAGTACAAAAAAGACAGGGATCTCTTGGAAGGCCAAAAAGATGGTGAAGGGCCTGGAGCATCTCCCCTATGAAGAAAGGCTAAGTGAACTGTGTCTGTTTAGCCTTGAGAAAAGAAGACCGAGAGGGGACCTGATCCAGGTCTATAAGTATCTAAGGTGTGGGGGGC
Organism: Tetrao urogallus; assembly: GCF_951394365.1. Lineage (NCBI taxonomy): Eukaryota > Metazoa > Chordata > Aves > Galliformes > Phasianidae > Tetrao > Tetrao urogallus. The sequence goes on from NC_136813.1 coordinate 177,219,347, forward strand.
AGAATGGCGAGGACAGACTCTTTTCTGCAGTGTGTGGAGACAGGACAAGGGGAAATGGCCAGAAATTGCAGCATAGGAAGTTCAGCACAAATGTGTGCAAGAACTTCTTTATGGTGAGGGTGACGAAGCACTGGAACAGGCTGCCCAGGGAGGTGGTGGAGTCTCCTTCTCTGGAGATGTTCAAGACCTGCCTGGATGCCTACCTGTGTGACCTGGTGTAGGGAACCTGCTTTGGCAGGGGGGTTGGACTCGATGATCTCTGGAGGTCCCTTCCAACCCCTACAATTCTGTGATTCTGTGATATTTCTAAAGCAAGCTTCTTAAACCAGTGGAAATAGCTGCTACTGTGAAGCTCTTGTTGACTTTATTGCTTGTACATCCGAGTAAAGAGCTGATTGTTTTAATATAATTCAAATTAGCTTAAATCAGTGTATAATCCCTTAAAAAGAAGCACTGCATTTAATCAACTGTCAGTAGTCTAAACGAACCTTAGCTTTCATTGCATGACCCTATCCATTTTATTTCTAATCAGAAAGTATTGGTTTTCCTACTTTGCTTTCCCTATAGCATTGTGATTTCTAAATGGAAACTAACCATTGTGCTTCAGCTTTTTTTTTTCCTTGTCACTTTTCCCTTAAACACATATTATGGGTCTGATTTCAGCTAAATATTTGACACCATTTGCAAAAAAGAGTTTACACATGGCACATCAACATTTTCTATAGATGACCTGCTGTAGCATTTGTAGATATAATGTATCTTTTCTACAGGTTTAAAATTGATCTTAACTACATGGCTAATTCCAGATTTCAAGGAATACCTCCCTGAAACCTAACATAAACAGAAGGAAGTACAGTTTTTGATGTGCATCTCAGTGAGCACTCTTTTTTGTTATAGATGATCCATATTTCTAGAAAGATCTAGTGATAATTTATTACAATTAATTATTCTATGATCATGTGTACACACCAAGATTCAAGCCTATCCAGAAATCTTTGTAAAAATTGATAGATTATATTTCTTTTGTGTGTTTTGCTCTTCTAGCTTTTTATTATTTGTTATTTACTTTTTACTACTTCAAAATTTGTGCTCTTGTAAAAGGTTCCCTGAAAGTAGATCTTCTTATAAAATCCGTCCTGAGAAATAAATTCTGACCCATAGTTTTATGGAAGCCTGAGAAAAAAATATGGAAGTCTCTAGAAGATCCATATGGACAAGGCATATATATTTACTTCAACAGAAGCCTAAAACTGAAAGATGAACCTAAGGCCTTAAGAATGGCACACTGGCCTTGTGAGCAGAAAAGTCCTTATTTTTTTGGGCATTTAATTAACTAAGCATTGGAGAAACAGCGGAAGTTAAGGGCTGATTCATATGTTACCAATTCCTACCTTGAATATTTTCTAAATGATAAGCACAGATCATAGAGCGTATTTCAATATTAAGCCCAAGATAATCAAGAGCTTAAACTCTGTAGGGAAGGGGCAGATTGATTCAAGACTAAAGTAGGTGAATAAAGCCTCTTTGCTGATTTCCAAAACTGATGCTAGAAGAATTAAAACTAGAGAAGATTAGTAGTTTTTCTGTTATCACTGATGGGGAACACAGGTGATGCCTTTGCATTTGTTTTAAATTACTTAATAATCTCACAGCGTAAATCTCAAATCATAAGGACTCTAAAGGAAACATATCTCTGAGATGGAATGAAGCCTATGCTCCCAGTATCTAAGAGTCAGCAAGTGTTCACAGCACAACTGTGTACATGTACAGCTGTGTACTGTAGTACATGAAGACCTTGGAGGCATCAGTAGAGCACAATGTATCTTCTGACTTTCAGCCAGTCCTAAATTCAAGTTATACTACACTGACAAGACATTGTCAATTGTTTTTTGTCAATTCTTCAGTGACTGGATTGTTTGTGGGTTTTGGTTTTTTTTCATTTTTGTTTTTTGGTGGTTTTTTTCGACCAAGTTCTACCCCTCCCATCAATACAGATCTTCCATTTCTTTAGTCAAAACTAGATATTCTTTAATCCTATCCCACAGGATTCCTGGCTGCAAACTGTATGGCAATTAGTAAAATAGAGTAAAATTGCACATTACCATCTGAACTGTAGCCAAGAGCTACAGTAACTGACTGGGTTCTAAAATCTGAATTTGACTAACTTCCTTTTTCAATAATTACATTGTAACATATTGCTTAATTTGCTAATTGATCACATAATTTGTTTGACACGCTCATACACATTTATCATTGGATTTTGTATGCTTTTGTCATGGGCATACTTGCCAAAATTTGGTAACCTCCTGACTTGAAAGATTATCTTGAAATGCAGTTACATATATGCATTTTACTGAGAAGGCTGTGAGGCACTGGCACAGGCTGCTCAGAGAAGTTGTGGATGTCATATCCTTGTTCAAGGCCAGGTTGGAGTTTATAATTGGGTAGTCCAGTGTGAGAATCCTTCTTTTTTTTTTTTGGCTCAAAGCTTGCTTCCTAAGGTATTTCTTGTGATAAGACTCTGATTGATTTATTGAGGAGGCAAGTGATGGGTGCTTCCACGTGACAATCAACATCACTTCGTGGACATTTGAAAGCACCTTCCTTCAGAGCTGCTTGCCTCTGGAAGAGAGTGCTCAGGAGTGTTTAGTGGCAGAAGATCTGGCCTGTGACTAAATAGCTCCAGCTTGGTATGGGAAAATTGGGGAATTATATCATTGTGTCCTGTGAAAAACAGGATCCCTGCTCCCTCTTATCTGCTGGCAAGGCCCGGAAGATGGGAACAAAGGAGTTTCTGCTGAGATCTCAGAGCCAGAAGCTGCCACTCCAAGGAGAGCTGACTCAACCACTTTGGTATTACCATTGAAAAGGGGCCATCATTGCCATGGTCACCGTCTTCATCAACAGAACAGCAATGCCCGATGACCCACCACTACTGAAGATCAATGAGTGAACCATGAACTACGCTGGATCTATGGTGGTGACTATCTCCCTCTTGCTTCCTATAAAGACTCCTTGCTTCTTCTTTCCCATCCTTTCTATCGCCCTCCTTCCTTCCCCGTTACCCTAAATCATAATAGTGTTCGTCCTCCCTTTCCCCATCTCCCTGATTAAGATTTGCAATAAACTGGTTGGACCAACATTTGAACCGTTGTTTCTTAATCTCACGCTGGGTATACAGATATTAAAAAGAATCTTCTCTCCCTCCTATAAATTGGAGCAAGACATCCAGATGCATAAAACTTCTATTTAACAGTGAAATCTGACTTTCTAATATTCTGTTTGCTGGGTTTTTTCAACATCAAATGTAGTTTTAAAAAAATAAAATTTGCTTTTGCTGCAACAGCTGGTTCTGATGATCTTTTTCTTAGAAAATTCTAATATCTATGTGGTCAGAAAGAGAGAGTAAAGCGTAGTTAAAAGGTTCTTGAGGATGAGAAAGGAAGATGTGAAAAGAAATACAGAAGAAAACAGGAAATAAGATTAAAAGCAAGGAATCTAGTTAGGCTAAGATTACCTGACAAATAGTCCAGGTGGAGACAAAGGGTGAAGAGAGGCAAGGCCAGAAAGGAAACACAAAACTTAGAAGAGAGAATTAAGAGTAGAAATGGGAGAGAAGGAGTCAGGCTTCTTTTATTTCAAAAGCTGAAGTAGATGGAGGATGATATTGCATTTACAGAAATTGAATGCTTTTCTGGAAACCAAATTGTTTCTGTGCCTCTGCCATTGTGTATAAATGTATTTGATAAGTCACTTGAACTATGTATTTTAAAGGGGAGTGCTCATAATAGTCTGAATACACTGTACCTAAGTTACAGAATTATTGACTGTTCACAGATGTAATTAAAGTTGATTTGCTGTGCTATGAATATATGAGGGTCCATTAATGCTAATATTATGAAAAATGAGATCATAGGTATTCTAGACAGAGATTTTTTTAATCTCAGTCTCTCACTGTCTCAGTTCTCCGTCTGTATGTTGTGACAGTACCTATATGTGAAATTGATTTTATTAATGTTTATGAAGCAGTAGCACACTCTAGTAATAAGTGTTGTAGAAATGCTTATAAAGAAATTAATGTTTCCTTCTCAGAGCAGGCTTTCAGTCTTAAAGATAAGTAATGAAAGGGGCAAAATGGAGGAGACCAGGCACTGGAAGATGGGGAGAATGTAAAATGTTGAAGAAGTGTGTGAAATACACAGTGATCTTGAGGATACCTGGATCCTAAGGAGACTAGAAGTAATTAATAGCACACCATAGTACTTATGTACAATGGGATTGAATTATGGTTACAGTGGAGACCTTTATTCCAGCTGAAGTTTTTGGTTTCTTTTTTTCAATACTTGATAATTTTTAACATCATTCACTTAGGGTAAATTTTTCAGTTAAGAAAACATCCTGCTGCTTCTGCATTCTATGATGTCTGTTTTCCAAGACCATGTATGATTTGGAAGGACAGGGGAACTCTGATTGCAGTTGCCTCTTGCTAACAGAACAGTGATAATGGAAACCATTATTCTATTATCAGTTCCACTGTTTGGAACCTATATTTTGTAAAGCACTGCAGATAATTATTTCTCAATTGTACAGTTGGATAAATATAATGACTTTCTTTGTGTATGGGAACTGTTGATCACGGCCTGAACCTCTGATTGACAACCTGAGGCGAGCAATGAGTCAGCCACAGGAACACAGGTGAAGGCAATTCACCTGTGCTATCGGAATGGGTGGAGCCTGGCTCCACCTCTCCTAGATCCCATTTAAGTGCTGACTGCCACCAAGGAAGGATCTCTTTCTGGAGATTGCTCCTAAGGGAGTTTACTGCAAGCCTACAACACTAGTGAGCACTTCCATTTATTTTGATTATCTTTCCACTGCAATAATCTTACTAAACCTAGCCTCTGTATACCTACTGATTGCACTCTTTGTAAAAATCCTATAAGAAATACTATGTAAGACTTGAATATTTATTAATATATTAAATAGATTTTTTTCTAAATTCATACTTAAATTAGTCATACATTAATTTCTATTTATATTTGTTTTGATGCAGAATAATAAGTACTTCATGTCCTTTTGTAGTTAAATAATGGCTACAACTAGTATTCAATTTATAGGAAAAAAATATTATCCTTTGCTTTTCATGAGAATATTTTTTTTCCCAGAAATACAGACTCTTGAAAGTCTTGTCTCTCCTGAATGTAAACACTCAAAATATTTATCTCCTAAAATATCACTGAGTCATATCACTTATTCTGTGGCCCTCTAGCAATTCTTTATTCACTGTATAGTCTATTCTTCAAATCCATATCTTCTCAGTTCAGAGATAATGTAGTGCAGGACCATGTCAAAGGCATTATGGAAGTCAAGTTCCTTTTTCCATATTGACTGAAGCTCTCAGTCTCAGTCATTATAGAAGGCTACCAGATTGGTCAGGCATTATCTGCCCTTGGTGATGTTGCACTGACTGTCTCAGATCTTCTTCTTGCCTTAGACATGCTTTAATATCATTTCCAGAAGGATTTCATCCATGATCTTTCCAGGCATAGAAGTGAGGCTCACTAGTCTGTTGTTCCCTGGGTCTTAGGACTTAGGGAGTGATGTTTTCCTTCCTCCAGTAACTATGAATTTCGCAAGCCATGAGTTTTCCGATAGGCCAGAGTGGCTTAGCAGCTACACCAGCCAGTTTTTTCAGGACCCTGTGATGCATCTTATCAGGCCCCATCTGATGGGGTCTCCACCTATGTGCAGGTGGCCTCTTTGGATTGGATGCTGTTATGGGCAATCTGTTGAATTTATTGGCAGTTACCATAAACTTTTGATCACTGCTCTGTCTGTTGAGAAAAATACAAAAATAAAGCAACTACTTTCTTCTTCCCTTCAATCAAACATCTCTGTCCCTCCATCTGGATCTCAGTTTCTCTCACTTTAGGTCAGCACAGGCCAACTCCTGGCTCATCCCATGCCCTACAGCCCTGATCACAAAGACTCTTGCAGATATGTTCAATGTAAACACTCATATAAATGTTTCCTTTTTGAATAATACATCTACAGCCTACAAAATTGAAGAGGACTGTGAGATAGTTTTCCTTGCCTCTATCTAGCTTTGTGATGCCTCTTCTGAGGAACTGGATTATTTTGTCTGGGCTGCAGACTGACAGCTTGGACACAGTTGTCCACACTTCTGTGAAGTGCAGTTATTAAATATCTGAATGAATTTTATCCTTATGCCAGGTTTCATCTCACTTCCTGCTGACATTGCTGTGGTTTTCTCAGTTGCAATTATTGGAAATGAAAATATAAAGTTAAAGAGAAATGTGCAAGAAAGATAAATATCAGGTAACTGAGCAGAAGCAATAAATGAAAAAAAAAAAAAAAAAAAAGATGGAAATGATCTGTTGGATTAATATGTAGCCATGGGCATGTCCAATACGCTCCAAAGTGTCAAACTGATCATCTAAAAAAGTAACTCACTATAAAATTTCCATAATTCTGTTTACCATAATACATTTTCTTGACTTTTTTCTTTCTGAAAACTGTTGCAGAATCAAGACAAACGAACAAACAAAAAAAATCATTGTATGATTTCCAGATGGAATAACTGGACAGGAAATTAAAACCAATTAATCAGAGATTAAGAAGGACCTATTGTATTCACAAGAAACACTCCCTTGTTCCAGCAAACGGAACTACGTTGCCTATGGTAGGAAAGCACTTGTTTGACAGACTTCTCAAGAGAGAACTGTGAAGCATTTAACTAACGTGCCAAAAGGAAAACCTTTTAAGGACTCTCTATAAGTGTTTCTGTCCAAATATACTCCATAAAAATATTTTCTAAAGCTTTCTCCTCCAGGAGATTTGGAATTTTCAGAAGACCTGGCAGTGCCCTGCTAAATGAAGGGTTGAAACCTTTCCTTCTCTTCCATTGAAGACTGGTATCTGTACCTCATCCACGCCCATCTGACTTTAACCCTATAGGACTATATTATTTTTTTTTTAAGTTGCTAATCAAATGCTCGTGAAGAGCAATTATAAACCTAATGTTTGAACCCCAAGGTAGGTACAAAAAATGTACAAAGAATTAATCCAAGCATTTCTCCTTGTGGTTGTGTGAAATCCTGACAGTTGATGACATTGGCATAGAAGGCTGCAGCTACTCTCACTGAGTTCTTTCAGCTCTAAATAAATTCTCGAATATTTCCATTTTACTTTTTTTACTTGTGCTATCACTTTCTTGTTAGGAGAGCAAAACTTTAAGCTGGTGTTTACAGATTGTGTTCTGATAATGTGTACTAATGGGTTAATGATTATATGCTAAAATCCTTAATAAGCTTATTTTGTCACATTAAGAATTTTTTTAAAAAAGTCCATGCTTCAAAAGATGGTGTACGATCAATCCTTATAGCAAAATATTAGTGGAAGAATCGTTTTGAGTGATGAATTATTATACATTATATGCCTAAATGAATTTATGTTAAATTCTTTACTGTTATGTATTTAAGGTTTCTGCACTGGAAAAGAAAATGTTGCATGTAAACTTCTGCATTTTTATACCAGAAATACCCTTACTCACATGATTTGTTCTATATTATCATTCTGTATTTCCTGAAATATCTGGGTAACATGACAACTGTAAGATACAATTACAAATTAAGAATGTGTACAAAACAAATTTCAAAATATCAAAATATTTATAAAAATTTATATATTATTATAAAAAATTATCTCTTTACTTATATGCCATTATGCTTTAAAATGAGTGAAGCTAGATTCAAGTGCTAAAGCCCAATAAAGAAAATGTGTATAATAAAACGAAGTTTAAAATCTTGTGGTAGCATAACTAATATTCATTGGGAGGCAAGAGAAAACTGTATTCTAGGTTCTTCAGTTTCTCTTAGATTAATTAGTCAAACTTTATCTTGGTTATTCTGACTTCTCTCCATACACAATTTTTTTTTTTTTTCCAGAAGTTTTGTAATTTCAGTACATTCTTATGTAATTACTGGATTTTGTGTCATTCAGAAATGATGAATAAAGCAGATCAAACTCTCCCTTTAGTTAATTCCCGTATTTTAGCACCATTATGATGTCCTTACAAGCCAGTATCTGGAGGAATTCCAAGCTTTGGCTTTCTGTGTTTCTATGACTAACAAGTCTTATGTCTGTGTCATGTGTTGTGACATCATAAACTGCAAATTAAAATAGGATAAAGTTAACTATCTTGATTTTCAGTTTGAATGTTTTAAGTCATCAAACAGACTGTCACGCTGAGAATGAGATGAAAAATCGTTTTTCAGCCAAGACAGTTCAAGTAACAACAGTATTCAGATAAATTGACAGTACATGAAGGAAGAGTAATAACAAGAAGAAACTAAAAAGCTTATGTCACAACAGTACTTAAACATTATTGGATTATTTTCTTTTTTGAAGAACAACAAGCATTTGGAACAGAGATCAGAACCCATGTCTTGTCTTTCCACAGCCATGGCTATAACCAACGGGATAGAGAATAAAACTCTCCAATAAATCTTAAATTGTTTTCTGCAAAGAAACTGCCTTCAGCGGACTAGCTTGATAATGCCACAGTAACAGAGCAACTCAAGATAACATTTTTAGGAGTTCAGAGATGTGAATTTTGATCCTTACAAAGAAAATCGAACTTTAACATCTGTAGCATTATACCGGTGTGTCTCCAAGGAACAATTCTGTTTCCCTGCTATGCTTTTTCCTTTTGTTTTGAATATTTACTCTGTTGTTACTGCTTCTAAAGGCTTGAGTGGTTCTATAACAAAATTAATTTCTTGGCAACTTAGGATTGTGTCCTAGAACAGAAGTCATGCTACTCCATGGTTAAGTTCAGTTTCAAGGAAGGATGATGCACTGGCTGAAGTATACTATATTACAGATTGCAGATATAGAATATACAGATTTGATAAGTCCCCGTGCAAGGTATTTGGTGTCACTTTGTACACAGTAAATATTAACACTTCTTGTCTAAAATATTTGCAAGTTCAGAAAATATGGTGTTTTAAAAATATTACAGATCAGCATTCTTCCCTTTAAGAAAGAACCCTACAGTATTGGTTTGAGCAGAGTATCTGCATTTATTCCACTGCATCAGTAAGATGAAGACATATGCAGTTGGGTAAATGCTGTGAAAGTGGCAAGCAATTAACTAATTGACAAATGAACAAATTAAGAAACAAAACCTGACTAATAAACCAATTGGTAAACTGGAAAACTGACAAATTGGCAAATAGCTTGGTAAGAAGGGAGACATGCTTGAAGTTGATTAGAAAGGCACTATAGGCTGGGAAAATTGATTTAAGATCCTTTCAGACACAGATTAGTAATCTTACTTGGAGATTATATGAATGAGAAAAGGAATAAAATGTAAAGCTAGGAAAAAGGGCTTAAGTCATGAAAATTAAATAGTAGTCAAGAACTGAATAAACTTCTGTCAAAAAGCTACTACTTTCCTGCATGTAGACTTTTGATAAAGGCAAATAACAACCTGCACTTTGATATGAGATAACTAAACATTAAATTGGCTACAGGGGCAAGCACCTATGTGAATTATGCAATCTTTTTAAAATATGTTGTCACAGAAGCTCCAGCAGATTCACTGATGGCCTCAGCTTTAGCCAGCAGCTGGTCTGTTTTGGAGCCACCTGAAACTGGGTGTCTGGCATGGGGGCAGTCCCTAATCTTACAGAGGCCAATTGTATAGCCACTCTGCTGCTGAAACCTTAGTATGTAAACCCAATACAACTTGGAGTCACCCAGAAATCCCACCATAGCTCAAACCATTGGCTCTGTGCTCTAATTCCATTTATTTTTCTCACTTAGAATCATAGAATCACTCAAGTTGAAGAAGACTTTAAAGATCATTGAGTCCAACAACAACCTAACCGTACTACCCTAACTAAATCCACTAATTCATGTCCTTGAGCACCACATCCAAACGGTTTTTAAACACATCCAGGGATAGTGACTTAGCCACCTGTCTGGGGAGCCTATTCTGTGCTTAACAACCCTTTCTATAAAGAAGTGTTTCCTGATATTCAACCTAAACTTACCTTGGTGCAACTTGAGGCCATTTCTCCTCATCCTATCACCATTGAGAAGAGACCAACCCTGCTCCTGCTATGAGCGCTTTTCAGGTACTGGAAGAGAGCAATGAGGTCTCCCCTCAGCTTCCTTTTCCCCAGACTAAACGTCCCCAGTTCCTTCACTTCACTGGCTTCAAAAGCTACACATCGCCATAAACAAGCTGAGGTCATCTAACCCACCTCCCCTGCAGTGACCAGAAATGTGCACAACTAGATCAGGTTGCCCAAGGCCTGATTCAGCCTCACCTTGAAAGTCTTCAGGGACGGGGCATCCACCACATCTCTGGGCAACCTGTTACAGTGACTCACCACCCTCACTGAAAAGGACTTATATCTAACCTAAATCCACTCACTTTAAGCCATTTCACCCTGTTCTATCACTACAGACCCTGCTGAAGAGTCTACCCCCTTCTTTCCTTTCTTTTGGACAATGAAAGTCCACTATTAGGTCACATTGGAGCCTTCTCCAGGCTGAATGTGACCTAATTACTCTTGGATAGGCACAGACCACTGCCTTTAGGATGGACATTAGGAAAAACTTCTCAGGAGGAGGGGTGAGGCACTGGATCAGGCTGCCTGGGGTGGTGGTGGAGTCCTCGTCACTGGAGGGGTTCATGTAGATGTGACACTGAGGGACATGGGTTAGTGGGCATGGATATCAGGAGTTGATGGTTGGACTGGATGATCTTAGGGTTTTTTCCAACCATAATGATTCTGTGATTCTATTCTACGTTTGAAATAACTCTGAAAAAACTTCTAGAAAACACTGCTTCCAGTTTTACAACTGTTTCATGCTTTGATGATAATTATCTAAAGTAAATGGAAATGGAGATATCTAGTTGAATGATATTATAAATTACTTTTAGGGACCAATATCCTGCCCTCTAGACTGTTTTTTTTTTGGTTTTTTTTTTTGTTTTGTTTTTTGTTTTTTTTTTTTTGAAACCAATGTGAGAGTAAGAAGCTTCCAAAAGTTGACATAAAAATGCTGAATGGTGAGCTGCTTGTTCTTTGTTCTTGCCTTTAGGAAATACTGAACATCAGTATCCTGTGATCCAGTTCGCAGGACAAGGCAAACTCTGCTGGTTCAATTGCTCCACTGTTTCTAAAGAAGAATTTGTGTCAAGATCCTGAAGTCAATAACGGTCTTAGTGGTCCTGAACAGACTCATCCAGGAACAGCCATGAACCTCGAGATTGGCAGTAGAGATTACCAGCCTTCAATTCCAGTTGCTTGAGCTTGGGTCTGGCCTGGTCTGCTGGTGGCTTTGTCTTCCTTGTCTATTGACTTCCCACCCTGACACTTTGACACCCTCAGTTTCTGAATTCTGACTCAGCTGAGCAGTTTATACCTGCTTAGTGTGGAGTCTACTAAACATGTGGGTTGATAGCAAATTACCCAAATGTAAGAGGAAAATAATTTTAGATGTGTGTCTAATTTTCCTTTATGTCTTTCTTTAGATTTTTATGTCCTTAACTGGATCTAAGTATTAGCATATTGCTATTCTACATTTTTTCCTTTTTAGGAAACAGAGTAATGGAATCATAGTTTATATTGTATTGGAAGAGATATTAAAGTTCATGTAGCTCCAACCCCACTACAGTTCTTACTTTGGCCCAATCCAATCTGGCCTTGAATGCCTCTAGGGATGGGGAGGTGAAGTAGCAGTAAAATAGTACTATTTGTAGTAATATTTGTAGTAATGAAAGAAGACTACTAAGCAAAGAGAGGCCAGGAATCACCTGTGACAAATGATTTATTTTATTTCAATGTGGCACAGGTTGCCAGATGGTATATGAGTGCTGTATCACTTGATAGCCACATTTTTTTATTTTTGCATGAGCACTGCTTAGAAAAAGGTATTTAGAAGCAAGAGTTTGGAGCCTTCTCTGTTGGGCCATGCTTCTCTGTAGATTATATACTTTGAGTCTGACACGCTGTGTCTAAGGCACAAAAGACCTTTGAGTGTTCTCATCTGCTAGAACTATGTACATGACACTCCTATGGCAGCTCAGCATCATAGTGTTAGGTGATGGTTGGACTTGGTGATTTCATGAGTCTTTTCCAACTTAAAAGATTCCTTGATCCTGTTATCATCCTTCCTGCACATCCTTACTTCATTTACATGGGAAAAAAGTGTAGAAATCAAAAGGATATATAATGAGTTTAAACAGTATTCTACTTTGCTCCGTCTTTCCAAAAAAAAAAAAAAAAAAACCATAAGAGCCAGTTTTCTCATTTCAGTGAGTCAACAAATCTTACTAGATATTAACTGATCAAGAAGTGATATATGCAGGGAAAATATAGAGATTTACTCAATTGAACAAACCAGTTTTATATAGCTTCCTTCAAAAGTGGTGTAAGTTTGAGTGGTGTTGCTCCAACATATATAAGTGGTGTGACTCAGAGAAGAATTATATAAAACATCATGGGATAAGAGTGTTTCAGGTTTGCTTTAATGAGTTCTGTCTGTATCAATTATGAGCTCTGATTTGATATTGCTATCCAATATATTTCTCAAGAACACACATATTTGAAATAAATTTAGACTAGACTGGAATACACTACGTTGCTGTCAAGCACTGTGTCTCCCAAAAGGAAAACAAACATTAGTAGCTTGCAATTAGGTTAACTACTCAGAAAGTTTGACAGTTGAGGCAGGGAGTAAAGCAATATGATTATTATTTCATTTGTGCACAACAAAGTGCTGAAAGCTGGGACTTGGTCTCTTATGGGTGCCTGACTACTGTTTTTGAATATTTTAGGATCATGCTTGATGACTTATCACCCTAAATAAATGCCTATCCCGAGAATCAGAACCTTATTTAAATTGCTGCAACAGGCATTTATCTTTATTATATTGAAGTAAATGAAACTATTTTATATTTTCCTAGTCTAATTAGAATGACAATTTACCTTGAGAAACAATCTATAAAGAAAAAGAAAATGTATGATTTGAAAAAGACCAATAAAAGGAATGAAAGTTCCCAATAGATCTCAGTTTGCAGTTGCTCTTCTATGGTACTTTCTATCATTCAGTATTCCTCAGAAGAAGAAAAAAAGTATATAATCATTAAATGCGTCCAGTGAAAAAGCTTACAGTTTATGTGCTTAAATGTTTTTATTCATAGAATTAACCACAGGTATGAATTTCACTGAACTAAAGGAGGAGAAAACACATCATACTGAGAAATTAACTGTGGACTTATCCACTTACCTGAATATAGACACCATCCTTTGCTTATTTCAAAATGGTGTCACGCAGTAGGGAAAAAATCATCAATTTAGTGAGCTAGAAAAAGCAAAAACAAGAACATAGTTGCAGAATAGTAACCTGCATTCTTGTCTTATTATAGTCTGTTTCTCCTCTCAACAAATCTTTTGTGCAAATTACATAAAAATGAATTGTAGTAGGTACATTTATTGCAGCTTACCCCATTGGGCAACTAAAGAGAACACAGCCATTCACTCATTCCCCTTGCACTGAGATGAGAAAGAGAACTGGTAAAACATAAAAATCGTAGCTTGAGATAAGTATGGTTTAATAGGACTTTGAAGAGAACATGGGAATAGAAAATAACAATAATAGCAATAATAAAAGAATATACAAAACAAGTGATGCATAAGGCAGCATTTCAGTCCATGCATGGACTAAGTGTATAATCAATGAATACACAGATGCTATAATTATGAAATAAACAAGAGAGTTTGACTAAGCAGTTTATCATACAAAAAAGAGAATAAATAGAGTGCTCACCCTTGTCCTGGGCTTACTATAAAACTCCAAAGGAAGGATCTCCAGAAAAGAGACCCTTCCTCACTGGTAGTCAGCTCTTAAATGGGTCAAGGAGAGGTGGAGCCAGGCTCCACCCCTTCCAGCAGCACAGGTGAATTGCCTTCACCTGTGCTCCTGTGGCTGACTCATTGCTCACCTCAGGTGATCAGTCAGAGGTTCAGGCCGTGATTCAGCAGTCCCTGCACACTAAGGTACAGCCAGAGTCTGAGCAGCAGCAGCAGCAGCAGCAGCAGCTGCTGCCGCCGCTGCCACCGCCGCCACCGCCGCTGCCACCCCCCCTTGACCATTTCCCTCAGTTTTAATTTTTGATATGATTCCATATTTAGCCAGTTTGGTTCTCATTCTATCTCCCCAGTTTCTTGTGTACCCCTAGCCTCTTTGCTTCCAGAACTGTGTGATAAGCTGAGAAGTCTTTGACTATTCCATGCTGATGTACCCTCACCTCAAGACCTGTGGGCAGTTTTGGGCACCACAGTGTAAGAAGGTCTTAAAACTATTAGAGAGCATCCAAAGAAGGGCTATAAAGATGGTGATGTTTCTAGAGGGGAAGAAGTGTGAGGAGCAGCTGAGATCCTTTGGTTTGTTCAGCCCAGAGAAGAGGAGACTGAAGGAGACCTCCTGACAGCTGCATCTGCTCACAGGGAGCAGAGAGGTATTGCTGAGTCTGGTGTCAGCAATAGGGCCTGAGGGAACAGCACAGAGCTGTGTTAAGGGAGGGCCAGGTTGGGTATTAGGAAAAGTTTCTTCACCAGGGGGTGACTGGGCACTGGAACAGTCTCCCTAGGGCAGTGGTCATGGCCCTTTGCTGCTGAAGTTCAAGAAACATTTGGACAACACTCAGAAATATGGTTTTATTTTTGAATGGTCCTGTATGGAGGTAAGAGTTGGAGAGTAATATTGCGGGTCCCTTCCAACTCAGTTTATTCTGTAATTCTATAGTTGTAACTAAAGCATCAGTGTGTTATCAACAGTTTTATCCTCTAAATCCAAAGAACTGCACCCTACTAGCCACTATGAAGGAAATTGACTATTCGAGCTGAAACAAGGACATCATTTAAGACTAGAACATTCTTTTCATCTGTTTAATAACATTTACACTTTCCCAAAACTCATATCTTTTGATGAATTGTGACAAAGCTTCAGCAAAACTTCTCTTTCTGCATATTTTGAAAAGAGGGTAAGTACAGTTCACCTCTTTGAAACAAGAGATTCCTTGCACATACTGAAATCAGCGTCAGAAGGATAGAGATTTATGACTCAAGTCTGTGGCTGAATAGCTATGCCTAAAAGAAGGTGATGTTTCAGAAGCACTCTGACCTTCATGTTTTCTACTGCTATGTGGTCACCAGTGCCATAACATTAACTATATTAAGTATCAGTGCATTGTTTCAAACCCCATTCCATCTTCTATATTTCTCAAGTGTAGTTCAGGAAACTGACAGCATTCTGTGTTCTCTTCCAAGGTCCTATCTTTCTAAAAGTTTCAACATCAAACTGTTAGTAGAACAAGTCTTTTTGGATCTGATTCTTAAAGCAGAAAAACATACCCTCTGCTTCATACTTGTTTCAGTTGCTCATTATTAACTTTATCACTGTTCCTGCAGTAACTGAAAACACTGGGAGTTTTTCTTCTATTTCTGTGGGAGAAGAAGGATAGCTCTGATTCCAATGATATTCAGAATTAAGTAGAACACTTTGCCTTTGAGCTAAATTGTTTCTCTGGGAAGTATCTCAATTAAGCAAATTCTCTAATGAAGTGTGTCCCATTTAAGTAAAGACAGCCACACTTCATCCTTCATACAGGGTAAGAGTAGCAAATGCGATACAGAAACAATGTTGCTGAAACTATTTAGTCCTCTAGGTGAATACAATAGATTTATTCTCTTATTAAGTGATCTTTTACTAGGTTAATTGGTTCACAACTGAATATGCATTCTGATAAAAGTTTGAATATTCTCCAGTGTTTCCCAGATTGTAAGAACATGTTATTTGCCCTCTCTGCTAACTCTTTTGTGTTAAATGCCAAGCAATTATTGATGACTTCTTTTTTTGAAGCTGCCATTACAAGAACTGCAATGAATTCTTCTTTTGCAAGGTCATAAGATCTCAGAGATCTCTGTTTTTAAAGACTGTTTAAATCTATAATTAACATACTAGGTTGCCTAAGAATCATGCCCCTTGGGTATTCTTTCCCTCTCTCTCTTAAATTATGGCTTTAGTTGTTGTCAAAAACCATAGAAAAATGCATTTTGAAAAATCAGTCTTGATAACCCCAGTGATAAAAAACAAACAGGTCATAGGGAAAAAAAGTATGTGGAAACCTCAATTTGCATTATTGACTACTGCTGTCTCAGAAGACTCACTTTAAAGTGACAGACAGCTTTTTCCCTGATAGCAGTATGTAAATGGGGGAAGCATTGAGGTTATGTATTCATTTCACCTCAGAAATTTGACAGAAAGTCAAATGTCATTGTACTGTATGTCAGGAAGTGCATATATACAGTCCGTAAGAATTCATATTTGCAATGACTTAGGGGCTTGCCTATGGCAGTATGTTTTTCCTATGACAAGTTCCACCAAAGCAAAAGTGATACATTTGATTATTACTTTTTTTTCTAGGGCTTCTCTTGTTTTCAAAATAAACTAAACTAAGCTAAGCTAAGCTGAAATAAACTACGCTAAACTAAACTAAACTAAACTAAGCTTCAGGGCTGCACAAAATATCTGAAGGTCCTTGATTTAATATAAGTACTGCTCAGCAACAAGTAAAACATTGGTATGTTACCAACTTTATTCCCATCCTAAACAAATTATCATTCCACTACTATAAAGAAAATTAACTCTGTCCCAGTCAAAATCAGAACAGGGATCTAGTTTTTCCCTAACATTAGACTTTGACTAACAATTTGTGTATGACCAACTGTTGCATCATAATGGCAGTTGACTTCATTTCTGATCACTGTACACATTTTTAGTCCTATGTGTTAAGTAACTATATTTGCAAAAGAGCAACCTAACATATGTAGGCATTCTTGGTCAGCAGAAGTCCTATTGGAAGTGTCTGCCCAGAATGAGAGCAATCAGCTGATCTAATAGCAACCTACAGCTCCCTGAGGAGTGGTTGCTAGAGTAGGTCACCAAAAGCCTTTTTAAATTGAAGCAGGTGATATAAGAAGGAGCAATGGACAGAACTTGGTTTGGGAGGATCATCTTGGCCACTGGACAATATGCTTTTTCCTGACAACATAATTTTTGCAACATAATTTTTATTTTATTTTATTTTATTTTATTTTACTTTATTTTATTTTATTTATTTGTTTGTTTGTTTGTTTGTTTTGTTTGTTTTTGTGCATGTACATGAGCTAGGTCGGGTCTTGTTTCTTTACATGTAACTTGCTAGGGTTTTCATCTTTTCCCTACCTGAAGAGAAGTCTTCTGATGAAGATAATGCACTTTAGATTTTAAGGAAAGACAAGTGAAGTTCATTGTAATGTGTAATTTACATACACGGTGTTCTGAGAAATGTACCAAAAAAAAACAAAAAAAACCCCCACAGTTACAATAAATGTTTTCAGGACTGCATACTACATGGATCTGTGATATTCCAGAGATGTCCCAAAACCTGCAATGTAAAGGTAAATGAGTATTCCACTGGTAGCATTCAGACACCATGCACTCAGGAACCATGTTCACTGTAAATTACAGGATCAAAATTTCTTACCATTCTTAGTTTCTGCAGTAACTTTACAGTGAAACTGATTAATATGAAGCACAGATATGAACTTTTGTGTTTTAAATAGCCCAAATTAAATAGTAGGGTACATTTTACATAAATAAAAATTCTTAACTGTGACTTACTCAATGTAATTTCTATTTAAGTAAATAATATGCTAACACGCAATTGTAAATGTAATTTCTTGGAATCTGTGAATACTGTATCCAGTTTAGGGCTCTCCAGTTCCAAAAAGACAGGGAACTGCTAGGAGTTCAGTGGAGGGCCACCAAGATGATAAAGGGCCTGGAGCATCTCCCATGTGAGGAAAGACTGAATAACCTGAGTCTGTTCAGCCTGCAGAAAAGAAGATCAAGAGGGGATCTGATAAATGTTTATAAATGTCTAAAGGGAGGTGGGAGGCAGTGGATGAGGCCAGGATCTTCTCAGTGTTGTGTATTCATAGGAGCAATGGCCTAAATCTTGTACTTAGGAAGTTCCATACAAGCATGCAGAAGAACTTCTTTATGGTCAGTGTGAATTTCAGAGAAGCTAAATAAGCATTGGATAATTATAATGCCTGAGTAGGAAAGCTTTAGAAGGTTAATAGGTTTATTCACAGGAAAGTTGGCATTGGTGTCTCTTCAGTGCAGTTTATTTAACAAACACAAAGACATTAAGAGAGAGGTATCATATTTAAAAAAAAAAAAAAATCTTCAGAATTTTTTTATTTGAAGTGCTAAAGAAGTTCTAGAACTGAGGTTATTTCCAATAATTAAAAATACATTCAGACAAAAACTTTGTGTGAAAAAATTTAGTAGCTGACATGGAATTATTTTCATTAAGAACAATAAATTTTCTTCCTCATGGCAGATCAGTAGTTACTATGCTGTCAAATAACTACACTTCCTTCAGATGTGAGTAATGATAGTGATGACACCCATATAATGAGAACAGATTTTTTTTTTTTTTCTGTTTCTCCGTTCTATGTCACAACCACTAACCTATGGAATCATGGGCACCATTTTTTCTGAACTTACGAACTTGAATACATTATTCAGCAACATCAATTTGATTCAGAAATACAGATGTCTTACTTGGAAGTTTGGGGATGTTGAACAACTATAATACTTTCATTTTTTCAAGAATACAATGGTCATTCAAACTTTGTGAATTCCCTTACCTGCACGTGGAAATCAAGACAGTTAACAACAGAGGATGCTCTTCAAGGTAATAGGCTGAAGGTAAAACAAAGTTCAGTATTTGGAAGGTAAAGTTCAATGTATTTAGATGAATAGATTATTTTTAATAGTGGAAGCCATTAATTAGTAGAACTTAAAAATTAGTAGTAAGTTAAAATTCAGACTGTAACATTACCAATAAGAACGCTAAACTCTCTAGCACTACAAGGCGTGTATCTTCATGTTCCTAACCATTCAGGAGATCTTGAATATGTTAGATGTCTCCATGTCTATCTTTACCAAGGATCCAAGAGTCACAGTCAGGGTTCATGTGTTCTGTAATCCAGTTGCACATGAACTGTCTTCTGCTCCGAATCTGTGTGACAACATTAACATAACATTTTATCCTCCTGAAAGACAGGACTACCTCTTGCAAACAGTAAGTCTTGTAAGGTTGTATTTACATTAAAATGTAGTAGGAGTAAAACAGTACTATGGAATTGATGTTCATTCTGTCTGCCTTCAGCTCTACTTTTGCCCTACTGACAGTAGAAGCTGGAGCAGAATAGTTGCACTCCAGGAGTCTGTCTTCCTTTTCTGTTTGAAATGAAAGAACTCCTGCTTGTTTCCTTTTCTGGGAACTTTGTATGTGAGGATGATCCCAACATCCACTTCAAAAATGATCTAAAACACTAAATGCAAACAAAGTAAATATTGATGAACAAAAGTGGAGGCTGTAGCAAGTACTCTAAGTTGTATAGCTTTAAGACATAGCTAGTTATGTAGCTTTAAGATATAAGTATACTGAAAAAACAGTTGCAGTAGTATCTGTATGTATGTAGTTCTACAGTGAGTTGGGATCAGATTTATTTATTTATTCTGGCTGAGCTACCTACAGTAATATTTTTTGTTTGGGCATCTGAATTCTGTTTGAACTGCCTTTCACTGGAAAATGTTCAACAAGAGAGCTATTTTTATGCTTAACAGTTAATACATCCAGACCCCCAATAACTAAATGGTGCCAAAGAAATTCTGCCTCCTTAGCCATCCAAGGAAGTGAATAATTGAATATATCTATGGTTAACATGCAGCATTATTTGATTTAAATACTTTTTTTTTTTTTTTTTTTTTCCAAAACTTATGTTTTGTCTTACTGTCCCCAAAGAAAACTGAGTTATAACTCATGGAATTTGGTAAACTTACAGTAGTAAGAACAGTTAACTTTTTTTTGTTATAAAATCAACATTACTCTTGCCATGAGAATAATAAATACACCCTTTCCCTCACTATCACTCTTAGACACTTTTAGGACTTAATTTTTTTTAATGGATGGATAAGCATTAGAATCTTAGAGTAAGTCTTTTACTTTTTTTCTTGGTACAAAAATATCAAAAAGGATATTCAGTTTCAGAACAGAATACATACACTTATCATTATCATTTAAGAGCATCTGTGAACAAAGAGTACATGACCAGACTACTGAGCAAGGATTTTGGTGTACAAAATACAGTCTAACCACAAAAATTGCTGTGAACCAGCCACATCACACTGTAGCTAGATTTCAGACATGATCAATTTATTGTTTTCTACTATGTTGTTTGCTTTAAAGTAAAACAAGATAAAAATGTATCAGGTTGTGACAAAGTAACTTTTGAGATCATCTACATTTTCCAAACCATCAAGTGTATCTTTTTTCTAACCAATGATCTTTGAAATCTTTTTTGTGTATTTTTCTCTACTCCCTCTCCAAATCAAGAGTTTGCAGCTCTGCTGTGATTTGTGCACTGTGACTCAGTTCTTCAAAATAAAAATGCTATAATAAAAACAGTATGAAAACATTCTTAACAGAAAGCATAGCAATCAAAACTAGGTTCTTCATTAATCAGTAATAACAATAATAGCAACAACAGCAATAATAATAATTTCATAGTAATAATGATAATAATAATAGTAGATTCAAAGAACTATAGTAACAGGGATTGGAGAGAGGATGAAGTCCAAGTTAGAGGATCCATAAAGTCTTACTAGTTTAAAAACAAGTTTTAATGTGTCCTGTCACCTCATTAAATACTAGTGATATACTTTAATAAAAGCCCATTCTATACATAAGTGTACATAGTATTTATTATTTTTGAAACCCTTCTGTTTCTATTAGGCAGAGTAGAAGTTACTGCTGGATGTTTTAATGTAACAAATTCTTCAGCTGTTAAATTTTTAATGAAACTGTACCATTATCATTTCTTAAGTTTCTTTCAGTCACTTATCTTTTGAGTAATGATGGTTGGACTGGATGATCTTGTAGGTCTTTTCCAACCTTGGTGATTCTGTGATTCTGTAATAAAATCCTATTAATTGCGTTTATGAAGCTCATTTATGATGCTTTTTCCTGATGATTTGCCAAGATTTGTATGGTGGAGAATTAACATAGTCAATATGCAAATATACGTATGAAGTTCTTGAAGGTAATGAAGGTCTGTGATATTGTATAATCACTCTTTAAAATATAAACAATGAAGAAAATATCAAAATTAATTAAAATTAGCATCTTATTAACCTGAATCCCCGCAATTAGTGTATTCGGCTCAATAGAAAGTTTACTTCTCTTTGGTGGTTGAATTAGAATAATTTAAATTGAGGAATCACATGTCTAAACTGAAAATAACTTGCATTCTCATTTTATTTGGGGGAAAAAAAGGGGGGGAATACGTTTCATCATATCATAAATCATTTGTTATATAATCTTGTTACATAACCTGGAACAGGTTTGGGGATAAACTTAATATCTGAGCTAACAATTCAAAAGCACACTTCCAGTTCCCCAAACATTGCAACTTTAAGGTTGCTATATCATTATGCTACATTTAATGTAGACGGTATAATAAACTGTTGGATGTCTTAGATAATATTTGCTATGGAAAGGAAAACATTGTGTTTAAATACCCCTTTCCTGTGAAGAAAAATGATGTGTTATAGAATACCTGAATTCCATATTTGCTATGAACAGATGTTAACAAGAGCAGTCATTATATTAAGCCACATTAATTAAATACTGACAGAACAACTTTAGTAGATGAATTCATTAAAACAGCGTGGGGTCTGATTAGCAATTAGAAGATGATGCATTCATGATTTTTTGCATGTAACAGCAAACAATCAGAACAGAGAAAGAATATTTACCACGTTATATGTAATTCATATTATCCTTTGCTTCCCATTTGAACCAGGGAATTTCCCAGTAGATTAGCAGACTAATTTAATGGCCCTCTTAAACTGTTCAAAAATTTATGATAATTCTTACAACATTATGTTACCACTAATTCTGTTTAAAACTACCTGTCTAAACCTAACCAAACTGAAACTCACTTATTATATACTTTAAGGTAACAAATCCAAAAAGATACATTGGGAAGAACTTAAAAAAAAAAAAAAAAAAAACAAAAAAAAAAAAAAACAAAACCAAAACAACAAATATTTTGAGAGTGCTTTTTTCTCTGCAAAGAACAAAGATAAATTAATCTTAGCAAAATACGATTCCTTTATTAAGGGAAGACATAGTTCTCTTTGTCCAGGAAAATGAGCACACCCATGCAATGTTCTTTTTTTTTAATAACTTTAACCTTTCTCAAGAAGGTTGAGAGGTTTCTGAATGGTTCTAGCTGTGATTATAATTAAAATAATTGGGTACTATCTGTTGCATTGATATAAAAAAGGTAAGTAATCTAACACAATGTTTCTTTGGAATCAACTGTCATTTGAGATGTCTCTCGAAGGTGAATAATTATCCACTCTTGCTTTAAATTCATTTTTATTTCTTCTGACTGTAATAGTTTTAATTATTACAATTAGGCCATGCAGGAGTAAAGCATAAACCTGTGTTTATATTGTTAAGCAAAACTTCTGAATGTACTCCTTTACTGCTTTGTTCATGCATATGCACTGATATGTTCACACCTTTCTTATCCTCTGTAAGTGTTTGTTTAAATGGCAATCAAGGCATTCAGTGCCTAATGACAATGTGCATGCAAGAACCCAATCCACAAAGAGTTATCTAGGGCTTCCTCTGCACTATAGATTTTCCTTTCATGGCTAATGAAGTTGCAAGAAAGGTGGAAATTGTGCAGAGTCCTAATCTATGGCTGGTTGTTCCTGAAAAGTGAATTGTAAAGAGCTGAACTGATAAAGAACCTTCCCAGTTTCCACAAGTGATGTCTATTTACCTGAAGAACCTGGTCTATGATGATACCTCTATAGGAATTTGGATCCAAGAATCTAAATGGTTGTAAGTTTGTTTCTGGAGCAAGTAAGATCAGTAGTTAAACCAATTGGTGCTGGTCCCTAGCAGCTATACCACATGCAGTTCAAAAATTTACTCCCATTCAGCCTAGATCTATTCTGGTGCATTTTATGAAGTATCCCCATGATGCATATACCTCAAATGTAATCAAAGGACCAATTAATGTTTAATCCCTGTGTTCTTTTTAGGTGGTAGAGAGTATTTGGTGTCTGCACAGAGAGAAATTTTCATTTCATTTCTACTTACTGAAATTTATCTAGAGCACAATAAAACTTCTTTTGAACTAAAATGCTGTATAGAAAGGTTGAACATCCAGGAGGCTTACTAAAAACTTGCATTATTGCTTCAAGTTGAATTGTTAATGTAGTTGTTCAAACAGTGTTCTCTGAATAAACTTCTTCCCCATACACTGCTCAAAACAGCTACTTCGGTATCTATTCAGAAACTCAGGAATGACCAAATGTCTCCCTGTACACTGTGCAGTAATGCGGCAGGATTGTAGTGGAACTGGAAGAAAGGCAATCCAGGTCCAGGTCTTGACAGACCCTTCTTAATTTTGAATAGATTTGTGATTTATCATTTTATTTTGTTTTGCTACTGACTATATGTGATGAGAAGAAATGTCAGTTTGTGTCTTTGATTCACTTTTGTTGAGGAAAACTGTGAAACTTGTCCTATAATGACAAACAAGTGTAAAGGTTAGCCACAAAGAGGCATTTACACATCATCTTTAGAGAATGTGTATACCTACCAAGAATTTAAGACTTGAGAAATGTCAGTAAAATACTTCATAGTTATGCTAGATGATTTTAGGTGATGTCTGCTGGCTGGAATCCAAAATTCTGTTTGAAATGTAACAAGCACTTTCAAGTCTCGATCAACATATATGAATTCTGAAGAATTAGTGCCTAAAGGTGGCACACCAGATTTAGTCACATTGGAAATGCTAGGTTTATAAGCAAGCTGCAGTACGCTCTCAGATGTGTTCTTCAGGCTAGTGCACAGCATCTTCATCTGCTTGGGTTCTACACCCAGATACTAGTTTCTACTTTAGTTTTCACTGGAGAAAAATTTAATGTTTTATGATAAAGTCAAATGAAGGGGCTTCAGCTTGTAAAGCAAATACATTTAAACGGAAGCCATTTCATCTCAGACTTTTATCTACTGAAGTAAATGAAATTTACTTCTCGAGCCCCCACAGCATACTACTATGTAGTAGGTTCTCCATTTCCCTCGTTCAAGTCCTGCCAGTTAGGCAAGAATTCAATACACTGTTTTATAAAGAAAGTTAAATCTAAGCCCTTCTGTCCCCAGAAATGCCACCTGCATGCTTAGAGACGACAAAGACCAAGATTAAATGTACAAGTGTCTTAATGTTAAACACCCACTGGGGCTCAGCTATGTCCAAATTACACTGCAGTAACAAAATAGATACGCCTTAGTTCAACGAAAAATTAAGATACATTTTAAAATGACAAAGCTATACTGAAACTTACCTAAAGCAGAACCTAATATGGCACACTTCTTATTTTGTGATGCTTTTGGCAGAATGACTGTTGTATTACATCAGCGTCCCATATCTCATTTCCATTTCTGATTGAAATTATCTGAATTTTTTTTATTTGATCTGTGATATTTTATTAGTACCTTTAACTAGTCACAAAAGATCTATGAAGACCACAATCATAATAATAAATCAGCAGAATTTGAAACTGTGGAGCTCATCATCTTTGTAATTAAAGGCTACCGTATCTTTATTCCTGTATAAATTTTGAAGCCCACTGGGCAACTACATGAAAATCATTAATTTTCTTCTCAGTTTGGTTTTGCTTTTTAATAATTGTGTGAAGGCTGGAACTCTTGATGTCTCTGTGAGATTCTTCAAAGTAGTGAGAGATGTTGTGATATGTTTGGAACTCAGCAACAGTAATAAATATGTGTGTATTTTTAGTAAATATGTGTAGTATTTATAGTACTAAAAATAGTAGCAGTGCAAACATATGTAAGTCTACCCAGGCTTAATTATTATACTCTACAAGAAACACTCCCTCACATGCACCTACCAAGAAAATACCAAGATAAGAAGAAATAAATGTCAGCAGAAGGTGCATAAGTTATCTGTGGTGCTTTGATCTCATTCAAGAGCAACAACTATTATTTTATTCCACAGCCCACAAAACGTGAGGTATATGATATGTTCACTGGGGCAATGTCTCTGAATTAAGCAACTGACACAGTGAATATTCTGTTGAAACAATTTTTTAATTAGTTCAGGAAAACAGGTGAAAAAGAGAATTAAGATTTTGAAAAGTAGAAAGCTCAAGTTGAAATATAATCTAGCTAGATGTTCTTTTCAAAAAGTGAAATTAGCTACTGGTTCTTACTAGGGATATCACTGCACTCACTCAGCTGCGCGTCACAGTTCGATATTTCATGACATCAAAAATAATTGCATAGAATCTCAGAATCATAAAGGTTGGAAAAGACCACTAAGATCATCAAATCCAACTGTGAACCCATTACCACCATTAAACTATGTCTCAAAGTGCCACAACCACATATTACTTGAATACCTCCAGGTACTTAACCATCTCCCTGGGCAGCCTGTTTCAATGACTCACCACTCTTTCTAAGAAGAAATTTTTCCTAATGTGAAACCTGAACTACACTTGGAACTACTTGAGGCCATTCCTTCTCTTCCTATCTAGTTACCTAGGAAAAGAGGCTGACACCCACCTTACTACAACTTCCTTTCAGGTGGTTACAGAGCTCAGATGATTTGGTGTCATCTGCAAACTTACTGAGAGTGCACTCAACTCTTTTGTTCAGATCATGAATTAATATATTAAACAAGCTAGGCTCCAATACCGACCCTTGGGGAGCAGCACTTATTTCCAGTCATCAGCTGGATTTAACTCCATTGCCTCCACTCTTTGTGCTAATCCATTCAGCTAATTTTTTACCCAGAGAAGAGTGTATCTGTCCAAGCTGTGAGCTGCCACCTTCTCCAGGAAAATGCTGTGGAAGGCAGTGTCAGAGGCTTTACTCATGTCTAGGAAGATCACATCCACATCCTTTCATCCACCAGGTGGTTCACTTGGTCACAGAAGAAGATCAAGTTGGTCAACCAAAACCTTTCTTTCAGCCCATGCTAGCTGGGCCTGGCTCCCTGGTTGTCCTGCACATGCTGTGTGATCACACTCAAGATTATCTGCTCCATAACCTTCCATAGCACCGAGGACAATCTGACAGGCCTGTTGTTCCCTGGTTTCTCCTTTCAACTCTTGTAGATGACTGTCACATTAACAAGTTTCCAGTTGTCTGGGACCCCATTGGTTGACAAGGACTACCGATAAATGATGGAAAGGGGCTTGGCAAGCATTTCTGCCAATTCTCTCAATAAAATTATGAAAGAAGAATTTTCTTACTGTAAGCATTATTTGCACCAGTAATTTCCATGTTGAAAGCATCTTATAAATAAAGAATAAACAGAACTTTGTTTCTTTTATTTGTACTATTAAAATACTGGACATGTAGAATGTGAGTACAAATTAGCAGTAGTGCATAACAAATGTAAAAGATGAACATTTATATTATAAAATATTTATATTTATAAAATGAGTTACAGTAGAGTCCTAAATATGGTAGGCAATCTGTCAAAATCAGCAAAGGTCAGATGTTGCACACAGTATCTTTAAAAATAATAATTAATTTCAGTGTAACCAATCAAATGGAACCTACAGGTTTCTCTCATAGTAAATTCAATGAATTTAATGTATAGGTCAGGAAATACTCAAGATGCCAAGAAAAACTGCCCTTCCTGAGTTAAATAGGACAAGAAAATATACTTATACATATTTGAATAGGACTATATGTATGTGTATATTCTGCAGTTAGTGATTGCCCAGCATTATATTTGATTTTGAAGATTGATATTGAAGACAGCAAAACTATTTATGCTTTTTTACACAAATGTTATTGATGAATATCCTTAAAAATATAAAAGAATATGTTTCTTGCTCACCAAAAAATGATTTTGATGGAATTTGTTGTTCATAATTATCTTAGAGCCCTTTCTTGCCTTTAAGCCATTGTTCCTGTTGAAGCAATTATGACTCAGCTAATGACTGATTTTAGGTGCGCTAAAGTATAAACTGAAGGATATGAACAAAATATGAGGAGATTATTGTTCGCAATTTTATTTTTTTTAAAGTGCACAAATTTTTCACTTTATAAAGCGGAGATAAATGATGTGTTCCAAATTCAGTATTTCTTTCACTTATGAATGAAATCTGTACACTATTATCAAAGGTTTATATCTGAAAATACATCATTAATTGCCCAAATATCAGCCAGTTATTTAAATGCTCTTACAGAATCGGAGAATGATAGAATGATTAAGGTTGGAATGAACCCCTGGAGGCTGTCTGGTCCGAATTCCCTGCTGAAACAGGCAACTCAGATCAGGGAACATAAGACCTTGTCCAGGAACCTTTTGTAGACCTCCAAGGAAGAGACTCCACAGTCTCTCTGGGCTACCCATGCTCCACAATCCATCTTGAAAGGCTTCCTGATGTTTACATGGAACCTCTTCTGTTCCAGACTGTGCCCATTGCCTCTTGACCTGTCTGTGAGCGACACTTCAAAAAGCTTGGCTCTGCCTTCAATTCTCCCTTCCTTTGAATATTTATATGCATTTATGATATTCACTGCTAGCCTCTTTTTCTCTGAACTGGACAATTCTATCTCTCTCAGCATCTTCTCACAGGAGAGTTGCACCAGTCCCTTAATCTTCTTTGTGACCCTGCATTGCAGGGTCTTTCCAATATGCATCTTTCCAATATGATCATGTCTCTTATGTTTTGGAGCACCTAGAACTGCACACATAACTCCAGCAGTGGCCTCAATGTCAGTTAGATTGGAAGAACCATGTCCTTTGACTTGCTGGCAATATTTTACCTAATGCAGCCAGGCACATTTTTGACTGACTTATATATCAAACATTGCTGACTTATATATCAAACTTATCCAGATTTGTTGATTAAAAGATGTCTCACTTCAATATTTGCTGTTCAACAAGTCCTGAATTACTGTCCTTATGCAAACTACTCCCAAATCATAATAAATACATATGTATATATATACAATCTGCCTTTTCCTTAGCTACAGAATGGAAATATCGAATAACATTATTGTATTTTGTATCATTTCTCTCTGATAATTAGCCACTGTTAATGACTTATTAAAAATTTTAGTAATTTTCTCCAGATCCAGTGGCCATATATTTCTCTCTTTTTCCTTACGAGCTTTCTGCAACTTTTAGCTTATAATTTATTCTATGTATTATCCATTTTTCTTTATTGATTTTTTTAACTTTTGCTTTATCTTTACCTGCAAGGCACAGATGATTTTAACAACAGGTGGAGCTGATAGGGAACAAGCAGCTCCCAGATATTGATCATATAGTGACGTTTAGACTCCCTTTCAGTGTACCTGGCACATAATTGTTTTCTACTTCGTAAAACTACAATCTCTAAAGCATAAAATGTGCATATATTGCCACTTGGGATTTAATTTTCTTCTGCATCTGGCAAATGCAGAAAAGTCATGACCACTTAATTCCAATCAACCAAGAACAAGTTCTGTCATCTGCTCCCCTTTATTTCTTGGAAAAAGAATTGGATTAAGATTCAGCAGTTACAGTACATGTAGATCCTAGTTTCTCCTTCGATGTAGCAGTTGGTTTATGTAAGTGTTTACAAATTGAAAAAAAATAATTGTGTACCAGCAATCTCAGGTTTTAGCATGAACTGAAGATCCTCATCCACTGTTATTTGTGAAGGTTTTTGTTTTATTTTGTTTTCCTATAGACAGTACTTAATGCATACATCTTCTTCTCGATAGGATGTTGTGATCTTTAGCACACGTCTTCTTTAGTACAGCATTGTTTTTATTCATTTGGCTACTATTCTGTAAATATTTAAGACTATTTAGAACTAATTTGTCAATGAGATAGAGATAAGGAATGCCATTTCTTTTATTTCCCATTTTAACTCTTTGATCTTTTCTAAGCAAGTTATAATTTGTGGTTTTGACATTGTAATCATATGATACTCACAAATGGATTTCAGTTAGATTGAATCTATGCTCAGAATTGAGCAACTTAAGTGCTGAAATTTTCCTTGTTTAGAAGCCAGTGTTTTGGCAGAGATACACGGGAAATAAAATACTGTTTTCTTTTGATGCATAGTAGTGATTTAGTGAATTTTCCTGATGTCTTGATTCTATGCTGATGCTGAGTGATTATTTGTTCTTATTCTCTTTCTTTTTCTTTTTTTTTTTTTTTTTTTTTGAGTTAAGTAATCATTAGTAATCATAAGTAATCAATTAATTTTGAGTTAAGTTAATCAACCGGGTGGTCAGCTAAAAGATTTTTCTACCTTTTACTGCAACAAAATCTTTTTAAAAATATTTTCCAATTTCTTAAAATAAAACAAGGTCAACACACCCGTGTTTTTTAATTACATACTTTCTATCAGAACATATACTTCCAGGAAAAACATAAAGATGTCTGTGAAGATGCTCTGATGCTGCATTTCTAAATGACGAGGAAACTCAGTATCTCAGCTGTTCATTTCAAATGAATCTCAACTTCCAGTGCTTGCACTTGTAGGGAGGAGAAGGCCTTGCTTCATTTTCTCAAATGCGTCTTTATGGTATTCTGAAGAGCTAAGCACAGGGTGTACCTTGTTTACAACATAAGCAGAACATTTTTAAGGTTTCCATGATCATGTCCAGACTTGTAGAAATGTAAGATGAAACTATCCTCTGATTCCTTAATCAAAATTTCTTTTTAGGATATACTTACCAGCAGACATGGAGACATTTGTTATCTGTTCTGGAATCACTTAGATTTTGCAGAAGCAATCTCAGTGGTATTCATTACTTAGCCTGTAACTACTCTGGACTTTGTTGTTTACATGTACAGGTTGGAGGTGAATCAATATAACCGTCATAGTTATTACTGAAATCCATGGTCTATTCTTCTCAATCCATTAGTTTTCACTTCTGGATCGATAGTGAGTTCTACAGGACTAAAGCCAGGAAGCTGCATGAATTCTCATACTAATCTTTGGGAGTATGACTGTGAGTCCAACAAAATATTCTATTATAGACCTTTCTGATTGATATGCAGCTTTGAATAATTATGACACTTCAGCAAAATACTACCACTTAAGCCAAAGAGATCAGTTGTCACTTCCTTTTCTCTTTAGGCTTGTTTGTTTCTAACATCTCAAAACTGAACAAAACAGATATTTGCTGGTGTAGCCGTATGGATTTTATTTACTTATTTTATTCCCACATTTCCTAAGTATTTAGAGATCTGAATCATGAATTCATGCTCTCTGGATATAAAAAGTTCAATCGTCACTTTGACTGACTTTGTTATGGAAACAAAATATCTTAGGTCCAACATTTAAATTGACTCAGGCACCTTATTTCAAATTGCTATCAGAAAAACCTGTTTCAGATTCTAAGGCAGAATGTGTAAAAAATCTGTAGACAGTGCTCATTTTTTGCTTTTGTTTCAGTAAGCAAAGGAAGTCACAACTTTCACTATCCAGAACTTTCCTCATCTTGAGTATCCTGATGAACCCTACACTCAGTTAATGCCCAAATAACTCATCACATTCTTCCTTAGTCCCCACATGGAATATTTAAAACATCTGTATAGGTTTTTTAGAATACTCAAAGGACAGTGGCAAACCCTGTCTTTAATGTAACTATAGAAATTGTTTAATAGGCGAGACTCCTCTTCTGGAACTTTCTGTTTGTTAGAATATTTATTGGAGTGAGATCCAGAGTCAGTTGCCTCCTTTTCCTGAGGCAGATTTTTTTCCCACTGGTAAGAAAGGAATACTGTCTATTCTGTTGAGTCTTTTCCATCAAACAAGAAAAAAAAGTCCTGGCATAAAACACAAACTCATGAAGTGGATTAAGGTACTGTAATTGTCAGGTGCTGGAAGATGTGGGAAATCCACTTCAGAACTCAACATTAAGAATTTTCATTCCTGTTTATTTATGTTTAATTACCTTTATTTAGAGGTATCTTGAGTGTGCTGATTTTATGTGTCTCTCAGCCCAGCCTGTTGATCCTTTTGGATACCTTTCAAATCTAAACTTGCATGGAAATGATGGAAAATCTAAATAAATATTGTAAGGCTGTGAATTTCATTCAGATATTACACTGCCTACATTTTCTACTAACTTTGACTCTCAGAAGTTATTGGAGGTGTCTTAGGTCTAAAGCTATACTAAAGGTCTTAAGTTTGAAGAAAATTTAAATGAAAATACAATTATATTGTTCTGAAAGACCTAGATTTGAGTTGCATTATTTTCTTTACTTGATCTCTGTTGCACCATTTAATCTGTTTAAGCCAACATATTACTTTATTTACAATACATCACTACAACATTTATCATTCTAATCAAATCTACAGCTGTTTTTCTTAACTGGAGATTACTGACTCCTTCATAAACAGCACTGAATCTTCTTAAATTTAAATATAGTACTCAAGACAATATGCTCATAAAAAAAAAAGACCATTCTGTTTTCATTTTGAAGGATGCGTTTGCTTCATGTTAATGTCGAGTTCTGTAATGTTTTCCCTTGAAATATAATATAGACTGTATTTTGCTGAAAAATATGTCATAATGTTTTCTGATATTTTTAGATGAGCTAAAGTGTACATCTTTTCTTAATCTATTCCCTCTGCTGAGGCAATGTACATCCTCAGCAGCATATTTAACCAAATGGATTTTTTTCCTTAGCAGATCAAACTGAGTTCTGCTGCAGGCACAGAACTTCCTATTTAAATGACAATTGTCTGTGCTTGCAGATTTGAAAACTCACTTATTGACTCTTTCATCTTGTGTAAACAAATAATCAGCCCATCACCACTATGGTGGAGAAAAGGGAAAATAAAGGGGAAAAGAAATTTTTAGGAGTACTGCCAAATATTGCATTGCTTGGAATGAAAAATGTCTTGTTTGCTGTTAATGTTGCCATTATACACTGATAGTAGACAGCAGTGCTGAGAAAGAACAAAGAAAAATCTACAAAGACTCTGTAATATGGAATATTTCTTTACACTTGGAAGGTACTGAAGATGTTGCGTTGTTAGGGTTTTTTTGTTTGTTTGTTTTAAATGGCATCTGAGAATTTCTGATTTGTTGTAAAATAACTTAAGCTGCTTTCACAGTTGAACTCTAAGAGATGTATTTATTTTTGAGCTTAGTCTAAATTGTTGAAAGAATTTAAATATAATATTATTTATGGTCTCCTTGAAAAGTCTGAAATTAGCCTGTTTCTGCATGACTTTTTTTCCTAGAAAAACCTGTGTATAAACGTGAGTAATGAATGTGCAACATACCATATGGTTTGTTCTCGCTGTTGTTTTGTTTGCTTTCATAATGTACTGTTATGAGGAAGATGAAAAGTCAATATGATCTAAAAAAAATGTGAGTCATCTTCTTTTCACACAACATTGCTTTGAAAAGTTATTGCTGAGCAACATTTACTGGGAAAAAAAAAGGGAAATGGAATTGTTCAAGGAGTAAGGTGCTAATCATCATATGTACAAGTGAGATCCATATAAAAGGGAGGTCCACGAAGAAGCATGTAGTGCAGGTTCATAGGCAGATTATTGCCTAGTCTGTAGCTACTTTCTTTACAAGAATCAACTGCCTATGTTAAAGAAGAAGACTTTCAGGAGCTGGACCCATAGAATTGTATTGGTAAAAAGCATTTTTGGTGATCTGGACCTGTAAGACGTGTAAGGTTCCTCCTCCAACTAGAGCTTGTTCTAGTCTTAAAAATATTTCTTGGCTATTCTAAATTAAGAGAGAGACTTCATAAAAACAAATTGGATTTATATGTTACACCAAAATCACCAAATTCAGCTATTTCAACTGTAATATGAACTTCTGAAAACAGTGAAGAAACACAGATTTGCGGTTACATTTGAACTCAGCTGCTTGCTAACAACATTATTTGTATTCTTTGTAATTTATGTTTACAAATGTAAAGCCTTACAGATGTAAGTCTTCTTCCACAAGTTAGTCCATATTGCAATAGATGGATATAGAATAACAAAATGGATGTTTGCCGTAAAAAGCCAGAAGTTTGCCACAAGAAACACAACTCATTGCTATCAACTGGTTTATTTAAAAAGTTGAAGAACTTAAACATGTTTGCTGTGAATTTTTTGTAAATAAGTTTGCAAGCTAGGAGACAACAGTGTGTTCATTGTAGATACTACTGATCTATCTCTATTTCAGATTCATTTTTCATTTCTGAGTATGAATTGATTAGGCTGACATGTAAATTTTTAAACAAGGAAACCCACACACCCGTACTGGAGGAAAGTAATAACATATGCATTGTTAACTCCAAATGCAAAAGTTCTCAGCAACATGAAAAATGAACTAAGGATGAAAATGTATGTACATATGGACGTGCAAGCATGTATCTACACGATAGTTAAAAGCACTTTGACAGGACATCCCTTATTACTCTTTTAAACACTTTCATTTAATGTACATTTTGATTTTGACTTCATCACTAATACTAATTGCAGTAATTTTGGGAATAATTTTAAATAGATTTGTAACAGAATTGAAAAGAACCTTTGCCTATTGCCCCCAATAATTATATTCTTAAAGAAAACACTTGAATCCTCAACATTAGTTATTTTTTGATATTTTTTTATCTAATCCCTATCTAGCAGAGCTTTTGCTGCCTACTTACAAATCTATCAGTATTCTTACTAGAGGTTTTTATGGAGAGATACACACTAAAATGAGAAGAAAAATAAAATTTATTTATTTATTTATTGCAAATAAAAAGAAATGTAACTAGATAACAAGTGACATTCATTGCATAAAGTCATATTATGTCTTTAAAATATCTCAAATTCATTCTATCGATGTTATACAGAATCAACAGGGTTTTTTTCCTATTTTCAAAGAGAGAGAAATAAGGTCATTTAAAGGAAAAGTGACTAAAATAAATTAAGCATAAAAAATAACCCATGGGCCAAGTTGTTTTTTGTTTTTTTTTTTTCTGCCAGATGTACTGATATAAAATCAATGTAACCTCATTAGCTTCTTTCTTAATGCTGTATTTATCTTGGAATAGTTAGAATAAGATTTTGCTCCTGCTACAGCAATATAGCTCAATTGAAATGAAACTGATATATCATGTTAGCATGAGTTAGACCTGGAATATACTTTTTCCTTTCAGTATTCTTAGAAAATGACTCATTCTAGAAAGAAAGTTATTTTTGTGTGTTTTGTAGTCTCTACAGAAAGCTGCAGATAAGCTGAAGAGTTTTACACACAGTAACAGACAATCATTGTTACTGTACTGCAGGGGTACCTCCTCAGTTTAAAATCCATTCATTATTTATAAATCATTATCTTGCTTGCATGTGTTAACTGAATAAAGAAGATAATCAAAAGCTCATGTCTTTTGCTGTCATCACTCAAGGTCCTGGACAGAAAGTAATCTGTAGCCTCATAGAGAAAAGTTGGACAGTTTACATGACTAGCAACTCAAGTATCTTATTTCACCAAGATTGGAACTCATCTCCCTCTGCTAAGACTAAATCACATGGGACATTATATATCAGATGCCAAATCTTCAGTTTATTCAAGCTACCTTCCTGCTTATGGGAAAGTGGTCTATGCTAATAAATGCAACATCTAACATCAGTAAGAATTTTGCTTCAAAAGACACTCCAACAATACATTCTGCTAACGTCTGTGTGTACACTTTACTCAGGAAATCTCTCTCAGTATATCTTAAATAGAAGGCTTTTATGATTTAGGACTACTCATGCAAGTATTTACAAGGCTCCAAAGCATGGGTTGGAATTTGAAGAGCAGATTAAATAATGTGACTTCCTGACTAACTGTTCGTATTAGTATTCTACCAGTCTCTGCTTGATCTTGCTCTTAAATAAATAAAATTTAAACACGGAGAAGGGATTTTAATTTTAAATGTTTGACTAGTCAGTCCATCAGTCACCAGCTACAATTTACATACATTGTGCCTGCTTGAATAAGCTCTGTATTAGTCATGCTAATTTTCACTAGGTGTTTTGGTCATCAGAAAGAATGTCAAGTGAAAACCAAGGAAGAGATAGTTGTAAGTGAAGGGTTTTGTTTACCATTTCCTTCGCAGAATAACTGTGCTGTGTATGAATAAAAAATAACCAGTACATTCAGAATCAGGAAGGCTGATGCTGTAGTGAACCCTGAATAGAATGGAAACCCATTATTCTTATTTATCTTTCCTTTTGTTTCTAATGATTATCCCAACGAAGATATGAATCCTTTCCAAAATAAGACTTTGGTTACATTTGGTTTTCTGTCTGCACAAGAAACCTCTAAATGCATGTCCTGAAAACAAAGCCATATAACCGTTCGAAATGTCAGACTTACAGTCTGCACATAGGAAGGTTTGTTGTGCTTTGATTTTCTGTACATTTAAGTCTCAGAGGGGAGTAAAGTGATGCTAACATTTTGGAGAGAAATTGAAGACAACACACAGAGAAAAAAGTGCAGATTATTTTTCCAGTGTTGTTTCCTACTCCTCCGAAATTGCTTTTAAGGAACTAAGGGCATTCTGAAGTCTTATGTGAAGTTTATGTTATGTTCTCAATATCAGCTCTTGTATCAGTTACTAAAATTCACTCAGAAGATGTTAGCATTACAGAGGGG
Source organism: Tetrao urogallus (assembly GCF_951394365.1). Taxonomy (NCBI): domain Eukaryota; kingdom Metazoa; phylum Chordata; class Aves; order Galliformes; family Phasianidae; genus Tetrao; species Tetrao urogallus. Next base: position 177,255,228 of record NC_136813.1, read on the forward strand.
TTGTGAGAATAGTTTAGGAGTAATGAGTTATCACTTTTCATGAGCTAATGAAATATTATGGTTCAATATGCACTTCCAGAATCTTCACTGTATTCAAAGCTCCCTTTTTTGAATCACAACGTGTTCTTAAATTTTAAGACATTGGTACTTACAGTAATAGACTGTACCCAAAGAAACTCAAATAACAAGTAATAGCATACTCTAGGATGTCTTGACATATTAGAATAACTTCCTTGCTATGTTATGATGTCCTTACACCCTACCTTTCTGAAGAGCTTCACATAATTGTTATACAAGTCAAATATTGCCAGGTGTTTATGTATTGGTAAATTAATTTCAGAGAGCAAACATTGCATGACATGAAATTAAAATATTAAAATTTATTTGAAGTTTGGATAATTTTGAGAAACAATTTGAATGCTTAATCCTTGTTAGTAGGTATTGCTTCAGTGAACATTCAAAATCTCAAGTATGGATGCAATGCCCTTGTGCCTGAAATTTCATGAGATAACGGATCCATAGGAAATATGGGAGGAAGAGAGACAATAAAGCATAATGAAATCCTCTCTAAAGAATATTGTTTGGGAGCATTTTTATATATTCTCTGTGTGTTGTGTTGCCCAGAGTGGTGCAAAAGTACCTGCACAATTATCTTCCATGGGAATTTATTATTCCAGGGCGCACTGAAACAGGGAAACATAGGCCAGAAATTTACAAAGCCCTTGACTGTTTTCAATTAAGCAACAGGAAAATGGTTTTTTTCTTAGTGGTATTTTTGGCTATGAATAATCTCTAGTGTTCTTGTTTTGTATGATACTGCTCTCTTAAGCATCTGCTGTGCTGTGCTGCCCCTTCATAATTAATAAGAGAAACAGAAATACAAATAATTTAGCAATACTTACGAAGTTCAGGTAGAAGTGTGCCCCACTCTTTCTCCTTGTAAGAGCTCCTACAGCACTCACCTTAAACACACATCAAGATAGCTCCGTGCATTGCGGTAGCAGAGTGAAGAAGGCTATTTAACTACATCTATTTGCACAATTCCAGAAGGAACCAGCTGACAGCTTAGTTTCAGGTATAGGTACTTAAATCATAGAGACGTACTAATCTGGCAAGAATGATGCAGAGGTTTGGCATTAACACAAGACCAAGGTTGGTGGCTGCTGAAGTGGAGGAGAGTGCAGAACATCTCGAGCCAGCCAGAAAGCACTTACATTTAATACCATAAAGTTCAATGCTTAATAAATTACTAGATGTGTGCTTCCCTGACTTTTCTTCAGAATTCTTTTTGGTGATAAGCATATTCTTTTAAAATTCGTATAACAGGCTTGCTAGTGTCCAATTTTTGAATACTCTTTCATCAATGTTGGCAGTGATACAGAAAAATCTCTTAAATAGGTGTGGGACTGTGTTTATAAAAATATGCAAAATCATGAGTTTAGACATGTCCAAATAAACATTGGAAAGATTATTTAATACAACAATAAGAACTTTGCTGCAAAATTGATGTGCTCTGCATTTTAAATGTTATGGTCCTAGTTTCAGAGACATGTTGCATATCTTGAGAAAGAAAACAACCATGAATTCATAATGTTCCTGTCAACAGTATGCTCAGTAATACAAAAGAGGGAAACTTTCTGATTGTCCAGCAAAAATTCCTTTTGTGTTTGATTTCTACGATCTTGGAAGGAGCTAAGGAAGGAGAAACAGCCACACTAGTACTCAGGATGACTTAGAGATATATAGTGTTCCAGCAGTGTTTTACTCCCAGTTATAATGCAGTGATGCAGATAATGCTCTGTATCTTCTTCCTTGAATTGCTGCTTTGGTAGCAGTAACAAAAGCTTCATTATTACTTGCTGAAATCAAAAGTGACTGTATAAATATATTTTATCTTTTTGAACAAATTATGTGCCCACAAAACTCACTGAAATAAAAAAGTTTGTCTTCAGAGATATCTGTAATGCAAATAAAAGAAAAAGGATATCCACCAGATAAAATAATATATTCTCAGTAAATCATGTCAAATGTTGAAAAATGATGATATGACAAATAATAAATAACAGATACTTGCTTGTGTTAAACCTGGAATTACTTTACAGCTATAATATATTTTCCATGTACATTTTCCACTTAAGAAAAAAAGTAGAACACAAGTGCACAGCTGTATGTGAAAATAGAAAGGAATTTTGGCTTTGATTTTATAAGGAGGTTCTCCGCAAGGATTTATGAGAATTGTAGTTTATATCCTCTTCCTATGCAGTTGTAACTATCCCTATAGCCACTTCAGATATTGAAAAGTGAGAATAAAATTTATACTTAAAATCTTTCGTTGTTTAACTGAATGTTAACTTTTCAAATGCTAATGTATAAAATCTACAGTCTTTCTGAAGACTGAGAAAGTTTTAGGGATGGCGTGAATCAATAGATACATTACTTACTTTCCTCTATTGTATATACATTTTATTGGGAACATGAAATACATAAAAAAAAAGAAGCTGCATTATTATTTCACAAAAATGAAATGAGTATTTTCAGATCAGAAAGAGGAACACACAGAACCTGTTGGCTAATGCTCACTGCCATTTCACATAAGTTTTATTACTTTTACCTGCAAGGACTCTGTTTTTACTTCTTTCCTCATATTTCACTTTGTATTTAGGACACAATCAAAGAAAATTATAGTGGAACCCCTAGAGATAGATTATTATTAACCTCATCCTGATGAGTTGAATTTATGCTAGTGTAATTTTATAGATTTTGTTATGGCAGTCAGGTTCACTGAGTTATTTTGGTTTCCATTAGAAACTATAAATCTTTCTCTTGTGCTAGAAAATCAGCCCAGGTACCTCCACATTCAGTTCCAATTCACTATCACATTTGCAAGTCAGAAAAGCTCTTTGCAATGAATGATGAATGAATCATTTTCTGTCAGTCACATGATAAACTATCTGTGAAAGCCCAGTGTCTACACTTTTATATCTCAGACCCTCACAGCCAGCTTCAGAAAAAATCTAAGAGAAAGAACAAACACATAGATTGTTGATAATGTATATGACAATGAAAAGGAAGAAAATATTATAAAAGTTATATTTAAAAATTCTATCTAGTTAGGAGAGAAATCATTGTCATAGCTTCAATACTGCAGAAGCCCTTTGCAATACAGCCGCACTGATTTCACAGTTCTCTGAGGGCGGATATGGTAGCAGAATACTGCTTCTGCATGTAACCATCTCAGGGGTTCATCTCTCTGCTACGGACAATTCTGTGGAAGCACGGTTATATATCTTTGCTATGGCACATGTCTTAACAACCACTGAAGTATAAGAAAATATATAAGCTAAGCCATTCAACAGAAAAAAAGGTAAAAACTACTAAGATATGAATAAGAATAGATAAAAGATTCACAGTGAAAAAGACTTACATGAGAAGATGCAACGCCCTCAGAGGAAAACCAGAAAAGAAAAGGTCAGCAACACTAACACTACAAGGAGCAATGGAAACCAGCTCTTCCCGCCCCTACTAATAACTGCTTGGCCAATACACTCGCATCAAGCATCTCATTGGAGATGGTGAATTTACTAAAACCTCACCTACTGGCATGCTGCAGCTCTGGTTAGCAGGTGTGTTAAGCAAAAAGTAACTGCTGTATACTCTTTGAGCTGCTAAGATCCTGCTTGCAGAATTTTTTGTAATCTTTTGTAAGGCAGAAGATCCAGTAACTGAAGCATTCTATGAATGTGGGCCACAAAGAATAGTTCTCCTGAATATATGTTCCTGAAAGAAAGGAGCAAGATGCAGGTAAATTTATTACTCTGTTTGAAGTCTGTCCTGGGAGGCTGGTATAAGCCTCTAGAACGTGACTGCACAATTTACTGTAGCCACATATTTTGGGCTTTCCTGCAGCTTCTCCTATATTGACTGGAGAATACAAAAAAAATGCACCACTTTAAACACCTTTTGCTGTGTCTTTTGGTACCTCATTCTTTACGCTTTTTATTTCAGTCTTTTTATTTATCGTTTCTTTCAGCCCTTTGTGTGTGAGTGTGTGTGCACATCTCCTATCTACGGGAAAGTTTATAAGGAGGATCCAGGGAACTGCAGCCCCATCAGCCCGACCTTGGTGCCAGGAAAGCTTGTGGAATAGACAATCTTGAATGCGATCTCATGGCATGTGCAGGAAAACCCAGGGATCAGGACCAGTCAGCATGGGTTCATGGAAGGCAGGTCCTGCTTGACTACCCTGATCTCCTCCTATGAGTGACTCATGTGGGTGAGGCAAAGGCTGTTGACATAGTCTACCTAGACTTCAGCAAAGCCTTTAACACTGTCTTCCACAGTATTCTCCTAGAAAAGCTGGCAACCCATGGCTTGGATACGTATACCCTTTGCTAGGTAAAGGACAGATTGGATGGCAAGGCCCAGGAAGTGGTAGTGAATGGAGTTAAATCCAGCTGGCGACCAGTCACAAGTGATGTTCTCCAGGAGTCGGTACTGGGGCCTGTCCTCTTCAATATCTTTATTGATGACCTGGACAAGGGGATTGAGTGCACTCTCACTAAGTTTGCAGGTGACAGCAAGTTGGCAGGAAGTGTTGATCTGCCTGGGGGTAGGAAGACCTACAGAGAGATCTTGACAGGCTGGATTGCTGGGCTGAGGCCAATGGGATGAAGTTCAACAAGATCATGCAGAGTCCTGCACTTCAGCCACAACGATCCCAAGCAATGATTGGAGCAGAGTGAGTGGAAGACTGAATGGAAGAAATGGATATGGGGATGTTGGATTAAACTTGTCTGAACATGAGCCAGCAGTGTGTCCAGATGGACAAGAAGGCCAATGGAATTCTGGCTTCTATCAGAAACAGTGTTGCCAGCAGGAGCAAGGAAGTGATCATCCCTCTGTACACAGCACTGGTGAGGCTGCATCTCGAGTACTGTGTGCAGTTTTGGTCCCTTCGATACAAGACATTGAGGCCCTGGAGCATTTTCAGAGGAGGGAAATGAAGCTGTGCGAGGTCTGCAGCACTTGTGAGAAGTGGCTGAGAGAACTGGGATGGTTCAGTTTGGAGAAGAGGAGGCTCAGAGGAGACATTATAGCTCCCCACAACTGCCTAAAAGGAGGCTGTGGTGAGGTGAAGGTCATCTTCTTTCATGCAATTAGTGGTAGGATGAAAGGGAATGGCCTCAGTTTGCTCCAGTGGATGTTCAGGTTGGACATTGGGAAAAATTTCCTCTCCAATAGTGCTCAGGCATTGGAACAGGCTGCCCAGGGAAGTGATTGAGTCACCGTCCCTGGAGGTGTTCAAGATATTTTTAGATGTTGTACTAAGGGACATGGTGTAGTGGGGAAATATTGGTGATAGGTGAATGGTTGGACTGAATGATCTTGGAAGTCTTTTCCAACCTCAGTGGTTCTATGATTCTATGGTCCTAATACTTGATTTTATCTACTTTAGTTTAACTATGGAGATTACAGCTTGTATCATCCTGCCTTTTTTTTAATATGCCAAGTATTTTTTTCTAAATGTATGTCCATTTTTTACAATGAAAATATTAATTTCCTTGGATTTCTTGATTTACTGAACACTTAAGAGCACCACAATTACCTTTTTGATTTTAGCAGTTGTCTTGCAGTATTAATAAAGAACCAGAAAGCCATGTGCTTTCTGCAGTTTAAAAAAAACAAGCATACCCAATGAGTCACAACGAGCAGTATTTCACTTTTTTTGAATGCCTGATCAGACAAATCTATAATCTACGAATTGTAGATTTTTTCTTTCTGTGTTCAGAATCTAATACATTACCATGTTTTTCTTTCAGAATGCTATTATAAACTATTCCCTCAGATTTTATCACCTCAATTATCTTACATGTATTGTTTTGTTCCCTGCTAGGATAATTAAATCTATAAACATGAAGATTTATAATTTTTTAAAAAATTTCAATATGAAATCCAAACTTACATTCTTAGCCAAAACCATATTCAATTAGCTTTTATCTATCTTAAATTTAAATATTTCAAATAGTATATAAAAATTTCCAGAGAATTTTCTTAATGAATACATTGCCTGTCAATTGCTAAAATCCACGTCTTACAATATGTGCTAAAATCCACATCCTGACAATATGTGCTTTAGTAGAAAAAATCATAAGCTAAGGTGTTAAGTGCATGCAAGTCTTTTGTGCATTTTTGTGTGTCATACACCATTAAGAGAATGCTCAATCCAGACAGCATGAAAGAGTATCTTTGATTTATCTGCTTAGCAGGACTTTTATGTAAGAAAATCTATTAAAAATAAAAAAATAAATAAAAATAAAAAATAAAAAAGAAAGAAAGAAAGAAAGAAACAAAGAAAAGAAAACCTCCATGATTTACCCAAATCAGAAAATATTCTTGCATTTATAATACATGAGAAGTGCATAAGACATCAATTTTACTGTTACGGGAAAATATCTTTCTTGGGAGGTTGTTCACATTTTTTGTGGATCAATGTCAATGTGCCTGGAGAATGCAATGGAAAAGCAGTACATTGAGTGGCATGGTGGAGCTCAGATGGCACTCCAGATCCACTGGGTGGAGATGGCAGTTTGTTCTTTCCTCAAATGCAAATGAATGTACTCAGTCGAAAGATAACTGACAGGTGAACAGATAGAGAAATAGATAAGTAAGTCTGAAAGGGTGTCAAGAAGAGCAGACCATTCCAAGCAGACAGTGGGCCTGGATGCACAGGTGAATAAAAACCAGAGAGATGTAACAACTAGTACAACTGCACTATCTCAAAAGCTGCTCTAAGTCTTTGCATTAAGAAAAAAAATAGAAGATTACTTCACATTTGCCTCATCTAGTGGAAGTAATTTTCTTCAATTTTAGAAAACTGTTTTCTGTCTATTGGGGAATTTCTTGGTAGGCCCACTTTAAAGATCCAGTGCCCTCAAAGCTGTAACCTGTTTTCCATACTGTTCATAAGTATAAACGATAGCATATTTCATTTAACTGATCTTCTTTAATATTTTTGTTCTTGTACTGCGCAACATTTTGCTCAAACCACCCTTTCCCAGAGGGATGGGGGAGAGAACTGGAAAAAAAAGTAGAATTCATAGGCTGAGATAAAAACTATTTATGAAGATAGAAAGAGAAGAGAGAAATAATTTTATACATATAAATATTTACAAAACAAGTGATGCACAAACTAATTGCTCACTACCCACCAACTGATACCCAATTAGTCCCCAAGCAGTGGCTGCTCCCCGGTCAACTCGCCTTACAGAGTGTTTTCATATGACATCATATGATATGGAATATCCCTTTGATCAGTTTGGGTCAGCTGTCCTGGTTTTATCCCCTTCCAGCTCTTTGTGCCAACCCAGCCCCTCTGCTGGCAGAACAGTATGAGAAGATGAAAAACTGAAAAATTCTTCATTCTGTTCAGCACTGCTCAGCAACAACTGTAATGTTAGTGTGTTATCAACACTGCTCTTCTTCTAAAGCCAAAGCAACTATCCTCGTTGAAACCAGGATATTGTCAAAATGTTTTAATAATTTAATTGTCAGATGGTACAGAAATGTCACTGCAGTTTGAAATCTAACATTTGAGTAGCTGGAATTTGGGCATGTTTTCACATTTTAGAAAGTATAGTAACTTTTTAATAGTTTAAGTGTTGACAGAAATAAAATACAAAAGAGGCCAAAAAAATAAATGAGAGAAACTTGTTGAAAGCAGATATAATTATTATTTCCATTAGGAAATTCTTTCAATAATTTACAAGAGAAAAAGAAACAATGTACCAAATTCACACTTTTTTCAAAGAGCAGTGAAATACAGAGGAAATACAGGATGGAAGAATGTAAAATTCTGGCCACAGTCTTTTCAGCTTAGAAATACTTTTCAAAGAACATACACAAAAGCATAACTTGTCAAGCCATTGAAATATGTTCTCAATGGCTCTCATTGTGGATAGCAACACTAATTTTCTAATTTGGAGTGAGACCTTAGTTTTAAATAGGGCTTTATGTTTCTATCTTCAGCTTACTTTGCTGTATAAATTCAAAGGCTGCAAATTAGGCTCAATATGAATCAAAATAAACTGAATGGTATCCTCCAGCAGTGTACCAAAATGAATTCAAAGCAATGTCTCTTTTTCTCATTCTCCTGCCAGGAAGTACTACTAACAGGAAAATTGGAAGGTATTTTGAAATTTGTCGTGGACACTCTGCCTTTCTGATACATTTGTTGAGGCAAATATGACAGATCTCCTCTCTACTTCCCCCATCACACGGAAAAGAATATATATTTTAGCCAAGTGGTAAAAATATTTATTTCTTCTTTCTCTATGACTATCAGTGTATTTCATTGTCTTCACTAGAAAACAAGTGAAACTGAATTTGGTAATGTCTGTTTCATTTCTTATTGTGTGAGAGAGTATACCCAAGAGGAGGTAAAAAATGTCAGATTTACTAATATTTAAAATAGCATCCTCTTATTTAAATAAGAATAACAAATGTTTACATTGATCCTAATTTCCACTGTCAGCTTACAGGTAATACAGAACAATATTCCCATCGGATAATAATTATTTAATGGGTTGAGCACTTGAGTAAAGGTTAACACACAAAACAGTTTGAAGCTGAAGAGTGTGCAAATGAGTAAACGATGACCTGTCAAGGTGCTCAATAACTAGCTGTTTTTGACAGTACCATACTGTTTCTGCAGCATGATTTAATTGATCTTTTGCAGCCCGGTAAATATTGATTTCTTAAAGTAGTGAGTAATTCACAGATAAGGCTCTATAGCAACATGTTTGCTGGATGCAAATAAGAAACAAATCTCGATGATGTGTGGTCCTATCTAGAATCGTAAGGAAAGCTAGAATGTATTGATAACAAATTGTAAGGACCTCATTGCTCAGTTAAAACAATACTCTCAAAATAGCAATAAAAAGACTGCATATAAATAAGTAAACAAGAATAATAATTAAAAAAGCTTAAAAAAAAAAAAAAAAAAAAAAGGATAGTTAACCAAATTACTCATTTTTAAACAGGGAGCATTTTTAAGCAGGGAGATTATGAGTTATATGCTAGGCTGTAATTACTAAATGTATTCATTTTTCACACATACAACCCTTCTGTGACCTTCAAAAGACACAATTCAAGTCCTCCTCACTTACTAAGTAGATGATTATTTGCTTGTTACTCTACTACAAAAATGATTCAAATTTTATTAAGCAGAAACAATGAAATGATAGCATTACACAGAACCTCTAAGAAATCAGTTCTTCTTTCTAATGTACTGCATTGGACTCAAAGCCATAATTTTATGCACCAAAGGAGGATGCAACCATGTTAGAAATTTTGTACATTAACTTTAGGGATTTTATTGGTGTGATGAGCATTAAAAGTGTTGCAAAATTGTAAGAAGGTGACAGGTCCCTTAGGTGCTTGTCAGAAATAACTATAATACAAGTAGGGCAGGACACAGTATTTGCACATACCGATGTCTTTTTACTTCAGTGTGATAGCTAGGTAATTCAAGGTCCCTTTTAAAATTTAGTTTGGCTGCTAGTTAGAAGATAGAACATCTGCAAATGCAGTAAAAGAAAAAATGTGTTCCTATCCTTTGAGACTTACCAAGTCAGAAATTTTCCTATTGCACAGAAGAACAAAGCCAAAATATTCTAAAGCATTTTTCAATTCGAGTTTGTAAAAATAATAACTACAATGTAGAGAGTAGATATCACTTCACAGTTGCTAGCTGATGGCTGGCTTGGAGTGCAGAACAAAAATAAATATTACCAACATGTTTGTGTAAGACTCAAATGTCTGGCAAAATTGTGGGAAGCAAGTGGGGACACCAAAAGCTAAGTCAGTCTTCATCATTATTTTTTCATTTTCTCTGGTATCCATGAGAGGACGAAAATATATGGAATTTTTGTTATACAAAACTATTAAAATTTAAACTGTTTTTGAAACTGATTTACAATGAAAATAATTTATCAGAGATTGACATAATTGACAAAGATTCCAAATAAATATACTTTCCAGAACTTCAATTCTGATGCGATAAGTATATCAAAGTTATTCACCCTACATAGTTTGATCATCTTATTTCCATTTTTTTTTTGCATTGTTAAAAAAAATCCAGTTAGTCCAAATTGCACTTTTTAAAATTCCCTTCCCTTCCCTTCCCTTCCCTTCCCTTCCCTTCCCTTCCCTTCCCTTCCCTTCCCTTCCCTTCCCTTCCCTTCCCTTCCCTTCCCTTCCCTTCCCTTCCCTTCCCTTCCCTTCCCTTCCCTTCCCTTCCCTTCCCTTCCCTTCCCTTCCCTTCCCTTCCCTTCCCTTCCCTTCCCTTCCCTTCCCTTCCCTTCCCTTCCCTTCCCTTCCCTTCTCTTCATAAAAGAAGGTGCTAAAAACTGCTCTGAAGATTTACTTGCACACAAGACATACAAAGAAAGTGTGACAAGTTGCTTCTTTAAAGGAACACAATTAACCTGGACAAGGAAAAGAGCCAGAGGTGCCAAGCTGGTACAGAAACGAACAGCTGAACAGTATCACAAACCGAAACAGAATCTTCTGTGATGCTTTGAACATCCAGATCTTAAGCTAGTTTTTTGAATGTTTTAAATAAGAACTGACATAACAAAAAGCTAAGTAACATTTTAGGAGGTTATTTTTTATGTATATCTTATCGTTTTTATCATTTTTTTTTCTCCTCTTCATTGTTTTTAATTTTATAAGAAGAATATATATATATATTAGAACAATAAGTATGTGGGGTATTTTTCCTGCAATTTTTACAACTTTTGTGTACTTTGAGCTTTTAAAAATGCAGACCACCCAGATATGGTGGCAGTTAAGAGAAACTCACTGGGTTTCTCAATGAGATCTTTAGAAGAATTCTGTGTATATACCCTATTAAATTGTAAGCATGAGCTTGAGGGATGATACCATCCTATGCCTTTTAAAAGGTGGAAGACTCCGTATATAATTTCATTGTATAAAAAGGGATCTTCAGCAGAAAAATGGCTCTGAATAGTTGTAGCCTCCCAGTATCGTTAAGTATATAAGAATATATATATGTATATATTCTGCCCCTGCATGTTATATAGTTTCTTACATAGCTTATGAGTAGAAGCTTCATTAAACATGTTGCTATGGTTTGATCACAGTGTTTGAAGATTTGTCTGTCCCCAAGCAATCTGTTTGCAACTTGGAGAAGTAGCTTTTAAAGATCTCATTTCCGGTATTTACAGGGGATAATACAATTTAGTGTCCGAGCAAAAGGAATTCTGTTGAGAATCGCCACGGTACAAATCTGCTGTATGAAGTTGTCTTATTGCAAAACTCATTTTCATACATTCCATGGAGGAAATACGAGGAAAATAAATAAATCTGTGATAAACATCATGAATCTATGTCTATAAAACATAGCTGAGAAGCTGCTGAAAGTTGAGGGAAGATACAATAAAAGGTTAGGAAATACAATACAATAAAAGGAAAGGAAAGTATATGCCTTTACTCTGTTTTTCTTTTCTCTTTCCTTATGAACATGATTCAATTTGGATAGTGTTGTTCTCTTTACCTTGACTACTTTCATAACATTAGATAATTTCTGTTTAGAATACAGGATATAATATAAAATCGGTGTTTGTGGAAAATAACCATTTAGAAAAGAAATTTTTAAAAAATCATAGTTTTGGAAATAGAAATTAGTATTAAAATATATCATATAAAGAAACAAGCTAATTTTCAGAGATGCACAGAAGTCAATTTCACCAATGGCTCTCTAGGCAGTGCAACAGAATAACAGTGTTAAACATTCCAGGACTTGCACGGTACTAGCAATATAAAAATCACCTTTATAATAAAGACTAGATTCTAATAAAAAATAATATTTCAAGGCCTTTTCTATTAAGATTTCTTCACAGTTATTTTAGATAGCTAACAACACCAAATAAATAAAAAACATCTACTGAAAATTAAGAACAAAAGTATGTCACATATCTCTACCTGCAGACATATATGCAAATTTGTAAGTATGCACACAATTCTGAAAATGGTGCAAACAAAATTAATAAACATGCTTTATTTTAATATACTTCCTGCCATAAAAATAGTATACACACAGATGCCTTAAAAGCCAAATTAACTTTCTTGGAATGCATGGTACACAGTGCCTTACCACCTCAGCTGGACTACTTTGAGAATCCATCTTAGCATGTACTTTATTTCAGCCTGAAATAAATATTCTTTGTTTACTTATTACAAAGTATTGTGTGCATCTGCAGGAAAAAAGAAAAACTGAAAACATTCCTTTACAGTGCCTTTCTCTCATTTGCTGCAACTATGAGTAAATCTTTAAGGTTTTAGCTAAATGAAATATTTGTTAGTGGAACTGAGTTACACATATACAAAGACTGCAGGCAGGGAAGGACTTGTGGGGCCATTCATAAAACAAAAAGCAAACAAATATGGATATTTTGTAATCATGGACTTGTAAAGAGAAAAGTTATTGGGAGTGACTGTTTATTTTGTCCTTTACAAAATTTGAAAATCAGAAGGCAGAAATTAGGGAAGAAGAAGCTGAATAGAGTGGGACTTCATTTCAAACCACTCCTCATTCATCCATTCATCCCTTTCCAGCTTTCTTAATTCATCCTGTGGCTCAAGTCTCTTTTTCAAAATTAGGGTGATATTTCTCATCCCCATACTTTTCCTATGAGCTTAAAATCTATTAATGGTATAGTCATAAAGACTGTAAAGTTCACAGAGAAGAAAATATCAGCAGAAAAGTATGATGTGTTTATGCCAATAAAATATGGATGATTATTAAAGTTGGTCATGACTAAAGAAATAAATTATCAAAATGAGTTGATTATTTTTGAGAACATTTCTAGTTTTTTATGCATAACTCTAATATTGAGGACATAATTAAGATAGTCTTCAACTCGAAGAAAAATTCCAGACTGGTTGGATAGGACCCACTTGTGGCAAATCAGAATCCCTTTTAATAGTTATAGTGAAATAGGTTATCCATCTAAGGATTTGAATTTAATCAAGCCTAGTGTGTTTTGTTAGCATTGCCTTCATTTTATCACTCTCTTAATCGAAATTAATATTTTTTTTTTATTCAGACATTAAATTCAAGACCTGATAGTATGAGGTCTACTCTGAAAGTAATGCTTCCTATTTTATTATGTTGGCCCACAACATCAGAGGCAGATGTTAGTAGTATGGCAGTAGAGGTTGAACCTTCCCACCCATATGCCATCACATTTTCTATCACGTAATAGAATTAATAAAAATCCACACTATTGAACCTAGTTTTCAGTTGACAATTTATTAAATAACTCTGCTAAGGATTATCCCACCTTTTTGACAACAATACAGCCATCTGTGCTTTATTTCACCTTAACTATTGTATTTGTATTTGTGTACAGGCATTCCCATTAGCTATCCTGCTTTGTCTCTGTGTTGTAGAGTTTTCTTTATTGAAAACTGAGATGAAGTATGCATTTATTTTTTGAGCTAGACCCATACTGTCTTTTAGAAACTACCCACTTTAAATACACTTCTACTCCATTTTTTCCTGTTTTCTAGGACACTTTTTTAATTTGTCACTTCTTTTTAAAGGTCTATCTCTGCTTGAATTTCAGCAATTTTGAATTTATAAATAAGAATAAAATGAGGTCCACCCTATGAACAGTTTTATCCACCCACTGAGATATAATACTGCCATTTACTTATCAACAGTACATTTTCTGTTACAAATCTAGTTGACAATAGCACTTTTTATTCAGTAACCTTAATCTTCAATTGCCTCCTGTTTATTATCTTCTCAATGCCACATGCTCTACATCTGAAACAGCAGGAACTTAAAAATCATACTTAGCAGAGCTCAACTGAAAATAATATAGGAGTCACTTCTACCCAGCCATTTTGAATTGTCAACTTTGGAGAATCAGCACTGTTCTCCATGCAGACGTTCTGCTTCAGCCTTTATCCACTACCTATTTTTTAATTGCAGTTCAGATGTATTCTTTCATTGCTTATTTGCCTTTAGTAGAATAAGACATATATATATGTACATATGTCATATATGTATCTGTAGAAGCATATATAGATAAATAAAAAAAGCAGCAATGCCTTTGAAACTCTTTGTGCAGAATGTCTGTAATGAAGGATTCAAAGAAGAAACTGGCTAGATATAATATTGATAGAAGATATCAGTGGCTATAGAACATAATGGCCACTGGAGTTATACTTGGCACAGAATTGCAAAAAAGGAGGAAGGCAAGCTAAGATGTTCCTAGTTCTCTGCAGTAGCTTGAGTCTATGAAAAAGAATCTATGATCTGAGATTACTTTCATTCTCTAACTGCATTACAGCAGAGCAAGATCTGTGAACATTGATTGAGGTCTTAAATACTTTTATACTGGTGTACATCAGGAGTAATTTCAATACAATCAGACCTGACGGAGAATTAAAAAGCTTTTGCAGTGACTTCTAGCTGACTAAAATTAAAAATTCTACAGCAAGTGGCGGAAGGATGGTATGGCCTCCTTGGAGGCGAGTTCTAAGCTGGAAATGGGAGCAGAGGATGGCAGCTCTCTGAAGTATGGATGTTCCCTTAGATCACTCGAGTGTTATGAAGCTCTAAGGTATACTCTAAGACTGGAGGTATTCACTGTATAAGAACTCCTTCCTAATCTTCAGCCATTGGCTCAAGTCTGCTCTTACGGAGAAGCATTTATTTTCTTTTTAATGGCATAGAAATGCACATCTCACTGGAGTTAATACTCTTTTCATCTTTTTAAATGTTATGTTCTTTAAAGTCACTTATTCTAAGTAAATTATATGTAGTCTCTATATTCTTGTCCTATACATCGAAGAATAGGTATAAAGACTTTGATGTTTTGCTACGAAAGGGACAAAAGTGTCTCAATATAACTGCCATTTCCCTAGTGGAAATGTCAGACAAATCTCTGTTTCTTTTTTTCCTTTACTTTCTAATAATACACTGAGAAACTTTTTAAAAGAGCAGCATATTCATCATCACAAATGAAACTTCACATTTTTCTGGCTGTGGAGACGGTAATTATAGGTTTGCACTTCTAATTGAAGCATTGATGAACATACCTCACACTGCAGCAAATATAAAATTATTGTTAGGCAGACTATGTGGCTTTCTGGGGAAAAAAAAAAAAAAAAAAGGAAGAAGAAAAAAATATAAAAAAGCTAAAGAGAAATTGAAAGCAACAGCATGCATCCTGATAATGACTACTCCAATGGATTATTTCCTAGTATCATTTACTGCCAGGAGAAATTATTCCAATAGGACCAGGATATTTTTATAGAAAATGACAAGTTTCTGGTTCTCCCTTAAATATCAGTGCACTTGACTCTTGAGGGCCAGTTTCAACCACCTTACTCACAGGGCTGTATGATCACTCTTGAAGGTAAGTCAAGTGGGCTCTGGTCAAAGGGTTCCCCAGGACCATATCCCCAGAAAGACAGATTAAATTCACATATTTTAGAAAGACAAAGCCCAATTTGCCACTTGCAGCACAGAATATAAGAACTTTGGATAATATTTGATTTCCACCTTTCCCCCCTCCTTGCTCACTAATATCTAGTTTGTTCCTCAGTCTAGGGCGCTTGTTAGCAGCACACTTGAAGCTAACAGCAGAACGATAGCAAAAAAAGAAGCAACTCCTCCATGTTCCTTTTGAGACTACAACTGAATCCACAAGTATTCTCAATCTTTATTATACACTTCATTGCACAGTTTGAATAAGGGAGATAGACTCCACCGATCTTTAAAGTTACTAGTAGAATCTCAATGTCAGTTTAACTTAAAGAGGTTGCTATAGATTATGCAAACTTATGACAACTTAAATGGAAATCAAAACTCTAGACCTGGATTTTGTCAGTTAGAGATAAAAACTGAGAAGTATATGGTATGATATATGGTTACCTGAAATTTTGTTTATATTTCATCCAAAAAGTCTGGTTTATACAATGCTGTCAATGTTATCAGCACTGCATTTAAACTTATTGAAATAGATTGGATTCAGAGCAGAGAAAATAAATTTTCTCTACAATTCTGAATTCTGGTTTTTCACATTTTCTCCCTTTGTCTAAAGTAAGCGCAAAACTGGAGGAGTAACAGTCACGGGTGATTCTCCTGTATGATTACTAGTAGGAAAAAAAAAAAACAACCTTATAACTAATTACAAAGAATAAAAATATTTCAGTACTATTTGAGGTAAGACTAACTAAGAATCTTTGGAATTATGATGGGGAAAGGTAAGTGTTTTTTTCTAAATTTCTGTCATATTCAAAATTAGAAGTTTTTAAAAATATATCTTCTTTTAATAAAAGAATTTCATAAAAAAAAGAAGTCTGGTTAAGTATCTTGAATCTGAGGAATCAGTTAACAGGAAAAAAAAATGAAATATATACAGTTGTTCCTTAATAAAGAGAAGAGATTGAGACATCCCTGATGCTAAACACCACTATCAAGTAGTCACAATAAAGGCTCCTCTATTCCCAAGGAACAGCAACATGAAGCACTTCAAGCCACTTAGACTGAACCTCCTATGCTCAGCTGCCTGGCATTTTTGAACTAGATAATTAATACCAATATTTAGCATAGGAACAGGTGGTAAGAATAATGACTAATTTCTTCTCTCTCTTCCAACTCAGCAACCACCACTGTTTTTCAAAAATACTGTTCTTGTCACTGCCTGCTGATTCCATTTCTTGTTGGCCTCACTGCTCCAGCACAGGGCTGAATAAGTTAACAGCTGCATGAAGCATTCTTCTGCAAGTGGAGCAGCTTCAGTTTTGCAAGTATCTAGTCCTAATGTGCTCAAGTTTCCACCCCTTGATGGATCAAGCATGTGAACTTCTCCAACATAAGGATCAAGAGTACATATATTGCAAATGGCAGTAGTTCAATTTTTCTGCTGAACTAAGTAAGCAGAATTAGAAGAGGCAGAGAAAAAGAAGGTATGCATTTTTGAATTATTTTTATAGAATGTATAAGGAAGGAAGACAGGATGGATCATTAAATAGTTGTTGTGTAGCAGCTTAGCAGTATAAGCACTCATACAAGAAGATGAGGAATGTGTACAAATGTCTAACCTGAATTTGTATGAGTTAAAACTTGAACTTTTTCACTTTTCTGGATCCATTTGTTTCAGTGTGTCTCTACTAAGTTCAATAGTGGTCTTTAGCAATTTTGTAATTTATTTTTTGCTGATTGAAATAGTCTTTTCAGTGATTATAGTTGTTTTGGTCGGACAAGTCGAAGCCTTTTGTGGCTTCTATGTCTTCAGTTCCAACATGCTCTATGCCATTTATATATATTTATATAAATATTTATATAAATATTTATATAAATAAACATCATCTGAACTAAAGAACATTATTAATTTCATTAGAAAAAATGTATGATCATAGGCCTGCCTCCATTGTGACACACAAGAAATATTGTGTGTTACAAGATCCTACTAATAGAAGTGTTAAGTGAACTTGCCTTCATAGTAATTTAAGAGTGTGCAATTTACACTGGGTAACTGTGTTACAGGATTTAGTTCTCCTTTGGCCTTGTGCTAATCTCTGACTGGGAATTATCATAGAATCATAGAATTGCTTGAATTGGAAGGGACTATTAAAGTTCATCTTGTCCAACTCCCCTGCAATGAGCAGGAACACCTACAGATAGATCAGGGTACTCAAAGCCTGGTCCAGCCTGTCATTGGAAAGGAGGTACTTAATTGAAAAAGGGCATAAATTAATGTGAGTCCAAAGTTTTTCAAGCTACATAGATAGGAAGCTATTGAACATTCAATTTAATTAATTCTGCACAAGACAATTCAAAATTCACATTTTCTTCTCTATTGTGACCATGTGCAACAATTAATTTCAGAAGAAAAATTTAATAAATATATTATGTACACGTTTTTAAGTTGCTTTTAACATCCATCAATAATCCAAAAGTCAAAACCTTTTTCCTTAAATGTCACAGGTTTTTGGTCTTTAAAAGTTTAATACAGAGCAACAATTCTGAAATCTTGTCAGGTATTAATACAGTCTGCTATTTGTCAACCTCAAGTGGAAAAATTCAAGGCTCAGCTGATTCCTCAACTGACACAAAATAATGGAAATTAGATGTATTAGAGAAGAAAGATTCACAACACAGTGTTACTTGCATACTTAGGACTGTAAAGATCATATATATTTTTAATGACTCAAAAATAATAAAGTTTTGGAAAAAAAATTATATGGATTATATGAATATGTCTATCCACATTATGTCATGGAATAACAATTTTGATTCCGTTAAGGGCAAGTATGCCAGATTCTTCCATTTTCTGACAAAATATTACTAGTTTTCCTCTTACTGTGAAGATGTAGATACAGATAACTCAGTTCACTGCGTTCTAATTTAGTGTCTAGTCATAATGATTCAATATTAAAATCTGAAGTGTGGCACTGAAAATGGATAATTAATGACAATTTATGAGACAAGATTTATAGCCCAGTCCTACAGTCAACATTCAACTCCAGCCCATGGATTATTTTATCTTGATTGGCTTTGTCCAATTAACAAGAGCCCTTAAATCAGTTTTTGAATCTTTCATTCCCACGTCCTATTTCCCTTGAGTTTTTTCATTCTCTGCTCTTATACAACATAAAAATTATGTACAGTCACAATGTTATAATTCAGTCGTTTTTTGGTGTTGATATTTTTTAGCTACTGAGCTATGGAATTGCATGTCAGACAAAGCAGCCACTTGAAAAATCTCTGAAGACCTCTAATTGGGTCTGTAGGCAAATATCGAAAAATAATGTGATGTGATGTTTATTCCAGAATTTCATGGTATTATTTTTCTGTATAATAAGTTAAAAACTTTTGTTAATGTCTAATGAGAAGGAAGATTTATAGGATTTTCAGCCTGCAGCCATAAATGACTGCATTCCAGGAAAATAATTTTTCACATTTATGAAAACTTAAGTTAGTCACCCAATAATCATTTAAGCAGTTGAACAGAAACAATGCCTAATAACTTTAAAAATATAATGGTGGCATAAATTATGACACATAATATATAGCATTAGAAGCTGTCCATTGAGTGAGTATATGAAGTGACTAAATGGAGGAATAACAATTCTATATTGCTTTTTGTATTTCTTTAGCTGTAACACTAGTAATGAATACACAATGAAGGACAGTCCCATCTGCAAAATTGAAATACGTTCTTTTTTATGATGCTGCACAACAGCATATGAATGATGTATTCAAGTAAGACAGACATTTTGTGGTAGGACAAGATTTCAGCTAGAGTCTTTAAGCTAACTTTCACTGGAGCATAAAATAATGCATTTAATTTTGTAAAATAACAGGAAATTCAGGGAAATCAGTATAGAAATACAGAAATAAAACAGGTTCATGAATCAGCACAGATCTATCTCCCATGTAACTTTATAGAATGACTTTCTCCAGGGTTGCACTCAGGTAACAGGATTTACGATCCGCTCCAAGACTTCCAGTGTTTATTTCCTTCTTATTGGAAGCGTGACTTCTGGTTGCTTGAACAGCTCCTCATCAACTTCAGGAGTCTATGTGCCCTGAGCACACAGAGGTCTAGTTACTGGGAAAGTGCTTAGCATGCACTTACCCTTAGTATTGATCCCATTTATCGTATTTATTTATGTGTTTAGAACCTGTACTGTTTATCTTATTTACAAGATCTACTTTATCAGATTACAAATAGCAAATGAAATATGGCTGTTGAATGGATTGCACCTATAATACTTTTTCAACTTAAGCTTCTGCACATTCATTCAATTGAATCCAGCTACAAGATGTAGCATGTTCCATCATGCTGTGGTATGTATAAGTTAACAGAAATGCAAGATCACAGTTTTTCTAAATGCGTAATTAAACTGCATTTATACTTTTATTAACATGCTTAATCAGAGAGGATAAAAATGATTTTTGTAGTTAAATATCAATGTCTATAGTAGGCACACGTATGCTTTGGATTATTGGTTGTCCTTCTCAAGTGGATGTTATATGACAACAGTCTAAATATATGCGGCTTATTATTGAGTGAATCAGTTAGGAAAATTCTGCAGATGGAAGATGATGGTTCTATAGCAATTTTGTGATTATTATCTGCCAAGCCATCTATCTGCAAATACTGTTAACAGGGTATGCCAGAACAGAGATTTGTAGAAGCTGCCAGTTCTATTTTGTAGTAACATTCAAAACTTTGACATTTGTTTAATTACACATTGGAATAAAAACAAGATTTATAAAGTATTTATGTAAAAATGAAATCTCAAATTATAGATGAGATTTTTACTTGGTAAAGGCATATATATATCCTTATGACTTCAGACAGACTCATAGTCATGACATTTAGGTGCTGATTTAGAGCTAATTTGCCACACATCAATTTATACTGACAGAAGTGGTAACTTAAAATCTCCCATGTTGAACAACACAAAATCTACCATTATTTTGCAGAGCACTTAAGCAACTTGTATTGTTTCAGAAAAAAACAGACTCTCCAGCAAAACTAAAAAATCACTGAAGCTCAAACACTGAGGCACCAATCTCACTGCACATTTAGATGACATTTTAATAGTGTGTCTAATCAGTTCTCTCATTCAATTTCAGCTGAATAGAGATATACTTACACTTGAAAATAAGCTAAAATGCATGGAATTTCACTAAAACTTTGTAAATAATGATGTTAAATCTTTCTGTTTGTCTTGTACAATGTTTTTATTGCCTGTAGTGCAAGAGTAGCACAGCCCTTCTGTTGATCATTCCTGAACTGCAGACTGTTTCTTTAGAGTAACAGGAATCTATTGTAGCACTCTTCCATTTGATCCAACTTGCAGTAGAAATTTGAGATGATTACAAATCAGCCCCACAATTAATGAACTGACATTACTCTTAGTTTCTTGCAGAGTGGGTGTAGATGAGTCAAAAGCACTGTGAGTGTAGATGACTGCATACTGAGCTGTAAACATAGCTTCAGTTAACCTTTATCAATCCTTTTATTTCGTTTCAATTTATTAGACTCAAGATAGCCAAAGACCAGAGGATATGGAACAGTAACACACATTTTCATAAAACCTTTTTAATGACTGCTAGAGCAGTCATATTCTTAAGATAAAAACGTCCCTAGATAGAGCAGAAGGCACTGATGGTAAGATCACTGGAGAGTTTGGGTTGTGTAGGAGTCTGTTACCAGTGGGGAAACAGTCAACTTAATTACTTGTTAGGGATCTAAGGGAAAAAATGCTGAACAAATTATATAAACAAACAAAACAAAAGAAAAAGCTGTTGCTAGCTATTAAGGAAAGATAAAACATTTTTTCAGCTGAGCATTCATCCACAGAGTAGAGACAACAGCTTTGATTACTGTAATAGAAGAAACAAACTCACAAGCAAGAGCTAGCCATGTAGCCACTAAAATCTACAGTACCCTTATCCAAATGAAAAGAAAATTTTTTTCCATATATGTCCTATTGCAACCAACATTTTTTTCTGCTTCTTGAATAAGTTGTCTTTCATTTTGTAGGCAGTGAATGAGTAACAGATTTATAAAGTAAGCAGCAAACTTTTCTTTTTTGTAAGATAATTTCAGAACTGATGATTCTGAGGTTGGAGTTCTACTTCCACTTACCACTTTGAACCAGCCATTGGCAGAAATAATTGACCATGCAATTAGATGTCATCTAAGAGCTGTTATATTTTTAAATATTAGCAGTGTGAAAAGTAGGATTTGCTGTATCTGATTAGACAGTTAAACTGTCACAGTAGTTAAATGATATAATCTTTGCAAGAAAACCCCCTTTAACATGCACCGAGTGAGTTATGTGATAATACTTATGTCAATAGGTGAAGTTCTGACCCATGAAACAATCAAATGACTTTACACTGGAGATAATTCTGTCACTGGAAAATCTTGCTATTTATCAAAAGATCATCTGTTTTAAAAAGTACAAGAGGGAGAACCTCTGTAATATACATCAGTGTGGGTCTTACTTTAATAGTATGTCTTTTGGATGTATTGTTTATTAGTTTGCTAAGCATTCTTCGTTCATCATTCATAACATGCTATTTCATCTGAATGCATAACTGCAAGCTCAGGTTACATTTATATAAGTAAAAGAAATGTTTCTGAGACTGAGGTGTGCAAGTGTGCAACGTTTTCCAGAACTGAGCCATACTGAAATCTGCAGGGGCAGTATTTCTGTCTGAGCTGCTTCACTACTAAATAACAAGTAGAGCACAGGCCAACTGATGTCTTGGAATGTTTGATGGTATGGCAGTATGACTCACAACAAGGAGAAGTACACAAATTTTTTTCTTTGAGTGGGGATTTTTCCTTTGTCTCTAGGTTCTTCTGCTATCATGGTGATAGTTCAAGAGGAAGAAAAAGAGAAAGCACATGTGGACTGACCGAGATCTCCTTGCTGTTACTTTCCCCAGGAGCCAAATATTACAACTGAGTGATCTTGCTGTTGCTACCGGCAAACTGCTTTGCTGTTGTGTGTAGCTTGCTACACCCAGATAAAAGAATGAGAAAAAAGAGAGTGCCACTAGAATACAGGCAAGTGAGAACTAACAAAAACATATACTTTCTGGCTGTGTGTTGTAACCACATACTATAAAACAACAGTACTGAACTTTTGCATCATACACAGTTTTCAAAAGCACAGAGAGACTCACTTTACATCTCAACGACCTAGTTTTTCAAGATGAATAACTTCATATCATTATGCATAACCCAGTAGTTCTGAAACCAGCTGTAGAAGAGAAATCCAGAGTAATGAGTGGAGGAAGTACTACAGGGATTCAAGTGTTAGTACACTGGTGAAAATGCAACTAAATACGCCTGCAGGCAGTGCAGCTCTAATGGTTTTGTAGAAGTGAATTAAAACTCAGAGGCGGTCTTGGTGGTTGTTAACTACATTATTCCCAAGTAAGATCTGCCTTTCTCTACCATATACAAGGAAATATAAAGAAACGGCCAAAGCACTGTGAAAAATAAATTTTCATCCTCTAGCTAATTTGTCACAGTCGATAAAAACAGCACCAATACTGTTATCCTCAAAAGACAAATCTATGAGCTCAGATTCATAAGTATGATTTCTCAAGAAACATTTGCCTTCTGAAGGCTCCAGCAAATGTGTACGGTTATCTCCCTTTGAAAAGCTATAGAACTGTCCCAGCTTTCAAAAAGAAGTTCCATTTACCATCTCTTTGTCATTAGAAGATGCAAGTCCTTCTTCTGACTTGCTCTATTTCTGCTATTGCACTTTGATCCTCAGCTTCTTCTCATGAGTGAGGATTATGCATGCATCTGGGTAATACAAAGCAATCTTCCTTGGTATGGATTTCTTTTGATTATTTTTCCAAAAGGAGCTCAGACAACAAAGAAAAAGACAGCAAAGAATGTGTTTAAACTTAGTCAAGTGTGAACAACAACAACAAAAAAAAACCCTGAAAAACAGCCCCCTTCACCTCCCCCCCAAACCCTTGAGTTAACAAGAATTAACTTTCTGTAATTTAGTAATTAATTATTATTTTGAGTCCAAACCCATAGTTTGAAAGGATTATTTTTGCATACGAAGAGAAAGGAGGGAGTGGGCCTGTAGACCCAGGCGCCAGGGTGAATCCAGCGATTGTTCATAATACATTGAAGAAATTTATTGTCTACAATAAACTGGGTTAATATCCTGTTTCACTGACTCTGTTCAAGAATAAAATATTTTCTTTGGTAATTTTATCTTACTTTTTATTTACAAACAGACACCTCACTGTGGAAGAGCAGGCAATATACTCTTCACGCTGACTGAGACAGGATGAACTCTTTTGCCTTTTTAACTCACTCCTTCATGGCTAACACTAATAATAGATTAGAACAAGGCTAAATGCAGTAGTTTTAGCTTATTCCTTTCTAACATCTGTATGACCTGTGTTTTTAACCAGAAAAATTAAATTGTAAACTTCCTTTTTTTTTTAGCCAAAAACTGTACATTTGCAGTATCAAAATTATTTACTTGCATTGATTTAGTTACATCCTACACACACTGAGTCCTGCTCCTTTTCTTTAATGCCAAGGGTTGAGTCAGAGACTGTTTGTATAAGAGGCCCCGTACTAGACTTCTTCTGCATATAACAAATATAATTTTTGCAGACTTTTTGTATGTCTGCTGTACTTTGAATTGGAATGCTAGTGCTAGCACAAGAATCTTAAATATTTATTTAACTCTGTTCAAATGCTTTAAACCTACATATGTTGCCCATTTTATTTAAGAATATTATAGCACTGTAGACTCTCTCTGTATTCTTTGCATTTCAATTTTTCACACACTTTAATTCTCATTTTAATTCAATATCCAGTGAAGCCTCATATTTTTCTGGTTGCTACAGGTTTGTATGTAAGAACTGCCTTTTCCAGAGTCATGAAGGTCTTTTTCTCCTTTTTCCCAAAATAAAAGTACGTTCCATTGATCCTGTGCTCTAAGTAGATACTTTTGGGCTAAGCAGTGAGTTCAGAAAATAAAAAAGATAGATGAACAAAAAAGCAAAAGATTAAGAGACACTGAATTAAAAATGAATAATACCTGTATTTCTGTTAAGATCACTGTCACTGATATAACAATCAAAAAACACCAACACATTGTCAGTGCTAGATAAGATCTGGAAAAAACTCATCCAATCTGTTAATCATGGCACGATGTCCACTTTTCCTCCTACTTCATCTTTGTCATTTAATAAATTACCAGAAAACCTAAATGGTACATATAAAGAGTTTTTTGAAGCCTCAAAACTAATAGGCTGGTAAAGAGCTGCAAATGTAGGGAACACTTTTTTTTTTTCTTCTAATGAAGATTAAACCTCACTTATTTATCAGAAATGTCACAGTTTTTAATAATAGCTGTTGTTTTATGTTTTCAGAAAGTCTCTTGCAGTCTAACATGCTAACTGCAAGGACCTGTAGAAGCTGTACCAGAAGCAATGCTGATTATAGTTGTGCTAATTACTGCATTGAATTTTTATGCCCACATGAATGGACCACATGTCCATTATGACGTTATCTTTGTGAAAAGAAGCAGTTATCTTGAGGAAAGATGCTATCAGAACGGTGGAAAATAGGTCAGAACTGCCAAATATTTTGATTTTAATTTTTAAAATTTGATAATAATTCTTGGAGTGAGGAAGAATTTCTTATAACTCTATACTGTTCTTCCATCCCCCCCCCCTCCCCACTCCCACCAAATTATGGATAATATGCACATCTCTAGAAAAGTTCAGTTTTTGAATTATTCTAATTTTGTCTTTGACATTCTTATGTTCTTCCCTCTAATATGTATGAAGACAAATGCCCTTTAATCAGCTTTTGAATGGATTGAATTTATCACACATTCGCTCTTAATCATACTGTGCACACAACCCAAAGGCAGTGCTTAGGACTAGGTTAGCCAACTGTCTATATCAATTATCTGCAGATGTGTCCCTATGGCCAGTTTTGACTGTGAACAACTGTTGTTCCAAAGAAGTCTTTAATCACCCTTGAGATCTTGTCATCAGCCTTCTATGTGGATATAATAGAGCAACCTAAAATTCCCTCATGAAGATGCCTCAATGAATTTCCTGCAATGACTTGAATGTAGCCTGCTGCAAGGGCGTATGAGATGCATAGGCAACCTCAGATGAAGGCTAAGTTTAGTCTGCCTAGCATGATAAATAAGTGTATTACATGCTAAGCCATACACTATAGACAGTTTGGGCTTAGGAAAGCCCAAAGTCTAGTCAAGCCAGGCAAAAAGACCTCTGCTTCCTGTCTAGATCCTTCAGTTGGTTGTATTTCTGTCATTTTTCCTCTACTTGATTTGGATTACTGATTACCAGACTAAGTAAACCACTGGCAATTATAAATTCTTCTCTTTTTTGGATTCAGAGAGGAAAAAAGGACAAGTTTGAAGTTTTTTGTATAGATGAAAATCACTAATGATTTACAGAAAATCTTTAGCTCATTGTTCAACCAATTTATGTTTTATAGTCAGAACATTAAAGAATACAGTTTGGCACAAGTCATTTAAATGAGCTTAGATTTTGAAAAAAAATGAGGCTCTGTAAATTTTCACTCTTTTTTCTTATTCAGTTTGTATGAAAACAAAAGGAACACCTCTTTTTCTTTTTAATAATAGAGTATCTATAATGGTTCTCCCAAGTTGTGTTATGAAAGTAGTAATACTTGAAAAGTGCAGAAAGATATGATAAAAATGAGACCTTAAGAAGCTCTTTTAGTGCACATTATTTTTGACTGTTCCAAACTACTTATTTATTGTTAGTTTTACTGAGCCAGAAATAAAAAGTACAAAATATTTGGACAGAAATTCTCACTATACTTCTTTCTAAAATGCTGGGTGTTGGCTCTACGTCTAGTTTGCTACATATGCTAAAAAATAAAATAAAATCAGAAAAGTCATATTTTTTTCTTCTTCAAACATTGTAATTTAAAACTGATTCAGGACTTGCATGTGTTTCAGCAGAAGTGATACACACAATAATAATTTTTGTAGCTATAGGGAAAAAATAAAAACAAAATGGGAAATGCTTTACATATCTCTATTCAAAATGAGACTCACAAGTACAAATAAAATTAAGTGAATGCTTGTAAGTGTCCTAGTTAAAAAAACATGAGCCACTGCCAGAGAAAAATCCCTATAGGGAAGATGATTTTTAAATAAAAAGTAATTGAATATTTGTTTCTTGAGCAAAAAGACAAAACCAAAAACAAATCTTCAGTCACTCTTGGAAATGTAAGGAAAGAAAGTTTCACAAAAGTGAAGTGCTTTAGACCATCTGAAAAAGAGATATAAGATATGATAGCCTTAAATAAGCTCTTTCAAAAGGGAAATATTCCCTAAACAGAGAAGTAGTAGATTAATTTAAGTTGAAATCTATAAACTGTCCTTTTTTTCCCATTGGATAGCCTATTCTGAACTTCACATATCAAATGATATTAAGAATGTGGTATGCCTCCTAAAAATTTCTCACTTTCAAAAGGTAGTTACATTCATTTGACTAAGTATTCTGTATTCAAGGTGTGTACACCACTTTGGCATGCTCACTGAAAAAAGGGGGATATGCCAATGTGATATTTAGTATTGTTCTAAGTAATAGAAGTAGTCTCCAGGGGAAAAAAGAAAATACTTAAATTTAAATAATGATTGATGGCAGCATAAGATGATATAATAATTAATTTCCTGACTGGTAAAAACAAGTTAGTTTGTAATTTTTGTCCTGTAATGTAGACACAATTCTTACTGACTTTATTCATAGGTTCTACGGAATTACAAAACATAGAGGTGCCCCATAGTAGAAAGAAAATATTAGAGAATTTCATATTAAGAAGAATCATCTCAGTAGCTACTTTCATCTGGATAATTAACATACTTTCTGTAAATGAACAAATAAATATGTTTGATTCAAGGACATCTTCTGAGCTTCTGTGGCCTTTAAGAAAACACTGATGCTTTCCACACTTACAGACTAACAGATTACTATAAGAGACTCACCTGTCTTCGAATACATTTGCCTACTTGTAGAGGCAAGATAAATGTACATATATTACTCTGAAAGTAATGCCTCCTATTTATCTCCATGGAAACAACAGATGCAAACACACTACAAACAAATACAAAAACATGATCTGATAGAAAAAAAATCTCAGCTACAAAACACTGTTTTTCAACATAGTCACCACTGTGCATTTTTGCCAATGATGAACAAGAGCCTGCCTGCTATGCTGGTCAGAATCTGCAAGGCCATTCATAACACTGTCACTATCACTCCTCTGTCACCACTGCTGAAATGCACCACGCACTGCCTCAGTGTGATCACATTCGCTGTTCCATCTCCATAGGCGCTCAGCAAGTATCAGTGAATGTTAACAGATGCCACTTCTTCCACAAGAAGGAATTCAGTGCGGCCTTTGCTTCATATGCAGTTCTGTGTCAGACTCGGTTCTCTCAGACTGCCCCTCTGCTGCTATCTGTCACATGGCAACAAAATGTGATGGAGTATTAGTAGGAAGGTTCAACTTCTTCTGCCTTATCACCACCATCTGCCTCTGACGTTGTGGATCAACACAGGAAAATGGGAAGCACTACTTTCAGAGCAGCCTTTTATTTCCATTCATCTAATATTAACTCTTCTTACTTCAGACAGAGAACATTTAAAATGCCTCCTCAAGTAGCTAGGAAGTTACCCCATTTGCAAAGACTTATCTTACATACTCAGCGATGTAATTTATTTGTGGGGCAAGAGGCTAGATGTACAAATTATTTGGGACAGGGTGGGATTAGAAATAACTCCAGTATGTTGGTTTAATGCCTTGCTACACAGGGAAATCTCTCAACCTTTACTAGAAGACCAACTGAAAATGCCATTTTAAAATGTTCTTAAATTTCTGTAGAATTTGTTTTTAAATTTTGGATGATTAGTGGCATGCCTCAAAGCAAACTCTCACACTTTATTCCAAATCTTGAGAGAATTAAGTCTATTTTATTTCTCTCGCAAACTAGTAATTCATTCTTTCAACAGAGAGAGTGGAATTTGGCCTCTGTTTCTCCCAGGAGGTTTGCTTTATTGAAGAGCTCTTTGTCACAGCCCTGGTAAAGTTAATCATAAAAACAGCTTCCTAATTTGCTGTAGAATAAATCACCAAGAGAACTCAGGGATCATTGAGTAGAAAAGTCACTAAGCAGACAACCTTGTTGTTTTAAAATAAAAGTTGAAAATGCAGACTGGTACCTGAAAACTAATACAAAATGTCTGGTTAATTAGTTGGTAAAGAAGATGCCTTAGGTGAGTAATGGAATAAACCATCTACAGGTTGACAAACAAGATGACTGTGCTTTGTGGATAAATTGACAAAAATCCAGATTACTAATCTGTGTCTGCTGGTTTAATCAATTAATAATAAAGCATAGCTCCAAATGTAAGTAGTGCTCAGTTAAATCTACTCTAAAATAGCATCATCCATGTACGAGGAAGCCAATACTTCCACTCTTGTAGAAGTTTGTGCCAGGAAGAATGCAGTTCCTGCAGTCAATGATTAGGACAGGATGAAAATGCAATCAGCTCACTGATGGTAGTAATCAGGTTATCATGACTCCTGCAGACTTTCAGCACAGGTTGCCACTGGAAAACAAAAGAGGAGATGTAGACAACAGCAAAAAGGAACAGGATCCTTAACAGCACAGTATTTTTTCCATAGCTTAGTATTTATCTTGATAATGGTTTCACACTCATTTTCCTTCAAAATTAATTATTTTTTCATTACTGGCAACAATTGGAAACTTCGTATACAACTTCAGCATCTTTGTTTCAATGGGAAGTCCTTACACACTGTTATTGATGTCTGGCTGTTTGTCATTACATAAGCAGGTGGAGCTGAGAATATGTAATGAGACTGAAACTGCCCATTTCTCCTCAAAATGGCCTCCTGCTGCCTTGTCCACCTGCTTTGAATTTACTTCCAGAATCATAGGAGCATTTTTCATCATTTGCTCAAGTGTTTTCTAATGGGAGACTCCAACATGATGGGGATTTGTTTTCCAGAGAATCTAGAATATGGATTTCCAAGCACATCATGCCTTTCTGTATTACTGTAATTTTTATTAATATAAAGTGAACCTTAACTGACACAGAATGGCATACAGTCGAATCACACTAATAAACATCAGGTAAGGGATTGCAAAACCAATTTTCAATTTTTTTTTTCCCAGTGTGGAAATATCTTAACCAAAACAGCTTTGTATAGGAACTTGTGTAACACTTTTTCTGTCAAATCAGTTGAGTAGGTCCTTTCAAATCAAGGAAGCTTAATGGATGAGTAAAATGGGACTATACATCTGAATTCATATTGAATCAATCTGAATGAAGGTTGTACAGTGCAGCTCAAAAATAACATGACAGAAAGAGATTAAATTGAGAAGAGGCACGATGCATAGCTAAAATGACCAAGTTAAATTTATTTCATAAAATGAAATAATATTTCGATTTCCACAGTCACTGACTTCTTAAATTAGAACATTTAACTTGCAGGCTTGCACATCATTATGATTTAGCATGGCAAATACTGTGTGATGGAACTATGCATCTGTATGTTTCAAGGCAGGTAATTGTTACTTGACATGGAGACTCAGTACTTTTGCTGTTCAGCCTGACACAAAATTTGGAACAGTGAAAGATTTTGAATTTACAGAATTATACAACAGGTCGTTTTGTGTAACACTTTGCTTGGAGCAACTCTATATAGGTCACTCTGAAAATAGTGCCTCCTATTTATTTCCAAGAACATAACAACAGATAGAGAGAGCACAATACCACTGACTGAACAAGTAGTCAGCCAAATCCACTGTTTTTCAACACAATCACCACCATTAGCTGTGCGGTTTTATCACTGATGAACTAGAGCCCGCATTGCCAGCATGAGAGCCATGCTCGCAAAAGTCTGCATGGCAATCCAAAACATGGCTTATGTTTCCTGATGCTGTGACCACTGCTGAAACACACTACCCACAGCCTCACTGTGGTCAGATCCACTGTTTGGTCCCCATACATGTTCAGCAAGTGTGGTGAAGTCAATGGGTGCAATTGTTTTCTACACAGAGAAATTCAACTACACAAATTTGTTTCATACCTTGTTTTCATGCCAGATAACATTTTGTCAGACTGCCCCTCTGCTGCCATCTCTTGCACAGCAACCAAATTTAGTGTAGTATTGGTGGAAAGGTTCAATCTCTACTCCCATACCACCACTATCCACCACTAATGTTGTGTACAAACATAAAACAGGAAGCATTACTTTTGTAGCAGTCCTCATACACATATCAGAACATTTAAGGATATTGCTTGCTGACTTTTTAACACCTCCAGTGGTGTTTTTTTTTTTGTTTTTTATTTTTTTGAACATAACCAAAGATGGGTATTACAAAGCAAAAAATTTTAATGGAAATACAGATTATAAAGTCTGAGTTAGGCAGAGGAAGAAGAAATTAACACAAGTGGGATGAAAACATGAAATAAACGTTCCCTACGTGTGCTTATCTAATTGAATTAGTTTTTGTATGAGACTGAATTCTCACCTGGAATCTGATCAGAGCATAATTCTCCATTAAAATTATTATTTTTTTTAATTGGCTCCTCGCTCAGTGTCCATTGTTGATATTGCTAACAGCTGCATCCCAGCAGAGACTTTCAGAGGTCACCTAAGCACATCAAAAGCATCTGTGCTATCCTTTTGGCTGTGTCCAGTTTCCAGAAGTCCGTGACTGTCAGCAAAG
The DNA here is from genome assembly GCF_951394365.1 of Tetrao urogallus. Lineage (NCBI taxonomy): Eukaryota > Metazoa > Chordata > Aves > Galliformes > Phasianidae > Tetrao > Tetrao urogallus. The sequence continues at coordinate 177,286,620 of NC_136813.1, forward strand.
AATTTTCAGGATATGAGAGTCTGTAATCCAGCACTCCGTAAATGATGCATACTTCAACTGACATCATATACTCACTGCAAGACATCAATACAGTAGCATCAGCTAATCTTTACATGTTTTCTGCGCACTATAAAAGCATATAGTTTTCCTTTTTGAACAGGAGAACAGGAAGGTTAGTACTTGCAGTGATGTCTGGGAATGGAATACTAGAGGGAGAGAATGAAAATCTTGAGGGAAAGTGTTTATGATTATCATACAATCATAGAATGACTTGGGTTGGACATTAAAAATCATCTAATTCCAACCCCCTGCCATTGGCAGGATTGGCAACCACTAAATCAGCACTAAGAATGGTGAGAAACAAATGTCTAAATTTAAAAAACAGACCAGTCATTTAGAGTTGAGAAAGAGTAAAATGTTTCTCACAAGTTCTGTAACCTTAACTCCAGGTCTTTAGTTATGATCTTTATATGACATGAATGAGGTAGGAAGTCTGATGTCAAGTGAAAGAGACACATTTCTGGTGAAAGGGTGAGTCACCATTTAATGAACATGTAATAGTATAGTTAAGGTAGCAGCTTAAGCTGAACACATAATTAGTTGCAGTGGCTCAGCAACATGAAAATAAACCTTACTGAGCTAATGAGGAATAATCTTAGAAGGTGTCATCAATCCACTTTCGGACGTTTTGTGGAAAGCCTATGTCTAGGGCCTAGATCAGAAATTTTGCATTTGCACCGGTGTTGAGAATGTTTAGGTTTGTACTCAAACTTCACCATTGCTACCAATCTCAAATTAGAGGTATGTGTAGTTCTGCCACCTGCAAATCTGACATTCCAACTTGTGGTGTAATCTTCAGAGCTAGAACCGTACAAGGGAGAGAAAAAGTAGCACATGGAGTCATGTCATTTGTAATGAATTCTGCAAGAGAGGTGACCAGATCACTACAGATCAGGGTAAAAAATCCATTTGTGACACTAAGTAGCAGAAGAAAAAATATATCACAGATGGAGAGGGATTAATTTCCAAGGGACCAGCTATTAAATGTAGCATGGAAATTGGACTTTATCAGAAGTTTGCAGAATTTAACTTGACGAACCATATGCAACAGTGAATTATTACTTGAAACTCATAACCCAAGGCTGCAACGCAGGAATAGAGAAGGTAGAAATTAATTACTCAGCAGTCTAAGCTGAGAGCAATATTCACTTTTAGATGCCTGCTGAACAGAAGTAAGGACACAAAAAGGACTTACATAAATTATCAGTCACTGGAGATAACAGCACTCAAATCTGTGAAGGTCTCAATGTTAAATGCAGAAGTGGTGTAACAAGGTAAATAAGAAGTGTTTAATGATAAGAGAAAAACAATAATAACCTGCAATCAGATGGATAATAAGTCACAGACAGATGGTAGTTGGAATCTACACATATTTCACTGTCCCATCTGCCTTCATTTACTAGTATCATTTTAATTGAGATTCCAAAAAAGAATCTTTTATCTCCCATTCCCATTTGCTTTTTCAAAATACATTATTAGCATCAAGTTGTGTGAACTTTTGCAGTGGGTTTTATTCTGTATCTGAATCTGGGTTTCCAGAAGATGCTCGAACTAGCTTACGTGGCATAGGAGCCAGGGACGGCTCGAACTAGCTTGCGTGGCTTAGGAGCCAGGGACAGTTTATGCTTGGAATATAGCACAGATTGTACCTAAGCAGCGGTGCTTGGTGAATAGGTTTCTGGAATGCTCGCTTTTGTTCCTTCGACATGCTTGTCTAACCACTGTACCCTAGGTATGTGATTTATAGAGTTGTTTATAACCATGGTTTCGGGTTCTGTATCTATATAAGGTCTGCTGTGGTTACCAATAAACGAAGCTGTTCACTCATATTGAGTTGGTGGGCTTCCCCAGGTTTATCAGCAGGTTTCCCTGGCCAAGTGGGTAATTCCCGACAAACTTTTTTCATAGTTTGTTATGATGCATCACCAACATGCCTTTGTAGTTCACATCACAGGAAAAGAAAAGCCAGGGTAATTTTGAGTTTGCAAATTTTTATTTAAAAAAAAAAAAATCATAGTTAAATTTCCTCTGTCAAGAGCATTTGTATTGCAGAGAATGTATTGAAAGGTTTACCTCAGTCAAATCATTGCATGACTTTGGAAGTAAAGTAGATTTTACCATTCAAATAAATACAATGTACAAACAATACAGATACCTCTACAAACAAATAGGACAACAAGGACGAAGTGTATATTCAGACACACTTAGCAATGTTGTCAAAATTATCAGTAGATATTTAGCTTAGGTGGAGAACAGAAATTTTTCTAACTTGTAGTTAAAACATATTTTTTGGTTCAAAAGACTAAAGCAAAATGTGTCCTTTAAAAAAAATAATCCTCTTTGTGCATTTTTTTTGTTTTGTTTTATTTTGTTTTGCATACATAGTTATTTTCAGCTGGACATAGTTATTCTCAGCTGGAGGATATCAAACAATCCCTCTTTACTCAAGCCTTACCAAAAAAAAAAAAAAAAAGGGAAAATAACCACACATACTAAAAATTTGAGTTAATAGGAAAGGGCACTTTCCTTGTAGTACCACTCTTCCTAGAACCAGGAGGGGAAGGAAAGAAAGTGAGAACTGTCTCATTCCAATTTATAGGAGGGAGAGCAAGTTCTTTTAATATCTGTATACCTGGCATGAGATTAAGAAACAACGGTTCAAATGTTGGTTTGACCAGTTTATTACGGATCTTAATCAGGGAGATGGGAAAGGGGAGGATGGACACTATTGTGAATTAGGGTAATGGGGAAGGGAAGGAGGGTGACAGAAAAGATAGGAAAGAAGAAGCAAGGAGTCTTTATGGGAAGCAAGTGGGAGATAGTCACCACCATGGATCCAGCACGGTTTGTAGTTTAGTAATTGATCTTCAGTAGTGCTGGGTTGTCGGGCATTGTTATTCTGTTGATGACGATGGTGACCATGGTGATGATGGCCCCTTTTCAATGGTTCCAAAGTGGTCGAGTCAGCTCTCTTTGGAGTGGCAGCTTCTGGCTTTGGGATCTCAGCAGAAACTCCTTTGTTCCTATCTTCTGGGCCTTGCCAGCAGAAAAGAGGGAGCAGGGAGGCACTCACTTGTATCTTGCCTTCACAGAATACAATGGCATCATCCCCCAGTCTCCCATGGCAAGCAGGAGCTATTTGGTCACAGGATAGATCTTCCACTAGTAAACAGTCCTGAGCACTATCTTCTGAGGGCAAACAGCGAAAATTGTCCACACAGTGATGTTGATTGCCACACAGTAATACCCATCACTCATCTCCTAGACAAGTCAGTCTTATCACAAGAAATACCTCAGGAAGCAAGCTTTGAGCCAAAAAGCAAAGAAAGATTCTCACAGAACTTCAACTCATTTGAAGCAGACTGCCCATCAAAGACAACTGCAGTACCTCAGACTTAACCATTCATCACCACCACCTACTAGAGGAGAAAAAGCATTTTATAAGCAATTTAATGAACTTAATTCCCAAATGTGACAGTTTAGCTCCAGGTGCCTGAGCTCTGAGATAGTGTTCTCTCATTTAACATCTTTTTGATCTTCTTGTAAAGTGGGGATGGGGATCTAGAAAGGGAATTGCAAGAGCATCTCTCGTGTTCCTGTAATACTCAAGGATAGTCGTTAAAGTTAAGAATCAGTTTTATTTTGTGCATACATTCATGCTGAACTAATATGCTAATATCTTATTTAAATCAAGGCATATGAATTTTCATATTGTAGTGTTTCCATATCCCACTGAGATCTTCACTGCCTCAAAGATCTGAGTTCTCCTTTTGCTTCAGTTTCAAGGGCTTTTTAACCTCCGGAAGAATTTATTATGTGCCTTCCAGATGGAAAGGGAAAAAAAAAAAACCAGTTATTACAACACATCTGAAAGAATTATTAACTTTTCACATGTGAGACAAGACAAAATCTAACTATATGTCGATGAATTTCCAACTTTGCAAAAAGACATTAATCGGTAGAAAATAATGAGATGTTCCGTGGTTTTTTTTTTGTTTTTTTTTTGTTCTTTTTTCCTAGAGATTCTCTTTAATTGGTGAGAGTAATATGTGCAGGATGTTCAACAATGAATGGTAGGAGGGATTAAATGGCACTAAAACATTCCAAACTACTTCCATTTGTAAGAATTTTACAGAAGTATCTCAGTTCAATGAAAGCACTGTTCTACCTGTGCCCCAGAACATTCAGACAGTACCATTTTTTGCATGTCAGGTCTGAGGAGCGGTCATCCTGTAGAACCTGGAAAGTGATAATCAAGGAAAGTCATTGAGAGAGACTGAGGAGAGGAGAGAAGAGGAGAGGGAACCAAAACTTGTATTCTTTTCAGGAGAGATTGAAAGAAAATCAGATATCTGTCCAAAGATTTTGATCCAGAATACACAAGTTGTCTATCTGAAAAATGAAAGAGAATCATAGAGGTTGGAAGGGACCTCTGGAGATCATCTAGTCCAATCCCCTTGCAGATTTTGTAGAGTAAGTTGCACAAGAAAGCATCCAAGAGGGTTTTGAACCTAGAGGAGACCCCACAGCTGCTCTGGGCAGCTTGTTCCAGTACTCTGTCACCCATGTTTTGGGTATAAAAATGTTTTTTCTCATGTTCAGAAGGAACTCCCTGGGTTCCAGTTTGTTCCCATTGTCCTTCGGTTTCTTTCTGGGAACCACTGAAAAGCACCTGAACCCATCCACTTTATTCCCATCATTTATAAGTTTTTAAGCATTGATACAATTTCCTTTCAGTCTTCTCCAGGTGCAGGTACCTCAGTCTTTTGTCATAAGGGAGATGCTCCAGGCCTCTAATCATCCTTGTAACCCACTGCTGGACTTTTTCTAGAAGTTCCCCAACTTTCTTGAACTGCAGAGCCAAGAACTGGACACAGTACTCCAGATGTGGCCTCACCAGGGCAGAATAGAGGGGGAGGTTTACGTCTCTTGACCTGCTGACCACATTCTTTTTAGTGTACCCTAGAATATCTAGGCCTTTTTAGTTGCAAGGGCATGCTTCTGGCTCATGGCCAACCTGTTGTCCACCAGGACACCTAGGTCCATCTCTGAAGTTCCTCTCCTTGCAGGTCAGCTCCTAACCTGTATTGAAGTGTACAATTATTCCTCCCCAGCTGTAAATCTGTATAATTGTCAATCCTTAACTTTGTAAGGTTCCTCTCTGCCTAGCTCTCCAGTCTGTTTCAGGTCTCACTGAATGGCAGCACATCTTTCTGGTGTGTCAGCCACTCCTCCCAGCTACATGTCATCAGCAAACCTACTGAAGGTGGTCTCTATCCCTTCATCAGCTCACTGATGAAGATGTTCAACAACTCCAAGTGCAAGATCTTGCACCTGGTTCGTGGCAATCCCCAATAGCAATACAAACTGGGGGATGAAAGCATCAAGCACAGCCCTACTGAAAAAGAGCAGGGGTACTGGTGGATTAATGATGAACATGAGCCAGCAATGTGCAGCCCAGAAGGCCAACTGTACCATGGTCTTCATCAAAAGGATGGACAGCAGGTCGAGACAGGTGATCCTGCTCCTCTACTCTGTGCTGGTGAGGCCTCATCTGGAGTACTGTGTCCAGATGTGAAATCCTTATTACAGGAGAGACATAGACCTGTATGAGTGCATTAAGAGAAGGGCCACAAAGATGATCCACAGGATGGAATGCCTCTTCTATGAGGACAGGCTGAGAGATCTGGGGCTGTTTAACCTGAAGAGGAGAAGATTGTAGTGTGACCTGATGGCGGCCTTTCAGTATCTAAAAGGGAGCTATAAGAAAGAAGGGGACAGATTCTTTAGCAGGATCTGAGTGATAGAACAAGTGGAAATGGTTTCAAGCTTAAAGAAAGTACATTTAGGTTAGATTTAACAGAAGATGTCAGTCTTTCTCCTTACCACATTGTTTAATGTCCAGCTATTAAATCTTAATAATGCTGATCTTAGTTATATGAAGAACATTTCCCTAAATTTTTTCCCATCTTTGCCGTAGATATAATATTTTATGATGATAAACCTCATTATTTATTACTTCATTACTGACATTTTCCTTTTGTCACTAACTCCTGTGCCATGGGAAAACCTCTGATCATTCTTTTAGACTAAAACAAATATGTTATGTTCTGTATTTAAAATAGTTTTCTAGTTTAATTTATAGCCTAGATCCCCTTTGTGTATATATGATCTTCATATCAGTCCTGTTTAAAGTACAAATTTTATTGCAAGAGAGACAAATTAAGCATTCTCTGATCTGCACTTCTATGAAGCATATTTTAAAAGCAAGGTTAGTGATGGCAGGTTTTGTTTTTTGTTTTTTTTTTTTGTTTTTTTTTTTTAATGCTTTTACACTTACCATCAATACTTTAGATTTTTCTAAAAATCTTTAGAAATTCATAAAATTTCCAGATTAGTAATTATTTTACTCCTGATGTTTATTGTTGTTTTTTTTTCAGTTACACTTTCCAGATAAACTAGTGAACAATTTGGTTAAATTCTGTGAAATTGTATGGTATTAGTAAAACAATTTCTATTCTCATCTTACTTATTTCAACAATAGAAGATTTTTTTTTCTCAAGGTAAATATAGGCAAAATGTAAATAGGTGTAAAAACTTCAATGTAATGTGATTATCATCAGGTATAAGTCAAATTTCACTTCTATTTTGAAGTGAAAATAGTCAAGACAATCAACTCACAGCATAATTTTTGTGCAATACACAGGTAAGTATCTGAATATCTGGTCAGAGAATGTGATGGATGGCAAATGCATAGTTGACCTGTTCTATACATACTCCTGTATAAATTGGTTTGAAAAGTGATCAAGGAGATTCATGGAAGGAAAGTCCATCAAGAATTACTGTAAAGTGAAATGGAGACATAATCTGCAGGTAGGATTGTAAGTGGATGAGTGGCTACTGGAGGAAACAGCACTCTGTCTTGACCTGTTAACTTGCTCTCAATTTGGTATCAGCAGTTATTGTCAGAGGAGAGATTGGGCTGAATGGATACCTGAGCAGACTGTCAAGGATTGTCCTCCTGATTGTTTTTTTTACCGTGTCTGCTGGACTTTTTTCTCTGTTATTTTTCATTGCAGTCAAGGTAAATGCTAAAGCAGTAAGTAGATATTGATGCTGTGAGACCTGGAATGAACGGTGACATGATGATATCATGACACTCAACTGTATGTCAGCATGCTGATCCAATGGGTGGCAGCCCTATCTGTGGCAGGGGGCTTGGAACTACATAGTCTTTAAGATCCCTTCCATCCTAAGCCATTCTATGATTCTATGAAAATGCTATTCTGCTATTATATATTTTATCACATCTCTCTGCCAAAAAAAATCTTAAATAAGATAAATATTTACATAGTTTCAAAGGGAAAAACAGTGAAAGAGGACTTCTTACAAGGAAAAAATACACTACTTACATGGAAAAAAATTCTGTGTGAAAAGGCACAAATGGCTGGAGACCAGAACAGTTCTAGGATATATAAAACTGCCTTGTATGTCTCCTAAGAATGTTTTAATTTATTTATTTAATAGCTATAGGCTGGATACTGGCCCAGGCTGTTCCACTACACTTCCTGAAATATTCTTCTGGTTCACAGTCTTCATTTCTGAGGAAGTTTGGATTTTGTATTGTTTGTTTTATTGTTTAAATTGACACTATTTTCTCTGAAATTTGCATTAAGGATGATCTGTAGAGAAAGGAAGTTCAGACCATATAGTGCCAGGTTTCCTTTTCCTTTGTTCTACTTACTAGTAATTGTGATGCAGCACACAACTTAGTCAGGCAATCATCACAGAAAAGAGAGCTTGATTTCTGGAAAAGTTGCATCCCATGAAAAAAAATAAGGCTTTTGAAGACACTCAGAGAAACTTTTGAGAACTCAGAAAAACAAACAATCTGATTTTTGGCAGAAAAAAAAAAAAAAGAAAAAATGATGAGATGACTTGTTTGTAAAATACTCTCTCATCCACCTAGAATCAGTTATACGACACATAAAATAAATGATGCAACAATCTGAATCCTACTGTTGAACACCATTTCAATACTCTAAATAAGTTCTTATTCATCAGTATAACTTTCTCAGATTTCTATTCAGTTTTACTCATGCTTTCAAATATGAATCTAAAAGCAACTCTAGCTTACTTTTAACGAAAAGTATAACTTATCACAACCTAATTCCACCAGAGTGCCAAGTTTTTTTGAAAATGATCTTAATAGCATTGCCTGTGCTTTTATGTACAAGATAAACTTCTATTTTGAGAAGTCTGCCACTGCAATTTAATGGATCAATTTAAGAGAATGTTGACATCAAAATAAACAATCTGAGATCTGCCACTGTTTGCATCTATGTACATGACACCTTGGCACCTGCAACATAAGAATTTCTTCACGAGTAAATGAATAAATAGCCCTTTTAAACCTTTCTCTCATGTTGGTGTTTAAAGATTAATACATTTAGCCATGCTCCTCAGAAAACAAGCTATGCAGTGAGAACTGACTTCCCTGAAGGAAGACTGTTGAACTGGCCTGTCATTGCTTCAGAAAAATATATAGCACTTGAAATCTTTTTCATCTGCATTTTGTATTTTTTTTGAAGAGATGCTCCATTTTAATTAAGTTGTGGTTTAGACATTGATACTGCACTTTATAGGTTTGTATGATGTTCAGCAATAGTTCAAAATGTTCCTTAAAACCTACTACGTGCCTTCCTTCCAATTTAACACTTCACATACTGTTTAATACATATAGCAAAACAACGCAGAGAAATTAAGACTTACAGAAGGAACAGCAAGCACTCTAACAGTCAAATAAAGAATGCCTAGGTAAGCATATAGAAACAAGTATTTATAGACATTTTCTCAACCTGCAATATTTTATGATTCGGATTTACATGTTCTGAATATATTTGGGATTATCTTTCTGCAAGCAATTCGTCTAATTAATTTTTGAAACCATTTAGTCTTTTGGTAATCAAGTATCATGTAGAAAGGAATTGTATTGTTTTATTCTTCACATCATGTGAATTTTCTCCTGACTATTTCGTTACTGCCATTTAGATGTTTTGCTTTCTCAAGTAGGAAGGTCATATTGAATGATATTCTTGATTTTATACAGTTCTATTACACTTTTCTTCATGCTAAAGACTTGCAGCCTGTCTACTTTTTTTCCTTCAGTGGATGTAATCTGTAGAATTAATCTTACAAGGTCAGTGAAATGCTAATACCAGATGGTAGATTTTGGAGGTGTAATTTTTGGGCACTTCCAGTTCTTCTTGTGAATCATATTCCTTTTTCCCTCTCCCTCTGCAATGACATTTATATGTTCTTGTCCTGACCTATTACTTCTGCCGTATGTGCAACCTCTCACATTCTAAAATGTTGTGTTTTGAGGACCACACACAGTCATTTTCTCTAACCATAACTAACCATCTACCATCAATAGGCACATATAGATTATGAACATCAGTGGCAGTCTCAGTACTAAGAAAAGTCTTACATTTGGGTAAGTATCAAACTGAGGTTTATGAATCCTTAAAGAGCATAATGTCTGCTTCTGTTTAACAAAAGCAGTCACTCTCTTTGGAGTAAGTCCAAAGAAATAATGTAAATCTCAGAACACACATTTCCTCTTCCCTTCATACATATTTTTACTGTGTAGAAATGAAGTCAGTTTCTTCTAATTTTTTAAAATAATGGATAATTCCAAAGCACACCCATTGATTAATCTGTCATAGTATGACTCATAAAGTTTTTTGTGTAGCAGCTTGCCTAGAAACTGGCTGTTTGTTTCATCCTGAAAAAATACACACCTCTCACTGTCTAAGACTTCTTTAAAAACCATGTAAGTCTGTCAAGTAGGAGGAAAAAGAAGGCTAAGGACTCCTTCTGGGGAGTCCTTCTGTCAGGTGGCGATGCTAAATTAGCTTTTTTATATGAAAAGAGCTTTTCTTTCCAAGAAAGAATAGTTGTTCTGACTTTTCAGACAAAATATCAAAAGTATTTTCCTTTCTATGTAACGCTGGGACTAGTAGACTTTTGCTAATCTTTTGATTTTTATTGCCATTATTTTTTAAAGAATTTTTATTGTTTCATTATTTTTAAGCTGTAGATTTAGTGTTCAGAGCCTGTCAGTGGGAAGACAGTACCTTAGAAGTCATGCTAAACTGGGCATCAATGCTTTAGATACATCACTTTGGGAACATTTATGTCATTTGAACTGGCAAAGAGTATCTGAGACTGTTTCCTGCACAGTTTAAGTTATCTCAGTACAACAGAAGTCACATCCTTCTATGACCAAGATCCAGTTCCAATGAGTCCTAGATGTTCTTAACTTGATCTCATGGTTACTCTGTCTTTAATTCAGTGGTATTTCCAATTTAAACTACATAAAAGCATCTGGGAGTTGATACTGACAAATAACTGCCTCAGATATTGAGTATAAAGGACCTGAGGCTTGTGTCTTCTGAACTTAGATTTCACCTGCAGTACTACTGGTTGCCCAACAGTTTTGCTGCATACCTGCCCAGACATCATAAGAAATGTAGAGAAGTATTAGGTAAGTCTTCCCTCATCAAATGACATTCAATATTCCACCTGTGTATAATGTAAGTATGTATTTCAAGATATTTCCTCTCCTCAATTTATGACAATTGGTCTTTTTATTATCTGAATTATCATAATACAGATACAGAGGTACTCATCTTTCTGCTACATTGGAAGAAAAACAAAAAAATCATCTGAGCTGTATTTATTCCCATCAGTTTGGTTACTTTCCTTTTCTAGAGGGAAAAATTGAACTTTCAGAGATCTTCCTATTTGTAAAACTGCTGAAGCAAGGTCAAGCATTTCAATATGGAAGTAAAAAGTTAATAAATAGGGATCATTGTCCCACACTTGAAAATTTATACACTATATTAATATGGGATCATTCTCTTCTTGGTTGAGTTCAGCTAGCAATTTCAGAGTATATTCATTGCCTAGTGATATATTTCTTTACAGTTAAATATCACTAGCTGTGCATTCTGATAGAAGAAATGCAGACTACAAGTTATAACCTACACAGTAATAAGTGAATAGAAAGCTGTCCCTTGGAAGAAATGCTACCAAGTATATAAAAATATAACATTCCATTCCACATGTTTATGCTGAATAGTACTGGAAGAAAACCGCAACTGGAATTCTAATGCAATTTCTGAGCTGCTTCATTGTTACTGCTCTAAGAACATAAAATTGTGATTTATCGACAATCAAGGCAATGCAAGATGAATACAAGTGCTGCAAAACCTTGAGTTCATTGACATTTTGAAGAGAACTTTTCCGTATTTTTTATACTTCTAGGCACTGTGTTATAATAAATGTATTTCCCATGATACTAGTAATGAAAGGATCAGACAAATAAAATAACTATTGCCCCTAAGATTTTAATAATTAAATAGAAATCCCTCTGCAGCTATTAAGGCTCCAAAAACATTCTAACAAATTTATGAGATAAAAAAGTGGAAGATAGAATATAATTGCTTATCTTGCATTTGTATAAAATATTTTTATTTTTAAAAAATAAAGTTAATTAAACTTAAAATTCAAATGTGTATGTGATGTGTGCTGTGATTCATACAAGAAGTGAAATAATTCTGTAATATCTAGGAACAAAACTTAAGAAATCATACTGCAATAACAGATTTATATGGGTGTGCTGGACAAAAATTCCATCTAGATTTCCTTAAGAAGTGCTTGGAAAGAACCGCATATAGCAAGGAGATAAAGTGATCCTTGTCTGCAAGGAAGAAAGTGCATAGAAAGAGGTTTTCATTTCTTACATTTGTAGAAACATATTTATGGGGCAATACTACATAAATACTAGAATATAGAATCATAGAGTCATGGAATGATTTGGGTCAGAAGAAACCTGTTTCAACTCCCCTTTCACAGGCAGGGACACATTCCAATAGATTAGGTAGTCCAGGTACCCATCCAATCTGGCATCAAACTCTTTCAAGGGCCGAAACAGCTCCTTTGAATACCTCACCTCTCTCTGAGTAAAGATTTTTTCCCTGAAATGTAGAATTCATTTTCTTTTAGCTTAAAAACATTTACCCTTGTACTATCACTATGTTCCTTGATAAAAAGTCTTTCCTGATCTTTCTTGTAGCCCCTCTTTGAATACTGAAAGTCTACAGTAAAGTCTCCAAGGAGCCTTTTCTGCTCCAGGCTGAATAGCCCCAATTTTCTTAGCCTCTCTTAGGAGAGCTTTTCCAGCCTTCTGATCACTCTTATGGGCCTCCTCTAAAGTCATTCTAATAGCTCCACATCTTTTTCATGTTGGGGATCCTAGAGCTGAATGCAGCACTTCAGCTAGTTTCTCACAAGCCTGTAGTAAAGGAGAAGAATTATCTCCCTTGACCTTCTGGTCATGCTTCTTTTGATGTAATCCAGAATACAGATGGCTTTAAAGTAGCAGCTTTGTGGGCTGCAAGCTTGTACTGCTTGCTCAGGTTGGGCTTTTAATCCAGAAGTATTTCCCACTCCTTTTCCTCAGGGCTGCTTAGTATCCTCTTCTCTCCCAGACTGCACTCGTGTGGGACTGCCCCAACCCAAGTGCAGGACCTTGCACTTGGCCTTGTGCAAGTTTTGAGGTCTGCACAAGCCCTCTTCTCAAGCATGTCAAGGTGCATCCCCTGGCATCCCTTCCCTCCAATGTGCAGACAACTCCATTCAGCTTGTTTTCATTTGCAGTACTACAGCTGTAATAGCATATTTTACAATGGAAAGAAATGTTGGAAAATTATAAGTCAGAGATCTTCAGAGACACACACACAGAAAAATTAATGGTCACAGAAAGCTTTAAGAGTTCAGAGTGTTTATTTAAATAAAAAGAGGACTGAAGAGTTATTTGATCACAATTTCTAACTATTTTCACAGGAAAAAAGTACTGGATATTTGCTAAAAGTCTGCTTATTCTATCAATAAACAATACAATGGGAATGAAATATGCAAAAATTAAGAAAGATTAAATGAAACTACTTACTAGAAGTATATATATATTTTTTTCATGCAGAGTTCATATCCAGTATACCAAAATGTAAAAGCAAGGGTAGATTCTCCATATCTGGATGCTTATAACACAAGATTGTTTCCCTGCAGCCCTGTTCAGAGTGCCAAAGTTGAAGCCTTGATATCAAAATTAGCCTAGATTTGTTCTAATAACTTTTGTTTTGAAAAGTCCTTTCTCATTTGGAGTTCTAGTTTGCCTTATAAAATATTGATAATTTTTCCCTCTGCATTTCATTCATATTTTTTAAATACTCCTATTCTGTTCACTGTTTATACAGAGGTAGATGCAGAAACAAGCATGGAATGCATTTTCATATCTGTTTTGTATTTTGGATAAGTAGATCTATGGATAAATACATGCATCTAAAAGCTGTGATAGTCTTAGGAGATTTAACAACAACAATAACAAAGTGAGAATGTAATTGTCGGCTTCTAGTAGATTACTTAGAATAAGAGAAAATGACTGTTCCGATCCTTCTGATTATTTGATTCCATTATTTTCTGAAGATGGTTCTTACCTGCAGGTTACCTCCTGTAGCTGCTTGCAGTTGCTTCTGGCAAGTTAATACATATTCATATGAATTTCATGAACTTTATTTCTCCTTTACTCAGTTCCCTGAGATGTCCTGCCTATCTAAAGTGCCAGACACAAAAAGATCCATGAAATACAGTCATAAAAACTGATCTTCCACACTTCTGTCTCCAAAAGCAACCTGGTCTACCAGCTTGTCCAGTCCATGTACCAGTACGGCATTGACATGATGGATAAATTTTGAAGCAAGTTCATTGCTTCATTGTAATCACAAGTTACTTTCTTCCTAATGTTATCTGTCAAGTTAGTCTAAGAAATCAGACCTTTCTGCAGAACCAATTTATAGCTCAGACACTAATAATCTTTCTGTTTATCTAGAAATAAAGTTTCTAATAAACTTTATAATCACTTACTAATCTGGTTTTGCCATAATCACTTGCATTCTTCTTATGTATGTGCAATTGTATGTGCAATTGTACCCTCATACGGGACTAAATTCGTGCTCTTACACAAACTTGATTTCAAAAAACAGCTAACTGGTACAGAGCACTTCATGCTGAAATGAAATTGAACTGGTGTTAGCCTTCCAGTTCTCACTGTCCAAAAACACTCATGATATTCAAAGGTAGATTTATCATAATAATTTTTATCCTTATCTCCTTCCTCGCCCTTTTCTCAACATCTGATTACCCAACTGTTTAAAAAAACCTGATTTTAAAATCTAAATAATCATGCTAATGGATAAAAAATTTTTTTCTTCACTATGTGCTATATTACTGTGCAGCACCTTCCCTGCCCCAACACCCCAACCTCTCGCACAGCATATATATTATTTTTATGCTATTTTCTACTGTCTTGTCGCTCCCCACCTACACAGATGCCTCCAGAGGTACGATCATTAATTTTTTCTTGTCTGGGAAAGGATTATGTTTCCATGTTTTTACATATATTTGGAAAATATAATTGTGTACTTATTAATTAAAAGCCATAAAATGTCACAAATTACGACACGTAGAAAATGGCAGCAATGAGGAATAATTTTGTAAATACTGAGCTGTTCTCACTGACAGAATGTCATCCTTTTAGTGCAAATGAAAAAGTGGTAGTCCAGGTGTCTGTAATCACAGCTCTGTGTCTTGTCAATTTGACATTATTATTACAATTAATAAGGTAATGAAGTCCATCAGAAAGGAATGAAGATACGTTTTCCGTAATTACAGTATCTGCTCTTTGTGGTAGTTCTCTATAGCAGCAGTTTCCAGATTTGCTGTTATGTAGAAGAAAAGGAAAGACAAAGGGACGGCAACTCTTTGTCTGGTTCTAAATGTCATACCTCTGGTGTGTGATCAACCCATAATGATACCATAGCTATTAAGCTTAGATCAGAGTTCTCTATTAGATGTCAGACAGTGATATCTTTTAACAGTACCGAGTGCAGAAAATTCAGTTAGCACCTAGATAGTTAGAGATGTTTCTCCCAATAGTATTACTCTTCTGATGATTACACATAGCTATTTTTAAAGAAAATGTACGACAATGTATTGGATTTCCCTGCTATGTTCCTAAGAATCCTATTAAACAGCTTCTCAATATCTCCACCATCTGGCTCAAGATTATTACATTACTTGAGCTAACATTATGATTAATATCTCTTTGTGTCTGTCAAAGATAGATAGCACTTAGCCAAACAGCACCCGATGTTCAGCAGCTCTTGGTATTAGATTAGCAAAAACATCTAACTCTTTGTCCCTCAGATGTTGTTACTGCTCCATTGTGGTGCTCACCTGATGATGAGCCAGCAGTGTGCACCTGCATCTCAGAAGGCCAAGTGTATCCTTGGCTGTATCAGAAGTGGGGTGGCAGAGGAGAGAGAGATAATTGTTTCCCTCTGTTCTCTCCTCATGAGGCTCCATCTGAAGTACTGCATCCAGATTTGGGGTCCCCATCACAAGGTCCAGAGGAGGGCCATAAAGATGATCTGAGAATTGGAGCACATCTTCTATGAAGAAACACTGAGGTAGCTGGGGCTGATCAGACCGGAGAAGAAAAGGCTCCATGGAGACCTCAGCCTCACAGTGTTTAAGGGGATATTATAAATGAGCTGGAGTCTGACTTTCAGTATTGCACTCCTCACTCCTCATCACTTTACAACTTCCTGAAGGGAGGTTGTGTTGAAAAAGGTTCTGGCCTCTTCTCCCAGGCAAATAGTAGGACCCGAGGAAATGGCCAGAAGTTGTACCAGAGGAGGTTTAGGTTGAACATTAGGAGAAACTTTTTCTCTCAGAGGGTGGTCAGGCACTGGAATGGCTGCCCAGGGAGATGCTGGAGTCCCTGTCCCTGGCAGTGTTCAAGAGGCACCTGGATGAGGAGCTACGAGATGTGGTTTAGTGATTGTGGTACTGGGAATGGGAGGGTGGTTGGACTAGATGATCTTGCACGTCGTTTCCAACCTTGCGATTCTATGATTCTATGATTCTATATGGTCTGTTAATGATAGTACACACACTATCATGGTCTGATAGTACATAAGGATAACAGCTTTGAACTAGAATAGGGGATATTTAGATTAGATGTTAGGAGGAAATCTACTTAGAGTGTGGTGAGGCACTGGTACAGCTGATCAGAGAATCTGTGGGTGCTCCATCCCTGGAAGTGTTTAAGGCTAGACTGGATGGAGCCCTGAGCAGACTGATCTGGTAAATGGCAACCTTGCCCATGGCGGAAGGGTTAGAACTATGTGATTTATGGTTCCTTCTAACCCAAACTGTTCCATGATTCTATAATTTTATGATTTCACTCACCAGACACAAATACAGACGTCTTTATTACTGTCCTCTTTTGTCCAAGTTTCAGCCGCTAGCTTTCACATGTACACCCTTCGCCTCTCATCTGTGACCCACTGCCAGGTATGTGTGTTGTTTCCACATGTGTTGCATCTTCAGAACAGAAGAGACTAGTTTTTCTGTCTGGTCACATTGTCATTGCAGTCTTATATACTATACTGCTTTAACTGATCCTAAGCTCTTTGGAGTCAGTGAGTCACAGCATTGACTGGTGACTGAGCAGAATATGATTTTATACCTATTGCATCTACCTTTTTCATCTTTAAAACAAATAAAAACCCACTACAATCTGATACACCCATCCTACAAATCGTAATTATTAAATATTATCAAACATTCTTCCAGTTCATAAGACTGAATATACATTGCTGATTTTCTTGTTTTAAGGTCACTCAAAGTCAAACATTTTCTGCTTGCAGAAGGTGAATCATCTGCACAGAACTGTTAGGTGACAGCCCGAACCGGAGACTGAGCACTGGGTGAAGAAGTGTGACCAACCCTGGGAGCACAAGTGCAAGCTATTCACTTGTGTGATCGAAGGTGTGGACCCCTAATCTTATTTAAGGGCTGGCAACCGAGTTGGGAAACATCTTCCCTTGGAAACTGTTTCATTCTCAGTGTTTTCTAGTGAGCCCTTATCTTTGGAGTGGGGAAAACTATTCCTTTTTACTGGATTGTGGCTACTACCTTTCTTTGGTTATCCAAAAATTGGTCAGAGGCAACTGTATACTTCTGTTTCACACTGTACTTTGCTCAATACGTGTTTTGGGATTTCATGTGTTAAAGACTGAGCATTCCACTTAGTAATGGCAGAATAGCCCGATACGTTATTGAGACTAACCTTTTGGAAAGCAGAAATAAAATTGTATGTGTCATACAACTATGTGCTGAAGTAAGAGAACAAGACAAAATAAGATAAAACAATTTAGTTTAGCTCTTCGCGTAATTGAAAATACAAGGACTTCATGACCTTATGCAGAAATTTCTCTGTAGGTGCACTCTGTAGTGCACTTTTTGCCTGCGTCAAGATATTTTTTTTTTTCTGGTTATTTTTATATTTCTGTAAAAAAAATTTATTGTTATTTTTTAAAAAAGATTTTTTATAAAATTACAGTAGCTTCCACATACAAATCTATCTTAGATCAGAGCTTCTCTACACAATTATTGTGAAGCTTTATTTGTAGTAAAAATCTGAAATAAATGCAGGCATTGACTCAATGGTATAGATTACATTTTCTAATGTAACTTTTTTACTTGATTCCTGTATAACTCTGGGCGATTTTATTTCCAATTATAGTTTCTAGATTATGTGAGACTTCAAATCTATTTCTGCAAATTAAAGCCTATTTTAGATGTTTCAATTGTCTTCCAAGATCTTTGAGCATTATCATCTGCATGTTGTATGATCTAACACATATGCATATTTATGAAGTCTCTTTGTTGCAAATGCTAGTAGATTCTTCTCAATTTGAACATCATTTTCTTTTCCATCTGCTAGAGCATGAGAGACCTGTGAATCAAAGCTTCCAGTTAGAGACAGACTATTAAATCATATTTGAGCTTGTTCGCTTGAGCGGTGAAAGTCTTACTAGGGCTATTAAATCTAAGTACAGGGCATGACATTGTTGTCTTCTTTTGTTACCATACTTTGTCACTTTTTTCATGACTGTTGCCAAAATACAGTACACAAAACAGTTGTTTTAGAGGAGCCGTTAAAGCCATTTCACCAGTAAAATACTGTACAAGTATTTTACAAGTGTATTGTACAACTGTACAAGTCAAGGGCCTTCTACATTGTTCTGTGAGAGTTTTTATGCCAACACCAGTTTTATTATATTCTTACATCACTTGATGAGCATATATCCTATGTGCTTGAGTACTTATGGATCGAATCTTTTGAGAATCAGCTTGGTATATTACCCTTCCTTCCTTGTCTGAATTCGACTGGGATTGACACTGCCATTATGTCATCATGTGGATTTTTAAAAAATAGATACTTCTTTGTTCTTTAAAACATTATCTATGTCAGTTTACTGCAAAATGCAAATGGACAAACTTGTAGCTGCTGTGTGGTGTTTGAAACTGCTACCTCAGCTGATCAATCATGTTATCATGTATCACCAGGACCTGTCTTTATTTCCAGTAAAATTGTGTTGATCATCTTGTTCGTGCTGTATATCAGCTAATGCACAGTTAGGATGATGCAACCTCAGGATAATTCTGATGTTTTATTGTGAATGTTTGTTAATAATAATAATTAAAAAAATTGGCCACTTCTCTTCCTAATTACATTAAAACTGTTAACCCATGTTGTCAATTTATGATGCTTCTGTAACATCTTCTTTCAAGTTCTAATCAGAATTTCTTCACTATTCTCTTCTTAGGGTATTTTCAGTAGGAGCACTACACACAAATGGGCCATTCTTGATGTTTCGGAACTTGAATTTCCACCCCATTCTACCCCTCTTGTAGTTTCATTGCCCCTATTTGATGAGGA
The DNA here is from genome assembly GCF_951394365.1 of Tetrao urogallus. Lineage (NCBI taxonomy): Eukaryota > Metazoa > Chordata > Aves > Galliformes > Phasianidae > Tetrao > Tetrao urogallus. The sequence goes on from NC_136813.1 coordinate 177,305,596, forward strand.
AAGTATCTGATTATGATCAAACAGATTGCTTTTCTTGTATGACAGTAATTCTTAAACTTTAGGTTTTCATTCTAAGTAGGACATTTTCAGTTGATTTTTAATAAAATTAGTTAATTCCAGGACTTCCTTGCCCTCTGTGTACAATAAAATAAAAACTTGTGGGTTCTCTTCTCTGTTATTTTCATCCAAGGTATTCATACAGATGTGATAACTTTCTGTTATTTCCAATCTTCAGCAAGATTGCTGAGATGAAGATAAGAAAGTTTTCTAGATACTCTTTTTTCCAACTTTCTTATACTGACAGGGTTTCAAATAAAACAGTAATTCCTTGCTTTGTGTGGGCAATGGCTACTTTTGACAATGTGTTGTGCTGTCCTTTTTATATATGAGGAAGCCAGATTGTGACCAAGGATATGAAATTTAAAGTAAAGCTGTTCTATTAGATTCAGAGCACAATGCCAACAGATACACTTAATCCAAGAACTCTGTTGTAATTAAATATGATTAATTCTAAACAGATTTTGAAGAGATGTAACTTCTTAACTTCTGCAATTCTGAGATGTTTGTGAAATCCAGTCCAACAAGACTTAGGTCTAACGTTGTCTTTAGTGAGTTTTTGACCTTTTTAATAGAATTTTCTTGTTCAGTATCAAAACAGTGATTTTAGGGAAAAACCCTACAATGTGTGAGGCTTTATGATTGATAAGTACAGCTTGTTGTTAAAGAACATATTTTGCTAGTGGGAAGCTATTTTGGAAAAATTCTACCAATGTATCAGATAGGTTGTTATTTTTGTGCATATTTTTACAGGTTTAAAATTTTCTAAAGGGAAAACCAAGAGACAAATAATGAACAGTAAATATTCTCTTAAATCTGGAAAAACAAACTGCCTGTGAATCTGCTCTTAAGGATGATATTTAAAGTACCATTATATTACCATTTTTTTTCTTCAGCCACAAACATTATCATCAAGGAAGAAAAGAAACATGCAAGTGACCCCAAAAAGCCACAGACAAAACCATTGTATTTTAAAGGTGAAATTAACATTAAAAATCACCTAAGTACTTATTGAACTGCCTCTATTACTGTCTTGGTATGAATTCATGTCTACTTTTTCTGATTGATCTTTCTGGCATTATCCTGTGGTCATAAATGCATTTAAGGATGTAAAATCCTTACTTATTTTTACTATATTTGTAGGTCATTCTGAAGTAATACCTCATATTTATTTCCATGGAAATTACAATACAATGCACAATAGCATGTTTTGGTAGACCAAATTTTAATCTACAAAACACTACTTTTCGACATAGTTACCATCATTAGCTGTGCATTTTTGCCAGTGATGAAGAAGAGCCTGCATGCTGTGCTCATAAAAATCTACACCAGTGGAGGTGACCCACTGTTTCACAGAGGAAAGGAAAAATGCTGCCCACATAGTCCATCTTTCATTGGCGAAAACAGATGGAAGTCAGAAGGTGCCAAATCCAGACTATACAGCTGATGTGGTAGAACAGTTCAACCAAGATTCACAATGTTCACCACAGCCTTCAAGTTAGTATAGGATCTGAAGATATTGTGTTTCAAGAGAAAAGTTAAAATCTTCTCCGGATGTTAGGAGGACATCCAGAGATGTATAAAGGACCAAAAAAGCTCTTCCTGACTTTCTGAGGTGTGTTTGGTGTGTCTGAAACACTTCAAGTGCAAGGCTGTTGCCATGACAAGAAACCAGCAGTTGATATCAGCAAGTATGAGATCCTGTTCTCTTATAGGATAGTCCTGCTTCACTGATAAACCAGCCTACCTCTTCCATGAGAAAGTTTTTGCTACAAAAGTATGTCAGACAAACTTTTTATCGTTAACTTGCTTGTTTACAGCTTTTTTTTTTTTTACTTAAAGATGGTGTGGCTTTAAACCTGGCAGGCATAAAAGGATGCCCAAGGTTTTTGTAGTCTTTTCTGTGGTCATGCATGCTATTGTTTGCCAGTTTGAGACTGATCTACAGATGAGTGCATTCCCCTCCCCACCTCTAGCCTCTCTCTGGCACTGGTTCTGGAACTCCTCAAAATAGACCTTCAAAGTAGACTAGTGATCTTTTTTTTTTTTTTTTTTCCTATTTTTCTGACTCATATTTTTTCTTTACCTTAGTTTTCTCTTTTCATTCTTTTTCTCTTATAAAATTAAGTAATTGCAAGACTTATTTCATCTTCTTAAAAGTTGTATCTCTCGTATAGTTGTTAAGTCATAAAGTTGTGAAGTAATTGCAAGGCTTATTTTGGTTTCTTAAGGTCATATAGTTTAGTTGCACCATTTAAGATTGATTCTAAGTGTTAGAGCACTAATATTTAGAGATAACTGTGCATGAATATTTTGGGGATAATTATAGTATACAGATTCTCATTAAAATTGATGATTGTGCGTGGACATCTGTGTATCATTTTACCTTAATTTAACAAGGAGTATTCATGTATCTGGTCACATTTTCCCTCCATTTACGGGTGGTATGTGACAGATTGACTCTGGAAGTTCAAGTCCTCAGCTTAGTTAGTGTCATGATATAGCAATCAGAGCTTATGACTTGTTTGGGTTCTGTGAACTCCAGATGGATCGCTCCTTTCCTCTCCCAAAAGACAGTGCACATCACTACACACTGAGGGCTGCATCTTGCACCTCTTCTTTTATGGGCAATTCACATCACCACCCCACAGACTGCTGTTTTGCCTCCAACTTGTAGTGGTAACATCACATCTGGTAACCGATAATGATGACATCCAAGAAACTGTCACGTTCAGCCTTGTATTTGTTCAACAGGTCCTGACAAACTGGCATATGATGTTCTTTCTGTTTCCATGAGATAACTTTGTGATACTCCAAGATTGCCACCGTAGTTTCCAACACATTGAAGTTAACATTCAGCTCCATACACGATTCCTGTGACAAAATCTACTTTTTTAAATGGATGAGCTGACTGAGATTCTCTTCATTTCATGGTGTGACAACTGTGCATGACCATCCAGAACACGACTTGTCTTTCACATCACTGTCACTACTGCTGAAACGCATCACCCACTACCTCGCATCACTCCACTGTTTGGTCTCCATAAAAATTCAGAAAGCATAGATGAATGTCAATGGGTGCAATTTTTCCACATGAAGGAATTCAACGACACTTTGCTTCATATGCATTTCCATGTCAGTTGCCATTTTGTCAGACTGCCCCTCTGCTGCCATCTCTTGCATGGCAACAAAATGTACGAGAATATTGGTGGAAAGTTTCAGTTTCTGTTGGCATACTACCAACATCCATCTCTGACATTGTAAGCCAATGTAATAACATAGGAGGAATTACTTTCAGAGCAAGCCTCGTATATCTTGCAGAAAAATATTAGCTATGTTAGCATTTGCTTAATCTTCTGCACAGTAGCCTCTCGGAGGTGAGTGTTTATTGCCAGTAAATCACTGTTTTTGTTGATGTGATGTCATTTTTACTGGAAGTTCTGATTTTCTTGAGATTTCTTTAGGACAAAATTTCTTTACAGATGATCCATGAGCTTTTAAAACCAAGAGTCATTAAGTCAAGAGTCTGGCCTGCTTCAATCTCCACTGAATATGCTGTAATTTCTTATTTGAGTTTTGATTGAATTATACTATTTTCAGTCAGAAGTATTGTAACATACCTTAAGAAAATATTAGCTAAGCATTTTAGCAAAAGATAACAAATATCATCTTCATTAATTATCTTGACTCCCAACTGTGTACAGCTGCTATTTTTGTCCATAAACACTTCGATGTACATTAGTTTTGCAAACAGATACACTGAAAGAAAATGTTATTGTCATTTCTTCTACCTTTGATCTCTTTTTTCCGTGATTACTTGTCGTTTATTTTCTGCTGGACAAAATTTCCCACAGTGGAGCTTTTGAAAGATATCACATGTATATTCCTCATTGGTTTTAGTTCAAATTCTGACACATTAGTTGATGCTGTCATTGTAGTTAGTGTACACTAGTGGGAGTGACTTTGTGTTGAAACAGAACAGGAACCTATGCATACATTCTTCCTCTCAGTAAAGGAGTAGCTGGGATAAGAGTATTTTCAAATATTTTCTTCACAGGCATCTGTCAGCAGCACAATAAAGTTGAGAAGTTGCTGTGTGACCCAAACTTAGTATATCACTCATTTTCAGACATTTAAGCCTTCCTGACCTTAGATCAGTGTTATTTACCACTGAGGAATCAGAGTTTGATGGTGTTTTTTTTAAAACCACTGTCTGTCTGTGATCCTCTTCCTTCTTATCAGTTCTATGCAGTATGTTTATGGATCGTCACCCATTGTCTCAGAAAATTCAATCTGCTTAAATTCTCTTTCTTCTCTTACGACTTTGTTGCCTTTGATTTTTCTGTGTAGTACTAAGGTAATTATATTCAACAATGTAATGCTAACTTTCATTCTGAATACATGCTAATATTGTAGAATTTATCTTTTTTTTTTTTTTTTTCTGAACCACTGCAATGCTGTCAAAGTGTTCATATCTATAAAGAAACATGAAGTCTAGCTTCTCCTCTGTCTGTTTACAAAACATCTGATGCAAATGGATGGTTCAAAGTCAAGTTGCTAATCATAGCTGATCACTCAAAGTTTGGATAGAATTCCCATGCTGTTTCCAAACCATACCCCTTTCATAAAGAGGCAAACTGGTAGGGTAGAGCATATTATTCTGACTTGGCTATTTGGCATTGATTCAGAGCTTCTAATTTGAGTTCCATCACTACATTTCAAATTCCCATTCCTTCCAACCTCTCTTAGTCATTATTTCCATTACACTGATTGGTGTCATTTTATTCTGTTTTATTTATCTATTTTGTGACAGCTGCAATGGATACCATTCTAAATACAATGCAGAACATCTCTTCACCAGCCATCTGGTAGGATTGTTCATCTCCTCACTTCCCTCCTGTCCCATTACTTATGTCCCTTGCACTATATCATCATATTACACATCATACATCCATTTCTTTTTCTTTTTTTTTTCTTCTGATGAAGTTCTGATTCTATTCATTAATCTTCTGTTGAAGACTCATGAAGTAGTGGTTGGAGTCACACTTGATGAAAGAGGCAATCACAGATTCAACTAACATGTATGCCATGATCCTCCCTCTTAACTCAGTAAAGTAGTTTTATCGTAGTGCCTTCTGAATATGTAGATTAATATAACTTCTTTGAAAGAAATCTATATTCATTTTAAAACATTACATTTTAAACATTTAAACATTTTAAAACAGTATAGACATAACTGTTCAATCCCAAATGAATATTAAAGAATAAAGCAAACAAAAATATGATTTAAAAATAAAGTCAGTAGGAACTATTATTTTTTCTATTTATCTACACATAAATGATATCAAGCTGACCCTATAATGTATGAGGGCACAGGTGTAGATAATGCAGGGAAGTAGTTTACATTGCTCCTGCTTAGGATCTAGTTGCTGTTTTGCTTCCTAAGACTTCCAAAGGACAACAAAAAAGAAATGTGACACAAATATCCACAAAGAGTCTTATCTAAAGCAGAAAAGATTTCATTCATTTCTCTTGAATATGAACCATGTAGTGTAATGTTACTACGACAGGCTATGATACAGACATTGTTCTTAGTGGGAGACATTCATCATCTTTCCATGAAAGCTGAATTAATAGAAGTCCTGGAATCTGCCTTTGAAAATGACATATTTATTTTGAGTTTTGCTGTTTGTTGTTGTTGTTGTTGTTGTTGTTTTTCCTGTTTTGAATCAAGACATTCAGCCGGAACCTAGCTCTTAATGTTTCTTCATGTTTACTTGAATGGTTAATGAATAAAAAGCTCATCTTTTGAAATGACTCAGAAATTGTCAGAGACCTTTGCTTTGTACCTGTTAGTGTATACATAGAATTATCTTCAGACTGACAGCATTCCAGTTACCTAAATGCAATTTGTGCACATGCATGCATTAGAGAAAATTAAATACCATATGGTGCTGAGCCAGTCACAATTTGTACTGCTTGAAAATAGCACACTTTTGAAGCCTGCTGACAAATTTTATGGGTTTTCTCTCTTGATAATATGTGGAAAAATATCTCTTAACCATTTATCCACAGAATCACTGCCTAAGCTCTGGCCATAAAAATTCATTGCAAGAACTATTTCCAAGTAAATGACTATCCATAAAACACAAAAGACCTATGAAAAAAAAGGTTTTTTTTCTCTTAAACATATAGAGGTTTTTTGCATTCTTTGGTCTCCCTAAGTTATGCTTTATTTTTACTGCTCATAACTATCCTAAGCAATGGAGGTAAATTGAGCCATTACTTCTGCCCGTTGCACACACTAATGTCTTGATCTGTCAGAGGGGCTCCCAGGAAAGGGTGACTCCATTCCTGGCACAGATCAGGATGGTGACTGTACCTTCGGCTGGTCAGTTGATTCATCTGGGTCATGTAAGCCAGGGTTTTTACTTAAAGTAAAAACTTACTTAAAGTGGGACAGTAATCAAGTAGAGCTGCTATGAGTATCTGGGCAAAAGAGCACACTTGGCCCTTTGTATAAAATTTCATTGTAACTTTTAATTTTTAGCTCAAGCAATGACTTCTTGTTTGTTATGTGCTATTGTAACATTGTAAACGACTGAAGTAGTAAATAGTGCATTTGATTTGTAGCACATCCATATTCTATCTGAGACTGAAGGCCCCTCATATGAGATACTGGTACACATGATAAGAAAACTTTGAGAGTTTCTACATCTCCTGAAACAAGTGCTATGCTCTGATATCTTTGCAGCATTTTGCCCTGATCTCAGTTAACCACCTCAAGGCTTAGGTTTCTCAAGCTATCTCTTGTTATCATTACGGCCATTCATCAAGGCTAAAAGCTAAAGTGTTAGCATCCACTGCAGAAGATGGAGAAAAAAGACTTTGATATCATTTAATGATTGGTCTATTTGTTTGTTTGTTGCTTTGCTTTTTCTGTCTTTAGTGTTCACTAGAACTTTAGTCATTCTGCACAGTCTTATGTTGCAGTTCTTCAATGACAGATGATCTGTGCTCTTTATTACAAATACTGCTTGCTGTTTTCTTCCTTTTTTCTTTACATAGAAGTGGTATGGACTACATTAGAATAGAAAAGTCGGCTCTAAAAATGAGTTTGCAAATGTTTCAATATTCATAGCTGTAGAAGCATGCATATGTCTGTCTAAATGTAAATTTTCCTTCTGCTCTTTTGTGGACTCTATGATATAGATTCTTTGCTTTGTTTTCACAGAACAGAAGTAAAGATAATTTCCTGACAATGAAAGTGCTGTATTTTGGAGCCTTGAATCAGAAGCATTCCATGTTTCTTATTTGGAAAATAAAATTCCAAAAGTCATTGCAAAATACAATTGAAATAAAAGCTGTGGTCAAGAAATATAGGAATGTTTCTTGTAAGCTTTTATTTTCTTTCTAAGCTCTTTTTTTTTTCTGAGACTTTTCATTTGAGTAAATTCACTTCATTACAAAAGTTAAATATTTGTTCAGCCATATATTATTTCTCTCTTCCTTGTGGGCTTAGGAATCATTCCCTCACTACCTGTTTCAAGGGTCAGATTGAGGATCTTCTTTAAAATATTTCTTTTCCCTGGAAACAATCTAATCTCTTAAAACACATACTGCCCCATATTGCCCAAGGATTTATATGACCAGAAATTGTGGAAATGAAACTGTATGGAACTCTCATTGGAAATCTGCTCAGAAATCAGGTCTTTTGAAGACACAGTCGTTTTTGTTTGTTTACTTTTTCTTCAGGATGAAAATCAAGAGCTGGCGTCATTGAACAAATAAACTGCTATCTGCACCTGCCTGTAAGCTTCTTGGAGTTATTCTCTGCCTCCAAATTCTCAAAACATCTCTCTTTTCCTTAGTACAGATTCCTATATACATAAAGGTTTTTATGTGTACATGCTTATGATAATCTACAGCTTAACAAAATTGTTCAGTTTAGTATTTAGCTCACGAATGAGTTTCATCTGTCTTTATGGTCAGGGACGAGATGTTTTTCCACCTATGTCAACTGAGAAGCTGGATAGAAATCCTGAACATCTGTTCTTTCTTTCCTGACCTGCATTAAGTATAAACAAAGGAAAAGAAGGAGAGTGAAGATGTGAGCTCATAAATTGTATACTGACTATAAACTGCAGCAAGGCTGAAACTAGGTCTCCTTTGTCCCCCTCTATTTACCTATTTACTACTTAGTTCCTAAGTGAATTGCTTGCTCAAAGGTTTTCTTTCCTTATTATATAAGCTTTATAAAGATGGACTGGGAGCTGTTCCTGCTAGAAAATCTTTTGTTTTCTTCCCTAATGGTGGAAGATAGAGAATGCCAAATAAAGAACTGAACCCTCTGTAGATTCCTGTGAGTGGTACTACGTAAAGTACTTCAAAAATTAACTGTACTGTTAATAAAAGGCTGACATGGGTGCTCAAGTGCATCTAGTGAAACCCAGAAGAAACAGGATCCAGGGAGTCAGTCACAGTTGTGCTTCTGACTGATAATGCCCTCTTGTATGGAATAGATCTGGGTGCAGCAATCCAGATAGCTCTCTGTAGAGATACTTCAAAAGTACATTTGCCATATCTTTTTTCATGCTAAAATATAGCAAGATTAACAATGAATGAATTGTATTAATGTAACAGAGAGCTACAATTATTTATGTTTGTTGATGAAGTAAACAAAATAACAAGCCATTATGCATTTGATCTGAATAAGTAAATCTGATGATCTCAGATCTCATTTTTGTTACCCGTATGACACTTGCAAACTTTTAACTCTGGATTTTGTTACACTGCACATGTGTTGTGTGTGTGCCATGATATAGTGGACCACAAGCATCACATCTCATTTTCTCTTCAGCAAACAGCAGCACTTTTTTTGGCAGTAGCAGTAAATATTATACAGTCATTTTTCTGTTAATGTTGTCTACCTATACATACATGATATAAAACATACCAAGGGATAGAACTGATAGAACTGAATTTTTGACATATATGCTATTGTACCTATTTCTTGTATGTACAAATCACTCTTTAAATTTTGAACTGACTAGTTACAAGAGCAGTTATACCACTTTGCAGTTTTGCTGAGTCTCATATTCTATTTTATCTGATAGAAAAAAACGCAATCTATGCATCACAAAAGTATTTGGTATTGGATGTCCATCCAAGAATTACTCACATCATAGGCAGTGAAGGAAATTTAAGGAGTTTTGGCTGTATTATTTATAATATCAGTTAATATCTATTGATATTTGGTTCCAACTGTCTATCCTGATCCTGTATGGAATTTCTCAGAGCTAACAGTACTGAATTGTTACTGCTGTCATATTGCACAACTCTGACAAAGCCCTACAAGATGGGTGACTTAACCCATAATTATTTTGATATTTTCTACCAAACTGTGTTGGGCTATGTATTTTTCCACTGCTTGTGGCTTCATTTATCCTTCTTCAAATTGCTTGAGTTCCTTATTTCACAAATTCGATATATTTTTCCAGATTTTGGTGTTCCAGTTGTCTCCCTAAACATTTGGTTTCAAAGGAACATACAAGATACTATTTTATCACATTTATCCACTCAGTTCATACTCACAATCTTTCTTTCATAACCAAACCTGAAAGACTCTCTCTTAAGCTTCTTGTTAATCATGTTTTTTTTTTTATTGTTGTTTTACTTTCCATTCTATATCTTCTCAAAGCTTTATACATAACTATATTGGTATAATTGCATTTCCAGCTGCTTACTCCCAAATAGCTATAGTTACTTTAGCCCATTTTCATTTGTTTTTTGTTTTTAACTTCGGAGTGAGAGTCGAGATGACGGAAATGATTATTTTCTTGAGACACTTTGTCCATTTGGAAGGGTGGGTGAATTGATAATGTGAAGAAGCCACTGAATGGTAGCAGTACTGCTGTGAATAGAAGGTGTACACAGAGTTTTTTGTCCATGATTTCATATTGGTGTAACTCCATTTATGCAGGCAGCTATAGTTGCAGTAGCAAGCTGGAGCGCTGTCTAGTGCAGGGTGGTGAAATGTCATGCTGTTAGGAGGGGAAGTGGAAGACATTTGTCTAAGTGAATGGTTCTATGATTCTATGTCAAGTAAGATACAGAAGGAAACTGCAGACAAATTGGTAGCACAGTATCCTTCTGAGTATAAAATGTTACTGAAATGATGGCTAATAAGCCACAGAAGAGTTAACAATCAACTATACATTCAACATATGTCTCAGTATCTGCACACATTGTTGGCAGTTTGTCTTGACAGGAGAAGTCAAAGTGAGGAAACAGAGAAAACACAGTGATTTCTAATCCTTACACAGCTTTTATTAATTGGATGAACTTGATTTTCTCTCCCCACTAAGCTTTTATTTACTGACTAAGAATGTAAGGTTGCTTACTCAACCTTTGCTTCAAAGAGCCTGGGTCTCCTGAGGTGTGTTGTTACAGAGGTGCATTTGCAGCAGATTAAGTGTTACAGATCTGAATTTTCCAATCTCTCATTGTCTGTCATCTTCAACATTCTTCAGTAAGAAATTGTTTGTAATGTTTACTATAAATTACTCTCCTCCATACATTTTCCCCTTGGTTATGCAAGCAGTAGCCTGAGTTGTCTGCACCATTTGTGTCCTCATCAAGAAATACAATTCCCTGTTGCTGCTCAAGGTCAGCGTAGTCCTTCTAAAAGATTTTACTAAGGGAACAAGTGTCACCTGACAGAAAATATGGAGGCAGGACACTTGCTGAAGTACACAATTTTAGAAGCTTCGATATGAAAGTCTTAACCTCATTCCATAAATTACAATGCAGAGTGCCCTCTGTGTTCTAAATTTATACCTTTTATGTGAGCTCAATATTTCTATAAAGTTTTACAGTAAAGTAAGTCTTTAATGACCAACTTCCTTTTTTTTTTTTTTTTTTTTTTAATATATTAATGTAAAAGATAAAGGTGTTCATCTGTTAACCTGATATTTGTAAATACTCAAGGGATGCACACTGGGACAGTAGATATAGAAGCCACTTTAAAATCCTAGTAAAGCAATAGTTAGCAATACTTTTGGAGTTATAATAACCACAAAGAGCAGTGGTTATGAGAAAACCTGTAGAAAGGCAATCTTTTCAGCCTTAAACAAAAAAGAAGCACTTCAGAGTCACTATGAAGCTATTCACTAGAGTCATAGAAACTGAGGTTTTATAAAAAGAAGTTACAAATATTGTGTTAATAGTAGTCACAGAACAATCATGCTTGAAGTTGCCTCTGAAAGAGGTGATTAAGAGAAGATGAAAAAGATTTATTTTAAAAGTAAGAATTCATTGAAGCTCTTTTAACGAGTGGGAAATGTATTTTGTTCTTATGTAAATGAAAGTTGTAGATATTGTTATTACAGGTACAGAAAAGATGAGGCAATTATATTAGAGATCTGACACTTTCCAGCCCTGATTTCATTTTGTTGTTTCTTTGTGAACAATGGTGAATAATTTTAAATAACTCTTACAGTTCTTAACGTATGAAATCTTACATATGCTGCTTTTAATATGAGTTAACATCAAATATTGAATGATTGCATCAAACAAAATAATTAAAATGGGAAAGCACAGAATGGAGTTCTTCCTCATAGTTTATTTGGAAATTTAATGTCCTATTCTGACACAATTTTCCTAAAACAAAATGAGATGAGACTGATTTCACTTTGACAAAACAGTAGTTCAGAATCCCAAAGACTGGCTGATACAGTAGAAACTCTTAAAAAATTAGTCAAGCTCAGTGATGAATTAACTAAGGCATATTCTATCTAACCTGTAGGCACACAAAACTCAGGACAAACAGCTGTTTTGACATTTCTAGCTGGGAATCCTGCCCTCCACAAACATATTTGATGCTCAGACACGGTCTTTTGGCTGCTAGCACTCGTCCCCATCTGTCAGGATGGCACAGTGCCCACACACAAGGTGGTATGTCAACTTCACTAGGGCATAGGTGCCAAGTAAATTCTGCTGTTTGCAGAGCTTTGCATGTGCTGGTTCTTCAGTAGGAAGCCTCTGCTCTGTCACAGCAAGGCTGCCTCTCAACATGACTCCGTACACTTGATTAAACCTGTTGACAGTTATCTAAAAAAGAATACATAAATACAAGCAGAAAAAAAAAAAAAAAGTGCTCAGGAACAGATTTTGGAATCTATACTGTACACACACAGAAAATCTATTACTACCACATTTTTGTGTGTGTGTGTGTTGTTGTTGTTGTTTTTCTTTTTCTTTTTTCTAATCCAACAAGAAAAGCCTATCTGCAGTGTGGGGAGAAAATAAATTGGATTATAGGAGATAGATTGTGACTTTTCACCTTTTCATTCTGGTGGGAATTGTACTGGCATAATTTATGTAACCATTATTAATACCTTCTCCTTTTCTTTCCCTGTCTCTTACTCCAAAAGAAAAAAAATTAATATATCAGAACTTGACTAAACAAGAAAATATAACACATTGCATGATGGTGGCTGGAGCAAGGAAGAGAAATTTGACTATTTTGTCTTACTGATTTTGCAATAGTAATATTGCATTTATCTCAGGGGGATAATCCTTACTTCATCCCAGTGTATAAATGCTATGGGCAGAGAAAATCTAGGCACTTATATTGGGTATTTTGCCTATGTAACTCTGTGATAAATTTGTGCATTTGAAAAAGCGTAGGATGGCTTTCTTAGCAATAAAGGACATAATCACCTAAAAAGTGAGAAAATAGTGAGGCTTCAGAGACATTCCTGTATTGTCTTATAAGAGTCCACATAGCTGTTCTAGAGAAAGAGGTTGAACTTCCTGTAGGGGAGACTGAGTAATTCTGAGTTCCGTTTAATGCTAAAATTATTTTATTTGGTGAAAAACTGAATGAACTAGCTGGGGTCTTTCAAATGACAATTGTATCAAAAACAGTGCTTCTCATTCCTCTCATAACTGGTTATTCATAGCAGTCAGAAACAGTAATCTTCATTATTCCAGTCATGGTTTCATGATTTTTGGTTTTCAGTATTCCACATCATAACATCATGTGGGGCACTGGGAGTTTAACTGTTAATGCTCAAGTCCTGGGAACCTGCCCAGAAGAGAAGAACTACATTCCCCAGGGGACTTTGTGGTCACGGAGAGGAGATACAACTCCTGGCAAGGTCACCTGATGTGCTCTTTCTCTTCTGTTCATCGTCGGCTCTCCTCCCATCTCCCTGCTGCTCAACTGGACTGCGCATCTCACCTCAGCGTTGTGGTGAGGCCTATCCACCTTTTGGACATTCTCTCTCTCATTATATTTGATTTATTAGCTTCAATTCTAATTATACTGTATTATGGTGTGTTATCTTGCATTCTGATACTATATTTAGTAAATTTGTTTCTTTCTCCTCAGATCGCTGCCGCTGTTTTTAATTATTTTTTGGTCCCCTGTTCCCTTTTTCCAGAGACATGGATTTTGAGAAATCCCTCCACCCCGCAGGTCCCGGAACTGGGCTGAAGCAGCCCAGTTGACAATTCCCTTTACACTACATAGATTTTAGATTTCATAGGGATGTTCCTGTAACAGTGGTGAGATTTTTAGCAACCTTACCAGATGCTCAGAATTCTTATATCTTTTCTTTTCACCTCATCCTACCATATAACTACACTATATGTGACTCATCCCTCTGTGTCTCAGTCTTTTCAGTTGCTGCTTGTTACATTGAAAGATTCATAGTCAGAATTTTTAGCTTTTTTTTTAATTTCCAAGTACTTATCATAATTTAAAATCCTCAAATGTCCTGATTAATCATGTCTGTAAAAAGATCTTTTAAAAATTAGAAATAAACACAAATTGTTTGAAATCTTCCAGAATGCCTTTCTGTTCTCGTGTATTTTTATTGTCTACTCAGTGACTGTACTGAAACACGTAAATTCAGTAACTCAGAAAGATTTAATCCAAGAGAACGCTACATTAAATCACATTTTACCATATTTATTCCCTTTCTTGACATTAAGAACATCCACAACACCAGTTTTCTGACATATCTTTTTGATTGGTGTAACTTATGTTTTGCTATATTTGCATAATTATTACTGCACTTATTTTTAGACTTTATTTATATTGCATCAAAAGTATTCCAAGAATATTCATTTTCCTATTTTTTTTCTCTGCCCTCTAGTTGACAGTAGTGTTTGCCTGTTTCCTTTTTTGCCGTTGTTGTCTTTTTTGTGCCCTACTATGATATTCTCCAACCCTCCAGCGCTGCATCAAGTTTTTCTAACTACATAGTGTATAATTCAACCTCACTTGCCCTACCACTCTCTCTCTTAGCATCTTTGACAAATTATCACTATTCTTTCCCTTCTAACTGTTCTTGTGCCATTCATCACCCATGACATTAAATAACCGCTCTTCTATCAAAATAATATACTTACATTATCTAGGCAAGTGAATATTCATCCATTTTCTGTTAGAGATACTCTGAGACTGACACATCTGTCCCACCTGGCTATTTACAGGTAACTGATCTGTCACCAAAAGAAAAAGAAAAGAAAAAAATGAAAAAATATTGTGATGAGGTTTGTGTTTCCAGTTAAAACTATTTAGTTTTCCCACAGTGACAATCCATAAGTGCTTAAAAAAAGTAAACTTCATCATGGAAAATGCTATCACTCATGCAAAGTATTAAGAGTATTTTAACTCAGTATTTTTCCATCTGAAGGACTTACATTCAACTTTTTGTGTGTGTATATGCAGCTTAATATTATAAAGGCTTGACCTGTCATAATAACACTAATTTAGAAAATTGGTCCATCTTATTTAACAGAAATTTATTTTCTGTATCTAAAAGAGAACTATCTGAAATAGGATATTTCACTAACACTTATATGGTAACAGTTCACAATGCATTTTAACTGCAACTGGAGAAAAATCTCTCCAAATTTCCTTAAGCTAGTAAGATTGAAAAAAGTGATGTAGATATTGAAAGGAATGGTTTCTATGCTTTACATTATTTTATGATTTTATACTTTTGTGATGGCATTCAGTATATGAAAAGTATGTCACATTTTATTTAGTAAGAATAAAATGCTAATATATAGAATCATAGAATCACCAAGGTTGGAAAAGACCTAAAAGATCACCCAGTCCAACCGTTCACCTATTCCCAATAGCTCCTTCTAAACCATGTCCCTCAACGCAACATCCAGTCCTTCCTTGAACACCCCCAGGGTCGGTGATTCCACCACCTCCCTGGGCAGTCCATTCCAGTGCCTGACCACCCTTTCTGAAAAGTAATACTTCCTCATGTCCAGCCTGAATTTCCCCTGGCGTAGCTTGAAACCATTCCCCCTGGTCCTATCACTAATGACACGAGAGAAGAGGCAGACCCCCAGCTCACTACAACCTCCCTTCAGGAAGTTATAGAGAGCAATAAGGTCTCCCCTGAGCCTCCTCTTCTCCAGGCTGAACATTCCCAGCTCCTTCAGCCTCTCCTCATATGGCCTGTGTTCCAGACCCCTCACCAGCTTTGTTGCCCTCCTCTGAACACGTTCCAGGGCCTCAATATCTTTCTTGCAGTGAGGGGCCCAAAACTGGACACAGTACTCGAGGTGCGGATCCCTAATATCCCTAATTCCTCTAGAAATTCTGATTTTATAAATCAAAATGTCTAGCAATTTCAGTGGCACTGGACATTTAGAACTTTTAATAGGAAGATGAGTCAGGCTCTGAGTACTCTGAAAAGAAGCAGCTTTCTGTATTAAGGAAAAGTATTGCTAATGTTTTTAAAATAGATGCTGTACCAATATAGGAGACCAAGTGAAAAAGATGAAGATTTTGTGAAGCTCAGTGCTAAGTGTTGTGAAAACAAAGCATCTTGTTATGTTCTCTGCTACTGATATAGCATTCAACAGACTTGGATGAGGGAGGGAAATGATGATGGAGTAGCTACAAATCTTCCTTGTTCCAGGTTAGCCACTAGTATATGTCAATGAACCTTTAATTCCGTTGACTCAGAAGCATTCATTCAGAGATGAGAGTATATTTTCTACCTTTTCTACATGATGGAAATGTTTACTCAGGTCATAAGAGAAAGTGGAAATAGCTACCTAAAGAAGAGAATTTTAGATGTAAATCCTTAATTCATATAAAATTTTCTGCAACATGGGAATTAGATCATGAACATGCAAGATTTATACGTTTGTCAAGGAATTGTCATCTGTTTAAACAAATACGGATACCCTGAAAGAGGGGTGAGGCAGTGGAATAGGCTGCCTGGAGAGGTGTTGGAGTCACTGTAGAAGTGTTGAAGTGCTGAAGAAATATTAAATGTGGTATTTAGGGATGGTTTAGTGGACACTACTGGTGATAGGTGGATGATTGGATCTTAGAGGTCTTTTCCAACTTTAATAAATCTATGATTCTATGATTGTGTGTATTGGTAATAGCATACTTACTTTATTTACTTTATTTAGTCTTTTTGTTCAAGTACAAGATGCCTGTTACTGAAACTTAGTAACCATTGTGAAGAACAATAAGAATAATTGTATTTTCTTTATCCTGGTTTGAGTTTGGCTAGTTCATAAATTGTACTGCTTTTTAATTAAAATTCATGCAATTCAACTATAATCTTAAGCACTTCTTCTGAGCATTGTAGTTCATATACCCTAATGTAAACAGCTATTCACTGTTAATTTATTCATTTGAAATAATAAAGATGAAATTCAAGCCTGTTCATTATATAAAAAGTGTGCATCTCACCACTCTTTTCCTTTTTCTCTTCTTTGTCTTTAGTTGTAAAGGGTAGAAAATCTGAACAAGAATTTTGTTTCTAAGAGTCTTTGAACTGTGGTACCACACTGGGTTTTTATATTACTCTAAACAGTCTTGCATCTGATAACATGGAGATATGGAGTTATAATCAAATACTGTATTCTTTTGTTGGTCACTGTTAATAGAAACATACCAATCTCTGGAATCTGTATGGGTATTTTATGATTACTATAATTTTTCTCCTAACAGATGCAAATGGAAAGGCATTACTCAAAAAAAAAAAAAAAATCTGTTTGCTTCTTGCTGTTTGCCATGATTGTTCTCTAGTAATGAAAGATGAGTTTTCTTTCCCATCTTCATATGCATGAAAGGAGATGCCATTTAGTGGTGCATCACTGAGTGCACAGTGATGAAGCCATGTTTGCAGATGCACATGTGTGAGAGACAGCGAAGAAAGGCAGAGTCATAGTTTACAGCCATATCCTGGCCTTCTGTAGCTAATCCTCCATGTCACCTGACAGGAGAAAGTCTCTTGTTCCTCATTTTTCTTGACTTCCAGGTGTATTCCAAAGTAGACCTGTACTTATATAGTTGGACAACTCAACTAAAGTTAACAATACAGAGAACTAAATACAGTGGAGTACAATGTCTTCCCTTCTTCCCTGTGGTGCTTGACCTGCTGACTTACTTCTCCTCTGCTATCAGATCTGTCAGAGCTCTTTCCTGCAACAGAGCTCTTTCGTTCCTTATTTATTCCCCCAATAAGCTTATTTTGCTTCTCAGACAAAACCTATTTTGAGCTATTCAAAATCTGTGATTGCTATATACAATTGTAAGAAAAACACTTCCAATGCTAAAAGAATTCTGGAAGATACCTTGGGTATTGGTCACTGGGTTATGATAGGAGACCTGTAGTCATATATTCTGTGAGTCTTTTGTTTTAGGGGAGATTTCCCTTTTAATGCTGTATTGTGCCTCAATGAAGAAACTACATTAGGAAACAAATTAACAAACAGATTATTTCCTCTTTTCAACACATACAAAAAAAACTCCTTTTCAAAGCATCTGGCACATCCACACAGACAGATGCAGGCAGACCTAAATTCATTCTGCCCACCCTGCAAGCTGCCTGGCTTTAATCCAGCTCCCAATCCGAAAGCCATGTGGCTGTGATAGAGCATCACTGAGCCTGGACTAATAAACCCTACCTCTCAGGAGCTAAACATGACAACGTGCAGCTAATGCAGCAGTGCAGCTTTTGGCTAGGATGTGACTGGCTGTTGCCTTGCTTAGAATGAGTAGAATAGATTCAGGTCAGTCTGCGCTTGTCCTTAGTAATTTGTTTTACGGTTCTTCTAGTTTCCCTTTTCACCATTACCCCATCTAAAATAAATAAATTTTAAAAAATCCACAATTTAACTTTTGTCACACCCTTGTTCCCTGCATCTATGAATGTCACCCATATAGTGTTGTTTACAGCATGGTAAGAAAAGCTGATTCTGATTACAATTGCATCCTCAAGTCATTATTGCACAAATAACACACATGATCAGAAATTTGGCTAGCTAACTTTACAAATATGGCAATTTAAGAAATTGGAATGAGGAAGGAGAAAATAGGGATTTTGGTATTCAATTTTAATCCTCCTTAACATTTCATCTTTGGATTTCAACCAGTTAAAAGTCTCATATATTTTTCCGAAATTCTCCAATGTTTTACACTTGTTTTCATACTATGGCTCTAGAGGTAGAGGAAAAATAAAATAGTACAGAATAGCTTGGGTTGGAAGGGACTTCAAAAATCATCTAGTTCAAAACCCCTTGCCATCTACCAGCCCCAGCTACCCAGAATCCCATAAAGCCTGTCACTAAGTACCTCCAGGGATGGGGCATCCACAGCTTCTCTGGGCAGCTGTGCCAAGGCCTCATCACCGTCTCAGTGAAAAATTTCTCCCCATAATCTTATCTAAATCTATCTTCTTTCAGTTTAAAATTTTTCCCTTGTCCTATTATGAAACAGGAAAATAATGGAACAAGACATGAATTGAAAGAGATTTTAATGACTGATTCATATAATCCGTAGCAAATATCTCTGAAAGCCCATACTTGGGTAGGGATTGAGGAGTTCTTAGAGTCACTATTTTGAGTTTCCTGTGGGCAGGTGAGGTTTCATAGATATATTTGAACATCTTCACTAGTCTTAGGTATCACATTAATAGTGACGGTAAAAAAAAGGAGGGGAAAAATAACAGGAGTGAGACAGACATGTTCAGAGGCAGGTATCTTTGCATAACATCTAATAGGTTGCCAAGTTTTATGTGGTTTGCTTCGTTTATGTTAGTGTAAGGTGGAAGGTCAATCTTGCCAAACATTCAGAAGATCTTCCATTAGTTCAGAGGGCCTTCACCAAGCCTGTTCAAGTTAATAGATCTGGAAAAATCTTTTATGTATTACAAAAAAGTCATAGAATTAGAGCCAAACTCTTTTCAGTATGTGCTTGACAAAGGCCAGTAAACTGTATGCGCACCAAGTCTTTGTCGGTATAGTGTAGAATGAAGCTGCTGCAACTTTACTGCATACTGGGACACAGATGGACGGGGGAAATATGCTGGATGCTGGAATTTCTGACCTTTCACTGTACAGTTATTTAAGAATATGAACCCAATTTACAGAGCCGTTTCCTTAGTAGCCATTTGCTTTTTGTCTCTTCAAAGAAGAAATATACAAAGATAAAATGCTTGGGTTTGATACAATACCTTTTGCCAGTTTTTTTCCAAGCTCTTTAAGGTACTTTATCTCTTTAGTAAGGGAAATTTAATTTTATCACTTACATTTTATATCTTACAGCATATCCAGTGTTCTAGAAGTTTCTCAGCACTGTCAAAGAAATCTCTTCAGTTTCTCAAAGCTCTTTGCTTTTGTTCAGAATTTCATAATCTGTAACCAGAACTATTATGCTTTTCTACATCTGAAAGTGTAGACAACAGTGTCATTCTGGATGACTTTCATTATAGAGTTACTGAAAAAAGAAAACAATCCATGAAAGACTCCCTGAATGAGTGTATGTTTCTTCTCTTGAAACCACAGCATGTCTATGAATACTGCTGATTAATAAAATACTGTGCATGGAAAACAAATTAACTTATACTAAATCTGTTCAATCACATATGTTTGAATTGTCTGAGTTACACATGAATTCATCTTAGATTGTACCATTAGATCAGATATGAACTCCTTAAAAATATTTGGACAGCTAAACACGACATGTAAGTGCTTGGTCTTCAGTACATGGTTGCTGCAAGATTTGAAAATTTAAAACAGATCAGTAACAGAGCTAAGAAAACACAGTATAAACTGTGACATCAGTAAAGTTGTGGGTTCAACTCCAGGTAATAAAGAGATTCTTGTTTAAGTTTCTAATTTCAATAAGTACAATTGCATACTCAGATCTGCAAGTTCCTGTTTCTACACCTCACTCATTAAAAAAGTTCTTTAAAGAAAAATAAGAAGTGCATGCTCAAACAACCAAATATTTTCCACATCTTTTTAGTGCAAATAAGTTCAAAAATTTTGCATTTCCTGGAAAAAGTTACGCATTATGGATGAGTTAATGTTACCAACAGAAAAGTATGTTGACTTTTTAGATGGTATGTTTTATAGATGTGATTATTTGATATGCAGGAAGATATTTTGATATTAAAGTATGAAACTGAATGAAATGCTTAGTATTTGCCACAAAGAAGAAAAAAATACACAACTGCTAGTAATTTGCATAGAAATTCTAAAAGCACTCATTATTTTTCTAAAGCCTTGTCTTTGTTTTATGATGTTTGGTTATTGGTATTCCACATCATAACATCATATAGTGCACTGGGAGTTAAATAGTTAATGCTCCAGGTCCGGGTACCTGTCCTGAAAGAGAAGAACTACTACATCCCCCAGAGGACTGTTTGCTGTTCTGTTATCATTCCCATTCAGAGGGAAAAGAGAAAAGGCCTTAGTAGATCACCTGATGGATCTCTTCAATCAACTGGCTTGTCTCTGTTGCATGTGCTATCTTGTCACAACATTAGAGTACAGCCTTTCGACATCCTCATTTAATTTGATTTGTTAGCTTTAATTCTAATTATATTGTATTAAATTGTATTGTAGTATGTTATCTTGCATTCCAATATCTTATTTAGTAAAACAGTTTGATTCTTTCAGATCATTGCCGCTGTTTTGTTTTTAGGCTCATTTCCCTATCCCTGTCCCCTTTTTCCCTTTTTCCAGGGCATGGATCTGTGGGTCTCTCTACCCCACTAGTCACAGAACCAGGCCAAGCCTGTACATCAGTCTTCAATATTTGAATGAAAATGTGAGATTGAATAAAATATTTCAGTAAATTCTGTATTAAACTAACTAACTAACCAACTAACTAAAGAAAAATATCAAGAAAATAAATCCTTTTAAATGTTGTTGCTTCTAATTTTGATAAAAGTGTGATCTCTCCCATCAGGACAGATGAAGAGCAGTAAATCGCCCACTCTACTTGCAAACTAAACAGAGAAAACCTGCTCATTGACCACCTAAACACTTTTAGAGAAAGTTGATACATCTCAGTTATTTATGTGGATAAATATCAAGAGAACAAGCCCAATTCACAAGAACTCCCAAGTGGTAAGTGCCTGGAACAGAGAAAACAATCACAATATCTGTTCACTTCCTAACAGCATGTGGGTTTGATAGAAGAATCTCTCTTGATAGCAAAGCCCATAATACATAGCTTGTAAAATGCTGGATAAGAATGATTTCTGAAGTTAGGGTCAAACTCATCCACAAGAGGGTAGCTGAATATAAAAACTTCAAAGTGGTATTTTAAGGATGCATGTGAGGCAATATCGTGAAACTATTTTCAAGCACTAAGGAAACATTCTGAACAATAATCTTCTGAAATCTCAGGAAAAAAAAAAAAAAAAGCAGCAATCATGGCTTTCTTTTAAAAGAAGTAAAAAAACAGGTATTCCACATTTCTGATTGTCATGCTAGAAAGTTAGTCCTATCTATGTCATGGCATAATAGTAGGCTTTCACAGTACATAAAAAAATAAGAATAAACCTAATACTACTATCTGCTACAAAACTTATCAAGTCCAGAATAGTTGGGTTTTGTATTAATGAAATTACCACACAAGTTTCAAAAGAAATGAATGTGTGGAACATATTTCAAATACCCCTATTTTACTGTGGAAATGTTTAGATTAACTTAGCCTTGAATACTAAATTCTTTAACTATCATAGAAATGGATGGCTGGATGGGTGGATGGATGGATAAATGGGTGGATGGATTGATGGATAAACGGAATCTTTATTCCTTACCTGAGATGTGTCTTCAGTCACCGCACCCAACTCCACATGTCTGGGTATATCTGAAGAGCCACATCAGGATATATGAAGAATTGTGGAACACAGTTGTAAAAATATTTTTGTAAATAGTTCACTGCAAACTTCATGGCCACAAGTTGTACCAGAGGAGATTTAGATTAGGTATAAGGAAAAGCTTTTTCTCTCAGAGAGTGGTCAGGCACTGGAATGGCTGCCCAGGGAGGTGGTGAAGTCACCGTCCCCAGCAGTGTTCAAGAGGCATCTGGATGAGGAGCTATGAGATGTGGTTTAGTGCTTGTCGTAGCAGTGGTAATGGGAGGATGGTCAAAGTAGATGATCTTGTAGGTCCTTTCCAGCCTTGTGATTCTACGATTCAACGTGAGGAAAACCTTATACACTGTTTGGCTGCCTGGAGCCAGACAAACACGTGTCTTGTTAGCAGCCTGTAGCTTAAAGTACCACAGTAGTTTTAAGGAAGCCTAATACCCTACTGAACAACCTACTGAACATAGATTATCACAACACATGAAGAATGCAGGAACACTTCTAATTGCATTAAAATCTCCTTTCAGTTTGAAGAACATGGAAACGTACAAATATAACGCAAAGATCTCAAATTCCTCAACTCTGTTGGTTACTACAGAAGCATTGCAGAACCTCATTTCTGTACTATGAGGGCTTTAAAATAATGTCCTGGTTTGGAGCTCTATCGCAATATCAGTTTTATTATAACCTATTGTCTCACTTCAATTTATAGGAGGGAGAGGAAATTTTTTGATACATGTATACCTGGTTGCTTGGTCCAACCCGTTTATTACAAATCTTAATAAATCAGGGAGATGGGGAAGGGGAGGCTGGCGACTGCTACAAATTAGGGTGGTGGGAAAGGGAAAGCTAGTGATAAGAAAGATAGAAAAGAAGCAAGAATTACATAAAGCAGGAATAGTCACCAGCGACATCCAGCAGTGTCCTGTTGCAGCAGCAGAGTGGCTGGCTTTAGGCAGCAAGCAGGTACAGTAACAGAGCAAGTCCAGGAGGAAGAGGTACATCTCAGGTAGCAGATCTAGGAGAGTCTGTAAGCAGGCAGGCATCGCATTATGAGGCATCTGATGTCAGGCACTTACCCTCATGGTTGTTCATTCCTTTTTTATCCTCCTTCTTCTGCCAATGTAGAGCATTCCTGGACGCTTGGGTCAGTATGTGCACTGCTTGTATTATCACAGTCTGACAAACAGTAACCCAGTAGGGCTGAAGATCTCTCTTCAGGATCTCTCTTCAGGAGTGGCTAATTCAAAATATTAAACTGTTTAAGTTCTGGTACTTGGTTTGTTTGATGCTTTTCCGGTTTTGTTTTTGTGCTTTTTTTTTTTTTTTTTTAATTTTGTGTGTGTGTGTGTTTGTTTCTTTGTTTCCTGTGGATCCTGACAAAGGTATTCTGACAGGTACAGATTGTTGGAAGGGTGGACTCTTGTGAAACAGTCATTTTTGGTACACAACAACATATAGTGACACAAAACCTCTTTAGAATAATTGCTCTTTGGTCTTAATATCAAAAAAATAGCATTCCCATCAAATCCCCAAGTTCAAAAGAAATAATGTTATCAAAACTTTTTAGAAAAGATTCAGTTGAAAATGTCTGCTATTGTACCTTTGCAGTAGAAATAAACTTTTTATTTGTCGTGTTCCTCCCTGGCCATCCTTGGGGATGTGAACAATCATTCTGACAGAAGGTGATCAGGGATAGGATTCATCTTACATAACTTCAGTCACCCATAAGTAAGGCAACTAGTCTAAGCTAGCACTCTCAGCTCCTTCTGTAAGACAGCAGATAGTAATAGGGGTACAATGAGCTCTGTCCCATCTCTCAGGTACTATTTTGGAGCAGCAGACCAGCAACACAGTTCCTTCAGATGAACCTTTGAGGGAGCAGAGATTATTAGGTTAGACAGCTGAAGTTAGTTGTCAAATCACCCTCCAAAAATGGATTAAATGCAGTAGAGCAGGTATTCCTAATGTGTACTGTGTCTTGTAGTCCTCACATGAATGCTAATAATCTTGACCCACTCTGTTGAATGGTTGAAGAACTCTAGATTTCAATGTTATGTAGTCAGTGCTTGGTCCTCTACTGATGTCAGCAGAAATTATTGTAGACACTGTTTTATCTTGGACTATCATAGATATCATAGGTTGTGTTTTCTACTTCCTGAAAATTCCCAAATTTTCTTTTATATCATTATGTAACTATTTTCAACAAAGCTTATTCTGAAGAGTAAAGGAGAAATGTCCATCTCTATAAGCAACTGCCAACAACAGTGTTGTTGAAAACATAGTCTCATCATCTTACACTGTCTCAAACTGTCCTTGGCATTTCTATTTTGACTTTTTGAGCACATAAGATGCGCATTATTAAGCTAACTCTTCTGGTTGTGGATACTTTACGAGTTTAGCACATCAGAAAGTTCCAACCTCTTTCTACGGGTAAGGTTGACAAACTCTAAATGAGGAACAAGATCAGGGTGCTCGGATCACCATACAAATTGTCCTTTAATGCCTCCAGGGATAGGGTATCCACAGCTTATCTGGGCAACCTGTTCAAGGACTTCACTACTCTCTGAGTAAAAAATTTCCCCTAACATCTAATTTTAATCTCCTCTCTTCTAGCTAAAACCATTATCCCTTGTCTTGTTACTATCAGACCATGAGAAAAGTTGGTCTCCCTCCTTTTATCCATTGCCCTTTCCTCATCTATCCGGCCAGTTGTACCAACATAAAAGGCATTTATACTCACTCATTTGTCATCAGAGAAGTAGACAAAAAAAATAAAAAAATGAATTCTTTTAGAGGATTATTGTCTCTGCTAGTCTTTTTAAAAAGCACTAAAATAAAAATAGCATCAAGACACTCCATATAGTGCTTGTCAATACATTAATAAAAGCTTGAATTTAGTTTGTTTCATCTATTTACAATGAAGTAATAAATTAAAATAGATAGCACCTGTACAGCACATCTGGGTGTTTTCAATAGCAGTTCATACAGGTGTAATTCTGCTGCATAAGCATTAATTATTGTTTTATTACTTTTAAAATTCTACAGTAATAAATTTTATTCTTAAACCAATTGTTTAGAAATTCTGTATGTATCTATACAGCTATTATTTATATTATTGATAAATTAAATTCTAACTGCTGATCATAAATCCAAATATTTTATCACTTCTAAGATTGTCTGACACAAAACTTTGAGCTACACTCTTTTGAGAGGAATGATCAAAATATCTTTTGTGACACTTTCGTATTCAATTCAGAGCATGGACTATTATGAAGCTTGTTTCAGAAATATTCTATTTCAGCTACTTTCATTTCTACATTAGCTGTTTTTTTGAAATGATGAACAAATAGACAGCACATTTTGTGTTAGTAAGCTTCTTGACATTTTTAAAAATACTCACTTCCCTTTATAACTTCTACTTGTTTTTGTAATAGTGACACTGAATGTTGAAGGCATCCAAAGAAAGAAACCTTTTAAAGTGCTGAGGGTGCTGGCAGAGGTGATTACTGAACCACCCTCTATCATCTTTGAAAGGTCTTGGCAAATGGAAGAGGTGCCTGAAGACTGGAGGATAGCCAGTGTCACTCCAGTCTTCAAAAAGGGCAAGAATGAGGATCCAGGAATCTACAGGCCAGTCAGCCCCATCTCCATCCCTGGAAAGGTGATGGAACAGCTTATTCTGGGTACCTTCTTCATGCAGTTGAAAGAAAAGCTTAAAAGAAGTAGTCAGAGTGGATTCACCAAGGGGAAAATCAAGTTTGACCAACCTGGTAGCCTTCTATGATGTCCTGACCAGATGGGGACAGAGCAGGGTATGTTGTGTACCTTGACTTCAGCAAGGTTTTTGATGCTGTCTCCCACCATATCCTTGTTATGAAACTTCGAAAATGTGGGATAGGTGAGCAGACGGTGAGGTGAATTGAGAACTGGCTGACTGGCAGAGCTCAGAGGATTGGAGTGCAGGTAGTCTTCTCTTCTATCCCTTCAGTGGCGGGGAAGGACTCTGAGAGGATCAAAAAAGCCCTCCTCATCAATAAATGGCTTAGAGGCTGGTGCAGGCAGAAGAACTTTGGTTTTTTTGACCATGGGGCAATTTACTCAGCTCCTGGCATGATGGCTGCAGATGGAGCTCAACTGTCTGCAAGGGGTAAAAGGATCCTAGCCCAGGAGCTGGCGGGACTCATTGAAAGGTCTTTAAACTAGGTAAGAAGGGGGAAGGGGACAAAATGAGGACTGCTGAGGTTCAGGTAGTTCAAGGTTCAATATTGAACTTGATGGGTGACGAGGGTGGAGTTCGAAGGGATGGAGTGTGGCAGGGGAATGCTGCCTCCCTGAAGTGTCTATACACCAATGCGCGCAGTATGGGAAATAAACAGGAAGAGTTGGAGATCTGCGTGCGGTCACATGGCTATGATCTCATTGCGATCACAGAGACGTGGTGGGAAGGCTCGCATGACTGGAATGTTGTCATGGAGGGCTATGTGCTCTTTAGGAAAGATCGGCCGGCGAGGCGGGGTGGTGGAGTTGCTCTTTATGTAAGAGAGCAGCATGAATGTATTGAACTCCACCTGGGGGAGAGTGGTGTAGCAGTGGAGAGCTTGTGGGTAAGAATCAAGGGGCGGGCTGGTATGGCTGACACCATTGTGGGTGTGTGCTACAGGCCCCCTGATCAGGAGGAGGAGGTTGATGAGGCCTTCCACAAACAGCTGGAAGCAGCGTCACGATCCCAGACACCGGTGCTTATGGGGGACTTCAATTATCCAGATATTTGCTGGAAAAGCAATGTGGCCAGGCATGCGTGGTCCAGACGGTTCCTGCAATGTGTTGAAGACAACTTCCTGATGCAGGTGGTTGAGGAACCGACGAGGAGAGGGGTACTGCTGGACCTTATTCTCACTAATAGAGAAGGGCTTGTGAGGGAAGTAAAGGTCGGGGGTAGCTTGGGTTGCAGTGACCACGAGATGGTGGAGTTCAAGATCCTGAGTGGAAGAAGTAAAGCAAAAAGTAGGATTGCTATCCTGGACTTTAGGAGAGCCGACTTCGATCTCTTCCGGGACCTACTTGGAGCTGTCTCATGGGCTAGGGTGTTGGAAGACAAGGGGGCCTGTGAGAGCTGGTGGGCATTTAAGCAGCTCTTCTTCCAAGCTCAGGATCGGTGTGTCCCTGTGAGGAAGAAATCGGGAAAGGGTGGCAGGAGACCTGTGTGGATGAGCAAGGAGCTCTTGCACAAACTCAAAGGAAAGAAGAAAGCCCATGAAATGTGGAAAAAGGGTCTGACTAATTGGGAAGAATACAGGAATGTTGTCAGGGTCTGCAGGGATGCGACAAGGAAGGCTAAAGCCCGCCTGGAATTAAATCTGGCAAAGGGGATAAAGGATAATAAAAAAGGTTTTTTCAAGTACATTAACAGTAAAAGGAAGACTAGGGAGAATGTGGCTCCCCTGCTAAGTGATGGGGGTGTGCTGGTAACGGGGGATGCTGAGAAGGCGGAGATACTGAATGCCTTCTTTGCTTCTGTTTTCAGTGAAAAAGCTCCCCCTCGGGAATCTGAGACCCTGGAGGTGAGTGAGAGGATCTGGAGAATGGAAGACCTCCCTTCTGTCAGGGAAGAGGTGGTCCGGGAGCACCTAGGCAACACCAATGTTCACAAATCCATGGGACCTGATGGGATTCATCCACGGGTGCTGAGGGAGCTGGCAGAGGTGGTTGCTGAACCGCTTTCTGTCATCTTTGAGAAGTCTTGGAGGACGGGGGAGGTGCCTGAAGACTGGAAGATAGCCAATGTCACTCCGGTCTTCAAAAGAGGCAAGAAGGAAGACCCAGGCAATTATAGGCCAGTCAGCCTCACCTCTGTCCCTGGAAAGGTGATGGAACAGCTTGTACTGGATGTCATCTCCAGACAACTGGAAGAAGAGGAGGTTATCAGGAGTAGTCAGCATGGGTTCACCAGGGGGAGGTCGTGCTTGACCAACCTGGTAGCCTTCTATGATTTTGTCTCTGGCTGGGTGGATGGGGGGAGAGCAGTGGATGTAGTCTACCTTGATTTCAGCAAGGCATTTGATACTGTCCCCCACGACATCCTTATAACAAAGCTGAGGAAGTGTGGGATAGATGAGTGGACAGTGAGGTGGGTTGAGAACTGGCTGACTGGCAGAGCGCAGAGGGTCGTTGTTGGTGGTGCAGAGTCCGGTTGGAGGCCTGTAACCAGCGGTGTTCCTCAGGGGTCTGTGCTGGGTCCGGTCTTGTTCAACATCTTCATCAATGACCTTGATGAGGGGATAATGGCCACCCTCAGCAAGTTTGCTGATGATACGAAGTTGGGAGGATTGGCTGACACGCCTGAAGGCTGTGTTGCCATTCAGCAAGACCTGGATAGGCTGGAGAGCTGGGCAGAAAAAAACCGGATGAGGTTTAACAAAAGCAAGTGTAGAGTCTTGCATCTGGGGAGGAATAATTGCATGCACCGGTACAGGTTGGGGGATGAGCTGCTGGAGGGGAGCTCTGCGGAAAGGGACCTGGGTGTCCTGGTGGATGACAGGTTGGCCATGAGCCAGCAGTGTGACCTTGTAGCCAAAAAGGCCAATGGCTTACTGGGGTGCATTAAAAAGAGCGTGGCCAGCAGGTCGAGGGAGGTGATCCTCCCCCTCTACTCTGCCCTGGTGAGGCCTCATCTGGAGTACTGCGTCCAGTTCTGGGCTCCCCAGTACAAAAAAGACAAGGATCTCTTGGAAAGAGTCCAGCGGAGGGCCACGAAGATGGTGAAGGGCCTGGAGCATCTCTCCTATGAGGAAAGGCTGAGTGAACTGGGTCTGTTCAGCCTTGGGAAGAGAAGACTGAGAGGGGACCTGATCCAGGTCTATAAATATCTAAGGTGTGGGGGGCAGAATGGCGAGGACGGACTCTTTGCAGTGGTGAGTGGAGACAGGACAAGGGGAAACGGCTGGAAACTGCAGCATAGGAAGTTCCGCACAAACATGCGCAAGAACTTCTTTACAGTGAGGGTGACGGAGCACTGGAACAGGCTGCCCAGGGAGGTGGTGGAGTCTCCTTCTCTGGAGATGTTCAAGACCTGCCTGGATGCCTACCTGTGCGACCTGCTGTAGGGAACCTGCTTTGGCAGGGGGGTTGGACTCGATGATCTCTGGAGGTCCCTTCCAACCCCTACAATTCTGTGATTCTGTCATCAGTGGTGCAGAGTCTGGTTGGAGGCCTGTAACTAGCGATTGGTGCAAGATCTGGTCTTGTTCAACATCTTCATCAAAAGGCTGAAAAACTTGCTTATAAGCATACTGAAACATGGAAATTTTTATTTTGACAAATATGGATATTATGTCTTTAGTTAAGATATGTGGGAACATGGATAGTATATTTGGAAAATGAACAACAATTTGCTGTAGTTGCTATTGATTGCAAAATACGAGTATTAGCTTCAAAACCATGGCTAACTTCAAAACCTCAGCTTTCACAGGTCCATTTCACAGGACATTTTTGTGCAGCTTTAGACATGGAATTATTCCTTGACTAATACAGCCAATGAAATTAATTTTGTTCCAAGAGATTTTTGTCTTTTTATTTTGTGTCATCTGATATTACTCTCATATTATCATCTAAAGTACTTGCTTAATCTTGACTTCAGAAAGTAATTCTATGTTTTTATACAGACATGCATATATGCTTTTATCTTTTTATCTAAGTTTTTGTCAACTGTAGAAACACCTAAAGCAATTCCCCAAATTTTTGTGCTACTGTAAACTTGTTTTTAATTTATCTATCTGGGAATGTCTTATTTCCAAGATTTTTTTTTATATGTCTGTAAGACCATCATGGCACAATATATTTATGAATCAGAACATAGTGACATTTTTCCCAGATGTTAATCAGGTTGTTTTTTTTTGTTTTGTTTTGTTTTTTGTTGTTGTTTTGTTTTTTTTTTTTTTAAAAGCAGATGTGTGTTGAGTAGATGGAGAATGTGGACTTCACATGAATGTAATTGCAACGAGATGCTTACAACAGCAGGAGCTTTAATCATGTTACAGACAAATAACAAATTTTGGAAGAAATGATACAATTATGCTGATCAAATATATGAAACAGATCCAAGACCTTCACAGTTTTAATTTATCAAAATTACAGTATTAAAATAAGCCAGAAAACCAATTTTTCTGAGGCAGTTCAAGTCAGATGAATCAAGAAATATGGATCTTAATGTGAGGAAAGTATCCTAGCTCTTTCTTGCATGTCTTACTTACAATGTCTTTTAGATTTTTATTAGCTTTGACTTCTAAAACAAATATGTATCTTTCACATAGCAATGTTGAAACTTCAAGTATGTAGCTTCGTTTTATACTGTTCTCCAGTTCATGGTGTTCTTGGTTATTATTCATATTGAACATTACAAGCAAAATTCTTTCAACTTACATTTTGAGTCTCCTTTCCTCATTGGGAAGAAAATTTCCATGTATTTCTAGTGTGCAATTTTGCATTACATGTAGAAGTTCTAAGCTTTTAATTCTGAGCAATAAATTTTGAGAAGTTGCTGACCATGATTAAAACTGAAAGGAAGTTCATCGCAAAATTTGAGTATCTTCAATCTAGTTCCATGTTCATGGCAGAATATGTATTTATTATTTTCAGATCCTTTATTTCATCTACTATGGCCTTTTGGGATAAAACTATCAGCATTATTTTCCTGAGCATCATAATTCAGTTTAAAAGATGTAGTATGTAATTTATTGCTGTTTCCTTCCTTCCTTCCTTCCTTTTTTTCCTTTTCCTTTCCCTTTTCCTTTTCTGATATAGGGGTATGAGTTATTGATCTTAGATTTCAGATATCTTTTTTTTTTCCTTTTCAGTAACTGAATGAATATGATTGATCAATGTATTTCAGATCACATACCCTTGACATTTTATTGTCACACAAGCAGTATATGATTATGTCAAACAAAAATTAACCATCATCATAATGCAGTCCAAGCTTTGCTGATATTAGCTCCCTAAACCAATATAGCTGTTCTGTAGAAATTTATTTTCTCAGAAACAGTGAGTATAACGAGCATAACAAGTATAACCAGATTTTTAACTCACTGTATTAAAAAGGAGATGAATGTGAAATAAAATAGCTGGACTACTGTATGGGAACTACTGAGTCACCGCCTGAACCTCTCATTGATCACCTGAGGCGAGCCATGAGTCAGCCAGAGGAGCACAGCTGAAGGCAATTCACCTGCCGAAAGGGGTGGAGCCAGGCTGCACCCCTCCTAGACCTATTTAAGAGCTGGCTACCAATGGGGAAGGGTCTTGTCTGGAGATCCCTCCTTCTGGTGTTTTGTGGTGAGCCCAGCGTAAGGGTAAGCCTTCCATTTATTCTCTCTTGTTATCATAGTCCACTTCACCTAATTCTTGTTTATTTTGTGATTTGTAGCATCTTGATATCCATTGATTATACAACTACCTATCTGAGAAACAGTTTTATTAAAATAACAACTTGTAGAGTTAAACTGAGGATAAACCAGAAAACTTTTCTGCATTCTGAAGTACCTAAATTAAGCTTGTTTGCTGTATAACCATTTTGGTTTGTTACATATCTTTTTCTCAAGAAAAAACTCTTAAAATGTCGGTCTTCTCCAACAGGGAGGGCAGAAAATTTCAGTAACATTTCAAATAATTCAGTAGCTAATAGAAAATTTATCTGTTTTACTTCTTTGGCTGTGTAATTGCTTTTGATTCCTTAATCTGTTCAATATTAGAAGGAGAATTAAACAGAAATCTCAGCTGAAGAGTTTCTATTGATCAAATTTTAATGAAATGCTCAACAGTTTCAAATAAATTGCTATATTCTTTAATGTCCTGGGAAGATGGAAAGTGAATAAAAGCTGTTTTCTGTCAACTATCAGGTATAGCTCATTTGAAAACAGGATAGAAATTACAAAATTTATTTTTATTATTTGGATTGAAAAATGAACACTCAGATTTTTCTTAAGAGAGAGAACTTTAGAAAAACTAATGACTCAAACATTACTGTGTTCCATTTTGATAAATTTACATTCCCAAGTAATAAAATAATACAACACAAAGTAGCAATTTATTGTATCACATTAAAATTCAACAATAAATTTCAAATGAAATATCTCTTTCCTACTGGAATAAATGATCATTATAAGATAAAACCAGAAGGTAGAGCCAGTTTATTTCACACTTTTCCTCTAAATATATTTCTAATATATTGACACATCTCTATTTTCTGAGGAAATATTTATTATTTTATTTTTACCAATTCCCTGAGTAATTCCCTGTTCCAAACAAGACAACTGAGATGTGGAAATTCGCATATATTTAAATGTGATGTATTTCTCTCCATTTTGAAATAGTATTTAGTGGAATTTAGGCTAATTGCTAGTATGTTATTTTCTCTACATTTTCTTTTGGATTACTTTCCTTTGAAAGATGAAAACTTTTTCGGAGATTTAGTATAATTTTAGAATAAAAAAGAGATTGTTATTTTTTGATTAGTTTTTTAACTAAACAATTACAAATCTTCCCAGTTAGTGAAAAATCAATGGAATCAGCTGAACTCAATGAAACTTTTACCATATGAATCACATCTACTTTCAACAGTACTAGAATTAAGAATTTAGAATTTTTTCTAAGTTTTATATTAATTCAAAAAAAATATATTTGAGGTGATTTTTTTCCAGTTTTAACTGGAAAGCTACCTCATCAAAAATTAATCTAATTAAAAATTAGAAAATTAGAAAAAAAATTAATCAAAAATAAGGAAAATAATAACTTTTTAAAAACAAAAAGGAAGAATATTTAAGTATTAAAATGCAAAAGATTTTATATCTATAAAGAAATATTTAGCCTTTAACTAGTGGACCTGGTATCACTTGAGAAAGCATTCAGCTTTCATTAGCTTACATTTTCAGCTACATTTATATTTCACCTGAAACTATTTACCCTAATCTACTTCTATGTTATCCCTCAAAACTCTTAAAATAAAGAAGCTTGACTTGCTCCTTCAGCTCCACCTCTTCCCACCTTCTTCAAATTCTTTGTCAAACAGTTCACCTGGGATTTCGTATAGCACCTGCACCTTCCAGTGTCCATAGCCACAGATGCAAATGTGTGAGCTCCCATTCTGCATGCTAAATTGCTGATAGCATTCATAGATACTTCCCCAAGAACATCACTGATAAACACGTTTTATTTAGCAGGGAATTGATTGCAATGTCCTTTGAGGCTAGTTCTCTTAGTTCTTTAGTCTATGTGATTATCACTCTTGCAAAGCAGTTGGAGGCTGCTGAAGTGTAAAATGAGACTGATTCACCCCATAATTCTATTGCAGACTCTGCTTGTTTTTCCTGTCTGTCAGGTGATTGGGGAAGAATTAATTCTCCTCAGTAACAATAACATATTTCATGGTTATGCAGAGGAATGGGTCAACTGTGTTGTAAGCTTTAGGTGCTACAATTGACTTGTAGCATGGCTTGTAAAAATTTTTGGCTTTAGAAATCTCTCTTCTTTATCATTAATAATGTTAATTGTAGTAGAAGCATATTATTGCACTCCACTTCTTCATTTGTCCAATAGGTTATCATTTTCAATGCCGTTTTGTTTTTACAAGATAGACTCAGTAAGTATGAGCTCTTCTAGGCTTCATTCTCTTATTCAGTACAATGTAAGATGTAGTAGGAATACTTTCTTCCCTAGTTGGAGAGAAGAAGCTCAGAAAAGAGCATCTCCTGTGACCTGGGCCCATTATGTAGAAAATGCCTAGTGGGAACAGTTCCCACTAGGCATTTTCTACATAATGGGCCCAGGTCCATGAGAACATCCTGAAAGCAGAAAATTTAAGATATTTTGATAGATACTAGACATATAATTGTCCATGAGCTAGTGTAACAAGGCAGGAAAAAGTCGTTTAACTATTTCTTCTACAAAGGCAATTACCACCACCTGATGTTGTAGCATTTGTTCCTGTCTTTCTCACAATGATGTAGTACTCCGAGTACACATTGAGGAAGTGGTGCATATGAATTATAGCTTCTTCTTGAATTCAAGGATGACTGAGACTTTTCTCTCAGAATCTTAACACTGCTACCCTAACCAAGCCTATAAAATATCTTAAATCAGACTTTACCATCCCTCCTGTGGAGGTGAAGCCTAGAGGTATAAAGTAATAGAATGAGAAAGGCAGAAAGATGGAAGGAAGGAAGAGAGAAAGAGAAATCTGACTCTACTTGACTTTTTTTCTTTGTCAAATATAAAATATGTATTCCATATCAAGAACCTCTGAAATCCTGTCTTGTCCTTTTATGAGATTTTTAGCCCATTCTGTTTAGGTTGGAATATCTTCAGTATACAACAAGAGCAGTAGTAGTAGTAGTAGCACCATTTGAAGCAGTTCTACAGTCTGCAGATTTTGAATATTGTAAGTATGGGTTCAATACCTTTTGAGATGAAGAAAGTCTGGAATGCAAGAATTCTACATGTGAGACACTTCCAGGGAAAATCAGCCTGCAGGTTAAAATATCTAAATGTAAGCCTGCATGTCTATAGATTACATAAGAATTTAAGCTCCACTTATTTTTAAGGGAGAGAGCAGTGAGTGCAACCTGGAGCCTTAGGATGAGCTGAATTTCTCTCCAGGCTTTCTTGGCTTTACTGACTGCATTGGCTCTCACCATTAAAATCTAGTTCACTTGTTGATAACATTGTAGATGTCTAAAAGTAAGTGTTTGAACCTGAACTGAATCTTACCAGATGTTTCTCTTTCGCCTTTTCTATTAGTTGTTTTAAAGTTAGCAAGTACATTCCTATTTGTTCACCATTCCAAATTATTTAACTTCTATAGGTTTTCAGGGGAACATGCTCTTCGGCTGTGGAGCCATTTCTCTTCTTATTCTAGACTGTGAAGCTGAATGTATTAGACTGCATTCTTTTTAGGAACCAAAACTATTTGCAAGACTTATGCATAAATTCAGTAGATTAGATTTCACCTTTATTGTGTAACATTCACGTTTAAAATAGAGAGTGGTAGCTTAAAGTGCAGTTCTGCTGACATATCTGCATTTCTGGTTGTTGTTTGTTTGTTGGTTGGTTCTGATTATTGTTCGTTCTTCTTTAAGTATCTATATTTGAATTTCCCTGCATCCTTATAATTCCTATAGAATGTTTACTTGGTTGCATACTTTTTACAGTTTCATTTGGTTTGTCTCTCTCTAGTGTGAGGTCCTGAAAGCAATGTTAATAGACCATCCTCCTCAGAGGAATTTGAGTAATTTTCTTTTGTTCCTTAAAGATTTATGATCATAATATTAAACATGAATAGCGAACTGAATTAAATAAATCACATCTTGATTGTATAGTTGTATGCTGATTCATTTATATGTGAGTACAGTGCTCAGAGACCCCAGTTTTAATTTCAAGTTTCTAATGACATACATAGGCAGGCAGCAATTTCAAACCTAGTCAAATCTAGGTGCAAGAAACCTAGCTCACTAGCAATATGAAGTTCTTCTGCAGTTTTTGATGAGGCTTTTGGGGATAGATTCAGTATAGTTTGTGGGTTATATCCATCTGAAATATTCAGACTACTTTAGGAACTTCATTTTGCCAAAGCAATGCTTAATAGTATAGTCAGTGGGCCTCAGTGGGGTAATCGAGTACACCTAAATCAGCAGTCCAGACTCCTTAAATAGACAATGGAGATTGGTAAGCCTCTCTGAGGGTCTACAAGTACATACTTTGGCTAGTAACCTACTTTTCTCCCTTGACTCCTTGGAGCATATAAACTTAAAGCACTGCTGATGTACTGAGAAAGGGGCAGTACAGAGCCAGCCAATTGGAAAAAACAGAACCAGTCTCAGCTGAAAGCCTGCAAAGTAACTCTTGCCTGAAACATAGTTTCTTTTTGGCATTAAAAAAAAATTGTAGTAGAGTATAATCAAATCACATCTACTTTTGTCCTTTCTCACAGAAATTGTAAAAAATTGACAATATAGAGAACTAACAAAGTAAGTGCTAATTTATCTTTAGTAATTAAATTTTAATTTTATTTTTAATTTTAAGAACAGCAAAAAATACCACTTTTACTTGGAAAAATACCACTTATCTTCTTACTTCTTCATCTTTATATATGGGATTTCTTCTGTCAGTCCTCTCTGCCAGCTGTTGGTCTTTCTGCTGCTCCACATGCTTTGCTGTGTTATTTATGCTACTTTCCAGTTTCATTCAGCATTTGACAGTTTTCCCATACTGTCTGTTTTTCACTCATACTGTGTACAATGATTCTGACAAACTTAACAGAGATTTTTATGTTACTAACCTTTTTTGATCTTCTTTCTTGTACTTCTCTGCTGTTTTAGTTGACTCTTTTCCTTGTGTGTGTAAACTAGACTTCAAACTCTCTCACAGCTAGTCTGTGTAGGGATCTCAGATGTCAGAAAGCTCAATTTTATTTAGAAATTTTGAGTGTAAAGTCTGTTAATTTCCAAGCATGCTTCTGTGAATGATAACAGGCTAACATCCTGTTCTCAAAGACTCACTGCTTGTCAAGTTATTTATAATGTTGTCTTCTAAATGTGCTCTTAGTTTACTTTAACTCTTTGCAGGTCTTAAAATAAAGCTGATAGTCATTATTGGTATTTTTAAGAAGTAAGATTTTGATATCATTTTAAAATTAAAAAGCAAATTAAGGTAATATTATTTTAAACTAGGTTGTTTTTTTTTTTCTGTGAAAGAAAGCAAAAGCATGATTCCAAATAGTTCAATAGAAATGAGTAATTAAGTATTCATGCTGTAGATAGTAAAGCCACCCAATTTTTTATGCTCCAAATTCTGCTCTATTACTACGAACATTATATCCAAAGTAGAATTCGGGTTTCTGCTTTTTGTGTTCCAGACGCTTTTCTGTTATGGATCTTAAAATGATGATCATGAATCTCAGTGGTGTTTGCAATCTTGCAGTAGTGATTAACAAAGGTCTGTTGCTATCCTGAAGTGCACTGAACTATGTAATTAAACTTTTTGTGTTTTTGTTCTTGAGATTGGAGATGAGCTTTGAAATAAGACTGGTTTGATTGAAAACTCAATGAAATGGTTGAGTTCTCCCAAGCCAAATCCACGTTCAACAACTTTGTTGTTTTAAGCTTAAGCTGAAACTTTGATGTTTAGACCTCAGTGCCAATATCGTCTTTAAACTTATCCAGGTTCCTACAATATGTGTCAATTGCACATTCATTTCCACTATCATTGAAAATACGAGAATGCCTTGGCCATGTTCATTCTGTGGATGGACATCAAGTTGAACATGAGTCAGTGATTTATTCTTGCAGCAAAGTAGGTCAGTGGTATCCTGGGCTGCATTATACAGAGTGTTGCCAGCAGGTTGACAGAGGTGACCCTTCCACTTTATTCAGAACTAATGAGATATTGTTGTGTCCTAAATTTCAAATCTTTAGCTTCCAGTACATGAGCATACTAGAAACAGTCCAGCCAGGGGCCTCAAAGATGTTTAAAGATGTCAACATCTGACATATGAAAAGAGATTGTTAAATCTAAGTGAAAAGAAGATATGGAGGCTGTCTTGCTCCAATTTATAGGAGGGAGAGGAGGTTCTTTTATTATCTATATACCCGGCGTGAGATTAAGAAGCAACGGTTCAAATGTTGGTCTGACCAGTTTATTACAAATCTTAATTAGGGAAATGGGGAAGGGGAGGAAGGACACTATTATGAATTAGGGTAATGGGGAAGGGAAGGAGGGCGATAGAAAAGATAGAAAAGATGAGACAAGGAGTCTTTATAGGCAGCAAGAGGGACATAGTCACCACCATGGATCCAGCAAGGTTCATAGTTCAGTCTTTGATCTTCAGTAGTAGTGGGTCATCAGGCAGAGTTGTTCTGTTGACGACGATGACGCACAACGATGACCATGGTGATGATGGCCCCTTTTCAATAGTTTCAGAGTGGTCGAGTCAGCTGTCTTTAGAGTGACAGCTCAAATCCAAAGTGGTTGAGTCAGCTCTCCTTGGAGTGGCAGCTTCTGGCTCTGGGATCTCAGCAGAAACTCCTTTGTTCCCATCTTCCGGGCCCTGCCAGCAGATAAGGGGGAGCAGGGATGCCCATCTGCATCCTGTTTTTCACAGAACACGATGGTATCATTCCCCAATTTTCCCACACCTAGCTGGAGCTATTTAGTCACAGGCCAGATCTTCTGCCAGTAAACACTCCTGAGCACTCTCATCCGCTCTTCTACAGAGCAAGCAGCTCTGGAGGAAGGGGCTTTCAAATGTTCCCAAAGCGATATCCATTGTCACATGGTTAGTACCCATTAGTTGCCTCCTCAACAAATCACTCAGTCTTATCACAAGAAATACCTCAGGAAGCAAGCTTTGAGCCAAAAAAACAAAGAAGGATTCTCACAGAGGCACAGAGGGATGTTCATGGAAAACTGTATTATTAAGTCTTACAAAGAGAAAAAGAAGGAAATAATGATCTTTCTACTTTAAAATATTTTTGCAAACCAAGTCTTTCTTAAGAAAAATTCTACATGTTATGGCAAGTTATCCATGCTGATATGATTTGCTTTCTACCTGTAAGAGAATAACACATTTCTCAGTCCAGAGTTTCCTTCATGCATGATATAAGCCTCTTTGTTAAATTTCATATGCACTTTGGGTTAAGTTACTAACATATGTACAGTTTAAAATATTTATCACAGAGAATCACATGGGGCTAGAAACAGACTCTGAAATGCTCTTCAGAACAAGTTAAGTTATTGCAAAAGGCATAAATGCTGCAGTATTATCTCTGTAAATAATAAGATTTTAGAAAGGAAGAAAGAAAAATATATATATTTTCTTGGCTAAATGTATTCTCAGTGGTGAAATAATCTTCCTTTAAAATTTGGAATATTCAGAAGTAATAAAACAGATTACATTTTATAAGCTCAAGTTCTCTGTGCATGCATGCTGATTCTGCCTTGCATCTATCGACATAAAAAAAAATTGTCAGCAGCATTCCTTAAAGGTCTCTATCTCTCTATTTTCTGCTTTTTTCCTCTGTTCAGGATTGACTGTTCAATTGATTCTGTGGTGTGACAAAAGTCAACCTCTAGAACACTAATTGAGTTAGTGCTTAATAAGATTTTACTTCTAAAATAGGTGAAGCCTCTTTAATATTAATAATAAAGGAAAATCACCTGTGAATAGTAACACTGATATACAATCATGCCTGAAGATTTAAAATGGAAGGATATAATGCACGGAAGCACAATTCTTATATGATGCCATCATATGATTTCAAACATTATAAAACAAACATTTCAAATATTATAGCTTTCTTCTATAATAAATAATATCTTCTATAATCAAATAATAGCTATAATACTGGATAAATGGTGTATCAGATGGAAGGTTAGAGGCTAAAACATGGCTCATCCTTCCTACACTGAAAAAGAAATAACCTCGAGAACATGGTCTTACTGATAACTTCCTTAGGGAATGGCTTTTTTACATGGTCTCTAAACAGTGTTGTGACAGAATGACTGCAGTTGAGCTCCCAAGTATGTTACGTCTCTCTTTGACAGGGACTTCCCCCAGAAAAATGGTAGATCGCACCTCTGTGTGCATGTACAAAATTGTTATTATTTATGTAATTGTACTTATTGTCAGATCATTAAGCCCACATGTTTAAAAACACATTAATCCCAGCAAGAAACAAACGTACCAATCAGTATAAAACCCCTATGGCATACATTCATGCACCAGAAGGAAAGACTTTAATGGACAACCAGAGAACCCTCTAAGGCAGAGGAAGTATACTGAATGATCTCTCTTAGAAGGACTGCTGTGACAGTGTTCTTTGAAAACCAGAATTGGAGAGCCAAAGAGGAAAGGCTCACTGTTGCCTCAGTCTTTGGAGAAGTTTCAGGAATTGTTCCCTCTCTCATTTTAGGTTGATAAAAGCCATGCTTCAAGGAACCCACTGGACTTTGCTGTGTGCTTTCTGTCTATAAAAGGTTATTCTATCTGGGCTTTCAGAGCACTGAAAAAGTCTGTGTTTGCAAGCTCTAAACAAAGATTGTGGTACCTAGTTGTGCTATAAAGACCTGGCACCTTGGCTTATAAAAGCTTTGCTGTAGCACAGAGCTACTGAATGGGTCGATCAGAACCCTCTCATGTTAATGCCAGCAGGCAGCAAGGAATGGCCCCTTCTGAGCTATGTTCTCCTGAAAACAGAGAGAACAAATCAATTTCACTCAAGGTTTTTCTTACCTTTTAGTCAGAATAATCACAGTGTTAATGCAAACAGTTGTTGCTGCTCCTCTAATAGGAAATATCTGACCACATTTTAATTGCATCATGTTTTTAATTTTCTTTTTTTTTTTTTTTAATGCAGTGTTCCCATATTAATCTGTTGTTGATAGGACTATCATGGCTTACTCCATCTTCTAATTTCTTTCCAATTATAAACGCAACTCCACTTCTGCTTGTGTTTCATCATGATATTAACAATAATGTTACAGTCCCCACGCTTTTCAATTGCCTCTTTTTCGTTCCCTTGACTGCTCATTGAGACTTTACATTTTCTCTCCTGCAGCTGACCTCACGTTCTTAGAACTCACTTTCTTCCCTCCCTCTCATTCACAGCACCCCACTGTCTCTTAACTCTTTTAGTCTAATCTCCGTGAGCTCAATTTTCAGAAAAGACAAGACAGAGAAAAGAAAAAATATACGGAGAGATCACTTTTATTTCACTTTTTGTTTTAAAAAGATTTACATTTCTTTTTATTCCTGCAAAGAACTGATAATTCTTTCAGAATAAGCAGAATAAAGTGATTAAGAAATCATATGCTGAGACACAGATATTAATGTTTTTCACAAAGCCTTGCTTTACTTAGCTTTTACACCAAGAGAATTGTATAAA
Source organism: Tetrao urogallus (assembly GCF_951394365.1). NCBI lineage: Eukaryota > Metazoa > Chordata > Aves > Galliformes > Phasianidae > Tetrao > Tetrao urogallus. The sequence continues at coordinate 177,346,751 of NC_136813.1, forward strand.
GCTGCAGTACTGTGAAAGTTGTGATGCTCAGCAATGAACTGGTGCATCTTAAAGAGCAGTGGTACAGACTGCCATCTCCAGCTGGCACAGGCCCACTCTCTGGGCAGGCACTATCTTGCCTTGGTTGGATCTGTACGCTTCTTGTGTTGTGAGTAGTGACTATCACTGCTCACAGTGCTATGACTTTCAGGAAATTGCTTTTCAGGATGGCTGTCGTAGCTATTCTAAGGACCTAGTGTTAACATGGAGATCAACACTGTATGGGAGTTCTGCTTTCCTTGTAGGAAGCGTTATAGGAACATGGCAAGAGAGCAAGAAACATAGGAATTCCTTAAGCATGCACAGACTTAAGAAAAAAAAGTCTTATAGATTTGTGAAAAACAAAATCAGGCTCTGAATACTGTCCTGCTTGTCTCCTGTCACTGTTACTTCTGATTCTCGGGTCTATGTAGTATAGTGGACTCAAGGCTTATTTTCCAAAAACAACAACAGAAGTTTGTCATTCACAGGAATTAATAAGCTTCTGAGAATCTCCGAATCCTGAGAGGGCTGGGTGTCCTTATATTCTATGATAACTGAGGAATACTGGCCTTTTCTAGTCAGTGTTCTAAAGCTCTGGAAAATATCCTTTGCAGATTTGCGCTAAAAAAAATCATTTCAAAAGGTTATTAAGTAAATAACATATATATATATATAGGTACAGAGATGTGGAGTTTTTTGGGTTTTTTTTGCTTCTGTAATTCAAAGACAGGAACTTGCAAATGTATGATAAAAAATTCTGAAAAGAAAACAAATGTCATGAAAAAGAAAAATAAAGACATACTAAAAACCAGGTGGTTATATGAACAAGTAAATGAATTTTATATAAGAAAAACAAATTATATTAGGGGAATGGGAATAAAAAGTCCAAGATAAACATGATGCAGGAAAAGAAACTATGCCTTGAAACACTTATGGAAATAGTAAATAATTTTACAAGATCAATATTAATCATCCTATCTCATCCTTTACTTCTTAAACTATATTTAAAAGATAAAAGCAAGCAGATCAATTTTGAATCATTTTTATGATGCATTATTAAATCAGTTAAATCTGTTTTTTGAGTGTCCAACTTATGAAATATGTAATGCAGTTTATGTATAAAAATCACAACTTTTCTTTTTTATATTTTTCATGAAAACACACACACACACAAAAGAAAGCAACAAAACCATAAAACTGTCAAGTTAGACATGCATGCCCTATTGCACATTGGAAACTGATGATTGAGTCTGAATACCTGGAGGCAGTCACCCCACTAGAAATCGTCTTGATGCTGCCCATGTATGTGGTTTCAGGATACCAATCATGATTCCTCAGATAGTGACTGTGTAGCATACTAAATTTCTTTACTAACCATGATTGAATTGAGTTATATACAACAAAGACAAGAATAAGTTAAAATTCCTTTACATAAAATATACCTGAGATGTGCAAGCCACGGTCCAATGTTTTAGAGAAGTAAAGAAAAAAAAGAAATAGAATCAAAAAGAATAGAAAAAATCATGAAGTTTGAATGACTAGTGACTAAAGTATAATTGTTTGGTTATGACTTCTTGCTCTATATATCTAAACTGGCAGCAGTAAGATGTTATAATTCCTATTTCATTCTCCATAAAATGTCTACAACACAAATATTCTTATATTTCCTAATACCATGATAGGCAGAATCAGGCAATGCTACAGGCTTGGGACTGAGTGGCTGGAAGCTGCACAGAGAAAAAGGATTTGGGGCTGTTTGTTCATACTTGGCTGAACATAAGCCAGCAGTGTGACCAGGTGGCCAAGGCGGCCAATGACATTCTGTCTTGTATCAGAAATAATGCAGTAGCAGGAGCAGGGAGGTGGTCACACTAGGCACTGGTATGGATACACCTCAAGTGCTGTGTTCGGTTTTGGGCTCTTCATTACAAGAAAGACATCAAGGCCTTGAAGTGTGTCCAGAGAAGGGCAACAAAGCTGTGAAGGTTGTGGAGCACAAGAATGTTTGGAAGCAGCTGAAGTAACTGGAATTGTTTATAGTCTGGAGACTAGGGAGCTCACAGGAGATTTTATTGTTCTCTACAACTGCCTGAAAGGAGGTTATAGTGAGGTGGGGATCGGCCTCTTCTATCAGGTAACAGCACTAAGATGAGAGGTAATGGCTTGAGGTTGTACCAGGGAAGGTTCAGATTGGATATTAGGGAAAAGTTTCTTCTCAGAAGTGGTGAGGCATTGAAACAGGGTCCCTTGGGAAGTGGTAGAGGTGTTTAAGGAAAAGGTAAATGTAGTACTTAGTGACATAGTTTAGTGGGCAGTATCGTTGGAAAGAAGACAGTTGGACTAAATGACCTTAGAGGTATTTTCCAATCTCAATAATTCTGTGATTCTCAAGATCAACTTAGTTAATATTAGAGTAATAGTCTTAATCTTCTGCATTAGTCATTTGAGATGCATTATAAGATCAATTCCTGCACATGGGTAGGGGCAGTTCCAAGCATGAATACAGTCTGGGAGAAGAATAGCTTGATAGCAGCCCTGAGGAGAAGGATTTGGGAGTATTAGTTGATGAAAGATGCAACATGAGCCAACAGTGTGCGCGTGCAGCCCACTTGTAGCCCATATTCTGTGTTACACCAAGAAAAGCGTGACCAGCAGGTCAAGGGCAGTGATTCTACTCCTCTACTCTGCTCTTCTGAGACACCACCTGGATTACTGCACCCAGTTCTGAGGCCCCCAACACAAGAAGGTCACGGAGCTGTTAGAGTGGGTCCGGAGGAGGGCCACAAAGATAATCAGAGGGCTGGAGCACTTCCCCTACACTGACAGGCAGAGAAAGTTGATGCTCTTCAATCTGGAGAGGAGAAGCTATGGGGCTACCTTAGAGCAGCTTTCCAGTAACTGGGGGTCTACAGGAAAGCCAGGGAGAGATTTTTTTATAAGGGCTTGTAATGACAGGATGAGGGGAAATGGCTTGAAACTGGAGGAGGGTAGATTTAGACTAGATATTAGGAAAAAAATTCTTTATTATGAGGGTGGCGAGACATTCAAAGGTTCTGGATGTCCCCACCCTGGAAGCATTCAAAGCCAGGCTGGATGGGGCTTTGAGCAACCTGGTCTAGTGGGAGAAGTCTCTGCCTACAGCAGGGGGGTTGGAATTGGATGATCTTAAATGTTGCTTTGATCCCAAGCCATTCCACGATTCTATGATCATTCAAGCTGTATTTTCCTTTGAGAAAAGGAGGTGAACTAGTATATTTAGAATTAAGGATAACATTAGCGAAGCAACACTTAATCCTTAGTGAGAGAGACAGGCAACTCAGACAAGTAATACTGCTAACTATTACAGCACTTCCTAAGACTCTCTCACCCTCACACAAATAGTTGGAACCAGGACTTCATGAGAGTTAAAAAGAAAGCAAACTACTTGCATGCTAGTCAGAGTCTAATGCTATTGATCTATTTCAACATACTAGAGACTCTAATGGTAAATTCTGAAGTACAAAGTCAGCTTATAAATGGCAAAAAAAAAAATTAGCCTGAAATATTTACTCTCTGTGTTACTAACATCATTTATTCTATATTAATTGGTGCAGCCTCTTCTGTGCCAGATGGTCTATTGCAGGAAGTAAGCATTACCCTTATGGATTTATCCAAGTTATGTATTTGGGGTTTAGATGAAAGCATTTTAAATTTTTTTACTAGCTAAGCACCAAGAATAACATTTGTCTTCTTAATGCTACTGTTGAACACAGGTAACAACATGACAGCTGTAAATATGCTGGATTATAAGCAAAGACATTTATGACATATTTATGCAAATAATGTCTATCTTTCCATATGCAAGTAATATGAGGAAGGCTATGGCTAAAGTATTGCCATAAACATATTTCTGATGCAACACTATTACAGACAATACATGGTTTCCTTCCACTGTGTATATACTGCCTGAAAGCAGTATGCTGATCTTCTGCCAGTTACCGTAATACAGCTGATCAGCTGAGAACCAGACTCACACAGGCTACTGACTGATCCCAGCATAATCATATCATGTCAATCACACCAAGAGAAGTGCCTTTGGAAAATGGTGGGAAAAAAAGTACTCTTCAATTCAGCAAGAATTTGTGCTAGGGAAGGAGGATGAAACAGACTGCACCTTTGAGTGTTGGTAGCCACTCAAAGGGCAGAGATATTCCTGAAAATCTAAGATTTCAGCCAGTTATCTGTGATTCTATAGGTTGGTAAATTTTTGATGGTCCCTTTTTAAACAAGGAAATTAAACAAAGTATCAGTTTACTTCTTATATTGTAGCTAAAAGCTCCCAACATAGACTTTTTATTAATTACAAGAACACAGCACATAATGTGTGTGATAAGGAGATCAAGAGCTGGAGGCTCTGTGCAACTTAAAAAGTATGATAAAAGGTGAGATCTCCTGCCAAAGGAACTGCAGTGAACCTAAACAGGAAGGTAAGTGTAAAAGGAAAAAAAAGATGCCATTGTAATCAACTGTCATTGAATAGCTACAGCTTGATTATTTCTACTATCTTATACTTACCTCAAAATATGCATCTGCTTCACTAAGTGACTTGGGCTGGGCTGGGGTTAGCAAAGGCAAGAAATGTGAATGAGCATTCACTGTCTGCTAAACAAAGTGATGATTCATGAAATTTAAAGGTCTCTAGGCCCAGTTAAACTGCATATGTAAGTCTTGCGTATCTGGCACACACAATATGCAGAACTGCTATAAGGCAATTACTTAAGTATTAATCAGCATGAATAATTCTGGTCTTGTATAACATAAAGCCATACTAAATCACATAAAGAAAATGAGGTATATTTCCAGATCCCTGATCAGCAACATCCGCTAGCAAGCAATGTCTACTTTTTACAAAAACTCTGATGCTCTTTATATCTTCTAACTCTCTTAGGAGATACAAACTATTTCTATAACCAAGCTCCAAAAAAAAATCACCTTTGTATAGGTCTGTCATTTTTCTGTATGCACTCATTGGTCACTTTTGGATGGCATTCAGTCTGGTGTACTACAATGATCTTAGCACTTTATTCAGATAAGCTTTGTTATTTTAATTTCGATATTTCTTTTTCCTTATTTATTTATTTTTCCTTTGTTTCCACTCTTATCTAGCACTTAGAAGCCAGGACAGTTACTCCAAAGAAAAATAAAAAGCATTATTGTATTCTTTCTCTTCAACATTTATGCTTTTCAATATATAATAAATATTCAGAAGTGCTTGCTGTCAGGAAGACCAACCTTCTTTAGGAACCTCCTTATGATGCTAAGCAACCTGTTATTTTCATCAAAGGCAAAAAATCTCTAGAAAAAGCCCAATGACTTGGTGTGTGGGTGTGTTTCTGTGTTGCTACTGAGGTCCTTCCTAGGATAATTCCCAGAGTTCCTAAGCAGAATATATACGTGCTGTTTATCCCTTCATGGGATATACAACACTATCTGTTAATAGACCATCTGTAAAATATGAATATCGGTCATAGTAACTGCTCCTTGAAAAATTATCCTAAAATGGTTCACAAAGAAAACTACATATTAATCTTTACTATTAATTGTACTGCTCAGAAATTTTGCAGACACATTCCAAATCCAGTGTAATAACTTTAAAATAACTTCCTAGTTATTTTAAAATGTTAATTCTTGGAGTTTCTTTTTTTTTTTCTTAATCCATTTATATGATATATTTTATATTGTAACTCAATTACAACTGACAAAATTAAAAATTCAAAACTTGTAACATTATTTCTTAGTAACGAGATACCATTCATTTATCATCACTGTAAAATCTTTTAATACTTCATGGCTTCATGGCCAGTGCTTTATTGCCTTTTCTTCTCTATTAAGAAAAGGCATTTCATATTCTTTCGTCTTGTGTCTACCAGCATTAAGTCAGGAGAAAAAGAGTCAAATTAGTGGACATAACTTTGTTAAGCATGCAGTTTATTTCAGCATCAAGTTCATACCCAAAAACAAGGATGCAAATTGAAATGGTGTGGTCTAAATTTAATACATACTTTTTGTCCATGATTTCACTGGTGTAAATATATGGCAAATTATATATTTATGGAAACAAAAAACTTATTTTTCCAATCCCTATTCTTTCATCTTCTCCTCTTCACTCAGCAAAATTCCTTTAGGAAACAAGATACTCTACTGCATATATTTATCTCCCTGGAGAGACCGACAAAAAAAAACATGTGACAGATGTTAGTCACACTGCTTAATGCACGACTGGAACACATTCAGAAACTATGTTGATGAACATGATATAAATAGTCTATAAAGAGCAAAATCCCAAAACCTTTCCTCTGAGAAAATGTCTATTATTTTCAATTTAGACTATTTAGACTATTTAGACTTTTGCCTGGAAAATGATTAATATGGGCTGATTCCCATACTATAGATTTCTTTAGTGTATTTTTAAATATGCATAATACCATCATTTATGTTACTCTCCAACTTTGCTCCCAAAAAACTTTTCCCTTTTTTTCTGAAAAATAAATGATTTTTTAAAGCAAAATGTGCTGATAAATAGCAGCTTTTCAAGTAATAACAATCTTGAAATTGATACTAGCCAATGACTTCATGCTACCTGTTGGTCAGAATGGCTGTATGAGATCAGACCAAAGGACATACAGCTGAAGATCCCATATATCTCTTTTCACCCTCCATTCCTGTTTTACCTATCCCCTCATTCTTTCTTCCCTTGACAGAAGAATCCAAGCTCATCATTTGTGCCTCAGTTGTCTCCTATTTGAAAGCAAATTCAAGCCTTTAGTTTTTTCTGTTGTTATTGTTTTAATTATCATTTTGTAAATCGTTTCCTATTCAAATGTATCTCTTTGGAAATGATGTGAGGTTGGGGCAGGGACTCACTGCATGGGAAATTTTAAATGTGAATTGTGATTCATGATTTAGCTTTGTCATGTTCTCTGTTGAGCTTTGCCTTGCTCTCTGTTTTCGACATATCCTTTTCCTTCCAGTTTGTAACATTGAGTTTGTTTTTATTTTTATTCTTTGTTATTTTTCTTTTGCTTTTTTGTGACATTTTTTGGGAGGAACTCTTATTACCTCAAGATTATTACTGTCTCGTGATTTTGCATTTTTGTTGTTGTTTTTGTTTGTTTTTGCCTTGTGCATCATTTCACATCTTTCTACACTGAATTTCATTTGTCATTTTGTATCCCAATCAGCCTTATAGATGTTTGCCACAATTCCTTGCAGTCAGGCTGTGTTTTTTTTTATTCTAAATTTATGTAGTATTAAAAGTAGACTTACCCAACTCTCTAAAAGAGGTCTTTTCTGGATCAATCATGAAGACTTGAAGTAGTGTAAATCTCAGCTACATGTAGAATAGTATACGGACCTCCCTCTTTGACAATAATTAATTATTTTAAAATTTTTCTTCTGTCTCTTTACTAAATTTTTTTATTAATGGAAAATTTCCCTTTGGTATCTGTGACTTCTCATTTTCTTTAAGAGGTTTAGAAGATGTCTACTATCAAAAGTACTTCATTCTTATTTTCAAGTTTGATAAATTTGTCAACAAAGCTAGAAGATTTACTTCAACAGAAGTTCCATCAGGAGTCATGCTGATGAAATAGCTTGTATTTACCCAGATGTTTGCTAATTGAACAATATATTTTGGCTACTGATTTACCTCATACAGAAGTCATGTTAGAGAAACTTGCTTCTGCAGTCTCCCAAGAAAGCCTTTGTTATATCATCTGCTGCATCTACTGAGACATGCTGAAAGATTTCAAAGAACATGGAGGAAATTCTGATTACACTTTGCTAGGAAGATTCCAAGCATTTACCTTCCCAACATGAAATTTGATTATCTAAAGATTGACATGTAATAAGAGTAATAATTCACTGAATATTTTGAGCATTGTGTAAATTGCAAAAGATTATTGCTGTCACATCTTGATTCTGAACTGTTTTTGAAGTAAAGTGACTGTGATAACTCTATTTTGTGCTACACCCACATCCCATATGCTGTCCAGTAATTATACAAAATACAGAAAGCAGAGCAACCCTATATGATTTGCTGCTAAAGTTTTATACATACTGTCCTTGAAACAGGTATCTAGACACTACTAAAATGAAAGCATCTCTAAAGAGATGCTAGAGCAGCTTTTCAAGTGGCTGATTGTATGCAGAATTACAGATCTGTGCAGCGCATGAGAGCTATCGCTGTCACTGAAAACCATGTTAGGTGCCTATGAGCTATTCTAGATCCTTCTCCACTATTCCTTAGTTCCAGAGAAGGAAGAGGAAACCATGTTCTTGATTCTGGTACAACATTTTACCCACATTAGTATACTGTGTTCAGACTATAATTGTCCAACTATTTTCACTTAGAAGGCACAATTTGAATGCTGAAATTCTACTAAAAATACACATTCTATGATACCTCAAAAATGCTAGTTCTTCCTCTGCTAGGAGGATAAAGAGATTTGTGACATGGAAAGATCCCATTCCTACAGATTTTTCCTTTTCTAACAATTCATATTGAGTGTACTGACATCTTGTGGCTGGATATCTGAAATGTGCCATTGTGTGTCAAAGTGAGGTAATTAATTCATGGCATGCTGGGATCTTCCGCTCTTGTAGGCTTCTGTTAGAAGCCTCATGTTGAAGAACATCTTGAAATTGATTATATAGAGTTCCTGGGTTGTAATTTTTTTTCATCTCAAACCTCATTATATTGGGGTGCATTTATTTTGTTGAGCCCAAGACAAAAGCCAGAGCCATGAGTATAAGAATTCTAGCATGTGCTTGGCAGAGTGAGTTGCTGTCTTTGATTGGTTCTTGGCTTTCGTTCACGGCCAGATGTGAGCAGAAGGAGGGAATGTTGATCTGCTTTTTTTTTCTTTTGGCTTTTTTTTTTCAGTAAATAGAATGAAGAACTATGCTCCAGTTCTCTGGGGTTTTGTTTGTTTGCTCTTTCTAATAAATTAATTCCATGCAAATCCCCATGTCTCATCTTTTTAAAGTTTAAAGATGACTTTATCGTTGATGTCTTGTAGCTATTCTTTTATGCACATTTCTCCTCTTATGTTTATAGTATCCTTTCTACCTTACAACCTCCATGTTCTAAAACCTGTCAAAGATAGTTCCATGCTGAAGACTCAGCAGACAGTAAGACTGGAGATGTCTCTAGAACATAGTGATTTATAGACAGTAATGCAGAATCAACACCTCTTTGGGTATTAACACGATACCTCTGAGGATAAGGGGAGATGTTCTGCAGGTTATTCCCAACTCAGGCATAAGTACTGGCATCCACCACAGTGGATAGAGATAGGCACAGTAAGAGACTCTATGCATACAATCTGTCTCTCTCTGTTTGTGGTTGTGATTCATTTGTGCCAGCATACACTTATGAACAGTGTGCTCCAGTATGTTGTTAAACAAGAAATTGTGTACATAGTTTCTGCGACTTGTATATACATCTCATAAGAATAGAAGGGCTTCAGTGATGTTCTGCCCGTATGGCAGATCAGCATATATTAGTTTCCTTTTACTCTGGTAGCCCTGAAGAACCATTCACAGAATTTGTTTAGCCAACACTACAGGAATTTTCTAAGCAGGAGAGGAAATATACATATGTTTCATAAAGGTTTGATGAGATTTACAACAAGGTGATGTATCAGAAACTAGAAGAAAGACAATATAATCAAAATATGCTGTAGGTTCAGCGTAATATCAGTCTAAGTGCAAATCTTGTAGAAATTAACTTGTTTTAGTTTCAACTTGGATAATTTTCCATAGATTTCCAAAATAAGTTAATTTTCCTCACAATATCTAGTATGATACCATGTTTTGCATTTAGGAGAAAAAGTAGTGCTAATAGCACACTGAATTGTTGCTGGGCAGTACTTACACTAAATCAAAGATGTTTCAGCTTCTCACACTTCCCTGCCAGCAAGGAGCTAGGGTTGTGCAAGAAGCTGGGAAGAGACAGGACCAGGATAACTGACCCAAACTGGCCAAAATAACGTCCCATTCCATTTGGTGTAGTATCAGAAAGGAGTTGTTGTTGCTGCTCAGATACTGGCTGGGCATCAGTAAGTGGGTGGTGAACAATTGCGTTGTGTATTATTTGTTTTGTATATTTATATATGTATATTTATTATTGTTATTTTCCCTTTATTTTCTGTCCTATTAAGTTACATTTACCTCAACCCCTGAATTTTATTTTTTTCTGATTCTCTTCCCCATCTCACTTGTGAGAGTGGTGAATGAATATCTGTGTGGTGCTTAGATGCCTACTGGTTAAACTACAACACTTGTGAAGGACATTTATTATTGAGAATATAAATAGAAGATAGTTTACTGATCTGAGAATCTTCTTCCTTTTAGGCCACAATATGTTACTATGAATAAACACAGGAAAAATATTAATGCCTCCAAGAGATTTTCTAATGCAAATGGTTACAATGTCACAAGTTATTTCAGAAAATTAAGAGATAAAGTTGATTCTGAGATTAAAAAAATAAAAAATAAAACAATTGACATTAGATTCTCTCTCTCTCTCTCTCTCTCTATATATATATATGTATATATACATCCCAGCAAAATTGTTATTAGTCATGAGATACTAAACTTGGGTGTTTTCATTGCTGATTGATTGGATGATTAAGAGCAAGGATGTCTAATATGGAAACAGTCAACTGAGAGACAGAATATCCAGACAAGTTCACTTGAATTACTCTCTACAGTAAACGGTTTGGTTTTTTTAGACTATGCAATTAAAGAAGTTTTTTGCTTTTACTTTCTATCTATATAAGCATCAGGAAATTTAATCTATATCCTGACAAACATGTATGATCACAAGCAAAATAATCCTAATTTCAAGAACTTCTTTCAAGATCCATGAACCACTTGAATTCTTTTAGAAGTTTAACAAGGTTCATGTGAGATTGCAGTCATTTTCATATGTTGTAGAAATCTTTGTCTTGGGAAAATGAAACGTATAAACACAGAAACAATAGTTTTAGAAGTTGTTTTGTAGGCATGTCTTCTTAACTGCTTTATTAAAGTTACTGTATTAAACCTTTTATCAACTCTTTATAACCTTTATCAGCTAAAAATGTCTACTTCTTTTATGATGCACAAACCATAAGAAAAGGAGAAAATGCGTCTTTTCCTCTCTTTGCCAATATTTCATTGAGTACTCTTCATTTCTTAAGCTTTGTGCATTAGTTTAAATCATGTCTTATATTCTATTAATATTTACTTCAAGGATTTAAAACATATTTTTGGAAGTTGGCCCTCTAAAAGAAATAGTAGTTGAAAATTCCAGCACATCCTCAAGAAATTCATACTACCCTGAGGCTATGCATGCTGAAGTGAAACCAGTCATATCAATCCAAGTTGTGTCACACCTGGTGAGCTTTTCCTGCAGTCCTGCAGCACTGAAGAAAAACAATTTTTGAACATTTTTCTGCAGTTTTATAACCGGTTCCAGTTAAGGAAGTATTGACTCTACCTGCACTTACAGCATTGATAAATGTAAGTGCTATGTAGAGGTGGCTGGCTCTGTTTGTTCAAACAGAGAGATGTGGCCATACTATTCAGAATATTCTTTTCTGTTCTGCAAATTAAATACTCACAGATTTCAGCTTCTGCAGACTGTTGGTACTGTTTGTCCTGACCTAACTTTGATGGGACCTGGTGAAATCAAAGCCATAGATTTTGTGCTTCTGCTTTCTGCCTCTAGTAATTCCCCTACAGCATCAAAAGCATTAAAACCCTAAAAGAACACACTTTTTAAAATAAAAAGCAGGAAAAAAAAAAGTAGAAAAAAAGACTCAGATAATGAAAACTTGCTTGTAAACATACTTTGTTATTTTTATCGTTCTTCTCAACTCATTGACCTTCTGAGTAGTATCAAATATATCTGACAATTCTATACCAGAGGTATCTTTCTTTTACGAGGAATGCCCTCTGAAGTCTTTCTGCTACCTGCTCTCCACTGTAGTTGTTTAATATACTGTTGTGAACTTCAAACTCTTACTTTTGACTATTAACTAACTGCCATATCCCCACAGTGTTTGACATACTATGCCTTAAGTATGCTCAGTAACTCCCTCAGGGAATGAAGAGTCTCCCTTCTCCAAGCAAGTAAGACACCCAGTTGCTTCATTAAAAGAACATAAAAATAACTACGAAAGAAGGTATGTTTTTTGCCTGTTTGCAGACACAAGAGGGAGAAGGATGAAGTTAGTATCTGGGAAGACTTTGTGAACATTGTGCATACACTTGTTATTGTACATTCCAGTACAAGCTGAAAAATGAAGGATATGGAAATCATCTTGCCTTTCAGAAGTGCCACGAGCTTTCCTAGTACTCTGGGCAAGCTGTAGGGTGTAGGTGCAGCCTGACTTCTGTAAGAGCACTGGTGATACATGCTGAAGGAAATCAGTTTCCAAGCATAAGACGTTTTTGAGAGGTGCTATTTTCAATCCTTCACAGTGCATCCAAATCAAACCCAATTTTCCCTGCAACACTTCTGTGCACTACTACTCAATAAGCTATAAGTATCTGCCTATTTCTAATTTTCTAGGTTTAGCTGATTCATTAGTACAGTTCTTCAGCAAGTAGTCATAAGGCAGTTTATAACAGGAGAAGTCAATTTTAGTTTTCTTATATTCCAGAGGACTGAACAACATTAATCCAAATACTGCATAAAAATAAACAAATTGCAGGTTTAGACTGGATTTGGAAAATTTATTCTTCAAGGCAAACATTTCAGAGAAGTGAATGGTGAATGGATGAAAGAAAAGGATTTTAGAAAGTAGTATTTAGGAATCTACTGTTAGAATAAAAGTAACAAACATTTATTAGTCTGAGCTGTACAATAACCAGTAACTTCAGACAAACTGCCTTTTCATGGCAATTGAAAATTTATTGAAGAATTGAAAATTTGTTGAAAGAATTGAAACAGAAGACTGAAAGAAATTTTGCTTCTTAATGAAAATTTTTACATGGCAGAATATTAAGTTGTAAAAACATGTCCTCAGATTTACTTCCTGGTATGACCTGGCTCAGCTGTCTTTCATAGAATTGCTTAGGTTGGAAAAGACCTTAAAGATCATCAAGTCCAACCACAACTTAACCATACTACCCTAACTCTAACAAACCCCCACTAAATCATGCCCCTGAGCACTACATCCAAATAGATTTTAAACACAACCAGGGATGGTGATTCAACCACCTCCCTGTGGAGCCCATTCCAGTGCTTAACAACCCTGTCTATAAAGAAGTTTTTCCTGATATCTAATTTAAACCTCCCCTGATGCAACTTCAGGCCATTTCCCCTCATCCTGTCACCAGTGAGAAGAGACCAACCTCACTCTCACTTCAATCACTTTCTCCTTTGGAAAATCAAGACAGAGCAGCGAGCCACGAGAGATCCAGTCAGCCACTCTATCTATCTTCCCTCTCAGTCTCAGGACAGAGGAAGAAAGGAATTTGTGGGTTATGACAGTATGTTTCTCTTGCTCCCCTCCACCATCTTCCTTCCCTTAATTCCCTCCTTCCACCTATCATGGCAGACATCTTTCACCAGTGGCAACAATGAGCAACAGTACTCATAACACTTGTTAAAACAGATTATGATTAGAGACAGCTGAAGACCAATTGAGCATGTGCCTAAAAAAAAAAGAGCAATTTCTGACTATTAATCAATCATCTTAGCCCATAAATAGTGAGCAGCCCAAGAGCCTCCCCCACTTTGAGATTTCCTACACAGCAGTAGGCTGTAGAGCAGGATCTCCCCTTGTATAGGGATACCTTTCAAGGTTACGACTGTGCAGAGATCCTATGGAATTGCCACCAGGATCACTGTTAGTCTCAATGACAGTATTTTGAAGAAAATAATCACCATTATATAATTCCTTCTGGGAAAGGGAAGAAAGGAAAGAGATCTATCTCCATATATGGTAGATACAAAACACAATTTCATTCTGAATGAATCTGTGATGAAGTAGAAGTTAACTCTCAGAATGACAACTGAGTACATAAATTGAATGAAAATGACTAATTGGTGTTAGAAATACTTAAGAATGTTTCAAGGAAGCTAAAGACTTGCATGGGCAGCCTACAGGATAGCATTTCTCCTCTTGTCATCACTGGCATGTTCTGTATAGGAATAGAAATTTTTCTTTCTAGTTGCTGTAAGAATGATGTTGAAATCCTGTTTTCTCTTGAGATTCAGGAAATGCTAATGAACCCTTTCTGCCTGCTTGCTTCAATAAGACTCATATCTCAAGCAAGAAACAAGAGAGCTTTGAAAGCTGTCCCCCACTCAGTGCTATTGATATTTGGCCTGGTACCAGCAAAGGCAGTCTTTCTGTGACTGGATCAACTATCTTTTGCCTTTGTGCCAGCTGGGAGCCACATTTCATTGAGCCTTGCACTTCATCTATCCACTGGCAGAAGCCAGACTTCCCTGCAGGCTGCTTAACCATCTTGGCATGGCTCATGTCCAAATGCTGGCTGGGAGCTGGTTCTTCTATGGCCTTCTCAATTCTCTTGGCACAAACATTGCTCAGAGACCAACTGGGAGCTCAGTTCCTGAAGCCTGCTGTTTCCATCTGCTAATTCTGAATGGCAACAAAAAGAGAGGGGCTATCTTTCAAACCACCTCAGAAATTCTTTTATAGATTTGGAAGTTTCTGAGGAAAAAACCCCTTCAAATACACAGAAAACACTAGATTAGACATCTCATGAAAGCTCTTCCAAAATGAAATTAGAAGACCAGCCTCTGTACGTCTGGGTCAGCTCCACTTGGGCAGTCAAGCTACAGCTGGCTGTAATTAATCTGCAAAGCAGTGAAGGACTGGCCTGTGGGATACTATCTTTGCTCTATCCACTAAGTGCTGAAAAGTCACAGTGATTTCTGGCTCTTTGACATGCCTCTTATAGATGAGTTCTGGGCTCTAGTTCTTGAATTCTGATCTCTGCACTTCTTACCTTTAAACTTCTTTATAATTGCTTTATCATCTTTTATTTTTTTAATTCAGTATAAGTAGCCCTAAGTACTGAGCGCCTGTCCCAGTCTCAAGCAGCATTTCCATGAGAGATTATTTTCTGGTTTAATTGAAATCTGGACATCTCTTCCTGACAAGTGATATAAATTCTAGAAATGGAATGAAGATCTATCTCTATTGGAATTGAAATGGAAAATGTATCTCCAGTTCTGCTAAACTCAAATGCAGAAAAATCCTGAGTCAG
Organism: Tetrao urogallus; assembly: GCF_951394365.1. Lineage (NCBI taxonomy): Eukaryota > Metazoa > Chordata > Aves > Galliformes > Phasianidae > Tetrao > Tetrao urogallus. The sequence goes on from NC_136813.1 coordinate 177,362,045, forward strand.
ACATGAGAAATCATGACATTTCAAAAAATTTATGATTTCATATATAAAAGCTGCAAATCTCAAATTTATTGGGCATTTGGGGAGTGAAGAGGAGGTAGAAATGTAAAGGGGGGAAAAAAAAAAAAGCTTTACAGGGTTTTGTTTTTGTTTGTTGTTTTTCAATAGATGTTAGCAGACAGACTTGAACATTAATACTCCTCCTTTTACAAATGTCTTATTGTTTTTCTTAACTTTCCTGTCTTTTCACTGACTGCATAAGCAGTTTAAAAATATCTGAAATGTAAAAGGAAGACAACAAGCAACTTTAACTCCTACAAAATTTGTATTCCTTTAGTTAAGTGTGTCACCTATTCCTTGCCTATTGCTTGGATTGCATATGTAGGAAGCTCTTGTTCAGCCTATTACTCATTTTACCATCAGATAACTTGCTAATAACTTTAGATGAATGTATGAAATCTTGTGCCAAAAACATGATCTGAGTGAGAATCATCAGTAGACTGCTAACCTTTTCCAAACACATTTACACTCCCTGGGCCTACAGAGACAAAAAAATGAGTTCCTGGCTTGATACATACACTTGCAGTTTTCATGCTACTATTTTAAAATGCTCTTTAGGGAATTAACTGCAGGAAGAAAAGATATCCTGTGTCAATCTGTAAATATTTAGTATTTCAGTGTTAAGTTTAAAAATGAATTCCACTTCTTAGACATATTTCCTATTCTGTAATACCATTCATGATCTATAATGCATAGAACATCATATTAAAAGCTTTTAAAATACAGCTGTATATGAAATTTGTTTTAAAAATACAGCCCCTGGAATCTCATCAGTTTATCTGATTTGCAGAAGTATAGTTTCAATCTCTCTCAAACTTTCATGAAATTAAAATGCGATAATTTCAAAATGCAATTATGAATACAGAATGACTACAGGCATTTTAAAAATTGGATTATTTGGATCCATTGTTTAGGCTACTGATTTAATATGCATGTAATAGGAAAATGTGCATTCCGTAAGATGTGTGTTGTCAAAATCAACTATGTGATTATGTTCCTTCTTACTCTATAAATTTATTTTCTGTGCATATTTGGAGTCTATCTTCTGGGGTTACTACTTACTGTTGGGGGCTGTAAAACCAGCAAGACACTAGCAGAATTGACTGATTATTTTTTTTTTTTCATCACTTACTGTTAATCACTCACTGCTGACAGAGTTGTTAATACTCCACTTTTGAGTCTTTAAGGGCATGTAGTTATATCAATTGCTTAGAGGCTGGTTCAGCTCCATTCCTTGACTGTTGGAGAGGCGGGACCCACTGACCCACGCCCTGAGAAAGGGGAAAAGGGAAGAGAGATGGACATAAAAACAAACAAGCAGCAATGAGGGAAAACAAACTAATTTACTAAGTAAGGTATCAGAAGGCAACATAACATACTATAATACAAAATAATACAATATAATTAGAATACGAGCTAATAAAGCAAATAAAATGAGAGTTTCTGAATAACGAAAAGCCTTACTCTAATGCTGAGGAGAGTTGTCCAGCCAGGCTGAGCAGAAGGGAAAAGAGGGAACGTTCTGTGATATGTGAACAGTTTCATCATTTCCCTCTGAACAGAAAAGGGAAACAGAACAATGCAAAGTCCTCTGGGGTATGTAGAATGTAATTCTTCTTCTCTTCTGAGAACCAGGTACCCGGAACTGCCCATGATCCACTGGTACTGGAGCAATAACTCCTTAACTCCCAGTGCACTGTATGATGTTATGATGTGGAATACTGATAACCAAAAATCATACAACCATGACAAGTTATTTGTTGGTATTTTTTAGTGGCTGCCCACAGGTAGCAAGAGCATTTCTGTGGAGTAACTAAAAATGTTATTTGAGGACCATAGCTTTTGTATGAGTGTATGTGAAGGCAGTTATCAATCTGAAGAACCTGCTAATGGCAGTGGTACACAGAGAGAAAGAACTGAACATTGTTTTCAGATTCCATGTTGGATTTACAGGGCTAAAATAAAGAGATATAAATATTTTCACTGTTATTTTTGATCTTACTTGCTCTGCAAATTATGCCATAAAAGTCATTTCCTGTGTTACCAACTAGTACCATAATTGATGGATTCCCATAAAGGAAAATGTTTAAAGATGCCATTGGCGTAGGGTTAAAATTGATCTTTTGAATTTCTTTCAAGGACAAGCTTATCGTTATTTAACTATAAAGACAGAGGCTACTCTAGCTTCCTTCTGCACACAGTCATCTTAGGAATCCTCATATGTCTGAAATAATTTGACAGCAAAAATCTGTCCTAAAGAAAGTCAGAGCCCAAAATGGAGCACAAAACAAAAGAAATTAAATAAATAAAGAAATTAAATAAAATACAGATAGAGAAAAGCCCTTTCCCAGGCTGTATTTTTTCTTACTGAACATCTTTTTCAGGGATACAAGAAGAATACTTTGACAAAATGCATCATTTTTGTGGTTACACTGCTGCTTTGCCATTCTTCCTTTTTTCTTCCAGCTCTCCGTATGTGTCAGCCTCCACGTTGCTACAGAGACAGGTTGAAACAGCTTGTCCTTGTTTTAATTGGTTCCTTGCAGGCATAATTTCACTCACTTTCATTGTATTCTAATGCTGGTAATTTCTGAAGTTATGATAGTTTTTAAGTGTAAAGATTTGTGTAATCAACATGCATTGTAAAAACTGGAAGAAGTAGCACTAAAATAAGACTTCTGAAAACTAAAACTAGTTTCTGACTGCTGGATTAATCATATTCTGAAATATAAATTCATCATTTCAGTACACTCCGTAACTACCCAGAAAACATGTTGTTTGAAAGAGCAGTTCTCTGAGTTCCTGCAGGCTTGCAGAGCTTTTTGTCTAGCTGTGTCAGATGCATGTTCAAATTTCCATATGCATGTAACGTGAACTAGTAAGTACTGATTCTGATGGAGAGAGGGCTGAAGCCAATCTTCATGGAGGGGGATAGAGCTTTAACTTGTAATGGCTGCAAAAGCCAAGGCAGAGGCATAGGAGGACAAAGGAGGAACCTCTGTAGCCTTGAAAGGTGCAGAAAGCAGTATTTAAGCCTGAATTAGATGCGCATTTTCTGAACACTGTCAAAATCTGTAGAGTCTTCAACAAATTCAAATGAACTGATTTTCCTATACAAGGCTGCACCAGATCCAGTTTAATAGAAAGAGACATTGAAATTGTAGGCATTGCCAAACTACCTGTGACAGACAGGTTTCTCCTGCAAGTCCCAGCTGCTTCCACAGGCTGTCCCCTGTCCACCTTGCTGCTGTGCCTGGCTTGGCAGCAGGGTCTTTAGTTCCCTCTCTTCACCCATACTGCCTAAGCTACTATTTAGACATACGGAGAATATACAGGAATGCAGTTCTTGCTTGATCCTTGAGCAAGACTATGTGTGGCTTCTGCTGGCAGGAGGTATATAGGTATGATAATAGGAATATAGTAAAAAAAAAAAACAAACACAGGTCTGAGGACCTCTACACCTTTTTCTCAGATATCTTCTCTTTTAATCCTGTAATATATTGTCTAGATAACCCTTATTTTAGTTTCTAACTTACTTTAGCCTCTCTTGTCTTGTTAAAATATTAGCTTTTGGGAACTTGGGAAACATCTCACAGATAATTTCCTTTTAGACAGACCACGCTAAACTGATTTCTATTTATGCTACTATAAATCAAATAGCAAATGCAATTTAATGTTACATTTAAAATCTTTTTAAAACACTTGTAAGCCAGCCATTTAAGACTAATCAGGAGCAATTAAACATCATTCATTTGTCTTACATTTACTCAATTTTCCAATCCCACAGCGCTTAAAGAAAAAGCACTCAGTATATCTTATAGCTCTACAAAAAGATGTGTACTACGAACCACTGCATGTTTAGATGGAATGTCTCTTGCCAGCATCATTTTTATAGGGTATTGAAAATTATTACTGTTGTCATTGTATATAAATACTGCATTTTCTCGTACAACACTGTTATTCTTTATTTTGTTTGTTTTCATACCTTCCTTCAAAACTACATCATGTGCTACATTTAAGCATAAACTGGGGAGAAAAATATTTTTTTTCTAGTAGAGTATCCATCCCCTTTAATATTTATACCGTACACTTTTTATATTCTTACAATTCTTATATTCTCACTTATTTGTTCCTGCTCCTGAGAATCAATATTACCTTTAAGTAGATAGAGTTTACTCTAACTGGTTGTGTTTAGAAAGAGATTTGCTTGCTGTAGTCATGCATATACAACAGGAAGTGTTTTAGTGCTGTGGAACCGTGGCCTTGATTTTAGCAATCCAATGCAATTCCTACAGCTTTTAAATTAATAGAGACTAGTCAGATTTATTTTTTTTTAACCAGTTGTTAATGATTATTTTGAGGTATTTATTCACTATTTTACTTACTAGGAATATAAATTATTGAAAATTCATCTGTATTTAATCTCTGTCTTATCTGTGTAGAAGAGAGAAAAGTCTTTGGATCTAGAAAAGAGAAGTTGCATGTGAATAGAAAAAAAAAAAAAAACCAAACAACTTGTGAATCACCTGTGCCAAGAAAATGTTTTTAAGTCAGTAAAATATTTAAAAACTCTTCAAGCCTCAAGCTCTTAAATGAGATTTAAGTTTTGCAAAGTCCATTCCATATTCTCAGAAGGGGGTGGTTTCTTAATATATGTACCTACTGTTGGATTAAGTTCTTATTTCAAACGGCTAGGAATTTCTTCTTCAGTGACATTCAATAAATGTTTAAGTAGAATCTTCAGACTGAAATCTAGCAGAAGCTTTTTTTATACAGTCTTCAGTGCCATATGAAAAATTTGTGTTGGAATTTCAGCAACAGTTACGAAAACTCTTTAAACTTGTTTGTATTATTTAGTAATCTGAAAACCTGATTACTTAAAGTTAATGCTGTCTATTTTTATCTTAAATGATGACCTTTGATGCTTACTTAGTTATTTTTTAACTGGTACTATATTAAGACCATGAACAAAGTCATATTTCATTCTAATACAAGACTCCTACTGTGTGAAGAATTGTTTGTTCACACTCTATTTAGTACTGTAATTGTAATAAATGCATTTAACTATCAGAACAGTTCAAGGTATCAGGAACTACACTCTACTGAACAAAATTTTCAAATATAAAGAGGCAAGAGCAGAACAATAAACTGAATCTAGATCAAGTCTAGATCTAGTCCCTTCCAAGTTAGCAATAGTATTTTTAATTTGAATTAAAAGAATAGTTTAAAATTATTCTCTTGTTTACCAATACTGCTATTATGTTTTCATGAATATTTACATTGGAAAAGGGCAGATTGTAGTATATTTTCATAGAAATGGCTAGATTGCTGCTAATGATATCAGAATATATTTGAGTGTTGAATGGAGTTGACATTCAGAATCTTGTTTTTTAATAACTATTTGGCATTTCTATTAAAAAAACAAAGGAAAGATTGCTGTAGGCCTTGCTGTGTTGTGGATTAATATATGAGTTTGTGTGTACTTTTACTGAATGTTACTGTAAATAAGAATTATAGAATCTATGACCAACAGATGTATGCAGAGAGGGACTCACGAGGGTGGTAATAATAAAGGTAAAAGACAATGAAGTAGGGAAGACTTTTCCTGAGTTCAACATGGCCCAGAGCACCTGATCCAGGTGGAGTAGAGCAAGATAGGCAGGAAATCTAATATGTATTTAGTTTTATCACTTTATAAAATGAGCAAACAAACAAAAAACTTGCCAGAAAACTCGTAAGACTTACATTGGTGTAGGAAAGCTTGCACAGCATTGTGCTAATAGCTTGCTACAGGTACAGAAGTTTCAGTATTCTGCCTTTTAGATGATAAATTTGTGAGAGGTATGCCAAGTAGATGGTGGCCACTATTTTTCACTGAGGCAATTCTATTTCTATTTGATTTTTTCTTTATTTTCTGTTTTGTTAGTGAAGCAGGAGTGGTGTCAGAGATCTCAGCTAGTTAAAGCACCATTCCCAGAACCTGTGAAATGGACATTTGTGGAAAGAAAACTTTAGGAAACTGATATATCTTACTGTGATCAATATTTTCTTCAGTAACATATATGCGTAATTTCAAGAATTAAAGAAAATTACTGTAGAGAAAATTATAGTGATTTAATTGCACTGGAAATGTTATAAAAATAATCTAAAATCAGCAAATAATTAATAAAAAGATCTGTGGAGATTTAGAAGAAGAAAATTTTCAAGTTTCAGATAACAGGTTTTTCCTCTGGGGATTTTTGAGTATATTTCTAAGGAAAAAGGAATATCAGAACTACTTGAATCCAGATATTTTTAAACATGATTTAATATTTAATACATTTATTATAAAAAAGTGTATTTATATTGATGCAAATGTAAATTATTTAATTTTTGAAAATAGTGGCTGCGATTGCATTTATATATATATATATACATTCTTTTATTCTGGGAAAAGGCTTGCAAAAATAACCAAATATCTTTAAACATTTGCAACAATGGAATGGTATGGAATTTTTTTCCAGTATTAGCCTTGGTTCTTAAATAAAAGAATTTTCCTAACGTAGTACATTTTCAAATGAGATCACTTTATGTACAGTAAGTACAGAAACTGGTGTACTGAATTGAATCAATACTGTCATCTAAAACAGTTTTCTCCAAACTGACTTTGAAATTTCAGGTATTACTTTTCCTGTTCCTCAGTCAAGGTGGCAGTAGCTCCACTCTGCTAGTGAAGAGAACTGTAAAGTGTGTGGCTATAGGTAGAAGCATTCACTCACCTACTCTGGAAGCTACCATTATTTACACTAGATTTTCATTTTCTTGCTTTCAGTATATGACTACATCATATAATTGGTATCACAGTCTCTGGTGAGATAGTTGACTAGCAGATCATCCAAGGTTAATTCAGTCCTATAACCTGACTATACACTGTGATTATTTCATTCAATAATCTCTGTCCATGTCTTGGTTAAGAAATCTCTTCAGCCTCGTAATCATTCTTCTGTGTTCATTTAGATTTGTACTTGTTTTATGCAGTCTGCCAATCAGACAGCCAAATTACAATCCTGAATCTTGAACACTTTCCTTTTTCTCTGTGCATGGAGTCTGACATAATCTATTGTTCATTTTTTTCCTTTGAATTTTCCTGTTAGAAGTATCATCCAGCACATCAGCAGAAGATTAAGCATAAGACCAGAATATTTTTTCTATTAAACATTATTACAAAAAAGAAAAGAAAAGTTGTTAAGTCTGCATTATAAAGATAGGCATTCTAAATAATACAGTAAGAAGCTATCCAGTTCTTATCACAATGTGTCTGCATCAACCTTTATATTTGAATTCACTGGATGTATTTTGAGCTCTAGTATCTGTTTTATTCTTATTCCTGTCTTTTGAACACCACTCAGGAAAACGTACAAAAGATGTATCATAGCACAGAGACCTTGGATTTAAATGAAAGTAGAGTACACTTTTAACATAGTTGATACTGATGTGTATGGGCTAAAATAAGGAGTTATGTAACTGATAGCAGATGAGGGATACAAAAATAAGGGTAGAACAGTAAGCAGTCTTTCAGAAAGTTAAATTGAAGTGACATATGCTTTCATATAGAAAAAGACTTATTCTATTAAATACAATTATTTTTCCTTCAAGTTTTGATGAGGATGAGGTTGCTAGGAAACTCATTCTGTTTTCGACTCTGATTGTGTAAATATGGCGTAATCAGTTTACACTGATGAAAGCTCCTGGCTGGGCTGGAATGAGAACTGCTATAGAATAATTTTGTTGCTTGTTTATAACTAACAATTTGGAAACATTATGACAAAAGAGACAAAACTCAGTGTCCAATTGCTTCTGCTTGTCTCTGAGCAACGTCCTTGCAAATCCGTTTCCTTTCCATGAAGTTGGATGAGATTCCTGGCAATGAAAGGCATCTCAACAACTTGTATAATATTGCTGAAGATTGTTTTGGAACAGTGTATCCAAGTCTATTATTTTTATGAATTGAATTCATCTGCATATAATGTTAGGAGAGAGGATACAATAGGTTAATACCCTCTTTGTTGTGAATTCTAAAGGAACTATGATAAATACTGTAGCTCTCCTTAAATCTATACACCATTTGGTAAAAGTACCTGGATAAACTATTTTTATAGGTCAGTGGGCATACAGTGCTTGTGTAAATGCTACTGGAACTGTAATATGCTCACTATGCATATCTATGCAGTATTTTAGCAGGAACTGAATGAGCTGTGATATCTATGTCATACTTTTTGTATTCTAACACTACTTTCTATGCCAGATGTGTGGCCAGTGTACCTTTGTGTGCACCTATCACAACAAGTTTCACATAAAGCACTCTCAACTCTGTATTGAAATTCCTGCACATCTATGCTACCTGTTAACTGCACCGTGAGCATCAATTCAAGTCTGTAAGTAGATTTCATTAATGCAGATGCATTATGAGAAATAAATAAATATGCTAATTCTTATCCCACTGACAATGGTGGAAATTCAGACTGTTCATAGAATCATAGAATCATCTAGTTTCAACCCCCCTGCTATGTGCAGGGTCACCATCCACTAGATCAGGCTGCCCAGAGCCACACCCAGCCTGGTCTTGAAAGCCTTCAGGGATGGGGCATCCACAACCTCCTTGGGAAATCTGTTCCAGTGTGTCACCACCCTCTGAGTGAACAACTTCCTCCTAATATCTTACCTAAATCTACCCTATCCTAATTTAAAACCATTCCCCCTTTTCCTATCACTATCCACCATTGTAAACAGCTATTCTCCCTCCTGTTTATATGCTCCCTTCAAGTACTGGAAGAGGGCATACTGTTCTGATAGGAAAGCTGCTTCTGTCTTCTCCTTGGACAACATACTACATCTTTAGACAATGCTTGTTTTCCCTTAGTTGATCAGGGGCAACCAGTGTTGACTGATGATTATAGACTATTGTCCTTAGCTGGTATGAAAAACTGCATGAAATGAATCATCTTCAACAGGGAACAATTTTCAGATCCTCCAAGTCTCTTCAACTCTCCTCACTGACTTATTTTTTACCACAAGCAAAGAGGATCTACAAGTAGGAGAAAATTAACTGAAACAATTTTTTGGCCTTTTATCTGAGAAGCAAAAAGAGTAGTATAATGTAGATTATATGTATGGTTATGGTTTGTAAAGAGATATGGAACTGAAATTCAACGTTGTATATACAAAAATCTAGTTTTTCTTTAGTTAAAATTCTGATGCAGATGATAATTAAGGTTGTGTCTTTATATGCAGCTGGCACACTTCAAACATTAACTACATTGTTGGTCCAGAAATTTCACAGGAAATCATCTACACAGATGAAATATTATCTTGTTTAGGAAAATGGATCTGACTTGAAACTGGGAGATTGACCATCTAGACTGCCCCTGCTATGTCAAGTGTAATTTATGTGTGGATTAATACTCAAGGTAAAAATTTCCTAAGATTCCCAGGTGGCTGCTGCAGCAGAAGTGATCAAATTGTACATAGATAATACAAGTAAACAGTGATAAGTAAATAGTGAATATAAACCGTTTCTAAAGATGAATAAATTGTCCATTGTAGGTAGAAAAGTTATTTTAGAGATGTTTTGTACACAATTATGTTAACAGCCTGAGAGAACAGATTCTTATTATTGGAAGGAGATCTGCAAATTAATTATTTTTTTCTGAAGAAGCGTCATGTCAGCAAACGATTAGATAGGAATCCATGGTCTTTTTAAGAAATGTTCTCCAAATAACGGGGAAATAAAAGTACCCATCTAACAGCCATAGAAGTTGTTAAAATTCAGCAGTCATTTTTCAGGTTGGATACTAGGAGGCATTTTTTCTCAGAAAGTAGTTAGGTGTTGGAACAGGCTGCCCAAGGATATGGTGTACTCATCACCTCTGGAGGTGTTTAAGGAGATGATAGATATAATATTTAGGGACATGGTTTAGTGAGTAATACTGGATGTAGGTAGACAGTTGGACTAAATTATCTTAGATGTCTTTTCCAACCTCAATGATTCTCTGATTCTCAAGATCAACTTAGTTAATATTAAAATAATAGACTTAGTCTCTTGCAATAGTCATCTGAGATGCATTATAAGTGCAAAGGAGCAGTGTTTCTAACTCTGCCTGAAGCAGTCCAGCAGAGGGCCATGAAGATGATAAAGGGCCTGGAGCATCTCTGGTATGAGGAAAGGTTGTGTAACCTGGATCATCTGGATCTGTTCAGCTTGAGGAATAGAAGACTGAGAGGATATGATTTAATGCTTATAATATCTAAAGGGAGGTGGGAGATAAATGGATGAGGGCAGGCTCTTCTCTGTGGTCCTTAGTGGCCTAAAACATGAGCACAGGAAGTTTTGTACTAATATGAGGAAGAACTTCTTTACAGTAAGGGAGATAGAACACTAGAACAGGTTGGCCATAGAGGCTGTGGATTCTCCTTGTATGCAGATATTCAAGACTCATCTAGACGCCTACCTGCATGACCTAGTGCAAGGCAGCTTCTTTAACAGGGGGGTTGTATTCTATGATCTCTTGAGGTCCCTTCCAACCCCTGCAACTCTGTGATATGCCACTGCCTCCTCTTCTGACTGCTTGTAGTCTGAGAGGAGATTTTGTACAACAGATTTTCCTGGCTTCTCCTGTACATAAGTTTTTGGAAATACGAAGAACCTATAAATGTTTACAGAAGTTATCATAATCAGTCAAGGTAAACAATGGAGAGCAAATTCAGCAATATTAACTTAGAGGAGTGTCACTATTTAAAAGTGAATGGTTATGACAGCTACTCTACCTGCATATGAAGGAAGACCAAAACCCTCACTAAAGAACTGTATCAATCTGCTTCTCCATTCCACACCAAATGTTATCAGCAACACTATTGAAATCTCTGCCAGAAGAAGAGAGCAAGTCTGACAGCATGTTGTGAGAAACACCGCACATGCAGTGGATATATGTATTTTCTCTCAATATTCTGTTCCAGATGATGAGTATTTTAAGCATCAGAAGATAATAATCACCATGTTACCTTTGAAGAGGAGTGGGCATTTCATTATTGGCTTATTGACTGTTCCAGCTGTGCTTTTATTTTGTTCCTGATCAAATATATCTGTAACTGCAGTGTGGGGCGTGTCAGGGGTGGACTGCTTAAGTCATTGTAGGCTTCTCATGGAAAACTGGACTAGCTGGAGTTACTGCAAATGTTTACCTTTGCCATCAGTCCTCGTGATGAACTGTTCTGCACATGATGGTTTGTAATAGACTATTACACTACTTCTTGAAGCCATGGGCACTGTGGGAAAAGATAAAGCAATGTGCACACCTGTTTCTGTCCCTGTGTCTGGAACACATGAAACAAACTTTCTGATTTCTTCATGATATCTAAAAAGAAAATATTTCCCTTTAAACAAGAGTGACTATGCCAAACACTGAATCATATCTTGTGATCTGACTGTCCAGGAATTAAAAAGGCTGAGAGTGGACCAAAGAATTCCTGGAGCTGTACAGGTAGAATGATGATTCATATCTGCCAAATGAGTGTTCAGTACCAAAAGATTACTGGGGAAGGAATGTAGATAATCTTCCATTTCACAGCTGCTATATCATCTAGCCAGCCTGTGGCATGCTTGCTGCTGCCACTCCTGTCACTGCTTTTCTCTAGATAAAATCAATGCTCAGAGCAGAGAAAGGAATTCTTAAGCTCTGAACTTGATGCACGGTGTTGAAACTTGCTCATTCCTCTCTTATGACTGCCAGAGCCTGCTCTATATAACAAGCAGCACCCAACCACTTAATAGAGTAAGTTAGGAGGACCCAGGCCAACTATAGATTGTCTACGCTGCACCTTGGTATAGGATTTGTCTTTACTCCTCTCTCTTTACCCAGACTTCCTTGTCAAAGAAACAGTGTACTTATACTAGAGAAGAGCTGTGGTGTGCATCTCCATGCAAATGGTGTGGATAGTGTTTGAATTTACACTTAAGTACTAAATCAGAAGCACTGTAGAATGACCATGAGACATATTCTGTCACCAGGGAATTCCCAATTAACCTTCTTCAGCAGCCCATAAAAAAGAGCTATATGAGGCTTATAGATTTTATCCTAATTAGAGGTATCTTGATTGTTCTTGCAATTAGTGTTATACCTGCTGAACACGAGCTGTGATTTGAATGTTGTAACTGAGCCAATAAATTTACACCTCTAAAGTGTATATGAGGTGCCGGTGGTAGGGAATTCCTGTAGCAGTAAATTTACATCTATGAAGTGTACATGAGGTGGTGGTGTCAGGGAAACACCTTTCAGAGTACGTTTTTGATGGTTTGGCTGGATATTGGGAGGCTCGAGGGCATTTTCTCTGACATATTTCTAAGATCTGCTTTTCTCTCCTCCAGCATTTAGTGAGTACTCTGGCAGGAAGGGCATTGGAGTAATTCATGAGGGCTCTCAGAAGGTTTGAGAACTGCTAGAAGTGAAGTCCATTTCACATATTGAAAATGCGGATGTGAAGTGATGCTTTTTGTCTTTTTTTTTCTTTGTAGTATTTTATTGGACTTCAAAAACATATATTTTCAGTCCATTCTGACAGGTTTTTTGTTGTTGTTGTTTTGTGGTTGTTTTTTTTTTGGGGGGGGGGGGGCGGGGGATGAGGGTGGGGAGGGGAGTTTGAAGCGGAGGTATAATGGGAAGGAACAGCAAATGTACAAGATTTTCCAAAGCAAAATAGAACTGATTTTCAGAATATGGTCAATTGATGATCTCTGAGAACTTAGTCTGTTTAAATGTGCACTTGATATGTATACTTCCCATCCACAAAAAAGCATAACCTTATTTTTTAAAGGCTGGATTTTTAATGAAAAATTAATAGAAGAATGGAGGAAGGGAGGAATATAAGGATAAATAAAGAATTATCACAGTCAGTAAAGGGAGAGGAGAGAAGAGGCATTGGGAATCAGATATCTACTCTTTCTTCCTGAAACAGAAAGATTCTTTATTTATTTGACCAGAAGAATGAAATGTGTAACAGCTGCTGCAATTATGATAAATTCTATGAGCACCTACGCAGATACAGCAGTGCTGATAACTGCAGTAATGGTATCTTTGGTGAATACAAGCTCCTTACCCTCCTGCTAACCAGACTGCCACATTCTTATCCACTTTTTACCAATTATGTCATCTTGTATTGTTTCTAGCAGTGTTGGGTTTAACCTTCACCTAGATATATTCTTACTGGTTTAATGATACCAGCAATTATTTTAACCACTCTCTATTTTTTTCCTGTATAAAATAACCTTGACTGCAGGGATCAGAACTCACGACTTTTGTAAAAATTGGAAGATTATGTATTTCTAAAGAAAAGAATACCTTTCTCTACATAGTGGAAATACGTATTTATTTTCTTTACAGTACATATTCTGTCAGAAGCAATTCAGACTACCACTACCTGCTTGTTAAGTCCCTATTCTTAGACCATTCTTTGCTCAGTTCAGACCCTCACAGACCTAGAATAACATCACACATTGTCTGAAACTAAATCATTATGTAGCAATTTGATAGTCATCCCTTGTTCTCCACCATTCAAACGGGGTAGTTTTTGTGCTGAGTCCATATTAAATTTACAAAAGGCAAATTTACTCAAATTTTCATCCTGTAGAAAGTGGGTACTTAAATGTTGGCCTAAAATATTTTCAGTTATTACAGACTCATGTGAAAAATATCTTAAGGAAAAAGTTGAAGCTTTACTAACTAATTGCTTAAGACACTCATTATTTACGAGAATGGATAAACCACTTCCAAAACTTTCTGGTGAAATCTACATCTTTCTTGGAGATAGTCTAGAGAATTTTTTCCTTAATCAGCAGTTTTGCACAAAATCATAACCACTACTGTTATTCTGGAAATCACATACACAGTTGGAGCTATATCCCTGTTCACTCATTAAGGAAATACTTTTTTGGAGATCAGGTTCTTTTTGAGATAACTTCCACTCAGATTTTTCTTTTCCAAAGATTTCAGACATTCTACAGGAGTGTGTTATTTCTGTGAATACATCTTCCTTTCCTAAATTATGTCTGAGAAGAGAATGAAAGAGAAAATGGGTCAATAGAACTAAAACTCCTTTGTAACTGAGTTGTATGTATATCCAAAAATTTTTTGCAGTGTTATTACAGATGCAAAAATAAAAAATATATTAATATTTCTGCATTCACAGCACTGTTTATTGAAAGAATCTCAAGAGTCTTATATAGATCATTGGCCTTGACTGCAGAAAATATACTGAACTACCAAAAAACAACTGAGTAAATCAGATATAAGAATTTGTTACAGATGAATCAGAAGCAATGCCGTGGTCAGCTCTGCATCACAATCTCTCTGCAGTAGGGAACAACACTCCTCATAATAAACCATCCAGCCTCCTGTCATTGTGCATTTATTTACACAGTTTCCATCAGTCTCTATGCTATGGTGTTAGATGAACAATGTTTTTTGCTTTAGTTTGTCAGCAGATTTTAAACAGTAACACCTTGGAAAAAGAAAAAGAAAGATATGAGCATTTAATTGATATTAATTTATAAATCAATTTAATCAATCATGAATTAACAGAGATCCCAGAAATTTCTTTCTTTATACTTATTATAATTCCAACCTGAAGTTATGTCTGTATAAAGATAATGATCAAGAGAGTAAGTGTTCACCTGTATTCAGTTCTTCTGGATATTCAGATGTTGAGGATCATTCTTGCCAAATCAATAATGGGATGGGCTTTCGAGTCATTTTCTGTACAATTATTTTTTATTTTCTTACAAGATTTGTTTAATTTTCAAAAGCTATTGCTATACACAACTTTTTCTTGCTGATTGAGAGTATAGATTGTACAGGATTTGCAGAATTGTAATAAGCATTTATTAAAAAGGATTTTTTCCACTCTGAAAAAAAGCAAGATAACATTCATTGAATCACCAAAGAAAACTGTTAAAATAATACTAACAGTGTAAATATAAACAACAAAATTCAATGATTTAATGTTTTGTTTTTGTTTTTAATTTTCTTTCAGCATTATTTTGTAATAAGTAGTAATAAGGGACGGAAATTGTTTCATAGTTTCATGGAAATTTCTGTGGGAATCTCTTGCTTGAGCCTGAACTGTTGATAGCACAAGTGTAGGAGCAACTGCATAATTCTCTCTCAGTCTTCAAAGTGCCCAAGATGGAGAGCTAACAGTCATTCTGGGAGATTTATTGCAGTGAGGAATGGCCTTCCTAGTGACTTGTTTGCTATTTCTGATCCTATTGTTCCAAGCTGAAATTTGTTACCACTGCTGCAGTGATGTTGTTGGGTACTACAGGCAAGAGTTTTGAACTGTCTTCATTGTAACAGCCCTAAAAACAGCTGGAAATAGCTATTGGATTGTTCTTCAGCATGCTTTTCAATTTTGAATTTGAATGATTTCTGTCAAAGGATAAGTAGAAAGGATAAGATGCTTTGTTTCAATATTATCTTAAGAAAATTTAGCCTGTTTGAAATTTGCTTAAATGTTATAAACGAAGGAAAATCAAATTTAAAACTGCATTTTTCCAAATCTGTCCTTTTTTCCACCAGTTTTTCAGTTTTGATGCTAACTCCTCACACCCTCACTCCAAGAAATTTCCTGTTCTGAGTATTACCCTTTTTCTGTTAAAAACTTATTTTATTCCTTGTGCTTAGTGTCACAGTTTTCAAATGATTGAATTAAAATAAATACAATCTTTGAGCATTTCAATTTCAGTGTTCACATAGAAAGTGAAAGGAGTGTTTAAGTACTACTATGAACAGAAAACAGATTGAAGGGTGCTGTTAATGGAAGAGAAGAAGATAAATGTAAATGTAGGTCTTCTTAGAGACCTTGGATTGGTGTCTCTATTAAGGAGAATAATAAACGTGCATTTTAAAATGTTAGTCTTAGGCTAGTTAACAGAGGAGAGAAAATTTGTATTTCATGCCCAGATCTCAACAATTTTAAAATTAAATATTTAATATCCTATTTATTATTTTTGGTAAAATTTTAAAAATTACACACTTGCTTATTTTTACTGATCATAGAATTACAAAATGGCTTGCATTGGAAGGGACCTCAAGGATTATCAAACTCCAGTTCCCCTGTAGCAGACAGGGCTGCCAACCTCCATATCTATGCATGGTCATATTTTTAAAATTTAGTGGGATGAAAGAGATTTAATGAAACAGATGAGTCCATTTCGGGACAAACACGTGTACCAGACTGTAGCAAATTATAAATGCCTCAGAAACTGGATAATTTAAAGGAAATTACTTGTAGAAGGTAAAACATGCAAATATTCTTGCTATAATATAGTTCCTATAGAGTAATACTGAAATCTGTAGAGACGAGAAAGAAAAAAAAAAATTTAGAAAGAAACCTTTGGGACTTGTAAGGAAAATGAAACAACCATATTAAAATATGCTGATGTTATAAATAGGCTTATAGTTTACCTTTGCTGGCTTGAAAGATGACTCTGGGGACTGGAACTAAAGACAAATCAAAATAGCTGGGCTCTTCCAAAATTTGTTATGTTGCTATATTAGAAAGCACACTACTCCTTCATTAACACATTTGTTGCAACTATAAACATTTTGCATATAGGAACAGAAATGAAAAGTGCAGCAGTGTACATACATAGGTTAGTATAAAAACTACTTTTTAAACAACATTTTAAAAAGACTTTTATTAAACATAGATTTGAATTTAGATGCTGGAAGACTACTACTTGTACAAATCTTCAAGATTTATTTGTGGTGGTTTTGATCCTTCTTCCTTTTACCTCCTAACATCAACTTGAGAATGTGTTTGTGATTGTCCTGGTGTCAACTCTTACCCTGCTGGAAAAGAAATGTTATGCAAGATTAAGTAGACCCCCAGAAACTCACAGAAACTCCCAAATGAAGGTTCTTCCTTGACAGTTGTCTTGCTACGAACTCTCTCAAAGTGTGATTAAAACTGAGTATAGATGAATTTTTATTGAAAATGGGATATTTTCTGAAAATAAAATTTTTAAAAAATTGGCTCCTCAGGGTTGTGTTAACATGTAACATGGTTTTGCATTTTATTTGCTTTTTTAATTGCCTTTCATGTTATTTTTGGCTGTTCAATTTATCGTAAATGTATGAACAAAAAGTTACTGAGGTGGAAAGATTTTGTATATCTCTCCATGAACCCTTTGTTATTTATATACAACTGTGCATAAGCAGCACATAATAGTTTATGTTCAGCTGTTGTTGCACAGGAAATTGTATGCAACTCCTGGCACATAAAGGTTTGTCTATTATAGCTTCTGGCATTTAAAGCTTTCACTACCCAAAGGTTTTATTCCACTTCTTCTACAGAGAAATATACTTGGTAATTGTCTGGAAAAAGTTCTGGTAGTTGTTTATCGTTTCATGGATAATTCAGAAGTCCAGTGCCAGTGTTTTCTTCAGTGCACTTTATTGTTATCCCTGAGGTGTTCAAAACAGTAGAATATTTCATTCCCAGGCATGTATTTCTGCTTACCCCTAACCTGTCTGTGTATGGATTTAGGAGAGGACTGTGTCAAAGGCTCATTTGGCAGACTATATGTTAAAATTATATGTAAAACTCACACACCCGCTGCTATATCTGTTTCTCTTTGGCTTTTCTACAAAGGGCAGGTGCCTCTCCAAAGAATTTTGCACTTCACCACACTCCTGGTGCAGCCCAATGCCTCTCACCACAAGCAGCAGAGTCCCTGCCTCTCTCCAGGACAAAGCCCTGTGCTCTCTGGTGCAGCTGTAGAAATGGCTGAGGCCTTTGTCGTCTTAAACACATTTGGAGAACTTTCATGGATTTTCAAGCAAACAAATTTCAAGCTAGACTATTACTTATCCTGTTGGACTGCTGTAATCAGATCTACCACCACTGAATTAACTTTCTAACCTCTGTTCTGCAGCCTACTTATTATAATAGAATGGAGTTTTAATACCTTCAACACATTGCTGAAGACAGTGTTATTATTTTACAGCTATTCAAAAACAAAAACAAAACCTCAGCAGAATAATTAAATAGTAATAATTTGTAAAAAATGTCATGAAGTAATTTAGAAAACAAAACCTAGTAACCTCTGACAATGTGAACCAACCTGCAGTGTACTAATGTCAGTGTGTATTTTTTTCCTTTCAATCTCTGCACAAAGCTTTGGTTAGGCAAGAAGGTGTAATTCATTACTGCTGATTTTCAAGCTTGTCCACGGCATAATTTTTCCAGTGAATTGATCACTTTTTTAGGCTTTGTAATAGGCGTAAGAAGTGGATTACACAATTTGGCCAGATCTACAGATCTGTGGAGTTAAAATAAAGCTTATAGAAAAGCTTTCTGCTTACAAGCAGATAATTCATAGTTAAGAAAATTCTGCAAAGCGGTTTTGTTGAGCTGAAGAAGGGAAGTTACAGTGATCATGGTTTTAATTTGATTTCATTATCTGTTGAGATTTCTGGTCTAAAATGGAAAATGGATTTAGTTTCTCTGCATTCACATTTTCTATTATGGGTACTTCAAGTCTTTTAATATGTAACGAGCTTATGTTTGCTCAGCAGGATGATTCAGAGCACTTTTCTTCAACTGGAGATACAGATACACAACCTCCATAGTGCCTGAGAGGGCATTAATAAGATGTCTCTATCCGTTGGCTTCATAAGGCTCTATATACTGGAGACAGCAACTGAAAATCAGTAGGAAATAAAATTAGGAGAAAAGCAGGAAAAAAAAAGAGAATCTTCTCTAAGCAGACAGGACCTGGATTTTTGACTGTGTTTGAATTGTTTTCCAGGAGTTCACCAGTGCTCCCACTGTGTCTAGACCACTCCACAGACAATTGATGTTGCCAGATATACTTTGAGTGTTCAAAAATTGGATTTCATCTGCAGTAACTGGATCCAGATGGATTTGGGGCATATTGTTACTTTTCTTTGATTAGTCTTTTTGCTTAGAAACTATTTCCTGCTTGCACATGATCTATATTTTCTTGCAGTCCTCTATAAAGCTGTCAATTAAATGTAGTCTTGTAAGCTCTGTTTTCTGAGGATATATAGCTACCTGAGCTGCTGCCTGAGCTCAGGACTTTGAACTTCTGGTTACCACACTGCTTGCTGGTTTTCCTCCAAAACTCTGCACAACTTGATATAAAAATTCCTCTGTGTCTCAGCTGCAAGGCAGATGTAATAGTGGTATGTCGTTATGCTGCTTTGAGGATTAATGTATAAATAGTTAGTACAGCAAGTGTGACTGTAAGGTGAAAACTTGAATTCTGACATTAAAAAGAGAAAAAAAAAAAAGATAAAATTCATTTTTTTCCTGCATCTTTGTAGAACGGGGTGTTCAATTTTATTTAATAATAAAAAAGAAGGAATAAAATATTTATTTTTGTCAGAGTGAGCAAAAATTCTGACAAATTTTAGAAGTGAACTGTCAAGTCCAGCCATGCATGGTTTTGCAGATTTTTACCTATTCCAAATCTCTCTTACATGAGAAATTAATTTAAATTTGATGCTGATATAAGTGCTGCTAATCAAAATTAATAAAATGAGATAACATTCTATTCCTGTTAAAAAAAGAAAGCCATATGCTTTTTTCAGGCTTAAATACATAATGGTTTAGATAAATACTGTACACCACATGATCAATTTTCTCTCAAAATTTTTTTTAGAAAGATATCTGAACTTGTCAATCCATATCAATATAAAAACATCAGTGCTGGATGTCTGCTGCATTATACGTATACTGCATGGAACAGCACATGAACAACAGTTACTTCAGTGAACTGTGACTATGTTGGATAAGAGGGAAAGTGAGGAATTTCAGTTTATATAACCAAGTACAAGTTTTGAAATATATTTTCCATGAGAGAGAAAAAGGAGAAAATCATGATAAGATATCATATAGTGTGTGAAGACTCTGCATGAAATTTGAGAAGTTTCCACGAATTTATACATACCCAACCATTATCAGTATATCGCTTAATCTAAGAATATAGTTTAAACTGCCAAGTTCAGCATCCAGCACTAATGTACCAATCTGCTTAAAATGCAACATCTTCAGTAGTAGAAGATAATGTTTCTTAAATTTCATAGACTTAAGATCAAACGTGAACTGAGTATAGTTTATTGCACTAAAAAAGATTTATTGTTGTTCATTATTTGAAGTGACTACTTCTGTAGTTTTTCATGAGCAGATAAATGTGAACGTCTAGACAAAATATATCTGCTATCAACAAAGTTGAAATAAAAACATGCAAATAGTATAACTAGTACTGATAAACAAAAAAGATGAAGATTTTGTCCTGTATAAGTCATGACTTTAATAGTAATAGACAGCTGCAGCATTAATTCAGAATGTAATGCAGTGACATTTCTGCTTTTCCATATGTCCTCTTACCACTGAATGCACGATGTAGATGTGGAGCTGCTACGCATACTAAGCTTTGTCGTTCTCAAAATGTCACAGTTACTTATGAACTTTATACTATCCTATCTGGTAAGGAGTCTGCTCAATTTATGAGCTATGCATCCTACGGTTCCAAGAAACTAAATCTGAACAGAAAAGGCGGATTCAATTTGTCTTTTTCAGACACGTCTTATGCTTATAGGAATTTCAGGGTTTTTTAAAAAAATTGTGATATCACCTTTCTTCTTGAAGTGATCTTCTGATATTACAAGAGATTCAGGTAACTGTCATGCAAAGAATGTCAGCTACCTTGGGCACATGTGTCTGTACTATAACAAAATTTATAATCCTTGACACAATTTGACTAAGACTTAATTGCCTCATGCGAAGTGAAGTGGTGTAGTTCTTGTAACAAGCATGGTACCACTAACCTTCAAAACAATAAGACCTCACAAAAATGTGCGCTGAAGCAGGAAATATACCACTCTGTGCAGTATTGTTCATGTGGAATTCTCACAAGTCAAGCTTAATTTGAGCTCCCACTAAATATACACATTTTCTGACCCACAGTTGTAAAAAGGTATTTAATCAAAATAATGATTGAACAGAAATGAATGGTTATAAAACTCTCCATGACTTACCTGAGTTTTAGAGAGGAACTCAACTAAAAAAATAATTCTGTGTAACTTTTGATACAGATACTTTATTCTTACTACTTAACTTTATGATAGAGGTGGGCACATTTGTATGACCTATCACTCATGAGGCCAGACTAAGGGGCAGTCTGTTACTTGTATATAATTTTTCATGCACAGACATAATTTCATCTAGGTATGTGGTATGTGGTTCACTTTAATGAGCCAAATATCTACGACACATATCTATGATAACAATTATACATCGTGCTATGTAATGTGCTAAATCTTGCCCATATGCATTTGAGACATTGCATCTGTTCATCTGAGGGCCAAAGATCTCTTGCTGGGACTGATACATTTAGTTGTGTAGCCACTGTGTCTTGATACAGATACAGTAAACATGTACATCAACTTGCCCTCTGATCCTCATGGTAACTGTGGAACGTCTCTGGAGATCACAGGATCTGACATGTCCAAGGAGGCCTTTTACCTTATATAAATAAACTGACTATACTCAATAATTCACCTAACCAATATTAGCAGTTTAGTATAATGTAATGTGCATTTTGTGTTCTTGCTGCATCTGTAGTGAGTGCTTATGTGCACTTCTGCAGAACAGATCAAGACAACACTTATGTTTCCAGTTATCTACTTTGAGAACAAAGACAGAGTAGACTTGTGGCACATTGTAAGCCTCAGAAACAGATAATGCAGGATAATTTTTTTTTTTTTCAGTTTGTGTTTTCATGATGCTAACCAGGGCAGTAACAATGAGCAGACATACTGGCTTTAATTTATATTTCTCCACACAAAATAGTTGAATCAATAGCTCTCTTCATTTTCTGTATCCTTTCAAATCTTTTCCAACTCACATAAGTGGCCACAATGAAGTTTTGTTTTCAGCCCAGTCTAATTAACTAATGAAGTAGTAACTAAGAAACGTTAACTTCTTTCCTGTGCCATACTGAACTATAAATATACAAACCTGGAAAGACTGGAGGTCCTAAAACCTCACTGAAAATCCAAGCTTGTTATTTTTTCCTGTTTTCCTCTATTATATATAGTGTTTTTCTTTAAGTAACATCCACTCTCATCCATGTTCACAACTTCCCAGTGGTTCCAGATACAACTGATATAATGCTTACTCCTTCTCTTTTATCATCATTTAAATATTTAAGAAAAATAAACTCAATTAACTTTTCTGGTCCAGCTCTCCTGCAATGAACAGGGACATCTACAGCAAGATCATCGCCAACCAGCCTGACAGTGAATGTCCCCAGGGGTGGGACATCCACCACATCTCTGGGCAACCTGTTCCAGTGCTTTACTGCTTGTCCAATAAAAATACTTTTTCCTCCCCAGGAAGATTTTAACTGCCTGCAATAACCAGACTCCTAACAGTTTGATATTAACATAACAAATGTCGTATATGAAATATAAAATAATTTCTTTCATTTAGTTTTTGTTTTGTGTTTTAGCCAGAACTAGCAGCAAGAGTTTTTAATGCCTTTGGCAAAATTGACAATGTTCCTCTTAGTGGGAGGTTGTGCAACAGTGCTGGAAGAGCCTTCAGTTGATACTAACAGCTATTCAAGTACAAAAAATGCCTCCAGGTCTGTCAGAAAATGAAATACTTTCTTGTTTTTCAAAAAATGGTAAGAACACAAAAAAAAATACAAATATCATTCATTACACTAAAGTTAGTTATTGTTGTTTCATTCTTCTCAGATCTAATCCATGTTATTTTGTAATTTTGCTACATATCAAATTCAAGGAATGCAGTCTGAATTAGTTAAATTTTTTTTTATCTAAGCCTCACTGGTTAAACCAAATTAAATCCATGTATTTGATTTAATCCAATTTACTGAATATAATTTATTTAATTCCCTAAATTAAGGCCACTTCACACACTATTTATTTCAAATCTAGCATGTTACTATATTTTACTCAAAGACAGAATTTAACATCACTCTTTCTTCATTTAAAAAAAAAAAAAAAACATTAAAAAACATTAACCACTGATCTCCTTTGAAAGAATTAGTGGTTTTACTTCAAGGAGAAAAGAAGCATCCTGATAATGCAATTCTGTAGTTTCAGTTATGACTAGCACTTCAACCTGTGCAGAGTATAGAAGTAAAATATATATAAGTTTTCATGGCATCTTTTCTGTAGATCTTTAATTTTCATTTTGGTTACACTAAATATGTCAACTAATCATATGTCAACAAACTTAACCTCAAAACCTCATGAGTTTTCAAATACCTTCTTCATGTCTCCTTTTTAGCTGTTTCTTTCAGGGCATTCTGTCCAAAGCATCATGAAAATTATTTCACCAAGGACCAGGTGGGTTCAACTCCAGTCTATAGTAAAGTTCTGCAGACATCTGGGGACTACTTGGGAGTTTCAAAAATCAGCTTTTAGAATTCACCAGTCCAAGTAAAAAAGCTCATGTGCTCTGTAGCCAGAGATCCAGCATGGAGGAAGTTACAACACACAAACTAAGCAGTAAATATACACAGGACTTTTGGACTCATGCAAACAAAATAGCTAAGATGTTAAAAAGTGAGTATCACAACTGAATGCCGCTATTCTAGATAAGCCTTATGTAAATAAGTGCTTAGTTTTGGTAACATGAAAAGACCTAGAAGCTTTAATGTAATGCTCCTGAAGAAAAGTTGACTGTGTCACTGCTGTAGCTGCTCATCTATTCTACAGCATGCAATATGTCAGTGAGAATTGCCTGTATCCTCTATTTTTGTTTTCCTGCGAATGGATTTAAATATGTGAATATGCTGAGTTAGGAAAGATTTCAAATGTTTATGCCTGTGAAAGCAAAACATTGGATAAAATACTTTCTATCAATGTGGAAAAGCATTTTATATCTTACAGCAGAAGCTAGAGATTGCTTTTGAAAAACTTCTGGAAAATTCAGTTTCTAAGAAATTTTGAAGGTTTTTGTTGCCTTATTAGTTACATGTATGTACATGGACTGTAAATCTCAATTATTTTAATTGGTTTGAATCTGCTGGAAAGAGAAAAGTCTGTTGTGAAGAAAGATAACTGCACATTAGAAATGTGCAGATAATAACAATTCTGGAGGCTATTGAAAAAAAATTATTCTAGGTTTATAACAACCAGATTCAAATTTTTAATGTCACTTGCACTTCTGCACTTCAGCTCTAGGATATCAGCCATGATACACAGCTAAGACAAGGCATGATTAAATTAGACACATTGAAACTATTTTGGGTGAATTACCTCAACTATTTCAATGTACTTGCATAGATTTTAACTTTTACTAGTCACTGGTCATATTAAGAAACACACTACAGTAAAAAACGATTATTTAGAGCACTGACCTTGATAAAAAAAGCATAGTTCCATATTTCTACTCATAGTTCCTTATCCAGGCACTTCCCAGAGGCAGGCTTTCCCCTCCTCATTACTCAAATGTCTTCAAAAACTTTCACCTTTTTTTAAATTTTCAATAACATCATTTACTGTTGGTGTTTTTGTGGTTGTTTTTGCTGTTATGTATTTTTTAATGTAATGGATTCATTTCAAATATGAGTTCTGTCTTGATGGATTTAGGAATGATCATTTCACAATATGCAGAGAATAAGAGAAATGAACATGAAAATACATTGTCAAAAAATATATGTTGAAATATCATTAAAAATGCATTACTTGTTAGAGAAATTGCTGTATTGCTAAATCACTCTCTGAAAGTGCTGCTTCTGTGACATTTTCTGGGAAAAACTGATAGAATGTTGAAAGTTTTGCATCTGTCCTGTATATCAGTGATATACTTCTTGCAAAATCTTTGCAATCCTGAGAAAATGTATTCCTTTTTTTCCTACATTAATGTTTCCAGCAGTGTTATTGTGTTTGTAGCATTAGTTAAATCACAGAGGCACTACAAGATCTTCATGTTTGAAATTTGGGCAAGAATGCTTAAAGTTAGTCCCTATATAAGTACAAAAACCAAGAAATAATTATAGCTTACAAATGAGATGGAAGGAAGGAAGGAAGGAAGGAAGGAAGGAAGGAAGGAAGGAAGGAAGGAAGGAAGGAAGGAAGGAAGGAAGGAAGGAAGGAAGGAAGGAAGGAAGGAAGGAAGGAAGGAAGGAAGGAAGGAAGGAAGGAAGGAAGGAAGGAAGGAAGGAAGGAAGGAAGGAAGGAAGGAAGGAAGGAAGGAAGGAAGGAAGGAAGGAAGGAAGGAAGGAAGGAAGGAAGGAAGGAAGGAAGGAAGGAAGGAAGGAAGGAAGGAAGGAAGGGAAGGAGGGAGGGAGGGAGGGAGGGAGGGAGGAAGGGAGGAAGGGAGGCCTCTGAAACTGTCCAGTAAACAATACAATGTTACCATGATGTCTACGACCATCTGTCTACGATGCTACCAAATTCAGTGTCTTACTCTAAATTTTCTAAGTTTGATTAATCATTTTAGATTTACTGCAACTACCACTGAATATAATGCCAAAAGGATCACAGATCCTTAAATTAAAAATTTAATTAAAAATAGTTATTTTTTCCATCTGATTATAATCCATTTGTTACACTACCATTTAGATTATTTCAGAGTACTTTAAGAAAAGAAGTATTACTTCTATTTCTCCTAGCTATTTTTTGTAGAATACTTTTTCCACTTACACCACATTTCTTTCATGAAAAAGAAAACATAATAAATAAAAGCATTGTAGCAAAGGAACAGAGAGTGTTTTTGTTAGGCATGTACCAAAGAATCCTGATACAGGTCAGCACTCTATGAAAATAAATATAAGCAATCCAATAGCATGAGTACAGTCTTCTGGTCTTTCATGCAGCACAGCACTAAGTCTATTAAGCTGTCTCCATTGATTAAAATAACTAGTGAGAGAACAAGAATCTCAGATAGCCAGACCTTAGGTTGACTCTAGCTTTGAGCATGTGAAGAGAATATGATCAGTTATTTTGTAGGCAGCTGTTTCTGTCCCTGTGCCTTCAAGCTCTACCCAGTTGGCTGAGATGTGAACAGAAACCCCACGGGATGCAATTTTTGAAATGGATCCAAACCATCTTGGTTCACACTGTGTTTCATGTAAGTTTTATTTTTGATCATGATGACATAGGTTAAAAATAGCCTAGATGTTTGTACTGCTCCTAGCTGAAATAGCAAATACTCTGGGTTTCTCACTGTCAAAACTAGACAAATCAAATATCTTTAGTCTGACAGCTGTGTTCCTGCTCGTTCATTCTTGTGTGAACTGATACTGCTGTGGGAGAATCTGGTGGTGTTAAGGGAGAAAACTTTGCATGTTGACAGACTATACTACAAAAAATGGCTGTGTTGACAAACTGAAGTACAGTAGTCTTTGGAAACTGAATTAGAGTGAAATTTTAATTCATAAAATTCAAAGTAATTTTTGGAAATAACTTTGGAAATAACTGGAAAAATTGGGGGGGACCATGTTTCTCTCTCTCTCTCTTTTTTTTTTTCTCTTTGTCGTCCTCTCTCTCATCCTCTCTTTCTTTCTCTCTGTCTCTTTTTATTTATCTTCTTTCATTCTGCTTTTCAGTCTGTATTGTTCTGTATTTCTTTATCTTCCCTTCTTCTGTCTCCCCCACTTTTTCTCTCTTTCCTTCTTTGATTTGTGTTGTTATATCAGAATACGTTTCTAATTTAGTATTCAGTACACTCTATTATAAATACCTACAATAAAAATATTATAAATATAAAAGCACATTTGTGGAAAATTGAAAAAAATTAAATTGGCAAGGAAAGAACCTTGAATTAAAAACAAACAAACAAACAAAAAACAAAAAACAAGATAAAACAAAATTAAATGGTCTTCCAGCTGGTAAAACAGAGAAAATTTTAATTTCTGATATTTGATTCTTTATGGTTTTTTTTTTTTTTTTTTTTGTTTTGTTTTGTTTTGTTTTTTAATCAACCTTTGGTATTCCAAATCAGTTTTGACTCGTGCATAAAAAAATAGTCATCAGAAATGAGTGCATAAGGGGAATGATTTATATTTCCTTTAACTTTTGCTATGCTGTGATCCTTGTTATGTATGTTTTTTAGCATTCAAACTTTTGGTTGTCCATACAGCACAGTGAAGTGAATACTGTTGCTTGTCTGCCCACTGAGGGATGGGTATGAGACTGTATATCCAGGGCTGGAATTCAGTGCCACAGAGGAGAGCACTGTCAACAGCCTGAGAACAGCTGCCGTCTCTGTGGTATCCCCATCTGCTGAAAACACTTGAATCTTCCCCACCTCCATTTCTCCACTTAATTTCTGACTGCCACTTAAGCACAATGTTTTCTTTGGTAGCTCCTGCTTTTTCCATTCACACAGGCAGAGAAGCAGGTGCCCTAAGTGCTCTCTCTGGCTCATTGATTGATTTCAGGCATCTCACTAAGCCTTATGAAATTTTAGTTTATGCATCTTTGAAACAGAATTAGGCATTAGATATCTAATGACTAAAATATTTTGTAAAATACTTTGACACCTTCAGAATAACAAAGCTGTTTAAAAAACAAGTGCCATCACGTTATTTTGCACCTTCTAGTCTCCTGAAATATTAGTGAAAGGAAATACATGCATTCAAAGATGCTTAATATGTAGTTTTGGAAGAGTGGGAAGAACATTCTTGAATTTTAATTGGTGTGATTGAAACTGCAAAAAATGTTTCACTGTATCATTTTGTGAGAAAAAGCTAAGAAATCAATCTGAAGGACACTAAACAACCACATGTGTGTATGTGTAGATAATTAAAGCCTGGCAGAAATTTTGCAGAATTGACACTTAGATGAGTTTCATTGGAATTATTCAATTTCCCTAGCTTTATTCTTCTTCTGTAACAAAACTGAGGGACTTCTAAGCTTCACTCAATACATGGTAACAGCAACTTGAGAGAATACTACCTTTTCAGTACAGCTGTATGATATTTAATTCTTCTCATTAATTATAGGGGAACAATGTGGCTCAGACCCATTTGTTTTGTACCCTATCTCCATAGAAAAACAAACTCAATGCCAGTGTACTCTTTTTGAGAAGCATTTTTATTTTACTCATTAATAGCTCTGATTTACTCATAGAAAGCTAATTATAAAAGGTAATCTACAGTAAGATTTAAATGATTTTGGATGTCAGATTAATGCTAGTTCATAAGACGAAGAAATAAAAATAGTGTGTTATTAATTAGGAAGCTTAAGTCTTAAAAAAATTATTAATTTCTCAGTCTCCTTTATTTCTTTACTTGTTTCTTTTTCTCTTCTTTCTGCAGAAATATGGGATCAAACTTGAAATTTGCTTCTACCTGAAACCTGTGCTCTCCTCCATAAAAGAAATGAAGTTGCTATCCTTACAATGAGACAAACTCTGCTCTTCTGTTGAGTATGTAAAAAACCTCTCTAAAAGTGACTGTCTCTTCCAGCAGAAGAGAGTGAAATCTTGCAGGCCCTGGAAAATCTTTCAGTTTCTTGGTAGAACATACTGGAAGACTGAATCAGAAACAGATTTGATTCCTCAAAATTCTTTCCGTCAGACTATGTTAAGAGGCTCGTTGTTTTAGTAAAAGATCACTGTTGCTATAAACCAAGATTTTTCATTAACTGCCACCTCTAAATATGATAAATCTTTACTACTTCAGTGCATTTTTATTGTCTGTGATAATTAAAGATGTTTGTGCGTTTTTTTGTTTGCTTGTTTATTTTTTAATTAACAAACTTCCTGGACTTCACCAGGAATGAGATACTCAGATTTGTCTTTGACAGTTCTGACCAAGGAAGTCTCTGAGGAAAATAGATTATAAAAAATACAGGCAGGCTTAGGTTAAGACCAGACAAAAGAGAGAGCAAATGTCACCGAAAAGTTGGCTGAATTTCCATGATAGATTTTGTAAACTGTCAAGAGGATGTAATTGTTATTGGAGAAGAAAAAAGGAAATACTGAGGATAATGAAGAGAAATCTAGGCTGAAGTGGCAGAGGAAAGAAACACTGGAAATCAGCTGGGACAATTTAATAACGAAGGGAGGTGTTATGGTAGCAAAAAATGGAATTCATTAATTAGTGAGAAGAAAGGAAGGTTGAGGAAGTCAAAAACATGAAGAAGAGGGGAACAAAAAAAGGATATCAATGAATACTTTCAAATATATTACATAGAAATTGTAACTTCTTGAATACTTTCAAATATATTACATAGAAATTGTAACTTCTGGAGATTATTTCTTTTCAGTAAGTCCGCTAAAGAAAACTATGTTTTCTCTATGAAGACATTTAGTATTCAAGCAAATAATTCACCCCTTATTTCAGAAATAAGCACATTCTTTAAACTATTTCCATAAAAATAATGATGAGATATTCAAAGTTTTGGCAGCAGGTAAATGATTCCATTATCCAAATTTTGTAATTTTGTGCATTAATTAAATAAAATTTCAAGCCACAATGGAAGAGTGAAAATAACTGCAACTTGATACCATATTTGGCTGTGGAGATCTATGTAACCTTTGAGATGGATGTCTCTTCTTTCACAAGCCATAAAACATCCAGAGTATTATTGCTACCCTCTTGATTTCATTATTCTAAGTAGCAAACCCACTATCTAAATTCTTCCCAATTCAAAATTCCTCAAAACGGTCAATATTTACTTCTAATGTTTTGTAATGTGACTTTCCTATGAGAATAAAAAATTCGGAGAGATGTATAAATAAAAACGGTATTAATTACATTATTTGAATATTTTATTAATTCAATTAATTAATTAATTAGTGGAGTTCATATTACCTAATTTCTAATAAGGGGCAAGAAACCCAAATATATGCTACATGAATTGCACTCAAAGGGAAGTTGTTTAAAATATATTGCTGTATTGCTGGTTTTTGAATAGAAAGTTGTTTTACTCAGTTATTTTAAAATGGAATTTTAAGCAACCTGGTCAAGAGGGAGGTGTCCCTGCTTATAGCAGGGAAGCTGGAACTCAATGATCTTAAAGGTCCCTTCCAACCCAAAGCATTCAATGATTCTGTGATTCATAATTGCATCATATTTTATGTGGAAATGAAATGTAGAAATCCAGCAGGGTATTATTTCATGAAATTTGGGCACTACTATTCATCTTCATAGAAACTATAATTTACAAGTCAGTGCTGAGCTAATAACTCATTTCCAAGTGTAGCAATTTTCTAACAAAAATTAAAGCTTTAAACTATGTAGCATTTGTGAGGTATTTATAGAATAATCATCATCACTATATTAGTTGACTTAAAAGCTTTGTCCTTCAGTATATTTTGAACTTAGAACACGGCAGCAGGGTGAAAGCTGAGTTTGCTGCTATATTATAATTCAGAGAATAATATAAATGAAACCACAGAAACAGTTATTTAGAGGTATAAACCTTTGGAAATACCAATGTGATTGTCAAAATTTGTATGTATATACGTACACATATACATGAATTTTATCATTCAGTGTGAGCATATGAACATTTCTTGGTAATAAACAGAGCATCAGTTAATATGCCACTTATCAAGACTGCATTTGCAATTAAGCCAAAACTAAGATTAAAACAATAGCAGCATTAATTGCATGGATTACCATCTTAACTGTGACTTAGGTAGAAAAGCAATGAAGCACTCTTACAAAGGATGTGCAGAGTCCTGCAGCTCATTGCAATTTTGAAAAAAATAAATACAGTAAAACTTTCTAATATAAGGAATTTACAGTTATTTAGATTTGTAAAGTATGCTCTCTACTAAAACAAATCCGATTTTTAAGTCAAGATTTATTAAAAATCATAGTATAAGTAAAATGCAGCCTTCACATTAAATTTGGAGCTTTAATTTGTTATTTTTAGTATTTCCATATCACTCCACACAACAGAAATTTGTGTCTGTGATTGAGCTAGTGTCACTGCATGACCCAGCAAAATACCACACTGAAGCAATAAGCCTGGATTTCAGAAACAAAAATGGTAAGTCAAAAATTTTTATGGTACTGAAATAAGTGTAGTGCTTCTAAATCCAAGAATAGCTGGCTATGCCTCACTAAATTATATCAGCACAGTAATCCAAGATATTATCCCTGCAGTATTAAGAGTTTAATTGCTATTTGAGCATAATTGTGCTAGAAAGGAATACTGTGTTTATACTATGCTAATGAAACAATAAATTCATTGTCTGCATTCAGTAAAAGTGCATACGTGTTAAGTGTTGTCATCAGTTGTTATGTACCTGGAAACTGAATGTGCAGTACATCTCTGTGTGACAGATGAGCTATTTATCTTTAAAATACAATGGTCCTTCCTGTCCTGGCCTCCTCAAATATAGTCCCCATCCTCACTGCACCTCTTTTCCACCCCTATACTGATGGTTGTTCTCATCATAAGACAGCAATTAGACTCCAAGAGCGTCATCTATTTACAAATATACAGTTTGCAAAAATTTAATATGACATGAAATTCTGCAGAAAGCAGCAAAGGCCTAGAAGTATTCCTTGCTGTAGTTCCTCTGCATCTTTTTGCTATTAAAATGACCAAGTTTTATGACTGAATGAAACTCATAACTGAGGCAATGAAATCTTGTGCTGAATAACTTCTCATTGCTGTCTGAAAATTCTTCACTGGAAGTGCAGTAGTTGAAGGGTGAGATCTGCTGACTCTATGACTGGTTTATGCTACCTGGGCCAAGGCCCTGCAATTTAAACCACGAATCCTGAATATTCTAAGTAGATTTTTGACTGCAGTTCTGTAAATTAAATTTTAGTCATTGCTGTGACTTTTCAAGGTGAATGTAAGGCACAAAATTCAACATGCCATGTTCCTTTTCCACAGAGTGGGTGCATTCAGAAGATGGGCTATTGCCATCTTTTTGTAATTTTCGGAGTTCAACAAAGGAGAGGAGCATGAATACCTACCCCGGGCTTCAGACAAATATCCTTGAGTATATGCTGGAAACTCCTCTATTGGATCCCATGGAGATAGCTCTGAGGGATAAAGCAGTGAGTATTGCAGGTATTCAAAGACAGATCTTTCAGGCTCAAGAATGGTCCATTCTAATGCACAGGAAAACAAGCTTACATATTGGGTGATCAGGTTGGCTGAGAATTCATGACTCCATCCTTGTGCAAAAAGAGTTTATAGAAAGTGGAAATGAAGACAGGTTGTAATTGAAGAATTTAAAATATATTATCTAGGCATTAGAAAGTTTTAGAAACAGTGGATGGAAACAAGACTGAATTACTCAAAGTTAACTTTACTTAAGTCTTAATCAACATTTCCTAAGCCTCTGTTATTAATGAAAGGCTTGAAGGATGAGAAAATCTATTACCAGTGAATGGCAATCAAGACTGATATTACTTGAGAAAACTCCACCTATACATGTTCCTACAGACAGGCTGCATCCAAGGATGTTGAGAGAACTGGCTACCATTCTTGCAAGGCTGCTTTCTGTCATGTTTCAAATATAAAGGAGAGATTCCTTCTAACAGGAAAATTTTACAAAATTCAAAAAGAGAAAAAAAGAAATCTGTCTGGAACCATTCAACCTTATTTTGTCCCTGGGAAAATCATAAAGCCAATCCTTTTGGAGCACATCTGGACCACAAGACATGAAGGAGAAAGTTTTTGGGAAGAATCAGCATGGATGTCCTGAGGATGCTCCAAATCATGCCTGACCAGACTATTTGCCCCTGTGATAAAATAAGTACACTTATGAATGAAAGAAGAACTGTGGATGCTATTTATATCAACCTCAGTACAGCTTACAACATTGTCCTCTACCATGTTCATACATGTAAGTTAGGACATGACAGTCTGACAAATAAGCAATCAGAGGACAATAATCTGGTAGAATGAATGTGTTCAAACAATTAATGGGTGATATTTGGCTGGTATGGAGGCTGGTAAGAAATGGAGTGCCACTGGGATCTCTCTGGGGACTGTTGAGTTGTCCTTATCCGTGGCCTGAAAAAGAGAGTAGATTGTGCTCTCATCAGCTTTGGAGATGATGTTAAATCATCTGTCAGTATGCTCCATGGCAGGACTGCCATACCAAGTAACTTAGGTGGAAGGAATGGGCTCACAGGAAACTTATGATGTTCAATAACAGCAGAAGTCCTGCACCTGAAAAAGACGAATCCCCTGCTGTGATACAGACTGGGGATGGACTAGTGGAAATTCAGTCCTGTGAAAAAAGGACCTGATGTCTTGTCACACCAAGCTGAATACGTGCCAACAGGTTTATTTTCTGCCAGAAGATAGCCCCTAGAGCCCTATTAAAAAATGCAGAATTAGTTAATTGTGGGGAGGGCTAATCCCCTTCTATTCATCACTTATTAGGCCACATCGAGCATACTTTATGCAGCTTTGTCTCCCTCTAGTATGAGACAGACATTGACAAATAGACAATAAGTTCACCCAAAGCAACAAAGATAGCTAGGGGGTGGAACACCTGCCTGCTGAGGAGAGACAGAGGGAGGCTGGCTTGCAATGCCTGGGGAAGACATGTCTTCAAAACAGCTGCTCTTCTCCCTCCCTCCCCCTACCCTCCTCCTCCTCCCCCTCCTCCCCCCAGTATCTATGTGGAAGTTGTGCAGAAAACAGCCATGCTCTGGACAGTAAAAATGGAAGGAAGAGACAATGTGTGTAAATAAAAATAAGGTTCAGAATGTATTTAAGAAGAAAATCTTTCCAAAGGAGCAAGAAGTTGCAGTTTGTTTGCAAATTACTCAAAGAGCTCATGCAGACTCTTTCTACACCTGGAGCATTTCAAGACATGACTGGATAAAAACAGAGAAACCTGGTCTGACCTTAGAGTTTAGCCAGTATTGAGTAGGAATTTGGACTATAAACCTCCAGATACTCCTTCTACACTAAATTATTCTAGGATCCTATCTTATGATCACATGATACTAACTGTATATACGGCTGGGTATTCACAAGCCTTCTATGTAGTTTGCATTGCTCTCTTTGAATCCTCTAGAGGATTTGAGCTTCCTTTACAGTTTTTTGAGGGTGTTTCTATCCTGTATTCTTGATTTGAGTGTGTTCCTATTCCATGTTAACTTGTCAATTCGTGTAGAATCAAGCTTTCCATTTTCTGCACTTTTTTCTTCTGTTGATTTGATAAGCCTGATGCAATTAAGCCTCAAGAAAACAAACAAGCAAAAAATGCCCATAAAAAACTCCCACAAAAGAAACAAACAAAGTAACATTGCTTCAGCAGTAGGGATTAATTACCGTGTCTGTCTGTCTTTAGTCCTTGCAGGAAGTCTACTTTATCTTACTCTCATAATTGGGGCTGCTAGAAGTATGAAATTCATATACATACATAAAATGCATGAATCATTAAATATGACACTGTCCAAATATAGCATAACACCATATCTTCCATCTCTTGTCCTTGACATTATCATTATTGCACCAACTCCTGCTAAGATATCCTGATAAAGTGGGTGACCTGATTAAGCACTTCCTGATTGAGCGGAGTGCTCCATATTAGCAAGCCTTCCGTTGTGCTTCTGCGTGCTGAGGAACAATCTAAAAAAAGCATATAAAGGGCAAAGAACTGGAAAAAACGTGTGGGACAGTTACAGAATATCAACTGTGTGCTTCCACCTAAATCAAGAGAAGTAGAAATTCAGTTCTTTGTGTAAGGGAAAAGTACGAGTCACTTGCATATTGAAAAATCTTTTTCACTAATGACTCCCTAGAGATCTTAATCATGCAGCAATTTATACTAAATGTAAAATTTACCTAGGAAATATGGTGCAACAATTATCATTGGAAGCAGGTAGAGAAGTGCTGTCAGTTCACTTTGTGAACACATCAGGGGACTGGAGATGAGTCCCAAGAGCAATGCCATTCTATAAACATTGACACAGCTCATATTAATACCATACAAAAAAGAAATATTCACTTGACACGAATGCAAAAAGCAAGACATGATTTGTAAAGATCATGTCATAAGACACAGACTAACAGGAATACAACGGAACTTAGGCACCAGGCTATTAACACCTGCCAGTGAGGTTCATATGCTGGCTTATTGGACAGATCCTATGCTGGGGAGATCAGATCCATAGGAGGTTGGGCTAGGAGCTGCACATGCAGAATCATAATTAAAATGTTAAAAATTGCACATATAGTAATCTTCTTGTTGCACATGCTATGGGAGAATTAAATCTTTACCATTACTGGCTCTGTGAGGAGAGGCATTGAGTCAATGAAGGACTAAGAAAAACTGGGTCCAGAATTAGAAATCTTTAAGATTAAATGCAACATCTGCACGCTGTATCCCTGGAAATTATAGACATTTTATATCCAGTACCTTGAATTTATTATGTGGTATGCAATACTTACTCCAACAGGTAAATTCTGAAGAATATTCCATTTCATGATAAACATCTATATAATCTGGGAGATTTATATATATATAATTATATATATATAATATAAACATAACTTTATCACAAGCTAGAAGTTTATTTATTTATTGTTTATTTATTTATAGTTTGTTCATTACTGGAACATCTGCTGTCACTGAGTTATTGAGAAAATATCTACTTGACAGGAGGGCACAGAGAGCAAAAACAGTATTGAAGAATGACAGTCTGGAAAGTAGCTACCTAAATGTCAAAGTATTTAAGAAACATCAAAGAAATATATAATATATGTTTCTATTAAACTGTGCCCAGAAATGTCAAAATTATAATAAAAGATGACAAATGAATTCCGTGCCCAGTGGGCCTCACAGATTCGATGAAAATATGTATTAACACTTAACATAGGACCTTACCCTATTTTTACCTTTATGGTATAATTGAGTATCCACAGTATTTTCTTTTTTCTTTTTTTTGTTTTTTTTACATCTAATTTGTGATATGACTTTTTTTTTTTTTTCTTTTTTTTTTGTGGGTTTCACTCCATTCACTCATAAGGAAACTGTTTCTTAACATCGTTCCTCTAAATTGCATGTCAGTTAGAGGCCTACAGTAAATATTGTAAGCAGTAAAGTGACTATGCTTGCATAAAGGGCCAGATGCTTCATTGACACAGTGTCACAGCACTCCAAAAGTACTGAGTTGTAAAGTTGAATTCAGTGTCAACACATGTTGGCAGTGTTCTCCAAAACATATTTCCTATATATCCCTTCTTTCTGGGGGGAGGAATCATAGTTTCATAGGCAATAAAACACTGACAGAATTTTCCACCTGATTTTCCCTGATAGTTAACAGGGGGATTGGAAATATACAGTGCAGTGCAAATAGCATCTACCTCTATCTGTCTGAAAATTATTTGACCCTTTTCCTACTACACAAAGTCATAAGAGGAAATTACTTTTTTCAAAACTTCATGCAGAAATGTGAATTTGTGTTGGTGAAAGAAATTGCTGGAGTTTGAGATGAAATTTTGTTGTTTTCTGTCTTCAGAATAAGCTGGATTAAGCTTTCTGACTAGACTGCAGTTTTCATAATACACTACAGTTCTGTGATCCCAATGAATCATTGGAGATTCTTCTTTTGGGAACAGAAGTCACAGGGAAAAATTAAGATAAATAGCAATTCAGATGTGTCTCACATAAATCATTACAGTGGTAAGGTATTTCATTTTTTTTCTGTTAAGAGTGTAGATAGGCAATTCCTTGAAATAAAAACCCTTACCTCCCACCTGTGTAGAGTAAGTTCTGTCTTTATTTGTCTTAGTGTCTTTATTTGCTTTAATTAATGATCTCAGAGCTGTGTATGCAATTAATGGAACTATGATTCTGAGGAACATACAGGTGAAAGCAACTTTTTTTTCAAGAGAATTGTATTTGCTAGTCTTTCTTGTATGGTAAGTAAAGTAGTACATAGTAATCAATAAATGTATGATGACCTGCTTTATTTTGTATGCTGTTCTACTTGACTGTGCATAACAATAAGGGATTCACACAGATTTTCAGGAAATACTGTCCTTTAAAGAAGCACTACTCATTACTGCAGTATGCCACGGTTCAGTAAATGCATGTTTGCTATGTTCTTTCTGTGTTGTCAAAATATATCAACAATTTATCTAAATCTTTTGGCATCAGTAGTTTATGTTGCATTGTGAACAATGATATAATATTCACATCTTGAATCTCAAGATCGCAAAGATCTCTAATCTTAACTGTTAGGCACTTATAACTTGAATGCAAGTTAAAGAATCACAGAATCACAGAATCACAGAATCACAGAATCAGGGTTGGAAGGGACCTCTAGAGATCATCGAATCCAACCCCCTGCCAAAGCAGGTTCCCTACAGCAGGTCGCACAGGCAGGCATCCAGGCAGGTCTTGAACACCTCCAGAGAAGGAGACTCCACAACCCCCCTGGGCAGCCTGTTCCAGTGCTCCGTCACCTCACTGTAAAGAAGTTCTTGTGCACATTCGTGTGGAACTTCCTATGCTGCAGTTTATGTCCATTTCCCCTTGTCCTGTCTCCACGTACCACTGAAAAGAGACTGGCCTCACCACTATGGCCCCCACACCTCAGATATTTATCAACCTGGACCAGGTCCCATCTCAGTCATCTTTTCTCAAGGCTGAACAGACACAGTTCACTTAGCCTTTCTTCATAGGGCAGTACAAGTGGGGGAAATTCTCTGCTGATATGCTGTTAACTACTGAAATCAAAGCTTGAAGGTTCATAGATTAAAGTGGCAATAATAGATTTGCAACCGTTCTTTGCATTTCAATCCACAAACAGTGCCTACTGTTCTGTAAATATTAGCATTTAATATTATGGACAGTTCATAGTACACATATGGGACTAGCATTTCAGTGTATAAACGTCATTCAACAGTTACAAAACAATCTGAAATTGTTATTCTTCTGTAAAATCTAAAGAAGAATATTTCCTCATTCTTTTATTTATGAATTTAAATATCAGAAGAACATTTTATGGATTATTAGACCTGGGTATGTTAGCTCCAAGCATAGTTTCCTTTTGAGCACCATTTACTATCTTCTTTAAAATTCATGAAACTAAGGATTAACAAATCCTGAGTCTGAAGATTTCAAAATAGGTTGCATCTACATCCCAGATTGCCCAGTCAAGATATGTGGTAGCTATCTCTTAATTAGATTGAAATGAAGAGTTTCTTCTGATATTTCTGCATGTGATAGACACATAAAATCAAAAAAGGGAAATTGAGATCATTTAGTCTGACTTTCTATATAAATTTCCTACACTAATTTCAGTCTTGCAGGAAATAATTTCATCTTCATTTCACATTTGGTCTATTGTAAGCTCTTTCAACCTTAAAATATTAATCTCATTTCTAGAAATACTTTTTGCTTTCTATTTCCAGACATTGAATTTTATTATAGCTTGTTTTACTAGATTGAAAAGAGCTGTCTCTTATTACACTTCCTATGGCAATACCAGTAAAGAAATATACAGAAAGTAACTTAGCCTACATATGCAAATCCTCTGATTTCTTCAGTTTTCAGCAGTCTTTCTCATAGGTAGATTCAGAACAGTATTGGTTGAATATTTCTGTTTAAGACTGAGTGATCTTACGGCAACTAACTTGCCGAATGCTTCCATTCTTCTTCAATCAGTTTTGAGCTTTTCTTTGAATTCATTCCAATTTAATAACATAATTACTGAATTGCAAGTACCAGAACCAGAAATGCTGTGCTAACAGAAGCTGAAACTGTATAGAGTAAACCAAATATTTTTATCAATCTTGTCTTCTACAGGCT
This sequence comes from Tetrao urogallus, assembly GCF_951394365.1. Classification (NCBI taxonomy): domain Eukaryota; kingdom Metazoa; phylum Chordata; class Aves; order Galliformes; family Phasianidae; genus Tetrao; species Tetrao urogallus. The sequence goes on from NC_136813.1 coordinate 177,400,898, forward strand.
CAGAGATTTTAGCAACAGTGTCCATATTCTCTGTTCATATTTACCTCGTTATCCAGTGACTTCTGTGTCTCACTCAGACACAGTGATTCCCATGGCAGAAGCACAGCACTTGTTGCTTCAAAGTGTTATGTCTTCCTATTTTCTACCTTAAAATGTTCTCAAGTGCTTTGCTTACAAAGTAACATTGTTTAGTTCGCATCCTTTCAGCTTCATTGTCTAACACTCAAATTTCATGTTTGAGTTCTACTATTTCAATCCATACGTTTCATGTAATTAGTTACCACTGCAGCATCTTAATTAGCTTTTCCATTTTGTACCAATTAAATTAAATCACAGAACTTGAGTGAACCACTATACCAGGAACTACCAATATTACTTAGATGATGATATAAATGATATATCTATATTCTTGCCATAAAACATTATAAATGACAGGAAATAAAAAGGTATGAAGTGTGTAAATACGGCACAGCATCAAATGAGATGCATGCAGCTAGCAGAAGATATAAAGGCTTATAGGCAGAAATATTTTACTTTTCAGAAGAGATAAAAAATTGAAGAGAAGGTGACCCAAAACTTTTCAAGTAAAAAGAACCATAACAGATAATGTGAAGAAGACCGGAGAGTTTAATGACGCTTCAGCTTCATTTTCACTGAAAAGGTCAGCTGGGATTAGATAGACAACACAATCACCATCTCTGATGACAGACCTAGAACTGGGAGATAATAAGAAAAGAATAGTTTGGAAATAACTAAGTTAAATAATATCAGCACATTTGTGTGTGACCTCAGTCACTTCAAAGAAAAGAATCCTGTGTTTCCTTTGCTTGAGTACATGTGGTAGTTGCTCTGGGTACCAACCAAATTTGGACGAAGTACCATTTAAAGTAGCAAAATTAATCATATGCATAAATTAGCAGTGATTGCAAATAAATGCTGCTGCATTTATTTAGCTATTTAAATAAACACACTCAAATGAGCAGCTACATTGGTTAGAATAGTAACAGTACTTGTACAGCTGCTTAGACCTTAATTCTTTTATTTTCACTTAAGTTCTTCCTGGGTAATCTAGCAGTTGAGGATAATTATTTGTATTAAAAACATAATAATATTCTGTCTTTTTTGGGTAAAAGTTTTGGATAAAAATTTGGCATGTAAATTCTTCAAATTCCAAAATCCAAAATAGATCAGGAACAGTTTCTGTTCTGAATGTGATATTGTCCATTTAAACTCAAAAAATGACAGTATTGTGTGCAAGCATCAGCTATACTAAGTATCTATCTGATCCACAGCTGCTGAGGAAGAAACAGTAGGGGATTTTATTTTTAGAGGATGTATTCTTGATCCAATTGAATTTAGAACTGCTTTCACAGCTCAGCAGAAGATAGGCACTACTTAATAGGACATTGTCACCACTATTCATAGGAGTGATACCACCCTTTTTGATAACTTCCTTTTAAAATTTTTAGTCAAACTTTCCTTAACTAGTGTAGCTTGGTTTCTTTCATGTACTCTTTCCACAACATCTACCTTCCTTCTGCAGCATGATCTTCCTTCTGTTTCTTCCATGACTACTTCATTACAATACCACCATGCCCTTATGTTGCCCTTCTGTTCACATAGAACAGGAAGACCTGCAGTTTTCCAGGATACATGCCATATATGTGTACACAGTTTGCCATATTTATAGTGACATAATTTCTAAAAGTTAGTCATTTTTCAGTATATTTGCTGTTATCCTTTAAATCCCTTTTAGGAGTGAAAAAGAAGCACAATTCACATATAATTAAAGCTACAAATCTAATTGAATATAATTGAACTCTTACGAGTCTAATCATCATTAGTCCAGATTTGTTAAAGAAGAAAAAAAAAAGATAATAATGTAGTAGAAACTTCTCTGCATACACTCTTACTTTCTACTACCACTCCTGGTGTTATTCTTACCCATTCCCTTCTCCCCAGTGAATGTAAACACTGGTGGCTTCAATCTAGCAGGGTGGGGTTATAGTGAGTTACCAGCATCTTGATTTCTGTGTCAGAATAATATGATATTTATGTTGACTTCTTCCTCCTTCTCCAAGACCCACACTGGGTCTTATTTGTATGTTTTTTAACATGGTTTTATATCTTTGTTTGGCCACTGGCCTGCAGCTCCATTTTTCATTGAAATTTACTGAGTAGAGCCTTTTCTATATGTCTGATTCCACTTCTTTGTTCTCCTTGTTACCATTAAAACCAGTTTTCTCCAGATTCACGATTGCATTTCTATAGCTGACTGCTCATCAGCTGCTAACAGATCTGCTCCCCAGAACTAAGTCTGTGCTCCATCTCTTTCAATCTCATTCTCATATCCCTCCATAACACACAATACATCTCTACTTCTTAGGTTGCTGGTGTACCAGGCCTCTATATTATGTCATTACTATTATCTATTGCAAATATCTTCATCTATATAGAATAATTGCTTATTTTTCTATAGACATAAAGTTCTGATTTATGATGCAAAGATAAACAGTTGTTAGAGGAAAATACAGCATGCTGGATCTGACAGTCTAAGAAAGGCAAGATGCAGCAGCTCCATGTCTGCAGGTCTAATGAGTAATGAGGCTGAAAATGTATTCCCAACAGGGCCCCACACACCAAGCACAGATTATACTTCACATGTGTATACATATATAGATATATACATGTAATATATGTGTCTTATATATACATTTATACACATCCAGCCACACAGAAAAACACAGAGCACTGTGAGATGGTGATCAGGTGCAGGGTACAGTTAGACAAGTGTACTGAGAAGCCCTGCTCCAATGTAAATGGACATTTTTATTCTCCAAATCACCAGAACTTACCTCTTTTCCCACCTTTTTCCCTCCCCTAAACATTCTACTCAACTTAATCTGTCCTATTCCCAATGCTATACATTCAGCAATCCTAAAATACTTTTTCCATTCCTTCTTTATTCCCAGCACTCCTTGACAGTGACCCCCTTTATTCCAAAAGGTGGTAATAAATTTATTCTCGATGGGAAAGTCCTGGGAGCAGCCTAGACAGAGCTTCTGTCTTTAATTTGGATTTCCAAGGTACAATGATGCCTCTGATCTCTGGAATTGGAAATTATGTTTTGTTGGGTTGGTGTCTCCCTGTTGATGGGTCTAGGAGCAGCTGCCAGGGTACTACCTTGACTCCCTGACTTGTCATTATCTCTTTACTCCTTTGAGGGTGTGTAGACATAATTTCTTCACATAATCTATAGAAAGGTACAACCTAGTCGACTAGAAAAATTGCCATCATTGCTAAACCAAGGGAATCAAAACTGCAGGCAGGTAAAAAAAAATTTAAGGAGAGCTAAGCCTTAATCCTGAAGTCTTACAAACTCTTCTGAGTATACAAAGCTATAACACTAAAGTGGTAGCTGTTATAATCAATGGCTATACATATATGGTCATATATATGGTTACATATATGGTCACTGTAGGCAATTTCAGTCTAATACTAATTCAGTTAGCTTGTATACTGACACTTCTGAGTCATTGGTTTTAGGCCATTCAATCACAGTGGCAAGCTGTGTTGGGAGCTGTGATGCAATATCTTCAAGAGTACTTGAAGCATCTGGATTAAAGCAGGCTCAAGACTAAGTGAAAAAGCAGAACTACATGTCTATTCCTATATGGATGGCAGTTTCTATTAAAAAAAGAGTAATTTATATATTCTGATAGATTGATTCTATGAAATCTCAGTATGTTATCTTGAAAATACAGAGAGCAGGGTTTTTTTTATATTGTTTATGTATTCCTATTGCTATGATATATAATAAATTGGACATTTTAAAATTTATTTGGTATTAAAATTATTCTTTTTAAAAACATTTCTAGAAAGAAACATTAAATAAAATAGAATAAGAGACAAATGACTAGAACTCTTTCTAGCTTGCCTCCTACCTAAGGAGACTGTGAGTCCCTTTGTTTACAATGTTTCTCATTAACTTGTATATATTCATGTAGATAAGTATACTGAGTATACTTATATAAAATAAATTATTTTCCAGTTAAGTCCTATTTCTTAAATTCCTACTGGACACTTTTAACCCAAGTGGGCAGAGGCCTTAAAGACAGTGAATTCTTACATTCTTTGTGAACTTTTTCACTGGGAGAAAGTCAAGTGCTCCAACTGGTTTTAAGGACAACTTGAACGCATTACTGGAATTGTGAAAACCTCATAGATTTCACAGTTGTAAATGTCTGTGTTGAACAAGAAAATTTAGGTCTTTCCTCTAGTTGATAGATTCAGTCAGTTTGACAAAAAAATGGGTAAGGTGCTGATCATAGACCTTCTTGTTCCACTCAGAGCCAAATCTGCTTACTTGACCATTCTGGATTTAGTATAATGAAACTTCCTGGAGTAAAGATTACATCCCTTAAACCTTGTTCTTCTTATATGAGTTTACTAGTCAGCAATATAAAAACTGGCCCTCACTCTGCCTTGCCTTAGAAATTGATTTGTGCCGTACTTTGTAGTAATGAATTCTGGATTTCTCAGCCTGGCTAAAATTGATGAACTATTTAAAATCCTTGTAGGAGGACCAGCATCACCTTCACTTTTGAAGACAAGGTTGTGAATTATTACTTGAAGAATGTTCTCTCTTTAGTCCTAAGAAAAAATGTATAACTGCCATAGGACACAAGAATCTCAAAAGTACTCATCTCTCATATTTCACCACCATTTGCAAGTCATTTGCTTAATGCTGCAGCTTAATGCACAGTTTGATACTGTACAATCATAGCCACATCTTAGTCACAGGTTGGAGCAGTTTCTCTTGCTCTTGGCTCCACTTTTCTAGGGAGGATGAGGCATGTGACTACAGTGGAAACTGTGCCACTGATCTCAGAGCAGAAAAAAATTCTACAGAGAATGGAGAGCAGAAAATTCTTAACCCATGTTCCTAGTAAGAGTACTGAGAGATAATACAGTGGATAAAAAGGAAATCTGCTCTATTTTTCTGTTCCATTGTGGAAAAAAAAATACTCTTCATTCTATGCTGCCATAAAAAATGTAAGGAAATGTTAGAGAGAAGATTTTTGCCTTTTTTTCTGCATAGCTTCTGGGAAAATTCAATTGTTCATTGCTCCTTGGAATATACAATTGTAACTCAGCATACGATATTTGAGGAGGAAAATCTTAGAATTATTTACACCTTTTTTTTTAACTGAAAACTCCCAGCGTTCATTTAGGATGATATTCTGAGCTTCAGTGAGGTTCTCAAACATCATTAATCACTGCAGATGGCTACAGATCCATTAAATCTTTTAAGCACCTGTTTGCTTATCAAATGCTCACATGGCAAACTACCTCTGGTTCATGTAAGTACATTAGTTTTAGAACATACAATTAGCTTAGAATAACTGTACTTGTGCTAATTACCAGTCCTCTGAAAGAAAGAAGAGACTCCTGTTGAGTAATGGAGTTAGATGAAATTTAAAAACAGAGCTTCTAGACTGAAAAACAGGACTGAAACAATCAGTGTAAAATGTTTGTCTTACTTCGAATAAGTCTGGTTCAACTCCACAGTTAGTGTCTAAGTGCAATAGCTTGATTTCATCTGCCATCAATCACAAGAGAACAACACCACACCACACATAATTTATCACAATTTCTCTCTTTTGAAGAGAGTTTCAGGATAGAAATAGCATAAAGAACAAAGTTATATATAAATAGTATAAAGAACAAGTTATTTCTCACTCAAATTGACATTGTATTTAAAAATTTGCTGTTGGCCAGAAAATGCAATATTGTCGTATGTTAAGTCTTAGTATGAAGTTCTCTCATACATCACATGTTGGAGGGTTAAATTTACTATGAATATTTAGTGGCAATATCATTTATTCACAAAATAATGGCTCTTTTGTTTGATAAAGGTATGGTTTCCTTCCATCCCACAGAATGGTTCAATTATTTAAAAAACAAGGACAGATATAATCAGGTAAGCTTGTACAATAGATGCTGACAGGCTTATTTCACTGAGAGACTTCTGCGCCATATGTACCTGCATCACAACAAAGGCACAGGAAAATTCCCAACCTATTTAAATTATTCAATTCCACTGGATTTATGCAATTTTCTACCAATTTCTCATAAACTGTTATAAATATAGATCTAGTGTGAAGGACTATATCTTGTTGGCATACTACAGAATATCATGTGAGGTGATCACATCATCTTGACAATGCTAAATGTTAATGAATGCTTTTGTAAATCATTTCACAGACATCTATCACAGAATCACAGAATCACAGAATCACAGAATTGTAGGGGTTGGAAGGGACCTCCAGAGATCATCGAGTCCAACCCCCCTGCCAAAGCAGGTTCCCTACAGCAGGTCGCACAGGTAGGCATCCAGGCAGGTCTTGAACATCTCCAGAGAAGGAGACTCCACCACCTCCCTGGGCAGCCTGTTCCAGTGCTCCGTCACCCTCACTGTAAAGAAGTTCTTGCGCATGTTTGTGCGGAACTTCCTATGCTGCAGTTTCCAGCCGTTTCCCCTTGTCCTGTCTCCACTCACCACTGAAAACAGTGTGGCCTCGCCATTCTGCCCCCCACACCTTAGATATTTATAGACCTGGATCAGGTCCCCTCTCAGTCTTCTCTTCTCAAGGCTGAACAGACCCAGTTCACTCAGCCTTTCCTCATAGGAGAGATGTATCTCTGTAGATGAACATGAATTACTGTATACTTTCACTGTATGTATCTACATGTACCACCTGTACATACTTTATATACCTGCATATATATACTTGTATATACTTCCATCATATTTGAAAAGTTGTTGCTGTCAGGTGAGGCCCAGGATGACTGGAGGAAGGGTCACATCACTCCCATTTACAAGAAAGGGAGTAAGGAGGACCCTGGGAACTACAGGCCGGTGAGTCTCACCTCTGTACCTGAGAAGATCAAGAAGATCATGGAACAGATCCTCCTGGACAACATGCTTGATCACATGAGGAATGAACGTGTGATCCAAGACAGCCAGCATGGCTTCAGCAGGGGAAGATCATGCTTAACCAATCTGTTGGCCTCCTATGATGGAGTGACGGCATCGGTGGACAAGGGAAAGGCAACCAATGTCATTCACCTGGACTTGAGCAAGGCCTTTGACATGGTCCCCAACAACATCCTTATCTCCAAATTGGAGGGATGTGGATTTGATGGGTGGAACACTCGATGGATAAGAAACTGGTTGAAAGGCCAAAGACAGTGGGTGGCCATCAATGGTACTGTGTCCAGTGGAGGCTGTGTCTTGCTCCAATTTATAGGAGGGAGAGGAGGTTCTTTTATTATCTATATACCTGGTGTGAGATTAAGAAACAATGGTTCAAATGTTAGTGCGATCAGTTTATTACAAATCTTAATTAGGGAAATGGGGAAGAGGAGGATGGACACTATTAAGAATTAGGGTAATGGGAAAAGGAAGGAGGGTGATAGAAAAGATAGGAAAGAAGAAGCAAGGAGTCTTTATAGGAACCAAGAGGGAGATAGTCACCACCATGGATCCAGCGTGGTTGGTAGTTCAGTCATTGACCTTCGGTAGCGGTGGGTCATCAGGCATTGCTGTTCTGTTGATGACGATAACTACGATAACGACAACAGTGTCCATGGCAATGATGGCCCCTTTTCAATTCTTTCGAAGTGACTGAGCCAGCTGTCTTTGGAGTGACAGCTCAAATCCAAAGTGGTTGAGTCAGCTCTCCTTGGAGTGGCGGCTTCTGGCTCTGGGATCTCAGCAGAAACTCCTTTGTTCTCACCTCCCAAGCCTTGCCAGCAGATAAGAGCAGGGATGCCAGTCTGCATCCTGTTTTTCACAGGACACGATGGTCATTCCCCAGTTTTCCCATACCAAGCTGGAGCTATTTAGTCACAGGCCAGATCTTCCACCAGTGAACACTCCTGAGCACTCTCTTCTGCTCTTCTACAGAGCAAGCAGCTCTGGAGGAAGGGGCTTTCAAATTTTCCCAAAGTGATGTCGATTGTCACGTGGTAGCACCCATCTCTTGCCTCCTCAACAGATCAATCAGAGTCTTATCATAATACCTCAGAAAGCAAGCTTTGAGCCAAAAAACAAAGAAGGATTCTCACTGGCTGGTAATGAGTGGCGTCCCCCAGCGGTCTGTCTTGGGACCAGTGCTCATCAGCATCTTCAAATCAATGACATCAACAATGGAATCGAGTGTACGCTCAGCAAGTCTGCTGACGACACCACGCTGAGTGGTGCAGTTGACACGGTGGGATGCCATTCAGAGGGATCCCAACAAACTCAAAAGGTGGGCCCGGGTGAACCTAATGAGGTTCAACACAGCAAGATGCAGGGTTTGCACTTGGGCCAGAGGAATCCCAGGCATTTATACAGACTGGAAGGAGTGGACCTTGCGAGCAGCCTTGCAGAGAAGAACCTGGGGGTCCTGATGGATAAAAATATTAACATGAGCCAGCAGTGTGCTCTTGCAGCTCAGAAGGCAAACGGTATTCTGGGCTCCATCAGAAGAGGGGTGTCCAGCAGGAACAGAGAGGTGATTGTCCCCCTCTACTCTGCTCTTGTGAGGCCCCATCCGGAGTACTGTGTCCAGGTCTGGAGCCCCCCAGTACAAAAAAGACAGAGCTGTTGGAGGAGGGCCAGAAACATGACCAGCGGACTGGAGCAGCTCCCCAGCGAAGACAGGCTGAGGGAGCTGGGCTTGTTCAGCCTGGAGAAAAGAAGGCTGTGGGGTGACCTCATTGCAGCTTTTCAATACCTAAAGGGAGCCTATGAACAAGAGGGGAATCAACTCTTTGAAAGGGTAGATAACAGCAGAACAAGGGGAATTGGTTTGAAGCTGAGGGAGGGAAGATTTAGATTGGATGTCGGGGGGGAAGTTCTTTACTTGTGTGAGTGGTGAGGTACTGGAATAGGCTGCCCAGAGAGGCTGTGGATGCCCCATCCCTATAGGTATTCAAATCCAGATTGAATGGAGCTCTGGGCAGCCTGGTCTAGTATTAAATGGGGATGCTGGTGGCCCTGCATGCGGCAGGGTGGTTGGAGATTCATGATTGAGGTCCCTTCCAACCCTGGCCATTCTGTGATTCTGTAATTCTCTAATTCTGTGATTCTGAATAACCCTGTGTGAGAAAACAGGCAAGAAAACATGCTAGAATTAGTCTGTCACAAGAACACTGCCATGCTGTACACTAGAACTTCAAAGAATATCTACTAAGTCATACCATACGAGAAACTAAAACAAAATTCAATTTACAAACCTTGAATTAGCTCTGATTAACTAAAAAAAAATTAAAAAAAAAAAACAACCAACCAAAAAACAAAACAAAACAAAAAACCAAAAACCAAGCAATATGCTTTTGTTTTATTTTTCTGAAGTGGCTTTTCATGCTAAGATTAAGGAATTTGAAAACCAAGATACAGTCACAGAACTGGGTAGCATATTTTGCTGAAATCAGTCAGCAGAAATCTTAACTGTGGTTATAAATCTCATGATTTTCTCTAGGGTGGTATATATTGATGCATCAATGTCCTTGTTTATCTGAATGGTGATTGTTCCTATTTCATTTGAAATACAATCTGGACTAATTGTCCAGATGCCAGTTTGTTCTGAAGGACATACTAAACAGCATCGTGAAAGAAGCTGAAGTGTAAAAGACTGGGCTGTTGACTAGAGTTTTATGGGTTGAAATATGTTTCCTCTAAATATGGTATTGCCTGAAATATTTTTAAAAATTATGTCAAAGCTCTACATGTTGCTGAAATAAATGCATTTGGGAAGGCTGTATAAGGTCAGATAAGAGATTCAGATAGGAGATACACAGTGAATTAAAACTGCTTTTAAATATACCTCATAGAGGACTAAAATGAAGGACAACAAAATATGCATCCACTTTGAATATAAGACATTCATATCTTCATTCTGCATTGTGTTCTGGTAGCATGCGGTTAGGAAAAAAAGCAGATTAATAGTAAAATGTTATTAATGTTTTTGTGCATTAATTGCAGTTTTCACAAAGGTGTGAAAAAAGTACTGCAAAGTTATATGAGCATAAGCAGAGGTGTGAGGACCCAGATTCAGAATGAGTCTTGCAAATTATACACAGTATTAATTCATTGGTCCTACTTGTTGTGTATTGGATACAGAAAGTCAGGATGAATCCCTCTGATAGTAGGTTTCACCCTACCATCACTAATGCTTTTTATTTAAGAACTGTGAGATTGGTGTAGTATTCACATTAATTTCAATGAAAATATATTATCAAACCTTTTGTGAAGAGCTTGCCAAGTACAATTCAGAACCTAAGACGTTGTTTGAAGAAAGTTTCTAGTCTTCTAGTTTCAAGATAATCTTCACAATATAAGTCAATCCATAGAGCCTTTATGGAATTTATAATAAGACAGCCTAAAACTGTATAATCAAATCAAGAGTTATTAAAGAATACTCTTCTGTCTTTAAAAAGATCTCACGTCTTTGTTATCCAAAAGATCCACTTCCCCCTGTAGATTTTTGAAGACTTAAGTTTGCTGTAGCTTCTAGAGATGACTCTACAAAAAAAAAAAGGAAGGAAGGAAGGAAGGAAGGAAGGAAGGAAGGAAGGAAGGAAGGAAGGAAGGAAGGAAGGAAGGAAGGAAGGAAGGAAGGAAGGAAGGAAGGAAGGAAGGAAGGAAGGAAGGAAGGAAGGAAGGAAGGAAGGAAGGAAGGAAGGAAGGAAGGAAGGAAGGAAGGAAGGAAGGAAGGAAGGAAGGAAGGAAGGAAGGAAGGAAGGAAGGAAGGAAGATCTAAAAAACAATTATATCTTTAATATGCATTTTTTAAAAAAGTAGCCATCAAATAAAAATACTGAAATATTGAAAATACTGGGTGTGAATGATAACATCTCAGATGCTCAGATATTGCAATATTTGTAATCCAAGAATTATTTCAAGTAACTCGAATTGCAACACATAAAATTTAGCTTACTTTGTCACCATTTTCCAAATCAGTTGCACAAAACCTAATAAACTAAAATTACATCTGTTCCAGAGCTAATTGAATGAAATGCTCATGTAATAAAAAGTGCCATTCTCATCTTGACTAAAGTCAGTAGAAGGTTTTAAGTCAAGGCTGTAAACTTAATGGAGAGTGCATTATTTTTCAAAGTACAGAGTTATTGATAAACATAAAAGAAAATGCTGTGTTTAAAGTTTGTACATCATGTAACTCTAGAATATATATATGTATTTAATATTGTTTTTTAAAAACATTTTTTTCTATGCTGCTAGATAGCAAAAGAAGTTTACAACCCCTTCTGCTAAGAGCTTATGATTAAATGCAGCAAATACATTAAGTTTTGTAATGAAGAAAGAAAAGTTTCAGGAGTCCTGATTCACATATTTATAGGCACTATTCTTTAAAACATTTCTAACTGATATTCCCCACTCCATATACTCAACAAGAGAGGAAATATCTGTGAGAGGGAGGAATGGGTAGGCGTGGTTCATGTCAAAGTCAAGGTATTTTCCTCAGTGAATGCCCCTTTATCTCACCGGAGTCATATATAAGGAACGTGAGACATTCAGGAATGTCTGCCAGATGTTTAGTCCAAAAAGATGGAGATGATCCACTAGAGGAAGTAATGGCTATTCAGTCAGACAACAGTGCTCTCTTTGGAAATAATGTCTTAATCATCCTGTCAAGGACCCTGCTGCAAGGTAGCATAACAGAGGTCTCACAAATACTATAAACTGTAAATATTAAAGATATATCCAGCTTTAAAGAGAGTATGATGACAAGAGAGTATGAAAACAATTGCCAACATCTGCAGTACTGGTCAACAACTTGTATTCTTACTAATGTTGTCACAGTATGTTCAAGTGTTGAGGGAAGGAAGGATTTTGACTCGATGTTAGGTTACTCCATATTATTTGGGAATAACAACAACAAAATAAGTGATAGATTTTCATTAATGTTTCATTTATAATATTCAGCTGTCTGTATGATAAGATGCCAACAACCCATGTGAAGGAAGGGGAGAGACAGTGGTTGTCCCTGCCCTTTCCTTCCTCTTCAATCTCTAGTTTCTAAGTTTCAATGATTTATTGGAGACACGTGGCTGCTATGCTCTTTTACAAATTATTTGCCTTTTTTTTTTTCTTACTTCTACCTCTTTGGTCCATGTGATTTATTTTGTCATTGAGTTCTCTGTATTGCTAATGCCCCTGGAACCATCCCAGTCAGAGGAATGAGTCATGAACAGAAAAGCCATACAGAAAATGAAGGAATATTTCTAACCCGACATCCATAAACATTGTAGAGAGGCAATTTCTCTACAGATATTTATGCCATCAGTCCCTGCAATTTCAAGAAATAATTATTTCTGCTACTTCTGAATAATTGTAGTTTCTTGGGAACCAGATTATCCTCAGGTGTTAATTAATGAGATAACACCAGAGATGGATTTTTTTTCTTCTCGATATTTAAAATACATTTTGAATACAAAGAGACTTGGGATATTTGTTCTTTTAAAACATGCATTAGAAAAATCCTAATGTCTTATTGATAAATGACTTTCATCAGCTCTTGAATAAAATAATGAGTCTACATACTTTTCTCTTGTTACTTGTATGTATACTTTGCATACAAACACACATGCATAAGTATATAACATACAGCTATCTACAATTACATTAATAGCAAAATGGAAAACAGCTAAAGGTTAAATATTCTTATGAACAAGTGATTGATGAAAAGGAAGAAACACAAGACTAAAGAAAGTTCTGCAAAACACAGATGTAACTTGGTGAATTTAAAAAATTCTTGAAAAGAATAGTCAGTTGAAGATCTTGTACCTGGGTTGGAATATTTATCCAATGTGAATAAGAATGAGAACAACTGTGCCTAATGCTGCAACCCCACATCAGAATTATTCTAATGTTGGAATAGAAGATTTCTCTTATGGTAATTCATAGAATCAAAGAATGGCTTGGGGTGGTAGGAGGATCATCAAGCTTTAAACCCTCTGCCACATGCGGGGCCACCAACTTCAAGATCTGGTAGTAGGCCAGATTACCCAGGGCCACATCCAATTTGGTCTTCAACACCTCCAGAGATGGGGCATCCACAACCTCTCTGGGCAGTCTGTTCCAGCACCTCACCACTCACTCTGTAAAGAACTTTCCCCTGACATCAAATCTAAACCCTCCCTCCTTGAGCTTGAAACCATTTCCCCTTGTCCTATGACTGTCTACCCTTGTAAAAAATTGATTGCCCTCTTGTGTATAAGCCCCTTTTAAATACTGGAAGACTGCATTGAAGTCTCCTCTCAGCCTTCTCTTCTTCACGATGAACAAGCCCAGCTCCCTCAGCCTGTCTTCACAGGGGAGCTGCTCCAGCCCTCTGATCATCTTCACGGCCATTCTCTGGACCCTCTGCAACATCTTCACATCTTTCCTGCATTGGAGCCTCAGACTTGAATGCAGTACTCCAGTATGGGATTTCACATGGGCAGAGTAGAGAGGGACAATCACCTCTCTGTCCCTGTGGCCACCCCTCTTCTGATGGATCCCAGGATAACATTGGCCTTTCAAGCTGCAAGAGCACACTGCTGGCTGATGTTCAGTTTTTCATCCACCAGGACCCCAGGTCTTTCTCTGCAGGGCTATTCTCAAGGACTGCTCCTTCTAGTCTGTGTATATGCCTGAGATTCTTCCAACCCGAGTGCAAAACCTTGCACTTTGCTGTGTTAAACCTCATTAGGTTCATAATAGCCCACTTTTCAAGTTTGTTGAGGTCCCTCTGAATGGCATCCCTTGATTCTAACGTGTCAACTGCATCACACAGCTTGATGTCATTCACAGACTTGTTGAGGGTTCACTTGCACTCATTATCAATATCATTGATGCAGATGCTGATGAGCATCGGTCCCAAGACAGACCAACTGGGGACACTGCTGTCATGGAGTTATCTAGATCAATCTGTGCCCGTGACAGAGGGCAGCAGACCCATAGGCCCCAAAATGGGAAGGGAAAAGGGGAAGAGTAGGGAGATGGGAGCTGGGCCCAAAAGCAGAACAGCAGCAATGATGTAAGCAGGAAAACTTAATTTTACTAAAAATGATATCAGAATGCACGATACAATATAATACAATATAAATGAAATTGAGGCTAACAAATCAAATGAAATAAGAGAGAGAGTGTTCAAAACCAAAATGCCTACTTTGAACTGAAGGTGCGTGGCTGGGGAGTACACCCACACACAGCGAGCAAGAGAGAGCCAGAGAACAAGTTCCCTGACTTCCTCCTGTGGCTTGTCTTCCTTTCTGTCTGTGAAGTTCTTCTCCTCTGAGAACCAGGTATCTGGAAAGTTGTTAGTCCATAGAACTGAAGTATTAACTCCTTAATTACCTGTGCTTTACATGATGTTATGATGTGGAATACCGATAACAAAATTATAAAACCAAGACATTCCACCCCTTATTCTACATCATTGCATCATGCTTAATATATATACATATATACAAACAAAAATAATTAAAATGCATTACAAACACGTCTCTATACATATGTGTACGTAGAATTACTGACTGCACTTTCCCAATTTCCCTTGTGGTATACATTGAATGTCTCCATCTTTCTGCATCACCCACTAGGTGCACCCAGGTCCATGGGCAAAAACAGTACAACAGAGAGGTTTGCTCTTTCTAGAGGCTGGAAGGACCCAAACTACTTTTCCCAACATGCTCAACATGCACTACAGGGATCTTATCTCCCTTTACACTATGTAGGGAGCTGGATTGGTTAGGACCATCATGATTGATAGATCATCTAGTATTGACCAACCAGTTGGCTTCTGCGAAATGCTTCTCCCAGTGCTTAAATGTTCTGCCACCCATTGCTTTCAACATAGTTTTTAACAGCCCATGGTATCATTCAATTTTACTAGAAGCTGGTGCATGATAGGGGATATGATAAATCCACTCAATGCCATGAGCTTTGGCCCAAGTATTTACAAGAAAATTTTTGAAATGGGTCCCATTATCTGACTCAATTCTAGAGTGCCATGTCTCCATAGGACTTGTTTCTCGAGAGCTAATATGGTGTTTCGGGCAGTAGCATGGGGTTCACATGTGTTTCAAGCCACCCAGTGGTTGCCTCCACCATGGTAAGCACGTAATGCTTACTATTGCAAGATCCTGGCAAGGAGATAAAGTCAACCTGCCATGCCTCCCCATATTTATACTTTTGCCATCAGCCTTTCCCCCACTGAGGTTTCATCCTCTTGGTTTGTTTAATTATGGCACATGTGTCACAGTTATGAATAACCTGTGCAATAGCATCCATAGTTAAGTCCATCCCTCAGTCTCTAGCCCACTTATATGTCGCGTCTCTTCCTTGATGGCCTGAGGTCTCATGGGCCAACCGAGCTAGAAATAATCTGTGATGCTTCCCCACAGTACGACATAATCTATCTGTGAAGAGGGCAAATTTATTTTCATTTTCTGGTAATTCATTATATTGTGGGGCTTCTTCAGCACATGATACGTCTTCTCCTGGTGATGTTCCAAACTTTTTACCTTCAGGTCAGTCCATAGTCTCATAGTCACCTCTAGGATTCCTGGATGACTGAGGTTCCCCATCCGAGCTCATTGTGTAATCAGTGCAGTCCTCTTACTCCAAATGGCAGTTTTGGTCCTGTGCATGTGTTTCTTCCATCAGTACGCCCACTTCCTCATGTCAAGCCCTTGAACACTTCTGACTGACATAGGTTTATTACTCTCAGTGGATTTCTACAGTGAATTTAAAACATGAGTTCAAACCTGCTCTAAATTCACACTGGAAGTCATCTGTATAGCTCAGAATAGAGGCTGGGTCATTTAGATTTGGAGTTCTAAGTGACAAGAATACTCAAGGTAGCCTATGGTTTATTTGGAGTGAAGACAGCCTTTTTATTTGCCCTTCTTCCCTCTCTCTCACTTAACATTTGTATGAAATTTTATTTACTTATTTATTTATTTTCTGGAGGATCCAGGTGCTGCTTCCTAAGCAAAACTTATTCTTTGAACAGTTTGTGACAAATTTTAACCCAGTCTTACTACCTCTTCCATGTTCTGTAATTCTGAAACACTAGCAGTTAGCAACACTGTCTTGAGAGATAGAAAAGAGTATAAGCATGGATATATATTCTTCCTTGATTACTTAGTTCCAGGAAAAGAGTGAGCTACTCACTGTTTTTTTACTTTTACATCCAGTTCGAATGTAAAAAACTCTACCTGTGAGAAAAAGAAGGTAGGTGGATAGATGGATGGATGGATGGATAGATAGAGCACTGCAGCAAGAGCTGGTTTAAAAAAAAGGTAAATCTTTGTCTGAAAGAATAGCATAACTGAAATGAAATAGTGAACACATTCTTTTGTCCCTGGAGAGACAGGCATTGGCCGAAACATACATGGCCATTAGTTTTAAAAGCGCAGGTAAACTATGTGCTCCCAGTAACACTGGCATGTAGACTTCTGTCTCTAGCACTAGCAGAATAGGGAATTAATATTAAGCTGATTACTCCACATACATCAACAAATGCATCCCAGCTTTTCTAGGCACTAATAAGAGATCTGCTCTGAAAGTAATGCCTCCTATTTTACTATGTTGATCCACAACATAAGAGAAGGATGTTGGTGGTATGTCAGAGGAACCTTTCCACCAATACTTTCTTATATTTTGTTATCACGCGACTTATGGCAGCAGAGGGACAGTCTGACAAAACTGTGGCTGATATGAAAGTGTGCATGAAGCAAAGGTGTGTCGTTGTATTCCTTCATATGGAAAAAATTGCAGCCAGTGATGTTCATCAATGCTTTCTGAAAGGTGATGGAGACCAAACAGTGGATGTGAGCACAGTGAGGCGGTGAGTGGTGCATTCCAGCTGCTATACCAAATAGTGTTATTGTCTATCTGTTCTAGTATCCATAAAAATAAATAGGAGGCATTACTTTTGGAGTTACCTACATATTTTTTGAGAGAACTAACAAATAACGTTGGGATTAAAAGGGCTCATAATTGCAAGCCAAAACTTCCACTATCTAAATAACAAGTATCCAGAAAAATTATTGGTTCTATAGATAGAACTCATGCTTGTGCAGATGTATCTGTAATATATCTTCTCCTGACATGACATTCTAGGGATGTGTTGGCATTTTCACAACATTTTTCAATGCCACTATGACATGCAAGCTGTGAAGTTTTTCCACAATTAAATTATTAAACAGAATAGCAACAGAAATAAAAATATAGTCACAATGCCTGGAAAACTTGTGATCTCCTGAGGCCCGCTTCTATCAGTTATGCAGCACTCTAAACAGTATCATAAATAAAGGTAATTATCCAAATGGTGTTATAAAGCTAAGTCAAATATGACCTCGTAGAGAAAACCCTTGTAATTAAATAGGAATAAGCCCTGTAAAATTGTGTAGGGAGGAAATAACCATTTTTAGTTCATTTTGGCACAATATTATTGCTTAATAAAATATGTGCTACAGAAATCATAGAAAACTTACTATTTTCTTTCAGAAAAAAAAAAAAAAACAACAAAGGATTTATTTCAGGAGCACGTTATCACAGAATCACAGAATCACAGAATCACCCGGGTTGGAAGGGACCTCAAGGATCATGTAGTTCCAACCCCCCTGCCTAGCAGGGCCACCAAACATAACAAATGTTATGATTTTCTGTAACTGGTCTTTGATGTTGTTTAATAATAAAATGCACAACAGTATTTTTGAATGACAGCTAATTGATTTAAGTTAAAATCCCATCAAAGACAAAGTCATTCACAAATGCTCACAGTTCAGCTACAGTTTCTGATTTCTATGAAAATAATAGGTTGCCTTGTTTGCCTGGCATTTTATGCCAGATAAGAGGATCTGAGTAAAAAACTGTGTTTTCTCGTGGTGAGAACATGTTTTGTAAGATCTCTAAGCCATTTTTTTCCATTCTCTATTGTTCATGAGATGTCACAAGAGCGAAAGCTTGATAGCAAACACTTTGCTGGAGTATAATCCTGCTGGTGTAATCTCTTCTGAACTAATCTGTTGGTGATCTGTGGCTGCAATTGTGTAGTTGAACTTTCCAACTTGGATCATCACAGGCAGCTGTCTTTCTGAGGTCCTCACAGACTCATTGACTGAGAAATGAATGACATTGTCCAAAAAAATCCAGATCTCACCCAAGACAGGGCCGGTTTTCACCTGGTACTCACTGCTCTCCTCCCCCTTTTGTTTTCCTTTCCCTTTTGTTTTCACACTGGAAACAGAGGTGAAGGAAAGGGACATCCCTGATGCCTGCAATGCCTGCTACTGTGTGATTTCTCTGAAGAACATGCACAGGACAGAAGTGCAGATTCTGAGAGTCAGTGAGTTTTCTGGGCCTCAGGTTCTTGCTGCCTTTTTGTTGAGGGGTGTTCTTTAGTTATACACTTATGAGCATAAAATTAAAGTTGGTGAAACTGCGCCTGTAAATACTTCTAAAGATCTCTACTGTTTTGCTGTTGTCTTCAAGTAATATATTTGGTGAAAAAAAATAACAATAATTCTTCCTTACTGTTCATATTCTCAGAACATCTTTTAGGAATTAAATAAGTTTCTTTGCTATTAAATTTTCAATTTTTATCACTTATTCTTAAAAATAAACAAATAAATAATGTACCTAGCTTGATTTGGACTGACACTCTTTGTCTTTTCTACCTTTTCTAATTCAAACAACACCTGTATGCATAATTTACCCCTTGTCTTTGTAGTCCTTTAGCCCTTGAATTGAACTGAATAGGGTAGACAAATTAAATGTAATCATGACTCCCCTGGATATAATAGAGTTACAAAAATTATGAGCGTTTTCTAATGAGAAATAATTGTACACATCTGAGCACTGCTTTTCAAAGCACCTTCAGTATCAACATAGACAGCAATATAACCTCTCTAATGAGTGAAGTTTAAGACCTCAGATTTATGTGGTCACAGATTAAAAGTAGATACCACCAATATTATTGCCTTACATCTGCATCAGATTGCATCAATGACAGATTGCAATCCCTGTAGGATGGATGACTGGATGTCTCATGAAGACTTCAACAGAGAGCTAACATGAGTGGCCATTCAGTTTTAATCTACTGTCCCATATGTCCCTGTTCATTGCAGGGGATTTGGACTAGATGGCCTTTAAAAGATTCTTCCAACTGAAATGATTCGATACGTACAAACCTTTGAGATTTACTGTGACTATCCAAATTCTTTCAGAGTTGTTTTTTTGTGTCAGATGCAAACTTCAGGCTTCTTCCCACACGCCATATTTAGTGTTACGCAATACAAGCCACTTGGATAGGGATTTCAACAGTAGCATGCCATGTTTTTACTTTATTTATATGAAATGGGAAGAAGTGACTGATTTCAGAACAAAAATTCTGTAGTCACTTCAGGTTCTCAGTTTGTAATGGAGTATGTGCAGATGGATTTTATTCAGCATCATTTATGTGACTGTGAAACATTGAGATCCCTTGATAATGAGAGGCATGAAGTCACCTGCTTTCAGTAACACAGTTAAAATGCCCCTGTAAACATAATCACAAAGCAATAATGCCCTTCTTCTTTGAGTCTAATTTAAAGATAAATAATATCCCTGAAAAGTGATACATAAAGCTTTAAAAAGTAAGAGCTTGTGTTTGTCTTGAAAATAAACAGGAGGAAGGAAAACTGATAGTGCTTTCTAATTTGAATTTACTTCATATTTGAAGAATGTGGGGCTAGTCAAGATTCCACATCTACTTTGGTTTTGGCTTCCTTTCCCAAACAGCAGGAATACCAACTGTGATAGCAGGCTATGTAACAATTGTTGGCATTCTCAAGTGCTATTAAGCAGTTAACTTCTGCAAAAAGTTACCTCACACTGGTATCTGAGATACCAAAGCAATTTGATTGTACATAGCATAGTACATTTCTCTGAGATTTTATGATGTGGCAACAGTTGGCAATTTGCGATTACTTATAGCAGCAAGTGGATGTATGAAATCATCAGATCCTTTAGCATCAGTTTGTCTCTTGTATATTATTCTATCAGTATGAAATGAAAGGACAGCTGTGCACTGGTAAAGACTTCAAATAAATATATAAATGAGCATGTAAATAAATAAAGATAAGGTACAGTTGAGTATGGCTTGAAAACTATTGCTTTCAATAGTTTCTGTGGATGTAAGTCAGTTAAAGTCCTCATTACCATCATGGTGGGGTGAGTATTTTTTAGTGAACAGTTCACTTTCCAATAAATAAAATTTCAGTCAGCCTTAAAGTCATGAGAAATCTGAATGAAATTCTGTAAATAATTTTGGCTGAAACAAAACTGGTGTAATTTTAGAAATATTCAAGTAGTCAGGAAATCTGGAAAATTACAAAAGCAAGGTGTTATAAATAACGTAAACTAGATTTGCATGGGAATTTCACTGTTAATAAACCATATCCACTGTAGTAATTATGATGCGCATCCGAAGTAAAGCAGATTGGTTTTTATCCATATGATAAAAATCCATGGGAACATCTGAGTCATTTAACGAGGTGTGGTTCAGATTCTGCTGCCATCTCCTTCCTGGGTTTAGGAGTTGGTTCTTATACCCTCATGTTGTTGGCTGCTCATACTGCAATGAAACAATATGATAGCTATTAAACAAATGTAATTAGCTGTGAGCCAAAACAAATGTTTATTTAAGCATCACTGAAATGGAGAATGCCATTTACTTATGTGTATTCTTCTGTAAACCCAAGGTATACTATACAACAAATGTATTCCACACTACATTTTATTCATCCTTTTATGAAAAATTATAGTTTTTGATACATCAATTAGATTGGGCATTTCTGGTAGGAAAGACAGCTTCTATCTGTAGTCTGGACTATTTTCCAGAGACAGAACTCAAGTCACCCCAGATGTGGTTGACGCCTTGGAGAATTTCCAGATGGATGTCTGGAGGAGCAAGTGTTGATGCAAAGTGATGCGGAGATTACTTTCATTCCGTCAGCAGATATAGTTACACTGCATGTCATTTTGAGATTATATTACTTAAAGTTTTTTGACAGATTTTATAATTTTGTTTTTTATTTGTTTTGCTTCATTTTTTTCCAAAAATTTGCAAAGTATATGCATGACTCATTAGATACATTTTCATTTTAGGTCAGCAAAAATGCTCTACTGTAATCAAATTTGCATATAAGCAAAAATGCATATCACAAAAGCATGATTTTCATAGTATTGAGGTAACTGCATGCTTGGGCAATGCAAACAAGTCTCAGTATAAATTTTGAATTTGAATAGGGATGTGGTGGGCTAGACAATAGCCCATAAACAACACCTGACCTCTGTATACCAGTGCACAGTTATTCCAAAGACTAGCCTTAAGTTACCTCTAGGCCTTTGTTCTCTATTCTTCATTTACTGCAATAATTAATAATTAATTTATTTCAATGTTATGGTTATAATGAAAGAATTTCCAGCCTGAGCTTTTCCACATTTTCTCACAAATCCTACATGATTAGATTATGTAAAAAAGTGCTATTTTTCAGAATCCGAAGAGTGAAGTGAAGCTTTTTGCTTTACCATTCCTCAGCACTGTCATGATTCCTGCAAAGCTTCAAGAAAGTACCATCAGGTTTCCCTACTGCCACACTGCTACCACCAAAAGAGTGTGACAGTCACAGCATGGTATGCCAAGAATGCATTCCAAATGTAGTTCTGAATTATTTATTGACTGTTATAACAGAAGTTACATGTTGAATATTGATGTCACAATTTTTCATAATCTCCAACTTCTTTGATATCACTACAAAAAAAAGACTAGGCAGTGCAGTTTGTACCTCACCTTAGAGTTGGATGCCCTTGATTAGGATTCTGATATTTCACTGTGAAGATGAGAAGTGTTTTTCAGTGAAATACTTGAATTTCACACACTAGAGGTGTCTCCAGATCAGTTGTTTGTACTATATTTTAGACTCCATCTCCACTCTACAAAATAAACTCAAGAATAACAGGTTATCACAAGAAGCTTACATGCAGTCTTTTCTATTCTGCCTACTCCTGCTTAATCCTCTCTATCCAGCACCTTAACGTACTCCTTAGGAGATTTCTTGCTCTTAAAAATACAATAGGGGTCACAGTAAGAAAAATGAGAACCAAGGAGGTTACATTATGCCACAAAGAATGGAGTCATTTTGGCCAAGCTTTTCTTTTATGACAGGAGTAGGATTTTTTTGGCTATGTGTAGAAAGACTTCTTTAAAATTAGAAGTGGGAAGAAACAGAGAAACGAACTTTCCTACTTTTTGTCGTAAATCCAATAAATAGAAGTCAAAGATGATAAGATTTTCTAGTCTATGAAATAAGAAGAAATTCCTTAATTCTTACATTACTGAGGATCACTGGGCAAGATTATCATCTCTAAATGTAAGGAGTATGGAGCTGAAGGGAAGATAAGGAAAAGGTAGACTTCACTCAGTCTTTATATTCTCCTGCTTTCTAGTGTGTTGTAAAAGAAAGGGTGTCTTGTAGCATAATTTACACTTTTTGGTCTGCCTGTACTCCCTGAAGAATCTTAAATTCATCAGTAAAACCCAGAACTCTCACAAGGGTTTATGTTAGAAATCTATCATGTCACACCAAACCTTCTGGGGTGTCAGAAAAACAACCTACCGCTTTCCCTTGCATTTTCTCATGAGTGAATTCTCCCAGGATTAAACTAGAATTTCTAGGGATCTATTTCTATTGGTCCAATAATTAAACAATAAGCCATTTCCATGTCAGTTCAATATGAAAATCTCTGAAAGTCTTATATCGGAACATACTAAAATTTATTTTCATCTAGTTCATTTTATGTTTTGGATTCCTTACATAAAATTTGTTCAAGGTCACATAGGTTTTGCAACGTCAGTGAAGGATTTATTAAATTGACCTATTACAGAGTGACACAATAAATCTTCGGATATTTTTTTGCTACTGGGTAAACATTGTTAGGAAAATGACCAGAACTGTTTTAGATCAAAACTGGGGGCACCAGCAAGCTAAAGCAAATAGGGTTATTATGTATTCTAGTCATTGTTTCTCTTTCATTTTTGATGACCTGAAAAAGCTCACTACATATACCTAAACACATTCAGTGAAGGAAAAATGCAAGCTGTTTTACTGACTGTTGTGTTTCCCTTGGGCTAAGAAGGCCATATATATCATATTTCTATTGAAGCTCTTTTTTTACAGCTATGTTATAAACCACACAAAGTCATATATTACTTTTTATGAAAATGCTGATATATATTTCACAGTGTTGAGCTGTACCATGTTCCTGTAGCTGAAAGAACATTCCAATGAAGAGACACAGAAATAAGGAAAAAGCAGTGCTTAAATTTAGGTACATGTATTACTTCTAAGTAGAGATTTATGTAATATGATATCAGGAATTCAAAGCCCTACTGTTTCTATACCAGCTGTCAGAAATGCAGTGTGCTGTTCTGGAATACATAGAAAATCACCAGAGAAATTAGGTTGTTTTTTCCATTTTTTTTTTCCTCAGAAAGCTCAGATGGACCAACTTTTCTAAACACAGCAGGCAGTGAACAGCAGTGATAGCTTTGTAGACTTTCTAAATTATACTTTACTATTTTATATATTACCCCAGAATAGGTGAAATCCAAATTAATTCACGTTTTTATTTGAAAATGTTGAAGCCAGCACTCCTTTCAACATGTTGAGTAGTGCCCTCCCCAGCAGGCTGCCCACTTCTTCAGCATGGTGAGGCAGCAGACATCATCGTAGCTGTTGAGCTCTTCAGAAAGGGATGTAGATGTTGCCCAGTAAAAGAGAAAATATTTTGTTCATAGATCATGGAATTCATCCAGCAAGAGTTCTGGATCTAGATGTTGCTATTAGAACTGTTTGTTTCAAACTTTATACAATATTTTCTTCAAATGATATCCATGAATTCCCTGAGTAAATTTTAGCTTGAATGATCATTCTATTGTTATGCACTCAGTGAAGATAATTTTTATTTTAATGAGAACTGTTATAAATATCCACAAATTAATTATTAAATTCTTGTGCAAGAAATGAAACAAATATCTTAGGGGTTTAGGGGTTTGTTGTTGTTGTTTGTTTGTTTGTTTGTTTGCTTGTTTGTTTTCTGGAAAAGTTTACACAGCTTATCTTGGCATCCTGAACTTGCCAGAAACAAATGTGTACACAATAATCTTTGCAGTTATTGTCAGTGGAAAGAGGAACTAAGCATGAATGCAGCAAGGAAGTACACAATGTCTGCCTGGAGATTAATGACAGTAGTGAACCAGAAATGATACGATGAATATGTCACAGCTGTGTCTGGAGATTAGCACCCTGAAGTAATACCACAAAGAAAACAATAGCAGTTGTTGAAAGAGATGATGAAGTCAACAAAAGTAATGTGTGATTGAACATCCTATGTTATGCACAGATGAGGTAACTGCTGACACGTACACACGCACACAAACACACACACACAGAGGCATAGAAAAATTCAAAAAAGACCCTCCAAACACTCTAGAGGAGCATATAACAAATAATCCAACATGGCCAACCGTGGAACCTCTAGGAAGGAAGACTTGGAGCCTCATTCTCATTCACAGACCCCTGAAAAAATAATCTGCTCATTGTATCTTCTTCTGGACTGTGGCCCTGTGCTTACCAGTGATCTGAGGCAAAACAATAGTCCTCCTGAGGTTCCATATCAGAATACAGCACAGAAGCATTAATTCTTGTGTGATCATGGTAGGAATCAGAGGTGTGGATGTGCTTTTAAGCATTGTTATTTGTTGCTATAGGAGTTTAAATAACATTTCCTTAGTATTACACCTCTCATAATACTGAATATTGTTTCTTATTTACCAGAGTCTTATATATTTCCCTAGAATGACCACAATCTCATTGATTTATCAGCAGTCGCAGTATACTATGGCATTATTTGGTGTGAAAAGCGTTGGTAGATAGCATATTAAAAATACTAAAGGCAATGAAACAAACCTCATGTGCTAGCACCACATCTGCCCTATGAAAAATTGTTGGATTAAGTATGCAGTGGCAGTTGGATAGTAATGACCTAGTTTCTGGCTGTAAAATTTGATGAACTGTTTGAAGATTTCTTCATTAAATTTCTTAATTGAACTGTAAAACCTGTTAAAGTTCTTAGAAACTAAATAATAATATAGTGCAGACAAAAAAGTTGTGTTCTTTAACTTTATGTAAACGAAGAGGTAGAATTCATTCTTCAGATGTACCATGCTACTGCATGTAATGCATCTGTGATAATTCTTTGAAAAGTTTAAGAAATTCTGATTAAAAAGCTTGCTTTAAAAGTATAGTATCTCAGTAATACTATAAACAATTGCACAGGTAAAGTAAAGAAAAGTTCAAGAATGTGTCTTTATTCTTCTTTTAGTCTTTTTTTCTCTTTTCTACTTAAAAACATGCAGTAACACTGCAGATATTTATGTAGAGTAAGAAGAAGAGAAATCCCAAAGCACATTCCAATTATGAATATGTGATTTATATTTTATGTGGAAAAAAAGAGATATTTCCCAAAGCACATTGTTTTCTTTTATCTGTGTGCTTCCTTTAATCCTGTCAATAACCCAGCATGCAGCTGCATTCTGCTCATAGATTTTTAGGAAGATAATAGAAATAAGCATGCATGCTAGATAGAACTGTTCATGGGTAGCATAAAAATACCTGCTGTTCATCAAGATTTCTGCTTGCTAATTAACTAGAAAAATTGGGTGTTTTTTTTTTTTAAACCACGGAAATTAATAGCATGAAAATAAAAATCACTTCTTCATTAAAGTTATAAAGAAATGTGAGATTTACATTTATGTTCTGAAGTGCACAAAATGTGTATTTATTATTCAAGGCTGGAAGAAGTAGCTTATTATCTGTATTATTTTAAATATAAAACTGTTCAGCAAGTTGCAACATATAACGTGATGCTATCCAAATTAAAATCATCATGGGCAGAAAAATTCATAACTAAAATTATACAGGTAATAAATGAGGAAGAAGATGAACTGATTTGATACATTTTAATTTCCATACTTGTTATATGGCAGTTTGTAAATAATGTCCCTTTATGGAATAAAGCGAAGAATCACACTGTGGGGTGAGCAACTTCATAAGGTTTGAAAGGAAATTGATAATTATGGTTCTTATTAAGAAAAATCTCAGTGGTGGTAATAATTGTAGATATTTTTGCGGTTAACTGATCAAGGCAGAATAATATGTCAGTGTCATTTCCTTATTTTCTTTCCTGTGGGATTTTTGGGCAATTGCATCACTGTCCTCAAAGATTTAGATCCCTTTCCCTAAAGAATACTAGAGAAAGCATTCCCTCACAAATGGTCAGGAAATAAATCTGCTTAACTGTGTTTCTGGCTGTGTTCCATCTGTACATCTTCTCAAACATCTGAAGCAATAAATCGGCTGAGATACACACAAGGTTATCTAGTGATCTGGCTTTATAGGATCTATATATATTGAAATCAAATGACCATGTGTGTCTATGGACTGCACAGACAGCCTCTTTGGGATTCAAGTTCACATATCTCTTACCTATGTTTTTTTTTATCATTACACAATAGAATATTTTGGACATTTTGCTCAAGGAAAGTAATGGATTTTGCCATCCAAATTAAATCACTACATAAAGTCTCAATATCCTATAATTCCTGGTTGCTGTCAGATAATCTCCTACTGCAGATACTGAAAAGCTATATGGGACTTCAAGACCTGCCTGGATGCCTACCTGTGCGACCTGCTGTAGGGAACCTGCTTTGGCAGGGGGGTTGGACTCAATGATCTCTGGAGGTCCCTTCCAACCCCTACAATTCTGTGATTCTGTGATTCTGTGACTTTTCCTCAAATTATAAAATATAAAATATTTA
This sequence comes from Tetrao urogallus, assembly GCF_951394365.1. NCBI lineage: Eukaryota > Metazoa > Chordata > Aves > Galliformes > Phasianidae > Tetrao > Tetrao urogallus. The sequence goes on from NC_136813.1 coordinate 177,427,885, forward strand.
AATACATTGTGTTAGTGGAAACATTTTTATCTGTTAGCCTTTTTTTTTTGTTTTTTTTTTTTGTTTTTTTTGGCTAAAAATTATAAAAACACTGCTTTGCTTAAGGACAGTGAGATTTTTTTTATGAATTATCGAAAAAATTTCAAGGCTATCAATTATTATCAAAAAACTTTCAAGTTCAAGAAATTATTTGTCACAGCAGAAATACGTCTGGAAATAAAACTAGTTCTGAAGTTATTCAGCCTCAAATTTTGTCATGAATTTTTTTCTTAAATTATTTCTACAGAAGAAATGCATTTTCAATAAAAATTTTATTATCTAAATTTGCCTCTGTTACTAATTAACTGAATTTGAAAATCGGTGATTAAACTTACAGAGTACTATTTGTGTGAGTGGATTCCTATGAATACAGGAAGGATTTTACCAGTCATTCTTCCAGCATTTAGGATTCTCGATTCTGCTAGAAAAAAAGATTAAATGTGAAAGACAATGAAACCAATTCTATTAAGATTTTTTTGTAATGCAGCTTCCTAAACTCATTGAACTACACATATCAAGACAGCCAGAAGCAAACTTTCATGACAATATACAAGCATCTGAAAATATGGAGTTATTACAGAAGAGTGATACAGCTTATATTTCAGTATCGTGAGCAGAGATATAATAAAAATTTGAAAATCTGCAGCCATTATTACTACAGTTCACAGCAGCGTTTTCATTATTTTGTAACTTATTGCATCATCTATGCATATTAATTATCACAAAAAAAGATTACAATCAGTTTTGTATGTCAAAACACTTCTAATATTTGAAAATGCTATTTAATAAGAAACAATTCCTTATTTGCCATCTGAAATTTATCAGTTTTAACTCTTTCGCTATTTTGAAAATGATTTCACAATAAGCAAATAACCAGATGCAGCATTACAAAATTATCCTAAACTAAAAAATAATTTTCATGCCTTCAGATATAATTTTGAAACATTGAAGTTTCTGTTGTGATTAGAAAATGTATTCCAAACACAGTTCCTGGAGTACAGTAGAAATGTATTTATATATAATAATGATTGTTTTTCAAATGTATTACTCATATGCTTTAACAGAACTGTCTGGTGTCAGGTGTAGGTTTAAATCCAGAATGACCCTTAAATTTGGTGACTGGCTTTCCTCTTATCTTCAGATGCAGTCTGAATATGTTCTGAATGTAGTATGTAATCTACACTCACACCACTATGTCTCCTTTCTACTTAGAGCATAGGATGCTGCAGTATTCAAACATGCATTTACAACCATCCTCTCTTTCTAACACTTATCCCACAAGTTGCTGGTGAAAACCACTGAGGAAGATGAAGATGGAGTGTCTTTCAGTGGGGTAGATGAGGTCATCTTAGTAGTTTAGAATATATATTCAAAACATGGCATACTAGAGTTTAACCATTCAAAGATCATCTAAGAAACAAATTTCTGGTATTTCTATGCACTATGGATATAAAATGTGTTTGTACCAAGGTTTGCTTTCTAGGATAAATTCCGATAAAGTAGTATAATTAGTAAAAAATATTAAAATATGTCCCTTCTAATAAGATGCTTAGTGAATTTGTTCTTAAATATATTGTACATTTCTGATATTAATAAAACATAAAACCAATAGTTCACATTATCAAAGTATCTTAATTTTATTTATTTTAATAAAACTGCCAACAATTGATTAATGTCTGGATATCTAAAATCAGTTGAATCTAGCAATGCCCATAATCCAGCAGTAAAGAGAGACAACAGTATTTTTAGATTATTCTTATATTTCTAATTTTTCAGTCTATCATGATAAAAACAACAACAACAAAATAACAGTGGAATCTCCAATGACAGTTTACTGCAAAGTAGCGAACGTGGAAAACTTTTCTGGTAAATACCACAGCGTGCCTTTAGGGAAGCAAGAGGTGCTTTTTATCAGTGATATCTTTTTCCATGTCCACCCACATTAGAGCAAGAAAGTACAATCTAACAAAGATCAAGGAGAGTCTCCCTCCTCTCCAAAATCTCACCCATTCCTAAAGTTGTTTTGTTTTCTGCATCACTAGTTCCGAACTGTCCCACAAACAGGAAAGTATCAGTGAACGTGAACATTGGTGGATCACTGGATTCTTATCTGACAGATTCTGCTATCATAGAAATCAAAGAATTGAAAAGCACGACTGTTGTCATCACATGGACCTTTGTGCAACTACTCAAAGTTCTTTGTGTAACTACTCCTCTCCATTGAAGAATGGAAAAGAAATTGTGTGCTCACAGGAACTGTTCAAGGCTACTGAGGTCAACTTGGCAATGACAGTAGTGACTGGATATGTCTATAAATGTTAAGTTCAAGTTCCATCCAAGCTACATGTGGAATATTCCACATGAACTACATGTGGAATACTACCGGAATCCATCTGTATACCAGGATTTTAGAGACTTATATGTTATTCCAGTCATATGTGCTTTTTCTCTTCTGGGTAGTTATCTATTCTGTAATGAGTATGATCATAGCAGATATTATCTAAAAAACAATGATAGCTCTTATAAGAGGTGTGAGAGAAATTCATGATTCTTTGAGTGAATTCAGTATCACTATGTTATCCTCTGAATGAATAGATTTCTGCAGTGATGGATCTTAATTTAAGCAAAAAATGTGAATCTTGATATTAATGTTCATTCACTTTTCAGACTTATTTGTCAAAGAAAAGAAAGCCAGAAGACCAAATATTTGTAGTTTTTCAATTTGGCAATTTATCAGTTATGCTACCAAGGAAATTATACGCACTATATAGTAATTTTATTTCTTTTTTATTTTTTAAAGTTATAATTTGATGAATTTATATTTTCCAAAGGTTGGTCCATCAAATAATGTCTTATTAATCTCATGAACTTAAATATGATCCTTCTGAACAGATGTGATTTTCTAGGCCCAAGTCAGAATCCATATAAAACATATTTATACCAGCTACTGGTCAGACCAAACAGAGATGAAACATTACTGAACAGGTGAACATGCTCTGGTGCATTTCAATATTTCCAAGAATATGGTACTGGCAAAGAGCAGAATTAGGAGTCTGAACCTCAAGAGAGTGAACTTCCAGCTATTTAACAAATTATTGGATGATCCCCTGGAAAACTGTCCTTAGGGGAAAAGGGAGAAAACAGAGTTGGCAGATCATTAAAAATGCCTTTCTGAGAGCACAACAGCTCTCCATCCCCAGCATTAGAAATCCAGCAGAGAAGGCAGGAAACTGGCATGGCTGAGCAAGGACCTGCTGGTCAAACTGAGGGAAAAGAAGGAAATGTACAGGCAGTGGAAGCAAGGAAGGATACAGGGATGCTGTCCAGACATGCAGAGATGGGATCAGGAAAGCCAAGGCGCAGATGGAACTGAATTTGGCAAGGGATGTGAAAAATTATAAGAGACACTATAGGTACATTGGTCAGAAGAGACAGGCCAAGGAGAGTGTACGTCCTCTGATAAATGAGAAGGGAGGACTGGATTTAACAGACCTGAAGAAGGCTGAGGTACTCTATGATTTCTTTGCTTTGATCATTATGGTCAGCCAGGTTTCCCACACCTCTTATGTCCTGGAAAGATGCCGAGCTGTTTGAGTGGATTCAGAGGAGGGCCATGGAAATTATCAGAGAGCTGGAGTACCTCTCCTACCTAAGCTGAAAGAGCTGAGCCTGAAGGAGAGAAGGCTCCAGAGAAGACTTCAGAGAAGAGGAGGCTCATTGCAGCCTTCCAATACCGAAGGGAGCTTATAAATAGAAGTGAGACTTTTTCTGATATTTATAGGACAAGAGGGAATTGCTTTAAAGTAAAAGCAGAAATTTACATTACAGATTAGGAAAAATTCTTTACTCAGAAGTTGATGAGGCACTGGTATAGCATGCCAGACAATTTGTGGATGTCCCATCCTTGGAGGTGTTTAAGGCCATAGGTGGGTGTGGTAGGACAGTCCAGCCAAGATTAGCAACCTGCTCCATGATCTTTAAAGGTACATAGAACCTGGCATTATTATGTTAATAGATTGTCTTCTCTGGCCTGACTCTGGAAGTTCAAGCCTTCAGCTTATTCAGCACCACATGCAGCGGTCAGAGTTGATGGCTTGCACAGGTTTCAGGAAAACCAGAAAGTTCACTCCTTCCCTATTCCAAAAAGACAGAGCACATCACTTTACCCACTGAGGTCTTTTTTGAGGTCTGAACTTTTTCTTCAATGAGGAGTTCACACCTCACCACTCCACGTACTGCTGTTTTGAGTCAGGTTTGTTATGAAAACACTATGTTTAGTCACAGGAAACTGTCACTATCAGCCTCGTACTGGTTCAATAGGTCCTGCCAAACTTACGTACAGTGTTCTTTCTTTTCCTGTGTGAGCATTCATGGGACATGCCTAGAGCAAACTTTGCAATATTCTAACATTGCCACCATTGTTTATAATGCATTGGAGACAATATACAGCTCTGTACACATTTCCCTGGTTGTAATTTGACAATTTGCACAGACGAGGTGATTAAGATACTCTTCATTTCACAATGTCACCGCCGTGCATGGCTATTCGGAATGCAGCTTGCCTTTCATTTCACTGTCACTACTGCTGAAACACACCACTGGCTGCCTCACAGCGTTCATGTCCACTGGCTGCTCAGCAAGCTGATCAATGAATGTTAACAGGTGCCATTTTTCCAACATATATATATATGGGATATATATATATGGGATATATATATATATTCCCACTTCAAATACGCTTCTATGTCAGACACCAGTTTGTCAGACTGCCCCTCTGCTGCCATCTGTTGCATGGCAAAGAAAAGTAATAGAATATTGGAGGGAAGGTTCAGCCTCCACTCCCATACCACCAACATCTACCTCTGATATTGTGTCCAACATAATAAAATAGGAAGTATCATTCCCAGGATATCCCTTTTATCATAATGCTGATTATCTCGCCTTCTCATCCAATTTGTGCAGGTATAAGCATTATAGAAAGTACAAAACAGAGGACAACTGTCTATAAAAGAAAATATATACTTTAAAATATTTCCATCACAGATATGTCAGTACAATCTGATGATAAACATTCTGTTTTGTTTTTTTCTCTATACTACCGCAAATATTCCTAATGTTATATCCACATCATAATTCATTAAATGGTATTTCATACAATTTCTTCCTCTCATCTACAGTCTGTAATAGTTATGATGTAAGAAACAATACCAAGATTTCCAAACACAATGTTAAATGTTATATAGATGTTAATGTTTACTCATAGAGAAGTAAATAAATACATCAATAGAACTAGAATACTTAGCAGCAGATAAAGTAATTATTATGCTCACAAATCTAATTTCTCAAGTAAGTTGTTTTTCTTATGTTCATGTTTTTATGTTCACGTTCAGAAATGGAAGCTAAATTGTGAATTCAAATATGAGAAGAAACTTGCTTTCCATTTTCACCATCACTTGTTTTTGTTTAAATTTTACCATTATAAGCCGTTTTTGGTTTATAGCCAAATAATAAACTGTTTAGCAGTAAACTCAAATTTCATTTAACACAATTTTGTGTGCTGCCAATCAACTTGAACTTGTTTAAAGAGTTACTATCTTCTTGCAACCCAAAGTAGAGTAAATTAAACCAGCATCAATATTAACATGTAAATAGTATATATAAAATAATTGGTAGAATATTTATGGATATAAAAAAAGTAGCAGATGACACACCAAAATATAAAATACACCAATATATATTTTCTATATTGTGATTAATGTCTTTACATTAATCAATGCATTTAGATTAGGTTGACAAACAGAATGTTAATACATTAAACCTTTTAAATCTAATTTTCAGACACATTGAAAGAAAATAATGGAATCCTTGGTGACTCATGAACCAAGATTTTGTTCTATATTTTAAATTGTCAGGTTTTTTCATATATACTAATTTATCATGTATTTGATTGCCAAATGTGTATTTATTTATTTCAATTTTTACGTCATCCTCAAGGAGAATAAAATAATTTGCAAGAACAATTCAGTAATGGATCATTCTTTCATCGGAGGACTATTTGGTCACAATATAAGAGATAGCCTGAACATGAACACATGAGGAATTGAAGCTGAAAAATTTAGACACAGTCAGAATCTCCAAAACAATGACTTGTTTGCCACCAAATGCTGTGAATAACTAATTATTTTCTGAGAAGACAAATTTACATGAGTTGTTGCTGACTGGTTTGGTACTGGGTCTTTGAGGTAGAGTTGTTCTACCTCTGCCTCTACAATTGGGTTTGTAAAGATTCCTGGAATAAGTTCTCTCAGAAAGGACAGAAATGTGAAGGATATGAAGGTCTGGGTAATAGGAAATTAGGAGTATCATGTTTACTTTGGAGGGCTTTGGTCAGTGACATAAAAATAGGAGACACCTGTCCCAATGTGAATGTAGTTATTTGATGCTGCTTTAACATAAAATGTGGAAGCAAGTTATCAGAATTCAAGTCTAATTTTGCTTTATCTGTTGTCATGCCTATTTTTGCTTGCTTCCTCTTTGCTCTCAAAAGCATTATATATATTACTGAAATGAAATACTTTATGGTATGGGTGTAGTATTTCTGTGACATTATTGGCATAAAAATTAATTACAGAAACAGGTAATATATGGAATAGGTTTATGTGAGAAATAAACTCAGAACTGCAAAGCCCGCCACAACGATATAAGTGCCCATATCAGTACAGGAGTACTCACTTGGTTTTCAAAGGTAGTAAATAATGGGCATCTATAAATTTTCAAGCACCTAAGAGGAGGACATGTGGCTGGACTGGGTTGCTTGAATTCTCTGACAGTGCTTCATAGGCTACCTAAGAACTTTTGTGAATCTAACTAAAAGTGAAATCTGAAAACAGAGTCTCTATCATGCTAAAAAAATGTTCTGTAAAATCAACTTACAGAGGTCACTGGCAAATTCAAGCTAAGAATGGCAGTGCTGTAGTCCTCCGAGCAATTGAAGAAGGCTGCACCATTTGGACTACAACATGCTATTGGCACAGGAAAATACTCTGACAGCAAACACTGTCAAGGCTGCCAAGTAAAGCACTGTGTCACCAATGCTGCATCTGCAACAGCAGAAGCTAGATGTTGGTCTGTCACCTGGAACATTTGTAAGATTACTTTTGACTAATACACTGAAGAAGGAGGAGGCGTTTAATTACCTTTAGTGCTTTTAAGAATCTTGCTCTGCTTACCACATACTGTGAGCTGTAGACCTTCCAATGGCATTCTTTGTTAGCAGAATAAATCATGTAATGGAACAGCTGTGAGTCTTAGTAGCCTTCAACAGTAAGCAAAACAAAACAAAAATATGGCAAAAATCTAAAGACATTGCAGTGATTTTTCCTAAAGTCTCCTGATATTTCTAGTATTTAGTAAACCTCCTCTTCTCCCAGTCTGCAAGTTGGTAGCAAAAGTGTCTCTGTGTTAGAATATTTTTTAGTCTTTTGTGGTTATTTGACAGTATCTCGCTTTGTAGTTTGTGTGGTACTATTAGCAATTGATTTATTTGCTTATTTGAGGTGAAGAACTAGAGTTCTCTCACATGCCAGAAGACAGAATATACAAGTATCTGCAGAAACCTACTGTTCTCTTACAGGGTACAACAGATAAGATCTCTTCTGTTGTGTCTTAATGTTTAAGGGCCCTTCAAGCGATGATTATAAAATATGATGAGAACAACTACAAAATAAGAACACTTAGAGAAAATCCCCACCAATCCCAAACAAATCAAACTGACAAATCCTGATGGGGTGGGTTTTTTGTTTTTGTTTTTGTTTTTGTTTTTTTGAGGGGGAGGGAGTGAAGTGGGGTGGTTGGGGGTAGAATCTCTTCATCTTGACTGCTTGAAATAAAGAAGAATTGGCTTTCAGTTTTGGAAGTGGCTGCCAGTGTAGTCATATACTGGTATGAAAATGAAAAAGCAATGACTTTTATTTCTGTAAGATTTGATGAATCATAATTTCACTCAGTTGCAGTAGGTTTGCCTTTCTGTAGCTTTAAAGATTAATGCTTTGTAAAATGTCATAATTACATCACTATTAGAATACATTTGGTCCTATGCTGACACACAGGGGCTTCTATTACTACCCAAGGGATCTCAACCAATTAAACACACAGTGTGCATCCACTTCAAGTATGTTTATTGTTTGAGAAAAGATTCCATCTTGAAACTGAACAAACCAGTAGATGAGATCATTGGTGAATTCTTCCCCAAAAAAGTTTGTCTTCAAAGTAGCTAAAGAAAAATAAAATTAAATCAAAGAACTAGGCAAAGTCAATGTAAGAAATTTTGCAAGGGTTGGAAACAGAAGGAAGTCTCTTGTGCTTATGGGTCCAAAAAATACATAGCATTTATTTCTTGATATTTGTGCTTCAATCTCCTTTGAGGAAGATTCTATGCTCTCATCTGTGTACAGCTTTAAAGAAAGTGAGCATTCAGCTAAATACCTGGGATATTGCAGTTCATCTTCAACAGAAAGCCAGAGCAAAGAGATGATATTTGGGACTTTGGTTAGATATGAATCTGGTTGTAGGTGAATATACTTTTGCTTCAAGCCAGTTCCAGAGACTTACTGACTTTTACCTCTTTCAACTTTATCTTTTATAGTGTGGTTAGCAGTTTTAACTTTGCAAATGTATGTTAGCATCTTGCAGAAATGAGCAAAATGCTCTTTTTTTTTTTTTTCTCAGAAAAGCATCTTAGGCAACTTCCAAATGAATCACTCTCTAATATGTCTTACAAAATAAATACCTGTTTTTTTACAGGGCAGGCAAGAAGACTTAATGAAAACAAACAAACAAGCAAATAAACAAAGAAAAACCCATACATTTAGTATATTCCTGCAGAAAGTGAGAGACAACGTATTTAGAGTAGTTCATGTAAAGCATAATGAAATTCAAGCTACGTATGCAGCACTACAGACTGAATTTAATAGTAAAGTTCACCTAAAACTCAATGTTATTTATTCCTTTGATGTGAACCATATTGAAATAAAAATGAAAACAAAACCAACCAAACAAACAAATTTCACAAATGTCATGTCTTAAAATTGCAGGTGTTCACTTGAATCAAGAAGAAAAAAACTATGATGTCTCTTCTTTTCAGTGAACAAGCGCAGTTTAAAAAAAAAACATTTTCAGGCTAGGAGAGCATGGACAGGACAATGAGTTTTCGTCTCTTCCAAGCTGCTGACAGGATTCCTTAATGTGTTGACTTCATGAACACCTAGCACTTAAAGAGAATTTAGCGACCTCATATTTTATACACAAGGTCAGTGAACATGCCTCCATTTAAGCTCTGAGTCATTGCATCTGCAACAGTTGTTCTTTGTGTGATAATACCCTCATTTCTTAAAACTAGTTCTTTAGTCTATTCTCAGCTCAGACCTTCCTCCTCTTTTACCCTTTGCTCTCTCCAATTTTTAAAAGTCAACTGGGCTCATTCAGAACTGCCTTTGTGTCCCAGTGACAGCATTTGATCTTCAAAGCATTGTTCCACCGCTTTGGCATCCGAGGGCTGTGCAAGTACTGAAGGCATTTTAAATTGATGCTGATGCATTTCATAGGCTACTGTGCAAAACTGCTGTAGTTCAGGAAACAAACAAATGAACAAACAAAATGAGCAAGAAGAAAGAACTCTTCCCCTATTGTTGGGAAAAGGTCCTTCCATCTTTTTTCTTCTTGCTTTTTCCGTAATCAGTATGCACAATCCTATGTGACAACCATCACAAAATCATGGCCATGGTTGATTCTACTCTATACAGAACAGAGGTAAGGCCATCTTGATTCTAAATCAACTTCTCTATAAGGGTGTTAAGCAAACAAGACATGAAAAATGTTTATCCCTGTGTTTGCTATAGATGTAGGAAGTTCCTGTTTTAAATGCAGATCTTTGTGTGTGTATATTTTTAATGGAATCATGAGAATGGCAAGTAGACATAACACATGCTGTCATTTTTATTCATTACTGAGTAGAGCTTCTGCCTTTTTTCAGGGCTAGAATCATCCACCTAACTATTTTGCTTTTCCTTTCCTGTGATGGCATTTCCTAGTGGCTTTTGCTCTCATGAGCATTTTAATAATCTCAGATGATTTCTTAATCTTTCTATGGACTGAAACATTTTCAAAAAGTCTGGTGAAGAGGATGAAACAGGCAAGAATTACCTTGCTGTCCCTCTCTTGTTGAAATGAAGGCAGTCTGCAGATTACTCTCAAAAAAGTATGTGTGGGAACCCATAGTATATCTTATCACTGTGTTCTAGAAATAAGAACAGTGAGTGGGATGTCTTTTCATGCACTACAAAACCTACAAGACTGCTATTGAGTTACTCAAGTACAGACATGTTTTCTTATACCAAGTACCTGAGTGACTTGTTTGGAGCTCACAGGTAAGAACTGGGACTTACAGAGAAATTAGGTCCTTTTTGAGAGGAAGCAGGAGGCACCTACAATAGTGATGGATTTTTAGGCAACTTATTACTCTTCTAAACATACTCTAAAATGTAGATACAAGTTTCAGGGAGAAAGTACGCGATAGATCAATATAACCTTTTTTTTGTTTGTTTGTTTTTGGTGTCTTTTTGTTCCAGGTGTAAAAAAAAAAGCTGAAGATAATGAGAAACCATTAATTGAGCTATATATATTAAATGAACAAACTGGAAATGCATAATGTCATACACTGCTTGTAATTCACTATAAACTTCATTTCGTTCAAAATGATTGAATTTTGTGGTTAAAAAAAAAAAAAAGCATGTAAGTTCACTGGAACTTGCTGAATTTTGTTTTAAAGAGTTCTTGAAAAATTCTTCTTGGTTTACTGTGGTTGAGACCTTCAATTTATTCATTTTATTTTATTCATTTAATTTCATTTTTCAGAGTAAGGTAAAACTTTGAATTAGCTGAACTGAGTGGAAAAAAAATGCCTATCATTGCATTAGAAGGCAATCAAAAAGCTCAGGTAATTAAATATTTTGGTGACAAACCTTCTAATAGTGGCTTAAAATTTCTGGGAGGTGGACTTTCAAATGTGGGTAAAAGACAACATGGTACTACATATTAAGTACATCAAAAAGAAGATCAAAATTCCTGAGCTGAAAATATGGCTCTGGTTGATACATGGCTTTATAAAGTGGAATGAAACAGACAAATTTATCTTGCAAAGTATGAAGTATGTAGTATTCTTGTTGAATACTAAAGGTAAAATATTTAGAAAAGTTGAATAATGCTTATGAGAGGGAATAGTATACATATTTTTCACAGACATAGAAAGATCAGTCAGAATTTGTAATTCAAAACATAAACTCAGCAGTGCAAAATTCACAAAGGTTAGTTTTCTTCTTCTATGGATGTTGCCCTTATCTACGTTTACATCCCTTATCTTCTTCTCTAACAAAATAGCCATGATAATGGATTTCTAGATGTTTTTTTGATCTGTAATAAATCCTACAGGCTAAATTCTGATTTAGCATTTTTACTTTAATTTAGCATTTTTACTCTAATTTTGCAGATACCAAGAACTGCTCTTGTGGACATAAAACAGTTCCACATATCTAGTGTTATAATTTAAGAATTTCCTTAAATGTAATTTAAAACAAATAAGAATCTAAGGAAGCAGTTATGGAGCTACCTTTAAATATATATAAGACTAATATTTTTTAGATTCTAATGTTTTTACTGTGTTGACAATACAGTATAGACTTCTCTGCCAGCTGAATACTGCTTTTTATCAGTCTCCAGGTGCAGAGCAGATAGCTATCAGTGAAGATTATGATCATCTCTAGAGTTAAAAGAAAACAAAAAAGCTTCCTAACTTATTTCACATTCTTTTCATACTGGCAGGAAGAATGATACTTGTGTAATTACTGCTTTTGTAACAAAAAAATGAAAAAAAAAATCATTTTCTGAATCAATTGTAGTTTGCTCATATTTCTACCATAAGAAAATGAACAGGAAATCTACATTTTATTCTCAATAATGCAGTTAAATTATTCTTGATTATATTCTGAAATGCCAATGGTATCACTTAAAAAGTTGAATGACTATGTTTGAAATGCTTGTGCCTGTGAACAAAGTTTTAGCCTCTACTTCTCCATGAACTCCAGAAAAACTAGTCTGCCAGCCCTGTTCCACTTAGGTTCTCTTTGCATCAAATGTATAAAAGCTTATCTTTAGTGCTTTACTTTACAAAGTACATCTATATCTTTATTTCAAGCCAAACTCATATTTTTCAGCTAACTATACTCAGACCCTTAGTGTTTCTGAATTTCTTTTTAAAGATTTTGTTATTATTGTTTTCTAAAGTGTACATATACATATATATATATATATATGTATATAAATGTTCTTTTTCTAACTTTAGAAGCTATCGATACAAGAAACCAGATGTTTCATCACTTCCAATTTATAGAAAAATCATTCTGGAATCTCTCATATGGTCCTTATTGGAAAGAAAACTAATTTTATGTAATGAAGCAGAACACCTGCTGTGCAGAAGGTCTGGCTTTCAGACCTAGCTGGCAACATCTTTGTAATTTTCTTAGCAGTGAAATGTTTCAAACAGCACCAAAATTACAGGATTCTTCCAAACAGTTCAGGTGAATACTGCAATTTCAGAAAAAGAAAATATTGAGCATAATTTTCAGGAAGTTGGGATGTAGATAAATGTGCCAATGCATGAAAAATTCATTGGAAATGATGTCCACAAACATCTTGTGCATTTGAAACATCTCAGTTTAAGTAGTCCTGACATACAGAAAAACAGATATCTAAAGCAATTGTGCAATTATTACCTCAGCAGCAGTAGATTTCAACTTGTCCTTTTGATTATTTCCTTTTCCTTTTCTTTTTCCTGTTACTTTTCCTTTTTCCTTTCCTTTTTTCTTTTTCTTATTCTCAGAAGGCTTCTAAGTCAGTAATCTTAATTAACTTGTGGATTTAGCCTGTTGTACATATCTTCAGTGTGACAGCAATTTAGTATTAAAATAACAATCCTGCTGCTTTGGATCTAAAAACCATGGCAAATCACACTTTGCCATTCAGTCATGTGTAAATATATGAATGTACATGAATCTGTAGATACTCAATGATCTTAATGACACACACAAAAAAATATGAGTATGCATGAATCTGATGACAAAAATACTGTTTAAATTTTTTTTCATTCACATTTTTTGTTGCAAAACATTTTTCAGATGTATTTTTTGTGGTTGTTTGCTTGCTTTTATGTTTTAATAATGAATTTATGAATAATGCCATGGTTGTGATGAAGCAGCTATTAGTGATTACTGCATTAACTCTCATTGTTTGTTTGTTTGTTTATTCATGTGCATAGCAAGAAGGGGTATTTTCCCATCAGGAGACTTTGGTCCTCTGTGGTCATCATTTAAATGGTTTTCTATTTTATCTTCTTTTTAATAGCTCCCCAAGAATGTGAGAATTCTTATATTCTTTATACCCAATTATTTTCTGTTATTTTGAAGAGAAACTAAAATCTAAAATATCTTTGGTTAGTAATTTAATCTTTTTTTGGGAGGAGGGGTGGAGTTAAAACTATAACCAGACAGCTACTGAATTATAATGTAAATTTAAGTTTCAAATTTTAGAAAGAATATAAACCAAATCCAAACCAAGCTCTAATAGTCCTTCAAATGTACTATTTCGTAAATAGTCATGTCCCATCGCCCTATAGCCTTTTTTCTCTGTATCTACAATATTAAATCACTTTTCAAGTACCATCACTTAACAGCACAGAAGCAGGGAATTCCAAAATGTCAGAAGTCAGGCTGAAGTGGGAGGCCAGCTTGGCTGAACAACGATCTTCTAGAGCTTAGGCAAAAAAGAAGAGACCTGGGGCAACAAGGGAGGACTATACAGACATTGTTTGCCATTGTAAGGAAAAGATTTCTGGAAATAAAGCTCAATTAGAGTTGAAGCTGGCAAATATCATGAGCAACTATTTTTTATTTATTATTATTTGTATATATGCTAACAGAAAAAGGATTACCATAGATCACATTGTTTTGTTATTTAGTGAGGATGGTCAACTCTCAAATAGGGATGCAGAAAAGGAGAGACAATTAACGCCTTCTTTGCGTCAGTCTTCAATACCAGTGATGGGCCATGGAATCCCTAGAATCCTGTTTTGGAGGACAATGACTGTGGTAGCAATAAATTTCCAGCCAACCACAAACTTGCGCAAGATTTGCTATTCCACCTGGATAAATATAAGTATACGAGGTGCAATGGAATTCAACTAAGGAACTCAAAGAGCTGTCTGATATCACTGTGAAACCTCTTTCAATTATTTTTCAATGATCTTGGGAATCTGTAGTTGACTAGAAGCTGGAAAAGCTTCTTATAAGAAAGGCAAGAAAGAAGATCCTGGGAATTACAGGCCTGTCAATCTCACCTCAAAGCTTGGTAAAATTATTGAAATCATTCTGGAATTGTTGAAAAATACCTGAAAGATAATGCAGTCAGTGGTTCCATCCCATACAGGTTCATGAGGAGAAAGTCCTGTTTAATGAACTTAATTTGTCCTTATGAAAAAGCAAATAACACATTCCTTGCAGTATCCATACGGACAAAATATCTAGCATTTAGCTAGACAAAAACACAAAGTGATAGCTGAACAATGAATTCATGGGTTGAACTCAGAGGCTTATAGCAAACTGGGTTACAACAGGCATGTGGGCAGTCACTATTAGGGTCATGCAGGGGTCCATTATAGGGCAAGTTCTCCTCAGTGTTTTCATATATGACTTGGATGAAGGACTCAAATGTATACTGTGTTTGTGAATAACACTAAACTAGGAGGAATTGACTCACTTGAGGGTAGAGAGACCTTACAAAGAGATCTTGAGAAATTAGACTGCTGTGCAATCACCAACCACATAAAGTTTAAAAAGAGCAAATGCTGGATTCTGCACTTGGGTAAGGACAAGCCTAGCTATATCTACAGACTGAGAGATGAGGTACTAAATTTTGCCTGAGTCTTCACTGGCAGCCAGGATTCTTGTATTTCTCATGTCCCAGAAGCTCGCATCCCTGAGCCGCTAATTGGGAATTGGATGAGTAAATCCATCCAACCTCCCGTGTGAAGGCTGAGGGAGCTGGACTTGTTCATCCTGAAGAAGAGAAGGCTGAGAGGAGACCTCATTGCAGCCTTCCAGTATTTAAAAGACATAAAGTTTGATTTTTGAGTGGTCCTGTGTGGAGCCAGGAGTTGGACTCAATGTCCCTCATGTGTCTCTTCCAGATCAGGATATTCTGATATTCTATGATTTAGCCTTTCTATATTCTCATAGGGTGATCCTATATCTAGTTAAATCATCAATTATCATAAATTCCTCATCAATTGATAAATTAAAAAAAAAAAAAAAGAAAAGAAAAGAAAGAGAAAACCAAAATAAAAACTGGTTTATTTTTTGCAGGAGATGTAAACCCTCCTGCCTCTCTCTGAAACAAGACTAAAGATTTAAAAATTCATTTACAAAATCATGATGTGTATTGTGAATGCTTTAAAGGCAAAGAGTGTAAGAAATAAGTATGAAAGTCAAATCTTAACTCTCTTTTCTTATGGCCTCAAACACTATTTATTTACATCTCCTATGCTCTTGTTCAATGCTAAAAAAATGACATCAACCATCCTCAGTTGCAATCCTACTATATCTGTAAGGCATATTTAAAAATAAGTGTCCTTTTACATTTTAAAAAATAAAAATGAGCTTATACATGCATATATTTCAAATCTGAAAATCATGCATTTGAATAGAAAAAGTGTGACAGAAAATTTTTGTTTGTACCATGCTGAATACAAGAGAGATGTCTGTGTGTGGGTTGCAACTAAAGAAAGTTATAAAAGGAATGCTACAAATAGAAATAAATCCAGCAAAATATCACAGAAGTAAAAGGTTACTGTCTCTTAACAACATGAGAGAACCAGGATGACTATGTAGGTAAATCCAAGAACTTAGAGGCATAAGGAGAGAATGTAGGCCAGAAGTAAAGCAAATGAACTGTGCTGCTGGGAAATTCACCAAAAGGAGAGGAGGAAATAGGCTTCTGCACTTCTGTCCACCTGCTAAATTCCCTAGAAGGAGCAATGAACATGCCATATGGAAATATGAGAGGTCGTCTGAAGAGCAGAAAAATTCTGCTACTGAGATTGACTTGTGTGACATTGTAAAATGACAAGACACCATACTGTAAAGATGTGACAAATCCCACAGTCTGTTCAACTGTTTATCCAGAGATTGTGAGATGTCTGCTTCTCTTCTTTCCTGACAAGTAGCCTAGGCTCTCTACTGTCTGATAATTTCTTCTGGGGAGGGGACACTTCAGTGCTTGTGTACTCCAAGGAGAGCCAGTACCATCTTAGTAGCTTGGCATACTTATGATATTCCCAGCGTGTTTCCACAAAATTATGAAGCAAGATTCAAATATGAAAAGGAAGTTACTGAAAACTGTACTTGTCACACAGTGCATATTGCATTAGTCTTGATTATAAACTGCAGACAATGCAGGATGATCAAAGTTAACATTTTCAGACTATCCTTAAGTTGCCTGCTGCTTAAATACTCAATCAGTACCACTAGGAGTACCACAGGCAATTCAATCAATCACAATCACACAAAAACTTTGAAACAATCTAATCAGTCCAATGTTTCGTCCGTAACGTTTCCACTACATGGCTCCAAATGTAATTGATACCTTAAAAATACAGTTTGCTCCAAAAGTGATGACTCCTGTTTATTTCCATGGAAACTATCACAGATATAAAGAGCACAGTAACACTACTCAGTAGAGCAAATTCTCATCTACAAAAAGCAATTTTTGGAAAAAGTCACTACCATTAATTATGCATTTTTGTTAACAATCAACAAGAACCTGCATGCCACAATCCTAAAAATCTGCATGGCCGTCTGAAATAGGGCTTGCCCTTCATACTGCTGTCTCCACTGTTGAAACATACTACCCATCATGTCACTGTGCTAACATTCACTGTTTGGTCTTCGGAAACATTCAAGAAGCATTGATGAATGTCAATGGGTACTGTATTTTCTGTGTTGAAGAATGGAATGCAATTCCACTTTCACACCTTTACTCCATACACATTCCCATGTCAATGTCACTTTGTCAGACTGTCCCTCTGCTGCCATCTGTTGCATAGCAACAAAATGTAACAGAATATTGATGGGAAAGTTCAACCTCTACTGCATTACCATCCACCAACATCTGTGTCTGATGCTGTGGGACAGCATATTAAAATCAGAGGCATTACTTTCAGAGCAGCACTCATAATATTCACTCCTTATTTATTTATTTATTATGCGTAACAGGCAGTTACAAGAATAAACTGCGATGAGATACAGACTAATGAAGTATACAGCTTTAAGAATTTGACGACCTAAGTCACCATATACGCAGAGGAGAAGTGAAGAAAAAGGGTTGAATATATATAGCAGACCTGCCTTCAATATGTTGGAAGTGATGCCATATGAAGGGACCTGGACAAGCTTGAAGAGTGGGCCCACATGAATCTAATGAGGTTCAACAAGGTGAAGTGCACTGTGTTGCAGTTGGGTCAAGGCAATCCCAGATATGGGTACAGACTGGGAGAACTCATTGAGAACAGACCTCAGGAGAAGGACCCAGCGGTCCTGAAGAACAAAAAACACGAGACAGCAGTACGTTTGCAGCCCAGAAGGCCAACAGTATCCTGAGCTGAATCAACAGGAGTGTGGCCAACACGGTGAGGGAGATGACTGTCTGCCTTAGTGCTGCTCTTGTGAGGCCCCATCTAGAGTACTGCTTCCAGGCCTGGGGCCCCCAGCGTAAGAAGGATGTGGAACTGTTGGAATGGGTCCAGAGGAGGGCCATGAGGATGATCAGAGGGCGGGAGCACTTCTCTTACAAAGAAAGATTGAGGGAGTTGAGCTTGGTTAGCTTGGAGAAGAGAAGGTTCCAGGAAGACTTAATTGAAGCAATCCAGTGCTTGAGAGAAACTTATAGCATTGACTTTTGACACAATCCAATAATGGTAGGACAAAGGGGAATGGCTTTAAACTGAAAGGGAAAATTTAGGTTAGGTTTTAGGAGGAAATTACTTACTCAGAGAGTGGTGGGATACTGGAACTTGGAACTGCCCAGAGAATCTGTGGGCACCCCATTCTTGGACAGGTTTGATGGGGCCCTGGGCAGTTTGGTCCAAGTTGGTGGCAAGCCTGTATATGCAGAGGTGATGGAACTAGGTGATCTTTCAGCTCCTTTCAACTTGAACCATGATTCTGTGATTCTATCCCATGTGCCTTTGCAGCCATGTTCCACGGCACATGACAGACAATTCAGGAGTGGAGTCCCATGCAGAGGCATGGAGCTGTTACATGCTGCTAGGAGAGGAAGGAGTTGTACCAGGCCTTACTACCATGAAAGATGAAACAAATACACTGAATTAAGTGCCAAGTATAGACAAATCCTTGTTTTTGCTATGATTTTTTTTTAATTGCCTCTTCCCTGTGCCCATGATTGTGTTAAACTTTATTATTTTACAGTTTTGAAAACAGACAAGACGATGAGACTAACATAGGTAACTGATGAGGTAGCTTCTTGCTTTTATCTCCCCATAGAGAAAACTGTGTAGCATGAGGTGCATAATATAATTGGAGTTTTTTTATCTTATTTTAATTTATAATTAGTTTTATTTCCTGATGTTACTGAATATGTATATTGTTATGTACTTGTTGGAGTACTGCTAGAAAGTATACTTCTTCTATGAACAATCATGGTGGTATATTTGTCTGGTTGAGGTAAACACATTTATTTCTGACTATGACCCCCTAAGTACAAAGAGGAAAAGAGAAATACAGAAAAAAAAAATAGGAAAATAAAATGTTCAGAAAAAAGGTAGATTAGAGGATTCTAGTTGCAGATTTTCTAGTCATAAAATATTAATGTGTACACACATATGCACACAAAATAAATAAATACAAGTAGATGAAAGGAAGGATTGCTTTGACAAACATGACTAGGCTAGACATGGCTAGTCTATGAAATGCAGGATACCAGTAAGATCAGGACAGTAACAGTATGTGAAGAGATATTAAGAACAAATATGAAAGCGGAAAACAACTTTGTCTGAAATGCAGTTTGCATGCACAACTAGCATCTAAGCTGCTAATAGAGATCTTTTATTTTTTCTCCCTCTCTTGCAATCAAGATATGGTTTCCTTACTTCCAGTGAGGTTTTCGGTATTGGGTGCTGTCAGATTATACTACAGAGCTTGGAAATCTAGAGTCTGATGCCAGATAATGATTACTATATGTGTGTCATCTGCTTTACCTTTGCTTCTCTTGCTATAAATTTTCAGTTACCTATCTTTCCACTCTTTCTTGGTTTTAAACTCTCTGCTCAAGTTTTACACTTATGACTTGCCTTAGCCTTATGTCTGCACCCACTACTTTCTTTCCTGTGTTTTCCTTTTATTCTCTGTTTCTGTGGCCCTAGTTCTGAATCTCTTTATTTCCCACATGGTTTGTCTTCCTGCTCCAAACTCCGACCAGAATAAGAGAGAACACTAGAAATGAATTCCTTCTCTTCATGGATTTACCCTTATTTCTTCATTAATGGCTTAGGAACTGCTATAATTGGACAATATACAGAAATCTCCAGGATATAGCGTAAAGTATATAAAATATTTCCTTATTAAAGGAAACTATCAAGTCCTTTTCTACTTCCTAAAAATTCCTTGTCTGCCTTCACCAAAGCTGACTCTTCTTATAAATTATATTTAAGTATCCCATCCAGAATAAGATTCTCATATAATTTACATCTATTTTACAGATTTTTACATAAAATTACAGGTTTATATATATTTTGCTATATCAGGTATAATCTTCTCTCCTTTTAGTTCTGCACTCAAAGGCTTATTAAGGGAAAAAGACATTCTTAATGCCATTCATGATTCAGAACACCATTATCATACCCCCTACTGGTAGTCATGCCTCTGTGAGCGTTAAAATCAGTACAGACACTTTGCTTGTCAGTGGAACTTGATTGCTGGGACAAAGTTTCCTTAACTAAGATCTTTTTTATATGGAATTCAATTGAACAGCACATCATGATAAGCAAGATATCTACAACCCTGTTGGCATGTCGCAAATCTCACTGTTATGAATAGATTTTTTTTATATATTTTGGTTTATCTTGTTTAGTTTGAATAAAGCCTGAATTTCATAAAGAGAATGAGTGACATAACTCAGCTAGGAAAAGCAGGAGTGGAGTCAGTGGACTGTGCCAAACAACACCTGGCCATGACAGGTCAGAGCAGAATGAGGCTCCAGGTGTTTGATTTCCTTCTCTATTTTCTTTCAGAAGAGAGATGGCACAACACAGGCACATACGAAGAGGAGTAAATGACAGAAGCCAGTAATTTTGGATCCAGCTAGGTGGCAACGAAGGTTCAAGGTGTTTAGATCAATAGAAACAATCAAATAAATGATTAAGATATCACAGATGGCTAGATCAATTAAAGGCAATCAATTAAATAGCTAAGAGATCACAGATGGGTGGATAAATTAATAGTAGAAATAAATCAAATTTTCAGTATGCTCAGAAGGAATGTAACTTGAGAATATAATCATGGAGTGAGTGTTGGTGGCTATAGTTTTTAAAGGGATGGCTGTGTAAAACCTGGTGTATTTGTGAGAGCGTGTGTTTTATATTGCTTTGCAGTTATTCCCTATATGGTTTTTCACTATGCTGTGATTCAGCTTTCCTGCCGGTCTTAGAGGTACTGCTGTTGATTTTGCCCTTGGAAAAGATTTGTCTTTGAAAGTATACAGTATGGAGGTCCTGAATATCAGTCTACAAATACCTTTTGAGTTTATAAAGAATGGCAGACTGAGTAGTCAGTGAAAAGAATTCTTTCAGTAAGTCCCTTCCAAGATAAAAGTAGTGAATCAAAACTTTGTTTGCTTATGCTGTAAATGTACAGGTGAACTTAGTTTGCATTTGAAGGTGTTCTTATGTATAGATAACTGAAACACAAGACATTATACGAAGGAGATGATGGCCCTTTGATGTCACTCTGTGTAATTCATTATATCAGTATTGAGATCATTAGTGCTTCACAACCAAAAACTGTCAATGAAAAGGGATCAGGAATGCCAAGGCACAGGAGGAACTGAACTTGTTGAGGGACATGAAAAACAATAGTAAGACTTCCTACAGGTACAGTGGCCAGAAGAGACAGACCAGAGTGAGTGTACCTCCTTTGGTAAATATAACAGGAGAACTGGCTTCAACAGACGAAAAGAAGGCTGAGGTACTGAATCAGTTCTTTGCCTCGGTCTTCACTGGCGGCCAGGATTCCAGTACTTCTCACATCCCTGAGCCCTGCATCCTTAAACCTCTAGGTGGGGACTGGGGTGGTAAATAGCCCCCTGCTGTGAGGACAGAGTAGGTCTGAGACCACCCCATGAGTCTGAGTGCGTACAAGTCTAGGGGGCCAGATGGCATGCATCCCAGGGTTCTGAAGTAGCTGGCTGAGGTGGTTGCCAAGCTGCTCTCCATCATATTTGAGAAGCTGTGACTGTCACGTGGGGTCCCAGATGACTAGAGGAAGGGTCACATCACTCCCATTTACAAGAAAGGGAGCAAGGAGGACCCTGGGAACTACATGCCAGTGACTCTCACTTCTGTGCCTGGGAAGATCATGGAACAGATCATCTTGGATGACATGCTTGATCACATGAGAAATGAGGGTGTGATCCGAGACAGCCAGCACAGCTTCACCAGGGGAAGGTCATGCTTGATCAGTCTGGTGGCCTTCTATGATGGAGTGACGGCATCGATGGACAAGGGAAAGGCAACCGATGTCATTTACCTGGACTTGAGCAAGGCCTTTGACATGATTCCCCACCACATCCTTATCTCCAAACTGGAGGGATGTGGATTTGATGGGTGGAACACTCAATGGATAAGAAACTGGTTGAAAGTCCGCAGACAAAGGGTAGTCATCGATGGCTCTATGTCCAGGTGGAGACTGGTAGCAAGCAGCATCCCCCAAAGGTCTGTCTTGGGACCGGTGCTCTTTAACATCTTTATCAATGACATCGATGACGGAATCAAATGCACCCTCAGCAAGTTAGCTGATGACACCAAGCTGATTGGTGAAGTTGACATGGTTGAAGGAATGGATGCCATTCAGAGAGACCTTGAGAGGCTAGAAAGGTGGGCCCAAGTGAACCTGATGAGATTCAACATGGCAAAGTGCAAAGCTTTGCACTTGGGCCAGAGGAATCCCAGGCATCCATACAGACTGGAAGGAGCGGTCCTTGAAAGCAGCCCTGTGGAGAATGACCTGGGGGTCTTGATAGATGAAAAGCTGAACATGAGCCAGCAGTGTGCTACTGCAGCTCAGAAGGCAAATGGTATCCTGGGATCCATCAAAAGAGGGGTGGCCAGCAGGGACAGGGAGGCCCCCTCTACTCTGCTCTTGTGAGGCCTTATCTGGAATACTACATCCCAGTGTGGAACCCCCAGTACAAGAAAGACAGTGAGCTGTTGGAGAGAATCCAGAGGAGGGCCACAAAGATTATCAGAGGACTGGAAGGCGACCAATGTCATTTTCCTGGACCTGAGCAAGGCCTTTGACATGGTCCCCCACCACATCCTCATCTCCAAATTGGAGGGAAGTGGATTTGATGGGTGGACGACCCGATGGATAAGCAATTGGTTGAAAGGCCGCAGACAGAGGGTGGTGGTCAATGGCTCTATGTCCAGGTGGAGGCTGGTAACAAGTGGTGTCCCCCAAGGGTCTGTCTTGGGACCGGTGCTCTTTAACATCTTTATCAATGACATCGATGAGGCAATTGAGTGCACACTCAGCAAGTTTGCTGACGACACCAAGCTGAGTGGTGCGGTTGATACGGTGGAAGGAAGGGATGCCATTCAGAGGGACCTCGACAGGCTGGAAAGCTGGGCTCGGGTAAACCTAATGAGGTTCAACACAGCAAAGTGCAAGGTTTTGCATTTGGGCCGGAAGAACCCCAGGCACCTGTACAGGCTGGGAGGAGTGGTCCTTGAGAGCAGCTCGGCAGAGAAGGACCTGGGGGTCCTGATGGACGAGAGACTTAACATGAGCCAGCAGTGCGCTCTGGCAGCTCGAAAGGCAAATAGGATCCTGGGCTCCATCAGGAGAGGGGTGGTCAGCAGGGACAGGGAGGTGATTGTCCCTCTCTACTCAGCTCTTGTGAGGCCCCATCTGGAGTACTGTGTCCAGGTGTGGAGCCCTCAGTACAAGAAAGACATGGAGATTTTGGAAAGGGTCCAGAGGAGGGCGACTAAGATGATCAGGGGGCTGGAGCACCTCCCCTATGGGGACAGGCTGAGGGAGTTGGGCTTGTTCAGCCTGGAGAAGAGAAGGCTGCGGGGTGACCTCATTGCAGCCTATCAGTACCTGAAGGGAACCAACACCCAGGAGGGGAGTCAACTCTTCAAAAGGGCTGACAATAGCAGGACTAGGGGAAATGGATCCAAGTTGAAGGAGGGAAGATTTAGGTTGGATGTTAGGGGGAAGTTCTTTACGAGGAGAGTGGTTAGGCCCTGGAACGGGCTGCCCAGGGAGGTTGTGGATGCCCCGTCCTTGGACGTGTTCAAGGCCAGGTTGGATGGGGTCCTGGGCAACCTGATCTAAATGTGTATGTTTGGTGGCCCTGCTAGGCAGGGGGGTTGGAACTACATGATCCTTGAGGTCTCTTCCAACCCGGATGATTCTGTGATCTCCCCATGAAGACATACTGAGGGAGCTGGGCTTGTTCACCTTGGAGAAAAGAAGGCTGCAGGATGACCTCATCGCAGCCTTTCAATACCTAAAGGGAGCCTACAGAGGAGAGGGGAATCAACTCTTTGAGAGGGTTGATAACTGCAGGACAACGAGAAATGATTTGAAGTTGAGGGAGGGAAGATTTAGGTTGGACATCGGGGGGAAATTCTTTACGGAGAGAGTG
Organism: Tetrao urogallus; assembly: GCF_951394365.1. Lineage (NCBI taxonomy): Eukaryota > Metazoa > Chordata > Aves > Galliformes > Phasianidae > Tetrao > Tetrao urogallus. The sequence continues at coordinate 177,451,969 of NC_136813.1, forward strand.
GTGAGGTGCTGGAACAGGCTGCCCAGAGAGGCTGTGGATGCTCCATCCCTGGAGGTGTTCAAGGCCAGACTGGATGAGGCCCTGGGCAGCTTTGTCTAGTATTAAATGGGGTGGTTGGTGGCCCTGCCTGTGGCAGGGCAGTTGGAGATTCATGATCCTTGAGGTCCTTTCCAACCCTGGCCATTCTGTGATTCTGTGAGAAGTCACTGCTTAGGATTTGTTTTTTGTAGAACTTGTATTATTTTTTCAGCTTTTTCAAAAAACAAACAAAACAAGACAACCACAAAACAAAGACCAAAAAAATACCCAAAAAACCTGGACAATTAAGAAGTGCACAGTTAGAAGAAGAGCACAGTTAGGATGGTATTTTATACATTTATAGTTAGAAAAACTATCATGGTGGAGAGCCAATAAAAAATAAAATGCTCACCTATATCCCAGCAAAAAAAACTCCAAAGGGAGGATCTCCAGAAAAAGATCCTTCCCTACTGACAGTCAGCCCTTAAATAGGATCTAGAATAGGTAGAGCAAGGCTCCACCCCTTTTAGTCACACAGATGACTTCATGACTTGTCTTCACCTGTGCTCCAACAGCTGACTTAGTTCCTTGCCTCAGGTGATCAATCAGTGGTTCAGGCCGTGATTCAACAGTTCCCATACACCAATCCAATAATGATAGCAGATAACACTCAAAAGAAAAACTTGTACGATATATATTTTCTTAATTCTCATCTTCACCCTTCCTGCTTTTTGTTTAAAATATGTCTGTACTGTGTTAATTCTTAGTCTAGCAAATATGCTTGTACTTTCAAAAGCAGATGAGCATGTTAGCAGGAAGATTTGTGTTTAGTTCATTTGCTCCATCCTACTCATAAAGGATGAAATGACTTAAGAGATCTGATCCAGTGATCTTTTTTTTTAAAAAAAAAAAATTTCTAAATAGCGGAATATTATTTAATTTAAATATTTTAAATTTTTTATTTAAATAAAATTTATTTAAATAAAATTAATATGTAACTGACACTAGGAGAGAAAGAAGTTTTAACATGTTATTCTGTGCTATAATATTTAAATTGCCTGATGCTTGATAAATGCATACAGTGAACAATAGGACACAGTGACACCACAAGAAGGGTAGGGATTGAAAGGTGAACTGAAGAGAAATTTTGATAACAGCAAATGAGGAAACTTAGAGCTTTTTGTGCACTGCATTTGATGATGAGAATTGGAGAGCTGGATCTCCCCACAAGAAGTCGTCTCTGAAAAAGAAAAATAATAAATAAATAATATATACATATATATATAAGATCCAAACTGCTTGTATATGACAGATTTCTGTAGCCTTTTCTGAGAAATCCAAGGCTTAAAATGATGATGTTCAGCATCATATGAAGAAGAGTAGAAGCAAATCAACTATATTCAGCACTGTGTCTCTATTACTTCTGATTGTAAAGGAAAGAATTTTTATTTTATTCAGGTGGACAGGACCTTTCAGTATATATTATACAGGAACATGTTCATATGAATTCCAGTATAAAGGATAAAGTAAATGAGAACACTAACATACTACCCTGCTGAATTTAGAAGTACAGAAATATTCATCTGTGTTTGATCTTTCATTCTATTAATGTTCACTGAAGAAATGCTTCTATGAAGCTGCTCTGTACTTTTCTTTAATTACCTATGTCTAACATATAAAATCTTTTCTGAATACTGTTAAAGACAACAGCTATGATACAAAGATATACTTCTTGCAGTTCTGTTCTGTGCTTGTCCAATCTGACTTTTTGCCATTTACTTAACAATAGTTGTATAGCCTTGACATTTTCAAAGCTCTATACAAGCACAAACTAATTAATCTTTAGTTTGCCTTTGAGGCAGATGAGTCAGTATTATTTCTTCTTTCACAGATATAGTAGTTGGAGCAGAGGGGATAAATGAATAGCCTGCAGTCCTACAGAAAATTGGTGTCAAAAACAGCATTTTAACTTGGGTCCTCTTGGAGGAGAATGTGCTTGACCCTGGAATATTTCCACTTTCCCATGGCAACTCTCTAAGTGATATGTTATATTCTCATTATTGAATGAGTTGACTGATCTCAGCACACACAGAAGTTGCATAGCTGTTTGAGTACAGTGTTTGTTACGTACTCTAGAAGGAATGACAAAGGTTACAGTGGTATGAATGTCCACTTCTGAAGCTGTGTTTATACACTGGGTGTTATCTCTGACTTACACATTGAAATGAACCCAAAAAGTTTACTCTCATTGTTCCGTTACGCTGGGAAATAAAAGAAGGTCTATTCACTGCTGCTATTCTTAGCATTACCTTGCTTACATTAAAGAAGTTAGGCTCACACTGGTTTCTTTAATTCTATGTACTCTTTGCTGTGGAACAAAGCAGTATCTCCCTTATTGCTAGTATGATGCATTACGCATCACATGAAATGTTTAAAGAATATGTACTGATTACACCTACTCTGTCTCATGCTACCTTTCTTTAACAGCAGGAGATGGACTTTCTCACTCTGCCAAAGTCTGGTCTATTGATATAATGACTGTGCTAAGGAAAGTTGAACAGGATTGCCAAATATGCTTGAGTCAAGAAAAGAATACAGCTAATATTTCATGTTTTCATTGAATGACAGTGGTATACAGTATGCATTGCTGCAAATTTTTCTGAGGCTTTTCATTTGAAAAGAGGAAAACAAGTTGTGGTTTAAAGGTTAGATTTTTCTTGCAGGGTCAGGTAATGCTAAATGGAAAAGTTCATCATATATTACATGTTCTTAAGTTATTTTTGATGAGTAAATGTAGCTATTTCTTCTTGAAGAAATGTGAGAACCACTGTGTCACTTCTTTAGTGGTATAATGAAAATAATTAAATATAGTCTTTTAAAAACTTGGCAACAGTGGTCAGGCTCTGATGCTCCAGCAAGCTTCCTTGGAATCTTAGCTTCAATCTTATGGAAGCTAATGTTTCTTGATAATGAACTGTGAAATAAAAAATGATTGGCTACAATACATCAAGGAATAGAGACACAGTGTTTGTATTGCTCTCTAGCTCCCTACAAGCAAAGTCTCAGATAAGAAATGCATTCAGCAGTTCCAAGATAATCTGTCATGCTAATCTGTACTCAAGGTCAAAATTGTTCCTTTTCTGGTGGCTTTGCTATTTCTTCCTCCAAGTAAGATGAAAAAAAGTCTAAAAAATAATCTCGATACATTTAAGGTGAATTGCCTCTAGTGTGTTCATAGTATTTAGTGATTTTTTTTTACTTCTACACTAGATGCGTAGTTGCAGCCCAGTCACCAAAGGTATCTTTTTTCCTTCTTTCCCTGAAGTAATATTGCATTGACTCTTTTTCACTTAAACATTGTTTTGTTTGAAAATATCAACTGGCTTTGCAAGTGGACTATAGATCCATGAGGGAGACATTTCTGGGCTCATGAATAAGGAACCAGAAAGAATGAGGTACCTAAGAGAGAACTGTCTGGAAGGTAAACTTGCTGGAGGGCAGAGGAGAGTTTCTTGGAACGATTTTTTGGTGTTTTCTGTTATTGTTTTTAATAGCTGGCTCTTGTTAGTGAGCTAATGCTACACTCCACTTGCATAGATAAAACTCCTTTATTAATCTTTTTGGCCCAGAAATCATCTAAATTCTCTCTCCAGCTAGGCTCTTAAGTGTTTTGACCCTCTGAGAGGGGCACCATATGGAAAGTGAGAAGCTGCTTCTCACCATTTGGGAAACAAAACTGAAGTTGTTTTTTTGTTATGAATGACCTAGGAGAAATGTAACTGTTGTTAGTCCTTATTACAATATATGAACTAGGGAGTAGCGAATGAAATGACGAGGCATGTGTCTTAGTAAAGCGAAAATATTAAGTATGTTGTCATGGAGCACAGGTTGAAATGTCAGAGGATGTTGTAAATACAGGACTATGTATGGGTTCAAAAATAATTGGCCAAATTCAAAACAATTCTCTAAGGTTATTAAACCCAAAGGCATAACCTTGTCTCATGAAATCAATCTGAACGTTTCTGGAAGCTGTCAAGGTATTACCAGTAGAAGGGTATTTCTTCATGTTTCATTTATCTTTGAAGTGCTTGCTTCTGTCTCCCATCAGAGGGAGGATGTAAAATTATTGGTCTCTAACTGCTTCTTCTGTACTTATTTTAGTCTTCAGTATTGTGACTCCCATGGGGGAGAGTGTGGAAGTGGCCAGGTAGTGCTTTCTTCTGAATCTTCTGAAATGGTGAGCACATTACAGAATAAAACGCACCCAACTTTTAACTATGTGATCCGTCAGTGGTGAGAATAACTTTTTTTTTTTTTTTTTTTTTTTTTTTTAGGTTTTATGAGTTCTACTCTGAATTGCCTCAGAGTATCAGTCAGGAACAGTTAATATATGTGGTGCTTGTGAATTTGCAAGCTATGCAGTTCAGAGATGCTTGGTGCTTCTGTAGGCGGAATGGTAACATCTACTGTGCCTGTACTCCCTTGTCTGTTGCTATTTCCAAACTTTTTCTGTTTTCATTCATTTCTACAGAATCTTTCACATAGTCACAACTGAGTTGTGCCATTTTGTTCTTCATTCTAATGTCTTTTGACGGACAAGAGATTAATGTTATACATAGATACAAAAAGAAATAATTATAAAAGGCAAAGTTATAGTATCAGATCTGAAGTCAACATCCATAATACTACTATTATCCTTAGATGTCATATACTGCTTACAAATAAAATTCACAAAACCAAAACTGTTACTAAGAATATTAACAAAAAACACCCCACTGAAGAAGTTCCTCAGTCTGTGAGTGGCTTTCCTGACATTCACTAAGTCTCACACAATGGATCACACAATTAAACATGAGGAAGAACTTTTTCTCTCAGAGAGTGGTCAGGCACTGGAATGGCTGCCCAGAGAGGTGGTGGAGTTGCTGTCTCTGGCAGCATTCAAGAGGCCTCTGGATGAGGAGCTGTGAGATGTGGTTTAGAGGATTATGAGAGCAATGGTAATGGGAGGACGGTTGGACTAGATAATCTTGCAGGTCGTTTCCGACCTTGTGATTCTACGATTCTGTGATTCTATGATTCTATGATCTAGAAAAAGAAGAGGGGAAAAAAACCTCTAAAACAAGAAAAAACTTGGCCAAGTCAAGTCTACATCTCTGGTCCTGGGATCTTAAAGAATTTCTTCAAATTTGATCTAAATAATTGCAGGTCTTATATCTCTTCCTTAAATTCTTTGGTTCCTGACATTTGTGATAGAATGCATTGGGTTGGTGGCAAAAGAGGGCCTATCATTCTATTAAACAGCAGAAAATACTAGAACAACATATTGCTTCTATTCTTTGGCTAAATATTTTAATGAATGCTAGATCATTTTTGAAACACTCTAATACGTTGTCATAGCACTATTAAAATGGAAACATTATTGGGGGAGGTGTGGAACGTATTAATACAAAATGGTAATTAATGTTCAAAATTGTAGAGCTATAGAGGCAAACAGTAAATATTGAGATCTTCAAGTTTGGTTAACCAAGTGTAAGTACTCGGAGAGAGTTATAAATAACATGTGAAAGTTATAAAGATTTAAGGAAAGAATAATGTTAAACATCATGAGATAAGGAGCTGCAGAGCAAAGAAGAGGAGTAGGGAAGAAGTCTGTACAATGATTTATTTCTTCTGGAAGGCCAAAAGGCTGTCTGAGTAAAGAATAGCAATAGCAAATCAGAAAAGGATAATGCAGAGTGTAATAGGACAAGCTAGAAATAAAGGAAGATATGAAATCAGACCTGTGGAATAAGAAAGGAAAAAAGAAGCTGACAACTGACTGAGCACGACAAGAAGGAAAAAGATGCTGCCACACAAGGAAAGAATGGCACAGAAAACTACTCATGCAAGGCATGAAACTGAATTCAATTAGGATTAGAGAGGATTAGACTGTTACAGAAGGGAGATAACAATTTGGCAAAATAACTGTTAATAAATACAGGGGTTGATGAAATTATAAGGAGTTGTTTGTAAATAGACAACTGGCATCACACAGTATGTCTACATTAAAAAAAAATAAGAAAAACATACAACGAAATACTTTCATGAGAAGACACTATGGAAATACTGAATTATTTTGTGGTATTTCAATAACATGACATGTTCATATGTCCATGAATAATGAAGACATTTCATTCATACTGCGGAAATGTGCAGTGTTTCTGTTAAGAAAACAGCTCTGGGAAGCAATAGCACTTCTCTCAGATAAAATTCAATGTATATTACTTAAATTTCCAGCTAGATTCCAGGTCATGTCACACTGTTTTAACAAGTGAGTAGATGGTGATGGCATCATTTTACAAAGAAATACTCTGGCAGTTTTTTGGTTGGGTGGATTTTAATCTTATTTTCTTCTTTAAGAATACTACATATTATCAATCTTTTTATTTCTCCATACTAGAACAACATTTTGCTGGACATAATTAGTACCTGAGAATTTTGTCATTCTTGTTATAGAACATGAAATTTCCCTTCAAGATTTTTAAATCAATGTCTTCCTTGAATGGAATCTCAGTGTTGATTTATTTGAAACCTGCTATTGTAAGGTACTTTTTTTTTTTTTTAAGTATGAATATCTTGCTACAACATATAGTTCATAGAAACTGCATTCTAGTTCAGCTGGAAATAGTAATCCATTAAGAGTATGGGGAGGAAAACTTCAGACTCAGTTCTTAGAAAACAGAAATTGTTTCATTAAGAGCAATTGTAGAAATGAAAACAAGGCTTGAGTTCTACTTATTCTCTGAGCTTGATGTACTGACATTAGCTGTTTCAGTGACCCTGAGAGTGCTGCTAATGGAAGTTCTCCAGGAATACAAACAGGACACATCTCTAGGTAAAAAATTGAATGCAGATTTGCCAAACACAACATACTTCTCTCATTAGAAAAACATTACAGGTGCACAAAAAGTTATGAGTTTAGCAGTTACTGTTTATAGCAAACAGGAAGTCTCACATCAAGGTATGTCTGACCAACTATGAGAGACAAGAGTAGAAAAGTGCAAAGATAAACTCAAAAATATAAGCGTATCAAGGAAAAAAAAAAAAAAAAGCCATGTAAACTTGACTACTGCATGTACAATTTGATATTGATTATATTTAAATGATGAGTTTTATCTGGGAAGCTGGAATAAAAAGACAAAGAGGAAAATCAAAATCATTTCAGTAGCTAAGTATCCTATCTACAAATTCATATTGAAAATCATGTAAAATTAATAAACAGCATACTAAAAATAGATCAGAAAGAGGAACCCTGTAGTGATTCAGGCAAAGGATGTATCAAAAGCTCCCTGATCAGGTCAAGAAGCTCATTAGCATGCATTTCATGCTAATGCATTTCATGTATATGACTCTGCAGCTCTTGGAGGTGTTGTGAACATCCATTATTCAAAATCTACTTATTCTTTTGCACCTAAAAGAGTTATTTTCTTATATAAGTTCCAAGCTGTAATTTTGTGGTCAATAGTTCTTTCATGGAATTTCCCTTCCGAAGTGCTCTAATATCTTCCTGCTTGGCTTCAAGGGGATGAATATGAATGTCTGCATTGCTTAGAAGGGTTTTTCTATCCCCCCTCTGAAGAGGAAACTTGGAGAAAACAAAATCCACTAAATAAGTGAAAAATCAACCTGTTTGTATTTCAAGGGTCTGTATTGTTTTCATGCTTATTAAACAAAATAATAAAAGTAGACATAAAAGTGACAAACATAAATACATACGAATATATATGGTTAAAAAAAAAAAAAGTCTGAATTTAAAATAAAGAATTACAGGAATCTAAAGATACACCTAAAAATACTACTTCGTTGTTCAGGAGAATTGCAGATATTGATGTTACCTAATGCATTACAGAAAATTAAGGAACAAAATTCTGAAATTTGATACGTTTTTCCCCTGAAAGTTTAGAAATTACTGAGATACTGGAAGAGACTGGCTATTGCAATAATTTCCATGCATGGTATAGTCCTGCATGCTATCCATGTGTGTTCTGTCACCATAGCAATTGATCATATTTCATTTTGCTCTTTTTCTTTCTTTCTGATATTAGAACAGCAATAATGGCATGCCAGATTCATCACTGACTTAACTTTGCAAACCATAGTAAAGGTACTTGTAAAATAAGCTTGTTTCATTTGAGGAAGTGATTATTTCAACTGAAGTTGGTTCTCAGTCATTCATTAAGCTGTGCATTGTTTTGTCTCTAGGAGAAAAATCATGACATCATACCAAACACAATGCAGTTAATCAGCTCCATCCCAGCTGAAACATGGGTACCACAGAGGAGGAGGAAGGAGTACTAAACTGATACAATTGCACCATTCATGCTCCCTGCTGGCTTGGAGAGCGGGAGAGCTGACAGCCACCTGCTGAATATTTCTGAGATTCTTCTACAAACATCATATGGCTTCTTCTCTTCATTTCCTCTCCCCACCTGACTTATTAAGGTACAATTAAAATAGGGACAGTGTATTGTTTTTGTTGTTTTTTTTTTCCCCTCAGGACATCAGTATTGAATAAATCAAGTTGGAAATGCAAGGTCAGTTCCTAATTTGCAGAATTAATAAAATAATATTACTCAATTGATCTTAAATATTCTACAAGGATACAAAAATAGTCATAGTTGGGTTTGATTGTTGATGGGTTTTGTAATAACAATTCTGCTTTAATTTCATTTTCTTAAATACCAGCTTGATTGATAGCTTAGAAATTCCATAGATCAATCTAAACAGCTTAAAAAACATAAATAGGATGCATTACTTAACTTTTCTATCCTGACAATGAAGTTACCAAAACAAATCTATTTTGATTTTTACTTATCAAATAAAAGTATTTACTTAATAAGATTGGAGCAGACACAACCAGGAATCGAACAGTGTCTGTTAGAATCCCCTCTGGGAAGTAGTGTTTCACTCCTATCATAGGTAATTTTCCATTTCCATCCATACTGACATCTGAACCACATAACTTGAGGCTCTGCCTACAGCCACTATTCTTTTATTAAATTCTTAAACATTTACTTCTCTTGCCTGCCATTCCCTACCAAAGATAAAAAGGTCAATAAATCCTCAAATACTACTGGAAGAATAGAAATTATCTGATGAAAGTTTTCCTCTAGCCTCCCGTGGGTTTTCTTTTTTATTCACGAGTTTTGTCGTTCCTTGGTCTTTTATTGTTCTTCACCTTATAAGTGCACAGTCCCTGTATGCAACTCTCTCTATGTTTTTCTAGATCTGATCAACTGCATTGCAGAAATTAGTGTCAAAATCAAACCTCATAACTGAGGGCCCCATGTTATAGACCCACTTAAAGAATTGCAGCCTGGAGGAAGTCCATGTAGGATCAATTTGGGAAGAATGGCATGCAATGGGAGTGACCCCCGCTGAAGCAGAGGAAGAGGGCAAAGTTGAAGGAGTGGCAGAGACAAAGCACTATGGACTGACTGAACCCCCATTCCACATTGCGGTGTGCTACTTGTGGTTGGAAGGGAGCTGCATGGTATAGCTTAGCTACTCATCTGTGTGAAACCACTGCAGTTTTTCTTTTTTTAACTGAAAACTCTGCTTAGGTCAAGAAAAAAAACATATCAGTGGATGGAGAAAGTAGTTTAGAATTGTATACTATGAAGAAATTTGGACCAGGTGAAGTAATTCTTTTTTTTTCCTTTTTCCTTAATACTTGAAAATACAAAATATTCACCTTCCACAGCTCAGTAGAAAAGATTTACCGATGACAACTTGCACCTGCAGTGTGCAAGTATATGCATTTTACCATGGAGCCTTATAATGGATCTGATTATAGATGCCAGGTTATTTCACATACGCCCATGTAATATTCATCAGATGTGAAAATCTAGGTATTGAGCAGCAAGTAGAATTCTAAATCAGACTGTGATCTTGAAACTCCCTGAAAGGAAAAGAAAAAAAACATTGTATATATTGGGCTGATTTTAAATATATGTTTAAAGTCATGTTGATAGTTGGTAAAGGGCAATCGATGCAAGTATTAACATCTAATTTCAAAGAATACATTATTTTAATAAAAATCTATAATTATGCTGATTGAAAGAAGAGTTGCAGGAGGTAAAAGGGAGCTAGAACATACATAATTAAATACGTTTACCACAAGAAATACATTCATTCTTATTTCTTGAAATTCAGAAACTTGAAATAGTGCTTCAGAAACCCTCTTGGTTCTCAGCTTGTACAAATTGACATTGCTTTGTATATATTTTATTTTTAGCAGTTTTTTAAACTCAAAACTGTAATTTCCATTCATAGTAATATTTCTTAGTCAAATAAACCCATGTTTATGAAATTATATCATTTAACAAGTTTCATGTTCAAGATTATGATTTTTGTGTTCAAATCAGCCTGTCCAATGTTATTTCCTTGGTTTATGGTTTACAATTTAAATCATTACTTTATTACTGATATAGTTGAAGTTTTCTTTTGCCTAACTCAGATTGAAATCTGAACCCTAGCCTTCACCAGGGTTGAGGTTTATATCTCACTATGCCTAAATAATTTGATCTTATTACTGTAATCATCTGCAAATCAATTGTACTGAAATTATTGTTGCATTGCAATGAAAAACCCAGGCGTTATATTCCTTGCCATTATTTATTAATTTATCACTGTTATATTAAAATGGTGAAATTAACAAATATGTTCTTATTATGTATTTAATAATTTTAAAATATTTATTACATATAACATTTTAATGGTCATATTCATTCACACTACTTTTTTAAATTAAATTGAGACTTTGAAATACCTACATTTGTTAGGAGTAAGCGATATTGTGGTGTTTAAAAATATAAATAAATTCTCTAATTCTCTAAGTATAGAGAGCTACTAAGGAAACTTATAAAATTAAAATAATGGGTATGAACAAAACAAGTAGTTTAAAGAATGACACAGCACAGTTCTGTCACAAAGTGTAGGGTCACAGGCTTCTGTTGTGCACTCATTTTGAGAAAAGAGAAATCCATTTTTAAAACAATGAAGAATATGTGCTTTCTTTTTTTCCCAACTTAAAAGACCTCAACTTTATGGTAATATTTCAAAGGTTTGAATTAGCTAATAATTACTTTGTTAATCATTAGTTATATAGCTTAACTATACAATGCATTTTTAATTTTTCCTAGAACATCATGAGAAGAGAAGATCTATTACAAGCATACATTGACTTGAGAGTTTATTCCATGCGAAAAGGTTACTTCAGTGACATTTGTGAGTAGGAATAAAAGTAAAAGAAGAACATGTCAGGTACCAAGCAGTATTTTTGCAGATATGCAGGATCAAAGTGATATTTACTCACATGGATCTTTTATTCGTTCAATGAGTCATTAAAAGGACTTGCATCTCAAGATTTAGTGCATCTTTATGTAACAAAAGCCCTTTCTAAACTTAACGTTAAGCATGTAAAGAAATTTAGTAACTCAACAGTTTGTGAGCAAATGCTTTTGCATTAGCTAGGCTTCTTTCTAAAGATTTTTTTAAAATTGGTCTTTTCAGAATCCTTCATGTTGTCACTGCACCAATACTTTCAAATGTCACATCACTTACAATCATCTGTACATGTGAACGCATGCTAGAAATAACAAGTATTCCTGGAAATTTAAAAAGACATACATTTTCTTTGCCAAAAATGGATGTTAAAGAAGGTGAAGTAAACATTTTGACATCTGAGTGTGATATAAAAAATCCTCGTCTTGACAAATATTCAGGTAGCTTTTTTTGCAATATGGAAAAGATGGTAATAGAAAGTCTAATATCATGGACATAATGCCATATGAATAAGAATGAAAAAAACATGAAATCTCTGTCACATCACGGTCTAGGGACCAGACTCTGAAATTCATCTTAGCTTTCATATAAATTGACTTCCTCACCCCAAAGAGCCTGTTACAGTTCTTAAAATTAGACACAGACAGAATTTGAGTCATTGTCGAAGAATATGGATTTCAAAATTACAAACTGTTGTGAAATGTAGGTTGTGTAAACACAATATGGATGATGCTGATAGAGCCAGCACAGATCTTCCTCCAAAGGCTGCGCTCAGAAACCCACTGTCCAAAAATATTTCATTCTATAATGTGGAAAAGATCACATATATAAGTTTAAGTGTAAATACTGATTAAAAACTTTTTATTTCCACTTTATATCCTCTGTGTGGTGTTGCAAATAAATAAATACACGTCAGTGTTAGAATAGATGTTTTCCAAATCTTAGTGGCAGTGTTTTTGTATATCAGATACATGTATATATCTTACATACAAAAACACATGTCCTGGTTTCTGGATAGAGTTAGTTTTTTTCAAAGTGGCTGGCACGGTGCTGTTTTGGAGAAAAATAATGCTGTAACCCAGTGATGTTTTCACTTGCTGCTGAGCACTTGCACAGAGACAAGAACATTTCAGCTTCTTAAACTGCTTTGCCAGCAAGGAGACTGTAACTGCACAAGGAACTGAGATGGGACAGATCTAGAACAGCTGACCTATGCTGGCCAAAGGGATGTCTTATTCCACATGGTGTCATGCTTAACAATAAATCTGGAGGAGTTGGCTGTGGGGACTGCTGCTGCTTGGGGTCTGACTGGGCATCGGCTGGTGGGTGGTGAGCAATTGTATTGCTTGCTTTATGAACTTGTTTATCATTATTATTAGTTTCTCTTTCCTTTTTGTCCTACTAAACTGTCTTTACCTCAATCCATGAGTTTTACCATTTTCTGATTCTCTGTCCCGACCCACTGCGGGGAGGGGTGGGTGAATGAATGTGAATTTAAATGACAGCAATTAAAATATGCTGTGGGTATTAAGTGATACTTTATAATAACAAAAACAGACCGACCGTCCCATGTTGCAGTGCTAACTTCCCTATCTGTGGATATTTTGAGCTTAACAGTTCTATGCTGTTTGATTGTAAACTATTCATTTGTGATTACTGAGGCACTACTGAAATCACTGTTTTAATAATGAAGAAAAAATGTTTTCATATGAAAATCTGTATAGGTAATTAGCAACTATTTCACTTATCTTAGTCTCTAAACTTGATAATGAAAAAGAAAATTGAAAAATGATGAAATCTAAAATCTTTATTCTGCAATGAGGCAAAAATAGAGAAGTACTGTGTTAATTCATTTCTGTTAGTATTCAGTGGGACACAAGAAAAAATTCTTTAGTGTTTATCTACCTTAATGAAAATACCCATGCCTTAGCATTTCAGCTCTATTTTATTTTAGATACAATTCCTGCAGTGAATTTTTTGGTGACATTGGAACATTTTTGTTATTGATATAAACAAAGAAGTCTGAGCAGTCTTCTAATTTGTGTGAGTATAGTCACATATAGTAAACCTTGACACTAATACTATAAAGATATTCTGATGTGGGTTAGTTAAAAAAAAAAAAAAAAAGCTAGTTTTAAAAGATTTGCATTTTTCTTAAGAGAAGCCTACAGTTCTTCAAATCACAAAAGATCTCTTTCATGCTTCTGTGAGACTGCCTGTCACTTTCTAAATAAAGATGTAGTTGTACAAAATGTAAAAAACCCAAATGATCAAAGCTTACTAGCTAGTATCACAAATTTTACATAACAGGACTATTAATATTTTTAAAGTTCATCTTAGAAAATTCCTTTTCCTGTCATCTCTGCTAGTCCTTCTGCAAGTAACTGCACGTACAGCTTGTGAGCTGTGAGCTGCAAAATTATGCAGTATTTTAATTATGGGATACTGAATGCTGTTTTTAGAGGATGCTGACATATCTACTTTCATAGTAAACATAGAAAAATGTTTTCCCTCCCTACCTGTGTTTATATCTGCACTAAAATTTGACAGGCTCTTTTTCATCTCTGCTCCCTTTCACTTGGATGGATACAGATTTGTAAGTACCTTAAGCCCCTAACAAGGAGGAAATACAGAGCTTAGATATGCTAGCCATTCTTAGATCATGTTAGACGGTTTTGTGAGAAAAACTGGGAAACCAGACTACGCCATCTAATTCTTTCTCTGTAATGGAAAAAGGTTCATCTTCTGACTGTATCTGCAGAAAGAGCACTTCTATGTTGTGTATCATCAAGATGAATACAATAGCTCATCTCTAATCACAGCTACTCTACCACTCCAGTGCTATATATATACTTGGGTATGGTTTAACATATGAGAGAAAAATGCTTCTGTCCAGTTGGACATTAATGCATATATTACTGTTGTTTCAGGAAGAAGGAACTGGAGACAGGTCAGATAACACTGTAGTCAGGTAACTGCTGCAGTCTGCTTTAGCTAAGGATTGATGACACTGCTTAATGCTCATAGAGCAGCAGAAACTCCCCCTCAGTGAAGCAAACATTAATTAAATCCATTAGCTCCAACATGAGGTAATGCTTCTTTAGAATACATCATGTCCCTGTGATTAAGGTACCTGCCTAAGAGGTAGGAGAAATGACTTCAAATTCACTTTCTCCCTACTTCAGGACTATAATTTGAACTCCACTCCTCTAACTCACAGGTGAAGTTTTTACACACTAGGGTCTCAGGTTTTCTGAAATAGAGCTCTCTTTTGCTGGAGCTATCCCAAGTTTTATAAAATACATTAATAGCCCTATACAAATGAAATGGCCGTATCCTCTGATAGCTTAGAATGTTTAATACAAGGCTTTCTGAGTGGCTTCTTCTACCAAACCTTACTCTAGATCAGTTCTCTCCTGTCATCCGTCACAGTTCCAGATCAATGATGTTCAACCACTATTCGTCATTTCAGTCCCAGAGGGTGTATAAACACGCAGTAGATATCAAACGCCGTCTGGATGTGAGACATCTTCTAACCAGTCCCTTCTCCACTGAGGACAGTATAGGAACTGAGGGAAATCAAACCTTTTTCCACTGCAGAAATGTGATTGTTAAGGTGTCTCCAAAAAGGCAGATTCAGATCTAGTTGTTTGAGGAGAAAAATATCTACTTTGCCCAGAGTGAATATTTTTAATGTTGTGTTTCAGAGAAGAGAGAAGGAAAATTCTACTCCTTCATGGAAAGTCAAGCCTTTTTTATCTTCTGCCCTCTTTTTACACCTGACTTGAAATTTTTTGTGTCTCGTGGAATGTTGCATGTAGATAATAAATAAGTTTTGTACTTTCTCATTTCAGCAAGAAAAATAAAAAGCAAAACTGCATTGAAAGTAAATATCTTTGTTCATTTATTTTTCAGATTGATGCTGGTACTGGAAGATAACATAATTCTGTGGGTTGCTGTTTTTTTGTTTGATTTTGTTTGGGTTTTTCTGTGACACTATCTTGGTCCTACATGAAATGGAAGTTGGTGGAAACTGTTGAGAGGAAATTAGAAGTGATAATTTTCCTTCTAATGTTAAAGAAAAATTGTCTTAATATCAATTTTTGCGCTTTATACATAATTCATTAGACACAGATTGTTTGTTTTCCTTTCCTACTAAATATACTGCTAAATATAATTATCCCAAAAGTTGAGTATCATGCAGAACTTTTCTTAGCTCAGATTTTGTATCTAACTGCCTGGAAATTATGTTATGATCATACTTTCACTAAAAATAGGTCTGATAAAAATATATCTTAGTTCAGTTTATCTGCCTTACTCACAGTTCTCAATGATTTATACAGGTTTTTCCTCAACTGGTTTTAAGCCAAGTTACTAAAATACATTTTTAATGTCATTTTTTGCAAACAGTAAGAACAAGCTGATGAATCAAATTTAATATCACTCATGATATCACTCTATGATTTTGCCATCTGTTTTTGCATTCTTTCTTTGCTTAATTGGTTTCTTGAAGCAAGATCGCGGTTCAGGAATCTAGAAAGTGGAAACTTTGTGTAACAGAATATATTAAAAAGATTGCACTGGAGCCTTTCAGGAATTTCTTTGTGCTGACTTGGACATATATGCTTGTAGGCTCTACAGTTATTTTGAAAAGATTTAAATGGTCAATAATTCAAAATCTGTTTTCTTTTCTCCTAACTTATCATGGTATTGGCTTATTGGCTGAGTGAACTGGCTCTGTTCAGCCTTGAGAAGACTCAGAAGGGATCCTATAAGTGTGCATAAATATCTTAAGTGTGGGAGTCAAAGAGACATGGGTAATCTCTTTTTGGTGGTCTGTGGGGACAGGACAATGGGAAATGGACATAAACTCGAGCATAAGAAGTTCTGCATAAATATGCCAAGGAACTTCTTCACAGTAAGTGTAACAGAGCACTGAAGAGACTGCCCTGGGGGGGGTTGTGGATTCTCCATCTCTGGAGGTATTCAGGACCCACCTGGATGCCTACCTATGCAGCCTACTGTAGGAGCCTGCTTTGCAAGGGGGGTTGGACTAGGTGAACTCTGGAGGTACCTTCCAGCCCCTAAAATTCTGTGATTCTGTGATCATCTCTCTGCTGTATTTTAAGATAAATATGATTATACTGTTTTAAAAATTAATAACTTATGAATCTAAACGTGTGTGAGAGCCCTTGCTTATGCAGAAGCCAGCCTGCACTATGAACAATTTTGCTATAAATAATTTGGAAACCTTTCTGTATTGTTAGAAATGCAGTTCTGATGGAAGATGCATTTCCACTAAACATATAAATGAATGTTAATTAATGTTATGAGCGTAAATAAATATACTGCCACATAAAATACAGAGGAACTTGAGGAAAGAAATGTACCCTCAGCAGGGCTGCATCAAGAAATGTTATTTACTACTGCACTTTCAAGGTCTAGCAAACCTAAAGCAGCTTGTTTTTTCCTGCATTACTGGAGGTGATATGTCTGGGTTTCAACCACTTCTTTTTTTTTTTTTTTAATCTCTTCTCTAACCACCATCTAGTCAGCAAAGTAGGAAAAGCAGGTATGTTTGTTTGTTAGTTTTCACAACATCTGTTTATCAACAGATAACTGTAGAATAAGAAGTCTTCAACACAGCCAAGCAAAGAAACTGTGCCTAATTTTCTATTGGAAGACCATAGTGAAAGTTAGGATTAAGTCCACAGGTGTGAACTTAAAAGAGTGTCTGTTCCTTGATCAGCTAGAGTAAACATAAGATATCTCTTATATTAAATGCAGGAACTAATCAGATATCTCATTTAGATGTAAAAGATATTTTATCTCTTTCTCTTTATGCTGTTCTTATGTCCTTGCTAGCATTTTTTCACAGGGTCTGTTGGTATGCATTAAGTACATTATGTTACCATAGTTTTTACTGTCAAAATTAGAAAAGCAGTAAGATGAACTTAGAAAAATCACTTTGTGCTCCAGTTTAACTAGGCTACTTCAATATGACTTACTATATTTTCTAGACCTTTTGTGAAGATTAAAGTTTTCTAAATTAATATAGATAAGCAGCATAGTATATCAGAAGTGAGTAAACAAAAATCAAATCACTGCATCTTCAAAAAATTGAAAAAGCAATGTATTATTTAAATTCTCCATTTCTAAAAAGATTAACAAACTATCTGGTATATGAAATCAGCGTTCTCAGGCAAAGCAATAGGAATTGGATGAGGTAGTGTAGACAGACCGAGAAAAGAATAGAGGTGCTTTGCAGGATTCATGTTGAGCTGGAGCAGCCAAGTACCATTTGGATTTCAGAGATTACTTCATTCCCTGTTTTTGTTTTTGTTTTTGTTTTTGTTTTTGCCACAGTCATTCGATCAGAAGTTTCCAAGAGCAGCTAGACTTTCCTTGTTCAACCTGAAACCTGTGTTAGCTGTCATGGATTCAGAAACAAGACATATTAGTACATGTATCTCAGAAGAGGCTTTATTTTCCTGTGCACACTGGAAAGACATCTGACATGCACAGACAGCACTAGGATGCAAGAAAAAGCATTTGTTTTTTCTGATTCATTTTAAAGTGTAAATATATGGAGAGGAGTTGCTCTTCGTTTTGATGAGCGAGCTCACTTAAGAAATGAGACCAGATCTACTAGTTCCTGACAGTGATGTACCCCTACCACTGATTCTAACCTGGTACACAGGGAAGAGAGAAACAGGCATCTCTGCCATTTCATGACCTCATCTAGAATGCCTATATTCTGTTTTCGCCACCTGTGCCTACTGTAGTCTATTCAATAATCAGTATTTTGTATATTCAATTTAGTGACTAAGTAAAATAACATTACCAATATTATGGGACCAGACTACAAGCTTCTGCTGCACCACCTGTTTCTAGGACATTGAGGTGGTATTCCTTCTGGCCCATGACCTTCTGTAGTTTAGGCTTAAGAGGCTTATTCTATCAGCAGGAATATTAGTGTTGCCATCCTAGATTCTTCCCAGCACTGCCTGCATGCCTTCCTCCAGGCAGCAAACTCTCTGACAGAGTCACATCTAGATTTGGAAACTGGAAAATTTTCAGTGCTTTTGTTACTTTCATATCCTTCTACTCATTGACAACACCTATCATGATCATATACAATTAAAGTATTGACAGCAAAATGTCTTGTGAGTTCTACTTCCGTTTTTCCTTGATTGCAGCAAGCTGTGTTTTGACGAGGATAATTCTGGAGGTGAATAGTGAGAAAAATGTTGAATGTTAACACTTGTTAAAATATCTTTTTATGGTGAAAAAGCTTTGTTGAAGATGGGGTACTTGAGTGTTGACTTTCACTTAGCCTCATTTCCTGAAAAACTCATTCTGCAATGAAACTTCCTGCCTGCTTTTGTTTATACTTGAGTCACTGCTTCATCTAGGTCACTGTAAAAAAATTGTTGAAAAAACAACCTCCCTGGATCTTATGATGAAAACCTGCACTGTATTTGTCTGCTGGAAAAATATCCTTCTATCTCTACAAACAATTTAGCTTTTCAATGGTGATTTTGCCTCTACAATAAAAAGTACTAAGATGGTTCTCTCATTCTGCCACAGTATGCCATGGGATTTTTTTTAAGGTGGTATACCAATTGTATAATGTGTTCTGGTATGAGGAGATAAAAATGCAAAGCAAGTGAGTCTTTAATTTGGCTCGAGAGACTGAAAACATAGTGACACTCCTGTCACATTTGTGAAGGGAATTCTTTACTGAGTGATAACTGATTGAATTAATAGCTGTTCAGCTCTGCCTATTTGGACAACAGTAAGGGAAAAAGAGGATTAATGAGATGAATCATCATGAATAATTTAACTGGCACATGAGAGGAAATGCACAGATTCATAGTCCAGCCTTATAGGACTTTACCATTCAGAATTTTCACTCACATTAAGGGAATTTCTGCCTGAATAAGAATTGTGGAGATTAGACTGGTTGTTTTTTTTTTTCTTTCTTTCAAAGATTTCTACTTGCAAACCATAAACTCCTTCTGGCTTCTCTGTATCTATCTGTCTACCTATCTATCTATCTATCTATCTATCTATCTATCTATCTATCTATCTATATTCTTTTACACTCAGGTTATCACTTTATTTTCTCAAGGTTCAATTTAGACTGAAACAACATGGAATGTACTGCTATTCTTTCAGTAGCTCTGTGAATATTGCTGAAAAAAAAATTCACCTAGCCATCATACAGTAACAGAATACAATTTTTCCATTTAATTCCTTGAAAAGTGCCTTAGAACAGTACACTGATTTTCTCACCTGAACAGACTGGAGGATAGAGCAATCAGCTGATCACTGATTCACTTTGCATTGTTGGCAGAGAAACAGAAATGAGGAATAGCAAGAACCATTGTTTCAGCTTTCTGTTTTGAAATGTACACCATTAGTCTGGTGCAGCTTGTGGATTAAATTCCCAGAGTAGTTGATGTAAGGAAATAAAGACTTAGGGAATTACAGAAATGAAAATCACGCCTAGAAAGAAAAGTAAATAAACTCAAAGTTTGTACAACCCCTTTCTACCCTAATTATTTTCAATTTCCACAGCTTTAAAACTAGCACTGAGAGAGAAAAATTTAACTATTTAGAGGTAAACTAGAATCAGATCATGGCAGTAGATTATAAAATGAAATAGAACATATTTGTTCTGGAAATGAAAATACATTAAGGAAAACTGCATTTGTAACCCTGAGTGGAAAATTGTAGTGCAAAATGTAGGCACATATAAAGTAAACTGTTTTCCAAGAAAGGTTTAATGTGCGAAATGACACTGGTTCATAGGCAAGCTAGTTTATATGCATAGCGAGAATTTGTAAGGAGAAAAAGCAGCTGAGTAAATACATTGCAAAACTGATCATGCACTTCATTTCAGAATTCAGTACAATGATGGTCTACCAGCATGGAGTTTTTAAAATTATTTTTAAGCACATGCAACTCAAGCTGGTCTGTAATCTTCCATTTGTTATGGGATTCACTGTGACACAAAATAATCACAGAACTTTGATTCTAAGTCAATGTGAGGAAAATACTAAGAGTTTTTTTTATTAGTCTTTCAATACCAATGAAAAATGCAGGGACACCTATAAGCAAATAAAGTGATTTTGATTTCACAGGCAAATTTGTTTCTGCTACTTCTTTCAATATGAAGGCCTTGTTCATGCACATTCAGCATTTCTTTATGGATACACAGAATTTACTGATTATCTGATTATACTGTACTTATTCCTACAGAATTCCACTCATAGTTCAGAATCTCTTTTGTGTTAATTTTTCTGTTTCTGCCTTAATTTTTTGGTTAAGGAGTTTTTTTGTTGGTGATGGTGGTTCTTTTTTTGTTTGTTTGTTTTGAATTTTTTTGGTTGTGTTTTTTGGGATGCATGAATCATAGGATTAAAAAAAAAAAAAAAAAAAAAAAGGATGAGGCCATTATTTCCTTCTCAGATTGTATTCGGAGACTTCTGACATTACTGCTTACCTAGGGAAAAAAAAAGAAAGAAAGATGCATATATAAAGTGAGTACCTTACTTACATGCCTGTTGCTCCAAATCTGCCTTTTACTCCCTCAGCTCTGCAATGCCTCTCACAAACACACATGTCTCTTCATGATCTTCTTTTGCTCTGGACTTACGTGTGTTCTGAAATTTCCTTGCTGATATGCTCCTAATCTTCATGAGAGATCCCTGAGCAGCAGCAGTCAGGCTACAACTTTAACCCTTTGACTCTAGCCTTCTTTTGAATGCTGCTCAGGTCTGCTTCCTTCCTCTGTTGAAACTGACCATTTGTCAGTTCCCCTCACCCCCAAATCATTTGAAACATACCCCAAGGTTAGGCTTTCTTTCTTTCAATTTCATCTGCTCAGTCACACAAGCTCTTTTCACCTTATCTGTATCCCTGATTCTTCATCTCTGACACAGTTGGCCAAAATGGAGCTTCACAGCTAGCAGGCAAGGACCACAGAGAAACAGCTCCCCCAGATGGTGCAAGAAACCTTAAAAATGCATACTCTCACACTCAAACATACTTAGTTACCTCTATATCTGCAAACATTAAAGCTAAAGTATGACCTCATTTTCCAAGGTCTAATATTTGCCATCCTTATGGAGTTAGATTAACAATTCATAACCATAATGAAATGCAGAGCTCATATTGCATGTTCTTTCACAGTAAGAAAACTGCCACAGATGCTGCATTTACTGTTTGTTAAGATGTTCTCATACGTAGCCAGGAGGAGACACAAGCTCTATTTTCCAATAGAAACATGTGAGAACTCTTAAGATTCTGAGGCCAGAAGTCTTTCCCTGGAGAAAAAGTCTTCCAGTGATGCTGATCTCATTACCGTCTTGCACTATGGTAAGAAGTACTGTTCTCAGCAAAGAGATCATACAGCACACATGCAATCACAGAGTATGTAATATTAGCACATGCAGGCAATGTGTAAGAGATGAACCCTTATGCCTTGGAGCTCCCCGTGTCCTGCTTAGCTACCTCCTTATTTTAACCAGATAGTTTCTAGATTGCTTCTTCCCTTAAAGGGTTAAAAGGGCTAATTCCCAACAGCAAGGTCATTGCTGTCCCTGCAAAACTCACCTACTGTGGTGAAATGTTTAGCGCGGTATGAGGAAATTGTACACAAGAAGAATGAATATATGTTTGCTTTTACTTTTTATTGTGGTGTGTTCTGCTATGTGGCTCACATGTTAAAAAGATCTAGAATTTTTATTTTAAAGGCTTAACAAAAATATTTTTCAAGGCTGAAGATTGCATATTTCATGATTCTTTGCTCCATTATTTCTTGTTTTCTTAGATGAAAGAAGGCTGTTAGGCCAATAAACCTGAAAAGTCGGTTTGGACAGATATTTTGCTTCTTGCTTTGTTCTTTTGTTCATTGTCACTAGAGGAAAATAGCTAATAGCCCTGAACTTTTCAGCCTCTGAAGGATGAAACTATGTGGTTCATGTAACTCTTCAGCACCGGAGTCATTCTTCTTTTCTTTGCTACCAAGGGCAGTCATTACAGCTCCTCCCCATCTCTTTCTCTGTCTTTGCTACATCTTTGTTAAACTGTCAAGGATGCTTGAAAGCAATATAGTTCTCCTTTTTTCTAACTTCAAAGTTTGCTAGTAGATTGATAACAGACTTTGTATTGATCTCCTCTGTACCAACACAATTCTTGCTTCTTTGTAAATACAACACAAGAGAATACAGTATAGTGACAGACAGCTAACCAATATATACTTCTTTTATCCTTGTAGTCAGAACTGGATAACAGAAGTTATCTTTTAAAGTCAGATGTTTTAAGGAAAAGGATAACATTTCCAAATCTGCCAAAAGTCAAGCATTTAAGTCCTTTCTTTTTTTTTCAGATATGAAAATAAATTGATACCTGCAATTCCAATTTATTTCATCATTCTATGCTGTTCCAGGGACCTGATCCAAAATAATGGATTTTTAAAGGTTTAAGTTAAGATGCAAGGAAAGACTGCCTCAGTATATGCTCATCTTTGGATTCAGGTGTGAGACAGAGAACTGGCATAAAAATTACATCACTACACCATAGTTTTAAGCAATCAAGTCTGAGAGAATAATTCAAAAGTGAGGTAGATCTACAAGTCCATTGTAAAATATGTCTGATAGGACACCTGTAACGCATTGTTGGACTCCAGAGCTAGGCTTCTGCTGTTCTCTCTGCTTTTGTCTCTCTCACTGACATCCTCCTTCTGTTTTTCTCTCTCTCTCAGGCCCCATTAATTCTGCACTATCCACATAAGGGTATAAATTCAGCAGGACAGATAAAGAACATCTTGCCCTCCTGTGCCAATGATATAACAGTCAGGGGACTTTTCTGAGAATTGTACATCATCAGTCACAAGCTTTCTCAAATACAGAAACCCTAGAATGAAAACCTATCACTTCCGAAGGGTTCCAAGGATTGAATCTTTCTGATGTATATTTCTTTTTCCTATTTACTTTGACTGGCCAGCAAAATCTTCTCTTAGAGGTCCAATCAAAAGCCTGTCTTACTTTTTTTCTGTTGAAGGATAAGTAACAGACTGAGCAGACATCCAATACTAACATCAAATACATAGCCATGTTTAGTGGGATTCATTTCAGATTTAGCACCTTTGCCAAGTGATGTGGTTCTTTTCCTTTCTAGCTTGGACCAAGTTACAGTATGGTGCACATGAACTATTCTTTTGTTTACATTTACATAAAACATGGTTTTAAAAGTAAAAGCTAGTATGCATCATATATTTTACATCTTTTTTAATGAGGACTACTATCTGATAAGGGAAGGTAAGATCATAAATACTGAAGTTCTCTATAAGCATCTCCTAAGTCTGACAGTGAGCATTTTCAAACAATGAAGTAATACAAACTGGAGTATATTTTGCCTACCAACTTGATGTTACTTCTTTACAACGACAAGAGACCAGAATTTAAGTCTCATTTTGAATAGTTGTAGTCTCATTCTAAACCTTATCCCACTTTTTCATTTCACTAGTCATATCTCCAGCAACAGAGCCCTGGGAGACAAGGTTTCTAAACTTGACGTCCCTACTTAGCCTATCAAGTTGTCTCAAGCAAATCCTGACCTTTGTGATCCAAAGCTTTTTACTATTCACAAGAAATCTGGGACTTTTTGGCAACAAAAACAAAGCTCTAGCTTTATTAAAAAAAATAATTAGACAAGGACCCCCCTTGGTTTTAAAGCAATCTAAACAATATTTTTTGATTGGTAATTTTTTGCAGATTTAAAATTTCATCACTTAATGTCAGAAGTAACTGCTACTGTGGGGTCAACAAATGGATCAGGTGTAGACAGCGTGGATTCATGAAGAACATGTCCTGCTTGACCAACCTGATCTCCTTCTATGATGGAATGACATGCATGGTGGATGAGGGTTGACACAGTCAAACTGGCTTCAGCAAAGCCTTTGAGACTGTCTCCCACAGTGTTCTAGAAAAGCTGGCAGCCCATGGTTTAGACGGGTACACTCTTTGCTGGGTGAAGAACTGGCTGCATGGCTAGGCCCTGAGAGTGGTGGTGAATGGAGTTGGATCCAAAAGGCTGGGAGCAGATTGAGTGGAAGACTGTATAAGAAATGGACCTGGGAGGTGTTGGTTGATGCTTGTCTGAACTTGAGCCAGCAAGCAGGGAAGTAGAAGGAGTAGGGAAGTGATCATCCCTCTGTACTCAGCTCTGGTGAGGCTGCATCTTGAGTACTGTGTTCAGTTTCGGACCCCTCTATACAACAAAGACATTGAGGTTCTGGAGTGTGTCCCCAGAGAAGGGCAGTGAAGCTGTGTGGGGTCTTGAGCACAAACTGTATGAGGAGCAGCTGAGAGAAATGGGACTGTTCAGTTTGGAGGAGACTCGGGAGATCTTACCTCCCTCTACAATTACCTGCTCCAGCTTGGTATGGGAAAATTGGGAAATGATACCATCATGTCCTGTGAAAGCAGGATGCAGGTGGGCACCTCCCTGCTCCCTCTTATCTGCTGGTAAGGCCCGAAAGATGGGAACAGTGTTTCTGCTGAGATCGCAACGCCAAAAGCTGTCACTCCAAAGAGAGCTGACTCAACCACTTTGGACTTATAGATAAGTTTGTACTACCATTGTAAAGCTGTCATTGTCAACAGAACAGCAACGCCTGATGATCCACTGCTGCTGAAGATCAATGACTGAACTACGAACCACACTGGACCCATGGTGGTGACTATCTCCCTCTTGCTTCCTACAAAGATTCCTTGCTTCAATTTCTTATCATTTCTATCACCCTTCTTCCCTTCCCCATCTTCCTGTCTAGGATTTGTAATAAACTGATCGAGCTAACATTTGACCCGTTGTGTTGTAATCCTGCCATTGGGTATACATATATTAAAAGAACCTCTTCTCCCACCTATAAATTGGAGCAAGACAGCCACCTGTGGGGACAGCACTGGAGCAGTGTCTGAAGGATGGGCCCTCTGTTATGGGCCTGTGAGAAGATTACACAGCATTGGTTCACAATCAGTACAGGACTGTATACAGTGAGAGGCACCCCACGCTTCAGCAAGGGAAGAGTATTACCATGAAGTGGCAACAGAGAAAAAGTGTTATGAACTATCTCAGTCTTCATTCTCCTGCTACTCAGAAAGAGGAGTCATAAAAGGGTGAATTAAGGCAAGGTGGTTTTAGTTTCCTTTTAATATCATAGAATCGCGAAGGTTGGTTAAGACCTACAAAATCATCCTAGTCCAAGAGATTCGAGATGATGTGGCCTCACCAGAGCTGAGTACAGAGGAAAAACCACTTCCCTCCTCCTGCTGGCAACATTATTTCTGTTACAAGTCAGGATGCCATTGGCTTTCTTGGCTACCTGAGCATACTGCTAGCTCATGTTCAGCCAAGCTTCAACCAACACCCCCGGCTACATTTTTTCCTCACAGTCTCCCAGCTCCTCTGCTCCAAACTTTTAGTTCTCGTTGTCAGTATTCAACAAACCAGGTCTAGTCTCTTGTCAGTAGGCAATAAATTATGTTACTGGCTCATACCATGTCTGTTTTTCCTATTCTTTGAAGTTCTTTGAGAAGGGGAAGTGAAAGAGAGGAGTGGTGGTTCCTAGCTGCTTATTAGTGCGAAGCCACCTTTGTGTGTGAAGAAATTTCTTAAGCTGGAGAAGGGAACTTGAGTCAGCCTTTTGGTATTTTTGTCCTTGTTGGAAGTGATCTAGCTACTAGGCAAGTATGCAAAACAGAAATTCAATTATGCAAAAGGAAAGCAATTTTTGGGATGTTTAGAAACATGCCTCCTATAAGGACATTTACCGAACAAATTCATGGAGGGTATGCATTAAAAAAAATGCCCATTTTTTATTTCTTTTTCTTGGGAATCAGATATGTGCTGAGTGGTTTATTATTTTGAGATCTGAGTTACTAGTCTATGTCAACACAAATGTGGCATGTTGTAAAGTCCGTGGTGGTAAGGAATTGCCATAATGAACTGGCAGTTTCCCATGCTGTATTTTTAAAAGTTATTCCTCAAATTCTGATTTCCTTCCCATTGAAATATCTAAGTCTTCTACCAGTATAACAACACATCTCCAGCTGATACTGAGGCATACGTTATCAAATGTCAGAGAACTCGTGTATGAAGTATATTCTGAACACAGTGGAAAGAGCTGTGATCTATCTGCCAAATATGCAGAATAAAATTCTTTCTGTCTCTTTGCACAGATGTAGGACACAAAAGAGTTCAGAAAAGGCCTCTTTATAGAAAAGGAAAGAAATATCAAACAGTTGCATTGTTAGAAACAGTCACCATACCTGTTTTGAAGAAGTGAACTTCTTTTCATCTCACAGCATTCATACTCTTACACTTCTATTAAAACATCATTTCATTTTCTCTGATTAGAAACTAATTTCTAGAATCTCTTTGAAAGCTTTCCCCTTCTTATTGATTACTAATTAACTTGTGAAATTCCAAGCCAGAACAGGTTTTCTGCATAATGTCATTAATCTTAAAAATAAGATCTGACCAAACCTCAGTTATTTTCTTTTACAGACTGTCTAAACTTCTTGTATACCATGGTACAGTCATTTTTAAATTTACCTATGATACTACAGTTTAGAACCAATTGGGCCTGGGGCCTATTGTCCTTTTTAATAAAACCTGTTTAAGTTGAAACACTTCTAGATGAGTAATTAAGCTTATAACTTTTTTATAAACATACAAAGCTTTATAACTCAGAAGAAAACTGAAAGCCCAAAAAGTCAGTCTGGCTAATAGATGTAGTGCTTTGTTATTTGCAGTCTGTACTGTACTGTAGAAATGTCCATGTTCTTATAAAGCTAGCTGTTGGTAAAGATTTTTCTAGTAATAAAGAAGAACAATACTTATCTACACCCTGTTTTCATAATAGTGTTCAAGGAGGCAGAAATGCATACATACAAGAAAATGACCAAAGAGAAGATGGAGAAAAGCAAACTGCATATCTATTTCAGTGGGGCTCTAATTTTTAAGTTCACAGAATCACAGAATTGTAGGGGTTGGAAGGGACCTCCAGAGATCATCGAGTCCAACCCCCCAATAACGTCTTCTTTTAAACCTCATGGTAAATCTGAGTAGTTGATTTATTTCCAATCTCCCAGCACCAAAATGAATCTGAAGTGTCCCAACTTTAACCACCAGCAGTGGAATAAAGAGATTTGACTATGCAGACAAATCTTTCATACTTTTTTTTCAGTGGATCAAATCTTTAATAAAGACTTCTTCAAGAGCATTAGAAAACCTAACACAAAGAATTGGCATGCTTGACAAAGAATTGCAAAGAGCTGCAAGCTCATGAGGAGAGAAAAACAACATCTGATGTGTTTATACTTTTTAATGAAATGATGAGATGCCCCAGGCCAAATATTTTTATTAGATTTTTGCTTCCCTCTGTCTTCTCCAGGTATTAAATAAGTAATAACATGAGAACATTCTTGTCTCAAGTTTCAAATAGCCTAATTTATATGTGAATTTATGTAGTCTGATTAAGAAGTTTGTCCATTATTTCCTTATAAAACTCCCTGAGGCACTCTAACTCCATTTAGAATTTGTCCATGTGAACTTTCTGAGTGAACTGACCCTGTTTACAGATAAGCCTCAGTGTGCTCTTGTAAGTTCCCAGACTAGTTTGTTTTCAACCTTATGAATTCTGAATAACCTCTGCAAGCCACAGAACAGCTATTAACTGAGAGGATGAAAGAGGGAGAATAACTGTGAAACATTTTTTACACATTCTCTTAATAATAGATAGTAGTTTCTAATTTATTTTTAATGGAAATGTAAAAAGAAAACTTATATTTTCTTGTTTCCGGTATAATATAGTCTAATATTTCTCCACATGCTGAATGCACTAGTCACCACTGTAATGATGCTGTGGCATCAGTCCTCAGCATGTGTAAATATGTACACAAAACCTAACCCCAACATTAAAAAAAATAACGAACAGAGAATGAAAAGCATTGAGGGAGAAGAAAGAGATGAAGAAAAGAGAAGTCACTCATTAACTGAAGGAGGTAGCACTGAATCACTGAATCATGGAATCATCTAATCATCTAGGTTGATTAAGACCATCAGGTCTAGCCATCACCTAACATTACAAAGTCCACCACTAAATCTATCTGCATATCTCTTAAGTATCTATGGGGCTGATGAGTCCACAACTCTAGAGAGCCCATTTTGGTATTTGATCACCCCTTCAATGAAGAAATTCTTTTTTGACATCTAACGAAAATCTTCCCTGATGAAACCTCATGCCCCATCACTTGCCACTTGAGAAAAGAGACCAACACTCATCTCCATCTAACTTCCTTCCAGGTAGTTTCAGAATGATGTCTCCACTCAGCTTCTTTTTCTCCAAACTAAATGACCTCTTTCAGGTCTTTTAGCAGTTCTTTTAGCTGCTCTTCATGTGTCTTGTCATCTAGTACCTTCGCAACCAAAAAGAACACTCAAGCTGCAGTCTACCCAGTGCCAAGAGGAGTGGGAAAGACATTTCCCAAGTCCTGCTAGTCACACTACTTCTGATGCAGGCTAGGATGCCACTGACCCTCTCAGCTACCTGGGCACACTACTGGCTCATGTCCAGCTGTTGACCAGCATCCTGATGTTATTTTCTGCTGGGCAGCTTTCTAGACACTCTTCCTTGAGCCTAAATCACTGCATGGGGTTGTATTAAAGTTCTCTTTTACTGGATTGGGCAGAAAACATATGTTCCAACCTTTCTGACTGCAGAATGACACTTCAGAGAACCTTGAGATATATAGATAAAATAAAGACACCTTTAGTTCTTTGATTTACTCAGGAATATCAAGTTAAAACTACTGAAGAATCATACAGCTCCCTTTTTCAGTGTATCGCCATTAGAAATGCACAGGTCAGAAACTACCTGTCCACAATAGAAGATTCCTTAGTTTGGCAGGGTGGAGGGAAAAAATGTCCCTTCCAAAATGCTAGGAATGTCAGCAGGATCTTTTCGGCAGATTTGAATCCCTGTGTTTAGTGATGACACTTTTTTGTTTCACTGTATTCCCTTTCAACATATTTAAATAAAAGTAAGTTTATTTCAGCAGTAGTAGCTCAGAAGCTAAAAATGCAAATGCCCAATAGTGGTAAAGAAACAGCAGTTTCTTATGTGTAAATACATGCTTATGTCAGAAATAAAACTTTTGTGACTTGACATCATTTCATTTTTCCAGCAATGAAATATCTCTGACTATAAAATTCCCAGTCCTCTCAGGAGGAAAGCTGTGCTAAATAACACCCTATAAAACAATGTAAAGGAATTTTCAGTCCAAGACAGTCCAGACAGACTTTAGACCTGCATTGCAGCCTGATTTCCAAAATTGCCTTCATCTCCATCTTGCATACTCCTGACTGGAGCAGAGCTTTGCACTTTGTATCCATACCCTGTGCGATGGGGACCATCACTGAGGATGTGGATGGGACCACCTTTATACCCTGGCTCGCTGTCCTCTGGGAGCAGCGGAAACTTGCTCCTCCCTGGCAGAATAAATTTAGATGTTATTCTACATCTTGTGCCTTTAGTGTTATATGCTGGGTGTTGCTGTGTGTGTACATGCATCTACAACCCTATCTGCTGAAGTTGTATCACTGTGTAAAAAAAAAAAAAAGCTTCAATAAGAACGGAAGAACCATTGGTGGAAAGATATCTGAGCTCCAGTCTTTGTTCTTAATTTCATTTTTTAGTTTTACATGCAACTGTCATGAATAAAATGGATTAACGTTCTTTATGTATTGTCTAATAATGACAGCTTCCTTCATTTCAAAGGGAATATTTAATAAATGAAAAAGTCATGTTCTCATTTTCTTAATTTCCTTATTCTTTTTACTTTCTCTATCCCAGTTAATCTTGAATTATTTTCTGTAGAGAGATGAACACTCCCTGCTCTTCCAAACAAATTATCTTGTTGATTATTGCATTTGCCATGAGGGTGAGAGATGAAAGCTTGCATTCCCTGAGACGTAAACCAGAATTGACCCTATGTCTCTCCTGCTCTGGGGAAATGACATAGCCATTGAGGTGTTTTATAAAAAGAAGAGAGTAGGTACAATTTCATCACTGACAGTGCTTTTTTTCTGTGAAACATTCAGTGTCAAAACTAAGAAAGCCTGATTTCCTACAGATGCTTTTTTGTTTTCAGCTGATTGACTCTGCAGTCTATGAGCATGCAATCTATAACTGAAGCTTTTCCTTTGACTGGGACATTTATAGTAATATGGAATAGTTTATGCTGAAATATTTTCCCTTGTTTGCAACACTTCCACTGTTTCTAGCATTCTATTGCTAAGTTTCTTAAAGAATGAAGAACAGGGAACACAGGTGGCAAGGCACATAATAAATGTGCATTAATAAATAAAATGTGCAAGGAACTGTTGTCTAGCATTGATGCCAAAAGACAGAGAAGGGCTAATATTTTTCACTCTTTCTTATTAGAATGGGATGAACTAGTCCATATTTTGAAGAATGATTAAGGTTGGATGGGTTGTCTTGAGATCATGTTACAAAACATCTGCTTAAGCGAGGCATCTACAGCAACTTGGCTGAGACCACATCCAGGTGACTTTTGTGTATCTACAAAGAGAAAGATTCCAAGCTTCCCTGAACAATATGTTCCAGTGCTCCATAACTCTCCCAGTAAAGTATTTTCTGATGTTCAGACAGAACTTCCCGTGTTCCAGTTTTTGCTCATTGCTTCTTGTCCTGCCCCTAGGCACCACCTGGCTGCATCCTCTTTGCATATTCTGTTCAGATATACCTTAGTAAATCTCCCCTGAGGCTTCTTGAAGCTTTACAGGTCCGGATCTCTTACCTCTCCTCACAGGAGAGATACTTCAGTCCCTTCACCATATCTGTGGTCCTTCACTGAACTCTCTCTGTGTCTGTATTCTGCTGGGGTGCACATCACTCTAGATGTGGCTTCACCAGTGCTGAATAGAGAGGAATGATTTCCTTCCATGACTTGTTGGCAATGCTTTACTTAGCAAAGCACAGGATACTGTTATTTTTTTTTCTTTTTTTGTAGCAAGGATACATTCCGGGCTCATTTCAAATTGGTGTGCACCAGGGCCTCCACACCCTTCAGCCTGCAAAGCTGTTTTCTAAGTGTGTGTCTTAAAAGTCAGAATTATACTAACATCTATGATAACAAACATAGTCTGTCATTACTGTTAAGTCATTGTCCCTTTTCAGATGTGGAATACACGTAAACGGTCTAATCTGTAGGAAATAAATGTTACCTTAAAGTTCTTTAATTATTTCTACGTGTGGGATGCTACAAAAGTAATGCCTCTTATTTTATTACATTAATGTCTCATATTTTATTACATTAACCCACAGCATCAGAGGCAGATGTTGGTATGATGGCAATAGAGATTGAACATTCCCACCAATATTTTGTTAAACTTTGTTTCCAGGCAGCAGATGGCAGCAGAGGGGCAGTATGATGAAATGGCGCCTGACATGGAAGAGCATATGAATAAAAGGGGTGTCTCTGAATTCCTCCATACAGAAAAATAAAACTGCACCCACTGACATTCAATGATGCTTGCTAAAAGTGAACATTTCTGGAAACCAAATAATGGATTTCAGCACAGTGAAACAGCGGATGGTGCATTTCAGCAGTGGCGACATCAATGTGAAAGCCATGTTCCATGTGAAAATGCAGGTTTTTATGAGCACGGTATGCAGGTTCTTGTTCATCACTGGCGAAAATGTATAGTTAATGGTGGTGAATATGTTAAAAAAACCCAATGTTCTGTAGCTGAGATTTGCTGTATCGAATAGTGTTATTGTGCATTTTTTTAATCTGCTCTATTTCCATGGAAATAAATACTTTAAAATAAATACTTTACAATAAATACATTACTTTTGGAGTGGCCAGTGTAGCAGAATTTCCAAAAGCTGCTTTAGCAGTCATAATTTTATGGAATCACAAATTTTCTTCTCATCTGAACTTTTAATGGTAAATGTGACTGCGTTCATGAAGAACATTAAAATAAAAAACATGAACAACTCACAATAAGGTTATTTACTCAAATGTCTTAATCCTTGTAGAGATAAAATGACAAAAGTGTGATTCTATGTGAAAATACGATATATGATGAATTTAATCAATATTTTTAGATGAAAGTAATGTATCATTAGAGAGTGAAAATTCTGTAGAACAGTAGCAACAGAAGGTTGCTCAGTGGTTGCCTTTGCACAGGTGTCTTTAAAATATGCTCTGTGTCAAGTATCTAAAACCTCAACCTGCTTTCATTGAAGATGATGGCAGTATTCCCACTGACTTCAGTGGGGGCAAGAACAAAGTTCTTACTATGCCTTCAGAGTAATTAATCTTCTCTTCAATTCTCATGTAAAATACATATACAACTACCACTAGAAAAAGCCATCTTATTATTGTTCAGAAAAACACATTGTGAATATCTTTATGTGTGCTGGTTTAACCAGAATTCCATAACATGACAACACACGAGTTCTTTAGTGGTGGAACATAGGGCTGGAAAGCTGCATTTCCTGGTGAGCTCATAGCTCCTGGCAGTCTCGGACTTCCTGGATCTTAGCTACTGGCAGCGTCAGCTATTCTTGTGTGAGTTCCAGCTCTCCAGGAGAAGAATATGTGGAGAAGAGACAGACTACCCAGGAGTCTTCAGTACTCCCTACATGATCTCTGATTTGGGGTGTTTGGGGTAAAATGGTCTCTTTTACTTCTGGGCAACACATTAGTGGCACCGTCAGAAAATCCTTCTCTCCCATTTGTTTGATTTATTACCTGTAGCTCCTTTTTTAAATCAATATTACATTCCTTTACCATCTGTAGTAAATTCACTATCTCTCCCTTTCTTAATTGGGTTGTTTTTTGTTTTTCTTCCCCCCTGAAAAGGAACCAGGAGTGTGAAAGAGGCCTGGGAGGGTCTTTTCTGTTCCATTGACTCTTGCTTAGCTATCTGTTGACTATTTTTAACATGTCTGCAATTAGACACCTCAGTATCTTCAGCTGAATTCCATCTCTGATTGGATTCTTACATAATGACTCAGAGTCTACAAAGAGGTGTATGACATCTGACAGATTTTCAATATAATAAAAAAAATTCTATTAAGATCTATTTAAAAATGAAATGTTTGCTGCAGTTGATTTTCTTCATTCATATTTTAGGTTATAGTTATTCAAAGAAAGCTTTTTAGATTTGTTTTTTTTGTTATTGTTGTTTTTGCTTTTTTAATTTGATGAGGATGCAGAAAGCTTTTTGTTTCTAAAACTGAATAGAAGGGAAAATAGGCTTGACAATCTGGATAATAGTTCTGTATATTGATCACACATATTTCTTATTAGATTTTTGAGATAGAAGACTACAGTACAATGTGTATAATGATTGTTCTCATATCAATCTAAGCAATGATAGCTACACTGTGACTAACATTGTGATTGAGATTTCTTCCTTTTTCTGAGATGTTTTTGAAGAGTTATCTTTCTGGCTGAAGTCCAGGTACAGATTTATCATACTTTTAAAATCTTGTACTTCATGTTTAAAATATGAGATCTGAAGATGTTCTTAAGTACTTAAAGCAGGGCACTGGTGTACTTCCTAGACTGATGCAGCCAAAGAGAAAATGCTCTTTGCAATCACTGAATTTGAAAGGCTGCTAAGACTTCAGATTTGCCGAACTTTGGCCTAAAAAAAAACAGCCCTAGAAATCTAGATATTTTTTATATCTTTCCAGAATTGCCTGACTGTGAAAGGGCTAACATTTTGTTTCCTGCTAATTGCTCATCTGGACCTCGAACATTGCAATACCTAGACATGGAATATTATCTGTATTAGTTTAAAATGATGAGAGCCTTGGCTCTATCACACTTCAAGCTAATCTAGTTAGAGATGGAGGAGAAAATGGATAGATCATATGCTTTTCCTGTTCATGTTTTATTATGATGAAGAAAATAATCCAGGTATATTAAATAAGAAAAATAAAGGAGGGGGGACGGCACATATCCAACTGCAGTCTGGTGATTCCTAGGTTACAGTCTCTACTTCAGAATTGCTTAAGTGTTTTACAAACAATCACCAGATAAACAGACGGAAGAAAACTGGAGGCAGAGACTTAAATTCACCATTTTATCTCACTGGAAATGCAAAACTTAATTATTACGAAAGCACGATCTTGCCTGCAGGATTTCATTCTTCCACACTAATTTTGTATTTTTCTACTGCACAGAGACACAGTTGGTAGAAAACAGAGTGCCTATGTGACTCCTACACTCCATCCTGAATACTCCATTGCCCCAGAGAAATTTAAAACCACAGTCTTGAATCTTCTTGGACAGAGGGATGAATTCAGCTTCCAAATGCAATTACAGCTGTACTAACATAGTGGGATAGTTTGACAGTTCTGCTCAATAAAACATAGCTGTGAAAAGTTTTAAGAAAAGGTCACCCCGCTTTTCTTTACAAGAGGTATGGCTTCTACTCTATGTATTGTACTCTATGTATTTCTATGCAAGAAAAGTATTGGCTCATGCTTTTAATTCAAGAATTTTAAGTTGTGGAATATTGTGTGATTTTGACACACTTCTGTAATTATAATTGCATGCTGGATGAAACAGTGCTATAGAAGGCTTTATGTTCACTACACTTGAGTTTACTTATTGTGCTTCTTAACTGTAAATAGATCATAGTTCTTTAGATCTGGCTCTTGATACAGATACAATGGACAAAAGAGTATCTGTTTCATAGGCATTTAAGTGAGTCAAGAAATGTAATTTAAAATGTCTTCAGAATTTAAGATATTTGATTAAGAACTGAATTAAAGTCAACCTATGTTAATCTACGTTTTCATGTGAACCTTTCATTAATTAGAATACCTCTATGAAGTTAACACTGTCTGCAAAGAAATAGCTAATACTTATACTCTTATTATAACATTATTTTTTTTTCAGTTGTCTAGATGTTGTTTTGAGTCAACCAGGATTTAGATGATAACTTGATTCTGTTCTATCAGTATTTACAGCAGTCTTTCAAGACCTGTGATTTGATTCAGCAATAAGGAAACTATCTGAATAGTCTTTATTTACTTAAACACCAGTTTGCCAGCAGGCTGAAAAATAAGGATCCTACGTTCACTCATCCCAGCATTCTGTGAATTGACTTCATCTCTCTTGGAGTTTGAAGTTACTGCATGGCTATCCAAGATATGAATAATATGATACTGATATACTGTATCAAGATACTGAATAATATGTGCAATTTTCACATTCAAATTCTAAATGCCTTTCCAACTTTTTTGTTTTTAAAGTATAAATTACATTTGAATTTAATTGCACAAAATGCAACTATTTCATAAACTCTACTATTGGGTACATTGTACTTCACAATTACACAATGGAAATGTGGCTACGTCAATATATAACGATCATTTTAATTGATTAAAATGTAAAGTAGTAAAAAATGCCAAAACAGTACTGTGAAAAAACAGGTCAACAGGGATTACCTACCAGATTTCCTTGTTCTTTCAACTAACTTTAAATTTCTCCATATTACTATCAAATCATTTATAATGATTATTTACTAAATATGTATCTATACTTTTGACACAAAATAGCCACAGACTGTCTTCATAAGTATTTACTGCTTTGCCTTTCTTCTTATTTTACGCTTTATAATAACGTGTATATTAAGAGTCTGTTGCAATCTTTGAATTTCACTGCCATGTATGACAGAGTGACACTTAGTTTAAAATCAGGAAATCTGGGATCTCTTGGGTCAGTCACTGTGATGCTTTATATCCTTGGACAGTTGCCTTAGCCACATCACCAGTGAATTTGTTTTGTGTGTCTTTTTGTTATCACTGAAACTGTTGCCAGTAGGTAGAGATAAATCCTGTAGCCACTCAGTGTGAAAAAGGAAAAATTAATGAGAAATGGCCAGGATTGATGTAGTTCAGGGAAAAGTAAAAGAAAGGCTTGAATGCACATGTCAGTAAAAATGCAGCCAAAGCTCTCAAGGAGTCGAGCCTTGGCCAGAATGTGCAGGTATAGGTGCCCTCAAAGAGCATTTAGCCAGTGATTCAGAAGTTATAAGAAAACAGGCCAAAAGCAAGCACAGAATTTGTTTTGCTGTGCACATCAAGGAGAAGCTATTGGATGTAGCCTTCATAGGGAATTTCCAAAGACTTTTTGGCCTGGCTATATTGTTTCCTAGGATTGACATTATTATTATCATTATGAGTGAGTGAGTGAGCACTTTCCCTGTGAATTCAATGCATTTCTGCCTTCAAATTTGATCAGCAACTTTGAATAAATAATAGATTGAAAATGGCTTGTATCTAATTAGCTACTCCTTTGGGTAACAAGATTATTGGAACAGGTGTGGTCTCCTACTATGTATGCATGTGGTACCATGCTCTTCATGCTGGAAGCCTATAATCACTAATGTTTTACAATTAATGAGCAAGATCCAAGTGAGAGATGAGTCCAGGCAAAAATCAACTAACTATAATGGATCTTAATCTGATCTCAAGTACAACATATATCACTGGGTGGAGGTAAAGGACATGATTTTGACCACGTTGTCAATAACCTGTACATATGATGAAATTCCAGTCTTAAAACTCTTGATTAGGTATGCAGATAAAAAAATTCTAATTTCAACTCCAGATGGAGATTCATCTGAAAAATAGCATAGAATGGAAAATCCATTGCTACTCTGTTAAATCTAATATTCATTCACTTTCAATTGATTCAAATACTCTTCCATTTCCAATCATTATTGATTCTTATTGTCACCTTTTCTGGATTTCATGCATTAAAGGTATAATTATGAACATAATATAAACATTTTAAGAATTGGAAAAACATATTATTTTTCTTTATAAACACATATTACTTCAAAAAAAAAAAAAAAAAAAAAAAACAACCAAAAAAAACAAGTATCCATTTAAAAAGTTACTCATCAATGTTTTATCCTTACGCTTGTAACTTATTCTGTGCTTATTACCACATAAGTCAGTAAGAAAATTTTCAGAATCTTTAGTGAAAACACAAAGCAGTTACTCTCCCTTGATTTCTGTAGACTTTCTGAGTTCTCTGCTAGTTCTGAAAATATACATTATTTAGGACATTCTACCCCTTCTGTGTCATTTTAAGTAGTACATTTCATAACAAAATAATACCAGATTAACAAAATAATGCCAGATTTATCTTTATTTATATTTTACCTCATATGTCTGTTCCTTCATTTCCTGATATGTGGTTCATTTTATATATCATTTATTTTTGTGTACACGAAATTCCCCCAACTAAAATTCCTAGACATGGTCATTTGTTACTATGTGTAGTTGTCAGCTCTTTATATGGAGGAATTCAAGTGGGCTTCTCTTGTTCAGGCTATGTCATTCAGTTGGCACTGTCTTGGTTATATCATCAGCAAGGAAGGACTGCTAAAACATAAGACAATCACTCAAATTATGTCTAGTCTCCCCCTGTTTCACTTTGGAAAGATAAGAGACTTAGGAAGCTACTATGTCCTGGATGTGAAAAATCCCAGAGCTTCCCTTTCCATCAGCCCTTAAGATATCTTCTGAAAGGAGAATTAAAATATATCTTCTGAAATGGAAATTGTTATCTTTTCTTCCTGTACAACTTGCAAAGTTGTGAGGAGCGGTCTATTCCTGATGTACTGAAACAGTTCTCACGCTAATTCTGCAGAATAAAAGTAACAGCAAAGCATTATTTTTGAACTAGAATGCTGCATTAACCAGAAAAAAAGTTAATGGAATGGGGAAATGTAGGAAAAACAACAACAACAACAGCAAACAAGCAAGCAAGCAAACAAACAAACAAAAAACCCCTAGAAAATATGGAAAAAGAATGTAAATGCAGGATCTCAGTACCTGTTGGTAACACATTTACTTTTATCCAGCTATTCATCCTTGTTGCTGAAATTATAGATTAGAGCAAGATATTTCTCCATACTGTGAGTAATGCAAAATAGTAAAAAGTAATGAAGGAGGCTTTTCCCACTATTCTGTACAAATGTAAAAAGTTACACAACTCTCCAAATTGACTAATTTCAGGAGGGTACCTTTAAATTTTGACAAAATTCATTATTTTAACTTTGAATACTCTCTTCTGGGATGTTTTAGATTTTCTAGCAACAATATATGATCTCTCTTGCCAGAGCATCCAATTTCTCCTCAAATTAATTTAAATCTTCCCTTGTAATTTAAAATTTTTATTTGTCATTGTCAATGTAACATCAATTATTTCTGGCTCTGCCCTCAATTTGGCTGCAAGAATCAGTCTCTTGGTGCTGTTTAAAATCTTGTTAGGAATTTTAGGAAAGGCAACTGAAGCAATCTAATGATAATTATTTTTGCCATTGTCACTTGGAATAATCATGTAGCCTTTTTATTGGAGTTTGATAATAGTACTGTATTCTACAGGAATGTGAGTTGTATAAATGAAAAACATAAAATATGAATTGGTTAGGGGTCTCTAAGTAAATATCTGGTCTGAATTAACAGATGTGGAAGTTCTGCTTTGTGGGCAGGGAGTTAATTTTCATGTCTTTGTTTTGTATCTCCTGAACATCAGAATCTCATCTATTTTCTTTTATTATATTTTTTGCCTGGATTGATTTTTTTTAATTTATTTTCTTTCTTCCATAGAATTTCTAATGCCATAGATACATCGCAGTTCAATAACTATTCAGCAAGTGCTCAGATAACTCCAGCACTCACTCATATCCACACTTCAAACTCCATATTAATGACAACCATATTCACTTTAGATTTGCTTCTCTCTCTGTCAGTTACTTTCCTTGAATATGGATACGATCATACATGCTAACGTAATAAATTATGAACAATTTTATTGTTCATAAAAATATTATGAAACGTTATGAACAATATTATAAACAGTATAAAGTTTACCGTCTTAAAAAATGTCAAACATATAACTAAATGCAAACAATGGAATTGCTTCTACTGATAAATATAATAAGGAAAACTTTAAGTGTCACACTTATTAGAGTAGAACAACTATTACACTTTTTGCTATAAATGCTTATTTTTAAAATAAAAATAGTTGAAACTAGGGTTTAATGCCTTTCCTTTTTAAAAAGAAGCATCTAGATGAGAAAGAGAAGAGGATGATTTAACAGTAACTGAAATTGCATCTGTATCATCAAGTTCAGATAGATTTAATACTGCTCAAATATTCTTATAGGGATTTCAGCAGAACCAATGGAAGATCTAAAGAGGCTCACCTTAAGAATTCAGGATCTATTCAACCTAAGGACTTGAAGGATTATGCTCCTGAGTCATTGCTACATGAGAAGAAGGAGCATCCTAATCTCTTTGGTGATAGGACTAAGTTTGAGTTGGGTTCTCAGTTTTCTCACAGATCTCTTCTTCCAGTAAACTTAGATGGAGTAATTACAGAAGAATTTATTATTTTCCCATTTTTTCATCAGTCTCCTAATGTGGCAAAAGGCAGTTTCTTCCCTGCAGAGATGTGTATAACACATTCAGGAAAAATAAGTGACAAGGAGGCAGACATTCACAATCTGTGGTTCTGGCCATCTTGTTCTAGATTTAGCACAAATCCTATATAATTTACATTCTCAGCAAATATCTTTGCTTTGCACGGAAGTGCTGCTAAGTCAGCTGTTTGCTTTTCTTCAATCAGTGTAGAGCTGAGTTTAGGCATGCTCATAATTGGCTGGAAAGAAATTAAAACAAGTACTACAATTTTCATTTGAATGCATGAAAGCTAGAGGATAATCAGGAACCCTTTGCCAAGACTCTCTTTTAGCACTTTACAGCCATGATAGACTTTTGGAAAAATAGCTTCTCGTGGAAAAATGAAGCTGTTTAGATAAAAGTTAATTCTTCATGTGGCTATTCATGCACCTCAGATAGAGTGAGAAGAGGACACTATAAGCATTCAGAAAATGAATGTATCTAAGGTATTTAAAGGACAAGGACAGAAATAACTTATTGGACAGGCTGAAGTCAAAGAAGTATCCACTATTATACTCTCAGTATTTTTTGAGGGCAACACAATTGGTAGCTACTAATATTTCCCTTCAAAAACTGTGTTGCCATCACTTGTAAAAGACCACAGGAGCAGTAATGAGGCTTTCCATTCGTTGTCTGAAAATACATTGGCCTACCACGAGCCTTGTTTTAGCTTCCTCAAATGTAACAGATATTTTCTAATGATCACGTAGTGAGCAGTTATTTCCTGATTAGTTCTTGTTTTGCTTATATTAGCAGAAGTTTGTGATAAAAACACATTTTTATATTTTTATATCTGTTCTGTGTAGATTGAAGTATTCAGCATAGAATGAAAGAGTTCTGACCCTGGAATAATGATTTACTGTAGAAAAATGCAGTCATGGTACAATAGTGAGAATACAAAATTTGATATTGAGGATAAACTACAAGAGGATAAGTGAGACATAAAATGACACTAGAGACTGTAGAGATGTAACAACTTTCCTACAATCATCTGAGGAAATAGAGGTGCAGGAACAATGCAAAATAATTTTTATGGGTGCAAACGGGACAAAGAAATAGTATCCAACATTCTTAAGACAGGATGTAACTAGTAAATTCAGATGTAACATGCAGATATACATTAAAGAGAAACATTAAGTATAGTAGAAAATATACTTTAAGATCTCCAGTGCCTTTTTATTCATGCTCTGAGCAAAAGAGTGGAGAAAAGCCTAATTCCCATGCCCAACCTGCAACCAAAGCTTTCAGATGCCCTCAGAAGCACTAGAAGCCTATAAAAAGAGAAAGTAGGTACCAGAAACAAGTACTATTAGTTAGACTTTCTACAATGCTATTCTTTGTTTTCTTTTTCTTCAATAATAAAATCCACAGTAATAATAATTCTTAATCAAACTGTTAAAATTTCAATTGCTCTAAAAACATATCTTGGCTTTTCATGTATGATGTGTTTCATTTTGGCTTTAGATGATTATTTGAACGTAACTTCAGTAAAAAGTTTTAATCAGTGTTAGCATCCCGGATGAATTTTTAACTCTTAAAACTGCTGGATAGAATACCTTGTAAATCATTGGGATCTCTGATTCTTAAAAGATGCTAATGTTAATAGTTAATAACAAGAAGAGATGTCATCTAGAGCGAATGTATTATATATCGGTATATGCCATGTCTATCAAGGGGAACTTCAGGGCACCTACAAGACATCACATGTTAACATTTTTAGATTTGTACTATGTTTCAGGAAGACTGAACATTTGATTAGTCTGTTTTGAACAATTGTACATTATAGTAATAATTGGTAACTCATTATCCTAATGCAAGCCCAAGCTCATTGTTACTTCTTCCTTTTCTCTCACAGACAAACAATGAAGCAGGAAAGCTAAAGCAGTATTATGAGCAAAATATGCACTACTGACAGAAGTGTATGAACACACAAACAAAATATGAGGAACAAAGCTGAGAAAAAAAAAGAGAATCATTGTAGAAATATATACTTGCTTGCGTCTCATTTTATCACAGACTACAATTTTAAAACATGAAAGACCTACAGCCCAACATAAACTAGTGGTTCTACTGGAATTTTTGGAAGAAAAAATAGGATATAGAGAGGTGCAGAGCAACAGAGTAAGCTGTGACTGTTTCTGAATTGCTCTGCATTGCTGTTTACTTAAACATAGGAGAACATATTTCTACATATATATATTCTGACATAACTACATATTTCTCTGTTATTTTTTTGTGATTATGTATTTCAGGAGAAGAACAGTCCTGAGTCATGCAGCGTTCAGTTGTGCTCAGCAACAGTTAGGCTAGAATTAGTGCTGCTGTCCACAAGACTACTTTGAGAAACTTATTTTGTTAACTCTGATGACAATCTGTAGAGGTAAATGGAAAGGTGTCATCAGCATCTTTACAGACCCTGAACAGCGTGAATTGAGATGCTTCTTCCAAAAATCATTCCATTAAGTTCAGCTTCACTACTAATATTTCCCCATAGTTAGATACATAGCTTCATATCACGGGGAAAAACAAAGTTCTTTGTGTTTTTCCAGTTTGACATGAGGCTTTTAAAATATGGCTGGTGAAAACATTCAGTTAACCCAAGTTTTGCTGAGTTTTGGGGTTAATGTATATTTCTTGATTTTATGACAAATGATCTTCCTAATGCAATTTATCTACTTACATTACTGCTAAGTGTTTAGTCTGTTCTTAAAGTATTCTTTCGTAACCATTTCGACCACGATGTACATCCTCAGTACATAGTTCTATAGGGTGATAAATGGGTTAACTGACTTAGACAAGATTCTGGTAGTTTTCCTGCCAACCACAATAAGGTGTACGGATTCCTTGGCCTTCAAGGTAGGAAAGGAGTGTAGAACGCTGTAAGTAATAGAATTTAATAGATTTAGATCTGACCTTAGTCTTTGCCTTCTCTGCTGTTTTTTTTTTTCCCAAGTCTTCATGTCAGAGATGCTGCTCCTTGTTACATCTGTCACAGTGAGCTTCTTGGTCCCTTCGTAGTGTCTGTCACTGAAAGGACATGTTATCAAAAGTGTTGAGAAAGATTTCATCTCTCTGTTGCACAGCTCAGTGATTTAGCAGGTTCAGCAATGTGACATGCTGAATCAGCCCTGCCACTGATGTTAGGAGTATTGGACTACTTGGTAATTATGTGCAGATTGGCTGAAAAGGTTATGCTATGTAGAAGGAAAATGAGGGTAGTCAAGAACTGTAGTAGCCACTTACAATTGAGTGGGAGAATCCCAAACAATGTTAATGCACTACAATATACAGTTTTATCAAGCTGCACACAGCACACTTTCAGGGAACCTTGCTTTCAATTGCTAACTATCCTCCTCAATAGGATGGGGTGGGAGGAAATACTGTTAGTCAAGATAACGATAAAGGAGCTCACTTTATCAAT
This sequence comes from Tetrao urogallus, assembly GCF_951394365.1. Classification (NCBI taxonomy): domain Eukaryota; kingdom Metazoa; phylum Chordata; class Aves; order Galliformes; family Phasianidae; genus Tetrao; species Tetrao urogallus. The sequence continues at coordinate 177,495,336 of NC_136813.1, forward strand.
TACTACCACAAACAGGACAGAAGTGACAAGTGAAGTTGTTGACAATTAAAAGAGCTGGATAGTGAGAAACAAGAAAAAAAATAAGGTCCCCCACATACCCAGCTTTTCCCAGAGTTAACTGAATTCCTTCATTCCCAACTCTTCTACCTTCCCGCTGCTCCCCAGTCCTGTGCATCCTCAGAGGGATCAGAAATACTAACTCTGATCATTCCCTAACAGCTGCTTTCTGCAATTCTTTCCTCCTCACACTTTTACTCTGCTCCAGCATGGGTCCCCTCAACAAGCTGCAGTCCTGAAAAAATCTGCTCCAGTGTGAGCTCATCCACAAGGGCTGCAGTTCCTTCAGGGCATGTTCATGTGCTCCAGTACTCTCCCTGAACTGCGGGGGAATCTCTGCTCCAGTGCCTGGAACACCTCCTTCCTGTCCTTCTCTGACCTTGGTGCTTGCAGGGCTGCTTCTCACTCTTTTTCTTCCTCACTTCTCACTGCCCGTGTAGTATTTTGCACCTTTCTTTTAAGGTGACAAAAGCTTGGCTGCTGAGCTCAGCTGTATACTGAGATGGGGTTGTTGGAACTGGCTAGATCTGTCTCTGTCTGGCATGGGGAAATCTCTTTCCATAGAGACATCCTCCCAACTGCCAACACCTAGACATGGACACCCAGTCCAATGATGTATTGTGATTAGGATACAGAGGAAGAGACATACCCTTATTAATTATTATGGTACCATACTGACTACATATATTTTTGATACATGATGATATTATACCTTGAAAAATGTTTGTAATCACATTAGACCTATGTAACAAACCCCGATTGGCTACTAGAGGCCAAGAATTGCAAAATCAGAGCTGATTCCTACATTAGCCATATTCTTCTCAAGTGACTTTGTACATTTAATTGTTAAGCTATTATGCAGTCTCCCTGTGCCACTTAGAAGAACAGACTGTTAAAATTTTGTAGTAAAGGTAATAAGAAATTATTGGAAAGTGCACTATCTGCAGCTAGAATATATTCACTGTGTAGACTTTTAGTTATGTTGGTCTCTGGAGTCAGGTTTGATCACCAGCACACTAAAGTCTATAGGATTTATTAATTGCTTGTTATCAGTTCATAGAGGTAATATTCCAAACAACGAATTTTTAAGTTGTCTATCTTGCCTTTGCTTCCTAAATAACATGTATGCAGGGTCAAACTGAGTTTAGAAGCTGAAATAATGGTAAATTGTACTTCATGTATTACATACCATAAATTTATGTTTTGAGTTTTATTCAACATTTAAGTCAGGGAATTCTGTCTGTTATGTTACAGTTTCAGTCTGTTCAGGCTGGGGTTGCTCTGAGACTTCAGTTACTTATTGTATTTGTATCATTAAAAAACAGTAGCAGAGATACAAATGAAAAAATATGAAGTTTTTAGAGACAGATCATATTCCCCAGGTGTGTGGAAACCAATGTAATTCTCTGTGCTACATCACAGTTCAAAACTATCGAATCCCCATGAAAACATGTTGGTCTTCACCACTGAGGAAGGCTTCCTAATTTCCAAGGAAAAAAAGAAAAAGAGAGATGATGAAATACAGGCCCAAGTCAAGTCAAATCAGGACTCTCGGAATTCTGAAAATCTGTAGTTTAGAAACAGCATTTTGAATACAGCATCCTGAGGTTAGGTTTTTATGCAAGCACCTAACTGTTAGAGTAATATTTATGTGAACCCTCTAGAGATATCTGAAGATTCCTATGGAGAATCACTGAGAAAACTTAAAATGAAACTGACATGTTAACTATACGGCCTCTGAATTTTCTAGTTTCCTCTTAGCCTATTCTTAAACATACCTCAAAAATAATAGGAGACTCAAATTTGGAGCAAGATTGAGAATTAAATGTGTCTGCTTATTTCTTTGGGGATATTTGGTCAAAGTCTTGTAAAATTACATTCCTAGTACATGACAATTTAGATAACTTACAAACAATAGTTACCAAATCATAAAAAAAAATAGTTTAAATCATTTTTGCTAAACAAAGCAGCTTATAATTTAGGCAAATTTTTCAGAATTGAATCACAGAATTGTAGGAGTTGGGAGGGACCACTGGAGATCAGCTAATCCAACCTCACTGCTAAAGCCAATGCCAGGTTGTGCTTTATTTGTTAAAAAGCTGGCTGATTAATACAAAAATATTCATCCAAGAAATATTTGATAAATATTGTGTTAATGGAATCAGTATTAATGTACATATACTTTATCAAAACCAGCAAGTATCTAGGGCATAAATGTAAGAAAAAGATGGGAAGGATCACTGCCTAAAATTCTGTGGAAGCCTAAATGAAGATATGTGGGGTTTCTTTTGGTTGCTTTTTTTTTCCACAGCAAAAGCCAATATTTCACTTGTATTGCAGGTTCTACCAGACTAGGAAAATCAGGCAGCAGGGAAGTATCACTCCATGAGGTGTCCAGTATTGGGCACACCTCTTCTTGAGTGCAGGTGCTTTTCTTTATCCTCTTCTTCTGCTAGCATGGCATTCCTGGGCACTTAGTTTAGAGACATGAGCAGCATCTGTGGGAATGAAGGTTCTCTGGATGATTATCTCCCTCAAGATGTGCCCACAAAAGGCTGCTCATCGGTTATTTAGCCAATGTCTCCAAACTTACCTTAAGTAACTATTTTGTCATGATATTCCTCTTTTACTTTAGCAGTATGAACATGTCTGTATACATATATACAGTTTGCTTCCAGTGTATATCTGTCTCTTGACAAAACACAATGTAAATAATTTATAGCCACAATTTATTTTGAGATAGAAATATGCTGATAAAAAATTCTGAAAATGTCTTTTATCCAGAGAAAAGCAATATAGTTCCCAGTGTTGTAATAAACTGCATATTTTGTTAGGATATATATTTTATTGATTATTTTTTTTTCACTTGTGCTTTGTAAGTTTTGTATAATTCAAATCTTGATTGTTATTTTTGATACAATACCTTGAGTTACTAGAGGAGGAAATTAATTTTTACTACTCTTATCTTTATTATGAGTTGTCTTTAAATGTGAGTAAAATATCTGTACTCACCGTGTAATGATCTTCCATTCATGCTGAGTTAGCAGAGAGAAACAAAATATCTGTTCAGACATCAGCCTGCCTGATGGCCTTCTCAAAAGGGATTTTATGCATACATATAAAATCACCTGCTTGATATTGACCTCCACATGCTAAGTCCCACTGCAGGCAGATCTTAACAACCATTTATCTTCGACAAACCTCTGGTGCCGACTTTCCCGGAGGGCAGCAAGAAACATTTAGCAATATAGGATGTTGCTTCCTTGGTAATTATCAGTCCTCTAGGCAGACTGGTTCAGCTTTCTCCTTCAGAGCCTCCTGGGTGTAGTGACCTGCCTTCCCAGCCTCAGCAATCTCTGCCTCTGTAGGGATCCAAGCCAGTGGCTGCCTTCCAGGGAGAAGTGAGCAGATGCATATCTGTATGAGATAAAGTCACCTGTGGGTGAGTTGTCTACAGTGCAGTTTTCAGCAGTAACTCACCTAGCATTCCTCACCTCTTAAAAAATACCCACTTTCTATTTTATTTCATGTAATAGATTAGCAACTGGGACTGAATAATCAAAGCATAGGTAAGACATGTATATATGCAATTTGAAATAAAATTTATCCTGAGAATATAAAAATATTAAAATTTTGCAGCTAAACTGAGATTAAAGATGTGAAGCCTGATTACTTATTGGCCTATTTACCCTTGTGTATAAACGATTTATTTTAGCAGAACCTGGTGATTTCCATACAGATTTTAAAACATACAGGAGCCAACACCTCTTTCACATTTTGCAAAACCGACTTAAATTATCTCACAGAATTGAAGATAAATTGGTAATGGAATAATGCATTTTATCAGGGCTTAACTGAAAAGAAAAAAACGCATGTAATGGAAATCACATTTTTTCAGTAGGCATAAAACATAATATAGAAAGAAGTATCTTCGGAAAACACAGTTGTAAACTGGCTGCCCATGGCCTGGACATGCATACTTTTCTTTGGGTAAGAAACTGGCTAGAGGGCCGTGCCCAACGGATAGTGGTTAATGGAGCAAAGTCCAGCTGGAAACCCGTTACAAGTGGTGTCCCCCGAAGGTCAGTACTGGGGTCCATCTTGTTTAATATCTTTATTGATGACCTAGATGAAGGGATTGAGTGTACCCTGAGTAAGTTTGCAGATGACACCAAGTTGGGAGGTAGTATCTATCTGCCTGAGGGTAGGGAGATCCTTCAGAGGAATGTAGATAAGCTGGACCACTGGGCTGAGGTGAATGGAATGAGGTTCAACAAAAGCAAGTGCCAGGTACTGCATTTTGGGCACAATAACCCCATGCAGTGCTATAGGCTTGGGGATGAGGGGCTGGATGAGTGTGAAGAGGAAAGGGACCTGGGGGTGTTTGGTTGATGCTCGGCTGAACTTGAGCCAACAGTGTGCTCAGGTGGCCAAGAGGAACAAGGGCATCCTGGCCTGCATTAGAAACAGTTTGGCCAGCAGGAGCAGGGAGGTGATCATCCCCCTGTACTCACACTGATGAGGCCGCACCTCGAGTACTGTGTTCAGTTTTGGGCCCTTCACTACAGGAAAGACATTGAGGCCCTGGAATGTGTCCAGAGAAGGGCAGTGAAACTGGTGAGGGGTCTGGAGCACAAGTCTTATGAGGAGCGGCTGAGGGAGCTGGGATTGTTCAGTCTGGAGAAGAGGAGGCTCAGGGGAGACACTGCACTCTACAACTTCCTGAAGGGAGGTTGTGATGAGGAGGGGTTTGGCCTCTTCTCCCAGGCTACAAACAGGACCCGAGGAAAAGGGCGCGAGTTGTACCAGAGGAGTTCAGGTTAGACACAAGGAAGAACTTTTTCTTTCAGAGTGGTACTGACACTGGAATGGCTGCCCAGGGAGGTGGTGGAGTCGCCGTTCCTGGCAGTGTTCAAGAGGCGCCTGGATGAGGAGCTACGAGATGTGGTTTAGTGCTTGTGGTAGCAATGGTAATGGGAAGATGGCTGGACTAGATGAACTTGCAGGTCATTTCCAACCTTGCAATTCTATGATTCTAGGATTCATTTAATTGCTAACTAGGGATACTTTGGTCAAATTTAATTTACAGGACAGAGGTAATACTGGAATGATGTTCAGACTGGATTCATATTCTGCCTTGCAAGATAATGTGCTCTAGAAACAGAGCAGCATTTATGCCCTTCAGCCACAAGAAGAAGGAAAAATATGCTCTAATTTTGTGTTTTGATTCTATTATGGAAGTATCATAATATCATATAGTATGGGTGTTTGCTTTTTTTTTTTCCTCAGCTAGCTATTATAACATCCCAATTTTTTTTTTAAAAAGCAAACAAAGAAATAGGAAAACAAAAACCCTTTCTACCAAAATAAATGTAGGTAAATAGAACTGTGGGGTTATTTCACATATCAAAATGGCCAGAATACAATCAGAAAGGGCAAATTCTGTCTCTATATTTTCTGTACCTGTGCCACACCTTTAACTCCAGTGTCATGGAGTGTATGGACTGATAGACTAGAACTCTCTAACTGCCTCTTTTAAAAAATACATCCGTTATTTGAACAGAGATTTCACATGCTGTAGTGACATGTTTGAAGCATGACGATAGTCATATAATAGCCATAATAGTCATATCTCTGTCTCATTCTTGATGTAAACTCTTTACTGCATTTGTGTTCTGTATATTTCTTCTTCAGTTAATTTAAACCTTAATCTGAAGTAGAATTCTTCAGAATTCTTCAAGTGTTTTTGAAGCCTATGTTCTATCAATGGACCATATAAATAATCATAGATGTGTCTATTTCAGAAGATGAATTTCAGGGCCTATTTTATCTTTATTTCTGTCTGCAGTCTTGTGCCTTATTCTGAGCCTTCAAGCAGAGGATATTGCCATGACATGCAGACAACAGTCAAAAGAGAACGTAAGAAGATTGCCTAAATTAAGATTGTTTGTACCAGCTTAATGTGGCTGTTGTTTGTAAATGTAATATGATACAGAGCTAAGCTGCAAAATGGAAAACTGTAATTTTCAGAGAACTTTTCTTACATTCACTGAACAGAATATCTTCTCCATTAATGAGCAAATAGTCAATATTTTGTTTCTTTCTTTTTGTTTACTTGGAGGTTTCATTGCACATTTACTATGCACCGTCCAAATCCTGCTGACTGGAGAATTAAAGTTCTGATTCAGAAAAAGCCTCTTGCTAGGTTCTTTATAGACACTTGCTTCACAGAAAAATATTTTGCCTCTGTAATATTCTTAAGAAAAGAAATTACATTATATACTATAGAAAGTTTGATGTAAATGATATTTGAAAACTTTCTATCAGTTTCTACAGTCTTGAACAATATTATACATGTTCTGAACTCCAGTAATGAAAGTAGGGATTCTACAGAGAGTAATGGCTCTACCAAGACAAAGTCAACACTGTTGCGGATTCAGTTACATTCATAGAACAAATGATTTAAGGATGCTGTAGAGTAGGGTTTACAAAGATATACAAACCAGTGTTATCACAAAATACATAGAGACAAAACATAAATCTGCAAAGGATTTTTATGAGACATTATCTGACTTTTGAGGATGTCTTTGCTATATAAAGAACTGTCTGAATTTCAGCTGGGATGGAACTGTTTTCTTCAAAGTATCTGGTACGATACTTATTAATTGGTTCTAGGAGAAAAACAATGTTTACAGTTACATACACCAATGTTTACAGTTGTGCTAAGCAGTGTTGCACAGAGCCATGTTGATTCTCATGAAAAGTCTCAAGTAGATGGAAGGGAACAGAATTTGGATGCCTGACTTAAACTGGCTAAAAGGATTTCTGTAACATATGACATCAAGTGGAAGGAGTTTTGAAGGGAGTGGGAGTTCTTTATCTCTTCTGCTGCTTTTTGGGCTAGCTGGACATCAGGAGGTGATGAGCAATTGATGGTGCAGTAGTTACATACATCCTTACACACACATATATATATATAACTATTATCCTTTTCCTTTTCTCTATCTTAGTAAATAGTTTTACCTCAACTCAGGAGTTCTACTTCTTTTTTCTGATTCTCTCCTCCATCCATCCTAATGGGAGGAGGAGAGTGGGCAAACGACTGTGTGGTGCTTAGCCATCTGCTGGATTAAAACACAAGAAGAATACATGCAAATGCTGAGTATATGTTTACATCCATATTACTACTATTTGAAAGAACAAACTGAAGAAAAAGTGATTATCATAATAAACCATCATTTTGACTTCATCCACATTGGTACTGAAAACTTCAACTAAACAAATATATTTCTCCTGCTTGAGCTAAACTCAGTGTAACTCAGTGGCATTACCATTAATATGGGCCAGTGCAAAAAGCAAAAGAAATGTCTGCCCCATTTGTTGACAGTTGAAAAGTAATGGGTTATGATCATTCTGGGCCCTGTAATGAAAAAAATAACCTTAGCAGACTACTTTGCCTACCTTGCATTCTCCTGGACTTTATTATCAAATTTGCAAACAGTTCCAGTCTTGATTTTGCTGTAACATTATCCAGATCATGATGCAGTGCCCAACACAATGTCACAGTTTTTTGTCAAGCCTATAACAATTACCCTTACACATCACCACTTTCTCTACTGTAACATTACAGAAATGGAATACAAAATGCAAAGTCATTTATGTTATATAACTTCAAATACCATTCAAAAAATTTAGTTTTAGCAAGAGTGTTTTATTCTATTTGTTTATTTCAGCTTCCAGATATATACAGGAGGTATTTACAATTGTGAGACCAAAGGTTTCTTATGTTATGTGGGAACACGTGCAGCCTTGAGAATTACAGTTAAAAGGTTCATGCAGTTCTCTGACAAGTCTGTCACTATTAAGACAAGGCAATGTCTAGAATTACAGTTTTACATCTTTTAACTCTGGGTTGGGGCAATCTCAGGTACAGATACAAGTTGGGCAGAGAATGGCTTGAGAGTAGCCCTGAGGAGAAGGATTCGAGGGTGTCAACTGATGAAGGATTCAACATGGGCTGGCAGTGTGCACTTGCAGCCCAGAAGGCCAACCATATCCAAGATGCATCAAGAGAAGCGTGATCAGCAGGTCAAGGGAGAGAACTCTGCCTGTCTGCTCTTGTGAGATTTTACCTGGAGTAATGCATCCAGTTCTGGAGCCCCCAACACAAGAAGGACATAGAGTTGTTGGAGAGGGTCCAGAGGAGGGCCGTGAAGATGATTGGGGGCTGGAGCACCTCCCCTATGAGGATAGGCTGAGAGAGGTGGGGCTCTTCAGCCCAGAGAGAAGCTCTGGCACTACTTTTTAGCAGTCTTCCAGTACCTGAAGGCGGCCTACAGAAAAGCTGGGGAGGGACACTTTATAAGGGCAGGTAGCAACAGGAGGGGGGGAAATGGTTTTAAACTGGAAGAGGGTAGATTTAGACTAGAAGTTAGGAAGAAATTATTTACTGTGAGAGTAGTGAGACAATGGAACAGGTTGCCCAGTGAGGTTGTGGATGCCCCTTTTCTGCAGTATTCAAGGCCAGGGTGGATGGAGCTTTGAACAACCTGGTCCAGAGGGATGTGTCCCTGCCTATAGCAGTGGGGTTGGAACTAGATGACTTAAAAACTCCCTTACAAACCAAACCATTCTATGATTCATTCCATTCTATGATTGCAACTTAAGTTGGAATCCTTCACTAGTATTTGTGAGACTGTCAAATGCAGTGTGCAAATATGGATAATCATTGGAAGAAGTTTCAAGGAATGTATGAATGCATCACATTTTCAAAACCAAAACAGATCTTGAGGGTAAAAATGTGGAATCTTCATTCAAAGTGTGAGTAAAACCTAGTTTGTGACAGCCGGTGATAACAATTGCAATTACTTACCTAACAAATAGGAAATACTGGTCTAAATGTAGATGTGTACCAAAGTAGATAGGCGTATGTAGATGGCCTACAACTTGGGTGAATACTCTGTTTCTTTTGATATATATATTTTTTTTAAAGAAACAGCAGTCTTGGATTTCACTCCACTTCTGTTACCCTTCTACTACTTCCTTACATATCTTCTTCCTTGTACTCGCAGCAAGCCAGCAATTACCTGTCTATTTAGGCATCCAGACTGTCTGTCCACTGCAATAGTTTCAAATATCATTTTCTCTGTAAAGACTAAAAGAAGAATAAATTCAGATAGCTGTAGTACAAGGAGAAAGTGGGAACACGTATGAGGAGGAATGGTCATTGTGCGTGACACAGTGCTAAACAGGAAAGAGCAATGACTAATGCTGCTTTTTGTGAACACAAAGAGGCTCATGGGAATGTCATCTTGAACACTTTCATCCTCCAAAAGTGACTTATCACTAATGAAAAAGTTTCTGTTGCAAAAGAACATGCTCTGAGGATGCTGTCAAAGGTCATTTGCCTTCAGCAAACACGCCTGTGGATCTGCATCCACTGCTGCAGTTCTTAAGTTTCAGACCTACACAGGGAACTTCTTCATCTGTTTTAAACTGGTTGTCTCAGTTTTATCATTAAAGAAACTTGTTCCTCATTCCTTGCAAGCTGCTGCCATCATTCAACTAGATTTTTGCCCATGACAATTTGTAGAAGGAAAAGGAGCATGGACAGACACAGTCCTGATTGATTTTAAATTGCACATGCTGTTATCTAGTAACAAAGTGGTCTGTTAAGGGTGATGTTTTGCTCTGTGGGACAGAGAACTGTGATGGGAAAGACAAAGTAGCAGAAATTGGAGTAGTGAGAAAATAAATTTCTCTCAAGATTCACATATCAGATTTCTTGCTTAAAATCTTCCCTCGGGTATCATAGCAGTACACTTGCACACATGAATCTTATGTTTTCTGATTTTTAAGATACTCTATTGTTCAAAGCTTCTGAATTGCATAAACTAATCTTACTCCTCAAAAAGGGAATTGAGAATCACTCAATGTTAAATGCCTACTCCTCTTACTTTCCTATATAAAGAAAAATACACCTCAAACTAGAAAAAAAAAACCATGAAGGCATTTTAAGTGAAGATGATTTAACTTTTGGAAAATGTAAGCTCAGTTAGATAGTACTGAACAAAGGAAAATGGCAAATCAGTCAAAGAAAGGCAAAACATATTTCATTTCATTTACAGAGATGAAAATATGCTTCACTGTAAAGTGAATGCAAGACAGTTTTGGAAATAAAACTATTTGTTTATTTCACATTTTGATTGTACAAATAAGGTGGTGATACTATGTCATTTTATTTCTAAGGACTTAGCATTTGAGTTTTGTAGAACATATCACATCTTTCCTAAAGCTGTTCCATTAGATCATGCTTTGATGACAGAACAAACTACTTTATACTTTGCAAACAAATTCAGAAATTATCTCACAAATTAGAACAAATTTAAAACTTCAGGAATCAAAACCTCTGTGCTTTCAGCACTTTCTCCTTCCCTACAAATGGCCATTATATTTAATGTCTGCGAGCACAGAATGTACATCAGAAAGAAGATCTTGGCTGATTTTGAGTTGGATACCTTTGTGCTGTTACAGAATATTCATGCAATCAACTGACCTTGAGGATTACCTTGCATGTAGTTTACCCTTCGTGTTGTTTGCATATAAAAACATTCTGTTGCCTTTAATGATGCAAAGGAAATTGGTCCCGTATGTTGGAAAGTTTTATTAGTGAGCAACTAACGGAGTAGTAGCTGCATTTTAAAGTGCTTGTGTCTACACATTAACTTGGGAAGCATCCCCCTGGTACTGTGTATTTAAACAAAACCAATGCTGGGGAAATAAAGCAGTAGATGAGACAGCCTATTTTGGTCCATGTGGGAATAATATGTGTCTTTAGGTATCAAATAAGCATATAAGAGAAAATACTGTAATGACTATGATGTTGATCTTCTGTGACAGAATGACTAAGCAAAGTTAAGGTCAAATCAGCATCTTTATTGAATGTGCCTTTCTTAAGATGTTAGGGCTTTCCTTAAATTTCAACTTGTGAAATTCTGTTTAATGATTCTTCTTATTTTTGTGACTTAAATGGAAATGTTTAAAAATTAAGCTATTAATTCCTGCTCTTATCTGCAACTTTTGAAAACCTCATTGCTTTGCTCTGCTCATTTCTGCAGTATTAAGTTCTGAAACTTAACTACAACAATCAATACATTAATAACCTCAGTAATGCCTGTGTGAGGAGTTCCTCTGGGCTCTATCTAAGTATTTTGAGGGGTTTAGATGATTATATAAGATTTAGTGGAGATTTTTCTTTAGTCTAAAGGATAACAGTCCAATTCATTATAAAGATATGAGAAGTTTAGCAGCTATTTACATAAAAGCCTGAAAGGCCCAAGATACAGTGTTTCTTTGATCTCAAAGTTTTAGGGTGATAATGAGTTAGTATTTTTAGACTTTGTGAGTAGGAATTTTTCTTTGCAGGAAGATCAAATAAAATACATATGTTTTGTATGTATGACTGCAATCTGTTAGTGTTCTTTCTGCATTGTATAAACATTGTATAAACACTACATTGTATCTTGGTTGAATACTAATAACACTTAAATTTAATTTTTAACATAAATTATATGTGTTTGAGTAAGAAATGCCAGATTTTAACTTCTGCTTCTAATATGCAAACATAAATGCTTATAATGTGCACTAATACACCCAAAGTCTTACTGAAATATCTATTTTCTCAATGTAATTGATATTAGGAGCAATACAATACAATACAATACTTGTAGGGGGACCCCTACAAGTGGTGTCCCCCAGGGGTCGGTACTGGGGCCCATCCTGTTTAGTATCTTCATTGACGACTTAGATGAAGGGACTGACTGTACCCTGAGTAAGCTTGCAGATGACACCAAGCTGGGAGGTGGTGTCGATCTGCCTGAAGGCAGGGAGGCCCTGCAGAGGGATCTAGATAAGCTGGATCGCTGGGCTGAGTGAATGGGATGAGGTTTAACAAGGCCAAGTGTCGGGTTCTGCACTTTGGCCACAACAACCCCATGCAGCGTCACAGGCTTGGGGATGAGTGGCTGGATGAGTGTGAAGAGGAAAGGGACCTGGGGGTGTTGGTTGATGCTCGGCTGAACATGAGCCGACAGTGTGCCCAGGTGGCCAAGAGGGCCAACGGCACCCTGGCCTGCATTAGAAATAGTGTGGCCAGCAGGAGTAGGGAGGTGATCATCCCCCTGTACTCAGCACTGGTGAGGCCGCACCTCGAGTATTGTGTTCAGTTTTGGGCTCCTCACTACAGGAAAGATGTTGAGGTCCTGGAGCGTGTTCAGAGAAGGGCAACGAAACTGGAGAGGGGTCTGGAGCACAAGTCTTATGAGGAGCGGCTGAGGGAGCTGGGATTGTTCAGTCTGGAGAAGAGGAGGCTCAGGGGAGACCTCATTGCACTCTACAACTTCCTGAAGGGAGGCTGTGGTGCAAAAGGGTCTGGCCTCTTCTCCCAGGCAAATAGTAGGACCCGAGGAAACGGCCAGTAGTTATACCAGAGGAGGTTTAGGTTGGATATTAGGAGAAACTTTTTCTCTCAAAGGGTGGTCAGGCACTGGAATGGCTGCCCAGGGAGGTGGTGGAGTCGCCGTCCCTGGTAGTGTTCAAGAGGCGCCTGGATGAGGAGCTACAAGAGATGGTTTAGTGCTTGTGGCACTGATAGGAATGGGAGGGTGGTTGGACTGGATGATCTTGCAGGTCGTTTCCAACCTTGTGATTCTGTGATTCTGTGATTTTAATGCCAAGCAGTGTGCATGAATGTTTGTGTGCTTGGTTTTGCAGTCCCAAAATATTCCTTGATATAAGCAAAATATTTTAAACAGATGAATATTATATATGTACTAACTTCAGCCATTAAAAATTATGTTATACTTCATTATTAGCCATTCAGAAGAATAGTGAGATGTAGATATGTAAAGTTCAGAGATTTTCATAGATAGCAAATTTTGATTCTGAGAGCTTAGTTTAGAAAATTATGCAATAAGTTGTTCCAGTATGATATCAATTAACTTTTTGAAGAGTCTACATTATGTGAAAATTGGCACATGTAGACAAATAAGCAAGTAATTTACTATAGAGTTAGTCTGATTTTTGTAATAGGAACTAACATTTTTTCTTTATATGCTTCCTTGAAAAGGCAAAAAAAAATTCGTAATTACTACAGGAAGCATCATTACATAAACCCTATAGCTGTTTCTGAGGCTACAAATGGATAAATCCATTGCAAATATTCAGAAGACTGTGTCCATTATTCAAATACTTGTGGACACTGTTGTACTTCATCCAAAATATTTTATAATTACATCTTTTATTCACAAATGCATAATAAAAATAGCAATGAAATAATAATGATGACATGTTGGAAAGACAATTTTTTCATAACTTCTTAAAATATGATGAATTCTTTATACAGGTTGCTCCAAATGTAATGCCTCCTATTTATTTGCATGGAAATTATGGCAGATACACAGAGCACAATAACACCATTTGATAGAGCAAATTCTCAGCTACAAAACTTAATTATTCAACATATTCACCACCATTAGCTATGCATTTTCATCAAATGAACAAAAGCCTGAATGCCATGTTCATAAAGGTCAGCACCATTGGAGGTGACTCAGTGTTGCTGTCAGCACTGCTGACACACACCATCCACTGCCTCACTGTGCTCACATCCACTGTTTGGTCTATGTAAGCATTCAGAAAGCATCGATGAATATCCGTGGGTGCAATCTTCTTCACATGGAGAAATTCAGTGACATGTCTTTGCTTCATACACTCTTCCACGTCAGAATCCAGTTTGCCAGACTGCCCCTCCACCACCATCTGTTGCACAGCAACAAAATATGATGGAATATTGGTGGAAAGGTTCAACCTCTATGGTCTACCACCAACATCCACCTCTGACATTGCAGGACAATTATGTTGCAGGACAACATAATAAAATAGGAGGCATTACTTTCAGAGTAGCCCTCCAGAAACTTCATCTATAAATCTAAAAGTATGATTTTCAGTTCCTGTAAGCTTGAAATTATATCAAGCAGCTTTGTTTGGCTTGTGCCTTTATGTAAGTCATACTCTTATTCTGCTGAGCCTGCTGCTCTGCTCTTGTGAGCCAGTGGGGCTCTCAAACACGTGGACCATGCACACAGCAGACATCAATAGCAAACACTGGACAAAAGCTATTTTGCAGGATAAGAGACTGGCTTCTGACAGACTCTGTGACCTATTAATATTTTATTTATGTTTTGTTTCTGAATCATTGTTTCCAGATGAAGCAAGAAAAAATATTTTGAAAAATAAACAAGGAGATGCTGCAGGTGTTTCAGCCTAAAGCAAGTTCTACCTTCTGACTGTTTTACCGTTGTTTTGTACTTATCTTGTATCTTTATCAGAATAAAAGCTACATAGAGGGCAGTAGCTCTTGTGGAAGTGTAGACATTACCTGCTTTTTTTGTTTGTTTTGTTTTGTTTTTCAAAGTTTGTTTAAAGGTCATAACCAGCAGTGCTGGGAACAGTTTCAAAGGAAGCTGTCAGCTGGGAAAGGTCATGAGGTGAGCAGTATATGTCTCTGCCATTTTCTGTGTTCATCTCAGTCTTACTTACATGGAAATGAGAAGAAAAAGAAAGATCTTCTATAGCATGAGTGATCCCAAATCATTTCAGGCAGGAGCAGAAGAAATTCAGCCATACAAAGATAGAATTTCAATAGATTTAACCACCTCAAAGTGGAACACAAGTTAAAAAACACATATTTTTGTTTTATAATGTTAGGATTTCTAACGCTATTTTGATTTCTGAAGAATCTCTTTAATTTTGCTATGTTTTACTATTAGTTTTCTCTTGACTTAGAATCTTGCAATCCGAAAATATTTTTATCCAAACATCACATTATAATGTCAACCTGTGGTTGAAAGTCACAGATCTCAAGGATCCCTTTCCTAGAAGGGTTTGAGGGAGCAGATGGACTTTTTTATTATGCACATGCAAAATAATGTGTACATCTAGGATAGTGAACACTCTGGTGACTGGTCTGCAGAGTACTATGAGATGTTGCCTCATGTTTCCCTCTCACCTACATTATGAGCTCTAAAATGCAACCTTAATAATGTGCTGAACCCAGACAGGTAGGCATAGTGGAACTTTTTTCACAAAGGGCAATAAGTGTCTTTGACAAGGAGATCAGTAAACTGGCATGATTGTTGGGTAACCTTATGTTTTTCAGACATCTGTAGATGCCTTTCACTTATAATTTCACATGTAATTTAATTTTTATATATTCTATAAATCACCTAAGGCCCAGTCCATTTCCATTCCTTTAAAAACACCTCAGTGATTTATTTAGGAAGTAGATCCTTCCCTTGGAAGAGAAAAGAATCATAAATATAATTTTAATCTGAGCAAATATCCACTTTGTCATCTGGTGTGAGCCAAGGGTGAAATTCACAAGAAATATATGCAGATAAATGAATTATAATTGAGTGCAAAACATATTTCTCAATACTACTTTCCTCTGATTTCTATACACATATATCTCTGAGCATGTCTGTATTAAAGAGTTATACCAACCTAATAAAATCTGTTATAGATCTGATCTAGATAAATCGGTAGAAATCTTCTAAATATGACATCACTTTAAATTTCTGTAGAATCAAATCCATTTAGCAACAATTAAACTACTTAGGTTGAACAAGTAAATAATCAAATTATACTAATCCATGGGCTGCAGGAGTTTATAAGGAGTTTATTTTGCATATATAATAATTATGTAGAAAAGTTAAGAAATTCTTTATATAATAAGCAAACTAGAGCTTGTTTAAACTTCAGTTTTTTACATGGGGAGGGTAAAAAAGGTTCCCCAAAGCTCAAACTTTGTCACTGAATTTGCATTTTTTTTGGTGCTTCGTAGGATTATACATATCCATATAAAATGACTCTCACCTGTAGTTTTAATTCCACTTTGGACAAGGGCAAAGAAGGTCCAGGTCAAGGCACTAGAGTAAGAGGTTGCTGATATTCTGGAAATGTGAAGGTAAAAAAGGAAGTGGTGACCTTGTTCTCTTTATCACAGTAACTTGACATGTTTGACCCTGGTATTTTGGGATCAAACAAAAGAAAAATCTGTGTGCCTTAAATTCACAGTATATATACATACATGTATATGTAACTTTATATATATAATACATATATGTATACAAACAAAAAATGTATTATATATATAAAGTTATATACTTATGCATAACTTTATATAACAGAAGTCCCACAGAAGCATTAGAATTATTGAGGAATTAGGGAAAAATTATGAGATTCAGCTAAGTTTTGAATGTGTGAAGTGCAAGTCCATGATCAACAATCTGAAATAAATCACAGATCATATTCTATTGCAAATTACAAGCAAATCATCTGCTTCAAGCATAATTGAAAGTATTTCTTCTTCCTCAAAAGGAAACCTTGTGTTTGTACATTTGACTTAGCATCATATTGCCTAGAAGAAAATCTTACTCTTCAAGAAACTGAGGAACAAGAAAAAAAATTCACTGTAAATCACTCAAAGACTTAAATCCACATACAAGAATGATAGACTTGACCTTCTATTTTCTATTGAGGAAATACAACAATCTGTAAATCATCCAAGCTCTCTACTGAGAAGTGTTACCAAATTACTGTCACATGTTTTCCAGTCCTGGATGTGCCCAATATGTAGGGAATATATAAGCAAGTAAAGCCGTTTGTTTTCCAATCCACTCCACTTTTGTGGACTGGTTTACATCAGGAAACCTTCAGGCTCGTATGCCCCTCAAACAGGTTTCCTTTGTTTGGGTACACCACTTCCCAGAGACTGGTTTGAATTCTCACAAAAAGCAAAATTAATTCTTTGATAGTCTGCTAAACATTTATCAGTTTGGCACGCATGAAGTCAAAAGTCAGCATGTGAAACAATTCTCTAAAGTTAATTCTTGTCAAAGGCAAGACAAAGACACCAAAATCAAACCTGTTTATGCCTTAATCTGGTCAGATTTCACAGTGCATTAACACAAATGACACTCTTCTGAGAGATACAGATCAAATTTCATATTAAGAATGGCTTATTTCCACATAATCCCACAGTCATGACACAATGTGCCTGGTAATCACCTTTTTTTTTTCTTAGTATACATCTTAATATACAGATAAATATAACAAAATTGAGGACTTTTGTTCTCTGTAATATCTTTGCGGTTTCATGTCTTCATAGACTTTTTTTCTTGTTTCAAAATAATGATGTTTAAAAGTCTGGACTGACCTCAGTGAAAAAGATTAAGTAAAAAGATAAAGAAAGACAGAAATCTGGCAGACCTTGTAATTCCTCTAGTAGTTAAGACAAACCTCTGCAATCAGTTTCTTGAGAGGTGAAAATCACTTTTTTAAGAAGAAGTCAAAGCATTTAGTGTTTAGGATTATTCACTTAAAAACTTTAAGGTAGACATTTTTTTTCTTTCAGTAATTTGCATCAAAAGATATTGCCATCTGTCCTGTCCAGAGGCTATATTCTTTTTGTACTTATAGAATGTGCTTAATCTACATCGAGATTAATATTATGCATGCCTAATTCTAAGGCCTTTCATTGACTTTCTCACTGACTGATTTACCAAGCTAGATTATCTTCTCTGGAAAATTGATTTTTGACACTGCTAAACTTTGTCAATGCAGATAATTGCAGAAGCTAGACTCCCTTTTAAGATATAAACTCGAACTTCCTCTTCGAAGGAAGAAATAATTCATCAAGGATTTATGCTAAACTACTGCTGTTTCTACACTTCGGAATATTGCACTGAAAAGGATAATGAAATTTTAAAGAAATGCCATTCAGGTCTTATATAAAGATATGGTTCAGATGTGTTTCAATCATTAGAAAAGGACAGTTTCTGAACATTTTTACACCTCTTTTTTTTCCCCTCCAAACTATCTTCTCATTCAGTTTTGCTGTTTTTGACAGTTGCATCAATAGCACAGAGTCAAATCAGAAAAGGCTTTGCAAGATTCTGAGAGTAGAAAAATAACTAAAATTATTGAAAATTCTGAACATTAATTTGTAGAAGAAGGCTTTGATACAGTAGGAAAGTAACTGCCATGCTGATTTTACCAGAGTGGTGAGCAGTGTAAAGTAGAAAAGTACTGAAGAATTTATGCAGTTTTTGAGTTCCTTGATTTCCCATACTAAAAAACTGTGGTGTGGCTTCTATATGGAATGAAGTAGAGGACTTACAATGACTTGTTTAAACAGTGTGACAATACTAAAACATCTTTCTGATTCTTTTGTGGGATAAAGTCTAAAGAGGGAATTATGTTAATGATAAGAAAATCCTGAAATCATTTTTGCTATTTCAAATTGATAGAAAATGCTAACATAAAAATAAGATATAGCATTTAAACTTTGTTATAATAATATAAACCACACAGATTTTTAGTATAATTTTTACAGGAATGGAGCAAGAGGTAAATGTCTGGTTCTTTAGAGCTTAGATGCTTTAGCGCCTTAAGTGCTTTAGTACTTAGCTTTACATGTAATTTTTAGTTGTTACAGAAAGTAGCATGTTTTAATGTTACTTCACTAAAAGAAGTTCTAAGCAAAGTTGTGAAAAGGAGCGCTCCGAGTATAAGGCAATCTTGGTGAGGCTGTTAATGAAGCACAGAAAGAAATCTCTGCCAGATTAAAATGTAGAATCAAGGACCTTTTCTTGGAGATAAGGACCCGATTTATCAGATATCAAGGAAAAAGTAATAAAGAATTGCACCTTCTGAAACATTTCTGTCAGTGTTATGTTGTGATTTTTGTTGTTTTCATGTGGGTTTTCATTCAATAGTTCAATTATTAACTCACGAATCTGTGATAGATCTGCTCATCCCACACTGATTCAGATTTCTGTGTCATGACTTCACAAGTCTGGAAAAAATAAGGCATGGCTATGTATTTTGTACAGAACTCCCTTTTGAACTTGTTTTGTCCTTTTGCATTAAGGAGTGTATGAGAGATATTAGGTGTAGACAGCTGGTTTGAAGTTTTTATTAAGACACAAGACCAATTCTGACCTGTGTCTCAATGAGAGGTGTGCTGGACTGTGAACATAGAGAAACAAAATTTATGGTAATTTAAGAGCTATAATCAGGACTCTGCAAAGCAAGATATACTTTTCTAGAAGCAATTGCTGTTTCATTTGTCTATATTTAAAAAACCGAATAGAAAGCAGCTATGATTACAATTATGTAATTACAAGTTCAAATATATATATATATATTTTTTTTTTAAATTAAAAAATCTTCAAACAGGTAAAATATCTCAGAAGTTACACAAATATATTTTAATATCATATTATGAGGTGATATTTTTTGTATTCTGTTGTTAAGAATAGATACATAGATGTGCATGGATAAGATTTTTTCTATTACATTTCAATAACTGATTAGAGTTACACTATGATGGGTTGTAAGTCTTCCCTGTGAGTTTCATAAAATGCCCATGAAATTCCCAGTCTCAATTAGTTATTTAAAAATATATATATATATGTATGTTTTAATCCATATTTTAACTTCAAAAAAAATGAAGATTTTTTAGTAGTAAAGAAGACTGACCTGTTGGGGAAATGTATGCTCAACATACATCTTTTCCAATGATCTCCTTTCAAACAATTTACCAACCAGGAATTGTTCAAATAAATTATTTGAATAATAATTTCAAATACTGCATAAGTTAGAGAAAAATCAAGCTCTTCATAGAAAATTCATGCACAGAAGAGAACAAAATTTATCAGATAAATTGCTATCTACTAATTAAATGCTCAGTTCAAGCCCTAAGTAATATGAAGCTTTGTAACCCAAGTTCTGAGCAGTGAAGTTGAAAATAACTTGTGAGTCAAATACTTATTTGAGTATTTACTTAAATTCTCTGTCACTTGAAGCTGGAAATAAGTTATGTTCTATTTCTGGAGTGCTTACAAACAAATGCGTTTTGGGAAACCTAATAATAGATTAACAAGCTCATCCAAACTCTTCCCTATTTCAGTGTTCTTTTTCTGTCAAGACACTAATTTTTCTTGAATTATCTTTTTTTGGGCCATCTCTTCCTCCATGTTCATTTTCTGTAATTTCATTTCTTATTCTGAACTACATGTAGTTAGTGGAAAATAGTACCTTGGGTTGAAATTGTTGTCAGGGTTAGATTTTACATGCCTAGATTAATCTTATCATCTCATTCTGTATTCAGTATTGGTATATTCAAATTAGAACTTTTTCTTGATTTATCTGTTATTTGTTTTGTATCTGAACCATGTTACATGAGTTTTTCTGAAGAAGTGTAATTTAGAGATAGGAAGCTATAAGCGTTGGGAGGCAAAAGCACAAAGATATAAGAAGGTAGGTTTAGTTACTCAGTAGATGTGAAATGGTATTTCACATTGAGGAAAATCTGAAAAATTTAAATGTATCCTGATATTGTAAGAAGCAGCAAAAATCTCATTTTGGTTGGAAGGGACCTTGGCAGGTCTGTTATCATAGAATTATAAAATCATTAAAGTTTGAAAAGACTTTTAAGATCATCTAGCTCAATCATCAACCTCTCACTACCATGCCCACTAATGCATGACCATCAGTGCTACATATACACATTTCTTGAAAACCTCCAGAAATAGAGACCCTACCACCTCCCTGTGCAGCTTGTTCCAATGCCTTTCCACTCTGTGAATACATTTTTCCTGATATCCAACCTGAATGTTCCCTGTCTCATCCACTAGTCAGGTCACCTGGTCATAGAAGGAGATGAGATGAGGTTGGTCAGGCAGGACCTGCCTTTCATGAACCCATACTGACTAGACCTTATCTCCTGATTGTCCTGCACATGTCCTGGAATTGCACAAGAGATGTTCTGCTACACTACTGTCCCTAGTACAGATGTCAGTCTGACAGGCTTGTAGTTCTCTGGATAATCCTTCTGACCTGTCTTGTAGAAGGGTGTCATATGGGCAAGTCTCCAATGGTCTGGGACCTCCTCTGTTTAACTGGAATGCTGATATATGATGGAAAGCAGCTTGTCAATCACTTCCACCAGTTCCTTCAGTGACCTGAGGTGGATCCCATCTAGCCCTATGGACTTATTATCCATCCAAATGCTCAGGCTTTGAAGTCAGACCAGACAATCCAGGTTATTTCCAATTGGGTCTAGAAAATCTCCAGGGGTGGAGAGACTGTACAATTCCCCGGACTGTCTGATTGTCCTCAGAAGTTTTGGCAGTAGTTTCTCCCAGGGATAATGCTTTAGTTTTACTTTGAAAAAAATTTTGGGACACTACATGAATACCTAGAGTATATCAATATACCTTGGTACACCTACCAAGAAATTATGGCACATTTAGGGCCATTAAAGAGAGAAAACATGAAGATTTTTCTTATTCACTTCATCTGGATTAATCACTACTCCAAGATAAAATATTCATGTGATTTACACTCCATTCACTGCCTATGCTCAACTGTATTACTACCATTGTTAATTCATATAATGGATTTTTCACAAAGTCTAAGGGTGAACTGCAGTCTAGGTAAATAAAATTCTCAATGTGACAAAGAATTGGATAGATCTGTTTACTATAGTGATACAGCAGTAGGCTGACATACATAAGAGGCTCCAATGAATCTATGGCCCAAGTGCTTGAAAGCCAAAAGACATTCAAAGGGCTAAATTTGCACAAATACTCCTGTTATTGAAAGCAGTTAAACATCTAATTTTCTTCTACTCTGTGCTTGCAACAGTTGCTAGATTTGAATGGACTTATGCCTTTCCACATCTGATCACAGGACTTGTCTTTTCTGCACTTATCTTTTCCTTCAGTAAAATTTTGGAGAGTATGGGTTTCACTATCTCTCTCCATGAAGTAAAACAGCTCCCAGCAGCAAGGCAGTAAAAAAAAATATTAAGAAACCAATTATAGTTCCCTTACTGGTTATTGTTTTTTAACTTCCTTTTTAATGCTTATCTTCTCTATCTAGATGCTTTTTTTCTTATCTCTAGCTGCCCGTTCAGCAGCTGTTCACATTCTAACTGTCACTTTCTATTCACTTTTTGATGAGAAGCTTAATTCTGAACATTCACCAATTCCATCCACGTGTTTACATAATATCTTGCTACTAATTAAACTCTCCTCTCTTGGACTCTGCACTTTGACAGAGTTTCTTATTTTCAGTTCCCCCTTGGTTCTCTCTTCTGCCATTCCCTGTCTTGGCTGTATGCCTGGAATGTATTTTCTGCTCAGATAGAAACTATCTCCAAACACCCTGATATACTTTGGGACAGGATTTGAACTCTCCATTTTCTACCAATTAAAATCAGTATGACATATGCTCACACATGCCCATAGCTTCACAGCCCACTCATTGACTTTGCAGCTTTGTCCTCTTGTCATCTTTATGGTGGTCTTAAGTTTATAACTAAACTTGTGAATTATGTGAAAAATGCTTTTAGTCCTCTATAGAACCTAAATAATTTGAAAATTCATTGTGGTGCGCAATATCTTAAAACAAAATACAGAAGCATTTTAAAGCAGTTTGAAAGAACTTGTAAAAGATATAAGATCTAAGAACACTGATTATGACACTTGAGAGGATAGAGAAGAAGCAGCTGTTTTCTGCGATAGACTGTAAAGAGGTTCATGAAGATAGTTTGGAACGGATATCACTTGGCTTGTGAATTTGGTAGATATTTTACCTACCCATTCTGTGATTAGAAATGACTCAGCACTCCCACTAGTCAATTAAAAGAACACTCCTAGTTTTTCACTGCATGTGCTGTTTTGCTCATTTAGATGTCAGGAGAACAACTGGGTTTGCAACCCCAGAAAGGAATAGCTCAGGATGTTGGGAAACCACTACAATGATGCTTTCATTCTGCCATGCTTCTATTTGCTTCTTCCTGGTACAGTTCTCTGCATCTTTCCCTTCAGAAGACATGTTTTGCATATGGCTTTTAGTGGAAACTGTGTCCTATGAAAGCAGATTGGACCTGAATCTCTTGTAGTACTGAAAGTACAGTACCCATTACAGTTAGAGTGCCATAGCACACAACCTTCTCGTTAACTTTGGATGTTAAAATTATTTTTACTTGCACCATACGCTCTTGAATACATTTTCAGGATTTGAATATTTAAAGAGCACTTCCACTGTGACACATTAATATACTCTGAAATAGAACCTCATATAAATTTCATTAACTCTTGTCAAAATTTTATCAACAATTATCTATTCTTTGCTGTATGAGAAAGAGGAGACGTGTGTATAAACTTTTACTCTAATGCTGTACTTTTACACAATCATATAAATTGTTCTTCAGGTGTCCATGGATTCACAGTAAAGACCTAAGAGTAAATTAGTGCAATCATCATTTAATTAATCTTAATACAAAGATGTATTTAAGTATTGAAACTCTTCTCAGTGAACAACAGTTAAATATTGCAGCCTTAATTCTCTTTTATTCTCTAGTGTCAGATTGTACTTAACATTTGTCTTATGCAAAACTGAACAAAAAATATCTTATGTAAACTTAAACAAAATCTGTTTCTAGATCCTGTTCTGTAGACTTGGCCTTACTCAAATCATACTGACCTATCCTGAAGCGGTACAGGTAATATGTGCCTTAAAGTTGTAATAGTTGTGGCAAGAAGAAGAATCAGAAATGAAAAAAAAATCTCAAATTCTATAGTAAGAACACTTCTGATAGTTTTGTAATAAGCTCTAAGAGCAATTGCTGCCTCTCTACTTTTGTGGAAGAGTATAACATTCAAAACAGCAATTGATAGTAAGACTATTGGAGTAGAAAAGAGTTTATACTGCTCTAAGAGAAAGTCTAGACTGCATGCCTGGAAGCAAAAACAAATGAGAGATATTACCATAAAGACATATTATCTCCTCCTCTGAAATTAAAACCTTAGTGGAAAATTCTTAGATTATAAGTCTCTAGATTTATCTTTCCCCATTTATATCATATGTTCTTCAGCTTTGCTGATACAGTAAATGTAAACGAACCATCATTTTGTTAAAAGATGGTGTGTTCTCTGGAGAGTCAAGAGAGAGCAAATACATCTAAAATTAATTTTAAAAACAGGCACATTATTCTTC
Source organism: Tetrao urogallus (assembly GCF_951394365.1). NCBI lineage: Eukaryota > Metazoa > Chordata > Aves > Galliformes > Phasianidae > Tetrao > Tetrao urogallus. The sequence continues at coordinate 177,519,519 of NC_136813.1, forward strand.
TGAAAATGACTGCCTAATACAATATCATTGTCTTCTAAGACAAAAGCCTAAGCGAACCCTTTACTCAGCACTGATGAAGTTGCAACTCAATTACTGTGTTCCCTTTTGGGCCCCTCACTACAACAAAGACACTGAGGTACTGGAAAGTGTCCAGAGAAGGATAAGGAAGGTGATGAGGGGTCTGGAGCACAGGTCTGATGGGGAGCGGCTGAGGGTACTAGGATTGTTCAGTCTGGAGAAGAGAAGGCTGAAGGGAGATCTTTTTGTTCTCTACAACTGCCCAAAATGAGGTTGCAGTGACATGGAGTCAGTCTTTTCTCACAGGTAATACTAGTAATAGAGTGAGAGGTAGTGGACTCAAATGAGCAAAATTCAGGTTAAATATTAGGAAAATTTTTTCTCAGAAAAAGTGGTGAGTTATTGGAACAGACTGCGCAGGGACATAGTGGTGTCAGTGTTCCTGGAGGTATTCAAGAAATTTGTAGATGTGGCACTGAGGGATGTGCTTTGGTGGGCATGGTGGTGATGGATTGATGACTGGACTAGATGATAATAGTGATCTTTTCAGCTTTAATGATTTTATGATTCTATGAAGGAACTAGCAAATATTCTGATTCTTCCTTATTAAGGATATTAAGAATAACAGCAGAGTTTGCAGCTGGTGCCAATGCCCCCAGATAGGATTTTAAGGTCCTGAGAGAAGTGAGCAAAATGAATAGTAGAATCATAAATGTGGCCTTCAGGAGAATCAGTTTCAGCTTCTGCAGTTTTTCAAGACCTCATTGGGTGCTGCTCTGAAGGACAAACATGCTCGGGAGAGCTGGTTGGTATTCAAAGAAAGACTCCTCAAAGTACAAGAATAATCAGCTTTGATGTACAGAAAGTAAATCAGCCATGCAAGAAGGCCATTACTGATGAAAAGGGAAGGCAAAGTTCAGGCAAATCCAAATCTAGGGAGATAGTGAAAAACCATTAAAAAGCTTCTAAAAGTACCTTACCTACAAAAGGCAAGTTAGGAAAAATGTAGGCCTGAAGCTTCATGAGGCAGAGGAAGTGGAAAACAATCTTCCACCCCCCCCCCCCCCCTCATTTTTAACAGTTAAGTCCTGACCTTAGTCATCTCAGGATCACAAACTGGCAGTAAAAAGGATCTATCTCCCACTGTAGCTGATAAAACAATTAAAGAACAGTTAGCTAAACTGAATATATTACATGGCCACGGGATGAGAAAAGAAGCATCTGATTCTTCTGAGGATGCCAACAGATATTACAAGGTTGTGCTTTGTCACATTAAAAAATCACAACAATCAATACAGGTTCATGATGACTGGTAAAAAGCAAACATCACATTCTGAAGAGTGTGATTAATTGCCACTACTGAGCACTCACTAGTTAACATCCCGAGTACTGTGTTCAGCGTTGCATTCTTCAATACAGAAAAATTAATAATTTACTGGTATGAGCTCAACAGTGAGCTACCAAGAAGGTTAGAAGGATAGGACACAGCGTTAGGAGAAAAGCTGTGGAAATTGGATTTCTTCCATCCTAAAATTGGAAGGTGAAGGGGAAATCTCATTGCTATCTACAACTATATGCTTATAGGATATGAAGAAGAGCAGGCCAGATTCTTCTTGGATGTTCACGATCATTACGTAAGAGCTACCAGAAAAAACGTTGCAGCAAGAGAAAATCCAATTTGATATTAGGAAAATGTCTGCACAATCAGAATATTCAATTAAAATATCCAGAAAAATGTTGTGAATATCTTGTAAGGTATTCAGAATGTGAACAGAGAAGATGCTGATAAACTTGATCTAAATAAACTTGTTCTGACCTGCTGTTTGGACCAGATGACCTCCTGAGATTGCCAGCAGTTAAGTAATTTTGTTGCTTTTATATTCTGCGTTCCCAAAGATAGTAGCAACTGGAGCATGTCTGGGTGAAAAACGGTAGAACAGCAACCTTGAAGATGCTCTTAAGAGAATCTCTTCAATAAATATGAAGGGGAGTCAGAAAGAAAATAAAAGTTCAGTGCATCTTTCTCCAAAGAGATGTTACGTAGCTTATGTGAGATTTTTAGCATTGAGCCTCAAGGGTACGCCTCAAGTACGCCTCAAGTAGTACAGGCCTTATCTATTAATTACAGGGAGAGAAGTTCTCCACTATTCAAATCTTTCATAAAAGTACCCTTCAAAAACATAATATTTCTGTAGCTAAATCACAATACTGCAAGTCAGCTGTTATTACATAAGAAGACAGCTATGAAATAGCTATTGAATAGGCTACTGGCTTATCAGAAAAGGTGGGTTAATTATGAATAGCATTGCAAATGCTGTAATTCTACATTATACAGATTTGCTCTCAATAAATAGTGGGTTACGTCAAATTTTTAAATCAGAAACCTATTTTACCACATACTTTCATTAAGTTCAGACATGCTATACAGGAATCAGTATACATCGAGTGCAAGGCTAATAGGTCTAGTTTGTATTTCTACCTACAATACCACCTTGGGCTAATTTTGGAGTGGCTTTTGTATTGCTTTTAGAGAGAAACCCACATGTACTCAGTACTACATGGGTGTATTCATTTCCCATCACATGCTTCCAGATATTGTGGCTACATTCATTAGGGTAGCACTAGTTAGAAAAGGTTAGTGAAGTCCTTCTTTAAGTACCATGATACTTTTTCTCTAAGACATTTGGTCACTTCAGTGGAATATTTATGCAGGTTGCTGATGTGATAGGGATCCCAGAGATACCTAAAAGTTTCAAAGTGCTTTAAGAACTATTTTGATAGCTACAAGTTAGATCTCCTCTCTGAGAAGTGAGAAACAGAACTGATGGTGCACTGCACAAAGTCCACTTTACAGCATTTAATTTCCCTGTGCAAATGAACCCTCCATTTCTCCTTAATTTCCCTCAACTCCTTGTAGCCTGCAGATGAACGACACAAGCAACAAAAAGACATTCCATATTAAGAAACACACCTAATTCCCCACTGTCAGTAAGAAAAAAATATCACCCTTATTTTAAGACAAGATGGAACAGAAGATAATGTTGCTCAAACAAGACTATAGCACTTGTATTCAATTTAAAAGTTTTAGCAAATTACACTTGTCAAGGAGCATAAATCTCTCTTTTGGCAACCATGCTAATTAATAAATTGGTTTATTATACCCTTAAGGAAACAAAAAACATTTAATAAAGCAAACCAAGTGTTTGTTCCTCAAGTTACATTAATGTGCACACTACTGTAAAGGTAGAGGACAAAGATAAGTAGGAGTAAAGAATTTGTGATGCTTGACATTTTTTGTTTTAAAACTCTATTTTCAAATTTGCAGTATTTTAACTATTTGGTTGTAATTCTCCAGACTATCCTGCAGACTACATCATGCACAAAACAACATTTCAGGAAATTTCACCTGATACAGTCTAATAGGAGAAAAAAAAGAAATGACATGTCTTAGAAATCATAGGATATAATTTTTAATTGATGTTTTTTTGCTTCTTATTTATTTATAACAGCAGATAAGGCTTGTAGGAGAACAATTAGGTCATAACTACTGGTGACTGAGCACCTGGTGAAGGGGTGTGTTTGGCCCAGGGAGCACAGGCAAACTTTTTGCACCTATGCTCCTCAGATGACCAGAAAGGATGGACCCAAGGTGGAGCAATCCTGGGCTCATATACATGCCAGCCACTGAAGAGACAGCATCCCTTAGACATATGTTGTTTTTTATGAAGAAATGTTGTATAGCTGGAGATTCCTTTCATTGTTTGGGTGATTTTCTGTATATGACTCCTGTCCTATCTGTGAATACTTTGCTTGATGTTGTCAAGATCCTGCCAGAAACAATTTTGTTTGTTCATGAGCCGAACAAAGCTGAGGAGCAGTTATGCTGTGTGGGTTTATTTCTGAAAACAGATTAGCTTGCCCACCCAAGTGTTTATTGATGTCTTTCTGTCAATGTGGAAATAAACAACAAGAAAAAATGAGTAAAGAAAATATAGTGGAGTAATGGGGATAGGTAATTAAAATTCAGAGGATTAAGAAGAAGTTTGTGTTCTAATGGGGAAGTAGAATATAGGCAGCAGCCAAAGCAGCAGCATCTGAATTACAGAATGCCAATTATTACCTTGTCTTCCATAAACAATGAAGAACTGATACAGTTTTAAATCTGAGTTTTGAAAACATGTTATTCTAGGGAAGTTTCTTGGCTTCTCAAGTGAAAATTGTAACAGGAAGTTATTAACGTAGGTTGCCTGTGTTATAGTTTACCCATGTAATACAGATACACTGGAAATAATTCTCAACACCTTGGGAGTTATCAGACTGCAATGCCTGTAAGCACAATCCCTGCTAATCAGGGTAGAACTTGAAAAAGTAATTTAGAAGCGAATAGCTTTGTAACTCGCTGCTGTACATCTATGCTTATTTTTAAAAACAGTGGACGAACTTTGTACTTAATAGCTGCCATATATATGTGTACATATATACACACAAACAGACATGCACAGACACATATCATAGAATCATAGAATCATAGAATCATAGAATCACTAAGGTTGGAAAAGACCTAAAAGATCACCCAGTCCAACCGTTCACCTATTCCCAATAGCTCCTACTAAACCATGTCCCTCAACGCAACATCCAGTCTTTCCTTGAACACCCCCAGGGTCGGTGATTCCACCACCTCCCTGGGCAGTCCATTCCAGTGCCTGACCACCCTTTCTGAAAAGTAATACTTCCTCATGTCCAGCCTGAATTTCCCCTGGCGTAGCTTGAAACCATTCCCCCTGGTCCTATCACTAATGACACGAGAGAAGAGGCCGACCCCCAGCTCACTACAACCTCCCTTCAGGAAGTTATAGAGAGCAATGAGGTCTCCCCTGAGCCTCCTCTTCTCCAGGCTGAACATTCCCAGCTCCTTCAGCCTCTCCTCATATGGCCTGTGTTCCAGACCCCTCACCAGCTTCGTTGCCCTTCTTTGAACACGCTCCAGGGCCTCAATATCTTTCTTGCAGTGAGGGGCCATATCAGTTTGATATTATTGTTGATTGATATGATAGTTTGATTTTATTAAAACTTTATGGGAACTAAAAGTAGGTTTGTGCAAGAAGTACTCGCATGACAACAGCCAAATATACAATAACTGTCCTACATTGATTATATACACTTTGTTTTATATCTATGTATGTATGTATAAAAACTCATTGTCAGTGGTTTTGGGTCATTTTGGTCCAATTCTGTGACAAATGGGATGGAGGGACCACCACCCTGGGGGAAGGGTTGAGGACAGGGGTAAGGTAGAGAGACAGGCCTAAAAGCAAAACAGTGGCAGTGAGATAAGGGAGGAAACTAACCTACTAAATATGTTAGCAGAATGCGTGATAACACAATATAATCATTGGAATTGAAGCTAATGAATAAAATAAAATGAGTGCGAAAACTGACGGCCTTTCTTTAATGCTGAAGGCAAGATGGCTGTGGAACACTCTGCAGAGATAAGCAGAAAAAGAAGGGGTAATCTTGTGACTTCCAAGCAGTTTTATCTTTCCCTCGAAAAGAAAAATGGGGACAGAACTGTGAAGTCTTCTGGGGTATTTATTTCTTCTCTCCTGAGAACCAGGTACCCAGAAATATCAACCCACAGAACTGGAGCATTAACTCCTTAAAGCGCAGTGCACTACATGATGTTATTATGTGGAATACCAATAACAAAAAACATAAAGCCATGGCACTCATAAATAATCTTAGCAACTTTTAGGTAGAGAACTCTAGAAATTTTGCTTTAGGACAAAATGAACTATGATTTTTTCAGAATTAATACAACGAAGAAAATGCTTGTATTTTGGAAAGAACTCAAACCTGTTCCCTGTGGCAGCTAGTCACTATGTATAGGTGCAAAACAAGCTTCTTATGAGGACACCAAATATTTTCACTTTATCTACAGGTAAAGATCGTCTAAAGGAAGCTCTACAAATGTTTCAGACTTCTTTTTATACTGACTTTAAGTATCATGAGAAGCATCTTTTAAAGGATGGTAATTCATTTTCTTGTAAGTAAAGGCTTACTTTGCAGGTATTCCTTCTTTCAATTTGTACTTTTAAATAATTCAGAGAACCTCAAAACAGTCAATGAATCATAGAATATCTCAGGTAGGAAGAAAACCACAAGGATCCCAGAATCCAACTCCTGGCTCCACTTAGAACCACTCAAATTTATAACCCTATGTCTGAGAGCATAGTCCAAACATTTTTTAGGCTTCAGCAGCTTGAGGACATGACAACTGTCCTGTTCCAGTGCCTGATCACCCTTTGGTCCAGAACCTTTTCTTGATATCCAACCTGACCCTCCCCTGACACAGGCATTCCCTTGGATCCTATCATTGTCACGGGAGTGCAGAAATCAACACTGCCCCTCTGCTCTCATGCTGCAAGACACCATGAGGCCTCCTCTGAGCATTTCTGTGCTGAAGTAAGACTCTTCAAATCCATTTATCGGCATGGGTATTCTACAGAAAAGGAGGCTTAAATTTGGAAATAGGCAAAGCTTCTGTTTTAAGATAATGGATTTAAAGTCTTAAAATATGAGAATATAATTAATCCAGAACTTGCAAGCTTATCTGTATTATATTCTGTTTTGGAACTTAATCAAGATGTATTATGTCAAACACTGAAATGGAATAATGGTTTCCTTTGCCAAATACACCGTAAGTGCCATTATTTTCACTTATTTTCAAATCAGTAAGAAATTGAATATATAGTCTCCCAGTATTACTGTTGTAGTATAACAGTGCTAAACTACTGTATTATTTCAGAAGCTTTGGTTGACTGGAAGAAACTTTTCAAAGAATTACACTTGGTCAATAACCAAAGCATTTATTTTTTTATTTTCATTTTATTTTTATTGTATTTTTTATTGTTTGAGACCGCTTTGCACTTTATTAGCTAATGCTATATTTCCATGATGAATGTCTGTTAACATTGAGCTTCACATTTCCTAAGCAACTGTAACCAGCTGAAATTTTTCAAAATCTTCTTCCTACTTGCTTGATGTTTTCCAGTGAAAAGCTTGTTTTTTATCATAAAGAACAAGACTTTGGATGTTGCTGCTTGATTACACTGATTACTGAGTTGCAAAAGAGTTGGGATAGGTATACTGAAAATATTTTCAGTTTTAGTTGTTATTAGTATGTGCCGACTCTAATATAACTCTCAGTGCAAACTCAAAAACACCTGTGATGTTTTTCCAGTTTAATGAAGAATTGAAAGGTACTTTGCAGAACTGGAATAATAATTTATTTAGTAGAGTCACCATTACCAAAAAAGATCTGCAGTTTGCCATCAGGTTCTGATCAGTATCATCAGTTTTGGATCCTTACTTTACTTCCCCCAAAGAGAGCAGAAAGCTGGAAATACATTTCCCACTATCCAAACCACAGCTCTGTTCCTTAGTCCATAAAAGGACAGACACATCTCAATTTCTTTGAAAGACTGATTTATATTTTTCATATTGCAATTAGAAGATGTGGATTTTTATCCAGCATGAACAAAAGCTGAGTTCTGCTGTAGTCATAGCACTGAGTAAAGTGAAGAAAATCTAATTTTTTTATCAAATGAAAGCGCATACTTTGTCTAGAAATAAAATGTATCCATGTTCTCTAACCTTTTTTCTCAACTTCTAAAATCTTTTTGTGCATATACAGTTAATTCATATATATATAGTTAATTTTAAGTTTTTATACAAATTATTTTCCAGGATTGTGAGAAAACTTTAAATATTCTAAGACAAAATATACATAGACATAGTATAGACATCTTACATTTTGTTTAATACCTAAAATAACACAGAGATGCTAGCTGATCTTTTCATTTTACTTGAAAGATTTATCAATTGGTTATCAAATGCTTTTTACATTGTTAAAACTTTAAAAACATTAGAGAAAATAATAATTAAAAAAAAACCTGTGTAAATATTGAGAAGCTATGAAATAAAAACAAAAATTAAAAGTTCAGATCAACTCATAATTATCTGATCAGTATTTAAGTGATACCATCTACTATGTCAAATGTTTAGAAAGAAAAATCTTGAGTTATTTCTTATATGGCTTTTCTAGTTGCGGTTGATGAATAGCTTCAAATGAGTCAGCAATGTGCACTTGCAGCCCAAATAGCCAGCCACATCCTGGGCTGCAAAAAGTCTCAGAGGAGGGCCATGAAGATAATCATAGATCTAGAAACACCTCTCCCACAAGTCGAGGATGAGAGAGATGGAGTTATTTATCCTGAAGAAGAGGCAGCTTTGGAGAGACAGAAAGAGGTTTCCAATATTTAAAAAAACAAAAAATAAACAGGTTTAGATTAGATGTAAGGAAGAATTTCTTCATGATGAAGCAGCTCAGGATCACTTTTCTGAGCATTCAGCCACATCTTATATCCAATCATTCTGAAAAATAAGATAATGAATTCAGTTAGTTTGGAGGTTTTTGTCGCAATTGTAAATATCTTATAATCCTGGAGCAGGGTATTTCACAGTATTACACTGCTGTTACTAATGGAATTTCTACAATGCTTTTGAATTTTTTAGAAGACAGAAACACAGGATGTGAATAGGTGCTTACTGGGAGTTAAATTTCGAGGGAGAAACAAGATGATGTTTCAGATTCGTGGTAACTTTCATTAGTGGTATGATAGTAGACTACAATGATGATCTTCAGAATTTTTCACAAACTGAAATGAAATTGAAAAACTTGTTGGGAAGTGTGATCTTAAGATATTGGTTATGAGACTTAGTATTATGATGTCCATATATTGAGATGAACAGGCAGTTATTTATATAGGAATTTAATCAGTTTATTTATTTTCTCTCTGCATGTTACTATGATGAATGAATTTATAATATACCAAAAGATGAATATCTTTTACAACAACATGTTCCTGTCCATTAATATTGCAGTGAGTAGACTTGTTTTGGTCAGGTGTCAGCCACTGTTCTAGTAATGTGGAAAAGAAGGATCGGAGCATTTTAGGTAGGAAACGGCAGAGAGAACGCTTGGCTTTACCAGTCTTCTTCATGTACAGAATTTCGCTAGGGAGTTGAAAAACTTTGTATCAGGTGAATAATCGTTCCAATCCAAATTCAGCCACAGCTGTTTGTCTGAGCCCCTAGCTAAATGATCCTATATACTCAGCCCAATTTGAGTACATTTCCTTTGGAGACGAACTTTTGTCTGTTTAAAAGTTTCAGGAATGTCATCATTTTTGGATTTGGAGCTCTTGAGCACTCAGAAATTACTTGCTACTCCTGCCTGGGCAAATGCATGTTGAAGACAAGATCTCAGAAAATATCATTTTTGTCTCAGATTTTCAAAACATAGTGTACATCTGTCTACACATTTGAATGTATATTCAAACTCTTATGGGAGATCTGTTATATTATGTTATTCCAAACCCCGAAGACAATTTTTAGTCTTGTGCACTAGTAACCTCAGCCAGCTCACAAATAATTTTCATTGACATTGTATACAATTCTCTGCCTATTTGTGTCTATTCATTGGCTTACATGGAAACAAAAGAATCCCACCTTCTAACTTTAAATATGTCTTCAAAATAAATATAACATTTCACAAATTCCTTCTTAAAAGGAGATTCCATACACTGGACTCTCAAAGCTTATAATTATTGTTAAAGATGTAAACAACTGCTTCATGAAAATAGTTAATCGAGATAGAAATAATTGCTTTGCAATTATAAATTCAAAGGTATGAAAGATTGACAGCAATATAAAAGCCTTATCCATTTCAACAGTGACCTCTTGAACTGGAAAGGATCATAGAAATTCTCTCATAAATTAAAAAAAAAAAAAAAGTAAACCTACTACTGTTAAATTTTCTGTGTTTATCAAGAACTGTATGTGATTTGCTCAAATAGAGGAAGAAGCAGCAAAACTTTCTGGTCTTCAGAAGGGTGACCATGACAGAACAGTCAATGACTGAAGAGAAGTGGTTTAAGAAACAGAGCTTGAAAAGAAACCCAGACACATTTCTGAGAATCAAAGCAAAATCAATGACATTGTTTTCAGTTTCTTGCAGAATAAGCTAAGACAATATTTTGAATAGCGTCAACAGGATTTTGTTCTTTTCCTCGTCTTACCAGGAAATAGCCTGAAAGAACACAGCAGACAATGCATTTCCACTAATGATTTCAATTTAGCTTTTTGTATTATTTTCATATTTTTAAATGTCTGTAGAGTTGAATTAATGCTTATGCATGTAGACAGAATTTATTTAATCTAATTCCACAGTGTGTTTTAGATTGAAATTATTTTCAAGCGTACAGAACATAATTATCAAAATTGGACATTACCAGGTCATGAAGTTCTTGTTATAGAATGTCTAAAAAAAATTATGTATTACAAGATATTCCTTCACTCCTAATACTTTCTCCAAAAACGTACATTTTAAAACAAGTATGTTTCTGTTTTGAATTTTTGATTTCATTCATATGCACAGTATTTTTCTCAGGCATATAAAATAAAACCTCTCAAAAATTAGAGAAGAATTTGGGAATTTAAAGCTTGCAATTTTGTCACTAGAACTGGATATGTACTGGACATTAAATTTTAACAAGTTTCTGAAGCTGATAAAAGAACATCTTTGATTTTATTCTCTGAAAATTCAGGAGAACAAAAAGAAAGGAAAAAAGACATGTAAAATGTAATCTCAAAATTTACTTTAAATTGATAGTGTCATCCATGATCTTTGCTAAGAAAGCTGGTATTATAGGTGTAAGTGTTTTCAATAGATTCTTTTACTGGGTAAAATCTGCCCCTAAATGAATGAAAATTATTTACAAATAATCTGCTTCTGCATCATGCTGTCTGCTCAGCTGACACAACAAGAATTAAATGCTGCTGTATAAAGCTGTATGCCATAGATTTGTCTTTCTAGAGTCATGATATGATCAGAAGAGAAAGATCTCAATTTCCACGTTGTTTTCTTGTGAAAACAGTAAACGTGATGTTAGGTACTGTTCTACAGCAGGGCTTCTACTTCAGGGAACTGAGCCTTATGGAGCAATAATGGCTTTTCATTTTTGAAAAGGAAGACGACCTCACAAACAGTTGAAGAGACAGAGTTACTGACAGGTCAGTATCATCAAGAAAGTCTGCTTTTGGTTCCCAATTACAGATGGATTCTTATTCATATTCTACATAGCTGGTATCTGAGCGGTGTGATTTGCATCTAAATGTGTGAAATTTTGTTTCATGTCTTGCAACTATCAGTCACACAAGAAAATCTCTTCTGCATACTGGGGCCTGGTTCAACATTGGGTCCTTTGAGATTTTAACAAACTGATAGTGGAAGTTATTAGAGGCTGGATACATTGTCAAACAGTTAGCACATTGTTGGGTACTTACTCATAAAGGAAAGCCCATTACAGCTGGTATCTAATTAAATCTAATTCTTTTATGAAACGACAACAGAATTTCAAATCCACAGAGGAAAGAGCTGTTCATTATTTGGATATTAAATACTGCAGCTGTCAGAAGGGTTAAAAAGAAAATGTTCGAGGAGTTCTTCATCTTAAATAGCTAAGGGTTTAAATCAAAGATGTGTAAATTAAACTCTAGTTAACTAGTATGAATAAGAAATTATTTCTTTTTCAAATTTAAAGTTGGAAATTCTAAATTATTATGTGTAAAGAAACAGCCCAATGTCTTTATTGCACCTGAAGAGCTACTATTGTCTGTAGTGGATCTTCATCTCCTTCAGTCAAGAAAATAAAATAGTAAATTTTAAAAACAAATTTTTTAGTGAAAAATATTGTTGTGAGCCAGCAGTTTTCTGCCAGAAGTTTGTGTTCCTTTGTCATCTGTTCGAAACCTAATAGAAATGTTTTTACTTCCTGATTCCAAAGGTCACCTAGGGGAAAATGTTATGGAAGATGGGATTTCATGTAAATTATACAAGTTTTGGCAGATGTCGGTTTGATTATTTCTTCTGTAATCTCCAAGGTTTACCATTAGTATCATTGGGGTGGTGACACTCTGTGGAAAGTATGACACCTGACACAAAGGAATTGAGAGATTATGAGATAAGGCAAGAATATATATATATATTATATATATACCGGTAGTGTCTGCCAACTTTGAAATGGTTTTAAGTCCCCTAAAATATCAGGAAGGATTTGGGACAAATACACAGGAAAATGAAAATCATTATAATGCTGTGGGAGCAATATATTTAGCTTTTTGAAAATATTCCCCAAAATGTGTGTATTTTAAGTACCTAATAAGTATACAAAACCCTGTTGTATAAATTAGGGATGATAAAGTTATAGCTAGCAATGGTGTAAGTGCTCCATGGGGGATTTAGACATGAATATGGTAATATTACTTTTGAAATTCCAACCAGCCCATTGGAAAACAAATTTTGAAAACAGCATTCTGTCTGTGATAATTGTAGTTTAAATCCTTAATGCTTCAGGAGAATTCATATTCCATTAAATTAAGAGCTCTACAGAAGTAGAATTCTGAAGTTCAAGCTGTATAAAACATAACCAAAACAGAAACTGGATTTAAATATGGGAATTCACAAATGCTGTTTCAATTGGGAACTACAAAGTGCAGTTGTCAAATTCTCTGCAAACCCAGTTCTGGATGCATAAAATGTCAGAACAGAATAACTTTCAAGGACAGCATTACTTTTTGAAAGTAACAGAACTTGTCTCCTGTGTAGTCTCTCTATGCACACAACCATTGACTGTGATGGCTTTTTGTGTATGTATTTTCTCAACAGCAAAATCCCTTTTAAAATTAACAGTCAAATGGAAATATTTCAGTGTTAATAACTATTTTAAGCATGTATGAGTGTCAGAGTTCAGCTTTAGAATTATAGTTTCAGGCTCTCCAAACTTGTATAGTAAAAAATTTTCTTGCCTACTTATCTTCATAGACACGAACATGAGAAAGCACATGTTTATTTCTTCATCTCTTCTTTCTGGATTCTGTTGCTCCAAATATTGTCTAAGACTGAACAGTACAAGATGGTAGGATTCAAAGAAAATCATCTGCTTCTTGCATAATATCATGTCAAATCCTCAGTTTATGTTATCTGCTTCTGTCCTGACATTTTATTTTGTGTTTATTTATTTTTAAGATTTGCCACAATGAGGCCTACTTACAAACTGTAACTTGGCACTTTGAGAGTTTGAAAACACTATCTACTATTCTATTCTCTCTCTTTTGAACTACATTAAACCTATTATTCCAGAAGAGAACTAACAAAACTTCCCCATCTTCATTCACACTAAGATATTTCAAATAGAGTTTTTGTATGAATTGCTTACAAGTTTACTTTCTGTCAAAACTTTGATTCTTTTATGTCTTCAGTCTTGTACATACAGGATCATATCTTTATTACTCTTTTTAAAAAATGATTTGTGTTATGGAAGAAAAATAAGTGTGCTTCATATGTGAAAGACTGTTTTGTTAAACTGACACAAGGGAGAAATTTCATCCCACTTTGCATTACATGTCCTCAGTGTAGGCTTCCACATCTAAGCTACTAATCTGAAGTCCTTTTATAGTCAACAACCATACATACATAAAAAAAGACACTTCTGAGATGTTATGTTAGCATGGTGAAAACATTTTATTTGGGTCCGTTTAATTACACCCTAATCTGTATGGGTACTAAAAGTAGTAGTCTCTATGGTTGAGTTAGATATAGATGTCCTCATCCCTGACTTCTAAAATTAAGAATCAGAATGTCATATTCCACCTGTGCGGAGCTTGGAGTGACCAAGGTTTGCAAATACCCTCAGTTAGATTAAGGTGAAATGACATTCACTGTCCATATATAAAAAGGAAAAGCATCATTTTTAATGGGATATTTCCATAAAAATGTTGTCCCATATGTGACAGTCCTCTCACAATCACATCTACCTAAGCAGTGCGTTTTTATGGTAAATTCAAGTAAGCCTTGCCTTAGAAACTTGGAGAGGGGAAAGAAAATTTGTCATTTATGGTTTTTAGTTGGCTCCAGTTCTAGGATTGATTAAGACACCAGTGACCAGTCAAATCAAAGGAAGTGATATCAGGCCTCTTCTTGTGACTTGATTGTTTCTAGGGAATTGTAATGGACACTTTTGGAGTGGTTAAGAATTGGCCAGATTAAGGAAAAGGACACCAAGGTCTTTCCTGTGTTTAACTTTCTCTCAGGGCATTGTCTATGATTATGTTACAGTCACTTGGGGCTCATTCATTACATATGGTGACATATTTGATTCAAAAATTACATTTGCAACCTTTTTTTTAATGAATTGAAACATTAAAAAATGCATTAAAATTTAAAAGAGAAATTGTAGGTGATAAAAATATGATATAATGAATATAACATTAGAAAAGAGCACTATTTTTTCCTATTTTTTTTTTCTCCAGCCATTGTTTTTACATGTAAATACTTAAACTTCTGACTGAAATTAGAAGATACTTAACCATAACTAATTTGAGAGAGATAGATGTGATAAAACGATAGGGACATGCATATGTATGAAAAATAATGATCAAACTTTCGAAGTTATTTTGAATAAGGAAAACATTAATTCCTATTACCTTTGGAATAGCCTTGAACAGGCTTTAAAACTGGGAATTCAGTGTTAAACTGGGGTGGTAGTGGAGGTTAAGCAATTATTTCATACTTATGAATGAAATATTGAGAAGGTAGGTAAAGAATAAGTTCAGGTCCAAGGCTATATAAGAAATTTCAACCTAAAATTCTGACCTTTTAAAAAAAAAAAAAAAGAGAGAGAAGTTAACAAGGGACAGAGACAGTCAGAAAGGAACCAAATCATGAAATATGTTGATTCTATCTACCCAGTATGCAGATCTTCCTAGTGCTGTTGTGCCAGCCAAACTGTAGGCTAAAGCTATTCACATCCGTATTAAAACAGTGTTGAAATGCTGCTTTTATAATAAACACTTTTCTCTTTCTGAAAGCGAAATAAACTGAACTGTTATGAGAAAGTCTGATCTAGTAGACTCTCCTTTCCATACAGTTCCACTATTAATGATTCTTTTACAGTTTTGGGCAGAAGATCTGAGGTGTAAAAAGAAGAGTTACCAGTATTTATATTAAAAGTTTCCCTTTTTCTCTCTTCTTCTCCAAGAAAAATGTTCCTTTAGCTGTCTATTCTTGTTGTTTGAAGATGAGATGTAACTAGGACAGATTGGTATCATCTGCAAGCTGGAAAAAACAACTTTTTCTATCTTTCTTTTGAACTTTTGAGAGAAAAGTAGTGAATTTCTTCCCTTTATTCCTTTTTATTTCCATGCCTACTCACATGGCCTTCTGTTATCCGAAAGAAGGTTAAAAGAAAATTCCTTAAAAATTAGTAAGCGTGACACACATTTGAAGGTGAAACTTCATTTTCTTCCTGTTCCTGAAGAGCTTTTAGGGAGCCTTTCATCAACACAGAACGAAACTCTTATACTAAAAAAAAAAAAAAAAAAAAAAAATCTAAATATTGCTTTGAGTCCATTGGAGTCATTAAGGCTATGTTTTCTCTTTCTATTCAACCACTCAAAACCAACCTCGCGCATTCACCTGAATTTGGATTTTAATTATCACAGGAGCAGATGAAAAAAGTGCTTATAAAAGGCAAGAAACTTTTCTCTCTTACTGTCCCCACCTCCTCACCTGCCAGATTTGGGACAATATATGCAGAAAAATAGGACATGAAGAGAAATTTAGTAGAAACTTTTCATTGGAAGAGTAGAACATGTATATCAAGTACATGGTTAGAGACATCCCTCCAGACATCTACTTGGCCTTCCAAAAGAGTGTAGTTCAGACATAGCATTCTCTTCTGCTTATTATCTATTTGTCTGTTCATCCAGCAACTCAAGTACAAATGCTGGGTTTAATCCACTGTCTTCCATATCAGTAACTAATTTGCCAACTAAGGGAATCAGAACCCCAGGGCATTTTGTGGATGTTCCAGTGACTAAATATCCAACTGCAGATTCTGGATGTCAAAATCTGTGAAGCAGGTGCTTAGTATTTCAATGCTGCAGTATTTTTACTGTTAGAAATTAAAGATACTGGGTTAATTTTATGTCACAAACTATATAGCTAGGATGCTGAGATCTTTCACAAGTGAAAGGGACACTTTAGTATTTGAATAAGTCCATCTTAACTGTACTTAGATATTTTTATAGTTAGTAGGAAAACTGCAGGAAAATCACAACCAAATACTACTTTCTCAGGTGTGTTCAAATTGCATAGATGAGCTGATTGAGGTCCTCTTCATTTCATGAAGTGACAGCTATGCATGGCCATTCAGAACATGGCCTGTCAGTCATGGTGCTGTTTTCACTGCTTAAACACACCTCCCTCTGCCTAATTTTGTTCACATCCACAAGCTGATCTTCATAAACATTCAGCAAATGTAGATGAACATCAGTGGGTGCAGTTTTTTTCTACATAAAGGAATTAAATTCCACACCTTTGCTTCGTATGTGTTTCCATGTCAGATGCCATTTTGTCTGACTGCGCCTCTGCAGCCACCTGTTTCATGGCAAAAAATGTAATGGAATATTGGTGGAAAGGTTCAACCTCTAGCGCTACACCATCAACATCTGCCTCTAACATAGTGGGCCAACATAATAAAATAGGAAACATTTCTTTCAGAGCAGCCCTTGTATTTTGATATTTCACTACATAGTATTCTTACATTAAAACATTTTAAATTGATACAATAATTCTTTTCTTTCTTTTTTTTTTCCTTTTTTTTTTTTTTTTTTTTTTTTTTAGTGTAGTTTAGGATTTTTTTTTTTCTTTCTTAAAAAGAACTTTCTCTTTCCTGTTGTGACATATTGTGGGTCTCTTTGTATCATAAAAGAGAATGCCAGAAAGAGGACGGACTAAAAGCCAAAATAGAATGATGCTTATACAGTAAAAAGGAAAGAGTTGGCAGGTTCTCAAGACTGATTACTTAAAATCTATTTTCCAGAGGACCTGATAAGCTGAATTTCTGCAACCTGAAATGGACTGTTATACAGAGGTATCCCTAGACACTTCTCATAGTCAACAAATCAAGAGGATCAGTGTTCTTATCAAAATTTATCAATGAGTTGTAAGCTCTTTTAAAATTTTCCAAACATGTTTAAGCTTTTTTTCAAGTTTTCTCTACATGACCTTCTCTTTCTCTCCTTTTTCTTTGTAAAGAATTTAATTACATTTATCTGCTTAAAGGACAATATTGTAGCATCTAAGCACAACACTCTGGGAGATATGGAGGACTTCGGTATCTAGAATCACTAGCTATACTGCAAGAGACAGTTTAACAATGAATGTAACCAGAAGAAAAACTGCCAACTGTCAAATTACCTTCTAGCTCTCTTTTGTACTCAGTTGTGCAGTATTTTTGCCCACCTGTCACACTATGTCATTACCCATCTGTCCATTTAACTTGTGTTAATTTCCAATTAAATTTTAAATAGAGGTAAATGCATTCTGTAAGTGGATGAGAAAGGCTCAGCTTAAGGGGAAAGCACGAAAAACTTGGCCATCATCAGGCCTCATTTAAAGAAGAGTCTGAGTACGTGGATCTTGCAGTTGGCTAATAACCAGTGTGCAATAAGATCAGTCCTAGACATTCGCTGCTCTGCATCCCTCCCATGTGAGAGACCAAAATACTATGAGGAATGCCCTGGGACAAAGAGTGGAAGCTGAGTGTAAATGCACAGGCAGCACTGAAAACAAAAGGCACTGATTAGAGGCAGTGGTTTGATGTATTGTGAAAATCATTGTCTGTGTAACAGTGCATTTTAATATTAATCAGTTATGCCAAAGATAAATTTCAACTAGAGTAGGTCTACGAGGCAACACAGTGAAGAGATCCTGAAATTGATACAGCAGCATGTCACAACACAATCCAGAAAGTATATGTTGTTTTAAAAACTGCTACCTGTGGGCTGGAGGAGTAGAAAGTGAGGTGGATTGAGAACTGGTTGAATGGCAGGTCTCAGAGTGTTGTGATTAGTGGCAAAGAGCTTAGTTGGAGGCCTGTAGCTAATGGTGTCTGCTGGAGATCAGTACTGGGTCCAGCATTGTTTAACATATTCATCAATGACCTGTATGAAAAGACAGAGTGCCTCCTCAGCAAGTTAGCTGATAATGCAAGACTGGGAGTAGAGGCTGATACCCCAGACTGCTGTCTACCATTCAGAAATATCTTGATAAACTAGCGAGATAAGCAGAGAGAATATCTTGAAGTTCAACCAAGGCAAGTGGAAAGTCCTGCACTTAGGGAGGGATAACCCCATGCAACAGTACAGGCTGGGGTCTGACCTGTTGGAAAGCAACTCTAAAGAGAAGGACTTAGATGACATGGTGGTAAAGTTGACCATGATCCAACAGTGCGTCCCTGTGGCCTGTAGGCAAATGGCATCCTTAGGAAAACCATTGTCAGCGTGCTGAAAGAGGTGATACTGCTTCTCTACTCTACCCTAGCGAGGCCTTGCCTGGAGTAGTGTGTCCAGTGCATGGAGATCTGTTGCACCTAGAACAATGCCAGAGAACAGCTACTAAAATGATGAAGGGATTGTAGCATCTTCCATACGAGGAAAGACTGAGGGATCTGGGCCTGTTCAGCCTGGAGAAGAGAAGGCTCAAAGGAGATCTGATCAATGTGAGTAAGTATCCGAAGGGAAGGCATCAAGAGGATGTGATCACACTTCTCAGGAGTGCTCAGCAATAGGATGAGAGACAATATATACAAAAACAGAAGCAAAAAAGTTCCATCCGAATATGAGGAAAACTTTCTTTGCTAGGAGGGTGACATGTGATCTAAGGGACCCTGCTTGAGCAGCATGTTGGGTAAGATGACCTCTAGAAGTCCCTTCTAACCTTAACCATTCTCTGATTCTATGACACCTTGGAGGCCCTTGCACCATGTTATATCATGATGCATAAACAAGTACCACATTTTGAATCACGTTTTTTATCTGCTAGTGGTCTGGCTCAGTTTCTCATCAAAGTCATGCAACCAAAAAGAGAATCTTTCCACTGTGATGAACAATAGGAAACTCAGTTTTGTTGGAAATAGCAGAATTAGGACTTAATTCTGGTATATTATACAACAAATATATTTGATATAAATCTTCAGGTGGGCAGCTGCTTTTTCTGTAATTTTACTTGACAGAAGATTCTGCACTTTTTTCCCTCTGCAATTTTAGGATTGCTATTTAATGAATTTGTAAAGTGTAGTTTTACAGTCAATAAGAACTACATTAGCCACCTGATTCCTCTTCATAGTGTGCCAGTTGATACATAGCACAATACTAATTGGCACACCTTTAGTAAGATTATAAAATGTTAAAATAGTCATGCAATGTGTCCCTCTCCTCTCCTCTCCTCTCCTCTCCTCTCCTCTCCTCTCCTCTCCTCTCCTCTCCTCTCCTCTCCTCTCCTCTCCTCTCCTCTCCTCTCCTCTCCTCTCCTCTCCTCTCCTCTCCTCTCCTCTCCTCTCCTCTCCTCTCCTCTCCTCTCCTCTCCTCTCCTCTCCTCTCCTCTCCTCTCCTCTCCTCTCCTCTCCTCTCCTCTCCTCCCTCTCCTGTCTCACAGATTTATGTACAGTAAAATACCCTTAAGATAAAATCTGAACCTCCTGCTTTTCCTCCTGTACAAAGAAGAGCTAGTAGTTGTCAGTGTTGAGCAGTGATTGTGATAATGCTTGATGAGGTAAAATCTGTGGAGATAATTTCAGAGAAAAGCAGGAATTAAAGCCAGAGCTTCATGCAGTGTAGAAGCACTAAACACCATGTTATCATATAAAAAAACCTGCCTTTGTTAGCGTCAAAGGACAGGACTGGATCATAATAAGTTGTCTGAAAGAAAAACAGTGTTGGATTATCTTCAAATATATTGTTTCCTTCTCAACAAAGAAACCTTAAAGCCTCTGAGGGAAATATTATTTCCCTCACATCCCTAACACTGGTGCATTATGTCTGCTAGTTGCTTTGGACTGCCATAGTAAATTTCCTGACACTTTTTATAGGAAGACTATACATTTAATTATTACAGGCTCTTGATTCTGCACCAAACCATAGAAGCTGTTTGTTTGTTTGTTTTATCCTACATTTTATGACTTCAAGGGAGCTAACCTTTGGTCCTCAGCCCAACCGTCAGGAAAAAAGAAAAAAAAAAAAGGAAAGGAAAGTTTGAATAAAAATCCAGAGTGCTTCTCATCTTTTCTTAATTATTACCTTTTCCTTTTTTTTTTTTTTTTTTTCATCACAAAATTATATTTTAATTATTGTATTAATAGGGCACTTTTTCTTCCAGGAAATAAAAATAACTTATCATTGCAGAAAGTGTGAATTCATGACCACAGCAAATAACTAAATCATTCAAGTAAAAATCTCAGAAATACATTTATTTTCTGCTTTAGTTTATACAGTAATAATAACACTTAACAGAACATAACTATATGAATACCAGGAAAACTAATTCTATTTCAGGTTAGCATGGAATTTGATTCCATCTATAGAGAAAATATTAAACTTCAAACCTTTAGCAATGCATAGTTTGATGTGGAAGTATAAAGATATCATAGACTCATAGGATCACTTGAGATGGAAGTGACCTTTAAAGGCCGTGTAGTCCAACTCCCACCAATAACATTTGGTTATATGAATTATAACATTAATATGAACTATAATACCCAATGTAAGTAACTCTTCATCTTTAATCCACAATGCTTTAGAAATAAAACAGTGCACTGCAAAAGTCTTCACCCAATGAAATATTGAGATCCCTGCTCTTGTTGTCTTCTGGTAGCACCTCATAATTAATATGTAGTTTAGGAACCAGAGCTCTGCTTCATTATGAACACATCAGCTAGTCTGGAGCTGCTAATTGTTTCTTCCAGCTTGACAAGATTTTCTACCACCAAAGAAATGGCTTTGCAGAAATACAAATGCTGATTATTCCTGCAAATACCAAATGCCAAATACCATTGCTATTGCCAAAGCTACAAAAGATTTCAAACCCATTAATGAATAGCACTATGTCTTGATAAAATGCATTTGGTCAGGTTTTGTCAGCCCAGCATTTACTATGCATCCATTACTGAGAAAACTGTTGCATTCTTCAGGCGCTCTGTAGCTGTGTTTTGACATTACAAACCAACGTGTTATCCACAGGAAAATTGCTCCAGGAGCACAAACAAATGTTCATCAGATTAGATGCTGTATTTTATATGCTTAAGATTTACCTGCCTTCTTAGTCACATGATGAAAAGTACCGTAAGCTCATCTTTGCAGGGAATCAGCCATTTTTTTGTAGCTGTTGGTGTTCTGGCTACTGTTTCAATTTGATTGCTGTGTGTGTTACACAAGCATCTAGCTTGAGAAAAGACACAACAATGCTTCCCTTTAACATTTTGCTAATAAAATACTAATTTAATTAAAATGTTGCAAAATATAAGACTAGCAGTGCATTAGCTCTTGACTATAACTATTTCAAAAGAGAGCTAAACAAGGCATTATTATGTTGAATAAAAAAGTAGTGAAGCGACCACACTGCTCACTTTAGGCAACTCTGGAAAAGCCTATTTGTATCTATTGACCATAGAGAGAATTTACAGGCATTATCCAGCTAATTTACAGTTCTCTTCCAAACTATATAAATAGTAGTCACCCAAGACCTTATGAAGAAAATGTAAAGATTTTTCTTACCTCACTGAGCAGTACAGTGAAACAGCAGTATAGTGAAACTATAATTCATGAAATACTGAAGTATTACTATGTGCATAAGGAAAATTGAAACAGAAAAAGAGTAACTGGGAAATAAATGAATACAAAGAACTCTTTTGTTCAGCAGGTAGAGGAAAACTATAGGGAAGTTCAGGATAAATCTCTAATCGGTAATAAAGAGAAAGGTCTAGCATCTCACAAGGAAATGTTTCATTTATGAAAGTAGGAGTTTGTACATTTGTAGATGGCTATGCAAATATTTGAAGTATGGTATGTTAGGTAGTTGTTTATTTATTTATTTTGTCACATATACAAGACATTCTGAAAATGTTTACTAATCATTTTCATGTACTGTGAATGTATCCACATACACATCAAAATGTGAAAAAAATTCCTTTAGTAGCACATGAACTTGAGGAAAAAAATCTTAAAGAAAATCAGTACGAGGTTAATAAGAAGTCATGAAAAAAAGTGTTTTTAATGAAGTCAGAGATATTCAATTAAAAGCTAGAAAATTTCATGCATCTTCCTTGCAAAGGTTTTTCCCTCAGCTGGTCAGCATCTCCCATTAAATAAATACTAAACTTCTTAAAATACAGCAGGAAATAGTGCATTTGCAAAATAAATGAATACATAAGGAATTCCATAAATATGTGCTCTTCTACTGTGTACAAATGGTCATATAGAATTTATTTTGAAATCATTCATGTATGAGCTGGTACAACTCAGCTTGTCAAATTGCATTCTTGATGGGCTGTCTTTAAAGAAGTTCTGAAGCTTATGTAACAGCAATGGTCAGCACAGATCTATTCTCAGAAGCTTCTGATGCTAACCAACTTTGAACATGGGAGCATTTTGGCAGAAAAAATTTGAGCTCAGAAACTTGACTTAAAGATGTGTGTCTCTCTGAATTTGATTTTGGTGGGGGAAGAAGGGTGAGGAAAGAGAGGAAAAGAAAACATTAGAAGACTGTGTTTTATTATTTCCTTTAAATGGAATTAGAAAGCTTTCCCCCCTGCCCCTAAAACACATTATTCAGGAGAGTATCTGAGATTATATAGGTTTTTAGCTGTAAGGCTAAAATATTTTCTTACATTTGTCTTAAAATCTTCTTTCTAGCAATCCAGAGGAAAGAGTGCTGTTTTGGCATATCAACTGAAAGCTGCTTCTTGGAGCTCTGCTATGACTGCAGAAGCCAACACTCTGCTAGGTGGTATGGAGAAGAGAAAACAATGTTGTAAAAACTTCCTTCCTCAGAGAAACTGTGGGTGCCCCATCCCTGGAGGTGTTCAAGGCCAGGTTGGATGGGACCCTGGGAAGCCTAAGCTGGTAGGTCGGACCCAGCACACCACAAGGTTTGGATCTAGGTGAGCTTTAAGTTCTCTTCTAACCCAACCCATCCTATGAATCTATGTCTGTAGTTTGATACCTAATACAAAATTCTAATTTGTGCTATTTTATTTCCACAAGTCCACAAATGTGTTTATTTATTTATTCAAGTCACCAAATATGCCATAACCTGCATACTCTATTCATATTTTCTCATGAGCAGAGGCTGCATGCATTTTGGGCAAAAGATGCCTGAAATGCACATGTAAATTTAAGAAAGAAGGGAGGGGAGAGGAGGGGAGAGAGAAGAGGTTTCAGGAAAATAAATATGAAAATAAATCTATAACTTTAGGACCTGGAGGTACTGAAGCATGGTAAGCTGGATCTGAATTAGCCAAGTGCCTTCACAGCCCAGAAAACCAAATGTATCTTGGGTTGCATCAAAAGCATCATGGCTAGCAGGGCAAGGCAGTTGATTCTGCCGCTGTACTCTACGCAGTGGGGCTTCACCTGGAGTATTTTGTCCAAACGTGGAGTCCTCAGTATAGGAGAGACATGAACCTGCTGGAGCGCATCCAAAGAAGGGTCAGAGAAACAATCCAATGGATGGAACACCTCCTCTGCTAGGACAGGCTGAGAGAGTTGGGGCTGTTCAGCCTGGAGAAGAGAAGACTCTGGGAAGGTCTGATAGTGGCCTTTCAGGATCCATAGGGGAGTTAGATGAAAGAAGGGGGCAGACACTTTAGCAGGGTCTGTTGTGACAGGACAAGGGGAAATGGTTTCAAACTTTAGATTGGATATAAGGAAAGAGTATTTTACAATGAGGGTGGTGAGGCACTGAAACAGGTTGCTCAGAAGTGTGGTGGATGCCCAGTCCTTGGAGGCTTGAAAGATCGTGCTGGACCAGGCTCTGAGCATCTGACTGAGCTGTGGATGTCCATTTTCATTGCAGGGGAGTGGGCCTAGACGACCTCTGGGGATCCCTTCCAAATCCAGAG
Source organism: Tetrao urogallus (assembly GCF_951394365.1). NCBI lineage: Eukaryota > Metazoa > Chordata > Aves > Galliformes > Phasianidae > Tetrao > Tetrao urogallus. The sequence continues at coordinate 177,543,614 of NC_136813.1, forward strand.
ACTCTCTGATTCTATGATTAACTATGATTCCTTTTTATTTATAAAATTTAGCTATGCTATATCATTCAGATTGATTTCAGGTGATTTCAGATATGAAGATTCTATCAGATACTGGGAAAACTGTTTAGTTAAACATTTTTAATTCTGGTTTTAATTAACAGTGCGTGTGAAATTATTTTACACTTTTATTAAACAGTCCTAGTAGTTTTATATATGTGTTTGTTATGACTTTAATATAATACTAATATTTCCTTATAAATGTATGCATATGTATTTGGTGAAAAAATATTCTACATTTCTAACTGGTTGTAAGGAAGATACATACAGAAAAATATCAATACATCTCTGCTTTCACCATAAACAAACATTCCATGGAAGCCTAACAAAGTAGTTAAATATATTTACTACTTCCTTCCACAAATTCTAAATTTTCTTAAATAATTTCTTCAGGTTATTAGAAGTTTCTCGTAAGTGCGTGCTCACGGACAGGAAATGCTAAGTTTAGTATTTCATACTTCATACTTCATACTTCATACTTCATAATATTGGACAATGATTTTCCTTTGTATTTTTAGATTAAGCACAGTGTTCAACACTCTACTGTGAATAAAGAGATAAAAATACCTGGAAAACATGAAGTACAGATGGACAGTGACATTCAGAACCAGGATGTTCTAGGAAATTCCCCTATCATGTTCATAGAATCATAGAATCATAGAATCACTAAGGTTGGAAAAGACCTAAAAGATCACCCAGTCCAACCGTTCACCTATTCCCAATAGCTCCTACTAAACCATGTCCCTCAACGCAACATCCAGTCTTTCCTTGAACACCCCCAGGGTCGGTGATTCCACCACCTCCCTGGGCAGTCCATTCCAGTGCCTGACCACCCTTTCTGAAAAGTAATACTTCCTCATGTCCAGCCTGAATTTCCCCTGGCGTAGCTTGAAACCATTCCCCCTGGTCCTATCACTAATGACACGAGAGAAGAGGCCGACCCCCAGCTCACTACAACCTCCCTTCAGGAAGTTATAGAGAGCAATAAGGTCTCCCCTGAGCCTCCTCTTCTCCAGGCTGAACATTCCCAGCTCCTTCAGCCTCTCCTCATATGGCCTGTGTTCCAGACCCCTCACCAGCTTCGTTGCCCTCCTTTGAACACGTTCCAGGGCCTCAATATCTTTCTTGCAGTGAGGGGCCCAAAACTGGACACAGTACTCGAGGTGCGGCCTGACGAGTGCTGAATATAGGGGAACAATCACCTCTCTGCTCCTGCTTGCAACACTGTTTCTGATGCAAGCCAGGATGCCATTGGCCTTCTTGGCCACCTGGGCACACTGTCGGCTCATGTTCAGCCGAGCATCAATCAATACCCCCAGGTCCATTTCCTCTACGCAGTCCTCCAGCCACACCGCCCCAAGCCTGTAGCGTCGCCTGGGGTTGATGTTCTTGTCATATGTATTATTTCTCTGCATGAACACGACATCTACCAGAATACCTGCATTACAGAATGCCTATTATAGCAGTAAAATGTGGATTCTTTAAAAAGATAGCATGAGAAAGAGGTCGGATTCATAAATCAGTTCTATTTTTAGTTGCTGCCAAAGACGATAAACACACCATGCTGATGTTTTTTTCCATTCCATGTATTAGTGCTTTTCCACAGACTACATGGCTGATGATTAACTTTCTTTATAGTAACAAAAATGTGGCAGATACATTGATTTTCATTATGCACTGACGCTCTAATAGTACCATCAGTGTGCATATCAAAGCTTGGTCCAAAATTTAAGCAAAAACTAGGCTTGTAGGCAAATACCTCACCTAATTGAGTTTTTAGTGCTGTTTTGGTTGGGTTTTTTTTTGATTGTTTGTTTAAATTAAAATATAAGTAGGAGTTCCCGAGTCAGTATTTGCAAGATATTTTCATAAGAAAATATTTTTCTCCATTGCTCACATGCTATGAATTATAAGAATATATTTGTTAATAAATAATAAATAATTTGTAATAAATAACAAATAATGTTTTATTAATTTATTAATAATAATTTTGTAGTACTAATTAAAGAAGTGAAGTTGTTTTCTGTGCAGCCTAATCACTAGTTAGCTCTTTGATTAAAATGTCATGAAGGTTATTAGGGAACAGAGACAAAGGCAAAGTAATGACTCAGTGACTTAAGGTAAATAGACATCTACACAAATTAGGACTAATCAGAAATTATTTATTTGTTTTCTCTGACTTCACTGGACTGTTTTACTAGAGGTTCAAGAGAAATCAGCTGGACTGGTTGTAAGTTGCACGGTCATTTAAGCTTGAAACCAGACTGACTCCCAGACCCCAGAGCCCAGGATTTTCTGAAGCTGGAAGGGCTGTTTAGGTGTCTAAAACAACCAAGAACATTTTAGGTGATATTAATATGTATGTAAATCTAATTCCTTTGCTCAAAAGTCTTCTTATTCTTACATTATGGTTTCACTTAATCTGTCCAGCTACTGTCTTCCCTCAGAATATAAAATCTTGCAGTTAAAGAAGTCCAGAGAATCAACTGGAGAAAAAGCTTATCAATGGCCAACTTATCTTGACTCAGTGGTGCTGTAAGAGTTTGAACTTAACATAGATGCTTCTGCACAAGGGAATAGGCTCAAACAAATGAGGAAGAGTATAGTTGTATGTGGTCTGTAAGGAAGAGTATAGTTGTATGTGGTCTGTAACTGTGGCAGGCACGTTCTTGACTGTAAAGTTATCCAGTTATCAAAGGGAAAATTGAAATGAATAGTCCAAGTGACATCTCAATACTGATGCTGACAAGATCACCCAGAAATTCCCAGTTCTTCGTGATATAATCTTCTGTATAGACTTTAGTGCTTATCATGCTCTTTAGTGATTATCATACTCTGCTCCATCTGACTGAAACACCACACTGAACAAAAATGACCATCAAGTATAGTTGCACCAGAGGAAGTAGAGGCCCAAGTAAATGTATTGCAGTCAAAATGGATGTTGCAGTTTTCAAGGAAAAGGTTTTTGCTGAGTTGGGGGTGGAAAGGAAAAAAAAAAAAAAGCAGAAAGAAAGCTAAAATTCCTAATATAAATCAAAAACATTTCCAATTGAAGGGAACTTTAATGTTTTTACCATCAATTTTTAAGCTTAAAAATATATATTACATTCTTCAAGAAATTTGACAAGCTATTAAAGCATGGTTATAATAATTATTGTGAATTGTGAATTTAAATGATTTCTACATTAAATTAAATACCACACTTACTGTAAAATTATTTCTTAAGTTAGTGGACTCTGAGATAACATTTCTAGATCCAAAATCAATCTGAAGGATAAAAAGTGCCAGATATACATCACGATCAACTAAACTACCAGATTATTCTTGGAACTAGTATAAAATTTACTGTTCACTCTTTTGGGAGCAGCTGTCGTATTGTTTACCTGCTGCATTCATTATTGTGACTATCCAGCAATTTTCACTGCTAAGCCTGAATTTTGATGTAGTCTGTTTTATGTGACAAACGTTCATACAAATAAGTTTGTGGTTGAAATAGTACCTTTCAAGTGATATTTCAGAACATAGCTAACCCTTCATTATTACCTTTTCCATCTAAACTAACAGACTGAATAGGATATGCATTCATAAAAATGTGTGTGAGATTGACATTGTGTGGTTGATAACTCCTCTCATTTTTTCCTCTGACACTTCTTTGGTCCACACATGTGGTCTATGTCTGAATTTATACTTTTTCTGAGTTTAGCAAAATCTAGAAGATGAGTGTTGCTTCCTTACAGATGCCTTATAGAGATAATGATAACAACAACTGAACTATTTACATGTATATGGAAAGTTCAATCACAAATCATCTTGCTATACACAAGAATCGATTTATGAAATGTGACCTCCATCCATGCAAGGAAGTACAATAGTTCTTTTAAGAATGTCCACCCTCAGTACTACTGTCCTGAACATAAGTATATGAAATGCAGAAGATTGCTTATAACGTTTCATCCTATACACAAACTGAGCACAACATTTCATAACTTCTGTGCCAAAAAAATAGACTTCTAATCAGTACAATGTTTCTTGGTAACCAATTTATCAGAAAGACAAAGTTTTCAAGCTTCAAAACGTTTTTGGCCTTAGTACTCAAATCTTTCAAAAATGTACTGTATTTGATTTAGTATACAAAGTTGTACATACTTGATAATCAAAAACAGTGACGACTCCTTCAAGACATTAGAGCGTGGAACTGGGAGTGGAAGGCAGGCATACTTAAAATCCTGGCTCTAATTCCTAAGCTACTGTCACACCATTTTGCATCATTATTCTAGGTTGCTTTCTCCAGAAGACACATATTGTATGTCTGATCTCTGATACCTTTTCATCAGATCTGAGATAATACTGTCAGAGATCTTTCGTTAGAAGACTTAAATGTCTGCTCCATTTGCATCTTGAAGTTTATACGTAAATAGCAGCATTACCTTAAGTAATACCTCCCAATATTTCCATCAAGCTACAATCATAAATTACATGATAAGGTAGAAGGTGTCTTTGTGCATAGTAAATTCAGTGCTACATAGGAAGGACATTCCTTAGAACTAATTAGACAAATTGTTTTAAAACATTTCAGAACTCGTTATTATTTTATTACCAAATCTTTCCACTCCAGTTTATAACAAGAGAAGTGCTAGTAGTGAGGCATGATGACATATTGTGAGGGTAGCAGAGGTTAGCATTTTTTTACTGAGAAAAAGTTTTAAGTCTGGAAAGGAGCTCCATTTATTGCAATGAGAATTTTATAGGTGCCTGTTTCAGAAAATTTCTTAAGCTGCTCAGTCACTGGCAGCAAACCAGTTTCCTTTTTGTCCTTGAATCTCAAAGCACCACGAAGGATGGAAAATGAAACACAATTTTAAATTGATGTGCATTTCACTTAGCAGTGTCATAAAATAACCAGATATTTCTTGTATTTCTATAGAAGAAAAAGGTTTAGTTGCCTGTAATTCTCTGGAGGTGATGGAGCTACAACAAAGTGCTAAGCAGAGTTCATTCCAATCATACCTACAAGGTTAACTGTGTGTGATGCATCTTTGTCAACTTCTCTGGTAACACTGACTATATCTACAAGCTCATGCAGGAAATATGGAAACTCAGTGTTGCCAAAGGCTTTGTGCAACTCCAAAGTTTTTGATTTATTATAAGAATTTTGCAAAACAATCCTTCCATCTGCTAGACCTTATCTTTTCTCAGTAAAGGCATTACTGAAGAGAAATGGCTTTTTTTTTTTTTTTCTAGAATTTCCCAGCACATTTTCTAAATTGTTCTGTGTATAAAATGGCACTGGATTCTATAGGAAGGGATAAAGATTAGTATTCATTATTACTACCAATTAATTCTGAAGTTCAAGCAAAAAGTTCCATGCTTAAGAAAATCCATTCTTTATAATACTGGAATAAATATCTTACAATTATAGGAAATGTTTTCTCTTACTCAGGACTGAATCTTCTAATGTTAAAGGTCTAAAGTATAGTTTTCCACAGGAAGATCATGAAGATGACCAAAGAGTTGGAGCACCTCTTCTAGGACTAGAGGGAATGGCCTCAAGTTGCACCAGGGAGATTCAGGTAGGACATTAAGAAATACTACTTTTCTGAAAGAATGGTCTGGCACAGTAATGGGGTGCCCAGGGAGGTGATGGAGTCACCAACCCTTGAGGTGTTCAAGGAATTTTTAGATGTCGTGTTGAGGGACATGGTTTAGCAAGAACTATTAGTGATAGATAGTTGGGCTGGAATTTCTTGCAGGTCTTTTCCAACCTTGGTGATTCGGTGATTCTATGAAGAAAAGTTGAGGCAGTTGGGCTTGTTTAGGTTGGAGAGAAGGCTCAGGGGAAACCTCATTGCAGCCTTCCAATAATTGAAGGAAACTTGTGAACAGAAGAGAGACTGACTTTTTACACAGTCTGACAGTGATAGTACAAGGGGGAATGTCTTTAAACTAAAAGAGGAAATTTAGATTAGATGGTAGGAAGAAATTCTTTACCCAGAGTGTAGTGAGGCACTGGCACACAAAGGCTGCCCAGAGAAGCTGTGGACGCCCCATCCCTAAAGGATTTCAAGGCCAGGCTGGATGGGGCCCTGGATGCTTGAGGAAATGAAAGAAAGCAATTTGTCTTCCTGGTACCTCCAATGACATCTGTCCCAATTCCAGTTTATTAGGCAACACGGTCAATTTGCCTAAAATTTGTGAAATTTGTGCCTCAATTGTGTTTTGAACAAAAAAGGTGTATTTGATCTTTATTTATATTTGGTTTGAGGAAGGACTTTTCGACACCTGCAGTAGTTTCTGGGTGGAAACTATCTTCTGTTTGAAGCTTCCAATATCTTTTGTTTTTCTTTTGTGACTTCTGGCTATCTGAATACCCACACAACATTTATTACCACTGAATCTCTGCCTATATATCTTTGTATAAACATTTTTAAGTAATCTCATTAGAGAGAAAATCTATTCAAAAGAACAATCAATTACTCTGTTGTTTATTGGACAAAGAACAAGTTTCTCTCCTTTCCCTGAGAAGGATTTGATATGGTCTAACTATAGAATGAGAAGCTATTGGAGAGAGTTAAAACATCAGACACTGAAAGACAAGATTCTCAACTAAGCACTGAGGAAGTAACAACATTCTTGATAATGTCTTAATTTTTATGGACAGTTCACTGTATTCACTGTATTATATTTAGTTTCAGTTTCATACATTTAAGAGAACAAAGAAAAGAACAATTAGGTAGGAAAAGAGAACGGAATACAGATAAAAATAAAGACTGAGGAGAGTCAATATTGAATTGTAAATAATCTCTACTGACATGAAACCTGTTTATAAATTAAAACAAAACAATTCAAAGGAAAATAGAAACAAACCAGTTTGAAATTCCATTGCTAAAACAAATCTCAATCAATCAAATGATTAATTCTAACTTTGCAATTTGTCAGTTACAAATGGCAACAACCACAATCAGTGGTATATAATTTGTCATCTCTTCGAAGCCTCAAAGATTGTTGATAGGCAAAATACCAACAAAGCTAACAATTGCTGAGTATAACATGATTAATATTATGCTCCATTATAATTTTTTTTAAAGAAAAAGACATTGCTTCAAACAAGTTACACTTTTGTCTTTCCAAGGACACAATAAATCACTAACATGTTCAGATGTTCATAGAAATCTTTGAGCAAATTTATTCATTTAAAATATCTGAAACTTCACACACTATGCCTTAGAATCCCTAATAGATATTCCTGCTTGAGTAACTTATATCAAATATTTTATATGATATTATGTAGTAATAGAATACTTTGCAAATTAACATAACTAGATTTGGATCAATGGAAAATGGAGCATGATAAAATAGGAAGACTCCTTGATCTTCTTAACATTAGGAATTGAAAACCTTAAATATTTATTCAGATCTCACCCAAGTACATGTGAAAAGCTAGTAGGTCAAAACTTTGTTAGACGAGATGAAGAATACTTGAAATTCTGAAACATAAAACAACTGGAATTTTCATTAACTCATATTGGTGCTTGTTAATGCTATATTAAATACGGAATATTAAACTTTATTTTTTTGTAACTGCAGTGGAATTCCTAGGTCGCATCCTGGACAAGTATTTGAGCACATGATTGCTTAGAGCAGTGGAGCCTAAATGCACCCCTTTCTCTCTTCCTATCTCAGCAGTGCTTATGGGAGTGTCCTTTACAGTAGAAAAAGTGAGTATTGTGAAACATACTTCCTTGATAGTTAGATATAGGTTACTATAAAGTATTTTAATCAGAACTCATGTAATGTATCTTATTTACCTAAAGTAGCAATAAGTTCTAGGATTCTTCTCTGCAAAGGATTTTATTTTCTAACAAGCACAGCAATTAATTATTTTTTTTTATTTTCATAGAATCATAGAATGGCTTCACTTAGAAGGGTTCTTAAAGATTATCAAATCCCAACCCCTCTGCTGTGAATGGGATGACACCCACTAGATTATGTTACCCAGGTTCCCATCCTACCTGGCCTTGAAAGAGATGGGATATTCCCAACTTCTCAGGCCTACTGTTTCTGTGCATCATCATCCTCTCAGTGAAGAAATTCTTCCTTACACCTAGTCTAAGTCTATTCTTCCTTTAATTTAAAACCATTACCCCTTATAATGTCACTACACTCTCTGATAAAGAGTATCTCCATCATTTCTAGTAGTCCGTCTTTAAATATTGGAAGGCCGCTAAAAGGTTTCCCTAGAGTCTTCTCATTTCTAGGCTAAATAACCCCAACTTTCTCAGCCTTTGTTCACAGAAGATGAGCTCCAGTCCCTAATCATCTCTGTAGATATCCTCTGGACTCACTCTAACAAGACAGTGTCTTCCTTATGCTGTGGGTCCCAGAGCTGAAAGCAGGACTGCAAGTGAGGACTCACAAGAGTGGAGTAGTATGGGAGGATCACCTCCTTTGACTTGGTAGCTACAATTCTTTTGATTCAGTCCAATATACAGTTGGCTTTCTAGGCTACAAGCTCATATCACTGGCTCATGACAAACTTTTCTTCAACAGTACTCCCAAGCCCTTCTCCACAGGACTGCTGTCTATGTACCTATCACCCAGATTTCATTCATGTTTGGGATTGCCCCAGCCTAGGTACGGTGTCTTTTACCACATAGCTTGTTTAACCTCATGAGCCCATCTCTCAAGTCTGTCCAGGTCCCTGTGGTATCACTTCCCTCCAGCACATCAACCACATCACTCAACTTGGCATCATTGACAAGGTTGTTGAAGGCATTCTAAAACCCCCTGTCCATGTCACCAACAAAACAGTCCCAGTACCATTACCAACGTCAGAGAAAAGTCAGTCATCACCAGTCTCCATCTGGACATTGAACCATGGATTGTAACTCTGAGTATGATCATCCAGCCAATTCCTTAACCATCATATCATCCATCCATCATATAAATATCTCTTCAATTGAGTGAAGGATATTGAGCAGGATTGTTTCAAATGATTTGAAAAAATGTTTATTGTGTTTATTCAATTTCAGTGTGAAACTGAACATGTTAGAGCATGCCTATTACAAAATGTTGTATTTTTCTTTATTTGCGTACAAGAGTGGAAGTGAGCACTTTGGGCTGCTGTTAAAATGAATAAACAAACAGTTAAACTATTTTAGATTTGGTACTTAAACAAAATATTAAAAGTCACAAAGAAAAAGAGGTGAAGAAGAGAGAAAATAAATACAAAGTAATCCTGTTGCAGTTGATATGTTACTGACTTAAGATTTGTTCTGGACCAGTCTTTGATTCTTTCAAATCAAGCCTGAAAGACTAGGCTGTGGGAGGGCTATCAATAACAGGAGATACGGTCCATTTTGGTTTTACCTTCTGCTCAACAGGACTCACATCTGTAGGGGAACTTTTAGATCAGAGCTTAAACCAGTGATTGAGCACCTGGTGAAAGTACGTGGCTAGCCCACAGAGCACAGGCAAATTGTTTGTGCCTGCACTCACAGTGTGACCAGAAACGATGGACCCAGCATGGAGCCTCCCTGGGACCATAAAAGGGCCAGTCACTAAGAGTGTCTCTTGGGCCCAGGCTGCTTCCTGGAAAGGAGTGTTACATAGCCATAGATCCCCTTCATCAGTTGGGTGAGTTCAACTCTTCTATGTATGACTCTTGGCCTACCTTTGAATACTTGCCTGGTATCACCAAGAATCTGTCAGAAGCAATTTTGCATTTTCAGGATCAGAGCAACTTCAACAAGTTTGGTATCTTTGAGAGACAGTCCCATTTATGGTTCAGTTTGACCTTGTCATTTTCAGTGTCTGTAGAAAACTATTTGGACTGCTCTAACCACTTTTCTGACATCACTGAAATGTACAATTTGCTTTTAAAAAATAAAGAGCTTAACAACTATAGATCAAAATGTTTTAGAGTCCAGATCTTAAAAAGTGCTAGCTCCAACCATACTGTTTATATAACTATCTCAAAGCGTAAATGAGGGCATACTGGGGACTTTTTGTGTCGTACAGTCTTATAAAGTCAATAATCCTCATATGGTCATCTCAATAATACTATATAAGCCCAGGAGAATGAAAGTAACAATATTATTATTAATATTAAATTATTAATTATTAATAATGAAAGTAACAGAATTACCAAACAACAATCAAAATGTCAGAAATGCTGGAATCAATATGAAAACTTTAAGAATATCAGAAATAATAGAATAAATATGGATATAGAAAAAAAGGAACCAAGAAGGATAATGAGAAGAAATAGGTTATTCTTGTTTGGGATAACACTGTGCTGGAGAAATAAAAGTTGGAGAAATTGTAAAACAGATACTAAGGAATATAAGCCCTTGACTGGATCTGTCTGTGTTTAACACTAGCCTGACCTGAGCTTGATCTCCACAGTTTTAACAGGATACTAGTACAAGTTTCTTGTCTTGATCATATTGAATCAGCTTTTATGTTCAGAAGGTCTGGGAAAGAATAGTAAACAGTAAAACATCCGGATGAATTGATTCAGCATCATGATATTACAATGTCTGTGTGTGTTTTAGACCTGACAGCATTTGCATCTTTCAATCTTTCCCAAAGAAACTGTATTTTCTCTCTGGTTGATGAACAATATTACGAGCCAATCTGCATATGATACAGGTAAAAGCTTCAACTCAAAGTATTTTGTCCAGTGAGTTTGTATATTTAAATAAAAAATAAATATTTTTTGAAATCATATTTACCCTAAATTCATAAAGTATTGCTTTCCAATAAGTTTTGGGAACCATTATGCCATATTAAGGCTTTCATAATGTGTATGTTTGAATTCCTTTCCAACTTGTTTTGATAACTCATTCTTCCTAAGTACTCTGAATTCAGAACTCAGTATAAAAACAAATAAAAAATACCTCCAAAAACAGTTAGTGTTTTAGACTTTTACCAGTGCCCTATGCACAATTTTTGCTTTGTAGTTTATTGTATTCCTGTTTAAAAAATGTAAGAACTGAAGAAAAGTCCTGAAGCATTTTTGTTTGGAAATAAACGTAACCTTTCTATGGCTTTTTTTTTTTCCCCCCTCTCCCAAAAGAAACAGAGATCAACAGACTAAACTTTCAACCACTCATTAGTTTTGGAAGGTAAAATGATTTTAAATTTATTTTTCAAATCAGGTGGTATCATAAGCATAAAAGCAGGTAAATTTTCAGAATAATTCAATAGTTCACTGAAATGACTCCACAAAATAGGATTTTGCATTGTAGAAAAAAGTGAAAAACAGAACAAACAAACAAAAAAAAAAGTTTTGGCAGCCATAGATAATAGCAGTATTTTTGTATTTGTGAGCACATGTTTATTATAAAACTATGTTTTGTGCCTTGCAGTTGGAAATTAATGAAAGTCTACAAGTAATTTAAAAAGATCTTCAAGAGTGAATATTAACATTATTACATTCCACATTTTAATAAATATAAAAATATAAATGAACAATGTGAAAATCTACAATCCTTTTAGTATAATTCTCAGAACAAAAATATTTTAAAACTTGGTGAAATCTGAATAGCTTTGCTTAATAAATAACTGCAAGTCTGGCATCCAGTCAGAAATAAATGAACTTCTGTAAATATTGTTATCACTGTTCTCTATGTTCCTGTCACCTGAAGTTAGATGTACCTAAGTGAAGGAAAATGGTATGCTTATACGACCGTTCTCTTCTTCCTCACTAACTAAAGGTGGGTTGAATCACAATCAAAAAAAGAAATATAGAAGGCTTCTTACTCAGATAAGTGTTTTCCCTCCTAAATTCTGCATTACTTATTCAAGAGGTAGAAACAGATGTAACCCATGAAAGGAAACAATGCTCCATATGCTAATATTACATAATCAATACAGTTAACTACTTTTCCCAGTGATCTTTGCTTTTCTCAACTGAAAGGGAGATTTCCTGGAATTCGTCCCAGGCCTCTCATCTCCCTCAGTGCAATGCAGCCATAGAAAGTTCTGAGCTCTGCTCACACAGTTTCAATGTGAGGTCTGAATTGGGAACAATCAATGCATTTTTTTTCCAACAATCCAGGTATCCTATTGATGCTACTACATTTTCTTTCATTAACTTGACAGCCCTGTTTAAATTACTGATGTGACCCTCTAAGAAGAAAAGAAAGAATGCTTGATGAGGAAAGATTCCCTTCTAATGCTTGAAGGATTATATAACTTGCTGAATGAAGAATATTCCTGTTCTGTACCAAAGCTCTGCTTGCTAATATTGATGGGAGAAGGGAAGGCTATTTGTTCCAGTTTTCCAAAATAGATACTGCCTCTTTTTTTATAATAACTGCATGAAAAGAACAAAGAAACTAAAGATCATAAGACAGGTCACAGCATACTCTGGGAGACAAGCTATTAAAAACAATTCTGTCTTTCTGCAATTTTTCCAGGTCATTTTCTCCTCACTCATTTTAAGTAGCAGCATTTACATGAAAATAGCATCTTGGTTTTTCATGAGTTTATCTGCTCTTTTTAATTATTCTCTTGAAGTCATAATCCTGATTTCTCTGGTAAGTAGGTTTTTCTTAAGTTTGCAGGGTTCTTACAAGGTGAGTATTGGCTAAACTGTAATCCAATAATAACATCCCAATAGCATCATTAAGACCAAGTTTTTCCAATACAGGATCCTAAAATCATATCTACTGATATGAGACTATTATTGAATCCAACTACAGGCAGCAGAAAGCTGACTTTTTAAATTAATCATGTTGGAAACTCATCTATGTAAGAGACTTTTGAAAATCCTTTTACTTACCACTGTTTCTGTATCTGTCCTCTTTTTAAGTTGTGACCTACTTAAATAGGAGCTTATCAAGGCCACTCAACTGTTAACGAGAGCCAGAATAAAATGGTAGAAATTAATCCATTCAATCCAGAAATATAAAGGTCATTCTAGCCTTACTCGGAAAATGTTGATAATCTTATCCATCACTAAATGGCTTTTAAAACTGAGCACAGAATGTCAGCCATTTAAAGATTTGTATCATAGCTTCACTACTTTTGGCGATAGCCTGGTTATCCATTGATTACTGTACAGATGGACTCTATTACACTACTACTCAACTTGAAAATGTTCACAAGCCATGCAGGTATGGCAGAATATCTGTTAGCTCAAAACCTTAATTTTCTAGATAGTAATGAACTTCTATTTGATATAGCCAACAGGAGGAAACTGCACAATATGTTGTTTGTTTCATTTTAAATGCTTGCTTCTGTTGTGGGTAATACAAATTCACTGCGTACATAAAGATCATTCTTATCAGCTACTAACAGTTTCTATTCCAAATTCAGATTTTGCAGTATTCCTCACATGACCTTTCACTGCAGGTGTCATGGAGCAGCTGTGGATGAAGGGTGCTACCTTTTTCATGTGATATATATATTTGACAGCCTAGCTCTGCACAAACAAAAGCAAAGATACTGTAACGATAACAATACTGTCAGATGACGTTAACTGCTTTTGTTTTTCCCTACTGCTTGGCATAACTTAAGCTACTGTGGTTCCAAAATGTTCCATTAAGACATACATTCATTCATGGACACAGCTCCTTTGAGTTGAGGTGCTTACATTGTCAATGGCTTGACATCAAATCAGTTATATAACACATCTGCCCAAGATTCATAGGAAGTGCAGGGCATGAGTCTGACCTGCAGACTATTGTGGATCATTACGTGATTATGACCATGTTATGAGATAGATATAAATACACTAACTAAAGAATATCTTACCTATATTTAAAAATTCTAAAAGTATTTGAAACCGATACCACTTCCATGAATAACGCCTGTTTATTTTATATAATTGTTCTGAAAATCACTAGTACCACCCTTGGAAACAGAAAAAGAAGACAAAAGCAACCAAAAAGAAAACCCAGAACCATTATTTAATATGTCAAAAATATATAAAGATAAGTTAAAATAAAATAAGTTTTAAATAGGAGAAATAGCATTAAGGATATTTAGTAATAAAGTGAATTGTGTGTAGTGAAAACTCTACATTATGGCTTGAACCAGTGATTGATGATCTGGTAGAAAGGCAGGGCCAACTCAGTGACAAGAAGAAGTGGAGCCAGGATCTGCCCCTTCCCACACCTCAGGTAAAGACTGGCAGTATAAGTGAGAGGATATCATCTAGAGATCATTGCCTACCTGAGGACCTTACAGGCCTTTCTCTTATTTCTGTACTCACTCCCCATCTGAGCGGATCCTTACTCACTGTAGTATGGGATCTTGCTGCTTTGCTATTTTGTTATGCTTTCCATCTTCTTACAGTATGCAACACATTATTTTTTCTGGAGTGTATTTTTTAGCTGTTTGTTCTTTCCTTAAATAGTTGTGCATTCCCTCAGTATTTTAGATTTTCATTTTAATTGGGAATTCTTATGTACAGTAAAACTTTCTCATGTGACTAACTAGTGAAAAGTGTAGCAGCACTTACAATGTCTGCAAGAGGTGTGACTTTTTTTTTTTACAGTATCTTGTTCTATGTCTAATTAGAAAATCCAGAAAAAAAAAAAAAAAAAAAAAAAAAAGAAACAAAGACTTTTTTTTTTGGCACAGAGTTTGAAGAAATTTTTAATTATTTTAATACTCAACAAAATGTATCAAATAGCTTTTTTTTTTTTTTTAGCTGAATATTGTTCATATTAGGATGGTTCATACTAATTAACCCAGCTATTCAAGTTACACAACTACTGGCTGACAACTCTAGCAAAGAGAGAGGGAAAAAAAGTTGCAAAACACAGCTGTGGAATGGAGAAACTTCAGCATTGCCTCTGCTGCTGGATACAGTTGTCTGCAAAGTTATTTGGTAAGTAGTTTCAAAGTAATAAATAGGAAAATCTTTCCAAGGACTCTGAGCTACTGTACAGCTGTTAAATACCTGAAAAGAGGTTGTAGCAAGGTGGGGGTAGGGATCAGTGTCTTCTCCCAGGTAACTAGCAATAGGATGAGAGGTAATGGCTTCAAGTTGTACAAGGGGACATTCAGATTGGATATTTGGAAAAATTTATTCTCAGAAAGAGTGATAATGTACTGGAACAGGCTGTTCAGTGAATTGAGTCACCATCCCTGGAGGTATTTAACAAACATGGAAATGAGGTACTGAGGGACATGGTTAGTGGCATGGTGGTAATGGGTTGACAGTTGGACTTGATGATCATAGAGGTCTTTTCCAATATTTATGATTCTATGATCATTAATTGGTACAACAGATGAAAACAAAATTCAAGGTAGATAAAAATCAGCAAAATTGAACTGCAGGCTAAAGAGGTTTGAGTTCTTCAATAACTTTTTTAGTTATCTGAAATGATGGATATTGAAAATTAGAATGGGCAGGAAATTATTCTACAATCCCTCATTACTGGCTAGTCCTGCTCCTTTGCACATGTCAGAGACAGTCAGATGAAATGAGACAGGGATGAGATGACACAGTCAAGATTTAGAGGCAGATGGCACAAAACATTTTCAACCTACCACATAAGCCACTGGGAAACTTCCATGGGTTCAACTCTTATATTCATGTCTGGCCTACTCATAATGTTTATGTAAAATCAACTCCACAGAAAAGGTGGCATGAAGCTAGCTGTTGTTGGAACAATTTGCAACTAGTTCTGGAACATGCAGCAGTGAGGGCCTGGAGCGGGTCTTTGCAGTCTTTGTAAAGAGAATGCTAGAGAAGCATTTAGCAACTCTGTCTTTCATGGAGACCTCATAAGAATTGAGACAAACGAGATCTTTTTTACTTTTAAGTGTTTAGCTTAAGAGCTTGCTTTGATTAGCAAATACTTTCTGAGTTGTGATAGTGCTAGTAAAAGTGCTCTACATTCTAGGCTAAGAATATTTGCTGTCGGCTCAAAGGCTCTGAAGAATGGAGACAGTCAAGATTTTTTCCCCTAGGAAATGACAACACTTTTGGATTTTACTGGAAAAATTCATGCACAAACTCCAGTTTTGAACTTAAAATACTTTATCCATTTTCAAAGACTGTGTCTGTTTCTGTTCCTGCAAAAAATCTCAGCAAGAAGTGTCAGAGTTCTTCCTTAACTTAGACTTTTCTAGGGAAGCTATACTGACTTTATTGCATTCTGTAATCTCTTTGCACTCACATAATTCTCAAGGATGTGATGATTCCTACTTGTTGGAAATAATACAAAATGATCAGTGCCCAATGTCAAGATATAGCTAAGAGTATTTCTAATAACTTATTTTCTTATTATCTTTTACTTGGTTGTCTCTGTCACTGAAATCCATATGTGCATGATTGCTATGATCTCTGCTATGATCTCATAATTTCAAATGTAAATCCACACTGTGAGCGTTCCACATCATCATGCTCCTTTACCCAAGTTTCAAGAGAAACCATAAGTTTTAATCGTATAGGTCAGCCACATTGAAGATGTGTACTAGCATAATGTTAGATAAGCTATTCTTGTAGGAGTACATTCAGTATATTGAAAATTTATGGAGTAAATTGGTCACTGAACATCTCTTACTGTTTGGCAGAGGTCTGAGGTTTTTAAAGGTCATGAAGGTTAACATCTCAGTGACCTTTATAAACACAGTTCTATAGATGAAACATTTTGCTGTGCTGCCAAACATGTAAAAGCACTACAGCTCTAACTGATACTCCTGTAATCTTAAAGGTATCCTCTTAATTACCATAAAACATTGTGTATGATTGCCTCGCTCCAATTTATAGGAGGGATATGAGGTTCTTTTAATATCTGTATACCCGGCGTGAGATTAAGAAACAACGGTTCATACGTTGGTCCGACCAGTTTATTACAAAACCTAATCAGGGAGACGGGGAAGGGAAGGAGGGCGATAGAAAAGATGGGAAAGATGCAAGAATTGCGTAAAGCGGGGATACTCACCACCAGGATCCAGCAGCGTCCCGTTGCACGGCGTTTGAAGGTCCGAAGCAGACGCAGCGGGGGGGCGGGGAGCAGCAGCGTGGCGGCCTTGGGCAGCAGGCAGGTAGACGAGGAAGTCGCGGAGCCAATCCTTGAGGAAGCAGCAGTGCTCAGGCACCAGGCCCAGGAGAGTTCGACAGCATGCAGGTGTCACCTCACGAGGAATGTGACAGTCAGGAATCCTTGATCTTCTTCATGAGGAATCTGTTGCCAGAAACCTCGATCTTCTTCATGACGAATCTGCTGCCAGAAACCTCTCCTCATGGTTCCTCTTTTATCCTCCTTGTTCTCCTGCCTACGTGACAAGGACGGGCCTCGAGCAAGAGTCATTGAGTACCCGCTGAGATGGCCATCATCCTGAGGTAAATAAATCCACACAAAGGAGCACTTCACAGCCATTTAGCTGCAGCTCACCTCGCTCTCGTTACCCCTGGCCTTCTGCATCTGCGCCCCCAGACAAAGGATCTCACAGCCTTTGCCCAGGACTTGCCTGGACTTGCGCAAGTCCATCTGTGTCCCCAGCAATCTCTGAGACACAGACGTTAACAGAATAATATCTTACAATGATAGTATTAAAAACCACTCTAGTAATTTTTAATGGAACCTAACTTGTGATCCAAAGTATAGTGATGAAATTACTTTCTGTATTCCCAGTTTATGATGCACTATTTTTTTTTTCTTCCTTTCTAAAATCTGGAAACCTTTCTGGGGTTCTTATAAAGCTTTACACTCAAAAAGAAGTATTCTTAGTTTTGAAGTACCTTTGTAGTCAGATATCCATTGGCAGTGAAACATCTGAATAAGTCATTTTGGAAGCTTTATTTCTCCTCAATTATCAAGTAGACATCCTGCAGTTTTCTCTGAATATCACATTAGATCAGTAAGTTTTTGATCAAGATTTTCTGAAGACTTTCATTTGTTGACTTCCTAATTTATTTTTTATTTTTCCAATTTAAGAACAGATGTTGATATTCCTGCAAACACTCTCCTAGTTGCCAATGTGAAATCATACTGGAGGGAGAGTGAAATCTGTTAGATTCATCATACAGCATGCATGCCATGTACACAAATGCAAAATTACTTCATCAATTCACAGTGGTACAGATAGCAGCATGAAAATCAGCCAGAAAAATTTGAAATTCTAAAATTCAAACTAAGTTGTGTGAATCAATCATGAATAATCACCAGCTTTTGAAAAATGCATCTTCCATGAATATCTAAGTGTGAATTATAGCTTCAAATTAAAATTCAGTTGCTACATATTGCTATGTTTACATTAAATTCATGGAGCTGTCAAAATGAGCAGACAACTATGATCAGCCAGATTTTTCCAGTAATGAATAATCTAAATAGCTCCTAACCTGGGAGGTCATTCATCTCACTTCCTTATCATTTGCTATTGGCTTATGCCTAATACTGTCACATCAAAGGCTGCAGTGGAATTAAATACAAATTGACAAAATATAGTAGAAGAATTGTGTTGCAGAAGAATTAAATAGAGCTACTTGTTTTCTTAAAGAAAAATAAGTCCCCAAAATTGTGACAATGACTGACTACAAACTAGAAGTCTTATGATTCAGAATATTTTAGATAACTGGTGTAATGTCTTTGATGAGAGATAAATACAATGGCACGTTTTTTATGACTTATGACTGGGTATTAGGGTATCTGAACTCTTATAAAGCTAATTTGCAGATAAATAGCAATCTATTCTTGCAAATCCCTGGTGTTCACAGAAGTTAGATATAAGTGTAGAAATAATCTTGGGCAAAATTTATGCATATCATCTGAAGGGAGTTGAATCTGAACAGGTAATTTTCTCCATAAAATAATCAGAAAAAAATGATTTGAAAATTTTATAGTGAAAAATAAAACCAAGGTTTCCATTCTGCCTCTCAAAACTTGTCTTCACTTACCTCTTAAAATAAGACAGTCTGATCTTTTTCCTGCAAACAATATTGTTCTTACACTGTATTGTATCCTAACCATATATTGCCTGCACACCAAAACTAACAGATCAGTGCAGCCAACTCCAAGGATATCATGATAATCCCTTATATACAATTGTATTGGTTTGAAATTTATGTTTGAATATTCACATGGAGTCATAGTAGATTTTTTTAAATTATTATTCTAGTCCAAAGTAATCCTAAACCACAGTCTGGTCAATATTTAGGAAAACGGTTGAATGCTGTATTCATTTAATCTGGTTGAGGCATTTGAGGCTATGTACTATAAAGAACTGGATGACAGCACAGAACAAAGATATTTCCTACCTGGCTCTTACTAGCACTGTACTGTAACTAACTTTCCTCTTAGCTGCTCTGACATAGTTTTTTACAGGATGAGCTGTGAAAAAAAAGAAAAGAAGAAGAAGAAGAATGAAGGAGAAGAAAGAAGCTTTTATTTTTGCTAAACATTTTACAGCATGACAGTAAAGCACATATAATTTCTGGCTAGGATGAGAGGGGTAGTATGTTATTGCCATAATTAAACTTCTACTTTTTCATTGTTGCATAGAAACATATACATGACTTAAGTCAACTTCAATGCCTACAGTTAGATTGGTTGGATCTGAGCCATGAGTATAAGACAAAACAGATATATATGACAAACTTTCTCTGCTATGATCTCTTGAGTCTCATCTGTCAGTAATGTAGGGACTGTGAATCTTCTATTGCAAGTAGATCAGAGACAGATGAATATTTTTTCTATTTGCTTAAATGTCTTTTCACTTTTTTCTTTTTTTTTTTAACTTTGCTGTTTGGAAAAAATACATACATAAGTCATCTTTTAATTTACTTTAGACCACTATGTGACAACTTCTTCAGATACTTTTCAATTTTTATGTTGAAAAAACATAAACAAATAAACTCAATATTATCACAGAATCACAGAAACACCAAGGTTGGAAAAGACCTTCAAGATCATCCAGTCCAGCCATCCATCCATCAACAATAGTTCTCACTGAACCATATCCCTCAACACAACTTCCAAATGTTCCTTGAACACCTCCTGGATCGGTGACTCCACCACCTCCCTGGGCAGCCAGTGCCTGACCACTCTTTCAGAGAAGCAGTATTTCCTGATGTCCAGAATGAATCTCCCCTGGTGCAGTCTGAAGCCATTCCCTCTAGTCCTATCACCAGTTACACGAGAGAAGAGGCCAAACCCCAGCTCACTACAGCCTCCTTCAGGTGGTTATAGAGAGCAATAAGGTCTCCCCTGAGCCTCCTCTTCTCCAGACTGAACATTCCCAGCTCTTTCAGCTGCTCCTCATAAGGCCTGTGCTCCAGACCCCTCACCAGCTTTGTTGCCCTTTGAACCCGCTCCAGGGCCTCAATGTTTTCCTTGGAGCGAGGGGCCCAAACTAGATGCAGTACTAGAGGTGCAGCCTCACCAGTGCTGAGTACAGGGGGACAATCACTGCCCTGTTCCTGCTGGCAACACCATTTCTGATGCAAGCCAGGATGCCATTGGCCTTCTTGGCCACCTGGGCACACAGCTGGCTCATGTTCAGCTGAGCATCAATCAATACCCCCAGGTCCATTTCCTCTACACAGTCTTCCAGCCACTCCACCCCAAGCCTGTAGTGTAGCCTATGGTAGTTGCGGCCAAAGTGCAAGACCCAGCATTTGGCCTTGTTGAAACTCATCCCATTGGCTTCAGCCCAGCTATCCAGCCTGTTCAGGGCCTTTGTAGAGCGTTACCCCAGGCATATTGACACTTCCAGCCAACTTGGTGTCATCCGCAAACTTACTGAGGGTGCACTCGATGCCCTCATCCAGGTCATCAATAAAGATATTGAAGAGGACAGGTCCCAGCACTGACCTCTAAAGAACACCACTCGTGACAGGTTGCCATCTGGATTTAGCTCCATTCACTACCACTCTCTGGGCCCAGCCTTCCAGCCAATTCCTTATCCAGCCAAGAGTGTACCTGTCCAAGCCACGGGCTGCCAGCTTCTGCAGGAGAATACTGTGGGAGACAGTGTCAAAGGCTTTACTGAAGTCTAGGTAGACTACACCAACAGCCTTTCCCTCATCTACCAGACAGGTCACTAGATCATAGAAGGAGATCAGGTTGGTCAAGAAGGACCTGCCCTTCATGAATCCATGCTGGCAAGGCCTGATCCCCTGGTTGTCCCACATGTGCCACATGGTCTCACTCAAGCCAGTCTGCTCCATGACCTTTCCCTGGCACTGAGGTCAGACTAACAGGCCTGTGGTTCCCCGGGTCCTCCTTACAACCCTTGTTGTAGATAGGAGCCACACTGGCAAGCCTCCAGCATTCTGCACTTCTCAAGGAGTGCTGATGGATAATGGCAAGCGGCTTGGCTATCACCTCTGACAGTTCCCTCAGCACTCTCAGGTAAATCTCATCCGGCTTATGACATTGTCAGATCATCATTATGACAATCCATTGACTTATGACAGTCCAGCTGGAGTAGTATGTCTCTGACTGTGTCCTCCTGAATCGTGGGGGGGTTAGTCTGCACCCCAGCCGAGACTACCAGGTCAGAGTGGAGTGCCCTGAGGATAACTGGTCTGACCTTTAAAGACAGACGTAAAGAAGGCATTCAGAACCTTTGCCTTTTCCTTATCCTCAGTGGTCACGTTTACAGCCACATCCAGTAAATAATGGAGATTCTCCTTAGTCCTCCTCTTACTGTTGATGTATTTGTAAAAGAGTTCCTTGTTCCTTTTTACCCCAGTGGCCAGGTTGAGTTCAAGCTGGGCTTGCCTTTCTGATTTTCTCTCTATACATCTTAACAACTTCCCTGTACTCTTTCTCAGTCGCCCATCCCTTCTTCCACAGGAGGTAGAAGACTTCCTTCTTGGACCCCTTTACTCTCTGAGACTGAAACCCAGGGGACTCCCCCTACTAGTCTTCTGAACAATTCAAAGTCTGTCTTCCGGAAGTCCAAGGTAGCATTTTTACTGCTCCCCCTCCTGGCTCCACCAAGAATTTAGAACTCTAGCATTTCATGGTCACCCTGTACAAGACAGCCCCCGACCTCCACATCTCCTACCAGACCTTCTCTGTTTGTGAATAGAAGATCTAGCAGGGCAGCTCCTCTTGTAGGCTCTCTCACCATCTGCATCAGAAAGTTATCCTCCATACACTCCAGAAACCTTCTAGACTGCTTCTTCTGTGCTGTGTTGTATTCCCAGCATATGTTGGGGAAGTTGAAGTCCCCCATGAGGACAAGGGATTGCGCAGCTTCCACCAGCTGCTCTTAGAACTTCATCTGTCTCTTCATCCTGGTTTGATGGTCTATAGCAGATGCCCACCAGGATGTCTGCCTTGTCAGCCCTTCTCCTGGTCTTTACTGATAGGGATTCAACCTTATCATCCTGAGCCACAAGCTCAGTAACATCAAAGCACTCTCTAATATACAGAACCATGCCACTACCCCTCCTTCCTATCCTTCCTGAAGAGTTTGTAGCCATCCATTGCAGCACTCCAGTCATGGGAGCGATCCCACCACGTTTCCATAATTTCAACTAGGTCATAGTTAGCCTGCCACACAATGGCTCCCAACTCTTCTTGTTTGTTGCCCATGCTGTATGCACTGCTGTAGATTCACTTCAGCTGAGCCCCTCACCTCATCCCTAATCCCATTACCACTCCCCCAGGTTCATCTCTAACAAGCCTGGTTTTATCAAAACATTCAAGATTTTATTGATGACATCCACTATTATGTTCCAGGCTGAATAGTTGGCAGTCACTTCTTCAGCTCATCATCATATTCTGTCTCCTTGCTAATTTCTACTAGATCATTTTCAAGATTGGACACACAGAATCATACACTGGAAAGTACCCACTACACAAACATGCCAATTATTTGGACAGTAATCTGGTATCGTTCTGGATTGCTCCCTGCTCTGCTCTTTGTTGTTGCTGTTTCTCTCTATATTTCTTTTTTCCTCAGTGATTGTTGTGTAGCACTGAAAGAAAATCCTGATAGAATTATTCACTCCGGTCTTGCTTTTCTCTACAATAGAAACTGATCTTCTGTGTCACTGCATAGATTACTGGAATGTTATTTCTCCTCTGTACATTACTTAGCTGATACAAATTTTTGTTTATTCTGTGGCTTAATCAAACAGTACCATGAAATTCTTCTCTACATCTTTGCAGTCAGTTTCAAATTTGCTATTAATATTTTTCTACCATTTACAAAACTTATTTCTTTCCTTTATCTCCATCATTTGCAAGTACATTGAAAAATTTGTAAAGAGCAGATAATGAAGAATTCTGTAATGTAACCATCAACTGAAAAATTGTCATTTATTAGTATATTTTATCTTATTTTAATAAGTTATTAATACATAAAAGGATCTTTCTTATCACAGAGCTCTTTTATTTGCCTCAGAATGTGACAAGTAAGTAATCTTTCAAAATGTATTCTGAAAATCGAAGTACTAACCTGATCACCTTTATTTGCCTTTGTTGACCACTTTATAAACTATTAAGAGACTTGGGGAACATATTGTTACGAAGTTGTGTCTTCTTAAAAATATCATTCATAACCTGATTTTACAAATTCAGATTTTGTGCCAGTTTCCAAGATGTATGCAAAATCTACAAACTAGAGTTTTCCAGTGTCAGATATGATGTTCTTCTGGAGGACTATCCGAATGCTGTAGTCCTTTATCACTGCAAACATTTTAAGTGGTAGATTGTATCTGCAGTTGATAGTTCAGCAATAATAAATTTCAGATTTTTTACAATTCTTCAGTAAGAACTTCAGTAATACCGTTGGCCCTGGTGACTTGATGTAGTTTAGTTTCTTAATTTAATTTAAAAATGTTATTTTACCTATTTTACTGAGAATTCAGCCTGAAACTTTACCTCACCTTTTCATTTCATTTGGTAAGTGCACCTGATGTGAGAACGTTTGAGTCCTTCTCTGTAAGACTATTGGTGTAAATAATTCATTTGGATTTATTTCTAATTCTATGTCTTTCTGTTTTTTTAAAAAGCTTAATTGACTGCTTTCAGCTTACTGAAAACATTCTTATTTCTCATAGTTCTGTACAAAAATACGTATTAGTCTTGGGAACTTTTATGAAATAGTCTTAGGTATCCCAAATTCAACTTAAATTTTTGTCATGGTGTTATGATTTTTGGTTATCAGTATTCCACACCATAACATCATGTAATGCACTGGGGGTTTGACTGCTGATGCTCAAGTTCCGGCTGCCTGTCCGGAGAAGAAGAACTACATTTCCCCAGGGGGCTTTGCGGTCAGCAAGGAGACATAACTCCTGGCAAGGTCACCTGA
This sequence comes from Tetrao urogallus, assembly GCF_951394365.1. Classification (NCBI taxonomy): domain Eukaryota; kingdom Metazoa; phylum Chordata; class Aves; order Galliformes; family Phasianidae; genus Tetrao; species Tetrao urogallus. Next base: position 177,567,908 of record NC_136813.1, read on the forward strand.
TGCTCTCTTCTTTGCCTGCTCTTCTTCGCCTGCTTTTCTCCATCAGCTCAACTGGACTGCACTTCTCACCTCAGCGTTGTAGTGAGGCCTATCCACCTTTCAGACACACTCTCTCTCATTATATTTTGCTGATACTATATTTAGTAAAATTAGTTTGTTCCACCTCAGATTGTTGCCACTCTTTTCAATTATTTTGGGGTCCCCTGTTTCCCTTTTCCGGAGGCACGGATCCGCAGATCCCTCTGCCCCGCTGGTCACGGAACCGGGCTGAACCAGCCTGTAAACCAATGACAACTTTTTTTGTACAATTACACAATTACTTTCTTCTTGCAACATTATTTTAATTGATTATAGTTGTTTCCTTATCATAAGTGCATTATTTTGCAAGTACTATGTAAAATTAAAAGTTTGAGAATTCTTTTCTCATTTTTTTACATAATTTATTTTGCAGTAAGGGTGTTACATGCTGTTTTATATATATGTTTAATCTCTGTGCCTGCTGTAAGCATTTTTCCCAGCTGTTACTTTTTTTTCTTATTCTATTATTTTGCAGTTTTATTTTAAATCCAAATATATATACATGAAGGTTTTTTTTTTTTTGTCTTGTTTTGTTTTGTTTTTGTTTGCACTATAGAAGACTTGAATTTATTTGACAGGGGTCACAGTTAGAATGGTCCCTTTATTTTTTTAAGGCCTTTTGCACTACTTAGCAGCAAATTACAAATTTCTTCTGTTCTTGCAAGTTCTTTGACCTGTAGATCCAAGTATCAGTAACTTATGATATCTGCATCAACCTTTGCTGCATAGCACTTGCTTCATGCCTTTCCAAATTAAAATAGAGATTTCTAGTATATTTTTAGTAGGCTTCAGTTATGAAGCATTTGGACTTAATGATCTTTGTGGATCCATTGCAATTCAAGGTATTCTAAGAAAGTTTTAGTCTCATTACTTCCACAAGGGAGTTCTTGCTATTTCATATTGCTCAGCACTCTTACTAAAATGTTTCTCTTCTGTGTTCTTCTACACAAAGAGACAAAACTAGCCCGAATGTGTTGCAAGTGAAGAAAACAGATATACACGGGGGATGAATTTGGCCAATTATTTACCTTCATTTGAGAGTTTCTTTTTCTGCTTAACTTGATGTCATTGATTTTTCCATTTAATAGTATCCTAAGTTTAATCTTTTGCCCTTTCAAGGTTAACGCCCTTTGGCTGAAAGCTTTCCCAGCTGAGTTTACGAGGACTTCTACTGAGAGCAAATAAGATTTTTCAGTGTCTTAATAGGTAAACCTGACACTTTCCAATACTTGGGTCATGAGTTCAGTTCCCTGATAAAATAGATCCATCATGAAAAATATCCTTCAGGTAATCTGTCTGTTCTGTGAGCTGTCACATATCTTGTACTGTACACCAGAGGTTTAGGTATTATATTTTTTTCTATAATTCCTTTAAAAATGACTTTTTTTTTTTTTTCCTTTGTAAATTCAATTGTTCTATAGACTGTAACACAAACAGATAAGGAGATTTTTCTGGAAATGTTAAAATTTAAACTTGTTGAATAAAAATTTAAGGTACCGTGAGACTAAATCCTTAAAGTTGTCTTGCACATGCTCAGTATTGTGTTTAACATTAACCAGCTTAGGTTAAATAGCTGTATCATATTCTTTGCTGCTTAATTTATTTATTTAGCTTGCAAATCATTAAAATTCATGTGTTTTCTCTTAAGCAATGTCTGTTGTAAAGTTCAGATTAGAAGTACTCTGCTTATATTAATTTCATCAAACTAGTAAAACATTTCTGAGTGACCAGAAATGGAGTAAAATTGTTCATTTTTATGAACATAATGCAAGTTTTCCAGAATAGAGTGAATCTTTCATTTATTTTTAAAAATTAGAACCAAAAAAAACTTTTTTCTTTTAAATGAGACTACTGTCTTGTATTCTTTTAGCCCTTAAATAGAGAATATTCAAAGACAAAAGGTTTTGAATGTCACTTGACATTATGCCAGATAGTAAATGATCTTAATTGTATAACTACAGTAAACCAGTTAATGAGCAGTGTAGCTATAAGGCAGGACAAGGCATGTTTTTAAAATGTGGACATTCTAACATGCAGAGCACTTGCCTGGCATTTTAGAAACAGTTTGTCTGTCTTACTAATGGCAGATTCACAGGGGATCCACCAGACAAAAAATTGCTGTTTACAATATATGTGCGCTATAACTCATCTATTTACCCTGATATCTCTTTACATTCGGTCACTGGAGAAACACTGATGTTCTTCCATTAGCTCTTTAAAATTGGAAGAGTGGCTTTTACCTCCATCCCACATTAAAATAGTTACATGTGTGTAGAGTTGTAGGCTAAATTGTACCCATCAGTCAACACTCAATGCCAATGTATGAACAGGAGATATGAGTTCCTTAGACAAAAAAATATTTCTTCTTTGAAGCTCACTTGTGCCTAGGTGATCTCATTATGAGGCAGGAGAAGACAGTAGGGACATATCACCATACTCAAGTTTAACTTCTTGAAACCGCTGCTAACAAAATGAACCTACAGATATCTGATGAAAATAAATTACATCCCTAAATAAATGGCTGTCATGTTCTCCATTGTCTCTTCAAAGGAAGATATCCCAAGAACATACTTTTGTGTTCAGAAACGTTTTTGATTAAATTCAAAATTTGAAATTTGTATTGCTTAAATTGTCTTTAGGCTGATGACTAAAAATGAGAAGAGTTAAAACCAGTGTCAATGAATGTTCAGATTTAACTATCAGCTCTAGTTGCTGTCCAAACCACGAGTATTCTGAATCCTCAGAAATATCATTGGGTAATGAGTGATGTAGGATTTTTTTTAACCACTATTTGATCTCAGAAGATAATTTGAAAAATAAACAAATTAACCTTTGTAAAACACCTTTCTAATTAATCATGTGTTTTATAGTTCCATTAGCTATGAGGCTAACCAAGTCCAGGCAATCATATTTAATTTCTCACATATTGATTTATAAAGGATTGTTTATTGCTCATTAGAAGTTACAAGTAGAATTTCTGCATGAGGTTATGCCTCTTTTGTAATTAAACCTTGTTAGGATACGAAAATGTAATGCAGGTGTTTAACAGTGAGCTATGATGTGTAGTAAAATTTTAAAACCTCAGTAAATGAAAGCACTTTGCCTAATCTGTTTTCTTCCTTTACATTTTCCCAATCCATGCCTTAGGGCATTACAATGTGGGTATTTCAGAATTGGTGACACATTTTACATCAAAGGAAAATTTAGTAATTTACACAGCATGTTAATATATACTGAGCTTTAGCAGTTAATGACTACTTTAAAACAATTCAGAATATCCAAGGATTTGAGTCTTGAAATATATTTTTGAAAAGAAAATATACAGAAGCACTCAAGTTGAAAAGACAAGAAAACCTTTTATCTGGTCTAGCTCTCAAATTTTTTCAGAAAGGTAAGAAAAGGAGTTGTCATCACAATACCATGAAAACCTCCAGATATTTTATTGTGAAGCAATAAACTGTATTGCAACATCTGTATAACATTCTTGTAAAATGAGTTAGATCTTTTAGTCAAGTGAATTCAAGAAGTTCTGAACAAACCAAGCTCAAAAACACAAAGCATTCTTGTCTTTCCTTCTAAAATCCATTAGATATTTATAGCTTATTTTACAAAAATAAATGAATAAATAAATTAATAAATAAAAGGAAATAAACCACATATACAAAAACTCACAATGACTTATCTTAAAAATAATATGAAGCACTCTGCTGGTTACCTGTACATGTATGCAGATATATATACGTCATATCTTGTCAAACAGTGGACTTTTTTCTGAGCATCAACCCTATAAATTAAAATTTCAAGAAAAGAATTATATTAAAGGGTGTAGAACTTAACCAAGTGATCAAACAATAATTTCAAAACATTTCAGTCAACAGAAGCATGAAACAGTAAAAGCAGAAGCTGCAAAAGGAAGAGAAAGAAGAGAGAAGCTTTGTAGTCATGTTGTCCATCATCTAATTTCAGTGCTCTTCCTTTTCTGTCTAGGACCTTCTAGTGACCAAGTTCATCTGGAGAGAAGGAAAACAAGTTCCAGTGAAGCAATAAGGCAGACTCATGCTTGCTTTGATTTAAAGTATCAATTTTCTTACAAAAGAAAGTTTCTACGGACTACTTGAAGAAAAAAATTGAAAAGGGGACATATTCTTGAACAATAAAGCTTTATTCACAATAGAGAAGGATCAAGAAAGGAAACTTTTAAGCAAATAAACAGAATGAAATACATGGAACTGATAAGGTTCAACCACAATTGCAGAGAGATCTTGCTAGTTTAATTGTGAAGATACTCTCATATTTCTGAAAGAAGGTGGTGACTGGAAAATGTTACTCAGGACTGGAAGAAAATAAATACCACTTTCAGAATCAGTAAGAGCAAGCAAGAGGATTTGGTGAATTACAACCCAGTCAGTTTCACCTTGACCAGAAGGTGAAGGAGCAAACAACCTTACAAACTGGAAGTGATTGGAAGTTTTCTGCATGGATTTTTAAGAAGAAAATCCTGCTTGACCAACAAGAGAGCCTTCTACAGACAAATGAATGCTTTCATGGACAACAAGGGAACAGTGAATGTTAAATTCTTTGACCTTAATAAGGCTTTTGAAATTATCTGCCATAACATCCATGCTAACAAACTGGGGTAATAGTGAGTGAAATACAGAAGGACTGACCTCTGTGCTACAGTCTGACAGGTTTGGGTTATTGTTCTAATTAAACTATAGTTACCTAAGCTCAGGGCTGCCGCATAGCTTTCCTCAAATGACCATGTTACAGTGATAGGCTTGTTCTTTCAGCCTTATATATTGATCACATGGATAAATAGGTTCTATTGGCATTGCAGGATTCTACTCTTCAGAAGGTCCCCAGTGCTTCCCTCTGAGCATCTGTTTTCACGGTTTCTCACTTCACTGTTACTTCCTGTGAAATCCAGCCATCTTTTGTGGTACTATCTGTAATTTCCATCAGTGCTTCACTGTGGCATTTTTCAAATCTAGAAGCTTCTCTATGACATATCTCACAGTTTTTCACACCCTGAAGTGGAACACAGACCAAGGCTTAATTATGTTTCCTCCAGCCCAAAGAGCCTGAATGCACACAAAAGAAATAAAACATTTCAGACTGTATTTTCGTAAAATCTTTTGGGAAATAAAACACTTATGTATAGAAAAGAGAGTTGAAGAGCTCAATATTCCTTATTCTGTAGCAGAAAAAAGGACAGACAAGGGAAGATGATGCATGGTTGGTACCACTCTGTTCTTTTCCTCCTATTCTTTCTGTTGAGCCATCAGAGAAGGTCATCAGGAATAAACAGTAGCTGCACGGAGAAAACTCCCAGACTTTTCCTCATATAATAAATAAATTTAATCTTATCCATAATGGTCCTTACTTTGTAAAGCAGTATTCACTCTTTTAAAATAAAATTCCTTAGAAAAGGCCAAGTGTACCCCAGACTGCATCAAAAAAAAGTGTGATAAGTGTGATCAAGGGCATTGGTTCTCCTTTCTACTCTGCACTTATGAGACTTCACCTACAGTACAGTATTCAGCTCTGGATTCCTAGCATAAGGACGTGGAACTGTTAGAAGAGGTTCAGAGATGAATCGTGTGGATGATCAGAGAAATCTCCCATGAAGAAGGGAATAAGGAAATTGCAATTGTTTATTCCAGGGAAAATAAGGTTCCAGGGAGATGTTATAGAAGCCTTCTAGTACCCAACCTTGTTCTACAGGGACTGTTTATCAGAGACTGCAGTAATAGGACAAGGGGTAACAAAATAGGGTAAATTTTGATTAGATATAAGAAATAAACTATTAAATATGAAGGTGATGTGGCACTAGGACAGGTTGCCCAATGAAGGTGTAGGTTCAGTGTTCAAGGTCAGGTTAGATGGGAATTTGGGCATCTGATCTAGTAAAGATGTCCCTGCCCATGGCAGAGGAATTGGAAGTAGATGGCCTCTAAGGTCCTTTCTAATCCAAACCATTATATTATTCTAATGGAATAAGAGATAACAACCTTACTGCCAAGTCTGAGTTGTTTTTCTTCTTACATTTTTTTACACTTATTTGAGTATATTGTTTACAGTGCTGAGCGTATCATCTCCAAATTTGACTGTAAAATTTTGATTCCATGGGAAATAAGCTACTTTAATAGAATTTGCTATTAATGAAAGGAAAGGTTTTGTTTTTTGTTTGTTTGTTCTCCTTAAATCTTGGGAATGCGTTGTCTTCCTTAGCAAACAATTTTCTATCAGACTTTCCTAATTCAGTGTTTTGCTAGAACTCAAATTTCTGTGCTCTTCTCTGTTAGGTAAAAGGGTCATTTTAGTACACGGCTGCTCTTTCCTGTTGAAGTGCTTGTGCCTTTAATTAAAGTCAATCAATATGTTTTTGATAAGACAAAATAGATCAAGTTCTTGGTATCTCTCACTAGATAAATCACTAGAAGACATTTAACATAACTGGGAAAAGATAAACTGTTTAGTATCTCAAATCTTTTTTCATTTGTTGTTTTTTTATGAAGGAAAAAAAGAAAGTACACATGATTCCACTATTAGTATCACGTGTTAAGTACAAATGTTACCTTACTTACCCAGTGTATCCCCCTGTGAATGGCACTGGTCCTTTTTAGCAAAGACGTCATGCTGATAAACCGCACTATTCCTTTTGCAAATTTTTGTTCCCACAAAATCCTTTGATGACTCCTTGTTTAGAAGGATGTGGTTTTTATTCTCTAGGAGTGGTAGTCATTCCTGTTCTAGACATCTAACTGTTCGTGTGGCCTTATGAAAATTACTTTGTATGACCCAGTCTGCTGCTTAGTCTATTAGCTTGTTCTGTGTCTTCCTTCACTTCTGTCTCCCAAAAGATCTCACTCAACCAGACTACATGCTGGGGGGGACAGAGTGAGAAAGACAAAACACCTTGATGCTGTGCAAACACTGTTTCATAGTAGTTAAAACACTAGTGTGTTATCAACACTGTTTTTAACCAAAAATGAAAAGTGCAGCCACCATATAGACTACTATAAGAAAATAAATGTCGTGCTACAATCCTAGCCAGATCCATTGCAACAAACTACTTACAAAAATATTTACAAATTTAGGTCAATAAGGGGGCGTTAATTTTAATTTGGAGATCACCAGAATGCTACTTGTAGCCTACTGACAGATTCCTCTCCTTTACTTATCTGCTCAGTTACAGTGTATACTCCCTTTCCTCAGCCACCCTTCTTTTTAGAAGCAGTTGTTTTTTATAACTATCTTACAAGAAACAGAAAGCTTGAAAGCTAGAAGTCACAGCTCTCTGCTGAGTATGATCCACAGTGATACAAAGATTTTATGCAGCATTATATTATGGCTCAGTAAAAAATAAGAGAAAAAGATGTACTACTGTGAAACAGCTCCTACTATGCATGTTTTTTTTTGTTGTTGTTGTCTGTTTTTGTTTTTGTTTTTTTTTCTGTTCTTGTTGGTTTTGTTTTACTCATACATAATATGAAGTATATTTGAAAAAATATTTTGAGATAGTTTTTATATTTGCTGTTGTTGTTATGCAGATTAGTTTTCTAGGATCTGCCCTAAATTGCCATGTGGACGGGGCAGTTACTTGTGGGCCATAATTGTCATACTACAATATCATGAATTGATGGGGAAACATAATTTCGCATGTTGTGCTTTTGGGGGTATTCAGCTTAAGAGATGCAACAGCTTCTTAGGAGATATGTGGAATCATCTAAATACAAATAGGTGAAAGAGATATACATTCTCATATTCACAACATTTGTTGAGTTCTTATCATTCACACTTTTATTCACTGGGTTTTTAATCATCTCTACAGTTATCTGACTTCTAGGTCACATACTATGCCAGAGATAGGCAGTTTGAGTGGTGTTTCATTTACATTTAAAAGCTTTCTAATTATTTCATTAGGAAGGAAAGAAGCATTTAATCTTAACCTATCCATTTCAATAATCCGCATGTAAGGCTTCATCATGATAGTGTCTAAGTATCTCATTATCTTTATTGTAATCTTCCTCACAAAACTCCTAAGGTAAGAAAAAAAAATGTTTTCATTTTAAGACCATGGAATTGAAGCAAAAAGATCTAAAGGCCAAAGCAATAAAGAATTAAGAGCTGTAGTCTTAAACACTGTCTTCTTTCTCACTCAGTAGGAGCTAAATCTGCATCTAGTAACTCTCAAAAATGTACTTAAATGAACAGACTGTACCTGATTCATAAAATGATGTAGAAGGAAGAATGTATGGTCCATACTTATGTGGAACAGGAAAGGCACAGATGAACTCATGAATCCACAGTTAAACCCTGGTATTAAAATCTTTATCTGAAGTTTGATAAAACAGGCTTCAACCTTCAGAGGACTGTTCCCATACTTTAAATTAAGATACAAATGGATACCATTTCTTTGCTCACTCCTCTAACACTTTTCAACAGTTGCATTTTCATAGAATCATAAAATATCCTGTTCTAGATAGGACCCATGAGGACCCCTGCGTCTAGTTCCTGACTCCACATCAAACTGCCTAAAAGATAAGCCATACATTTACTAGGAGCATTGCCCAAACAATTCTTAACAATAGCAAGCTTGGAGCTCTGACCACTTCCCTGGGAGCTTGTTTCAATGCTTGACCACCCTCTCAGTGAGGAACTTTTTCCCTAATATCCAATCTGAACTTTACTTTATGCAGCTTTGAGTCATTACTTCACATCTTGTATTAGCTAGAGGAAATTAGTACTAGAAGTAGTGCTCCTGAGGGATTTCAGATATAGAAGATGTGCAGATTTTCCAATGAAATGCTGAATAATTATCTGAGTTCTAGTCAGGAGTGCTTTCTACATCTTCATAAACTGAATAAATGAAAGCTGGGCTACACCTAAAGATTTTGAGCAATGTTATTGTCTATGTTGTTCAGTATGACAGTTAGCAGCCTAACACATACATTCATAAGGTGAATTAAGTAATAATAAAAATCAACTACATCTTTCCTGAATTTTGAAAATGTAGTTAATTCAACAGTCAATTATATTTTGAAAAGGTGAAGTGTTTTTCATACTGTTCTCTTCAGTACAATGCATAAAAACAGAAATCACTCTTGAAGAAATTTGGGCTCAGTTGCAGCCCCTGTTCTTTATGAACTGAAGACTTTTGTGAAAAACTAGTTTTTTCTAGTGAAAAACTAGTGAAAGCACTAGTTACCTAAGAACATCTATTAAAATCAGTAGCAATTAAATGATAGTTAAAGAAACATGAGCATGAATAACACCAAAATTATCAGCAAATGTTCTAAGTACAACTCACACTACCTGGGTTATATTTTACACATTTTCAATATCTGTCATATTGAGATATTTTCTTGTATACAAGAAAAGGATTCTCCAAGAGTCTTTATGTGATTGATACAATATAACTTTCTCTATCAGATATATCTTCCAATGGGATCTCTGAAAATAAATGAAAAGTACGAAAATTCATACAGGCTGTAATGGATTTCCAAGTAGACACCTGCTGCAAATGAACACCAGGATTAGCCTCGTATTATGACAAATCAAAACAAACTCAAAAGCCATATATTCACCTATATTCCTTACTGAAATTTGAAGTAATGAAGTCTAGAGAAAGAATACACAGGAGAAAGCATATTCATAGAAACACTAGAGGCTGATATATTTTTTAAAACTGTAAAATCAATTGTCAGGAGGGCAAACTCTTCAATGACTTCAGCTTTTACTTTGAACATTTTCTGGAGCCTCATCTCCATGATACTTAAGACAGTGATTAAATAAGCACCTAGTTGGCAATTATTTCTTCATTATGAACTTGTTGGTTTGGACTGAAATAGACTTAAACTGATAATCACTAAGATCAGTCTCATTACCTTCTTCACACTGATGCAACATAGATAGCTTAAATATTTCAAAAATTGACCATCTAATAAATGAAATGCAACTATTAAGAAATACCACATGGATGCTTTTAGAACAATGCTGTATCTTCTGAAATTTGCAGAGTAATATTGTGTTGGGGGGATGAATGTAGTGTTTTGGGTAAAATGAGATTTGTCTCATTTAGATGTCTGTCATCAAAATATCACATGCTTAGGATTTGAATAACAGTCTATGGGCACAGGCTTTTTCAATTTACAAATACCATATGCCTACAAGAATAGGGAGAAAGGGAAAATATGCATGTAAATGGCATGGATATTTTAATATGTAAAGGACATTCGAGAAAGCATAATACTGCTTCATAATATTCTCCTCTTTTCCACTACTGTTCATGTTTAGGGGATACTAGTAGCATACTGACAAGTGGAATTGTCAGTATGGGTGAGTTATTCTCAGTGGGTGTCTGTCTACACTTTCTTTCTACACTTATACACTCCTTTTTTTTTTTTTTTTTTTTTTTTTTTTGGAGTTGTAGAAAATCCTCAGGGAAACCTACCTGGGGGTTTTCAAGAGCAGTTAATAATGTTTTAGGGCTGACTGACTTGAAGAATTAACTTTGCATCGTTACTAATGAGAGCACAGATAAGCCAACATGGACTCTGTAAAATCCCAATCTGAATTAATAGCATGGGTTTCTATCTAGACAAATCTTAAAGTGAAAGAGAAAATAAGATTCGGTGCAAGGAAACAGAGAATATTTTATTCTTACTTTCTAATCTCACTTATGAATTCAACAGTTTTCTTCTATCACTTTCCAACCTCATAATCTTAACTCTTTTTGTTCTTCATCACCTTCAGCTCTCTCATCATTTTCACCAGCTGTTTATTTGGCAATTTTCTCTCAATGGGAGATCTCTCTTCATGGTCTAAAAAGGTCTTAATTTCCCTATTGTAAACATGGGGGTGCAGTTTAGCACTTGTCTGATGTGTAAAATTAGAAGAGTAGAAAATAATTTGATGAAGACATATTTAGTATCACTTCTGGCACAGTAAATTAGTTTTTTATTTCCATACAAAATCCAGAAATCCTGTTTGGTCCTTTATGGATTTATGTAATAATCTCGAAGAATACATAACAAATATTCTAACTTTTTTTAAAAATCACACCAACAGAATTAAACGCTTTTTCAAACCTCTTGACTGTCATGACATATAAGCTCTTTCAGTTCCAGTTTTTGTAATTTGGGAAAATCCTTCTGTTTCTCTGTGTCCATTCATACCATCTATCCCATTTCAAATACCAGGCTACTTTTTTTCCTGCTTTCTTTTCTTCTCCTGTTTTTCTTCTTGCTCTCCCTCTGAAGAGGAATCTAGACAAATTGGAACACTGAGCAAATAGCAATGGCATGAAGTTCAATGAAGGAAAATTCTCGGTTCTTCACCTGGGATGGAGTAATGCTGGACACAGGTACAACCTGTGAGATGAATGGCTGGATAGTAGCTCTGCAGAGAGTGATCTACGGTCACTGGTGACTGCATCTCAACTTCAGACTGTATTGTACCCTGGCAGCCAAGGGGACGTTAACAGCATAGCCAGATGATCAAAAGAGGTGATTTTCTCACTGCATTTAGCACTGGTGTGGCTGTAAGATATTATTCTGTTAGCGTCTGTGTCTCAAAGCTTGCTGGGGACACAGATGGACTTGCACAAGTCCACGCAAGTCCTGGGCAAAGGCTGTGAGATCCTTTGTCTGGGGGCGCAGATGCACAAGGCCAGGGGCAACGAGAGCGAGGTGAGCTGCAGCTAAATGGCTGTGAAGTGCTCCTTTGTGTGGATTTACCTCAGGATGATGGCCATCTCAGCGGGTACTCAATGACTCTTGCTCGAGGCCCGTCCTTGTCACGTAGGCAGGAGAACAAGGAGGATAACAGAGGAATTGAAAACCATGAGGAGAGGTTTCTGGCAGCAGATTCGTCATGAAGAAGATCAAGGATTCCTGACTGTCAGATTCCTCGTGAGGTGACACCTGCATGCTGTCGAACTCTCCTGGGCCTGGTGCCTGAGCACTGCTGCTTCCTCAAGGATTGGCTCCGCGACTTCCTCGTCTACCTGCCTGCTGCCCAAGGCCGCCACGCTGCTGCTCCCCGCCCCCCCGCTGCGTCTGCTTCGGACCTTCAAACGCCGTGCAACGGGACGCTGCTGGATCCTGGTGGTGAGTATCCCCGCTTTACGCAATTCTTGCATCTTTCCCATCTTTTCTATCGCCCTCCTTCCCTTCCCCGTCTCCCTGATTAGGTTTTGTAATAAACTGGTCGGACCAACGTATGAACCGTTGTTTCTTAATCTCACGCCGGGTATACAGATATTAAAAGAACCTCATCTCCCTCCTATAAATTGGAGCGAGACATTTTATTAGTGGCCTCAGCTTGATTATACTCTCCAGCTCTGCAGAGGGAAGTACTGGGCTCTTTTCCCTGGTAACTGATGTCAGGACAGACAGGAATAGCAGATTTTTGAAGATTCCTTCCAGCTGTACTGTTCTATTCTATTCTGTTCTGTTCTGTTCCAGTCACAGAATCAAAGAATCACAGAATCACAGAATTGTAGGGGTTGGAAGGGACCTCCAGAGATCATCGAGTCCAACCCCCCTGCCAAAGCAGGTTCCCTACACCAGGTCGCACAGGTAGGCATCCAGGCAGGTCTTGAACATCTCCAGAGAAGGAGACTCCACCACCTCCCTGGGCAGCCTGTTCCAGTGCTCCGTCACCCTCACTGTAAAGAAGTTCTTGCGCATGTTTGTGCAGAACTTCCTATGCTGCAGTTTCCAGCCGTTTCCCCTTGTCCTGTCTCCACTCACCACTGAAAACAGTGTGGCCTCGCCATTCTGCCCCCCACACCTTAGATATTTATAGACCTGGATCAGGTCCCCTCTCAGTCTTCTCTTCTCAAGGCTGAACAGACCCAGTTCACTCAGCCTTTCCTCATAGGAGAGATGCTCCAGGCCCTTCACCATCTTCGTGGCCCTCCGCTGGACTCTTTCCAAGAGATCCTTGTCTTTTTTGTACTGGGGAGCCCAGAACTGGACGCAGTACTCCAGACGAGGCCTCACCAGGGCAGAGTAGAGGGGGAGGATCACCTCCCTCGACCTGCTGGACACGCTCTTTTTAATGCACCCCAGTAAGCCATTGGCCTTTTTGGCTACAAGGGCACACTGCTGGCTCATGGCCAACCTGTCATCCAACAGGACACCCGGTCCCTTTCCGCAGAGCTCCCCTGGTGCATGCAATTATTCCTCCCCAGATGCAAGACTCTACACTTGCTTTTGTTAAACCTCATCTGGTTTTTTTCTGCCCAGCTCTCCAGCCTATCCAGGTCTTGCTGAATGGCAACACAGCCTTCAGGCGTGTCAGCCAATCCTCCCAACTTCGTATCATCAGCAAACTTGCTGAGGGTGGCCATTATCCCCTCATCAAGGTCATTGATGAAGATGTTGAACAAGACCGGACCCAGCACAGACCCCTGAGGAACACCGCTGGTTACAGGCCTCCAACCGGACTCTGCACCACCAACAACGACCCTCTGCGCTCTGCCAGTCAGCCAGTTCTCAACCCACCTCACTGTCCACTCATCTATCCCACACTTCCTCAGCTTTGTTATAAGGATGTCGTGGGGGACAGTATCAAATGCCTTGCTGAAATCAAGGTAGACTACAGTCCAGCCATGTCCAGTCCATTCTATTCCTTCTAGTTTTAATTCCTACAAAATGTTTTGGGTATTAAGCAAAGGTATATTTGATGGTTATAACTGATTTAAGAATAGAAAATTATTGAATGACTTGGTTAACATTTTATACAAACATATATATATTATATAAATACAAAATTTAAAATAGAATTTTGTTTTGGGTTTTTTTTTTCGTTTTTTTGAGGGAGCTGTATTATGACATCCATTGTCTTCATGGTTCCAGGACTGTTTTCTAGTTCTGTGGCTTTGCAGTTAGAAATACCACAAGAAATTCAGCATAAGCCAGGCCATTTTGACTCTGAATAGCAGGAGTTTCTCACTCTTCGTTTTTCAGTTTTATCTTTTTTTCTGTGGAAAGTATTCACTTCCAACACTAATAAGACTTGTTTGTAAATGTAGTTGCTTGCAACTCTTGGAACCCATGCACTTGGTTGCTGACAGACAGCTTTCATGATACGAGAAATGAGCTTCATCATGAGGGGGAAAGGAGAAAAAAAATGCCATGTATATACAAAGTGTGCTGAGAAAGCTGCTGTGAGCAACCTACTGAAATCATAGATGTTTTACTGAAGGAGGTGGTTCAGACAAAACTAAATGTTGGATTGCTGGAATAACTTCCCTAAGTGGCAGAGAAGAACAAAGGACATTTGAAAACCATGTCTCTACAAAATCTCTATAAAATGACTATATCTTAGAAAAAAAAAAAAAAAAGCCACACATTTTTATTTGCCTTTGTTCTCGCTTCATGGGATTCTTCATGCACCTTCATCCATTCTTATGTAGCCTTATCTTATGTAGCCTTATCTTATGTAGCCTTAGGGACCTATAGATATTGCAGAAGTTATGTGGTCTGCCAGCAGTCATAGTTCTTCATAGTTCTACCTTCTGTTTGTGAGACACTGCATGCTGCTACTGCTTGTTGTCTCTCTTTTAGTAGAATTTTTTTCCAGTATTTCCCTATAGAGTCATCAATGCAAGGAGGAGACTGGCTGTGGTTAAAATTGAGCATATAAGGTGATTTTCCGTATGAGGAAAATATGAGGTGGATTTTGTTTCACCTTATTTTATTCTCACCCTTGTACTTCATAAAGGATTCCTGAAAGACTGAGGATCTCCTTCTCGTATTACTTTTAAGCAAGAATTTTATTTATGCTAAATATATAGTCTTAAGTGATTGCTTTCTGAAGAGAAATTTTTTGAGCAAGTCAGTCTCTTCAGTTTGGCTACTCGAATAGGGAGTCTCTTTTGATAATGAAAGAATAGAAGTATCACTATAATTTTATTCATTAATAATGTCTTTACTTTGCACAATTATTAAGGACACTCTCCTGAAATATTATAATTTGCAATGAATAGTTAATGACAGTATTGGTTGGGTCTAATAAATCACCAACATTTTTCATCCTCCAAAAAAAACTTTAATTTTTCATTTGTGTAACTAGATATCTTTTAAAGATCTGAATATCTGAATATCTATATCTTCTGCAAAAAGAAGGGAAAAAAAAGAAGAATTTGCAGAAGAAAATATTAGGAAATGTAAAAGAAATGCCTTTTTCTGAACGTGTAAGTTTTTATTCATATGGTTTTAGAGGTTGTCCTTTTCTTCCACCTAGTGTGCTTAGGCATTCCATAAGAGCAGACCCTTCATTTTTGCAAAAACCTATCCCTGAGCTCTTCATGCTTTACTGCCTTAGTTATAATAGCATAGAAAATGAAGAATTAAGGCAATTCTATGCTTTCCATCATGCAGAATTGCTGTTCATCACAGGTTTCTGGGTGACAAAAAGGTAAATTAGAAATATGTACTGGTGGGAAGTGAGATACTGTAATTTTTTTGTCGAGATTCAGGAGATCAGTAACTGTCCACAGCATACATGGACATTATTTCCAGTTCCCTGGCACCAGATTATGCCTGAGAAATACCCACAAGTGGATGACACTGCCTGAGCACATCAACGACGTGATTTTCTGTTTTTGCATGTTTGCATATTTGCATATATATACATAATATTTGTATATTGCAGCTTTTACCTGTAAAATCTTAGAAGTTAACGTCCCCGCAGCTTGCCACTGTCCCAACTTACTTGACTAGCACTCAGATTTACTGTAAGCTCAGATTTACTGTAAACAAGGCACTTGCATAAAAGATACTAAAGAAAAAGCAAGATGATATCTTGTTGCTGATGAATTCTCATGTCAAAAACCCACAATTTTTCTGCAGAATTGATAAATGTCATGATATTGTTCCTTGAATTGCACACTAAGGTTAAGTCAGGATTTAGAACTAACATGAATCGTTAACCTTACAAGAAGTAGACAAGAAAAAAGGAGAAAACTGTGCTTATGACAGAGGAACAGTGACCAGTGAGTATCTGTAAGTCTGCTTGTAGAAACTTGTTCTGGTGTTCAAATGCTCAATCATGATTTGGCTCCTATTTTGATAGGTTCATCTCTTGTAATGTCTCACTCTCAAAAAGGAAAAAGAAAAGTGTAATATGAAGAAGTTTTGATGTAACTTTTATCCTATTTTCTTTTCTTGACTTGAAGCTCTGAAGCTTCACAGAAGGTATTAGTTAAGTATTCCTTTTCCTCTCTTATTTTATACATAATCAGTTTGACTTTGAATCTACCTTTTTTCTTCTGCTTCTCTAGAAGTTGAGTGTGTCTTTGTTCCATCCATAGTTTTCCTGCTTTTTAAAAGCAACATCATGTGAACAAGCTCCTGCCTATAGAAAATTGCAGCTTTTTGCTGTTATACACATCTTGCTTATCTCAATGTATTCACTGATGTGATCTTTCACTTTTTCATAGTACATTTTGATAGTTTAGAACTTTATTTTTAATAATATTTTTCATTAATGGCCCTTAATTTGATTATCTGGCTTGGCTGTATTATATTATATTTGGGCAAGTAGGACTGTTCAGCATGATAAACTCTAATCTATCAGTATTAAGTGTGGATTTGAACTTGACTTTTCAGTTTTCAAATATCATTTTGATGATATCATTATCAGTTCCTTTTAAACAGTAAATTAAAAATAATCTGAAATTCATGTGCTTTAAATCATAAGTTTCTGCAGTATTTTTAAATTCCTAATGGTTTGACTGTATCTTTAATCATTCTAAACTCAAGTTGGTCTCATATCATATTTAACAGGTGTCACATTTTCCTTGCAATTCTGTACTTTGAAGATGTATTTTCTGTTACTATTTTCCCAGAAATTTTGTTTTATAAAAGTTAAAAATTTCACATTGATCATTGCATATAGGCTTCCAGTTTCTGCCACAAAATAAATTGCCAGAAAGTTTCCACATCTTATACAGCATTCATTCTTTTTGCTTCCCCATTTATATTCACTGCAGGGTAAAATGCAACAGTATTAGTTTTTTATTTTATCTTGATTGTCACTAACACTTTTTGTCAACACCACCTTCTTTGCTATTTAATGTCTCATACTTTATAAAAATCACCTACGGCATAAACTTCATCTACAAGATAGTTATGAAGACTGTTTCTATCACATGCAAACTACTAAATGTTCTCATGACATTTGTAAAACTTTTCTTTATGGCAGAATATATTTGCCAGAGAATGAATAAGATTCTCTGCAATATTTTCTTGCCCAACATCAGTTTTTAATGCATTCACCTGGTGTTGCTGAAAATCTGAGGCAAGTTACCTGCTTTATATTCAAGTTTGTAAATTATATATCTGCAACTGAAAAATCTGTCTCTTCAATCTCTCTACTAACTCCTTTCCTATCAGTATCATTAGCAGTTGAGGCTGGTCTTTCATGGTGATATCTGAAAAGCTTGGTTACAGACATAGAAATAAAATATTTAGAAGGTATGAATTCCATATTTGTACATATTGATGATACGTTCAGATTAAAGATTTCAGAGTATATATTAGAGATCCCTGGTATATACAAAATAGCTTTGAGACCTTGTTTTCAAGCATCACTTGGAAGCATCCATTACCTGATGCCTGAAGATTGAATGCTAGTCTATTTTATCATCTGTGAGATTTCTAGATAAGTTTTCTAATTCTTATATTTTCCTCCTGTACTGAACTATATTTTCAGATGAAAATAATGAAAATCAAAGTAAGGGTTTATAATAAATGTACTGAGCCCTTACAATTGAATCCTTAGCATAACAAGAAATTAAAGTAATGACTACTGGTAGCCAGAAAGAAACAAAGAGTGTAAAAGCATGTCTTCTATTCACCATTACTATTTCATTTGGAAAATGATCTCTTTGAAAAATTGTGTTATTTCATTCATATGTGGATTTTGTTTTCATCAAAACCAGTATATATGTGAGGAAAGGCAAAACAAATGTTAACTATGGGATGCACCCAGACACAGAAGATGGAAAGCATTGCTGGATCTGTTAACATAAACAGCTAATATTTTAGTTGAATATTTTAGCTGACACTGAAATGTAGTGGAAGCTGAATATTAATCTCAGTCAGTCCACAGAACTCATGCAAATAAGCAGTTCTCAAGTAGAAAAAAAATGTTCCATACCTCTCCCACTTGACCATCTATAGGTTCCAGTTAGCCTTCAGTCAGAAGACAAGGTAAATACTGGCTGCTTCGTGAGCATATTCAATTCCATTTCCATGCTGGGTTATTACTGATACATCTTTCCATCAGGAATATCAGATCCTGGAGGTAAGAGAGAGAGTCTGGAGAAAGGAAGACTCCCCTTTGATTGAGAAGAGTACGGTCAGGTACAAATCAATAGGTCCCAACAGAATGCACGCACAAGTGCTGAGGGTGCTGGCAAGAAGAGACCGTTGAACCACTCTCTATCATCTTTGAAATGTCATGGAGAAAGAGAGAGAGAGATGCCCAAAGACAAAGGAAAGACATTGTCTTCAGTCTTCCAAAAGCGCAAAAAGGAAGGTCTGGGAATACAGGCCCATCAGACTCATCGTTGTCCTTGAGAAGGTGATAGAACAACTTATACTGGACGTCACCTCCAAAAATGTGGAAGAAAATAAGGTTATCAGGAATAGGCACATGGTTTTAATGAGGGGAAATTGTGCTTGGCCAATCTGACAACTTTTTGTGATGTCACAGTTGACTGGGTAGATGAGGAGAGGGAAGTGTATGTTGTGTACTTTGACTGCAGCAAGGCTTTTGGCACTGTCTTCTATAACATCCTCATAGGTAAGCTTAGAATTGTGGGATAAATGAGTGGACAGTGAGATGGACTGGGAACTGGCTGACTGGCAGAGCTCAGTCAGTTGTGATCCGTGGTGCAGAGTCTAGCTGGAGGCCTGAAGTTAGCAGTGCTCCTTGGAGGTAGGGAGTGGATCCAGTATTATTTAACATCTTCATCAGTGACCTAAATCAAGGGACAGAGTACACTCTCAGCAAGTTTACTGATGATACGAAGCTGAGAGGAGTAGCTGACACACCAGAAGGCTGCGCTGCCATTCAACAACACCTGGACAGGCTGGAGAGCTGGGCATAAGTTTCAACAAGAGCAAGTGTAAGATCCTACAGTTGAGGAGGAGTACCTGCATGCATCAGTACAGATGAGGGGATGACCCTCTGGAGAGGAGCTCTGCAGAGTAGGACCTGAGTGATCTGGTGAAGAACAGGCTGGATATGAGCCAGCAGAATTTGTGAATGGAATATTAAGTATCTGTAATAGTTCATTAATAATAATAAAAAGTATAATAATAAGTATTATGTGTGTCAGTTACATCACATTTGAGGAAATTACGAACACCTTATTTATTGACAAAATTTCTTTTATATGAATAAATTGATTACTCCTCAAAATAAAAAGGCAGCGATGCCAAATTAGGAGAAGCTTTAGTAAGTCGCAGCCAACATTTTTATTGCTATTTGTCATAAATGGGAATTTTATATGAAATTTGTCTCTACCACTGCGGGAAAATAAATGAGTCAACTGTTTATTTAATTCTATATCCAGGTGTAGTATGTAAAGAAGAGCCTAAACAAGAGGGAGCAAGATGAAGAGTCACCTATATGTATGTACATATTCACAAGAATAAAAGGAAGAAAAGTTGATAATTCAAATTACATCTTTTACATGTCATGTTATCTTTCAGAATACATTGTGGAGAATGTTACCATTTCATACAGCTCCATAGACTCTTCAGGAAGGACACTAGAAATTATTGCAAGAACTTGATAATTTTTCCACCCTTTTTTTTTTCCTTTTCTTTTTCCATTACCATTACCATTACCATTTCCTTTTTTTTTTTTTTTTTTCCCTCTAACAAAATCAATGACTGGGAAACCTCTCAGTCACCAGGAAAACACTTTCACTGAAATTCAGGCCTAATATAAGAGCATTTCTGCATTAAAATCTACGTCTTGATCCACATCAAGATCAAGAGCTCTTGAGTCAGAGTGTACTTTGCTTATTATCTCAAACTGAGAAGTAAATTTTAAGTGACAAAATGTTTAGGAGCTCTGAGGATTTGAGTTATTTCCAATCCCTCCAGGTGCAAGTGCAATCTAAGAGAAATGCTCCAGAGTGTTTGTTGTACATGAGGGTGAGAAAGGAACAGAGTCTGTAGAGTAAAAATAAATTAAATGCTACTTCATGCCCATTAAAGGGACTTTGTGGCATCTTCTTTTTTAACCTTACTGATCTCTATTCTGTGATTTGCATGAAGCTGTTGAAAGGAACATTTCTTAAATTTGCTTTAATAACCACTACTTAAAGTGAGCTCATCACAACAGTTTTGCAAATATAGATCTGTCATAGCTTTATTTAAATCTGAAGATGAGCTTATTATATTAATCCAGTCTAAGACTTTGTAGAAAATAAATCCAGTGAACTCATTCAAGACACCATGCTCCATGTCATTTGCATTAAACACATGAATTAACTATATGACATCGATGGCATTATAAAACTAAGATGAATATACTTGCAGAAGAAACTGTGGGTTTTCAAAGTTTTACACAGTCTAGATTGCAGTATCATAAAAAACTGAAAACCTCTTTTATGTGTGTGTGTCTGTACAACTATTAAAAAGGCTAACAGATGTTTTTTATCTCACACAAGCTTTAGCAAATCTTTGGACTCCTTCACAAAGGAATAGGGAAAGAATATGATACTTATCTTAAGTGTCAAAGTGATTTATAGTATAGTTTTGTGGAAACTTAGTGGATTTATTCATTAAAAGTGCAATTTCTAAATATGTAGTTTTCATAGGGAGGCATATATTTTATGAGGATATGAAAATGACCAGAGAATAGCTGCTTGCCTATTTTAAAGAAATCTTTCATAACAGACACTATTTCAGATGCAAAATACGTTTATTATATTGGTGATCGTAAATCAAAGAGAGAGCATAACTTACAGTAAATGTTCCATCTTGATTTAACTAGAAATAATTAAAAAAATATACATACGATTTACAAAGTTTGATTTTTGTTTTGAAGGTGAATACAAGGGTAGTCATCCTTTCTATTCTTCATTTCAAAACATAAAGGCAGTCTGCATACACACATTGTCTTAGAAGATTATAATGAAATTGGTAGCTGTAGCTGTAAAATTTTACAAAAGTTTAAGAGCAAGAGAGTTACAAAGCCCTGAAAATAAAATCTTGCTCTACTTCAAACTTACATTTACAATTACTTTCTGACTATGATCTCTTTTCTGTCCAGTTGTGTCACATCTATTTTGGGCTACTTAAAATTTCTTGCAGCTCTCATTAAGGATTAAGTAGTAAGATCATTGTTTATTTTACATTTTTCTGAACTGGAAAAAATAAATAGAAAATATAAGTTCAAGTCAAACTTTTACACTCAAATTTGTGTAAATGTTTGTATCTCTAGTAATTTGCTCTCTGCATGCATGGAGAATTCTGCTTTTGGTCAAGTCAATTAACTGTAATTTCAGAAGTATCCAGATGTTCAGAGATATAATCTGCTCATTTAATAAATTCTGTCTTATTAAATATTACTATGGGCTTTTATGGTAAAAAGGACTCTACTGTATGAGGAAGATTTATTTTTTGTACATTTAAAATCAGAGTGCAATTAGAGCAAAATGAATTACAAATAAAACTGGTACATTGGTCATACATAAAGAGAAATGACTCTGGTTGTTCACTGCATACGTTAGAGCAGGTAAACATTGCTTACTCAGAAGACAGTATGTTATTTTAACTAGTGTTTAGTGAAAATATTCACTAAATATTTTACTAAAATATTACATATGTTTGAAGAAAACTTCAGCTTTAGTATTGTAGGTGTTTTCATGTATGGATAATGTATTGCTAAAAGATGCCTTTGCTTCCTAGGTTTATGTTCATTCGGTAGGTTTTATTTCTTATGTCCTTTAATGACTTATCCATTTGTAGAATAGCTTCTACAGTCAAGAATATTTTACCTCAGAATAATATAACACAGGTCCAATTTTCCCATGCCAATCATTTGTAATTTTGAGGAAGACAATTACAAATGAAAATACATATGCCCAGATTTCAGCCGGGACAGAGTAGATTTTTTTGACTTCATGTGACTGATCTGATGTGTTTTGAACTTGGCAGAAAAACAATGCTGATAACACACCAATATTGCTGAACAGTGCTGTGCAGAGCCAAGGACATTTCAACTTCTTGTGCTGTCCTGCCAGTGACGGAGACTAAGGAGACATAAGGAGTTGTGAGAGGGACAGAACCAAGACTGCTGACAAAAACTGGCCAAAAGGATGCTCTGTACCATATGACATCATGTGAGGTAAAGTTTGACAGCTGTGGAGAGTTGGCTAGTGTGGGGCAGCAGCTGCCTGGGGACTAAAAAGGCATCAGCCAGTGTGTGGTAAGCAGGTGTGCATCACTTCTTTTGTAAATACATATTGTATTATTAATATTACTATTATTATTTTCCTTTTTTCTCCCTTTTCTTAGTGAAGAGTTTTGCCCCAGTCCATGGCTTCAACTTTTTTTCCAATTCTCTTCCACATCCCTGGGATCAGGGAGTGAGCAAGCAACTGTGTGGTGCTGAGCAGTTGCTAGGTTAAATCACGGCAATATAACAGGGAGAGATTATAATCCAAATGAATTTTGAATTGAAAACTGTCTTCACTTTCTTCCAAAGCCCTCGTGATTCTTTTCATGATACTACACTTTTTAGCCCAAACAAGACCTCTCTTTTATAATTACCACAACTGCAACAATAGAGGGAAAAGCTCTGAAGACTCAGAGATCCTTTCAGATTCTCTCTCAATGATTTCTGATTCCATTCCAATTCTAAATCTAATTGTGATTCATGTTCTGTTGATGATGAAAGAAAGAATAGATCCCTGGCAAGTTTTTAATTGCAGTCTCTGTGAAGATGCACTTAGCCTAAGATGAAACTGACCAAATTATTCTGCAGAAGACTGGAATTCAGCATGGATTAGCCTATATGTAACTGCACCACACCTCAGTGAGGGCATCATAGTTGCAATATGTATTTAAAAAAAAAAAAAAAAAAAAGTTTCTGAGATGATAACTTTCTTTGTATGAACACTGTATATTACACGCTTACTATTAGAGAGAGGCTTGAAAATGGAAAAACCTCCTTCATGGCTGACCTTATGAAGTCTCTCACTTCATGTCTTTAGTAGCTATTCTAGCATCTCATTAATGAACGTAGCACCTGTGGAATATTGGTATATTAGATACATCCTCTGTCACAATATACTAAGCAATGAAATAAGACAGTGCTTCTTTTCAGAAAGCCAGATCAGCAGTTTATTTTGTAGTTTAAGTTCACTACTTTGTCATCACCATTATTTTAAGAATCAACTACCATTGTTTCATCTTCCCTAAATATAATGAATGTCACATTGGAAAATCTAAGTTCCATTACACAGAAGAAAACATGAGAATGATTTAGACAGTTTATAGCATTCAAATCCACCTTGTCATATTGCAGCCTTTGAGAATTATTTCTTCTGAATAGCTGCTGAAGTAAACCAAATTTACAGCTACTAGTCTTCAATGAAGATAATTCAGAAAGAATATATTGCTCTTCAGCTAAAATGTGATTAAATATACACCTTTGTAATCCTGGTTTATTTATTTCTAGCAAAATCTTCTGAAGAATTAAAGGCATAATTGCAAAAAACTTTTGCCTTGTCAAAAAACATACACTGCTGACTTCTTTCAAAGTGGTAATGCATTTGCTTACTTTTTTCTTAACATTTCTTCCTTCAAGTTAACTTGTTTTCATGTTCCCTACATGGAATCTGCAGAGATTTTTCTGAAGAAAAAAGCTTGCTTACCTTAGTAGCTGCATTGAGAGTGTTATGTCTAGACTCCTCATCTTAATTCTTCTTTGCTTCTCTCAAGCTCTACTGAGCTAGTAATCTAAGGGATTTCATTTTCTTCTTGGCAGAAGAAAATAGTAGATAAAATATATCACCTTTGTTAGTCAAAGCAGACATCACATGCATTGTACACAGATTTTGTTAGGCAGAGTTCAATTTCAGATGGCTGAATACACACAAGTCTCATTTGTGAAAGAGCAGAGTTATAACTTAGATTTTCCCCACACTTGTCATCCTATAAAAAGATAGGGAGTTCCTTAATATTGTAGAAGCATAGAATTGCTCAGGTTGGAAAAGACCTAAGAGATCATCAAGTCCAGCCAGCAACCTAATCATTCTATCCTGACTGGCAATAAGGTCTCCCTTCAGCCTCCTTTTCCCCTGACTAAACAGCCCAGTTCCTTCTTACTACATGCTGTTTGGTTTTATTTCATTTAAATATAAACCACCTCTTCATTCAATGCTTCCTAGTAAGATTAAGTCATAAAAATATTATTTGTAATTAAGTTAGCAAAAATAGGTTGATAAACTCAGCTGGATAAGACATATGCCAGTCACCTCTGATTTTATCTTTAAACGATTTCCTGTTTCATTTC
Organism: Tetrao urogallus; assembly: GCF_951394365.1. NCBI lineage: Eukaryota > Metazoa > Chordata > Aves > Galliformes > Phasianidae > Tetrao > Tetrao urogallus. The sequence goes on from NC_136813.1 coordinate 177,592,547, forward strand.
AAGTCTCTTTGCACTTCAGCAATAGTTCCTGCATAATCCCTTCATGAAGTAATTACCTCAAACATACAGAAGAGTTTAGAACTAAGTGGACATTTTTGCTCTCTCTAAGCTCCATAAATTCTTGGTAGCAAACACCAACAAGTGGAGTCAATATGAGTCACTTTTTGCTTGTCTTCTGAAATGAATTAAAATGATAACTTCTAACAAAAAAAAAAATCAAACACTATGAGTCTCTGAAGGTGACATTTTATGGTTTAGTCAGGAAAAACTTTCTCATTCAAAGGGAAGCAAAATGCATTAAAAGGAATAAACAGGAGATGGTAGATTTAATTAGAAGAATAATTTTTACACAGGGGAAGAGTAGAGAGTTAGTTGATCCGCAGTAAGTAGAATTTTGAGATCAGAAAGCATGTCTGGGTTGCTACTAGGAATTAGAATAAAATACACGACTGAATCAATTTATGTTGTTCTCAGTATAAGAGTTTGGTTTCCAGAATTTTCTGGAATTCAGAGAATATTAAGCTGTTCTAAAGCCTTATTTGTTTACCATTTGCAACAGTTGGTTTTGTAGCCTGGGGTTTGTAAATGAAAAGTACTCTCCCAGTTTCTCTCTTCAAACTGACCAATACTTTTGGCAATTTACAAGTTAAACAATCTCGATTACAGGGTTAACTCTTCTACTCCTCTATATCCAGAGAGAACTGAAGTGAATTTTGGGAAGTATTAAAATTCTTCTCTCTCTAACAAAGAACTCTTAACATTTGGTAGGTAAATATCCAAAATACTGTTTGAAAATACATAACTGATTCAAAAGCAGTTGTTTCGCATTAAGAACTTCTCAATGTCATATTGTATGTACTCAGAAAGGACATTGAGGTGCTGGAGCAGGTCCAAAGAAGGGAAACAAGGCTTGTGCAGGGCTTGGAGAATGTGCCCTGCAAGGAGTGACTGAAGGAACTGGGGCTGTTTAGTTTAGGGAAAAGGAGGCTGAGAGGAGCTCTCTTCCAACATCTGAAAGGTGCTTATAGCAAGGGCGGGGTTGGTCTCTTCTCACTGATGACACTGATGACAGGTGACAGGGTGAGGGGAAATGGTCTCAAGTTTGTGCCAGGGTAAGTTTAGGTTGGATATCAGGAAAAACTTCTTTACAGAAGGGGTTGTTAAGCACTGGAATGGGCTCCCCAGGGAGGTGGTTGAGTCACCATCCCTGGATGTGTTTAAAAATTGTTTGGATGTGGTGCTCAGGGATATGATTTAGCGGGGAGTTGTTAGAGTCAGGGTAGTATGGTTAGGTTGTCGTTGGACTTGATGATCTTTAAGGTCTTTTCCAACCTGAGCAATTCTATGATTCTATGATTCTAAGATGCAGGGTCAGATGTCTCTTGATGCCTATGCATAGTTACACTTCAGGCCAGTGTACTTCTACTGCTATATGTTTCATGAGAAGAATAAAACCTGATCTCTGTCATACATAATATTCTTCAAATAAATAACTTTATTAGGAAACAAAAATCCTACTTGAACAAATTCATTCCAAGGAGAACAGTTTAATAGACTGCCTACAGAAAAGTCTGAAGACCTGATTGTTCCACTGTTCCACACAGTAAATAATACCTATTCTTTGTGTAGTTCCATTGATTATATTAATATGATGAGTTCATCCATAATTCTTTTTCCTCATTACTCTGTTCTCTATTTAGAGCTTTTCAAAGTGAAGGAGCACTAAATTTTGAATTCCACATTCTTAGGATTCAATATTTAGATCCCAACTTTTGAATATGGTAAAATAATTTAGTTAATAAAAAATAATTTTGTTAATTCTAGAATAGATACAAAATGTATATCTCTGCAGTAATGTACTGGTTTTATTTCTACTGATGATCTATAGTGAGTTTTCTCAACTAGTCTTTGTGATTCCATCAATTCTCTTAAAATATGCATAGAAGTGGAGAAAAGATGTTCTCTGAGATAGAATGTTGATGGTCATGAATAGAATGTGCTTTTGGAAATTTACAGAAAGTGTATGTCTTCTCCTGTTTAAATACTTAAGTAAAGCTGACACACTGTCCACAGAGGGGTCTTCATAGGCACCTGTCTGTTATTCTGGGAATTCAAGATGATATTTTCACTACCTTCCTAAAATTTAACTATAAAATACATTCCTAAGTTATAAATCTCACACATTAAAGCCTTTGGGAGACCTCAATTAATCTGTAGTGTTAGTAAAAAATGAATTCAGTAGATGAAAAAAAAAAGGGATTGTCTTTTCCTTGTTTTACTGCTATTTTTGTGATAACTATCTTCCTCCTATTTCTTTTGCGGCTTATTACTTATGTCTGCATTGAGGATATATTCCTTGCAGTGCTCTATCAGTACTAAGTGCAGTTCCTCAAGTAAATTTACTTCTGTCACATAGCATAGAGCTTGTACCTGTTATTTCCATTTGTCTTATAGATGAAGTGAAGGATGCTTCGTCTTAGCTCAAACTGTCACGTACATACATTCATCCAGCTGCAGGGTAAGATTAGTCTTTTAAGTAGCCCTCAGTTTGATACAGTTGTTGGGACTTGGCATGACTTCTCCCAATTATATTCTATCAAGATTAGACTAACGACAATGTGTCAAGTGCAATATAGTTTTTTATATATGACCTTTATTACTGTTCTTAAGGTATTTGCTTACAAAGTATTTTGAATAGACAAAAACTAACTAACTAATTAAAAACCACAGCATTACCAATGCACTCAGCAGCAATACCCTATGTAAATGTCTTTGCTTCATTTATTTGGTTTTTAATCACACACAATATCTCAACATTTTTCCACTTAAATTTCATAGCTTAAAACTTCAGATAGGTTAGTCAGTTCTGTTAGATATCATATTGCATATTGTTTTGCCTTTCTTACATCAGTGGAGAACTGATTTGTGCTTCACTCCTATCTGTTAAGTAAGCAGGAACGTCAATCAATGCAAGAATTTTTTAGTATTTTATAGTGTATAGCTTCAAGAAATCAATTTTCCTATGTTCTTTCTGACTCACAGATGCAGCCAAAGTTCCAGAGGATAGACAAACTTATCACCTGAAATTAAGTAATAAGTTAATTAATTGTCTGAAAAATAAAAACACATCAAATACTTGCTGAACTCCACACACCTGTGAAGAGAGAGCTTCCTTAGTTTGAGTAGGAATAAGTATGCTTTAAAGACAAATCTAACTCTTTCAGCATCATTTCAGGGCTCTGATGTAAAGTTTCAATCAGATTTCAAGACTTGGACTAAAATCTGCTCACCAGTGTCGGGTACAGCGTGTCATTATTAGGCTAGTGAATGGTAGGCAACAGCAGTTATGGTAGGCTAGCAGTATATGAGAAAGATTGAGATACAAGAAATAACTGAAAACATACTGTCCATAGTAGCACATTTTTCCAGTTCAGCCAATGCTAAATCTATACCCAGAAATGTAAGTTGACATATCTTTTCATAGTAAAAGTTTAAAAAATATTTTTTTCATTTATTTTCCATATACTATCTGTTGTTTTCTATGGATTGGCTGTTTGTCTTCTTCTTCCAAATTATTTCCAAATTAAAGATGCATTGTGCTTAGCTCCTTTATTGTCTAAGGAAATTACTTTTACATCTTCTGAGTACCTTCTACAATGAGTGAACCACTACAGTTTGGCCAAAGTTTTCAGACATGCTGTACATATAGCCCATACAGATGATGATGTAACAATCTTACTTTGAGAGTTCAAAAGCGTAGATGCTAGTTGCTAGTATGCACAGCCACAAGAAATCTTCATGCTTTAAAGTGAAGATTGAGTCCGTCTGATTGACCTCTTCTTAGTGTTGTGCATTTCCCACTCCTGTGTTTGCTCTTTCTTCTTGAAAACAGGAGTAAAAAGCTGTTTTAAAGCTAAATGGCAGGGAAAGTGCAAGCCTGAGGTAACATGATCCACTAGGATTCGTCATCATTTTCTCCACTCAGACCAAGTAAGTGCCTCCTGAGAACAAATACAAGAAACAGAAAGAAAGAAAGCATAGGAGGTAGAGAGGGAGGAAGGGAGGGACGCAGGAAAGGAGGGACGCAGGAAGGCAGGCAGGCAGGCAGGAAGGAAGGCAGGCAGGAAGGAAGGCAGGCAGGAAGGAAGGAAGGAAGGAAGGAAGGAAGGAAGGAAGGAAGGAAGGAAGGAAGGAAGGAAGGAAGGAAGGAAGGAACTAGCTGAGTATAATACAGTATAATAGTAATAGTCATTTGAAATATAGCATAACCCCTTTAACTTCAATAATCTGCTTGTTGTGTTATCACTTTCCACCTCTTAATAAAGATTAAATATTACAGTGCTTTAATGACAGTTCTAATGATTAAACTATCATTTTTCTGAAAAGCACATTATAGTGTGTATCATGTTACAAAATATCAAAAATAGAGGAAATTTAATGTCAAAATAAATGAGCAATCATATTTTCATAGATTATTCTTAGTTCTTCAATTGTTTTTGTTTGTTTGTTAATTCAAAAAAATTCACTATTTTACTGTCTTCCAGACACAAGTTGTCATTATTTAGAAGACATATTGTAATTACTGCTATGACCAGTGTGCTATTTAACAGACTATAAAATCTAGCATATGTTACTGCTTTTGCTTTCACTTGGGGAAGATTCCAGGTATGTAGTAAAATCAGACATTTCGAGTCTTATCTGGACATCTTTATTCCCTCAAGCAGTTCTTACTGAGGTGAACTCATTTGCTAGTGCTACCTCTCATTCTCAAATCTGTTGACAGTCCCCAGAGATCACCTAAGTAACCATCAGGAGACCTGTGAAAGGGAAAGCATTTATACAGTTATTTGTAATATTACATATAAAAGATATAAGATGAACTGTTCTGTTATTCGTCACTGATAATGCATTGTTGATTACCTAACTGCATGATAAATCACTTTTCTTTCACAACCTTGCAGTGAAATGACTTCTTCCAGACCACTTATCTGAAATGAGAGAGGACAACATGCCCTTTGCTTCCTAAAAGCATTGACTTTGTAATCTGCTTGTGCTCAAATATTGCCTCTATCCTTGGAAGTAGATACTAACAGCACTTTTCAAAGAAGAAGACATTACCTTTTAGAGCAGCTATGATCTTGAGCTTTCGCTTTTAGTTCATAAGGACAAACTGATACCTCAGTCTGACTGAAGTTTATATAGCCTACCTTTTGTTGGTGCTAAAAAAGGAGTAGAGAACATTAAAGCACAAGACTGGTGTATCCTTATTAACTCCAAGGATTTCTTGCTTAACAATTTCTTAAACCAGAGATATTACACTCATACTGAGTCTTTTGGGATGAATTTTTCTCTTTTATATTTCTCTTGTATTTCTTCTACTACTTTTTAGTTTACAGAGAATTACTAGATGCCCTCATTTCCTGCTACCTGTGTTCTTCAGGAGGTCCCATTCTCCTGTGCCAGCAACTTGCCACACTTTCTTCATCTGCATCTTGGAAATATATTAGGAAAAGTTGTTAAGTGAAAATATTAGTAATTGTGTTTGCAGGTACTACGTGTGTTGGGTTGGCTAATAAAATATCTGTTATTTAGTTGAAATCCATTATTGGAATGATACAGCATCCACATTAGGTCTTCAGCAAGTGGAAGACATTGGTAAACTGAAGTGCTTTCTGCATTAGGCAATTTCAGTAGTCACTGACATTTGTCCTGAGAGAAACATATGAGGGATTCAGTCTTGCCCAACCTGCAGGGGTGTTAGGCTTTGGGCAGACCTAACAGTAACTCCACTATCTGCAAAGAAGTCGTCAAGAAGATGGAGCCAAGCTCTTTTAAAAGGTGCATTCTGAGAAGATGAGAGAAAATCAGACAGATTAAACCAAAGAGCTTCCAAGTGGGTATAGAAGAAAATTTTAATAATGAAGCTAATAAATCATTGGAGGAGGTTTTTCAGTCTCTTGGACACTTTCAAGACTTGATGGGTTAAAGCTCTGAACAACAATGGCTGGTTCTGCTTTGGTGATGAGTTTGATCTGCAGACCTCCAGAGAAGCTTTCCAACCTGAATTATCTTACAGTTCCATGAATGACAAAAGATACAAATCACAGATCTTTCCTTATTTTGAGGTACATTAAATTCGTCTCACTTCAAATATATTTTTTTTGTACAGTGAAGTTTTTTCATGGGTGAATTGAATAATATTTAAGAGCCCTATCATGACATTTTATTATATTGTCTAAAGAGAAAGAACAGCAGCTAAGATTTAGACATTTCACAATCACAGCTGCCATCTAGATGGCTAAACCTTGCTACTTTTTCAAGGAGCAGAGCAGCTTGTAGTTTAACATCTTGATATTGAATTTATATGTTTTGCAACCTCAGATTTTCTAACAGCTTATATATAACTCAGATAAAGCTAAGTTGGGAAAGAACAGGAAGAGAAATAAATTGAAAATTCTATAGGATACAGGAATTATGCCATTTATGGCCACTGTTACTGTGTCTGTATATATCCTGAGTTTAAGAAAAGCTTAACCAACATACTGGCAAATCTGGTTAGGAAAGTTTTAAACTTAAGATTGATGGGGGAAGGGAGATGGCAACTCACAAATAAGTGAGAAAGTAATGAAACAGGTTGAGAAGCAAATGGAGCAGGGTTATGTGGCAAGACTCTATAATCAACAAAGCGGAGGGAAGAAGAGATCCCACACCGCACGAGTGCCCAAAAATTAAGAGGTGTTAAGACAAGAGTACGAGGGAGAACTCTCATTATTTTACTGGGCATGAGTAAATGACACTCCAAAATGCCTCTACATTCATGCAGTAAGCATTAATAACACACACAGAGGGGGGTAGAGGTCTGTGCACAGATACAGGGCAGTTGCAGATAAGATCATGGAAATGTGGTAGAAAAGCTCATGTAACTGGAGAGCTGAGATGGAGGAATGTAAATATTGATCTGGATACGGAAAGAGGAGAGGTCCTCTGCTGGACTTAGTACTTACAAACAAGGAAGAACTTGGAGGAATGTGAAGATGCGGTGACAGCCTTGGCTGCAGTGACTTAGATGGTGGAGTTCAGGATCTCCAGACAAGGAAACAAGACAAACTGAAGAGATGCTATTCGAAATAAGCAGGAAATAAAGCTTAGGTAACATGGATGAAAAAGTGTCTTCTGACAAAAACCAAGCATGAAAAGGACATGTGCAAGAGCAGGAAGCAGGAACAGATGACCTGAGAAAAAAAGTATCCAAATGGAAAAGGAAGTTAGAAAAGCAAAAGTCCATCTGGAGTTGAATCTGGCTTGGAATATAAAGGGCAAGTAAGAGAGAGTAGGGAAAATGTGTACCAAACATTGAGTGAAGCATGATGGTTGTTGAAATAGACCCAGAAAAAGTCAGGATATTCAGTGCAGTCTGTCTTAATTCTTTACTCATAAGATTTTCCTTTAGAAATGCCAGGCTCTGAGATCAGCAGAGAAGTATTTCAGTGGCAGATGTTTAAATTTGGGAGCATTAAAAAAAAAAAAAAAGGACAGACACGAGTCCATGGGAGGTAAAAATATGGAATCAGGAGTGCTGATGGACTTGCCAGTATCTCTGTGAGTCTACTGTTTTTCAGGGTCATCTTTGAAAGGCCTTCAGGTTATCAGGGAGGGTTCCAAAGGACAAGATGAAAGAAAATATCACTCTTACCTTCAAAAGGGGCATAAAGGAGGATCTGTCAAGCCTAGTGAAATTCATCTCAATCCCTGAGACAGAGGTTGAGAAAATCATCCTGGAAACTTCTAAAACTATGAAGAACAAAAAGTGACTAGGAGTCGATCAATATCATGTAGTTTCCAAATACGAAACCTATATACTGACCTGAAAAACTCTTACAATGAAAAATCTGGCTTGCTGCATGAAGGGATATTTTAGCAAGGCTTCCATTACTGTCTATTATAATGTCACTTTCGAGAAACTGATGAAGTATAAGCCAAGTGCACAGTGAGGCAAACTGAAAACCAGTTGCAGTGTGGCTCACAGAGTGGTGTAATTAACAGTGTGATGTCCACCAGCGTGCCCTAGGGGACAGCACTGTTTAAGGTCTTCTTTGGAAAGTTGCATAATGGCAAAGACTGTATTCTTCTCATTACATGTCAAACAAAACTGAGAGGGAGTGGCTAAAGACCAGATGTGCGTGCTGCCAAACAGCCTCAACAAATGGGTAAACAGGAACATCAAGAAATTCAGGAAAAGTGAAATGCCAAGTCCTGCACCTGGGGTACAGTAACTCAATGCAACAATGCACATTATTGTTCAGTCAGTTTGAAAGTAGTTCTTCAGAGAGGGACTGGGAGGTCCTGATGGACAGTTTGACCATGAACCACTGATGAATCCTTGTGGCAAAGAAGACCACTTACAATCACTGATTGAAGACAAGTAATAGTTAAATTCAGTAATTAATGAAAACTTCAGAATTAATGATTGATCAAAGCTGACAACGAATAAAGACCCTTGATGTAACTATCACTGAATTTATCTTGAGTAAGAAGGAAATGAAGGATAACTTCTTCAGTCTGTGGATACATAGGAAGTATTGGTGTTCCTCAGATAGATACATTTCTATTGAAGAGTAAATAAAAAATCCCAGATTTTAAACTTCATAGAGAATGAAAAAGACAATGACAGAATCTGTATCACGATACAGACTTCTAGTTATATTTCACTATTTTCACTGTAATAGAAGAAAATGACATCCTGGCTGGCTAATTGGCTAACTGAATTTCTCAGTGTCTCTGAACCTTGATTTTATATTCTAAACTCAGGTCTCACTTTCTCTCCAGTTTCTTCATTATTATGATGAGAAAAAAAGTAAAATATAATTATTAAATTTCTGGGGGGAAAAGTTGCATGAAAAACTCATCAAAAGAATAAACAAGCAATGTTACTAGATAATTTTTCTTACACACAATTCTCTAAGAAAATAGAGTTTTAGACTGGACTAATTGCAGAGAAGTAGTTAACGTAATTGGGAAGATATGATAAACAAACCAAAAAAACCAATAACTTCTACAGATTTTCATTCTTTCTCTGAGCTGAAGGCTGAATGAACAGTTAGCTAAACAATCTTTTGAGAGAATTCAAAAAGATTAATATACACCAGCTGCTGAATTTCAGTCAGTAACCTGACTAGGAAGCTATAAATACAGTACACAGACAAAGGCTTGAGAAGGCAGACCGTCTGGTTACCTACAGCACCTGTAACTCATATCCTCAGAATTTAGAAGTCTAAATTCTTCCCCTCTGCGCTTTCCTATCTCTGCACGAATGGCCTGGTTCTTAGAGTCACGGTAGCTTTACTCCCCAGCTACTGCTGGAGCACTAACCACCACATCTCACAGGGGCTGACAAGCAGCTTAGAGTAAACTGCATGCATCACTCAGAGCTCACCCAGTCTAGCAGTATGTAGATACATTTCTGAATCTTCTGAAAACCTACAGGAAAAAGTGTTAATTATCTGTTTCATTTGAGTAATGCATACCTAGAAACTCCTTTTTTTTTGGTACATTATTACACAGAATTACTAAGGTGATAATATGAAGTCGTGCTTCTTCTTGTACTAAGTTCCAATTATGTGTTGGTTGTTTTTTTTTTCCCTCTTAAATTAAGATCTGACTGGTGGTTGAATTATGGTATAATATATCACACCTTGTGAATTTAACAACACTCACTGTTGTACTGACTCTTGGACAAGGTGTGAATTACAGTTTCATCATTCCTTGTCATATCTCATTGCTTAAACATTATACTGAGGTCAAAAAGATGAATTGGTTTTAAGTTCTGTTTTATTTTCTGCCAACTTAAAACTCACTTTGAGAGTTTCATATGAATAGTTTGTCATCAAAAGAATAAATTATTTAAGAACAAGCAACTTCTAATATGTTTTTAAAAGTTCACAACATTTGGCATAAGAACACCAGGACTGAAGCCTGGATTCATCCTACCAGACTAGGGTAAATTCAATTAGTTCTAGCTGGCAAAGACAAGTTTTTGTAAAAAAAAGAAAAAGAAAAAAAAAAGAAAAACAACAACAATAATAGGTAGGCAATTCAAAGCTGTCTTTGCTAGTCTCTATGCTTAATGCTTAAATTAAAATAACGATGTCATAATATTCCACTGACTCAGAAATTATCACAGTTTCTAGTTCTCTGCTCTGAAAGAAACAGAAGATACCTGGAAAAAATATTTTAAGATGTCTTTATGTTTAAATGTTTATAATCTTTTGGAAAAATATCTATTTAAATCATTAGCACATTTTTTCTTCAAATAGTTATGGAATAATATATTTTTGTTTTTCATCAGCACTTTCTTCTCCAGCATTGCTGCTCTGAATGCAAAAATTACACTTTTTTTTTTTTTTGTGCAGTCATTGCAATCTGGCCCTGCCTGTGGCAGGAGGATTGGAGATTCATGATCCTTGAGGTCCCTTCCAAGCCGGGCCATTTTGTGATTCTGTGATTCTACTGTGATATATTTCTGCTTTTTTAAAAAATAGTATACTTGTTTAACATATATAGTTGGGACTATCAACTATTCTGCTGAATTAGTTTTAATGCACAGCTGAAATACTTGAAAATTTGATGTAAGAATAAATAGAAATGTTTAAAACATATATATTCTTTAAACTATTATCATTAACTCCAAGTGATACAGGTTTAGAAATCTGACAACAAATATTACCACGTGCATCTTTGTTACATTTTGCCCTGTACAAAGCAGATTGTTCATCACCAGGTTCGTCCTGTGTTCAGAAACAAATCGGATCACTGTAATTTCCTCCATTTTATAGGATTTTCCTGCCTCCATGTGTACATGCATAATTTGCCACAAGTCCAGCATTTGTACACTACTGCTGTCCTTTCTTCAGCTCCTCAGGACCTTGGACTCTGTTATAATTTGGTAGTCACTAGAGCCAAGACTGCCACTTGCTTTCATATCTCCAACAAGGTCTTCCTTGGTTATGATCAGCACAAGCCAGTACTGATAGGAAATTAGGAAATATCATATTACTTATGGATCATAAAATAATAATATTGGAATTATGGAATTACAAGATCACTTTTTATATCAGTGAAAACAATTTTATATTCCTGAGGCTGATCTCGTTCACACAGTGTTCAAGATTACTATCCTGCTTGCTATGAGCACACAAAAATGGAGAATTATACCCCAGGAACAGTGTTGTCAGTGTTGCAGAGAGGGGCAGCATTCCTTTTTTCTTGTTATTACTCACTTCATACTTACGACGGTTGCATTAGGCCCTTTCACCTCAACCTTGCACTAACAGCTCATGTTTAGGTGATTAGCTATGGTGATCCCTAAACCTTTCTCTGAATCACTTTCCAAGACAAATTATGGATTAATAACAGTCATGCACCCTTCCTGGTGGCTAATTTCATATTTACTGAAATGATGAAATGTCTCTTTGGCTGACATTGAAGCTAAAGGTTTTTGGTTTTTTCTTTAAGTACCTTACATTTTCCTCTGATTTTATTTGACTGTAATATGTAAGTCCCTGATTTACACTCACATTCTCAGCTGGCATAAATCATTGTTACTTGCAATCGCTCCAATGAAATACAGAGAAGGCATCTATATGATTAGCATTATTTGCTAGTTTACACATAATAAATCAATATTAATATTAAACATTATATTGCATAAAAGGTGATTATGGCTATTCGGAAAAATGACATTTGGAAGTGGTAATTACCTCCAAATTAAATCAGTGGATAAAGGAAAGAAAAAATAAATGAATAGTCTGAGAGATGACACTGGCTCGAAGTGATTCTTCCTCAGAGGTTTCCACTTCTAGTTTAGTGAATCCCTTTCTCCCACTCCACCTTTCCCTCCATAAATATATACACATGTACTCACTAAGCCTTTATCTTTCTTAGAAGATTCCTGTGATTCTCTCAGTCAGAAGGAAGATCAAATGCATTTCCTGCAGTATGGAGGACAAATTCAGGTATGTACCATTCATCATGATGAGTGAATACAATAGCCTTTAAAGCTCTTCTTAAAAATATCATTTAAGATGGCACTCAATCTGGTGTTCAAGAGGTTTCCATTTAACCTGCATTAATTTTTCTTTTCTGAAGACACAGACACTATATATGAGACAGCTATGGATGAAATCAACTTCTTTTCCTCTGTAAAACAAAACCAGAATTGTGTTGTTGCACAGTAAAAGGAAACAAAGGAGAGGGAACAGGAGGAAGCCTGTAGCATTGCCAGAGCATTGCTGTATTTCTGAAAGAAAGAGTGAATGACTTGAGAGGAAGAAGAAATGTTGAGAAAGAAGCGTGTCTTGGTTCTGTTTATTGTGTGTGGGGGGGGTATATAAAGTATATTGGCAGAGCCTGAAGCTAATATCATATGAAGAATGAAGGCAAGATTACTCCTGTCATCACCTGCTGTTCTGAGGTACAGAGAGGAAGAGCAAAGAAATAATTCCTTCTGCATATATCTTAGCCATCAGTGTCCTACTTTTGTTGTTGGAGTTGTACATCAGCCCAGATTTGATCCTTTATAGTATTTATAATGTTAATGAGTTCATAGAAACATGTATGAAACATGTATGAATTTCTGCAGACCCTCCAGTGCCTGATGAATGATATAACCTTCATTCCCCTCTCTCAGACAATGTGCTGTTGTTGGCCTAAATCCTGGTATTTTTCTGAGCCTGATTACATCGTCACAGATAATTTTTAGAGGAAGTCACAGGTAAGAACACTACAGCAGCAGTTCTTGCTGATAAGTTGTTCTCTGGCCCATTTACCCTTCTGCACATGGACAGACTTTCCCTGAATTAATTCTGTAAATGATGTAACTGAACATCACCCTAATTATGTCAGTCCCTTTGCAAAATTCAGACAAATGTATATACATCAGATACAGAAATAATCACTGTACAATCCCAAATCTATCACATTCCAAAGTATGTATTTCTAAAGTTTTCCATATAGTTTCCTCAAATTAGTCCTATTTTTTCTTATCATGTAAGAAATGTCTTCAAATGCAATTATTCTGTCTCACTGAAGGCATTCAGCAGTTGCTTCATCATAAGGATCTATATAAATTACAGGAAATGGAAAAGTTCTTCCTGTATTTCAAAGAGGAAAGCCTTTGCTCACTGACCTGAAAATGCTTTAGAAAAATCTATTTTGAATATTGATCCAAATAAGCAAGGACTATACTATAGCACATGAAAAAGAAACACTCATCCAATTGTTAATTCTTTGCTAAAGCCTATGCATCTTGCTTTCTGCAGTTATTCAGTGAACACAAAAGGCAGCTGACTGTCATTAATCGTGGAATTAGCGTAAAATACATACGTATAATGATAGGTAGGGATAAGGAGACCAAATACATTAACAGGGATCCTATTAGACCCACAAGTAATGATAAAGAATGAGGGAACACACATACTGTATGAATATAACACCTGCTTCCTACTATAAGGCTCTTCAGGGCATATTGCATTAATATGCTGTGGAAGCCACTTTTCTGCTTTTCCAAGCAGGACAAAATGTGTTGTTACACCACTTGCTGATTACAACACACGCATAAGTTTTGTGATGGGAACAGAGCATACAACACATCCTGCATTGATGTACTTGACTATCAAAGGACACATTTCTGTGAAAAGTTCTTCCTCTTTCATCATAGCATCAATGGAATAGGACACAAGACAGTGTTACACAATGCTTGATTTATTTTGAAGTAATCATTTAAAAGTGTTTATGCTGTTTTTATCACATGTCAAAAATCTTGCTAAATAAAATTGCACTTAGGGAAATCAAGTTGAATTTAGCAGTAAAGTGTAAGACCCTCCACAAACACATTGAATGAAAGGATAACCCAACTAACAGAGCTTGCTGTTCTGGTATTCTAGGTAGCATGTCTTGAACTAGTCCAAGACAAGTGACTCATATAAAGCATCAAATGAAAATGCAGAGTCCTCTCCGTAATCACCTGAAAGAATGTTGCAGTGAGGAGAGTGTCAATCTGTTTCACAAGAGAAAAGTGATAAGGCATGGGAAAACAGCTTCAGTTTGCACCTGGAGAGGTTTAAATTGGGTAACAGCAAGAACTCCACAGATAGAGAGGCCAAGCATTGGAATGGGCTGCCTGGGGAAGTGGTAGATTACCGCTCCCTGTAAGTACTTAAGAGATGTGATTTATGGATGGAACTTGGTGGTTCAAATTCAGGTTTGGACTTGGTGCTCTTGAGGGTATTTTTCAACCTAGATGATTATGTATTTCATATTATTATAAGGGAGGAAGCAATCAAAAATATACATCCATCCTGGTTCTTAAGCATCTAAAGGCATCCACAACTTCTCTAGGCAGCCTGTGCCAGTGCCTCAGCACCTTCTCAGTGAAGAATTTCCCATGATATGTAATCTAAATCTTTTCTTTTTTAGTTTAAAACCATTTTCTCTTCTCCTATCACTACCTACCTGTGTAAAAAGTTGTTTCTTTTTTTCCTGTTTATAAGCTGCCTTTAAATACTGGAAGATCTCAAAGAGATTTCCCCAGAGTCTTCTTCAGACTGAAAGAGCCCAGCTACCTCAGCCTGTCTTTGTATAAGAGGTGCTGCAGCCTTCTAATCATCTTCCTGGCCCTTCAGTAGACTAATTCCAAAAGCTCCTCATCTTTCTTGTGCTGGGGGCCTCAGGCCTGCACACAGTACTCCAGATGGAACCTCACAAGGGCAGAGTGGAGTGCAACAATCCCCTCCCTGTCCCTGCTGGCCACTCCTTTGATACAGCTCAGAATATGGTTGGCATTCTGAGCTTCAAGAGCACAGTGCTGGCTCTTTTATTAAAAGAGTTGCACCCTCTTCAGTCTGTAGAATGCCTTCTTGTTCCTTTTTGTGTTTGTGACTAGTGAACATTACGTGACCACTCATTTCACACAGGCCTTCTTAAAAAAAAAAAAGGAAATGAGTGCGCATAGAAAAATGGGCTAGTTACTCCCTCCACAGAATGATTTTGTTTAACTGTGCCCTACTAAAAACAGAGTGGAATGCCATGTTGGATGTACATTTGAAAAACGTTGTATATGAATCCTTTAACTAAAAGATTTGAAGATTATTCTAACAATGTGAAAAGCATGAAGGCAAAAATTCTTTTTCTAAAAGTCTTGAAAGCAAAAGGAAGTTATGTTCTGATTTTGATGAATTTTCTGTAGCTCAAAGAGCTAGAATTGCACAAGTATATTCTTGGTCTTGGGAATTCCACAGAACTTTTGGTACTGATTTCAGCAAAAGCTCTTTTTTTTTTTTTTTTCTGTGTCTGAATGTTAAAAAATTCCTGGTGCACAATGCAGTAGAAGTTTTCAACTTTAGTTCTTGCCAACTCTAAAATTGTTTTGTTTTGTTGTTTCAGAAAATGAATATACAGAATGTTTTCATTTGTCTGTTTGACAAATATGCCTGAATGCTCAATAACTTATCTTTGAAATTAGCCTGTCAGAGAAATCATGACACAAATATAATGATGAAACATTACTCAGCTCTAAAGATGAATTTCTGTAACAGTCATAACTGGCCTCTGGGGTGTTACTGATTGATGAAGCAACACTTTAATAGAAATTGGACTAATTTATGTGCGTCTATACAAATAAAGATCTACGTATTTTACTGTGTGCAGATTCATTTGACTAATCATGAACAAATTCACTAAGGTTTTAGATTTCAACTTCTGTTTGATCCAGAGGCATAAGATAAAAAATGTATGTATTAAACTGAAATAGAATGAAAATATGTGTGTACATATGTCCTTTTTCTGCAGTGTACATACTTTCTTTCCAGTGCCCTCCATTTGAATGAGAACTAGTATTTTTTTTTTTCAAAATACTTGGCAATTAATTATTAAGCAAAGATGAAAATTTCTATACTTCAACAACTTTTGCCTTGTGAAGAAGCAGTACTGCAAATTCAAACCCAGAACTGTACTTCCTTTTATTTGATAGTAACAACCCCAAAAAATTAAGCATTAAACTCGAAGCCTGATTGAAAATGTGGAGAGATTGTAATAATTATAGCATGTAGGAACAACTTACATTATGGATTAGTAAATATTGCTTTTGGAATCCTTGCTGAATCTAATATAGGTTTTACGACTGCCACAAAAATGATGAGAATACAGGCTTAGTAAGATGGGGCTGTGATGAGGGCTATTTTGAAAGCTTAAGTCCTATTTTATTATTTTGGTCCATAATGTCAGAATCAGGTGTTTGTAATACAGTAGTAGATGTTGAATTTTCCTGCCAATATTCCATTGCATTCTTGCTGTTTGACTGATGGCAGCAGAAGGACAGTCTTATAAAATGACACCTGACATGAAAGTGCATATGAAGCAAAGGTGTGGAATTGAATTTCTTGAAGAAAAAATGGCAGCCATTGACGTTCATCAACATTTGCTGAACGTTTATGGGAACCAAGCGGTGGATGTGGATGTCAGCACAGAGAGGGAATGGGTATTTCAACAGTGGTGACAGCAATATGAAAGACTGGCTGTAATTTGGATGCCAGTGCATGAAATGAAGAGTGTCTTAATCACCACATTCATGCAAATTGACAGATTGCATCCAGGGAACTGTGTGTGGATTATCAGCTTCAGTGCATTGGAAACAATAATGGCAACACTAGAATATTCCAAAGTTCGTGCCAGGTGGATCCCATGAATGCTCACACAGGAACTCAAAGAGCACTGCATGCAAGCTTCTCAGGAACTACTACACTGTTGAAAGACTAAAGGTGACAATTTCCTGGATTGCATCATTACCAGTGCCCAGATGTGATATCACTACTATGAGTCGAAGTTAAAACTAGTAGTCCATGGAGCAGCAATACGTTAATTCTCTAGCAAAGAAAAAATTTAAGGCACAGCCCTCTGTGGGTAAAGTGATTTGCATTGACTTTTGGACAGGAAAGGGTTGATCCTTCTGGATTTCCTGGGACCTTGACAAATTATCAATTCTGAGCTCTACATCGTGACACTGACTAAGCTGAACACTCCCAACTTCCAGAATGAGACAGAGAAGAAAACGACTTTCTCTTACACCTTAATAATACCAGGCTTCACACCAGCCTGAAGATGGAACACATCACCAATCTCGACTGGACTGTCCTACCACACCAACAGTACAGTGCAGCTTTGATACCTTCTGACACCCATCTCTTCAGGCCCTTGAAAGATGAACTGTCTTAGCAACATTTTCCTAGCAACTACATCATCAAAGCAACTGTGAAACAGTAGGTGAACTCCACTGCTGCAGATTTTTACTAGGAAGGCATGCAAGTTCTTACTGATCACTAACAAAAAATGCATAGCTAATGGTGGTGACTATGTTGAAAAATAGTGTTTAGCAACTGATTATTTCTTATAATAAATAATGTTGTTGTGCTCTTTGTATCTGTTGTAGTTTCAGGGAAATAAATAAGAAGCATTACTTTCAGAGTTACCTTTGCAACAGACTCTGGAGATTCCTTACACGTTATAGCAATTTTCCAGTACCTAAGTCACCGTCTCTGGCAGTGTTCAAGAGGCATCTGGATGAGGAGCTACGAGACATGGTTTAGAGGCTTGTGGTTGCAATGGTAGTAGGAGAATGGTTGGACTAGATAATCTTTCAGGTCGTTTCCAACCTTGCGATTCTACAATTCTATGATTCTAAATGGATCCTATAGGAAAGCTGAAGAGGGGTTTTTTGCAAGGGCATGTAGTGGTAGGTAAAACAGTAATGGTTTTAAATGGAAAGAAAGCAGATTTAGAAACAGTAGAAATTCTTCACTATGATTGTGGTGAGGCACTGTAACAATTTGCCCAGAAGAGATGTGGATGCCCCATTCGTGGTCATGTTTAAGGCCAGACTGGATGACCTGTAAATCATGTAGTATAATTATATCTAGTCTATTTATTTCTGTGTTGTTTCTTCTTTCTTGTTTTGTTTTGCTTTGTATTTACTATTGCCTTACAATGTAAAATTGTAGATTAATCTAGGAGTACCTCACTTATAAATTGTTCATTTGCTTAATCATTAACACTCTTTCAGCAAAATTCTACCTTTGTTTAAGGATAATCATATTCTAGGCTCTAATGATTGTACAGTGGTAATGAGAAGATGGTTGGACTAGATGATGATCTTATAGGTCATTTCCAACCTTGTGATTCTGTGATTCTATGATTCTATACTGAAATCTCTCAGTATATAGGATGTCTTAAATGGCTTTCTCTGTTACAGAACATAAACTGTAAAATACACACACATCCTGTCATGCTATTTTCATTTTATTACCGCATCTGTTTTACCACTGTTTTATTCATTACATATCAGCTTTCTGTCAGTTGGACTATATTCATGACTGACTCAAAATACAGAAAATGCAGCTATTCTATGGGAATAATACAAAATGCATGGCTTGATACTGTTGTTACGGAGTGTTTGAAGAATATAGTCCTTATTTTCTTTTGTGAACCAACTATAACGTTATCATGATTTCCTTATGATTATCTAAACATGTACACAGGTCAAGCTTATTTGCTTAAATAAGCAAGCAAACACACAAACAAATAAATGAGATTCAAGATTTTTAGAAGTTTCTTGTATGTACATTCATTCACGTATGGAATTCAAAAGAAAAGCCATTCATATGGGTAGGATATTCCCATACAGAAGATATTAGCATATTTAGGTATTTGAGAAATCAGTTGTCAAAAGTAAGGGGGAAATTGCTTGCAACTCTGCTTTCCAAAATTCATGCATCTTCTTCAAATGGTAGGTTTTATTCATAAGGAAGATATCATATTTTTTGGTATTGCAGAGAAAATGAAAAGACCTTTTAACAGGATTTATTGAATGGAGTTCAATAAGGGTCATCCAATCAGTGTCTGAAAGATCTCTCCATCTACTTGAATTTATCTAAGAGTTCATCTCAGTTGCTCCTATATATTATTTAGTGGGTATGCTGTGTACAGGATTACCTAACTATTTTCTATTTTACTCTAATGCTTTTGAAAGAAGCTATTATTTTCTGACAGGAAGAAGGATATATTAATTTCCCTATAATTGCCTTCACTAGTTTTGTAGACTCACAAATGACCTTTTTTTTTTTCCCTCTAATCAAAAGAATTTGAAATGCTGTAAGACCTTGAATTTAAGTTCTCATCAGTTCAGGCTGTGTATTCCTCTCACAACTTCATCCGCTAACGTATTTTAAGGAAATATTTGATGCTGGAATTAGATGGGATTATTTGTTTGATTTTTATTTTGGACATAAAATGGTGGAATGAAAACCTTTCATTTCTAATCATGACCATTCCACAGAATTTAGAAATCAAATCATTAAGGCAAAGGTTGTCCTTCTTAATGTCAAGAATAAGCCACTAGTCATGTAGCTTAATAAGATATTCTCAGTAAAAACAGTTCATATGCAGCCATGTACAGTATCAGGGTAGCTGTGCATAAGCTCAGTAACATGAATTGGTATTTTGTAATCTATCTATTTTTTTTCTAATATTTCCACTCTTTTTCCTCGGCTTTTTATCTTTTTGAACATTTTTGTCATAGGTATGCATGGTATATTTATACATTTTTCACAGAAGTTTCCTAGAAGTTTCTTTAATGGGATTTTAAGACTCACTTGCATATACCTATCCTCTGCATTCTCTTTATTCTCCTTCTTATGAGCTGCCTTGAGTGTTCCTCTCACAGTTGAAGATCTGGATATCACTTGCTCCAATCTGTCTGACACATCACACTCTGAAATTTGAAACAGAAGATGAAATCCATATCATAGAAGATGTCAGTGTTATAAAACAATGATGCTACACACCTCCATATTCCAACCTGCTCAGAGAACAGAAATTATATGTATCTACCTATATTTTTGTAGGGTTCCAAGTTTTAAAGTACTCATGTATAAACAGAGTCAATAGAGGGTATCAATATCTGAGTATTGCCTCAAATGAGCTCTTAAACACTACCTAGGCACATAATAGGATGTCAAAAAATTGGGATTAAAAATGTTTTAAAATGTATAGCTATATTAAAATCAGCAACTTTTTCATAAAACAAATCAAAACATATACAGCATGTAAATGTTTATGCTTTAGGGCATAAGCCAAACACAAAACTGCCTGCAGTAAGTAATAAATTTTTCCCCTAGTCAGTTCTTCTCAAAAGAACTGGCCGTTACTTATTTTTCTGAAAAGGAAGTTGCACCAATTAAGCCATTGGTTTAAGCCAAAACAGTTCTCTTGTAAATTCTGCAGCCCTAATTCATTTTGCTTTGCATCAAAGGAATGACTCTCAAACAAGCAGAAAAAAATATATGGTAGAAATAGACCCTGGCATTTGCCTGCACAGCAGATTTCAGTGACCCATATTTGTCTTCAGCAACAAATTCTCAGTTGCCTCTGTAATGATCAAATTAATGATTTAAAGGTATGGATCACTGCAAGTAATATAACGTGATGTTTCCCTTGTATTTCAACATTGAAATGGTTGAGAATTTGCCGCATATAGCCACCAAAAATATATCACAATAATTTTCTGAATTTAATGACCTGTGGTTATACAATCCCACAAATTTGCTAGTACTAATCTTCTTAAAATTGATTGATTTTGACCCATGGCTTTCTAGAGAGTCTCTTCTGTATAAACTAGCACTCCAAAATGTTCTTCAATTTGATTTTTATGGTATGCTTTTCATTTTCATTTCCAATTGCCATTTCCTTTTAAATGGTAGACCTTTATTTAGTATCTTATAGGATTGTTTTTTGGGTACAGGTGACACTGCAAAATGTCACTGCAGTAGCATCTCTTACATTTAGTGCACTTCCTGGTTAAATGAAGATATGCAGCCAAAACAGGGAGAGAGAGATTAATGAAATGAAAGCAGCTGTATAGCTAGACTAATATATTTTACACTTCCTTTCCTTTTAATACATCTCTTGCACTGCTCTTATACTCCCAGAAAGGACTCCTAAAAAACGTTTGTCATGGGGACATGTTTGATTGGAAAGTTGGAAAGATGACACAGTCTGCACAAAATATTATTTTGTTTATTCAGAAATGCTCAGACACTTATTCAAACTCTCAAATAATGTAGATTTTGGCAAAACGTAACTCAGACTTAGTCCGTAAGTAAATTTTGCCTAACACAGCTCACACAAGACTCATATTACTGTGGGAGATTCTGTGTTTTGTACAACTCTCTTGGGCAGCAACTGCAGTACAAAATTGCATTCGCTAGCTGTGAAGAGAGATAGTAATAGCCACCATGCCTGACAGATCTGTA
This sequence comes from Tetrao urogallus, assembly GCF_951394365.1. NCBI lineage: Eukaryota > Metazoa > Chordata > Aves > Galliformes > Phasianidae > Tetrao > Tetrao urogallus. The sequence goes on from NC_136813.1 coordinate 177,613,903, forward strand.
GGTAGGATCAGACTCCCTGCAGAACAGATTTGAGTATGACTGCTCAGAAGTCTTTTTGTTGCAGTGTAATAGGAAGGTCCAGAAGGAGAAAACATAAGCCAGAATCACCAATTCTGTAGCTAAGCCTAGGTTTTCACTGTGATCGTAGTGTTTTATTTATTCTTACCGTACCCTCAGCAGAGAGTGAGTGGGTATTTAGTACAATGACTCGTACAGCAGTTCTCTGAGAGGCCAATGAGCAGAATGGGATGGGATAGGATAAGATGTAGAGAAAGGAAGGTTTCAGTTGGAAAGAACATTCAAAGACTATCTAGTTCAACTTCCTGACTAATTCAGGGCTAACCAAAATTTAGAGCATATTTATCAGAGCATTGTCCACATGTTTTGTGAACACTGACAGGCATGAATAAGAGATTGAGTTGCTAAAATAGTTTTAATGTCTCAAATATTCAGCACAAGAAGAGAGATTTTGCAGATACTTTGTGAAGGCCAGATAGCACTTTTCAGGGACTAATTTACCATGAGAGAGAGGGGAGAGCACAGAAGTAGCGTCCACTCCCTTCTGGAAGCTCCTAGAAAATGGACCGAGTGTCAGTGATCTGGTTTATAGAAGACATAAACCCAAGTTTTCTGTGAGTGCCCACCACTGGAGGACCACCGCTATGAGCAGAAACCATCACTGGACCCAATCCAGTGGATTCTCACCTCTCGCTGCCTCTTTCTCTGATTTTGTTGCTGGCACATAAAAAAAGTAATGTTGCAAATTTAGCCAGGCTAATGTGTTGTAATTCCACTGAGTATTAAGTAAATTTGTAGTTTGTTTAAAATTCTGGAGTAATTGTTGTTACTCCTAGTTAACACACAGAGAATTTAAGTTACCTTACAATTATCCACTGAGTGAGATGGGACAGCATGTGACATCAACCACCTCTCTAGGAAGCCTGTTCCAAAGCTTGATCATGCTCGTGGGTAAAAAAATGTTTCCTGATGTCTGGTCTGAACCTCCCCTGACACAACTCTGTGGTATTCCTGTGTGTCCTGTCAGTTACCGGGGGAAGAGCCTAGCACCTCACTCTGCACTTCTCCTTCTCAGGAAGTTGTAGAGGGCAATAAGGCCATCTATCAGCCTCCTCCCCTCCAGACTAGATAATCTGAGTGTCCTCAGACTCTCTGTATAGAGTATGCCTTCCAGCCCTGTTGCTTTCTTCTGGGTGCTTTCAAGAACCTTAATATCCTTTTCAGATTGCAGAGTCCAGAACTGCAGAGAATATTCAAGGTGAAGCTGCACAAATGCTAAATGTAGCGAGAGAATCACCTCTCTTGACCATCTGGCTCTGCTGTGCTTAATGCATCAGATCCTGAGGGTGAAAAGTGAGTTATCACTTTCGTGTAGTTCATCAGAATTGTTCTTCCTGTATTTCTGTGCGTATTCAACTACTAAGAATGGGAAATCTGCTATAGCGAGTTTAATTAAATTTGAGAAAAAGACAATAGCCCATGATTAAACATTACTTAAACTTGAGAGCAGGAAAATAGTGGACTACTATCGCAAATGATGAAGGAATACAACAGAAAACATTTGACCAGTGCCAAATACAAAAGAGATAGCACAGTGCTTAGCTCTGTAAAGGAAGATGGAGGTTGGGATACATGTAATATTCTGGATTATCTTTCAATTCCATTATCCTTGCATTTTTGAACAATTACAAAAAATAAAAATCTTCATTTTTAGCTGCATTACTTATTGAAATCCCTGCTTGTCTTTTACAGAAAACTTATTTTATGTTAATAGTGCCAGCTGGCATATTAAAGTTTTCCAAGTATTACACAACGTGTATTGCCGTAGATTGGGTTTGTAGACTTCTATATATAAAAGAAGAAACTGTTACATGCAATAAAACTCTGATGGTACGATTGTATTTACTTAGGCTACAGTATCTACAATGACTGCGTAATTCAAGATGTCATTCATTTCTGCCTTGATGTATATTTTAAAATTATTTTATTTTTAGTAGTCAAATGTAGCTTCAAATGATGCTCTTCCCAAGACTAAATGAACTGAACCTGCTCAGTGGATGCTAATCTCCCAAGGTTAGATGGGAATCTGGCAGAAAATTTGATGCCCAGCAATTTTGATAGGAAATATTTAATCAAAATTTAAAATTAAGCTTCTAATTCTGAAAACTACAAAACTACCCAAAGAGATCTGACATATTTTCCCATTTTCTCTTGAACACTATCAAGTATGGTTGTAATATGATAGTTACTAGTCAATAACTCTCCAGGAAGAATGTTTATTTTTATTAGATTGATTTAATCCCATATGCCTTTCTGCAGTTATCTCCACCTGTAGAGAACCATACACATAATACACAATTTTAATTCAGATTATATAAGATTCTTGCAAGGGAGTCAGACCTAGATATTTTAAGACTCTGGATGCTCCAGCATTAGCTCTTTGCTAAGAAAAGCTATCTCTCATATGAAACTCATACTGCTATGGCTCAGAGTCCTCTCCTTTGTGAAATGAAAGGCAGCAAGCAGTGAGTTTCCTAAAATTATTTCTGGGTGAAACTATTCAGTATGTCCTAGCGGAAATGCATTGGTAAAATGGAGGTGAAGAGAGACAAGAACCAGGTTGCAAATATATCAGTTTGAGAGAGAGATGTGGAAAATGGGGATCATGAAATGATCCTGTGAGAAGTGAGTTTTCTCGCAAGACGGACAAATTAGCCTATGGTCTTCTGTGTAGAGGAGTGCAGACATGAAAATCAGAAGTAAGTTGCTCTGTAAAGTAATGCTCCATATTTATTTCCATGGAAAGTAGACCAAAGAACACAATAACAATATTTGAAAGAGCAAATTTGCAGCTACAAAACACTATTTTTCAACATTGTCAACATTTAACCATGTGTTTTCACCAGCAATAAACAAGAGATTGCATACTGTGCTCAGAAAAAACTGCAGCAGTAGAGGTGACATATTGTAGCCTCTGCTGAAATACACCATCCATGGCTTCACTGTGCTCACATCCACTGTTTGACCTCCAGAAACATTCAGCAAGCATTGATCAGTGTCAATGGATGCATATTTTTTTTTTTTTGACATGGAGAAATTCAGCTACACACCTTTGTTTCATTTGCACTTCCATATCAGACGCCATTTTGTCAGGCTGCCCCTCTGCTGTCATCTGTCGCATGGCAAAAAAATGTAACAGGATTTTGGTGGGAAGTTTCAGTTCTACTGTCACACCACCAACATCCACCTCTGATGCAGTGGGCCAACATAATAAAATAGGAGGCATTACTTTTGGAGAAACTCTTGTAAACCATTGGAGTAAGCAATACTGACTATTGTGCATTCTCCACTCAGGCTGGGATTTTGAGGAGGGCTCTTTTTGTTGAAAGTCTGTGAATAGTGTCTCTTCTCAGTGAACTTTTCCCCTGAGTTTCCCTGTTCCCCTAGCAATATCTCTTTTGATGCTTCAGTTCAAACGTTTGATCAACACGCTCAAAATTCATGAATCCGTCTACATCCTTTCAAGGTTTGTGTGAATTCTGAGGATTCTTTGAAAATAACATTAGGACATATTTCTTAGCTGTTTTGTATTTCTGAGTGAAAATGCTATCTAGCTCAGAGTAAAGAAATTATTATTTGAGTCAGTATATCAATACTTAAGTACTGGATGTCAATATTTGAGTCTTAGTTACAAATATCTTTCTTCAACAAATACACATCTGTGTATATAAGTTTGAAACTGAAGATTGGCATATTTGGTTCATCTAATGTGGTAGACTGTGTAATTTTGAAGACATGAGTTCAGATTAAAATATGACATAAGGATTACTTTTGTGGTTTCCAGTGTAGCAACAACAGAATGAAAATTTGGTAGTGATAACATAAAAACTTTTTACAGTAAGAAATGCATTGCTACAATGCAGTGTATCCATATCAATATTTCTTAGAAGGAAAAATAATATTTTTTAACATCCTGTACGATAATTTACAGGTAGCATCTATGTCAGGGTTTTGTGTTTTTTGGTTTTTGGTACTCCACATCATAACATCATGTAGTGCACTGGGAGTTAAAGCGTTAATGCTCCAATTTTGGGTACCTATCCCTGTACATCACTGAAGTCATGGGCCCTTCAGGGTTGGGCGGGCTCTTACTGCATTGCAGTGGGTGCTGGAGGATGCTTTCCTAGCTGTACCAAGCTTTTCAGGTTTCACTTGGTCTCAGGAACTCTCTCTCCTATTTTATTTGATTTATTAGTTTTAATTTCAATTAGATTGTATTATATTGTGTTATTTTGCATTCCTATATCATAGTAAAATAAGTTTTCCTCCATAGATCGTTGCCACTGGGTTTTTTTTCCTTCCTTGAGCCCAGCTCCCATCTCCCTATCCCTTTTCCCTTTCCCTTCCCATTTTGTGGGGCCAGGGAGATCCCAGGGTCCTAGTGCCCCCGTCACAGGCATAGACTGATTTAGCTAACTCTGTGACAATCTATTGTCTCTTGCATAACCTATTTTAAGCCAAAATAATTAACAATGCTAGCAATAATGCCTTCCATAGTAGTACCACATTGCAGCAGTTTGAATGTCATGCTTCAGATGAAGTGGTTGGGAAAATACAAGCGATTATTAAAATTTGGGCCCAACCCTTCAGTCAGTTGCTCACCCATCACATTATGGTTTTGTCCGGCTGTATGCTGGACATTTTGTCCAGGAGGATACTGTGGGAAATAGCATTGAAAGCTTCTCTGAAATCCAAAAAGAGAACATCAACTGATTTTCCTTGTTCAACAATATGAGTGACCTTGTCATAAAAGGGAATTTAGTTAGACAGAACATTCCCCTCATGAACACATTGGCTTTAACCAATGACCACATTGCCCTTCATGTGTTTTTCAGGAACTTCCAACATAATTTTCTATGTAATTTTAACAGGCACTGAAGTGAGACTGACAGGCCTGTAATTACCAGGGTCTTCTTTCTTGCCCTTCCAGAAAATTGGAACAATGTTTGCCAGCTGCCAGTCAATTGGGAACTTTCCAGATCCCCAAGACCACTGATAAATAATTGAGATAAGTCTTTCAATGACATCAGCTAGCTCTCTGAGTATCCTGGAATGGACACCATAGTGCCCCCTGGGCTTATATGCACCCAGGTAGAGCAGCATGTTCAGACTTGTCTGGAAGTTTACTGTTAACACAATCACTGTCCTCCAACCCAGAGCACCTGGCATCCTAGAGCTCATAATAGCCAGAGGCAAAGAAGGCATTAAATGTCTCTGCTTTGTCTTTGTCTCTGTTTGTAAGGTCACTATTCTCATCAAGCAGCAGACCAATGTTCTCTCTGGTCTACATTTTGCTGTTAACACGTTTGAAAAAGAAATGTTTCTAATTGTACCCCACAATATTGGCCATCTTCAAATCTAACTGAGCTTTGGGCGCGCAGATGTTCTTTACAGTAAGGGACAGTATCCCTACAGTCCTTCCATGTTGCCTGACCTTGCTTGCAGTAGACATACTTTTTCCACCTAAGCTGTAGAAGATCCCTGTTCAGACAAGTTGGCCTTCCACTCCACCTGTCTGATTTCTGATGTTTTTGATTTGCCTGCTCATGTGCACTTAGTAGTGGTACTTAAAAAGTGACCAGTGCCTTCAAATTTACATTGCACTTCACCTGCATTTGACTTCATTACAGAAGTTTACTGTGCAAATATGCACTGTGTATATCTTAAACCCACAGAACACCAAAGCAGTTATGCCTATTTATTTTGACAGTATTTCATACAGATAGCATATTATGCCTATGTTTTAATGACCTGCATCAATTTCCAATTGATCTTTAAGATGATCATAAAAAGCTGAGGTCTCACTACCCAAGGAGAAGCTAGCAATTTCTTTTTTGATATCACAAATTTTGATATCACAAGCATTCGCTTTCCTCTGCTTTGACAATACTTGGGTATTAAACTTAAAAATACACTGCCATACACTCCTCCTGTATAAAGTTGGGGAATAGAAGAAAAAAGAACTGCAGAAGACAAAGGATAAGCTTTATTAAAATAGCCTGTACATTATTCCTCTGTTGTGTCTGTTCAACTGAAATATAGTTGTCATTCTGCAGTCAGAACATCCAACAGAAATTTAAAAATAGATATGAATAGCCTCATTCTTTTGAAGAAAATGATGAAGAGCTGAGGAAGGATGTTGGGATGTTTTGAAAGATATAATTCAAAAGTGCTTTGCACTAAGCTTGGAACATGAGCAACAAGTCTTCACTTATACAGTTTTCAGGTGAATATTAACTAAAACAAATCAGAAGAGAGAATAAGTCAAGAAAAGGCAAGGGCAAGGGCAAGGGCAGGCAAAGGCATAGGCAAGGCAAAGGCAAAGGCAAGGCAAGGCAAGGCAAGGCAAGGCAAGGCAAGGCAAGGCAAGGCAAGGCAAGGCAAGGCAAGGCAAGGAAAGGCAAGGAAAGGCAAGGAAAGGCAAGGAAAGGCAAGGAAAGGCAAGGAAAGGCAAGGAAAGGCAAGGAAAGGCAAGGAAAGGAAAGGAAAGGAAAGGAAAGGAAAGGAAAGGAAAGGAAAGGAAAGGAAAGGAAAGGAAAGGAAAGGAAAGGAAAGGAAAGGAAAGGAAAGGAAAGGAAAGGAAAGGAAAGGAAACGAAACGAAACGAAACGAAACGAAACGAAAAAGGCCATTGTTTACCTCACTGTGTCTCTAGATAAGTCATACCTGCAAGTTGCTGGAACTCTCTTTCAATCTCTTGGGTGTTTCATTTTAAGACAGAGAATTATGTACTTGATGAGTGACAAAAGTCAAAGCTGAATGTACAAATAAGGAAAATACTGTACAAATATCTAATTGTGCAGTTAACTGTAGATTTTAAAATAGATTTTCTGTGTGCCTCTCTGCCTAGCTACATGAAAATAGTTAAGGCAGCAAAAAACACTTGACAGTGAAAATCTACTCATTTAGTATGAGCTATTGCACATAAAGAATTACTTCTCCAATAAAAGCAAACACAAGCAAATGAATGTCTGGAAAAGAGATTACAGAAATATCAAATAACCATGGTTTCCTTTTTGTCTTTGAAATACATTCATAAGCAATTCTGATGCACTGGCACTGAAAATGTTCTACTTAAAACCTGACCCATCATCTTATCCATAGAATCAGAGAATCAGAGAATTAGAGAATGGTTAGAAGGGACTCAGAGGATCATACAGTTCCAAATCTCTAGAGGCAGTGCCACAAACCACCAGATCTGGTACTAGACCGGATTTGTCACTTGGGCCAGAGGAATCTCAGGCATACGTACAAACGGGAAGGAACAATCCTGGCAAGTAGCCCTGCAGAGAAGAACCTGGGGGTCCTGATGGATGAAGACCTGAACATGAGCCAGCAATGTGCTCCTGCAGCTCAGAAAGCAAATGCAAACCTGGGGTCCATCAGAAGAGGGGTGGCCAGCAGGGACAGGGAGGGGATTGTCCCTCTCTACTCTGCCCTCGTGAGGCCCCATCTGGACTATGGCATCCAGGTCTGGGGCACCCAATACAAGAAAGAGAACTGTTGGAGAGGGTCCAGAGAAGGGCCACAAACATGATCAGGGGGCTGGAGCAGCTCCCCTACAAAGACTGGGGCTGAGGGAGCCAGGGCTCTGCAGACTAGATAATAGAAGGCACAGCGGAGAACTCACTGAGCCCTTCCAGTGCCTGAAGAGGACTTACAGGAAAGCTGTCTGTTTTAATGGGCATGTAGCAACAGGACGACGGGAAACATGGAAGAGGGCAGATTTAAACGAGATACTAGGAAGAAATTCTCCACGGTGAGGGCGATCCTTGTCAGCAGTGAAGAAGAGGTATCTCCTTGAGGAAGATCTGGTATGTTCTTGTCACACAGTTGACCACATCAATCTATGTCCGTGACAGGGGACACAGGGGCAACAGGCCGCTGCCCTCCCCCCCCACCTCAGTCCCACAAAAATGGGAAGAAAGGAAGGGAGGAAAAGAGCAGCGGCAACAATCTATGGAGGAAAACTTATTTTACTATAATATCGGAATACAAGATAACAAAATACAATACAATTTAATAGAAATTGAGATTAAAAAATCAGACAAGATGAGAGAGAGAGTTCGCGAGACCGAGTCAAACCTGAAAAGCATGGAACGGCTCGGAAAGCATCCTCCAGCACCCACTGCAACTCAGCAAGAGAGCGATGAGAGCAGATCCCGTGACTTCTGTAATGTACAGGGATAGGTACCAGGGACTGGGGCAGTGACACTTTAATGCCCCGTACACTACATGATGTTTTGATGTGGAATACTGAAAACCAAAAAACAAACAAACAAAAAACCAAAAAACCAAAAAACATAGTACCATGACAGTTACCCAGGCAAGGGGACAACCACGCAGAAAGAAGTCGAGCAAGTGAGGGAATGAGCTGTGCTGAGCGTGATGCACAGTACTGACAAAAGGAGGGGAGATCGACACAGGTTGTTGGAAGCAAGTTCTTTCAGAGGTTACACAGAGAAGCTGTGGAGCCGCCACTCTCCTGCTTGGAAACCCATAGCCCAGCACCACAGCCTCACACCGTGAGGCGGTGACGGTGATGTCACAGTGGGTGTCAGGGAGCGGCCATTGTGACGCGTGAAGCTTGGAGCAGAGCAAAGGCTGCCGGGCTCAGGCTGAGCGTCAGTGCGGCTTGGTGAGGCGTGGAGAGAGCAGGGATTCTCGTAGTGCTCACCGTCAACGCACAATCATGTCCAGTGAGAAGAGGAAGGCCTCCAGCTCAGAGGAGCCAGGTGAGAGCACAGCATCCCTGCGCAATGCTCCCAGCACTGGACAGAGGGGTGCTGGGGCTCTGCCTGCGGCTGAGAGCTGAGAGCTGAGAGGGGAGGAAGGGGCAGGCAGGAGCTCCCAGACAGGCATGGGGCAGGGCCCCTCTGCTCCTTGGCAAGGGGGCCTAGCGTGGGCTGTGACTGCCTTGGGCCTGCCGTGGCCCCTTCCCCTCCACCGCCTCCAGCCAGCACGGCAGGCACAGAGCAGGACCCTGGGGACAGCCCTCAGGGACGCCTGGCCCCACCAGGCGCTCACCGCTACTTGCATTTGCTCTCTCCTCAACAGTGTGCGTGCTGTGTGGCTGGGCAGACGATGACCCGGACATCTTTGGGCGCACTATTGGCGACGCTTTCGTGACTGTCCACGAGTTCTGCTTGGTGAGTTCCCCCAGCGGTGATCCCATCTGCTTCCAGCCGGGATGCTCCCTTCCTTCCTGTCCTCATGACTTCCTGCTCTTTTCTCTCCTACAGGTTTTTGCCCACATTGCTTTGGAAGAAAGACCCCCAGAGGAGGAATCTATGGGCATTGACCTTGCTGCCCTCATGCGCAAGGCCAAACAGGCAAACAAGGAGGTGAGGACCTGAACGCAGCAGGCAGATCTGTGCCAGGAGGGGCTCACACCAGCTTAGTCCGGACCCAAGGAAAGCAATCACGGCCTTCCAACCGCCTCCAGGACAAAGGCCTGCCCATAGGGGATCAGCCCTGTCCACCAAGCTGCTTTGTACAGGGTGACCCAGAAGTGCCCACATCCTGTGCCCTGCCCAAAGGTGTGCAGCTGGCTGTGGAGGTCCTGTGCCTGCTGCTGATGGGGCTGTTCTGCTTTTTCCAGCAATGCTGTGTCTGCGGCGAGAGGGGGGCTGCCATCACATGTGCAGAGAGCGGCTGTGCACGCAGCTTCCACCTGCCCTGCGCTGCAGACGGAGAATGCATCACACAGAATTTTGGAGAGCACAGGTAAGGGCTGTCCGCAGCAGCCAAGCCAGGGAGGAACCCACAAGGTCGCCTCCCAGCAGCCTGCCAGAGCCAGGGCCTGGGGCTCCTCCCTGCTCCTTCCCCGTCCTCACAGCACTTCTCACTGTGCCCACCCATCCCTTCCGTCTTCCCCCAGGTCCTTCTGTTGGGAGCACCGCCCTCAACAGACAGCGGTGACAACTCCAGCAGAAGACACCATCTGCATCATCTGCCAGGAGACCGTGGGGGACAGCTTGTCCTACCACACCATGGTGTGCCCCATGTGCACACGTGTCTGGTTCCACCGGGGTTGCATCCAGGTGGGAGCCCTCTCCTCACCCTGCAGGCGTGCTTAGTGCCCAGCAACACCAGGCACTGCTCATGCTCACCCTGCTTGTGCTTCTCCTGCAGAAACAGGCATTGAATGCGGGCACGACGTGCTTCCGGTGCCCCAGTTGCAGAGACGACGCAGTATTCTGTGCCGTAATGTCTACCATGGGAATCCGAATCCCAGCCAGGTTGGTGTCCTCCTGTCAAAGCATGCAGATGAGAAGGTGCAAGCGCCGGGCCTGCCCAGGCACTGTCTCGGCAGGCCTGGCCCTTTGCTGTCTCATGAAGCCTCAGCTTCATGAAGAAGCTAAAAATGGCGTTGGGGTGGATGAGATGGGATAACCTTAGACCTGATGCTGGGGACACTGGGGGCTTATCAGTTTCCCTCCCTTCTCTTGTAGAAGACCAACATGGGACGACGATGATTCCTATGAATCCCTCCTCCAGAGGCACCAGCGCTGCGATGCCAGGAGGTGCCTTTACCCTGGAGGCAGACAGCAGGCAGACAGAAGGGGGTGAGTTACCACAGCAGCTCGCTGAGGCTCCACGGGGGATCTCAGCCTCAGCACAGGCTGGGGGAGCAAGGGCGGAGTGCCAGAGATGTGCTGTGCCAGGGACTCCCTCGCTTGCTCACTTGGTCCTCACAGCCACAACCCCTTTGCTTCCCCAGGCCCTGGCAGCTGATCCTGTGCAGCTCCTGCGCTGCTGAGGGCACTCACCGACAGTGCTCCCAGTTGAGCAACACAACAGCCACGTGGGAGTGCGACAGCTGTGCTGGCCTGGGTACCGGTAAGAGGCAATCAGCCGCGTGGCACCGCGCTGGGGCCAGGCAAGGCCTGGCAGCAGGTGCTCAGGGCAGCTTTGCCAGAGTCTCTCTGCCCCAGGAGGGATGGCGACCTGTCCCTACCCAGGGCTACAGCTCCATCCTGCTGACCTTCCTGCCTCCCCTTACAGCCGCCAGCACCATCCCGGAGCATGCTGGGCCCAGCACTGCCAGCCAGGAGGGCCTGCAACCATTCCACGGCCCCCAGGAACCAGAGGACAGCAGGTCCGGCCCCACTAGCCAGGCAGCATCGGGGCCATCACACAGCTCCCAGCCGCCAGAGCTCAGCAGTCAGACCAGTGAGCTGGGGACCGAACAGGGGACGATCCACCCACATTCTCCTGACCATCAGGATGCATCTGAGCTGCACCAAGCACACCGTGGCAGCAGACGCACGGCAGCCCCAAGAGCTGAAAGCAGCTCACAGCCAGCCACCAGACGGGGCTCATCGCGATCCTCCAGAGCAGCCACAGTGGCTGCACACAGAAGGCGTTCCAGGCAGCGGGGAACAAGCCGGACACGAAGCCGCTCCCCGCTGCAAGGTCGGGCCACAGGTTCCCAGAGCCGGACCAGAAGGCCTCAGGGCAGCAGACGAACACCACCTCCAGCTGCTCAGGACAGCGCCCAGAGCACCACCAGGCCGGTGACACGGAGGTCCTTGAGGGCTTCCCTGTATTCACACCCTGGGCAGCCAGGGGAGGCCTGCGTGTGAAACCGTTCCTCAGTGGCACATTGAGTCCCAGGGGTCCACAGCCGGCCCTGAGGAAGCTGCAGGAGACAATGCCAACAGCGGGGGCTATTCCAGGCATGAAGTGACTCCCGGGTCCGACATCAAAGCCAGCATTTCCCCTCCAGTCAGCAGTTTCAGCAGCAGGGGCTATCCCGGGCATGAAGTTACCGCTCCTGGGGACAACATAAAGCCAACATCCCCCCACGGTCAGCCAGAAAAATGATGACGTGGAAAGCCATTCCAACAGCGAGGGTATCCCCGGCGGGAAGTCACTTCTGAGTGCAAAGTCAAAGACAGCATCCTGCCCTCACACTCAGCCCCCCAAACTATGGCACGGAAACAGCCGTGTGCCAACACCGTGTGCTGGCTCTAGCCCCTGGTGTCAACACAATAAACCCAACCATCCCCCACACATTTCTTTGTCCGCTTCTTCTTCTCTGCTTGTCCTGAGGTGGGCCGCCTTAGGTGCTGGGATCACAGGGTTTTGTCCTCCTCAGCACCTTCCCAGCAAACTGGGTGGGCAAAACCAGCGTGGCACGTCAGAAGGCTGTGACACAGCAGTCAGTGCAGGCACAGAGTTAGCACTGCCTGTGGCACCTGGTCACGCTGGAGAAGAGCAATCACTTCACAGCCTGTTCCTCCTCTACAGCACCAAGGTGCAGCCATAGTCCCCACGCTGCAGGGAGCTGTTGCAAGAAGGAACGTGGTGACTCAGCACATACGTCCATGCAGCGGTTCAGGTCTCAGGCTGCAAAGAGCGCCTGACACTGTCACTGCTACACAAGGGCAACGGAGATACCGCCTGTGCGCCGTGTGAACACGTAGATGATGATCACACGGAGCGAAAGGTGGAGGGGTTGGGGAGCCTCTGGGATTGTGTGAGGGATATAGATTGGTGGAGTCGCACTCCGCCGTCCTCGCAGGAAAGGCTCCAGGAGACGCTCTACAAGTAGCAGTGGATTGTCTACCTTCCAGCAGGCAGACATGAGGAGGGGACCTCAGGGACTGCGAGGGATGGAAACGAGTGCCTGCTCAGGGCAACAAGCAGTTTGCCTTGCAGCCTGTCCCACCTTTTTTTTTTTTTTTTTTTTTTTTTTTTTTAATTTTCCAATTTTGAAGCACTTCTCCCAAGGGGCTGGCTACCTCTAGGCACCATTCCGGGGACCTTTTTCCCCTGCTCTCGGGAACTCCTATTACCCATCCCTTCAGAATGCTACTGTGAACTCCCCAGCTCCTGGGGAGACCTCACTGTGGCCTTCGGGTATTTGAAAGAAGTGTACAAACAGGAGGGCTATGACTGTTTCACAGAATCACAGAATGGCCCTGGTTGGAAGGGACCTCAAGGATCACGAGGCTCCAACCGCCCCGACACCGGCGCGGCCACAAACCTCCCCATTTAATACCAGATTGCCCAGGGCCGCATCCAACCTGGCCTTGAACACTTCCAGGATGGACGGGGCATCCACAACCTCTCTAGGCAGCCTGTTACAGTACTTCACCACTCCCATAGTAAAGAACTTCCCACTGACATCCAACCTAAATTTTCCCTCCTTTCATTTAATACCATTTCCCCTTGTCCTGCTGTTAACTTGCCTTTGAAAGAATTGATCCTCCTCCTGTTTCTAAGTTCCCTTTAGGTACTTAAAGGATGGTATGAGGTCAGTTTGCAGCCTTCCTTTCTCCAGTCTGAACAATTCCATCTCCCTCAGCCTGTCTCTAGAGTATGGAGGGACAATCACCTCCCTGTTCCTGCTGGCCTCTCCTCTTCTGATGAAGTCCGGGATGCCATTAGTATTCAAGCTGCAGGAGGCAGAACAGTGCATAGAATCATGTGGTGAATTCTGTATGACAAACTTGGCATCTTGTGTTTGAAAAGGTCTTGATAATTATGCAGCTGATCTATACCATCAAGATGTTACTCATATTTCATAGCAGTAGGTAAATACACTTATACAAATCTATGTTTCAGAACCAGGATTAATAAAATACTGATAGTCTTCTCTCTAGTGTTCCTCAATATGAAAATTTCACATAACAATGTACAACAGCAGGTATTTCAAATGAATGAAAGAGCTACAAACCTGTTGGATATTGAGTGAAAACTTTAAATATTCACTTTTTTGAGTACACAGCAAAATAATTCAGTTTTTATTGCCACAGTGGAGAATATGCTCTTTAAAAACTGAAGACAAATTTTACTACAGAAAAATGGAAATAAACAAACCAAAACAAAAAAACGCCACCATAAACTCAGGCATGATCATAATTTGTTAAAAATCTATGAGATACATTGAATATAAAACATGAAATACACGAAATTGAGTCTTATGCCTAGAGACAAAAAATACATAGTGACAAAATACACTAACGTAATCACATTCTGTACTGGTTTTTGTTTTTCTGGTTGGGGTTGAGAGATTTGTTCAAAAAAATTCTACTATATAAGTAATTTTGCAGGTGTTTTTTAAAAAATAAATGATGTCAAGACTGGCTTTGGTATCAAAATTCTTTGCTGAAAACTGAATTTCCCACAGTTTCATAAAAAGGTATTTTCTTGAATCTCTCAGGTATAAGTTGGAGTTCACACATGTGCTTGTGGTCATAGAATCATAGAATCATAGAATGGCTTGGGTTGAAAGGGAACCCAAGGATCATCAGGTTCCAGCTCCACTGACCAGGCAGAGTTGCCAGCCACTAGATCAAGTACCAGATCAGATTGCCCAGGGTCCCATCCAACCTGGATTCTATTACCTCCATGGGCAGGGTATCCACAGCCTCCCTGGGCAACCTATTCCAGCATTTCTCCACCCTCTCAGCAAAAAACTTTCACCTAACATCTAATCTAAATCTCCCTTCCTTTAGTTTTAGATGATTTCCATTGTCCTATTACAATCTATCCTTGTAAAAAGTTGATTTCCCTTGTGTTTATAAACTTCCTTTAAATATAGGAAGGCTGCAAAGATGTGTCCCCAAAGCTTTCATTTTTCCAGGCTGAACAGGACCAGTTCCTTCAGCCTATCTTCACAGGAGAGGTGCTCCAGCCCTTGGACTGTCTTTGTGGCCCTCCTTTTGACCCACTCCAACAACTCCACATCTTTCCTTTGTTGGAGGCTCCAGACTTTGACAAACTACTCCTGATGGGTCCTCACAAGGGAAGAATAGAGGGGGACAACAACCTCCCTGTCCTTGCTGGCCACATCTCTTCTGATGTAACCCAGGATACCACTGGCCTTCTGAGCTGCGAGCACACATTTCTGGCTCATGTTAAATTTTTCAATAACCTGGACCTCTAAGTCCTTCTCATCAGGTTGCTCCCAGAGAGTTCTTCTCCCAGTCTGTATACATATCTGGGATTGCCTTAATCCAAGTGCAAAAACTGTGACTTTGCTTTGTTGAACCTCATTAGGTTCAAAGGTTTAAAGGCCCACCTTTCAAGTTCATCAAGGTCTTTCTGGATGGCATTTCTTCCTTCTGCTGCATCAGCTGCACCACTCAGTTTGGTGTCATCAGCAAACTTGTTGAGGGTGTGCTCAATGCCATCATCTACATCACTGATAAAGATGTTAAAGAGTACCAGACCCAAGGTGGACCCCAGTGAAACACTACTCATTACCAACCACTAACCTGGACGTAGAACTTTTACACTGAGCAATTTAGCAGAGGAGGTACACTTTCTTAGGCCTGTCTCTTCTGACCTATGTACCTGTAGAATCCCTTCTTGCTGTTTTTAACATCCCTGACTAAGTTCAGCTCCATCTGTGCCCTGGATTTCCTAATCCCTTTCTCTGCATGTCCAGACAGAACCCCTGTATTTTTTCCCAGGTGACACGCCTGTACTTCCACAGTCTGTACTTGACCTTCTTTTCTCTCAGTCTGACCAGCAGGTCCTTTCCAATCCATGCTGGTTTCCTGCCTCCCCTGTCTGCTTTCTTATTCCGAGGGATGGAGAGCACTTTTGCCCTCAGAAAGGCATCCTTAAGAGCAGCCAGCTTTATTCCACTCCTTTGTCTCTAAGGACTTCTTCCCAGGAGATTTCATTCAACCTGAAGTTCACTTTGTTGAAGTTCAGGGTCTTGACTCCACTCTTTGCCAGGTCCACAGTCCTTGAGATCACAAACTCGACCAGGGTATGGTCTCTGCAATTAAGCAAAAAATACTTATAGACTGTTTCAAAAATTGTGGTTCCTCTCCAGCTCCAATCACAAATCAGACTACATCATCTGATGCTAAAGTTCTTGGTATTTTTAATTGGTCTGCATTTATCTACAGGATGAATGTATTCATCTCTAAGAAAGTGGTAATATTCAGTGATCGGGACATTCTCTTACATGAGAATCTTACAGGTGGTGAAGTGGAGGTTTGTATGCAATAAGAGAGCATTGTCCTGCATCATACAGTTCTTTTTTCTGTCTTTTGCAGAACTTTTTATCCCTGGCAAATTGGGAGTAGTGAGAACAAGCAGGAGGCAGAGCTGACCCTTCACTGCTCTATAGCTGCAATGAAATGGCAGGAATAAGATGAAAGGAAACAAAAGGATCAATCCTGAAAGGAGCAAAGATTCTGATGAAGTTATTGACTGCTACTATCAACTCTTGTGAATGTCAGCTACAAGTGATGGTGCAGGGAGAGATCTGAGTCTAACAAAACAATAGGAAATATTTCCTAGGAAGTAAACATCTTTGAAAAAAGGCAAATAGCTTGCAGGATGGAAAAGGACATGATATTTTGAGAACAATAATGCAATTATAAGAGACACTAATAAATATCATTAAGTTGATAGGTGTGAAATGAAACATATTCAGGACTCACAATAGTAGCTTATTTATACATACAATACAAGAGGTGTGGCCCTCTGGAAGATCACTAATTATTAATAAACTCTAGCTGATTCTGTCTACAACATCCAAAATCCAAGGGCACTAATTAATTTAGATAAAAACAAACAAACAAAAAATTCTTTCTTATGTGAAGCAGGTATAAAGTGATAAAGGATGTGATTCACCTTTCCTCTTACATCACCTCTTCCCACACACAGATTCTGATGAGTGCACTGTTTGCATTGAAAAAAAGACTCATGTTCAATGGCTTTGTAGGGCAGATAATGCAGATGAATTTTACACCTAGCTATGCCACACAGTATCTTTTCCATGACATTCTCTGGTATGTGTCTTTAAACTTTAGAGCACAGCATTTGAAAAGTGGAAAAATTCATTGCAATCTAGAATTTAAAAGGGAGAGGTGCTGAAGGAAAGAATCCAGCTGTGAGTTTCAATCATGTCTAGATTCAATAATTCATGTGACAGTTCATTTGAAAATAATTCACTGTATTAAAGGAGGTAAGGTAAGCATAAGGGCCTTTCTTCTCTGTGTCTCTCATCTTTACCACTCAAGGCAGTGAGTCACTTCTATGAATAGAATAGGACTTGGATTAAGACCATGGTGAGCTTGGTTTCTAGAATGGAACAGAAGAAAAAGCACTTGTAAATAGATCATTTTGTAAGAGGGCCTCAGGTTACTCCCCTTTCTGTCAAACTAGAGAGTGTCTCAAAATATGACAACTTCACCCAGCTGGTTGGGTTTCACTGGCCTGTAAATGACATACTGCAACCCTCCGACTATAAGGGACACACAGAAAGATGTCAGTCCTTGCTTGTGACTTAGATGAATTTCAGTCCTCTCAGTATTTGCAATGAGATGTTTTAGGAAGCTAACATGATGGATTATTTTGAGTCTGGCAAATAGAAGATGGTGTAAAACTGCTGCCTTCACTTGAAAAATGAAATACAAGTTCTTTATCTAGAGAACAATTTAGTTTAAATCTCATACCAATATTAGTTGTGACTACTCCTAATCAAACCTCCCACTGGCTACAAATAAATCTGTGATTTCAGCAGACTGCGTATGCCTTCCTACAGACAGTATTCTAGATGGAATCCACTTGTAATTGCTGAATGTTTTGGGCATCTTGAATTTCTAATTCTTACCAGCTTGAGAAAGCTTAAAATCAAGATATTCCATTTTTAGAGATATATAATGGGACTCATGTGGGAGCAACAATCAGGAATTAGTACATAATGATAATTTTAGTCATTTAGGATTATTTATTGTGGTAAAAATCCTAGCCAAATAATCCTACTGTTTCCAGATAGATTAATCTCAACTAATTCGCTACGTACTTACCCATTTTCTGTACCTCTCAACTAACTATTGTCTAGTGATATGAATAGGTGTAAAATATTATTCTGTTAACACCAGTGTCTCAAAGCTTGTCGGGGACGCAGATGGACTTCTTCAAGTCCAGGCAAGTCCTGGGCAGGGATTGAGAAATCCTTTGCCTGGAGAACTTTGATGAACAAGTCCTGGGCGAGGGTTGTGAAATCCTCTGTCTGAGGTACACAGATGTACAAGGCCAGGGCAAGGAGAGAGAGATAAGCTGCAGCTTAATAGCTGTGACTTTTGTGTGGACTTATCTCAGGATGATGGGGGGGGAGGGGGGCACTCACATGACTCTCAGGGGGTACTCACAGGACTCTTGCTTAAACGCCCAGGGATGTCAAGTAAGCAGGAGAACAAGTAGGACAAAAGAGGAATCGAAAACCATGAGGACAGGTGTCTGTCATCAAATTCCTCACTACGGAATTCCTGCATGCTGACAGACTCTCCTGGGCCTGCTGCCTGAGCGCTGCTGCTCCCTCCCGGATTGGCTCTGCGACTGCCTCCTGCTACCCGCTTGCTGCCCAAAGCCGCCACGCTGCTGCTCCCTTCCCCCTGCCCCCCCCCCCCCCCCCCCCCCCCCCGCTGCTTCTGCCTCGGACCTTCAAACGCCGTGCAACGGGACGCTGCTGGATCCTGGTGGTGAGTATCCCCGCTTTACGCAATTCTTGCATTTTTTCTATCGCCTTCCTTCCCTTCCCCGTCTCCCTGATTAGGATTTGTAATAAACAGGTTGCACTAACATATGAACCATTGTTTCTTAATCTCACGCCGAGTATACAGATATTAAAAGAACCTCATCTCCCTCCTATAAATTGGAGCAAGACAGTAGGCTCTAGTATAATCAGTGGAGATAAGATGGATAAACTTGGGGAATAATATCCAAGAAATTTCATACCTTAATTTACAGAGGAAATGAGACTGCAGTAGAGTGTCTAGTTTCTCACCCCTCTTCCTCCTCAAAAGAACAAAGGGAGAAAACACGAGGCTCAAGGGTTGAGATAAGGACAGGGAGATCACAAACCAGTTACTACCATGAGAAAAGCAGACTCAGCATAGGCTGAATAAAGCAATGTATTGCCTACTGATAATCGACTATATCAGTGAGAAACTAAAAACACACTAAAAACACCTTCCCTCATTCCATCCTTCCCTTTCCCTCCTCAAGCAGTGCAAGGGAATGGGGGTTGTAGTCAGTCTGTAATGCTTTGTCTTTTCTGCTCCTTCATCTGCACACTCTTCCCATTCTCCTGCATGGGGTCCCTCCCATGGGATGCTGTCCTTTCCATACTGATCCTCCATAGATTTCCCACATACTTCAGGTCTTCAGTTGCTCTATTTTGCGTCCACACCATGGAATCCATCCTTCAGAAATGAACTGCTGCAGCATGGGTCTCCTATGGGCAGCAGCTCCCTTAAACCTCCAGCTCCACCACATGCTCATCTTCACTGGCTACAGCTCCAGAATGGGCCCTGCTCCTGCAGAGGTTCTCCATGGGCTGTACTTCCTTGAGGCCACATCCTCTGCTGCACTGTGGTGTCCTCCATAGCTGCACATGGAGATCTGCTCCAAGTGGTGCTCATGGGCTTCTGAGTTCAGCCTGCTCCACCATGGTCCTCTTCTAGGATATGGGGAACTTCTGCTCCTCGCTTGGAACACCTCCTTCTGCAGTAACCTTAGTGTCTGCAGGGCTGCCTCTTCAACCTGTTCTCTCACCCCTCTCCCATCTATTGTTGCACAACAGCTTTTCCATTTCTTAAATCTGTCCCAGAGGCACAACCAGCATCACTCATTGTCTCAGCTCTGACCAGCAGTGGG
Organism: Tetrao urogallus; assembly: GCF_951394365.1. NCBI lineage: Eukaryota > Metazoa > Chordata > Aves > Galliformes > Phasianidae > Tetrao > Tetrao urogallus. The sequence goes on from NC_136813.1 coordinate 177,633,619, forward strand.
TACTTTTTGAAGCCATCTGGAGCTGGCCCTGATCTGACATGGGGCAGCTGCTGAGTTCTGCTCAGAGATCAGTTCAGCCTCTCACCCATTATCAAAACTTCCCTACATGCGCCCAATAAAAAAATCTGTTAATACATAAATTCTTCTAATATATTTTTTCCTTTTATATCTACACTGATTTATTTTTTTTTCAAGAGTTGAATATAACAAAAAGGTTAGCATTTAAAGCATATTAAATAGTAAATGATCTGTTTCTTAAAGCTATGCTGCAACACTGAAATTTTTCAGGAGTAATTAGAAAAAGCAACTCTTCTTCCAGGTTATCATGGTATTGGTACCTTTTTTTTTTTTTCAGCTTGAAAAATAATTATCAGTTATGGAAACTTCTTGAAACTCTTTCTTTCTTCATATGAATGTAATTTCTTTCACCTTTCATTTTACCAAAGGGATTTGAGAATGCACTACTGAACATACCTTATCATTTTGCTATTTTGGTTTTCCTGTGAATTAAAGGCAGTAAAAAGATATGCTATTTTAAACTTGGTATCTCATACTTGCAATTATTTAATCATTTTACTTAGATACATGATTAATTACAAATTTTTATTTGAATCCATGACTCCCTTAATCTTTTCCAAAAAGTTACTCTATATTCTCCCTGGAGTTGGGAGAGAAAAAGTTGGGATTTTTGTCTTTTGTGATTCATCAAATCTATTTAAAATGCCAGTGTTATTAAGAGATGTATCATTTCCCAATGCCATTGACCATATTAACTCGGTTGACTCGTTCAGATATAGATGTCTGAATCACAGGTGCTTTCAGTGTTCATTACAAAAATAGCAAACCATCGCCTAATGTGTGTATTAATGGTGTATTAAAACCAGATATAGCCTAACATGTAATTATTCCAATAATTGTATTGAAATTGTATAAAAGTATTGAACAGTAAGATTCTGAAATCACTGTTCCACAGTCTTAGAAAATATTTTAAGCTCTTGCAAATTATATGTATCTAAATGACTGGTCTTTTTGTTTGTTTATAACAACATTTTTAAAATCAACATTTTTATCTTTGATCTGATGCTTTCATTCAACTTCTCTCTTATTTAGAAAAACACCCTTCACGTTGTTCTTCTCAAAAGCCAAAAGCTCAAACCAAATGGAGTTGCTGAGTTTTCCAGGGGCTAAATCAAGTGTATCTCAGCCCTTGATTTGATTCCATCATGTTCATTGAATCTTTTCATTTTCATCCTCTTTAGTTCAAGTCTTTTTGTTTCTGTTTGTTTATGTGGTCTATCTCTCCTTTCTATCTTTACATTGACTTTTTGATTTTTTGTTTTCTCTCTGATTCCATCTTTGATATCAATTCAGGTATTCATAGTTTTTCTCACAATTTCTTATGCATGTGAACTACATATGATTACTTCCCCAATTTTAAACAATCTCCCCAGATCTCACATATTCCCATAGCAATTTCTGAATTCAAATTCAATTTTGGAAATTGCTGTTCATTTACTTTATGAAATAATGTATTTTGTACAGTTACACAGGTAGATGAGACTATGGATGTTATCTACTGGCATAAGCAAGATGATGGATACTAAAGTATATTCTAACAGTTAAATAAATAAATTGATGAATAAATAAATAAATGAAAACTAATTCAACCAGAGAGGCTAAGACTGCATTTGCCTACTGTTACTGTAATTGTGATCTTACTGATCTCCTTTTCCTACCACCATCCCCCTTTTTGCATCTCTGTCCTTTTTAACGTTATACTCTTCAGACCTTGTGAGTTGAAGCTGACTTTGATGTTCTGTATTAACCTCATTAGGGTCTATCATATTTTAAGTATTGTTACATAAGAGGTTCCTGACAACTATTAACAAAAATGAGATAGAAATACATGACTGAATATGAGTTTTTCATCAGGAGTATTTTATAACATAAGCAGTAAAAATAGTTAAAAAAAAATTAAAAAGCTTGAAAATAACAGCTTCAGCAAGCAGATGGCTTAAATCATTGAAACAGATTTGCAACATTACGAAAATACTAGAATTAACAGAAGTTAAAATTACTAAACTAATAACATTAGATTATTTAGTTTAAAATATGTTTTCATTAACACATAAACATTGTTATTAATTTATTCTTCAAATTAACAATAACGATAATAAAAATTGCCTCCCATCAGGTCAGTAAATATTCTCTACAAAGTTCAGGATTTCAATAATATGAACTTGCAATACCTCAAGATTTCATATGATGAAATCTGGGTGCAGTGATCTTTATAAATTATGAACAGATACATACTTATGTATATGTATATATTTACTCATGTGTTTCATCTGAGGAATAAACGGGACAGAATGATACAAATCACCATGAGTTACGTTATGTGTTGTTGCTGATATTTTGTTAAAACTTCAGAAAGTCCTCTGGAGTTTTATAATTCCCAGAATACCTGCTGTGCTTTTTCTATCTAGTGATTGATGTACATTTCTAAAATCAAATGCAGGTCTAATTAAATGTTCTTACACAGTCAGTTAAGGATTGGCATTATCTGAATTTTTTGCAAAAATTGAGAAACTAGGCATATTTCAGATTAATTAGTCTGATGATTTGTTATTGCACAATTTGGAAAGCACCACATTACTTTTTTTCATATTACAATGATATTGCCAATTGCCTACAATCGTTTAGGGCTTAATTTGTTGCTGTTTTATTCTTCTTTTACAGTACTACTTCTAAAATGAAATGAAATTGAAAGGACACGGCTTCAGCACAGTTTTCAAATATTTGCCTAAATTGGAGCAGTCAGATAAATATAATGCTGAATCAGAACATGTATTCTCATAGGCTGCTTAAAATCAAAGGTGTTCTTTAAAAAATTCTGTTTTTAAAAAAAGGTAACAAAAGTAAAAGCAGTGTATATTATTAGACACTGTCAGAAACAGTGAGTATCTATTGCAACCTTGAGAAAATCACTGCACGTTCCTGCTATTTTCCTTGTCCCCTTGCATATAGCAGAAGTGGTCAAGCACATTGTATTGCTGATGATGTCTGAGAATATTGTTACACGTAGGAAAAAATAGTATGATAATTAGCACTTCTGCTTCAACGGTGATTTTCAGAAAATAAAAACAAATCTTTGTGCAAAAAGTTGTAAGTTTGTCAATTTGTGGCACGGTCAAAAATGTCTGAGTAAACCACTGGTGAATATTCCACGTAATTACAAATACAGCACAAGAGTATCAGCATAGAAACAATATCACATTTAAGAGTGAATGAATTTAAATGACTGCTTAATTCACTACTCATTTTGATATCTCCATTGATTATTTTACACTTCCCTGTATTTCTTTCTGGCTTTCTCACTTGATAGAGCTCAGTCATAGCTTTGGATTTTGTATAAATATACAGCTACATACGCGCACAGACTCATAACAATGATTCATTCTACCAGGTGATGATATTCTTTGTTATGGAAACTAAACAGTCTACTATTTTGAGCACAATTGGTATTTCAACGTTAGCAACCTGAAGAGATAGTCATGCATTCTGTAATTCAGTGCTTTCATACAAAATGGACCCCTACTGGAGATCAGAAACAAAGAGATGTCTGACTAGGACTACAATTTAAAATAATCATGGATTCAGTCTATATTGATGCCAAGGTGTCATTCAGACTGATCAGTTGCTTTGTTAATCTAGTCATCTAGATACAAAAGCATTTAAACAATTATAATCTCCTAACAAAAAATTAATGAAGGATTAATGTGGAATTAAGCAATATATATGCATTTCAAATAATCAGTCACATTTTTTCTAGTTAAATATAACTAAGAAGGCCTGAAGCTTTTGCTTTATGCCACTCTGATGGAGATTTGGAACTCCACAAACATTCATCTGAAAGCTGCCTTTTATTTTAAGAACATTTTTAACAGAAACTTCTCTGTATTCCATGCATAGAATTCCATGGTACATATGACAAGAAGTTCTCACTATCGAAAGAACATTAATGGCAGAAAGTAATTTATTCACCAAGCCTTAGTCCGCTACACATGGTAGGTCATTCACCTACATGTATAAAAGTAATGTACCCAAGGTTCTGAGGACATGCATCAATTCTTCCTTCCACTGAGTTGTAGCTTATATCAATGCCAACAACACATTTGCGTTACTTAAACATTGAGTTGAAACCAGATGACAAAAATAAATGAAGTAATTTACTTGGAGGATTTAGAAGGATTTGGAAACAAAGCTGATAAAGAAAGCAGTTGTAAAGCAAAAATAATAATAAAAATTGGGGGGGGGGGAGGGGAGGGGGGGAGAATAAACTCATCGCATGCTAGTGTCTGAGGAAGAGTTGCATAGCTCAAAGTTGGTGTGATATAAAGCATACGTTGAGTTGTAGAATCATAGAATTAGTTCCTCTGCCTAGGGATGGATAATGAGCTATACTGAGAGCTTATGGATAAGGGTTAAAGAAAAGACTAGTAAGAGTGACACTGAAGTGAGTGTCCAGTCAATATCACACTACTGTCATCCCACCCTGATAGAGTTTTGAGTCTGAGTGGAGGCCTCATGACAGCCTACAGCTTCCTCACTTTTGGAGCAGAAGGGCAATGCTGATCTGTCCTCTCTGGTGATAGTGGTAGGACCTGAGGGAACAGCAGGGAGCTGTATCAGGGAAGGGTTTGGTTCAGTATTTGGAAAAGGTTCTTCCTCAAGAAGGTGAACAGGTACTGAAACAGGCTCTCCAGGGACGCAGTCATGACACCAAGCATGCCTGAGTTCAAGCATTTGGACAATGTGTTCAGAAATATGGTTTTTATTTTCGGGTGGTCCTGTGTGGAATGAGGAGCTGAACTTTATTATTCTTGTGGGTTCCCTCCAATTGCAATCCATTCTATGATTATATAAGCTCACTCAACACCCTTAGGTGCATCTCAACTGGACCCATGGACTTGCATCTTCTCATTTTGCTAGTGATTCTTGACCTTATATTCCTCTAATATGGGCAATTTTGACTCCTAAAAACTGTCACTAGCATCAGGTATCTTAGAACCTGAGGGCATACTTTAACATTAAACATCTTAAGAGTAAAAATGTCCTTCTAAGAAATAAGAAGGAAAAAAAAATTCCATCAAGATGACAAACTGGTGCACAGATTGTGTTTATTCTGTGTGATTATACTCTGCCATGTGAGAGCCATCATAGCAGTTAAAGAAGGTGTAAAAAAAAATCACATCCAAAATGAATTTGTGTTTTGGAAGTATGAAAATAAATACAACTAGTACAATTACTGGACTCACTGCACATCATCCTTATTTTGGCATGAATCTCTATATCTAAATTATGCAAAACAAAGGTAATGACAGAGTTGACAGAACCCGAATCATAGAATTGCTTGGGTTGGAAGGAATGTTATAGATCACGTAGCTCCAACACCCTTTCTAGTCACTATATCAGTCTGGCCAGGGCCTCATCCAATCTGGCCTTGAACACCGTCAGGGATGGGGCATCCACAACATATCTGGGCAGCCTGTTCCTCTGCCTTACCTTTCTCCCAATATCTAATCCAAATATCCTCTTTTTTAGTTTAAAAGTGATCTCCCTTGTCATCTCATGATCTGCCCATATAAAAAGTCGATTTCCCTTCTGTTTTCAAGTTCCCCACAGTCTATGTCTTTGATAAAGATGTTAAAGAGCACCAGTCCTGAGACTGGCCCCTGGGGGACAATACTCATCACCAGCCTCCACCTAGACACAGGATAGTCAGACAAGAGAGTTATTCTGTTCTTCAGTACATAAATTTGGATCTACTGATAACTGTAAAGTATACTTTTCACTCTTTTCACAGTTATCTAATTTCTGAATAGATGAAATATGTCAAAAGGATTGGGATAAGACAGATAAATTATGCACTCTAAGTATACTATAATTTGGATACAGATTTTTATCTTCCAGCATTATCTTGCATATTTTTCTCATTGTTTTTTTAAAAAGCTTCTCCAGCATTCTCAAAGGTGACTTAGTTTGGTGCTTAACACATAAACATTATTTTTCAGGAATTAATAAGGTAAATAGAATAATTTTCATAATTATTTACAGAAAAAAAATATACAAGAACTGCTCCAAAAAGTAATGCCTTCTACTATTTTATTACATTATTCCACAACATCAGGAGCAGATCTTGCTGGTAGAGGTTGAACCTTCCCAATTGTCAACAGTTTAAGGGCTGGTTCAGCCCAGTTCTGTGACTAGCAGGGCAGAGGGATTTCACAAAATCCGTGTCTCTGGAAAAAGGGGAACAGCGGACCCCAAAATAATTAAAAACAGGGGCAACGATCTGAGGAGAAACAAACTAATTTACTAAATATAGTATCAGAATGCAATATAACCCACTATAATACAATATGATCATAATTGAAGCTAATAAATCAAATATAATGAGAGAGAGAGAATGTCCGAAAGGTGGATAGGCCTCACCACAACGTTGAGGTGAGATGCGCAGTCCAGTTGAGCAGCAGGGAGACGAAAGAAGAGCAGGCGAAAAAGAGCAGATGAAGAAGAACGCATCAGGTGACCTTGCCAGGAGTTGTATCTCCTCTTTGTGACCGCAGAGTCCCCTGGCGAATGTAGTTCTACTTTTCCTCCAGGCAGGTACCCGGGACTTGAGCATTAACAGTTAAACTCCCAGTGCCCCACATGATGTTATGAGGTGGAATACTGAAAACCAACAATCACAGAACCATGACACCAATAATATTCCATTAGATTTTGTTGCCAAGTGACAGATGGCAGCAGAAGGGCAGGCTGACCAAATGACATCTGACACGAATGTAAACATGAAGCAAAGGTGTGTAAACAGTTTTTCCATGCAGGGGAAAAAAATAATAATAATAATAAAAAATAAAATTGTACTCATTGACGTTCATCAACGTTTGCTGAATGTTTATGTAGACCAAAGAGTGAACGCGAGCACAATGAGGTGGTAGATGGTGTGTTTCAGCAGTGGCGACAGTGATATGAATGATAAGCCGTGTTCCAGATGCCTATGACAGTTGTCTCACTACTAAATGAAGAGCATCACACGAATCCACACAAATTGACAGATTACAAATACGGAACTGTGTGGGGAGCTGAATATTGTTTTCAGTGTAATAGAAATGATGGAGGAATTTGCAGTTTATGCCAGGTGAGTCCCACAGATGCTCACACAGGAACAGAAAGAATACCATATGCAAGTTTGTCAGAACATATTGAAACAATACAAGGCTAAAGATGTCCGTTTCCTGGAGTGTATCGTTACTGGTGTTTGGAAATGGTGTCGCCACTTAGGGTCAGAGTCAAAATGGCAGTCCACAGAGTGGAGACACTTTCATTGTTCATCAAAGAAAAGGGTTTTTTTTTTGTTGTTTGATGTATAAAATGCTGTTTTCCCATAACATAAATGTCTTGAAGGAATGTGAAATTGATATTGTCTAACAAAGTTAGTGTCAAAATGAAACCTTCTGACTTTCTCATCAATAGCGTGAAAACTTTTCATTTCACTGATGTCAAAATATGTTGTTTCATTTTTATTATTTCATATTCATTTCATATTATGAATATAATAGAATCATGGAGTGGCGTGGATTGAAAAGTACCTCAAAGATCATCTAGTTTCAACCCCCATGCCATGGGCAGGTTCACCAACCACCAGACCAGGCTGCCCAGAGCCACATCCAGCCTGGGTCTTCTAGTACTTCAATATAATTTCAGTCATTGAAAGTGACCATTTCTGTTGCAAATTTCATTGCATTAAAAATGCTAAATTAGATCTCTTTGTTCTAATTTGGAGCAAAAAGAGATACAAATGCAGATGTTCTAATGTCTTGCTCTATTTATGATAGGTTCATGCCTATAAATTTTACAGAAAAAAAATAAATGTATTTCCAATGTTTCTTATATTGAAGCATGGAGAGATGCAGCCTTATCATAATTCTCATTTCAGTCTTTCCTATACCCAAATTTCATATTTGCAGTTGTACCAGAAAGGCCTAGAATTTAGCTTTAGGATCTTTCTAGATGTCTATGACTTTAGTAAGGTATGTACACCTGTGGGCTTCCTAAACAATTGTTTCCCAGTGAACTATACTTAAGTACAATCTGCTGGAGAGAGACTAACACCATTCCATTCCAAAACCCCATTAAAAGCAGGGGTTTTGATATCGTTCCAGGAAACCTCATCACTGACAGATTGATAATAGTTCTGGGAATATAGTTCAGCTCCAGTACACTAGGCTTTCCAATACTGTAATGAAATTCCTGGAAGTGCCTTTTTCAGATAGAAGTACTAAATGGAATGGCATAGAAACAGGAAAATGTAAGTAACACAGCTGAAATAAACGTGTTTTTGCAGGTGCCTCAAAGTTCAGGGACACAATACTGAAAATGCAGCTAATCTGTCTTTGAGTCTGTGGTTTATCTTCTAAATGCAAAAATGCATCTGAAAATGAAGGCATTGCAGGTTCATCCATCAGTCACAGAAATATTCAAGTCAATAACTTGATTTTTCTATATAGATTAATATCATTTGAGCATCCACATACCTCAAAGGTTTATATACTGCATCCTCACTATGAATAAAATTAAAATAATTCTGCTACTGTGGAGCTAAATCAGAATGAGTTACTAAGCACTTGTCCCTCATTAAAGCAAGGATGTATTCACTGTTCATAGCACCTGTGTTTTGTTTTGTTTTTGCTGAAGTTGCATTCACATTGCAGTTCTCATCTGAATCCTATCAAGATCTGATCTAGGACAACTACTACGCATACAACTGCCCCTTTGTGTACCAGACAAGGCTTGAGCCCTCAGATCCCTGAAAAGTGTCTTCATATTTCTAGATTGGACAACCTAACAGTACTTTCAAGATTAATAATTTTACCATGTTGGCAAAAGTATCTCCTCCTAGCTGAAATAAATTTTCAAAGAACAAATCTGAAAAAATTGTGGTCAGAGTGACAAGCTCACAGATGGAGAGAAAGGATGCTTTGTGCTGTTTGTTGCTGCAGTAAGATAGGATGCATTGGAAAATATTAAGCAAAGTGTTACACAGAATTCTGTGGAATAAACAGATTTTAGATTGGCCTGAGAAGTATCCTTAAGTGGATTCAACCCAAAAAGTTGAATTCAGAAGAGTTGTCAAGTGTGATAAAGGGAAGCCTGGTAGGAACTATTTGTCTCAGAAAACATACCTCTCTTTGGAAAAGGTGTCCAGAAAAAGATTAATACTTCTATTTTCCTGTTCAGGGAGCAGGAAATCTGAAAAGATGGAAAGGCTTACACATGAGGCAAATGAGAAGAGCTCAAATTACAAAAGTAAGTTGTACCTATTTTCCCATCCTGTCATCTAACAATGTAATGAACATTATCTGATACTTTCATGCCATTTGAATTTTAAAATCTTTGTGTTTTGCTTTTTCTTTTATTACATGTAACTTCTTTAATGATTATGTCTAAGGTTCAGAACATAAATGTAATATAGATGCATCTGTATCATTCTGGAGGGGGTTTGGTGCCAGGAGCATTTATGAGACCATGCAAACAGTTTTGGCAAAATAAGACCCACAAGTAATTCAGTAACAGAGAGGTAGGCAGTGAAAGCCAGGTTGATTCCAACATATAGCTTTGGTCAGCAATAAGTGCAGAATTAGCTGTTTCTTGAAAAGGTCATCTGTGAAAAACTATGGAGTGTTTATGTTTATAAACTCCTTGAAAATAATCAGACATCTACCTTTTCCTACAAAATGTCATCAACTTTGCCTACTTAATAATCACAGAATCATAGAATGGCATAGCTTGAAGGGAATCTTGAAGACCGTCCAGTTCCTATCCCCCTGCTGTGGGCAGGGTTGCCACCCACCAAATCAGGCTGCCCAAGACTCCATCAAATCTGATCTTGAACACCTCCAGGGACAGAGCATCCACAGCTTCTCTGGGCAACCTATTCCACCATTTCACCACTCTGAGTAAAATATTTCTCCCTAATAATTAATCTAAATCTCCCCTCTTTTAGTTTAAAGCCATTCCTCCTTGTACTATTATCATCAGACCATGACAAAAGTCAATCTTCCTCCTGTTTATAAGTTCCTTTTAAGTATTGGAATGTCATAATAAGGTCTCCTCAGAGACTTCTTTTCTCCAGGCTGAAGAAGCTCAGCTCCCTCAGCCTGTCTTGTTAGAAGTGCTCCAATCCTCACATCCTCTGTAATAATATCATATCAATTCATAATTATTAATTTTGCAGTCATTGTTGCTGCATGATTTTTTGCTTGTTTGTTTGCTAATGGTATTATAAACACAGGTCAAAAATCTGCTGGGAAATTTGTGGGGGGAGAGAGGCGGGAATGAAACATAAGTAACATCTCATGTTACTTTACATGTGTCTCAGCTGCTTCCATAATTCTAGCTGTAGGTGGAGCTTTGATGTCTTCTGGGCTTTAAAGTTCACTGTAGTAGAAGTCTGATTAAACATTTGCTTTTTAAAAAGTGAAGTCAACGTTTTCATGCTTGTTCTGTTATATTGCCAGAGGAACCCTTAATAGATGCACTAACATCTTTAAAAATGATGTTTGCAGAGGTAAAGGAATGTTCATGAATAGATAATTAAATTTAGAGACTATAGTTATTTTAATTATATTTACTCTGCTAATTAGAGACATTGGGATTTGTATCCATTTATTGAAAGCTTGACAGGTTTTATCTAAGAGCAATTTATAACTAATATATTAACTTCTTGCTTGAGTTTATAAATATTCCCAGGTTATTTAACATGGAAAGCAAAGTCTGTTATTCAGCTGAAAGTAGGCAGATCATATTCTTGAGGAATGATTTTGACCAGGACAATCTTTCCTCTCTCTATTCTCACCCCCTTGATAAACCTAAGGTTTAGAAGAAAAAGAATCTTTTTAAAATCTTGAGTTGAAGGGACAGAGAACTAGGGAAAAATCATTCAGTCTACTATTCTGATCAAAATTAATATTACTTTTTCTTTGGGACATGTGTTTCTAAAAGCTCAAAACCATCTAGAACGTATAGAGAAGTTGTTAATTTTGTCAGGAGAAAAAATGTATTAAAGTAACAGTAACTATGTCATGGTTTTCTAGTAGTACAGTGGTTTCCAACTCTTTCTGTTTGTTTCCCAAAATGCATGCATTGATGTATCTATTGCATTTCAGCTGAGCAGCTGATCTTGTCACTTTCTTGGATGATAAATCCTTAATTCCTTTGAAGTATTTCTCTTGAGTTTCACTGTTGCTTCAATGGTCCTGGCTCATTGACATAAGATTTCAAGTGTGCTGCAGTGTTGCCAGCACTCAGGGCAGTAGGTTGAAGGTTTCCATTAGTGCTCTCTCTCTAAACTATCTATGTTATCCCAAAACTTATCATAGACAAACTTGCTATTATCCCTCTCCCCCTTCAAACCTAGTTTAAAGCCCTGCTAATGAGCCCAGTTAGCTTTTCCTCAAGGATCCTCTTCTGCCGTTAAGGGAGTTGAAACCCATCGTGTATCTGTAAGCCCAGTGCCATGTAAGCCGTTCTGTCGTAAAAACAAGCAAACATACAAACAAACAAAAACTACTTTGATATTGACACCAGGCTCCAATCCATAAAGATTGGACCCTTCAATTTCATTCAGTGTCCCTCCCAAGTATAGGAAGTGCAGAAGAGAAGATGATCTGTGTCCTTGATTCCTTCAACAACCACCTCAGGGTTCAGAATTCCCTTTCAATGGCCTGGAACAATGTGTCAACCCTCACGTGGAAAAGCAGGAATGGATAATTGGTCTTACCAGACTGCATCTCTACCTGAGCCCCAGGGAGGCAGCAGACTTCTTTAAGAAGAGGATAATTCTCTAAGAAGAGAGTGCTTGTCTAAAAAGAGGCTGGATACTGGGAGAAAAAGTAATGAGGGCTGGAACAGGTTGCTCGGAGAAGTTTGGAGCCCTATCTCTGGAGGCAGTCAACATTAGGTTGAATGGGATCCTGGGCAGCCTGAACTATTAGATGACAACCCTGCAGGTTGGCAGGAAAGTTGGAACTGGATGATCTTTAAGGTCCCCTCCAACCTAAGTCATTCTATGATTCTATGAAAATCTTTGCTCACATCCAAAATATTGGATCCACTGGATTTGCTTGATCACCTATGTGGTAATCTTGTCCTAAGAGGTAATTAAATTGGGCAAAAAGAACGTTTCTCTCTTAACTTGCACTGGCTGTGATCAACCACTGTGCATCTTTCAGGTCTTTTTCAATAAATCCCAGAATACTCTTCTCCATAATTTTACCAGGGACAGAATTTCAGGCACATACAGGCCTGAAATTACCAGTGTTTGGCAATTGTATTTTGTATGTTTGTTTGTTTGGTTGGTTTGTTTTAATTTTCCTAATGCCATTTTAAAATAAAATTCCTTTATTGGGATTACTTGACAAGGTTTTGTTAGGTGGTAAGAGGCTGCAGGTTTGGCTTCTGTGAAGAGCAGTAACCTCACATGATCTGGACCAATTGCTGTAGAAGTGAAGTCTGTGAAAAAAACATGTAGGATCAGCCTGTGAACAAATGCCTCCTGTGAGAGGAACTCTTTGCTGAAGCAGAAAAAGAGAGTGGAGATGAAGGAATAGCAGAGACTAAGTGTTATGAACAATCTGCAACTGGCATTCCTTGTTTCCTCACACTACTCAGGGGAGAAGTAACAAACATTGTGGGTGAGCTTTTTCAACATATTTTCTCCCCATTCTTCTGAGGACAGGAAATAAGAAAGTTGTACAATAGAACTCATCTGCCCACAATTCCTCAAATATTACCACTTTCTTCTTGTTCAGTATCCCATGCATTCTTTTATGATTCACAATGGTCATAAGGTGCATAGGAAAATGCAGAGATCCTAGTAGGAATGAGTTATTCTTTATCAAACCAGTTTCAGATGATACAGGTCAAGTGTCTGCATGGATATGACATCAGAGTGTAATCATCCTGGAGTGTGATCAGCAGATGCCTGACTTCTGTGATCTAACAATGTAGTTGTTGTAAATTCAAGTTTCAGTGATAAAAATCAGGGATTTAACCCACTGAACTGTACATCACTGTTCTGATATCAAGCAACAGAGATAGCTAACATTCCATACAGTCAATCTGAAAAACTAAAATGCGAAGTATTCCACTGACTGTGTTTTGTTGCATTTTAAATATTAAAAATCCTTGATATTTCTGAAGTCTAAGAATGATTACAAGCAGCCTTGTAAGACCTTTCTGCAAGCTGTTTGAATTTGCGAGGCGGGCCTGTAATACACACTTCCACTGTTCTTGTGCTTGAATTTCTCTGTTGCAAATGTAGATATACATAAGGCATCAACAGTTTGATAGGAACTGTACACAGATGTTGACATGTACCTACAATATGAACATTAAAAACTTAACAAATTGCAGCAATTGTGAAATACCATCTTCACATTTTTAGTAGCTGGCCTTGAATGATATTTTTATGCTGTGTTCTCACCAGAGTCCTTTTCAGTTGATTGCTTTCCCCCTGCCTCAAACAGTGCCTCCATAATATATATACATACTACCAAGAGATGAAGTGGTGATATAAACACTTATATGCATACTCTTGGATAGAGCAGTGCTCTGGGTTTACAAATACGCCATTCTAGCACAGATTTGAGGCTAATTAAATATCAGTTGTGCTGTAAAACATTCCCGGGATCATTCTGGTTTTAAGTGTTATCAAGACTTTTTAGAGCTCTCAAAGTGGCACTAACCATAGAAATGCACACATTTAAGAACTATTCTCTTTTTCCTCATTTTCTACTGAAGTCTCTTGCTTATTTCATTTTTTAGAAGAAAAAGAGACTGCAATGAATATTCCTTCTTTGAACATTATTTGTTCAGCCTTCATTGGCAAATTCAACTAGGATAAAAGCAGGAGAGTGATGAACAAGTACTAGAAAAAAAGTAGTAGTGTTATAGTTTGATAAGCATATTGAAAGGAAGCTGTTTATTAGTATTCCAGAAAAGTCTTGCAGATCTTCTTATTTCAGCATTGTGCAAGAAGGCATTCTGCTAAGACTAACAAATCATTTCATAAAGTATGTAGAATGGAGTTTATATCTTCCCGGCGATGCATATGCATGAACTCAAAACTGTTATTTTCATAGAAGATGAGTATATGGCTTAATATTGCTCTTCCTTAAACATTCACATAATAAAAACAATAAACATTACATATTAATACAAGGCTGTAAATATTTAATACTAACTTTCAATTGTACTGTTCCCTCATGGTTTTATCAATGAGAGTAATGCCTGAGAGAATATATGTGCCTGATATGATGAATCAGGAGTGTAAGAGTGTAAAACAATACCTCTTCAGAATGAGAATAAAGTTTTAATATGCATCTATGCGTTAAGGAATAACAACAAAAAATTGTTTAGTAAGGCATTTTAAAAATATTTATCTTTAATAGCAGGTTTTGGTCATTTCAAAACATTGATTTAAAGCAAAATTCAGATTATTATGAAAGCATTATATTTACTTTTTACTTCCTGCTTCTATACTTCTGCCCAGAGTTTTAATGCCCTGTTCTTTTTCTCTTTTAGCTGATAAAGATCTGGGATATTATTTTCCATTACAAGTTACAGTGTTTGTGAGAGCATGAAGGCAGTCTTCTAAAAGAACTGCAAGTCATCAGAGTTAATCATGTAGAGCAGTTGATATTTTACAGGATATTGGTATGGTAAAGGGAATAAAACTCAATAGAATTTTTATTAATTGTATTACATCATTTATACTTTGAACTATAATAACTTTCCAAAATATAAAAAATGTGGAATATTCCATGTGTGAATAATGACATACCACTACAATCAGTGCTGCTTCCTATTTTATCATCCTGCTTCTCATTAGGATTAAACACTGTTCAGTTCTGATATTTCTTCCAATACACTTTGCTACCTGCATTTCACAGAACCTAAAATAATAAAGTAAATAAAACCCCAGTACAGCTTGGTGATACTGTACAACTTCATTGCGCTCCTCTGGTACTCTGTTTAAGAAGAATTCCTACTAGTTCTATTCACATAAGTGTTTCTCATTGGAGACGCAGAATATAAAGTGAGCGGTAGAAATGGATAATTGGGTTGGAGCAGAGTTTGCTTTTCTCCCTCTCTCTCTCTCCTTTTTTTTTTTTTTTTCTATTAAAGCAACTATTAACAAAAGGAGTGCTATTAATGAAAGAATTGGCTGTATTCATCTCAGTATTTCCAGCGTCTATAGACCACTTGAAAATATGTAAAATCCATTCTATTTTTTAGTGCATGTATCAAACACACTGTGATGTATTTATTTGCAGAAATTTACCTACTTCATATGCATACGTTCATAGGTATATGGTATTATAATTTTGTATCATTACAGTATTGAGATTATTTGTATTCCATAGCCAGGTTAAAGATGCAGACTGGCAGAATAGTACTATCATAAACTTCACAACCCAACAAATCAGGATCTTCACCAGGTGAAAGGTGAGAAGGGCCCGTAAGTGAAAATAAAAAGGCAACAAGGCTTCACAGTGACTGAGAGTAAGGGGGATGAAGGGAGATAGTTAGAGACAGTTATAGAAGCAAGAATGTAGGGCTTGTTAGAAAATAAGGTGTGACAGACACTGGGTCTGGGATAGTGAGGGGGGTGAAGGCCATATCAATAAGGTTTGAGAACAGCCCAGAGACATCAGGCAGGGAGGTTGATTATTGATTATGTATTACTTTGGCCTATATCTGTAGCACACTTTTTCCTGACGGTGTGCAAGTTAGGTGGATCTATCCCCCTTGCACCCAGCATATGCGCACCGCTGAAAAACCAAACCTGCTTTGTAATCTTACTTGGGTTGCAGAGTTTGATTCCATATATCACAGGTACAGAAAAACCAAGATCAAGCTTAGGTGAAGGCTCTCCTTTACCCAAGGGATGATGACTTTTTGTAAGATGTAATGCTGGAGAGGTATTATTTGCTTCACCTTGACAAGTATTAGTACATGTCTGACATGAAATGCATGATCACTCTTCTAATGATAGAATTTCTGTACTTTAAGAACCTCTTCATTGACGTGACTGATACACTACCCTTGTGCAGGCAGAAAAGAGAGGTGAAGCTCTCTTGGGGATGGACATTTACTCTGCTTTTCATGATATAGTAGCTGTTATTCCACACTATTCAAACATTCTCAGGAAGATGCTATTTTGCTTGTTAAAAAATAGTTGATCTCATTATTTTAAGCCAATCACAGTGCAATTTATTTGTAGTCATTAAGGCATTAATTCTTAAGTTAGCCTGTATCTATATAAGTATTGTTGCAACTGCTTAACAGTTGAAGAAATTGGGCCCTAAAAGCAAACACCCTGAATTGCAGAGATTTTACTACTGAAGTATCACATTGCTTCCTAAAATCAATAAAAATTTTATTTGCAACTTCAAAAGTTAGGCCATGAATGAGTTGCCTAAGGCTACAGAAGTAGTCATAGTTTGAGACAGTTAGAATATCTTTACTCACAAGACTATAAAACCTTACTATTTACAAATAACATGTGGCTCACATTTAGAATTTCCATCAGGAAATCTCAAAGCACTGAACAAAAAGTGACAGTGCTATTCTTCACATCCTATAAATGATGAAACAGAAAATAAGAAAGATTGAGTTGTACATCTTAGCCCATCCACCTGACCAAGGACGGACTGCAGGTCCCTTAAATCCTGTGACTACTGTGAAATACTGAAACACCTTCAAAGAACCTCAGTCACAGTAAGCAGAGAAGTGATGACAGCAAGCAGGTTTGTGCAGTGGTTTTCTTTATATTGTGTATTTTCTATTTTCACAGTGTTTGGAAAGACTTAAAAATTAGTATAAATCTTTATTAAATGTTTCCTTGTTAACACATCACATTACTTTAAGCATTTCCCTAATACAGTCATCTCCTGTTAGTAAGCATCTACCCTCATTAATTCAATAGAAACAATGATTTATTGTATTGACAGTGTTTTTATTGAATTAGCGGAAATGATTAATGGTAGTGTAATTCAATGGAAGCAGCTACTCAGATGTTTAGACACGGTAGCCTTGTAAGGCAATTTATTGTTCAAAATCATGTTTGTCATTACTTGACAATGAGGCATTTCTTGTAGATGTCTGTAATGATAACACGGTCATTGTTATTTTATATAGTGTAACTTATTTTATAATATAGGCAGAAGAAAAGTTCAACAAACGGAAAAGAACTTCACCAATTAAAATGTTCCTTTTTGTCCATGGGGATTTTAGAAGATTTTCAGTATGTGCTCAAGGATAGAGGCAATGTCTTGGATAAGAACAGCAGAGCAATGAAGCAGTTCTATTCAGCTACAGAATCATTTGCTCCATTTTCAAGGGAGGTGTAATGAAAAGCCTTTAGGCACATATTTGTTTAGCAGTTATATTTGGTGACGTGGAGAATTTTTCCCTTGAATTCAACTTTAGCTAGGTCACTCAAGCATAGCTATTTTGCTGTATTGGTGAATATTCTCTTCAGCTGAAATCTGAGATGTTCTTTTCTTTCAAATGTATTATAAAAATTTCAGAAAGTATAGTAATACATTTAATGGTTTCTTGGCAGTTTCCTGAGAAGAAATTAACTAAAACTCTGCATCCTGGCATTAGACACTTAATGTTAATTAAACTTGCTAGCATTCTACCACAAGGAGTCAACATATAAACTTGGAGATTAACTTGATATTACTGTCAGACTTTAAGAAAAAATAGTATGTATGGCTAGAAATGACTAAATAACGTAAGGTAAAAGTGAAACACAAAAGCAATATGAAAATGATAACAAAATAAAACACGAACAGCAAATATACGTTAAACCAAGAACAGAAAATACAAAACAGAGCCATTGTCCTTTTCATGTTTCCTAGTTTTTCTCAGTTCTTTCACTATTACATAAAGAACAGTTTCTGCTCTATTTGACCCCACCTTCTGACAGTTTTGGTAGAAAAACTGATGAGTGTAGCATCAATTCTTACTCATTATTCTGCCAAGCTGGCTTGAAAGCAAAGTTGCTTGCAGCTGCATTTTTATGCTTTCAATGGAAAACTTTGTGAATATGTCCACATTTTGTATCTTCCTTTAAGCAACATATTTTTCTCCAACCTTTATAAATTTTAATCGCATATGAGCGCCCTAAGCTTTCTTCCAAAAAAGCGCAGACAGAAATTTGATTGCAACAACAGTAAAAATGAGCAAAATGAGCATGATGTCTAGAAAACATCTGATGCTTACCATTTAGTAGTTCCCAGTTACAATTCTGGGTTGTTTACTGCTATCTGTTCCTCAGATCACTGACAAGTCAAGGGACCAAAAAAGTGTAGTGCCTGTCTTGTCCCATGGACCCTGTGTCTCTGGAAAGGACACATTCTTCCTGTGTTTTGCAAACTGAGCAACACAAATTTCTATCTGTACATCTAAACTGAATCTGAATCAAAAATAGAGGTTTAGTAAGTTGATTTAGTGATGTATAAGGCAAAACTTTGTAGACTAAGACAATGTTAAAGTACAGTGCATTTGGGACTTCATTAAAAGTTGCGTTGTCAAGAGATACTTCGCAAATTATACAGTCCTTTAAACATGTACGAAAAGATTCCAAAATATAATTTTTCTGATCTGATAGCTTTAGCAAAATTCTTGAATAGATATAAATGATATATAATTATAGTAAGCAGGATTACATCAGGCTAGCATCCAGTCACAAGTGAGATTCCATAGTAGAGGGGCAGCAATGAGCTCTGCTCTCTGTGGCAGCAACAGGGCCTGAGGGAATGGTATGGAGCTGAGTCAGGGGATGGTCAGGGGGTTAGGGAAAGGGTCTGCATCAGAGGACAGTGGCCGTGAAACAGGCTGCCCAGGGCAGGGGGTATGCTGCTAGAGTTCAAGAAGCATTTGGACATTGTTCTCAGATGTATGCCCTGGTTTTCGGATGGTCCTGTGTGGAAGCAGAAGTTGAATATGGATTCTGTGATTCTATGATTCTACATTTTTTGGGAGCAGGCCCCAATCATCACTTCTTCCTCTTCCTTCCAAGTGCCGGTTTTTGGACAATGTCTCATATTTTGATATATAAAGGACTTTTAAAATATGCCATTATATGCATAATTCTTTGCACTGTAAAGTGAAAAGTTCATTATCTTCTATTTATGTTTTTGGTATCCTAGAATTAGGCGTTTTTATCACTGACCTGTGATTTTCAGAGTTTATCCTGAATCAGATTAGTCTTTTCTGAAATACCAGATGGTATTATATAAAACTTTGACAGCACAATTCAATCTGTTACAAGACAGTGTGTTACTAACTTCCCTTTATAAAAAAAAAAAATGTTTTACAATGTGTAAATTTACTACTTTAAGAAATTCTGATAAAAATTCATTGAGCAGATAAACTTAAAAAATTTAGTATTTTATTAAATACTTCTTATGCTGTTTTTGTGAATGCCATTCCATCTTATGCAGCGATTTTTCCCACTCAGCTTTGACTTTTGAACAGTTCTGTACATCTAATATTGCATAAACAAATGTCAGCTCAAACGGTAAGACAGTGAGTCTTGACACTACTTCCTTCAGAAATCAGCGCGTCTCTTTTTGAATCTTTATAAGGCTCTATAGAGGTGTATAAGAAATAATGAAGCACAGTATTCTACTACTGTATGCCTCTGTTGGTTTCTACCTTGGGACCTCATTAATATGTGACTCCTTTTCAGTCAAGAGATGCACATCTCAGAATGTTATAACTATCTGAAAAACTAAGTAGAAGTGCGGGCTGAATATTGTTCTCTTTTTCTTGCTCTTGTCAGTGGCAGCAGAGCTAAATTCAAGTTGGTCCTTGCTGATCCCCAGTCAGTAGGAATAAAAAACTTTCTAAAAATAACTTAGATGCATACACAAAAAGAACCTAATATGATATGACTTACATCCACTCAGTGCCAATTCTCATAGCCTTTACTGGGC
Source organism: Tetrao urogallus (assembly GCF_951394365.1). Classification (NCBI taxonomy): domain Eukaryota; kingdom Metazoa; phylum Chordata; class Aves; order Galliformes; family Phasianidae; genus Tetrao; species Tetrao urogallus. Next base: position 177,653,697 of record NC_136813.1, read on the forward strand.
ATAATTGTAAGGACAAGAAGAATAAGACAGTATATGATTAGAAAAAATTTCCAAGTTTACTCAGTGTAAGACGTGACTGGAATAAGTTCCTCCAGCCTAGCCACAGTGCCAAATATAAAGCAAAACACAAAGCATGGGAGAATATGAACTCACAGAATAGAATCAGGTCAGAAGGGTCTTTTGGAGGTCTCTAGTCCAAACTTTCTTCTTTATCCTCTATGGCCTCCTCAATAGCCTACCATTAAGTAGCCATAGATATCTTCAGCCTTCCCACGTTAAATTAGACTAGTTTTCTTCAGTTTCTGTGTTGTGTTTTCCAGCCCACTGACAATTTTGCTGGTTGCAATGAGACTCACTTCAGTATGTCCACTCTTTTCTGTACTGGGGAGCTCAAAACTAATATACAGATATGGCTAACAGGACATCTATTTTATAAAATTTGTTTCAAAACTGAAAATTTAATTTCTAAGTTATTGAATCCAGTCCCTTTAGCTATGTTTTACTTTTTTCTTTTTCTTTTTTCTTTTTTTTTTTTTTGTTACAATAAGATCATGCCTCTTATGATTTGTTAATAAAGACTCTTAGACTTTATTCATTTGTGTTAGCCTAGACTGCAGAAAGTCTCAGTCTTGTGCATGTCTTTGCAGTTAATTTTCAAGTAGGATCATAAAAAAGGAGTCAAATCTACTATCAAACCTGACTTTTTCTGTCAAAGGGCATACATAAAGAATGGAATTCTACCGTATAGCTCTATACTTCCTATATTTGAAACTTATTCTCTGTATTCATTCAAGAAAATTTTCACAGAAAGCATAAAATAGCATGTTACTTATCAGTTATCAGGATAAACAGTTGAATTACATAGCTTATCTTGTTTATTTCTTTTACATAAATGTTGATACCTAGTAAGACTCAAAATAAAAGAAAAACATGATGACTTTTTTTCAAAATCATCTCAGAACTGTAAATATTATGATTGGAGAAAAAGGGAAACATAAATCTGGACTGCAATAAACAAAAAATTCTGCCATTTAAATATTTTTACTCAGTATGTAACTGATCAAGTTTGGAAACATGATGAATAAGATGTTCCTCTTTCCAAAGTCCTTTAAACTACTTTCTATGAGAATCGTATAATAGAATCATAGAGTAGCTTGTGTTAGAAGGGACCTCAAGGATCATCAAGCTTCAATCCCCCTGCCACAGGCAGGGCCACCAGTGTTCACATTTAGTACTGGACCAGGCTGCCCAGGGCCCCATCCAGCCTTGACTTGAACACCTCCAGGGATGGGGCATCCACAGTTTCTCTGGGCAGCCTGTTCTAGCACCTCACCACTCTCTTGGTAAAGATCTTTCTCCTGATATCCACCCTAATTTTTCCCTCCTTCAACTTAAAAATTTTTCCCCTTGTTCTGCTATTATTTACCCTTTCAAAGAGTAGAAAGGTTGATGATAAGTTTGTAAACATCTGTCTGAAAGATAACTCTGAGGCTGGATGATGCAGAAAGACTTTGGAAAGAGAATATACTCAATCTTTCACCTTTAAAGATGACAGTTAAGTCAGAAAAGGAGGCTAATTCACAAGCCCAGTGAGTAAGGTGGGAGATCCACTTTCATACTGGATCTCCCATCCCTATCATAGAATCATAGAATCATAAGGTTGGAAATGACCTATAAGATCATCCAGTCCAACCGTCTCCTCATCACCATTGCCACCACTAGTACTAAACCACATCTCGCAGCTCCTCATCCAGGTGCCTCTTGAACACTGCCAGGGACGGCAACTCCACCACGTCCCTGGGCAGCCATTCCAGTGCCTGACCACTCTCTGAGAGAAAAAGTTCTTCCTTATGTCCAACCTAAACCTCCTCTGATACAACTTGCGGCCATTGCCCCGTGTCCTGCTCGTTGCCTGGGAGAAGAGGCCAAATCCCTCTTCACCACAGCCTCCCTTCAGGAAGTTGTAAAGTGAGATTGTCATAATGAGAGCTCATGACTTACACAACAGAAGTGATGAAAAAATACCAATGCTCTCTCACCCAATGGCTATGTCTCTCTCCAAAGCAAAGAAATTCAAAATCACTTCAGATAGGAGAAAATTCTGAAGTAAATTTTTCCATGTATTTTGGTCAATGCCTGATCCTGAACTGCTGACTGAATAGAGTCCTGTTACTGGTATTTCTTTCCACATCTTTGGTTTGAATATCCATGCAATGAAAACCTGTTATTCATAAAGCCAGCCTCATGTTAGTAGATTATCTGAATGCATCATTAGTGAGCCTGTGTACATTATGTATCACCTGACTACAGTCTCAGTAGTTACATGGTTTAGTCACTTTCTATGCACTTCCCTTTCTAATTATTTCTTTAATTCAGTTCTGAAAAGCAGCTATGACAGAGATGTGAGGAAAAAGAAAACACATGCACATCAATAAACTCTAATCATAAGCTTTTTTTTTTCCCAAGAAGCTGAAGTCTCCTCACACTTCACTGCTTTTACAGCCCACATTAAGAGCACTGAAAATTCAGTATGTTTGACTTATAATTGGAAATCATATACTATAACATTCACCTGCTGTTCATATGCACAAATGAAATGATAGAAGGCAGTTTCATCACTCAATATAATAATTGGCATGGACAAACTCTAGTATGTAGTGCTTAGATCCCTAAGGTCCACTAACAAGTTGATGTAACTACATGCAGCTGTAGAGGAAAAAAAAGGGAAAAACAACACAGCATTTTTCGTATCACAGTTGCTTTTGTTAATTCATGTGGGGAATGCAGATTAGTCTGCCTTGGGTTTTGTTATGATCCTACAGATGTTTATGTTAAGTGAAGATGACTCCACTGGTGTTAAGGTCTTACACTAGTCTGAAGATTATACTACAGATGAACTAGCTACAGAATAGCAAATTCTTTAGCCTAAATGAAAAATAAGTTATTACATAGTGATCTACTCATCAGGACTGCAAATCACACTATTGAAATTTGGTACTTCAGCATGCAGAAAAGATGGAGAAGAGGACTGTTTCCTTCTTTTCATCTACAGTAATTTGAAATATAATCTAAAGTAAGTCTCATTGTTACTTCTCTCCCAAGCAGAGAAAGGTCTGAATTCAGTAAAATTCTGTGACTGACTAAATCCCTGGGAGTATAATTTAAACACCAAGTGAACCCCTAAAAGGCAAGAATGCTTAGTGTAGATGAGCAATGTGCCCATCAAAAGCATCCAGGAGGGTTTTGAATATCTCCAGAGATGGAGACTCCACAACCTCTCTGGGCAGCCTGTTCCAGTGCTCTATCATTCTAAAGTAAAGAAGTTTTTTCTCGTGTTTGCATGGAACTTAGGTGTTCCAGTTCGTGCCCATTGCCTCTTGTCCTGGGACTGGCACTGTTGAAAAGAGTCTGGACGATTTTACATCTGCCCTTTATATTTTTATAAGAATTAATAAGGTCTCCTCTCAGTCTTCTCCAGGCTGAACACTCCCAGGTCTTTCTTCCTTTCCTCATAAGGGAGATGCTTCAGCCCCCAAAGAGTTAGCAAAACCAGCATAGGGTGATTGAAAACATGGCCAAGCTCAGTGTACACTATAAAATTGTAAGGAAAGTAATGGGCTTGCACTGTCTTCAGAGCATGTATTTCTGGCAGTTGGGTGCACCTAGCCTTGCGATTTTGAGCATATAGAGACTGGTAATATATTTGAGTTGTGATACAACTGTATATTGCAATTGCTATATTGCACTTCAGTTCTTTACTGTATCACTTTTCTAAATCAAAATATTGTGCAGCATCAAATATCTTTCAATAAGTAAACTTATTAAAGAAAAAGGAAAGAAAGAAAGAAAAGAAAAAGGCGTAATGGTACAGGCATATTAATGCCTTTATTGCCTCTTTTAAGATTTATGGGAGGTGTTGTAATAATTTGATTCCACTCTGCAGTCAGCAAAGCTTTTAAGTACATAGCTGTGTTTAGGCAGGTAGGAATTTCTATGGAGATATGTGTGATATATTTGTAAATATTTAATATATGGATGAGTGATTTTCTGGCTTGAAAACCACTTACAATGGTATTCCATTTTGCAAAGTTACATGCTATGCAAATTCCCATTAATATGTTGAGTTCTTCACAGTACAATGAAGAAAAGTGCTATGCAGGATGAAACTTTTCCCCATGGATTTGGACTCTCCCAGCTAGGAGGGAGATAATTCTCTATTGAAAGATTTCTGTCATGAAACATATAATACATAGGCTTCCTTTTTATAAATAAATATAAATAACCATTATTATATTTAGCATAATTTGGAAAAACTTATAACCACAATAGTTGGCATATATAGAGGCATAGTTGTATAAAAGTAAATATTCACACAGAGAGAAAAAATAATAATAATATCAGACAATAATTAAATTGTGACTTTCTCAGGAAAACTCTTATACATTGTGCTCTTTCATGCAGTGTATTTGTGGTACTGGGACAAGAGGAAGATACAAATATGTAGACAAAGAGAAAACAAAGACGGACATCTATTATGAAAAAAATCTAATTTATGTGTAAATACAAATGCAGTCTTGTATATCTATGGAACAACTTGAGGTAAAATTTGACATTTATGTAAAATTATTATATGTGTCTTTACATATTTATTTATTTATTTATTTTCTTAAATGCTGGAAAGTTCCATCATTTTTGTCTGTAGTGACTTTGGATAAATGCTGACCTTTTTTAACCAACCAGTACAGACAAACATGAAAGTAAATAAAATGATGACAAATCTTCCCTTTGTTGGAAGGAAATATTATTAGCTACTTTTGTGATCTGTGTATCTAAACCCAGTCTTGTCTAGTGACTTGTTTTTGTAAAGCAAAATATTGTTCCTGACCTTTCAGACCATTGTGGCAAACATGCTCTATAACCAGACACAGGTCACTGACATTGCAATAGAAAAAGGGTGACTGTCACTTAAAAAGCCCTTTTTCTTTTATGCTTAACACATTGGAGGTTAAATAAAACTAGTCGGTGACCTTAGGTTTGCAGTTTTAGTGTTAGCTGAATAATTAGAGCTATCCATCTCAAAAAAATATTTTTATATATGTAAGCTTAAAGAGAGAAAAAAAATAAGAGCGAGAGATAAGAATTAGATTTTCAAAAGAAAACCACATATGCCTTGAGTGACAAAAAATAAAATAACTATATTAAATATTCCCTAAAATATTTAGAGAATAGATCTCCTGAAAATAGTATGTTACATCTAAAGGTCTCTACTGTAAACTTAGCAGTAATTCATAGATCACCTTGACAATACTCATTAATGTCATTTCTACAGAGTGCTATGGGATCCAGCCCTCTCTGACTAATCCCACCTACACTGGGACTCTGTCACCTGGAAATTGTCTAAGTAGGGTGCATATTTCCTACTCCCCATTGTCATCTAGTTCTATATGAGTCTGAATGTGCTAGATGCCTCTTGCCTGTTCTGAAGCTTCTCATGATAACTAATTTTATTTGCCATAATATAATTTGAAGGATATGAATCTGATAATAGAAGCCCATCTCTCACCTGGAACTTCATTATCATTGGCCTGGATATTGGTCAGTGTCTACATATTGACAAATGGTGCTCATCATCAGAATCAGAAAGTTTTGATGGCTCTAGGTTCCTATTACTTATCAATTCCATATTTAGTCAAATAAAAACCATGCCAAACTTTGTAAACTGGATCACCTTGTGAAATTACCTAGATGAACATGTCCCTGCTTCACTGAAAATATTCTTTTTTCAATCCAGTCTCTAAAATGATGGTTACGGCAGTACTTCCAATAAAAACTGCATTAACCATGAATAAGCACTGTAGCTTTAAATCCACGTCTAGAATTTTCACTACTATAGACCCTCAAAGTAGGATATGATCAAGGACAATGCTAGTGTTGTAGATGTAGCGATCGTAGCAGTTGAGCAGCTCATGGTAAGAAAAAGATGTAGTTTCCACAATGACATTCAGGTTACTAACATTTCAAGCTCCTTCAATTTAGGCATTCATTACTGCTTCCAGTATTTCCCTGAAAAATGTGTATTTTGGAAGAAGGATAATTCCCCAGTATCTCCTGCCTTGGAAACATTACAATGAACACAATGTCTGAATCTCTCTTTAGAGCTACAGATTTACTTCTAAGTATTTCCAACAGATAGTTGAGTATTGTTTTTAACCTGACCTTCTTTTGAAAAGCATTGCAGTAAAACTCTGCTTCCAAAATATCTGCCATCTCTCTCTAACTCTTTTCATTTGCAGCTCAAGAGGAAGAGAGAATTTGCCCTCCAGAAACCTCTAGCAGCTGGATTTTATTCTACATTTTAGGACAAGATGCATGAAAATCATTATTTGTTTTCCTTTTCCTCTCTCTCTCTCTTTAAATTGGAAAGATGCTAACTATGACTTACCTAACATAGGGAATGAATAAAGTAACAGTTTGTATAAAAAAGCATCAAAGCTTCACATTATTGTAGCAGTCCTAGTTGTTGAACACCTTATAGGGGTTGGAGGATAACCACATATTTTCTCTTAGAAGTACCTTCACTTTCTGATACAGTGCTCATTCTCATTCTTAGTGAAATTAATGGGAGTTTTTCTACAAACCTGGAGGAGGAAACATGTTCCTGGAGGAACATGTTATGACTGTGTTCTCTCTGCATCATAGCGGCACGGTCCAGGTGATGTAAATAAATGAAGAGTTTGAAAAGCTCATTTTTATTTTTCTTAATGTCTTATATTATATTGTTTAACTCCACCTTTGTTACAATCCCTGAAAATCAGGAATTTCACCATTAAGAGGTAATATAACTAATGAATACTGGAAAACTGTTGTTTCCAATTTCTCCACAGTTTTCAATTTTTGTCCCTCTATAAAAAGTGATAAAATGTCTTTAGCACTGATGTATTATGCTTCAGCCCACACATCACTGTTCTTACAAAGAGCAAACATATAAAGCTAAGGGCACTCTTGGTGTTGCATTACTGACTTTAGGAGGAGTGCACCAAGAATACATTTGGCCCATCATCTCTTAACTTTAGTTTGGAAAAACAGTCTTGCATTGCTTATAATACCAACATCACCACAGAAAAGTAGATTTAAACTAGGCAATTATGAATTGTGATGTTTTCTCCTGGTTATTATGTCTAATTAATACTAAGCTATTCAAAAGATTATTTTTTATCATTGAATGATTAGGAACAAATAGTATCATTATTAAAGCCTCCCTGTAGCTAAATTACTTTTTGCAGTTTCATTCTTTACTCTGAATGTTTCTGCCAATTCTTTATCCAGAAACAATGCCTTTATATAACAACTTTCAGAGGGAAAGAAAAAGAAAGTCTCTAATGGCAAAACCATCTTTCTCTTCTTTTACTTTAAACATAGAATCATAGAATCATAGAATCATAGAATCACCAAGGTTGGAAAAGACCTAAGAGATCACCCAGTCCAACCGTTCACCTATTCCCAATAGCTCCCACTAAGCCATGTCCCTCAACACAACATCCAGTCTTTCCTTGAACATCCCCAGGCTCGGTGACTCCACCACCTCCCTGGGCAGTCCATTCCAGTGCCTGACCACCCTTTCTGAAAAGTAATACTTCCTAATGTCCAGCCTGAATCTCCCCTGCCGTAGCTTGAAGCCATTCCCTCTGGTCCTATCACTAATGACACGAGAGAAGAGGCCGACCCCCAGCTCACTGCAACCTCCCTTCAGGAAGTTATAGAGAGCAATGAGGTCTCCCCTGAGCCTCCTCTTCTCCAGGCTGAACATTCCCAGCTCCTTCAGCCTCTCCTCATATGGCCTGTGTTCCAGACCCCTCACGAGCTTTGTTGCCCTCCTTTGAACACGTTCCAGGGCCTCAATATCTTTCTTGCAGTGAGGGGCCCAAAACTGGACACAGTACTCGAGGTGCGGCCTCACTAGTGCTGAATATAGGGGAAAACATGAGGCTTCTACTTTAAAGATATGGCACAGCTAGTTTTTTGTCTTCCATTTTTTCCTTGATTTTTCTATCAAGATGGAGCAATCTTAGTGGGATAAATGGATTTATGGGATAAAAGAGATTCTGTGGTTTTTAACTTGAAATAGAAGACTTCCATAGGATTGATATAAATACTAAGTTTGTCTTGGCTCTCCTGGGGAAATTAAATTTACTCTAGTGGTTTGCTAGATACCAGCATTCAGCCAGCTGTTCTGAAACTGTGAATGTGCTTTGCAAGAGTGTATTTCTAGCAATTCAGAATTGAACCTGTTGTTGCACATCATACAGGTGCTTTTATAAAGGCTTTATAAAGGGTTTTTTTTTCCTTGAAAGGCTTTATTTCCATATGTTTACTATGATTCCTATGGGTTGGCAGTTTTTTGTTTGTGTTTTGTTCATTTTTTTGTTTGTTTGTTTCTTTTTGTTGTTGGTTTTTGTTTGTTTGTTTGTTTAAAAACTTACTGGTTTGGTTTGGTTCGGCTTGGTTTTACTTTTGCAGTACAGCTATCCACTTTCTTCTGCAGTTGGCCATTACAGCTGAATTAATTTACTGGACTGAACCTGTTACTTATACTTAAACGAAATGCCATATTCTCATATCCTTCCATTACACCAGACACATTGCCATCATTTAGGTTATGTCTGGCTTTAATGACATTTAATGACATTTCCCATTACTAATACAGTTTGTTATCTACCCACGGTCACAGTCTCTACTTTATAACTCTAGGGCTGGTTATAATGAAGCTATATAGGGGCAATGGCTCTATTAGTGCTTCTACATAAATGAATTTTACCGAAGGTCTGGAAATTTGTTTCACCATCCTACCTATATACTTTCGGATTCCACATAATATTCAACAAAACAATTTTCTTTACAGCCACTTGCAAACTTAGTTCAGCAATGTGACCAAAATTTAACTCTCCTTCTCAGTAAGTGTAACATGCCTGAGGGAATATGGTCTTACTACTTGATAGTTATTTCTAAAAATTAAAACTGTTCAATCTAGTAAAAAAAGCAAATTTATGAAAACAGCAGTGTCTGTTAAATTCAGCAGTGCCTTCATACTAAATCTTCTTACATAAAACATTCTTTTAGTCATCTTCTAGTCATATTTCTTGACACATTAATGCACGCAAATTTTTTCCAACTGATTTCATTTGTTCAAAATTTTCAAGAGCGAATGTCTTTTGAAAACTTTTCAAAACCTAATAAGCTCTGAGAACAAGTTTCAGGGTTTTGGTTTTTTGTTTTGTCTTGTTTTGTTTTTGTTTTTTGGTGTTTTTTTCCAAACGCCCCTGAAAGTAAAATAAACAATCATAAAAAGGGTGAAGGATCAACTATAAAAACTTGAAATTCATTAAGTACCTTTTTTTTTTTTTTTTTCCTCCAAAAAGGTACATGCAGAACTATGGAGCTGTACTTGATTAACTGTAGTTTGGGACTGTCTGTGCTTTGTCTCCACAGCACTCCTCAGGGGCCAGTAGTGGAAGGACCAATAGGTAACGGGGATAACGCAGTGAATTTAGCCTCAAGATAACATGCTGCTGTTCCTGGTCTTGCTAATGATCTGTGTGATATTGAGTAAATTACTCCATATCTCCGTGTCCCAGTGTCATAAGGGCAGCCACATAAGGCGCTCTGAGATCTACAGATGGTATTGTCATTTATTATTTATTCTCTGTTCTTCTACCAGAGTTTTTAATGTCACCCTGTGCCAACTAATGCACATTTTTTCTGAAACAAGCAATCCACAGCTTTCAGAAGATGCAGGCTGTGAGTACAATGAGAGACAGCTTTTTTCGTATTGTTTCCTTAGAGTTCCAGCACAGATAATTTCCTACATGAAAATTACAAGCTGATCAGGTACCCGAGGGTATATGTTTCCAACAGGGAAATACAATCTCCTCATTCATTTATCTGCATTTCTAAGGCATCAACAGAGGAGGTTGAATGTGATGTGCATGGCTAAAATGAGAACTGTTTGAAGTTCATTCAAACCAAATGCAGCAATATAAGAATATACTGACTGCTGAAGACCAGAAGGAAAGCCATCTTCTACAAATTGCCGACGCTGTAAATTCTGTAATGCTGAAGAACATCTCTATCAGAAACATACTGTTAATAGTCTTTGAAAAAAATATATCACTTTTACCTTTCATTTCCAATGTTGTTCCATACTAGAATTTGAATTTTCTTTGTTTACCAGCCCCAGCTGTTGTTTTTATTAGCTTTTCTCAAAAGCTGGCAATAACACTCTGAAGAGGTTTTTTTTCAGAGCTTTTTCTTCAGCTCTTAACACCCACACAGCTGTAGCAAATATGATAGGTTCTACTTGTGTGACACTTTAGTTAGCAATAGAAACAACACAGAACTTGGAGACGTACCAAGAAAATAATTTCACCACCAGTCTGGTCCCTTTACTGATTTAGATGGTTTTAAGTTGGTAACTGGCCTCAAGGATCTATCTCTATACACCAAGATTTCAAATTCTGCTTGTGTTCCACCACCCAGATGACCCAGAGACCTTCAAGAAGGTCGTATTACTGTGGCTTTGTCATGATGCTTACTGTGACTGGTTTGGAATGCAGGCTTGGAGTATGGTCAGCATGAGTTTCTGTCTGTCTGCAGATGAGATGCCAGTGGTCTCCTGTCAGCACCAAATCTCAAATGTCTGTCTGCAGGAAGCTCTGCAGGTAAGGATCCTACTGAAGGCAGTTGCCAAGCTGGGAAAAGGCAGGAATCAGCCTGTCACAACCTTCAGCACTGAGAAACTGAGCAAAATACTGCTGCTTGCAGGCATGCTGACAAAGCAGTTCCAAATCAGGAGGGCAGAAGAAAGGCTTAGCACAGAAATCATTTTGGCACACCTCCTACTCGTATGAGATTTAACAGTGCTATATCTCATCCCTTTTGCTTGAGAAAACCAATGCTAATAATGACAGGTCATTCCGCTTGTAGATACACTGTAGTTTGGGTTTCTTTGGTGTAATTATTAGCTTTAGTGTCAGCTCCCACTTAATTCCAGTGATGCTGCCTGGCTGTGCTGAAATCCATCATTAAGGTCTGCAATGTTCCAAACATTTGTTTATTGCAATGTCCTAGAAGGTTAAAAAAATAAAAATAAAAAAAAATCAAATATGTTCCTATTCTTTTTATAACAGCTGCAAATCCAGCATTTCTTGGAAGTCTATCCTCACGATTTAAGAGGAAATATTACTGAAAAAAAAAAAAAAAAAAAGGTAGAAAGGGAGGAAAGGCAGGATGGAAAAAGACTTGTAAGAGAGAACAACAGTTTTGCAGATAGTAAGTAGATCAGGTATCCAAACCCATGACATCACCAGAAAAAAACTGACTGCTTGTTCTGTTAGAGCTGTTAGAGGGAAAGGAAAAGGAACAGGGAAGGGGGAAAACATGGGGAAAGGGGAAAGATATGGGAAAAGGAGAAATATATGGGGAAAGATATAGAGGAAAGATATAGGGGAAGGATGTAGGGGAAGGACATCTGGGAAGGGGAAGGACATAGGGGAAGAGAAGGGGAAGAGGAAGGAAAAAAAAGGATATCTTACACACATTAGAGTAACTGTGTCTAATCCTCCAACTATTATATAAAACTGCACTTATGGACAGCAGATAGCTTATTAACCTTTTCTGTTTTATTGCTATCATTTCATATCCATAAAGAAAAAACAAGGCAACACAATTTTCATTTTGAGCAATAGCTTCTTGATCTCAGTGTAAGGTCCTTACCCATCCTCAATACTTTGTTTCCTGCAATTTCTATTCATATTTGTAATTAATATACATAATATTGGTACATGTAGTTGCTATAGAAACCGTTATTTCTTAAGTTTCTTCTGAAGTTTCTAAATCTGCAGTAAGTTTAACCCAAGTTTACAACCTTTCTATGGTGCTGAATGAAATAATTTATGACTCCCACGAGGTATGTCTGAATTTTTGTCTATGAGCAAAGTTTTATAAATCTGCATAGTAATATATCTCCACAGACTGTTACCAAATATAGTCTCAAGATCTTATAAATTATATCATCCAGAGGAATGTCATTAAGCTTCCTTTCATTATATGAAAACACTCTGCATTGGTAATTTAAATTGCACAAACTTCCCTGTTCCACAGATACTCATTTGTTAAAAAGAATAAAGTAAGGTAAAATCACATGCAAAAGTCAAGGTAGTATATAAATTATCTTTTCTGAAACAGAGAATACAAGAATCTGAGCAAGTGAAGATTTTTTATTATAGTAGCAATCTCCAGAATTGTGCATTTTTATAATCTGCTCAACACCAATTTAAGCAATTAATACATTTTCTAGCAGTTCTTGTTCTTTTGAAAGTATATACTTGACATTCTGTAGCACTGAAATTTTCTGTAACACCTGATGTCACTGAGAAGATCTATTTGATTGTATTTCATGCAAAGCACATGATAAAAGCACAAGTTCTGAACACGGGTGAACATGAAATAGTCACAGAGCTGCTTAGTACTGAGGAAAAAAAAAAAGAAATCCAAATGTAGGCTCCAACAGAAATGGTATCAGATGAGGAAGGGGTTATGCAGAGATACTGCATCAGTCTGCATCCTGCTTTCATCACTCTGTATGTCTTAGCTTGGTTTTTGGAGTAGAAACCATGTTTATCTCCATGTTTTGAGTCATATACTATTAGTCATATTAACCAGGAATAAAAATCTACATAAGTACCCGCAGAATTACAGCCTGTGTTTGTAAAACCCCACTGTATTACGAGCACGCAATTGTATTTAGAAGTGGTCAGAGTTCTCTAAGTAAAAACAACTGATGGATATTGTCCTTTTGGACACTAGATTAATGTATGATAATAAAAAGTCTTAGCAATAAAAGGGAAAATGCCAACCTTACAGAAGCCTTATTCTTTTCTCATTCCTCTATCTTTTTCTGAAATGAGATCTTGACGGAGGAGACTATTTGGATATTGCTTTTAATGGGCTTTCAAATATGCCATTATTAGGAAATGTAATGAAGTTCCTCCCCTGTGTCCAATTCACTTTTATTTGTTTGTTTTAGAGATGCAGAAAGGGCTGAGTTTTTTTGCCCTTGTGAACTTTATGGAATAATGGATCATTTCTTCTAATTGTTTTCTTTTTTTTTGTTTGTTTGTTTGCAAAAGGAGGACAACTTAGTAGACATTCTGTAAAGGCCTAGGGATGTCATTATGTCTATTGCTATTCATAATTGGATATCTCCGTGTAATTTAAAACTATTAATGAATAAAATATAAGACGAGTTTCTACGCCAAAGTAAACAAACCATTTTTATGAGATGGTAGGGTTGTTTTCATCTCTTCAGAGAACTGTTGATACTTTCTGAAGAAAATATCCATTGTGTTTCTTCTGTGTATTTAGTTACAAGCGTGGTAGAAAAAATGGAAGAGTGATTGATTTTAAATGTAAATACTTTAAAAGTCTGCCATATTCCTACAGTGCAAAATTCTACAGATTTTGCTTTTTATTTTTTACTTTATTTCCTAGTGGCATGGTATGCTACTATGAATATTCATATTTGTTTCAAATAGTCTCAGATCTATCTTTGCGATGTTGTGCACCTATTTTCAATAGCACAACGCCACTGAGATACAAGCCAAAAAAAAAAAAAAAAAAAAAAAGGAAAAAAAAAGAAAAAGAAAAGAAACAAAGACAAGAATAAAAGATGACATTCATATCCATACTACTAAGAGTATGTTTTTGATACATATTATGACAGACAATTTCAGCAAAATGGCACAACTTTGTTGACATTTCTGCGTACGGGGTTGCGTATTGCTTTCAACTATGGCTTTGGAGAGAGAATACGCTGTTTCAGATCTATTTACTTTATCCTTTTTCTTATCTTAAGACATTAATTGACTACATGTTTATGCAATAATTTACTGAATTGGATATGTCAAATGTAGCAGTAAGCAGAAACTTTACTGTATAGCTTTGATAAGCTTTCCTGATGTATAGCTGAATACTAGAGGAATGTGAAACTGAACTTGGGCAATGCGTATTTTTCCTTGGTCACAGGTTACAGATATTGCTTCTTCTCTCACATATCTGAGATAGCTTAAAGCTATTCTATACTTAACCCCTGTATTTCACTGTTAGAGCAATTATGCTGACAGTAGAAGATATGCAGAATTTTTTCCCATGTCCTCCTCTGTTGTGCTCTATATGAAGGAAGAATACCATCAAAGGATATCAAAGAAAATCTTCAGAATCAAATGAAACTGTCTAGTTGGCTGGCCTGTGTTGTCAGAGTTGTTCAAATAACCAGAGAATATCTGGAATGGATTCCCACAACAATTATAGGTTATTCACTGTTGAACTGCATCAACAGAAACATCCTTTGGAGAGATTTGAGCAGGTCTTGAAAGAAAAGGTCTAAATCCCTAGCTTTTTTAGTGATTCAGAGATAAATATTTTAAACCTATAAGGTATCAGTCTTAAGACACAATTATCAATCCAGAATTACATGCATAATAACTACTTACCAACTGAAATGAACTCCATTTCAGAAATCTAATGCTTTCGGTGCTTACTTATAGTAGTAGATTCCACCACGGATCAGTTTTAAGGCTCAGGGCTACTACAACAAAGCCTTTTTGTACAACCCACAACAAAAGAAAGAAAGTCTTAAAGAAAACAATCTCAGAGCCGTGGTTAGGAGAAAGTCTGTGATGGTTGAAAGTGAATGCAAAAATAGGAAACAAGATCCCCAGTGTACGTAGGAATGCAGTTATGTAAAATCTTTAAAATGAAGCTGGAAGGCTTCAACTTAGTATAGAAACAATGGGAATAAGGGAATTATTTAAATTAGGACATGATGTAATCTATTTAAATTTGAGTAGAAGAGAACTACAAGATGATAACACAAAGAAATAAATCATGATTTTATCGAGTAAAGCTTAAAACTGAAACACATAAGACACAAGTCAGGCAGAATGTTGCTTAAGTAATATCAAGGAACTTTGTCTTTTCATAACAGGGATACACAGTCATGATTCTTCTCTCTTCATAATTACAAGGTATTTTAGAAGAAGACATTATTTTTTAATATTATGACAATGCAATATGCCCCCTTTCACCTGTACACATAATCTAGAGGAATAAATAATTCAGAACCAAGACAGTAATTGACTGAAGAAAAAAGAAAAGGAAAAGAAAAATCATAAAGATGCCAGCATGACACCAAATGAAAGTGTTTGGTGTCAGATCTCTCCCTGTATGAGGTCTTAAGTCATCGATCTGTTTTACCATGCAGTGCACTTTGGTGTTTTCTGTGCTTGGACTTAATAAAGTATAAGAAGATCAATTGCCTAGGTATTCACAACCATAGAAGTCTAATGTATTTTTCTTTACTTTGACTTCAGTTAGATGAATTTTCACCTTGCATCACAGAGTATTAACAAAATTAAAATAGAGATTTTATTCTTGTTTGGTTAGCTTATTTACTTATTCCAGATAAAGAGGCCAAGAAATAGGTCAAAGTATATTTAACCATATGCAGTGCTGAGGAAAAAACCTGGAATCCAAAAGCACTGCTGAGTCACGGATGCTAGATGCTTGGAGACAAATCTCATTGCAACCATGATTCCAAGTGGAAAGAAGTGTCATTCATGGTGCAGTCTTAGTTTGAAGCTGATTCTTTTTTAAATTGTATTCCTTTCCTTCCTACTTCCTCTTTCTTGCCTTTTCCTTTCTTTTAATCTTTTTTTTGTATGTGTAACGTGTAATTCTTTCCTAAGTGGAAACCTGTTTTATACTATTAACACAAAATTATGCATCCTAACAAATTGCCTCTCTCCTCTTTTTAATACTACATGCTAGTTTAACCAAGATACATCCTTTTTGATTACTTCGAATGGATTGCTTCTAACTAAAATATTTTAAGACTAAATATTATTTCAAAAGAAAACATGAAGACATAAAAAATAACTGGTTAATTTGCTGGCGAGTATTCATTCCTTGATCATTACCTGTGACTAACGTTAGAAGGATGCTCACTTTTCTGCTTTTTAAATATTTATTGGATGTCCCATTTCATTCAAAGTATTTTAGACTATATTACCATTGGCATCATGAACATTAAAAATATCTATTAAACTATACCACCGTCGGAAAACTAGATCTGATATCTCCAGTACATAGAAACATTCGGCGAAAAAAAGATCTTTCAATTTAAAACAGATTTATTTTCTCAGTTATAATTCATCATTGAAAACAGAAGAGGTAAAGGATCTTCAGATCCGTCTTCATCCTTCTACAGACATTTCTGAAGTATAGGATTTTGACCTTCTCAGGAAGTACATAGTTTCATATGCATATGACATTACACTTAATTTTCATAGAGATGAACGTTGCTTCTGCAAATTTTCCTTGATTTCATGTTTTTAAACTCTAGTTTTCACGAGTGTTTAATGTATTAGAAGGACAGCTAAACATTGTACTTTATTTACATTCAATATTTATATTTCAGTAGACTCCACTGAAGGTATCAGTTATATATCTATCACTTAAAGAGGTCATGAAATGCAAGTAGCATACATGCATTTGAAGCATGAAACTTACAAGTAAATACTTTTTTGACATTATTTGTGTTATTTTATCTTTAAAATTTAAATACACAAAGAGACTTTCAAAAATACAGTGATATCTAACAACCTATTTTTAACATTCCATGTTATGCTATTCCTCTCATCGCGGACTTTTTTTTCCCACAGGTTACTTTTGTGGAAGCTGTCTGAGGAGTCATGATTAAGTAAAAGATGTAGTATGTCAACAAAAAGTTCTTTTTTGTTAAAGATTTTAAAAAATTGCTTTTTCAGAACAAAACACAATGGCATTTTGGTCCTGCTCCTCTTGATGGAAGTAAATAATTTAGTGAACAGAAGAATTCATTAAATCACTTTCACAGCTGACATTCAGTATGCACCAAAACCCAACTTTCGCAAAAGTAGTAGACTCATTTCTTTTGTTTCCAGTTAAAGTCAGGGAAAGTTATCTGAAACTAACCTTAAAACTGCTGCTGCATCCCACAGTCAGCATTTCTGTCATCCTTCTAACAAAGAATAAAGCTCTTCTTTTGTTTCAGGTATTAATGGGAGCAACAGTTTGACAGGGAACAGCTTTAGTTTTAAAGTTTGTGTCATACTAAGTTAAAGAATATACACGGAAAGGTTCATACTAAAAGCTTCTTGACTGAGAGTTATTTCTATAATGACTGGAATTTCTCCCTTTCTTCCTTTCTTTTTGCCTTTCTTTCTTTCTGTTTTTTTTTTCTTTTTCATTTTTTTCTTTCCTTCCTCTCTCCCTTATTTTCCTTTCTTCCTTCTTTCTTTCCCTCCTTCCTACTTTCCTTCTTTCTTATTTTTTACTAATACTGTCTTCCAAAATATTTCAATGTGACATTGATTTTCTTAACACCAAGTTTCTACTCAGAAATGTTTCCATACCTGTTTTGTTGCTGCAGACATCTTCTTTATGAACGTGTTAATGGAGTTCAGGAAAGCTGCCAAGTATTACCTCTAAGTATCAAGGTCATCTTTCTGTGTGGAATAACTGGAATGGCTCAAAGCCCACAGGACACTACAACAATTTTACCAGTATTCTTGGTTGATTGCCAAAGTAGAGCATAGGTTTTCTATACTAAGAACTTTCCCTATAAGAAATAATTTTCAGCCATGGCTTTTTCTCAACAGCTCAGAGAGAAATTAAAATATAAAGCTGTCAGTTATTGGAAATGTCCATGGCCATACAGATCATCTCTCAAATTACACCTCCTAAAGGCAAGTACTGAGTGAAAAATACAAAAATTACTGTGACCAGTGGATTGGATTTTGCTCTTCTTCATTGATTACTCAGCATAATGTCCCTACAAACACTTATAAACTGTGCTCTTGCTGGCAATCGTGTTATTTCAGACTTTAAGCCTTAGATAGAGAGATAAATGGATGAGAGATAGATTTACACAGTTATAAAGCTATAACTTTGAAGGCCTTGGTCTTGTAAACAGTTTCAACACAGAGCATATAACAGGATATTAGTTTTAAGTCTTTCATGCATGAGGCATAGATCTACATGAATAGCACATAATCAACTCTCATCTAAGGTCACTGTCTTTCAAATTCAGTGATGAAAATGTAGCATGCAACATAAGCCTGTAATTCTCTCTGCTTCTGACTTTTGTTAAATGTGACAAAGATATGATAACAGATGGGCTAATGCAGATATGATAAACTCCTTCTTCTCCTTCTTTGAAGTGGATTATAAGGTAGGGAGATGGAGCATGCTTTCTCCTTTTCTCACAGATATACACAATGCACAGATAGAGACAACACCAGTATTTGATAATTTAAATTTCTGAATAGAATGTGAACTGAACCTAAAAACTAAGTCCAACATAACAAGTCTTAGAAAAAAAAAAAGGGGCACTACTAAAGGTGCTGGACTCTGCATTTCAATGCTAATACCAAGGTGACATTTTACATTCTGAAGAAGGATGTTTCACCTGTCTAATTTAAGCATCTAAACTTCAAAGGCATCTAATGGTACATCTATTAATATTTAAGGAACTGAGATAACCACCATTGCAGAAATGCTTTACTATGCACCTACAATCTGAATTTAAGGAGGATGTCTGTGTTAAATTAGATAATACCTAATGTCTTTTTTTTTTTTCAAGGTCAGGTGAGTGGAAGTTGTAAACAATTCTGCAGCTATATTTGTAATACGTTCATCTAAGCAGTTGGTAGTTTATGTGAAAAATGCTTATCATAGAAGCAAAGAATGGCAAAAGAATATCACAGAGAATCTTCCTTTTCTTGCAGGAAAAGTCAAGAGATCCAAATGTCGACTGTTTTTTTTCTTTTGACAAGAAGTTGTTCCCTTTCATTTCTCAAGACTACACAGAATAAAAAGTGCTTGTGAAAGAGGACATATTGTTAACACAGATATTTAGGCAGAGTGCTGAGAATGAAAACCTTTTAGAGCTATTCCTCTGATACCCTGTCACTCTGCCACCTGAGAATGACAGTCTGATAGTGTGCAGTATGAGGCAAGGAAATTTCACTTTGAAAACATCAGCAGTCCTTGTACATCTGTTAATTAAAGCAATCTGCCAGTGTTCCTCTTAGGCATGCAATGAATCAGTGCTAAGCTAATGTGACACACTTTCACTGCAGCTGTAATAGAATTGAATGTAACACATTTATTTATCAGGTGGCTGCCCTTCCTTGTCTGATAAGGAGGCTTACCTGTCATACTATCTCTGTCTGGTCTAGTTGTGATGTACTGAAGTTTTTCAATGTGTTTCAGTGAAGTTATGAAACAGCATGTGGATCACATTTATACTGGCATATTCAAGCATAATTTTTGTCTTGGATTTAGCTAATGGTATTTTTGCTCTACACTGTTACAGAACTGGTGACCAGTATTTGCTAATAATAAATCCTCAACAAAAAGGTTTTTTGTCTTGAAAATCTTCAGTCAGTATGCATGGTTTCATATAAGTTTCTGACTTTTTTTTTAATCTTCATAAACATGAACTGTCATTAAAAAGATTACCTTTCCATAACTAATGGAAAAATATCTAACTTCTGAGACCTACATTAAGTGCCTTTCTCAGAGAGCTCTGAACCAAGAGAAATTCAAGTTCAGCCTGGGTCCCAAAATCAAGTATTGCACTGAATAAAGGATAATGTTACTGGAAAATACAAATATTGAGTACAGCATATTAACAAAAAAGCAAAGTGATGCAAACTGCGTAAAGAAAATGCATCTAGATAACAGTAGTCAGTGCTAGAATGAGACAACTGTGTAACCCTGGACCACTTTGATGAGAAAATGAGTAAAATTGTAGGACAGAGCTTTATGAAACCTAGTGGAGTCCTGGCTTGTTGACCACATCACAGTCCCGTGCTCTGTACTGAACTGCACTGTCATATGCCCATACCTTGTTGATTCTGACATTCTCTTGCAGAGGCTGGACTTTGAACCAGAAGTAGATTCATCAAGGGGTCTGGAGCACAAGTCTTATGAGGAGCAGCTGAGGGAGCTGGGATTGTTCAGTCTGGAGAAGAGGAGGCTCAGGGGAGACCTCATTGCTCTCTACAACTTCCTGAAGGGAGGTTGTGGTGAGGAGGGGTTTGGCCCCAGAGAACAAACAGGACCCAAGGAAATGGCCACAAGTTGTGCTAGAAGATATTTAGATTAGATATAAGGAAGAACTTTTTCTCTCAGAGAGTGGTCAGGCACTGGAATGGCTGCCCAGGAAGGTGGTGGAGTTGCCGTCCCTGGCAGTGTTCAAGAGGCGCCTGGGTGAGGAGCTACGAGATATGGTTTAGTGGCTTGTGGTAGCAGTGGTAATGTAGATGATCTTGTAGGTCCTTTCCAACATTGTGATTCTATGATTCTATGATCTGGCAGTCACAGGTTCTTGCTTAATTCTGGTGACGGCCTTACTGATCTTAGATGCCTGCTGTGAGATTGTGTCCATGGATGGTGAGGTGACTACCTGCCTTGCTGTCATCCCCAGCTCCCAGCTTGCAGAGCTATTTCTGTTTGCTGTGTGTTAGGATGTTGCCAATCTTCTATGGATGATGCTTACATAGGTTTTTTATACTGAATTCTGTAGGAGCAAATATGTAACAGTAGCAGATAGAAACAACACAAACGTGAAACTGGTGACAGTCAGGTGCTGTCACAAGGCAAAATCATTGTGTAGGGCAAGGCCATAGCCCATAGAAGTTAATGCAGAGGAGCATGAATACATACAGACGAACATGTACCTGATTTCGTTACCTATTCTGCAGGAAGATCCAATTTTAACATCATTAGTTACTCTTTGGACAGTCTCAAGTAAAAAGAAAAAAAATGCATTGTTTCTGCAATTTCTCATCTATCACCATATTATATGGTTATTCATGTGACCTCTATTTTTGCCCTAATAATGAAGGGTGAGAGGGGCCCCATAGTAAAGCAGTAAAAGGTTAGAAAAGGGCTTCACAGGGACTGAGGATTTGGGGGGAGGGGAGGAGGGATAGTTAGAGTTTTTAGAAGCAAGAATGTAGAGCCTGTTAGTGGGGGATGATGGGATGGCATGACACTGGGTCTGGGGTAGTGAGGGAGACAAAGGCCACAAAGATAAGGGCTTGAGAACAGCCCAGGGACATTTGGCAGGAAGGTGATTAGATGTCTATAGGACAAGAAGAAACCGGTTTGGGGGGCTGCCCCCCCCCCCCGGAGGGTCAGAAGTTTACAGCAAGGAAGACTACAAAGCCTTCGTGAGGAAGACTACAAATCTTCATCCCAAAACCCATTACACACGCACAAAGGGGGGAGGGTCTGCTTGCTAATGAACTCTTGGGAATGTAATGAATATGTATTCAAATTCCTGGAAAACAATTGATTATGTACTAGGTTCAGCCTATAACTGTAGCAAGTTTTTTTCTAACAGTGTGCAAGTTTGGTGGAGCTATCCCCCTTTCACCAGGGCATTGCACATTGCTAATAAACACATACCTTCTCTATATCCTTACAGGCTATAGGGTTTGATTTCCAACGTAAATAAGGCAAAAATATTTTAATTATATAGTATAGCTTATAAAGTGTAAGACATCCATCCTGAGGTTTGCTAGCATAGAAAGTCTTACAAGCCACACAGGCCGTATTTGTAACAAACTTTTTGACTGTGACTGAGGGTCAAAGTGCAGACCATTTTATAGTTTGTATAACACTTGAAATCTGTTGATGAGGTCATTTATTTGGGCTTCTAGATGATACTTAGGAGAACGCTATATAATCAGTGGAGAGAAACAGGCTTCTAATTAAAGTACTCTAAGTAATTGTTGAAGGTATCTATCCAGTTACATTAAGCATAAAAGAATCTGAATTTCATATGCTATCTGAAGTAAATCATGCAGAAATAAAACTTCCTAGACCCGCAATAGCATACAACGTCATGAGTCTATTAACTCTTAGTAAACATAGCAAGGAATCATGGCATGAATAATCATACAATCAGAGAATAGTTTGAGTTGGAATATACCTTAAAGGTTACCTAGTTTCGACTCTTCTACTGTGGGCAGGAACACCAGTCTCCAGACTATGAAGCCCAAAGTCCCATCCAATATGGCCTTGAACACACTCAGGGTTGAGGCATCCACAGTTTCTCAGGGCAACCTGTTCTAGTGCCTTACCATCCTCACTGTGAAAAATTTCTCACTGGTAAAGAGACCTTTTCCAGCTGTTGTGCAGGAATCCTTTAAGTACTGGAAGGCCACTATATGGTCTCCTGAAGCCTTCTCTTTTATAGCCTAAACATCCCCAGCTCTCTCAGCCTTCATTTGTAAGAGAGGTGCTCCAGCCCTGTGTTTGTTCTTGTGGACTCTGGTTTTGCTCCAACAGGTCCATGGCCTTCTTAGATTGAGGGCCCAGAGCTGAATGCAGTACTAACAAAAGTGAAGTAGAGCAGGAGAATCGCCTCCATCAACCTATTCATGATTCTTTTGCTGTGCTCCAGTATATAGTTGGCTTTCAGGGCTGAAAGTGTACATTGCCAGCTCATGTTGAGCTTCCTCATTGCTGTTCTCAGCCTATTCTCTGCCCAGCCTGCATCTATGCTTGGGATTGCCCTGATCCAGATTTAGGACCTTGCACTTAGCTTTGTTGACCTTTATGAGGCTCACACAGGGCCACCTCTCAGGCATGGCCATGGTCCCTCTAGATGTCATCCCATCTCTCCTCATCACTCAGACTGATGCTGTCAGCAAAGTTGTTGAGGATGTACTTAGCCCCATTGTCATTGTTGCCAACAAAGATGTTAAACAGCATAAATCTCAATAACAATACTGAGAAACACCGCTTGTCACCAGCGTCACTGGTTTCTGTGTCTGTGCAAAGACTTCTGATGATGGATTTTAAGAACTTGGAAAAGGAAAAAAAAAATTCAAACAAATAAACAAAAACAGATTTGTAGCCAGGAATTGAATATTTCATTGCAGTGTCTGTTAAAGAAAACAAACACAAACAGAAAAATATTTAGACAGTCTGTTGCTCTAGTTCTATAGTTTTAATTTATTTTTATTTAATGTGCTGTTGGATATTTGTGACGATCACAAAGCATATATCTGAAGCAGCATGTTTTTAAACTAGTCAGCAGGTCTGTTCTCTGAAACAGTCATCCTTCACTTTGAACAGCTCAGCTCAAACAGTGGGTCTTAGGTTGCTACTTTTAAAGCAGTGCAGACATTATCTTTTCCTTGAAATTAAATGATATACAAATTCCTGTCAGCAGTTCTTCAAAATGTAACTAGAAATCTTTAGGAAAAATAACACTGTTAAAATTAAAACTAATCCTCTTAAGAGATTTTACCTTTTATAAACTTCAAACATCATTTGCTCTCTATTGTTAGCAGAAGTGTCAGCACATTTTAGTTATTCTTACATCTAGAATAAATACTCTATAATTATCACAGACTGCTGTGCGTATATAGTAAAGGATATCATTGCTTTGCAAAAAAAATATCATGAGGCTTTTACTCAAGGTGGATTTGTAAAAATAACACAGATAGAAGCAGTAGAAGAGACAAAAAACAAATAAATAAATTCCCAGCACAGCTTTGCAAGCCAACCTCATCCAGTGAAATCTTGGAAACCCACCGACTGTGATTCACAACTAGCATGTGATGATGAGGGATAAATGAAAGAATAATCCTTACAAAAATGAAATCTTAAAACAATTTAAGAAAATACTTGAATTAAACTATTGTGAAAGTTTTAGTTTAAGCCAGTTAATTTTAAGTCAGTGACAATATTTTGCTGTCTTTTTGGTGCTGGTTGTAAAAATCTTATACAACAAATATACTAATATCATCATAGAATCATGGGATTAAATAATATCTTAGTTTGGAAGGAACACTAAAGATCACCTAGTTCCAACCCTCTACTTTTGACAGAGTTCCCACCAGATCAGGCTGCTGAGGACTGCATCCAACCTGGCATTGAGTGCTTCCAGGGACAGGAAATCCACAGATTATCTGTTCCACCACCTCGTCGCTCTCTGAGTAAAGTTTCTTCCTCAGATCTAACATAAATCTTCCCTCTTTTAGTTCAAAGCCATTCCCCCTTATCATCTCACTATTAGAACATTAAAAGTTGGGCTCCCTCGTGCTTATAAGATCCCCTCAGGTACTGGAAGCCTTCTCCAAGATAACAAGCCCAGCTCACTCAATCTTTCTTCATAAGAGAGGTGCTGCAGTCCTCTTGTCATCCTTATGGCCCCTTCTGGACCTATTCCAATGGCTCCACATTTTTCTTGTGCTGGGTGCCCAGGCCTGAATGCATTACTGTAGGTGGGGTCTCACAAGGGCAGAGCAGAAGGGGACAGTGACATACCTTGTCCTGCTGGACACCCTTCTTTTAGAATCATAGAATCATAGAATCACCAAGGTTGGAAAAGACCTAAAAGATCATCCAGTCCAACCGTTCACCTATTCCCAATAGCTCCCACTAAACCATGTCCCTCAACACAACATCCAGCCTTTCCTTGAACACCCCCAGGGTCGGTGACTCCACCACCTCCCTGGGCAGTCCATTCCAGTGCCTGACCACCCTTTCTGAAAAGTAATATTTCCTAATGTCCAGTCTGAATCTCCCCTGCCGTAGCTTTTGATGCAGCCCAGGATACTGTTGATCTTCTGAGCTGCAAAAGTACACTGCTGGCTTATGTTCAGTTTTTAATCCACTAGAACTATCAAGTTCTTCACAGGACTGCTCTCAATGAGTCCTTTTCCCAGACCATAAACATATTTGAGATTGCATTAGCCCAAATGCAGTTGTATTTGACCTTGTTGAATCTCCTTATGTTCATGTGGGCCCAATTTTAAATCCTGTTCAAATCCTTCTGGATAGCATCCCTTTTTTCTATTATACCAACTGCACCACAGTACTGAGTGTCATCTGCAAACTTACTGAAGGCACACTCAATCCCAATGTCTATTTCATCGACAAAAATGTTGAATAGACAGACCTCTGGGGAACACTGCTCATTATTAGACTCCATCTGAACACTATGCCACAACCCTCTAGCTGCGCCCAACCAATTCTTTATTCACCTAATAGTCCACTATTCAAATCCATATCTTTCAAATTTAGAGACTGGAATGTGATGTGGGACTATGTGAAAGGCCTTGCAGAAATATCCAGGTAGATGACATCAGTTACTTTCCTTTGTCTTCTGAAGCTGTCATTCCATCATAGGTAGCCACATGGGTCAGGCATGATCTGCTCTTGAAGAAGCTGTGCTGACTGTCTCAGGTCACTTCCTTGCAAGTGCCTCAGCATAGCTTCCATAAGGATCTACTCCATGATCTTCCCAGGCACCGAGGTGAGGGTCATCAGCCTGCAATTCCACAGATCTTCCTTTCTCCCTTTCTTGAAAACAGGAGAGAAGTTTTTCATTTTTCCAGTCACCAGGGTTCCTGGCAGCCATGAATTTCCATATATGATGGAGAGGAATAACTCACGGATGAACAAAAGTGATAGAAATCATTTCAACAGCATGGGCATTCTCACATATTTCTGTACTGGGTATAAGTATACAATTTTGTCTGAAGATATTGACATATGTTGTATGAATACTATTGAAAACTCATACAACTTATACAGGCAAACAACTGTTTCAAAATCAGATTGGCTCTAATTTAATCCCTTGGGAAACTTTTGCTTCTCTTTTTGCTCATTATTCCTGCTGTTTGTTTGCAATGTCACTGTGACAATTTTGTCATGTTTACCTTTTTTTTTTTTAGAAGGAAAATTCCCTTGTGTTTGTGTAATATTGAAGATTGAAAAGAAATTATACCCTAATGTGTCCCTGTTTTGCAGTTATCAATACCAGCATAGTATTTTGCAGGGTTTTTTTCCTCATTAATTTTAACCATCCTTATGTCTGACTTAAGCACTTAATTACAAGGTTAAAGGCAAGTGTTGTGCTCCTATACTGTTTTTCAGTAGAATCTTTCTTCCTTTTAAAAATCCTAAAACATAGTAAGAATTTTATTATTTTTATCACAGCGAAGTGTTTTGCAAAGCTGTACATCTTCATGATTAAAAATGTTATAACTGCATAAAGCCATTGGAAAAAAAGAAGAAGACATGAAGTAAGCTGCTTGTTATCAATATACTGAAAGAAGGGAATTTTCATGATCAAATCTCCACTTCCATAAATGTCAAAAGTGTAATTTCACTAGCAAAATGTTGAAGGTCATCTTCTTTTTATTTTTCCTTTTAAATTCATTTAAAAATATTATTTGTATTGTATTTCTTTAATTTTCTTAGTGCTGGCAATTGACCTAATTACACCTTGCTGAATCAGGTTACTGATTAAATGACATAATTCAGGACAAAAGTTAACAATTGCAATATCCCATCAAAGAATTTATATTTGCATTTAATGTCGTTTGAAACACAAATCTGAGTCATTAACTCCAAGTCAGCAGAGTAAAACCCAGTCTGACTTTCCTCTTTAATTACCTGGATAAAGAGAATTGAATCTTTTCAACAGATGAACATTCATTTACAAATCAAAGAGATTTTTTTCTTAGTCCTCAGGCAATCCAGCCTTTTGAAGTCTGTAGTCTCAAAATCTAAAATAGCAATTAATTTTAACAATGTGCTATCAATACTTCAGAAAATATTATATGCTGAAACAGTGTGGATCCATTAAACCCAGTCTTAAGCCTATCCAAAGATATTTCACACTTTGGCTAAGAATTCACGATGACTCCTCAGACTTGTCTTACAGAATTCAAAGAGTGTCAGTAGTAAATAACCATGAGAAAACTTAATGAAAAATGCCTCATGAGTTAAGACAGTTCTCTTTTGGTACCTTTCCTGGGCAAATACCATTGCAAATACAGCTCAGGGTGTATGGTTCTGTTACACTTTGCAACATATAAAGGCTGATCCAAAAGTAATGCTTCTTATGATGTTGTCCCACAATGTCAGCAGCAGATGGTGGTGGTATGGCAGTAGAGGTTGAACCTTCCCATCAATATTCCATTACCCTTTCTTATAATGCACCAGATGACAGCAGAAGGATAGTCTGACAAAATGGTGTCTGACATGGAAGCACAGATGAAGCAAGGGAGTGGAACTGGATTCATCTAAGTGGAAAAAAATGACATCCATTGACATTCATCAGTGCTTACTGAACATTGATGGAGACCAGTCACTGGATGTAATAGACTGAGGCAGTGAGTAGTGCAACAGCACTGTGACAGACTAGCCATCTTTTGATGGGTAGATGATACCAAACCTGTCAGTTATTTCTGTTCAGCAAACATGACATATTTTTCAGTAATATTAATAGCAAAAAAATGTTTTTATTGTTTATGCTTTAACATATAGTTCAGTTTTTACCTCTTTTAATATTACATCAATTTGTCCTTCAACAAAATGGCCTCAAGTTGTGCTGGAGAGATTCAGGTTGGACATTAGGAAATACTTCTCTAAAAGAGTGGCCAGGTGCTGGAATGGGCTGCACAGGGAGGTGATAGGGTCACTGACCCTGAAGGTGCCCTAGTAACGTTTAGATGTTGTGCTGAGGGACATGGTTCAGTGGGAAATATTGGTGATAGGTGGATGGTTGGACTGGATGATCTTACAGGTCTTTTCCAACCTTGGTGGTTCTATGATTCTATGCAAAACCTTTAATTCCAGCCTAGAAGTAGGACATCTGTTGATTCATGTTTAGTTCTTCAGAATAGATTATCAGAAAATTGAGTTTTTTCTATATCTGGAGGAATATGACTGAAGGGTACTTTGGATACTGTTGCAGCAGTGTGGTGGTACTTTCTGCCACTTGCTTGCCTCAATGTAATGCAATAATCTAAATAATTAAGAATTGCTAGATAGGTTAATACCATCTCTCCTGAACAGGTTTTCTAGTTTGTTGATATCTAACCACTATCAACATCCCAAGATATGAAGAAACACCCTAGTGTTTGTGAAAACATTTCAAGAACAATGAGAAGCAACTTAGACTTAAGTGATCTTGTATACTTAGCATTATTAAGGTTCATCAGATATTTGCTTGTTTTGTCAAACATTCTACAGTTGAGGTAGAAATTCTAGATTTAGTTACATTTCACCAGACTTCACTAGGAGATGCTTCTATGATAATTGGAATGAGTTATTTACCAGAAGAATCAGTCTTTTTTCAGATTTCAAGTAGTTCAGACAAACCATTGATTTCAGATGCCAAACTTTCTCATGGTTAAACTTTGGTGAGAGGACTCCCACCAGCAGGGATTGTTTGTTTTCTTGACAGATATCTTCATACACGTATTTGGATTTGTTTGGGTTTTTTTCTTTTCCCTGTGGACCAATATCCATCTTATTTTTTTTTTGTCTGTTGCTGAACTCTTTAATACAAGTTGTTTCTTCTGCAGTATGACAAGAGTGACATGTCTAAATACCATGTCTAGTAAAGATTTCTAGCACATCAAAGAGGAGATTGGTCTTAAGATCCCTGAAAATTTAATCTACCAGATGACAATAAATAAATAAGATCTATTTTCAACTATGTTCTATTCTGAAATCTATGCAGGATTTAAAACCTGATGGGCCTATATTGTTTTATTGCTTTTTAAATCTTCATTCTGAAGGATCTGTATTTTCCTTTTGTTACTGCTGAAAATTAGTCATGTTAATTAATTACCTGGGAAAGCCAATGTTAACCCAACATATCCTTGCTTCCAAGATATATCCTGCTTAGGTGGTCTTTAATAGCAATCACAATATGTGGGGCTTTCTGAAATTTTATTAGATTGTCATTAAAAATAATATATTATTCTCCAGCTCTGCTGAGAGTTATAAAATCAAAGTAATCAGATTCTGTGCTTCAGATTTGGGTTAAAGAAAATGGACACCACTGAAAAACATGGGCTGAATTATTGCAGTGTATGTTCCATCTGCAAGAGTTTAAAAGATTTTGGTGGCCATATTTTTACTGCTAATTTTATCAGCTCTTATAAAATAATACATCAGAAGATATTTAAGCAGCATTTGTTTTCTTTGGGGATCCACTTTCATATTGAAGATATTTCTAGAAACTTTCCTTAGTTTTTATTGTAGGAGTTGTTATGTCCATGAATTGATTTAGTAACAAACAGTTGGATTAGCCTCCAAATATTTAAGGAACACTTTAAGGGCAAAATTGCAGTGGAGGGGGAAAGAGAAAAAAATGAAACATACAGAATAGTTGTCAGTCATTCCTTCTATATAATGGTTAACTAGGTTAACAAAGAAGTGAAAATGATTTGCACATTTAATAGATCTTCAAAAGGTTGGAAGATTATAAGCTTGTTCTCTCATTGAATAGTTGCAGCTAGAATCATTGTCTTTTCATCGCCCCTCTGGCAACCAAAATGTGAAATGAAAATACTGCCAAAAAGCTGATAGTATGGCCAAATACTCAGTTCAAGAACAAACAAATCTAACTCAGACATATATTTGTAAGCATATGTATTCATTTTGATAGAAGGGGATTATTTATTTGTTTGTCAGAAAACATTACTGCTAACTCATATTATTTTAATAAACAATGTAATATTTTATCACATTAAAAAAAAAAAACCAAAATTAATCTCCATTCTATTCTTCACTTCCTTCTGATTTTGTTTTTCAGTGGTCTGAAAATCATCCATTGTCTGAAAGAATTTTGACAAGTTATCGTATTTAGAGTTCATCTCTTAATCTCTGATATTCCCAACATTTCCACTGTAGTCTTGGCTAATGCACAGTGATGCATTATGTCTGAATAGTCCACAAATAATCACATTTTGTCCAATCTTTAACCATCAATGAGCTTCCACAGTTCAAATTGACTTGAAGTGTCAATTTTATGATTGACTTAGATTACCTCCATCACGCCTCTTAGACTCTACTTTGTTTCTTGTGAGATATTTATCTAAAAAACATGACAGGAAAGGGACATGAGATGACATGTATGCTACGGGTAAAGTCAGAGATTTGATTTTTGTTCTTGTATATAGTTTCTAGCCACAGTAAAAGATTGTTTTATGAAACCATTCAGACTTAGAAAGACAAAATCTATAAAAAATAACAGATATTTAATGCAGTACTAAACATGTAAAATGTAGCACTCATAGATGATAGTAGATTGTGAAATATTTGATTCCTAGCAGTTTGATTCCTGTTACAGAAAATGTTAATACTCTGTAGAACAAAACTGGAGCTTCATCCTCCAAGGGATTTTCATCAGAGTTCTTTTGCATGACTCCAAGGGAAAATTATAGTTTTGGTATGAGGGTCATCTGTGAAGCCAAATAAAACAATATGTTCCTTCATACTTTCATACTCCTACATATGGAGGTCCCTCTACTATTAAAAATGTTTAGGAATTCAGAGTTAAAGAAACTTAGAAATTACTACAGAGATAACATCAAACTGTCCATACAGAAATTGCACAACAAAAAGCTGTCCTTACTTTTACTAGGAAAAAGATATGGATTCTCCTTTTAACAACCCAAATAAACAGTTTTGGAAAGACAGAGGAGAAAATCAATGGACAGTTTGGGCAAGAATGATTGTTAGAAGTGAAAACTCTAGTTATGCTAGTGGAGATGTCTGCAGTGAAATGGGAAATCTTTTCAAAAACTATCTTTGAGAATCACTGAGTTTCTAGGAAAACAAAAGTTCCTTGTGACTGGTGAATGCTTAGGAAAATAATAGACAAAGCATGAGAGGCATCATCTTAAGACAGACTCACCGCCAGCATTATGAACCCAGAATATTTTGATTCTTATCAAAACCAGATTGCTTTTAGGTGTAACAGAATGAATGTGTATGTATAGCCATTAAAATGGAATAATTTGTCAGTGTATATAAACCATGAAACAAAGCTGAAAGAAACAGAAAAACCCTAGAGAAAGCTGAAAGAAAATGACTGTAAGTGCCAGCATTAAGCCAGCTGGAGAAAATTAAAGAAAGAAAAAAAGAGAGAGAGATCAAGTTGTCCAAGAAGAGAAATAGTGAGATTAAGAATAAAAGTCAGATTTGAAGCAATTGATAAAACTATAGGAAGTGCCCGATGCTCTGTAAATCTGAAAGACAAAAAAAAAACAAAACAAAACAAAATAAAGGTTTTCTTCCAGCTATTACAGGATGGGAGAGGATAGAAAATAAGGGAAGGGCAATAGAAGGAAGGAGAAAGAAGAGGGAAAGAAATCAAAGAGGAAAAGGAAGAGCAAGAATACATTTTCAAGATCCATTTGGACTCGAGAATCTCACATCTTTGTGAAGGTACTAATTTTCAAATTATCTTAAGGACTATTCTGAATCCCAGAGTGCTTCACTGTGTATTCAGCTTCAAACTGCAGTTCAACAGAAAGGTTCATTTACAACTATTAAATGAAAAAGGACCCTAAAGAGAATTAGACCCACAGATGGATGGTAATATTGAATCAAGCTGACCATGTATCACGTCGGAAATATGAAGAATTACAAAAGAAAAAGTATAAAGGACGAAAAAATACAGTATTTTTCTTCTATCTGGACAGATATATCCAAACAGTGAGTAAAAGAGACGTTTGCCCCTTTTTCTGCAAGTCATCATATTCAAAGGTAATTCACCTGCAGTAGTTGTGAGCCTACCAAAATTTTCTTTACATTTTGGAATTCTGTGATGAGTAGTAATAATTGGCAGTGAATCACAGCTGAAGCATAACAATTTGCTGTACTTTCATAGGATTGTGAGTAGTACGCTTACTTAGATATCTTCTTCCAGAGTTTTGCTGTTTTTAAATTAAGAGCCTATCCTGAAATCCATTTTATGTTGAAGTAGATAATACAATGACCTTTTGTCCCTGCCTGAATTAAGCATTTGCATTGCAATAGAAAAAAAACTATATGAGAGGAATAATGTGAGACTTAATTGGATATTTTCAGGCTTGAAGAAGTATTCATATTGATATTTTTCTTTTTAAAATAAAGGTATAAGTGAGTTCTTCATGTAATCTCCTTCATCTTTAGATTATTCTAAACAAATTGCATTCAGTATCTTGAAATAATGACTGTTAAAATTGAGTCTGTCTCTTTATTAGTCTGATTTTCTAAAACTTTCTTAAGCTAGGACCACAGTTTTCAGTATTAGGCCCTAATCCTTCAAACTGAAAGTTTGTTTTCTTGCAGCTCTGGATTTGCCTCTACTGTGTCATCATATGCCAACTTGAATTTCTTGTACTCTGCATTAAATTAGATTTCCAATACCTACTGGCTTTTTTTTTTTTTTCATTAATAAAAGCTAAACTAAATGAACTAAATAAATAATGCATTCCTGTGCCATGTTTGTCATGCTTAAATTATTTAAAATCTGAAATTTAAACTACTTTTCTGATTTTTCATACCCATCTGTCAGTTCACTTATTCATTCTTGGAGCTCTCAGTGCTATATTTGGGCACCTAGCATAAATTGCAATGAAAATTGTTGTAAAACTTATTCTGAAGTGTGCTACTTTTAGCTGATTTAACTTGTAAATCCTTAAGCTTACTTTTTTTTTTTTTATTGGGGCTATAAACTTCTCCTGTTATTCCCACTTTCACCTTAATTTTGTACAATGATATCATGCAGGCAGTTACACCTACATAAGAAGATTTAGTGGTAAAGCCTTCTCATTGCACTTATTATTTTCCTTACTGTTATTTATCTACTATTATTTGAAATGATAAAATATTTTACAGATTTAAAATGTATAAATGTGGAACATCTAGAAAATATATGCAAAATATATGCAGATGGTGAAAGAATGCACACAAATTCTCCTACTGAGATTTAGACTTGCTATTCAGTCTTTTGTATCTCTAACTTCTTGCTAGATTTAAAATAGTTAATAATTAACTATTACCTTCCAAAATGCATATCTCTGAACCATACAAGTAACAAATCTAGTATGGCTGAAGAATGAAGATAGGAGATAGAAAAATGAACAAAGTTTCTTCTGTTCACAGAATCACAGAATCACAGAATTGTAGGGATTGGAAGGGACCTCCAGAGATCATCGAGTCCAACCCCCCTGCCAAAGCAGGTTCCCTACAGCAGGTCGCACAGGTAGGCATCCAGGCAGGTCTTGAACATCTCCAGAGAAGGAGACTCCACCACCTCCCTGGGCAGCCTGTTCCAGTGCTCCGTCACCTCACTGTAAAGAAGTTCTTGCGCACATTTGTGCGGAACTTCCTATGCTGTAGTTTCCGGCCGTTTCCCCTTGTCCTGTCTCCACTCATCACTGAAAAGAGTCCGGCCTCGCCTTTCTGCCCCCCACACCTTAGATATTTATAGACTGGATCAGGTCTCCTCTCAGTCTTCTTTTCTCAAGGCTGAACAGACCCAGTTCACTCAGCCTTTCTTCGTAGAAGAGATGCTCCAGGCCCTTCACCATCTTCGTGGCCCTCCGCTGGACTCTTTCCAAGAGATCCCTGTCAAATCCCTGTACCCTCTTCTTTTTATTTTTAATTTTATGCTTCATCTTCCACTTATTATCAAAAAGGTTATCAGCTTTTTTCTTTTCCATATCTTTCTTTTTAAAACATCATTATTTTAGAGACTGATTGTACAAACAAGCAATCTGACCTGACAGAGTGCATAATTAAACAGAGATGAACAAGAGAAGAAGAGGGGGAAAGCACCACACAAATCCCACGAAGCTGGTGAGGGTTACTGTCTGATTGGCTCAGGTGGAACCAGATCAGGACTAAGTCTAAATTAAAAATCTGAAGCAAACCAACATCTTTTATCCTGCCACAATACCTGCTAGCACATCATTAGTGTTAATCACAAATTGTGTTTTGTCATTACTTTGCTAGAAGCAGACACCTGGAAGCCAGAAGAGATCAACAGACTGTAACAGAACAGGAAACTTACCCTAGGCCGTTATTTAGCTGAGGAAAGTTGGCAAAAATCCATATTATAGAAAGGTTGGTTCACAAAAATTGCTTCTCTTTTTCTCCTCCTTCCACACTAGGCTTTGCCATCCATTGATTATAACCTCTATGGCAGGACTGTGGTCACTGTCAACTGAGAGAGACATGACCATCTCTCCCTACTTGATCTCTGAGAATAAATAATTGTTTAGTTCTTCAGATATAATTCTGGATGTCTGCTGACAGAGGTCTTATTCTGCATTAGCATTCTCTCCATGTGCATGTTCTTCCAGTAACAGTCTGGTCCCTTAAGTATGAGCTAAAGAAGTAATTTAGCAATCAGTTATACTGCAAATGTAATTTTGGGAAATTATATGTTTCAAGACACTTTTGAATGATACTATTTTATTTGTGGTGTAGGATTAGGTTCTGAGTTACTACTGATACAGTGAATCCTCTCTTATTACTCCTTGCTATATAGGCTTTTATTGTTGTCTTGTATGGATCACATGGGACTAAATTTTAAAATTTATGGATGCTGTATTTAGAATACACATCAGTGAGCAAGCATCAGGAAACATCAGTTTTATGGAGAAATTAAATGAGATTGTTATAGTAAAATTTATTGTTTAATTCATGAAAGCTCCATTGACTTCAAAGGTTAGACTAGAAAGTAATAAAGAAATAACATCACAATCATAATCTTGATAAGCAGTGTAAGACAGCTATAAAATAAAAATGTACAGAAAGTGAGAGAAATATACAGATACATCTTAAAAAAAAAAGTTTGTCTATGAATCTGCAATGTGATTACTGAATTAGGGGCTATCAGTAGATTTTAAGGTTTCCTTTCTTCTTTCCCTTCTTTCTATTTCCATAGACATAATTTGAAAATATGCTCTTAATCTTTATTGTCTTTACTGTCCACAGAAGTGGATCCCACAGACATGGAGACAAGAGCCACTGTGGCAAAAAAAAAAAACAAAAACCCAACAAAAACAAAAAACCTAAAAGCAAAGCTCCAGAGTTTCCTGAGGAAATGCATTGTGCCACCAAATAGTCTGTGTATTTTTGTCTATCCTGTTTGAGGCTAGATCTTTCCAACAGTATGTTTACGTGATGTAAAGCAGATGTAAAGCAGTGACCAACACACAAGGGCAATTGGCAGCAAAAAAATCACAAAGTAACATTAAAAACTGGCATATGAATCTGCATCTCAGATTTTTAAGAATAGTCTCCAGGTGAGACAACAAACTCTGGTAATGTATAATATTGACTACTTCATTTATAAAATGCAATGCTTTAAGTGGCTGGAGCATAAATAAAGACAACAGCACTCTCTGTATCTGTATATATGCCTGCATTCCTACAGTTGCCTGTAGCTGCATGTGCTTATTATTGACTCACCCTGAGAACACTTTAAAGTCACATTTCTCAACCACAAATGCCATCCAGCTGTTTGAGCACCCAATGGAGCATTGCAGTACCCCAGTTGGCATAGCAAGGCTGGCAAACTTGAAGAAATATTACTCACAAAGGCATCTATGAGGCCATCTCACATGCATAATGAACAGTGCATACTCCTGCCACAACTCACATACTTCAAATCTGCCCCCACAGGCCAAGAAAGGAAAGACCTATATGAGATGACTCCTCTAGGGTGCCTGTGTAGAGTAACCACCTGGTTATATTGCATTGCCTACCAACAGCACATCCTGGAAAGTATTTTAATGTAGTAATTCTGCTAAAAATAACCAGAAAATAATAAAAGATTTCATATCAGAACCAATTTTAAATGCAAATATACTCTTCTCGCAACATCGTGAGAATTGGAGAAAGATGAAAATTGCCAGCTCTATTATTTTGGCAAATTACCAGCTACTCAACAAATATGGTTTTAACTCATCCAGGCAAGTTTTTTCGACCTTCTACCTTTGAACCTTCCACTATTTTTAGGTAACTTTATACCAGTCCAAGTTTTCCAATTAACTAATTGCTTTTCTCGGTCTGAGTTCTGCTGTCACAGCACTAAGCATGTTGGTAACAGACATGCAGGACCTGAGCTTCCGGAAGCAGATTACTCCCTCCCAGTAAAACAAACCAAGTCTTCCTAGCAATGACAAATCAAGTCTTAGCAGCTTTGTTGTATTCCTCTTAAATATTCATGAACCATTGACATATTTCCACATATTTCTTGCGGACATACTGAACAAACACTGCCTTCACAGTCTGAAAGACATCAAGATTTTTATTATGTTTCAGACTGTGTATTACCTGTTTTCTCTGTTGAGAAAGTATCAGTGCAGATACTGATAGAAGAAACTGTCTTCCTGGTACAGAAAGAAGACTGAAACTGTTCACATCATCCTGCATCCTGCAAAATACATGAAGGCTCTAAATGGAAAATAACACAATAAAAAAAGCAGGTTTCTAAATTCCAAACATTATTAGTGATCTTAGTATTACAAACATAAAACATTTCAGGTATTGCTATCTTCCATCCGCTAGGGAAACCTGTGCTTCCACTCCTGTTCTACTGCTACCATTGACCCTTGTAAGCTATGAGATAACATGGTGACTAATTAGAAAAGCACTTGTTTTTATAGTACTGTTTTTATATACCTACTATCTGAAATGGGTACAAGTCATACCTGGAGTTGGTCAAGTTCTGCTGAAGAAGTTTAAGAGCTGCTAGTGCTCTGAGTTACCTGTTTAGAGGCAATGGCTTCAAGTTGCACCAGGGAGATTCAGACTGGGCGTTAGGAAATGCTGCTTTTCCGAAAGAATGTCCAGGCACTGGAACGGGCTGCCCAGGTAGGTGGTGGAGTCACCAACCCTGGAGGTGTTCAAGGAATGTTTAGGTGTTGTACTGAGGGACATGTTTATTGGGAAATATTGGTGGTAGATAGACAGTTGGACTGGATGATCTTGTAGGTCTTTTCCAGTCTTGGTGATTCTATGATTCTGTGATTCTAGTGGGGGAAAGTCTTGAAACACAATTTAAATTTCAGTTAATTAAAAAATTTTTTTTTAGAAATCCTATTTTCTTCTCTCAGAACTACACAGGAGGGAAAAATTCTTTGGAATCAACTCAGGAGCAAGCTCAAACCGATGGCACAGCTGAAGAACTATGGAGTCCCTTCCACTTTTATTTCTCTAACTGCATTTGTTCACATCAGCTATATTAACAATCGATATCAATTTACCAGAATTGAGATTCTTACCATGAGCTGTAGGGGAAAAAACAAAGAAAATAACTTTAACTTTTGCACACTTAAGTGCTGTATTTGATTATCCAGTACCTCCTATTCCTGATTTCAACCCAGTGTTAGATGCTGAGTGGTGATGCTTTTAGTGTGCTCAGAGATTCTGTAGTACTTGTGGTTACAGAACCAGCAAAAATTGACTTGCTTGGCCTTTATGTATTTGCCATTACAAATATCAGAAGGCAATATATCACACACTGTAACAACAATGTTACATGAAAAAAAAAAAGATTTTAAAAGAAAAATATAGAACAGCAAGCTCATCATTAAAAAGAAGCAAGAGCTTTATAGTTTTATCTTTATATTTTAGAAAGTAAACCATTTTAAAAAATTCTGAACGTATTTATAATACATAGCAGTATTTTGTGTGAACTTGCTTTTAAACTAATAAGTTAAATTGACACAAAGCTAAAAATTCAGTATTATTGTTCAACTTCAGCCTTGATTTCCTCAGTGCAAAAACAAGGAGATATTTAATCATTACCTTCAAGGGACAAATAAGCTGTCTCTGTCTCCATAATAAAAATCAGACAAATTTATTCCAATATAATAATTTATTTTCATGCTGATCATCAACCAATGCTACTGATAAGCTTAAAAGGAGAAGATGAGTGGGTAAATGAGAAGAGAAAGAGAGCAAAATCACATTATAGAAGATTTCTGGGAAAGGAAATGACCTAAAAACAGTGAGGGGTTGAATAGACTCCTCAAGAACATAAACAAAGTTTGCTGAATAGTTAATCACAACTGTTTTAAAGTATGTGCACAAAAATCCTTCCAATCTTACATGATATCCTATATCAAAAGCTGTCAGGTTTTTTCTTTGTTTTTTGTTATGTCCTAGACACTGAAGCATTCTATTAAACTGAGAAGCATATTTCCAGTACATATTACTGGAAATTATTTTGCTATATCTTTCATGCTATATGTCAAGCTACGTTTTTCTTATCTTTTATTCAATAATGTGGCTTAGATTTTCCTAGAAATAGAATTTACTATTCATATGCCTTTACAAAAATGCTTGAGACATATTTTACTGCCCCCAGAATTCTATTTTAGCAAAACACAAACATCTAGGATTGCAGAGCCCATACTGGGCAAGAAAGAGACAGAAAACAATGGACAGCAAATGGACTCATCTGGTTTATGAAATAGACTGATTTATGAAGCAAACGTAGCTGATGTAAAAGGCTTTCTAGCTTGCTCAAATGAACTATCTCAGTTTACTTCTTTAAGTTGTTTAAAATTATTATTTGCTCTAGGAGGAAAATATAAATCTCACCAGGGAATCTCTCCTCTCAACAGCCTGCCTTTGAGTTTTTATCTTTGCAAGACCTTTCTGGAATAAAAAGTGAAATAGATGATTTAATTGAATAAATCCTTTACTTACATGCCATTAGTTGGTGATCTTTGCAACTCACCTGCATGGGATAAAGGAGTTCTTCATACAAAAATATAGGGGAAAAAGTAATGTCTAAAAATAACCTATCAGAACTCGTTAATTCAAAAGTAGATGATGCTTAAGAAATCACGTGAAGTTTAGTACCTTGGTTTCAGCTGAGACAGCCTTAATGGAATACCAACATCTGGTTGTTGCTGAGTGATGAGAGTATACTCAGGGCCTTCAGGGTATTCCTGGTTTACTGATGGGCCAGGACATGGTCACAACTTGTCCTGAGCACTGCCCTTTGCAGAGTGCATTCCCATCCTTCGTGTATTCGCTTCCCAGCTTCAATCTTCATTATGGTTAGCAGGGTGTTCCAAAAACACAGTGTTTCATACTTTCATGCCCCTTGGCCACTACAACACAGAATCACACAGAATGGCCAGGGTTGGAAGGGACCTCAAGGATCATGAGTCTCCAGCCCCCCTGCCACATGCAGGGCCACCAACCTCCCATTCAGTACTAGACCAGGTTGCCCAGGGCCCCATCCAACCTGGCCTTGAACACCTTCACGGACATCCACAACCTTTCCGGGCAGTCTGTTCCAGCACCTCACCACTCTCTCTGTAAAGAATTACCCGTCACATCCTAAATCTTCCCTCAGACTTTTACAAATAAAGCAAGAACAAACACAGACCTGCTCTCAGAGCAAGGACTGCAGACCATCCCAAGCTTGAAATGATATACTCCAAATATGAATTTATTTTGTAGAGTTGTAGTTTATGAGAAACAGTAAAAAGGAGAATCCTTAACCAGGTAAATATCAGAAGGAAGACCATGTGAACTCTTCAGTCCCCAAGAAAAGAAACATCAACTTTAAAATGTGATTTACTTTTAGAAATCTCTTTCTCTGTACCAATAGAGGAAGGTGCCTGGTGAAACACAAATCTGCCAATATACTGCACAAGAGCTACAGTAGCTTTTATCTAAGTTATTCTCATTTGCAAACTATTTCTTTTAAAGAGTGAGTGACTGAGTGAGGTGCACATTCTGGAAGGAGCAGAGGTTGCTCTTTCATGGGGAGTCTTTATTTACTCAAGACAGCTGTTACTTACCACCTTATTCACTTATATTAATAACATGCAGTTAAAGCTTTTAAGCTCCAAAGTTTTCTTTGCACTCCTTTGGGGTTAATCTAGGTAAATCACCTCTTAAGTGTTTGCAGGTGTGAGATTCTCTCTCACAGGAAAATGACACCTGCAGTGCAATTGCAGTCTGGTTTCAGATAAATGACAATGCTCTTGTCTTAAAATAAATGTCTTAGAAAAGTGTTACTGACATCAAGAGAGAACTCCTGACCAGAACAAGCTGGTCAGAAGTTTTGTATTGTCTTTTCAAAGGACAGACGTGATTCCACAAGGTAGCTCCTGATATCTATTGTAGTAGAAGGGGACAATATCTGGTTATTGAATACAGATATTGATAGACAGATCATGAAATAAGAAGAGTAAGATATCCAAGCATGTCTTTTCTCAGGATTATGTCCTAGAATTCCTACAGGAGAACATAAGTATATCTGTTCCATACTATTCTCAATTTCAGAATTATTCTTTTCTTAGCTACATAAAGGCATGAGGTAGAGACACTGATTTATTCTCAGAATTGTTTTGAAGCCCAAAATATTACTGCACCGAATCGTGTTTCTGATCAATTATTTCTATCTCAGCAGTTAAACAGGATCTTTTCGGATAAGCAGCATTTAAGGAAGGAGAGTGAAAAAATAGATACAGTTCACTGAGTTTAGATGTAAGCTCATCTCTCAGCTATACAAACTGCAGTCTCACTTCAGGTACCAAAATATTGCAGCTAGCAGCTGTGAGTGATGTTTTCTCTTACGGGTTCTCTTATCTATGAGCATGCAGCATGTAGGCCAGTTATTCTGAAACAGAGAGGGGGAAACCTGTAACATTCCTTACAGCCTATGGACTGACATAAAAGTTCTTCAAAAGCTGCTGAAACTACTTTGGTTTTCTAAAATGGAAAGACAAAATTGTACTACACTGCAAAAATTTAATCACTATCCAAGGTGTTCCAAATCACTGAAAAGAAATTCCTTCCTACTGAACTCAACAGTTTCTGTTCTCTACCATCTTAACAAGTCAGACTCACTAACGTCTTGGACCTTCTAAGGTAGCATCTGATTCTGCAACTTCTGGAATTGAAAAGACTGTTCCTGGATGTCTCATCTGACTCTAGACAGAAAGGGAACAGCAAAGGACTTACTACAGAACAGGTAGATTCATGAGAGAAGGAAGAGTGTCAACACTGGCCAAAGAAAATAATGCATTTGGACAGAGCATGGTGAATGAATGCAGTGATATATTCAGTTGTGCCAGTCACTGAAGAGTTAGTGCATTAGGTACAGTGATATGAGCTGGAACATCATATCTGTCACTGTTGCTGGCAGTTCTCTCACCCAGCCTCTGTTGTAATGGACATTTGCAATATTTAATTATCCTGACAAGGTGCACCATGCACAGAAGTGACTAAAACAGAGACAACTCATGAGTAAGCTATGAACAGAGCAGGATTGAGTTGTCCTGAGCTTCCGTAATACATCATCTCATCTAATAGACAGAAAGCAGAGCAGGAAAGGTGAGATGGATGAAGAAATTACATTTGTTCTCTTGTTTCTTGCTAGACAGTGTTTATTCAGTACTTAATCAATTGCCTTTGGCCTGATGATTCAAAATATGGTATATCCTTTGAACTTCCAGATTGGCAGTTCTATGTATGGGCATTTTTCTAGCATAAAAAAAGCCATTTGAGGTTAACTATTTATTTCCTCCAATCTCTCCAATAGAGTTTTGTTTGTTTGTTTTGCCACATCTTGTTTTCCTCAAATCAGCATCTAAAAAGGGCAGCCTGTCTACAAAAATTCTCAGGAGCTAGAATGTTATGGCGGAGTGATAGGGAAGGAGATGACTTAGATGGGCCTACAGAAGAGATGAACAATGCTTGGTGAACTGTAACTGCCCGGGGAGTCATCTACTTGTTCTCTTGTCCACACATCAGTTGTTACAGTAGATGTACTTAGAAAATTCATTCTCCTCATAGAGATGGATTGTGCAAAAGACTGGGTGCTATGTTGTCAAAAGTAACAAATACCAACTCACAATCTCCATGCTGACTCAGCCTGTTATGTAAAATTTTCTATGAGCAAAATATTGAGATTAAACAAAAAAAAAAAAGCAAAATAGTTTGCACTTAAATAATTGCCATAAACTACGCTATATATACAGTAGAGTATAGGAAAGAAGTGAAATACTTCTGGAAGAATGTTTACAGTAATATTTCTAAAGGTGTTTGAAGTTAATTATATCAGAATGTAATTTCTTATGTATTGTTGATTTGTGCATCTCCAAAGGAACGTTGTAGTGGAAGGAAAAATTCTGCTTTATCTGGAATACAACTTACTATGACTTCGGAGTTGGGCCATCCTTATTTGAGCTTTACTCTCCATGTCTTAATAGACATACTGAGTTTTCTAAGCTGGAAAAGTAAACTATTTG
Source organism: Tetrao urogallus (assembly GCF_951394365.1). Taxonomy (NCBI): domain Eukaryota; kingdom Metazoa; phylum Chordata; class Aves; order Galliformes; family Phasianidae; genus Tetrao; species Tetrao urogallus. The sequence continues at coordinate 177,695,909 of NC_136813.1, forward strand.
ATGAAATTTAGCTAATTCCTACCTAACGCCTCCTGTTAGAACAGGATTTCCATTTTTGCTCCATTCTTTCTTGCTTGTTTGCTTTTTTAAACCTATTTCTCCATTTTTCTATCAGTATTACTCTGTCTTCTGACTACCGAAGTTCTGGTTTGGTTCACCAAAGAAACTACTTTTTGCAATGTTATCAAGAAGTGCTCTGTCTCAAATGGTCTGATCCTGTCACATATTTGATAGATATCTGAGTAGCAGATGAAACACTGCACAAGGCCCTCGTTGATATGATTACAAAACAAATGCCAATGTTTTATCACAGTTTCCAATAGAAATGACTAATTCAGGAGGGATAGCCAAATCATCATGCTTTCTGCCAAGGCACCACGTACAATGCCATCTGATTCCTTAAGGCTCTCAGATTCACAGGCTTGTTGCATTGGCAGTATGCCTATATGTCCTACTAAATGGATTCCTGCTACCTCTCTCCTATTCTTTACAGGCTGCCCATCTGATAAACGGTGATCTTGCCATTTCCTCAGGCTAGTTGGCTCTGGATTTTCCAGCTGCCTTGACTTCCTGAACACATTTATTTCTGGGTTACTAAGATTCCACAGAGACCACCTGTTTAGAAATAAAGTATCCCAGCTGTCGTCCTCACGAGTCAGGCTGCAAACTGAAAGGTGCAGAAAGAAACTGGACAACTATTTAATTTGTATTGATGCACCTAATAGGGAAACAGGCCACTGTCCCATAAACAGAAAGAAAATATCCATGAAAACATTTTTGGTGGTTTTCATTCCTATTACATTTGGTTTTGTATGTGTGCATTTCTTAATGAGAATTAAATTCTGTTTACCAGCCTAATTACTATAAATTTTTATTGAGGTCATCCTCAGATACAGCTGGCTTTACACTTGAAGTAAAAGTATCATTCGCTCTGGAAACTTGAGTGAAGCATGCCAGAAAGGAACTTGGTTGAGATTGCACGAAAGAGGGATGCATAACAATATCATTTTTCTTTCACATGCTTAAATTTGAATGACTTTTATTTAAATCTAAATTTACATACAGCAATAAATATATAAGTGTACATATAACATATGTAATATGTTATTCACAAAATTAAAGTAAATTTCATCTTCCCCTGCATGCTGTACTAGCAATTTTGGAAGTTCTGTATCACTCATGCGTATTTTTGACACCTATTCTATCAATATAGCTAAAGGAGTAAAGGTTAATTTTCTCTATGGCCCTATATAGATCAATGATGGGAAACCTCACAGGCTGGTTTCACAAATAGTAGCTGCTAACCAAAATCAGACATCATTCCAAGCTATTGAATGTGCTTTGGTGTTATGCCTGATTTGGCCCTTCTGGCACATTTTTTTTTAGTTCTGATCTTTCTCTCCTATGAAAAGCTTGCCAGCTCACCTCACAATCATAGAAATGTACCTTTGCAGGCTTTGCAATCCAATTCAAGTTTCTTTGCCAAGAAAATTCTACACCAATGAAGACTCCCATTTCAGCCTCAGCCTGCCCTCCTCCACTTTCTTTAATTTTTTATTCAAAATTTTTGATGATTCATTTCAATTTTGTCCCTGTATACTCTCTTATATTCCACATTTGTTTCTCTTTCATTTTAGTGAGATTTGCTACCTCATCTGGTCCTTACCAATAGTTTTTCTCAACCTTGTTCTGAAGTTCCTCGGAACAGTCTTTTTTCCAAGGCATTCTGCTTCCACCAGTTCTTGACTCCTCTTTAAATTTACGTACACTATATCTTCATCTTCCTGTCTCATTTATTTGGTTATTTTTCCCATATTTTATCTGGTTCTGGTCTTCCCATGGTCCAAAACTAATCAGGCACCTGATTCTAATCCAGACTCTCCCTTCAGTTGCACATGTATTCATTTTCCATTTCCTACTTTCCAGTTCTAATACAGACAAGGCACTCAGAAGATTCAGAATATAAGAAAGACCTACAACAAAGAAATTTCATTTTCTGTAATCAAACATTCACAATATTCTTTTAGTCCTCTACCTCAAAAAATAACCTTTAGAGCCTCAATGTTCTGTGTTCTACTTCCATCACTAGTTCCTGAAACTGATGGCAAGTATTTGAAAATGATTCTGACTGCACCTCAGATGAGCTATTTGCAGACCTGACATTTTTTTTGGAGTGCAGTAATTATTTTATATAAGCACTCAATACTAAGGTGTTGTGAACTAAATTAGACCAGCTTACAGGTCTTAGGAAAACCCTCAGACCCCTTCTTGACATCACAGGAGATACTATCTAAAACAATTGTCTGTCTCATATTGTCTGTCACTTGTATTTTCTAAAATTCTTCCTGGGTATCAGTGCTTTATAGTTTTATAGGTTCAAGGCAGATTCTTTTTCTATTTCCAGTGAGGGACAGAAATGGAAAGAGATACATTAAAAACTTAGCTTATTTGATGCAGTTCCATTCCATGAAAATGGCCAGAATTTTTTTCTTATAACACAGAACTTCTGATTTTAATGAAGATTATGGATTAAAAGGTTTATTTTGTTTTATCTGCATATACCTTTTGTTGTATTTCTAGATGAATGTAGTAAAAATAACCTGAACACTGCAAATATTGATGTTAGATCATGGAAACTCTTATCTTGGACAACGGGCAATATTTAAATATTATGAGGTTGTGAGTTATGATAAAGCAACGAAGTCAAAAGGCAAACAGAGATACTGGTGCCCTCAGCATCTTTTATCTCTGTGGCAGATTAGGAAGTGTTAGTAAAAGTTGACCACTTAGTGATTGTTAAGGACATGCAAAAGCAGCAATCTGACATAACTATTGCCGATTTTTTCCTACAACTTATTATTTAATATATTTTTCCAATTCCTAAACTTCTGACTCAGAAGTGATATCAAGTGAGAAGAATAAGTGCAGAAGTGAAGAGATTGGCAAGAAACTGATACCAATCTTTTACAATAACCTTCATCTTTTGTTAAAAATATCCTACTTTTTGTACAGCATGAGTGTTCCTCAACAGAACTAAATCTACTTGATATGATGCAAAAAAAAAAGCTAATTTTTTCTTACCAGACCTTTACTTAATAAAGCTTTAGTTGCAGAAGATTTCCAAAGTCATTTTAAAAGCAATATTTGTTTTCAACTGAGAATATAAAGTCGTCTCATGTGATGTGTAATTATTGTACAAAATGGGAAAGAAAGTGAAGGAATTTATACAAGATTAAGAAGAAACAGTCTGGATGTCTGGTTTGGCTTGAGAGAAAAGCTAACTTGGAAGGTCAGGCAAGAGTTCAGTCATCGAAGAGACTGATGTCCTTAATCTTTACCTGTTGTCATCATGTCAGTAATAGGACAGGATGAAAACAGGACAACCTGAAATCAGAGATGTCAGTGGCCAACATCAGTAATCAACTCTTCAAGAAAAAATGTCAGTAAAAATGTCAGTATCAACCTAAGGAGCAATGCAGATGCTATTATTATGGAGCACAGTTGTCTATCTAATCCAGTATTATATGGCATATGGAGCAGAAGACTCCACATTAAGTAGACATGAAGTTATATGTACTCGCTATCAGCATGTCATTGTCATAAAATGTTGTGAGAGTCTTGTCAATGTCTTTTACACCTCTGTACGCAACTTTTAGTTTCCATGTGATATTTCCCTATATATTTTTAAATGACACCAACAAATAACCATTTTTGATCTGTCATTCACATTTAGTGGTTACATCTTTATATAAACACAAATGTTCAAGGAAAAATGTGGCATATCATATTGTTTGGTTTTAAAGTTGTAACGCAACAGGGAGAAAGTTATATTACAGCCTCTCTGCTAAACATTGCAAGTAATAGATGTATAAGTTCAGGAAAACTATGCTGATTATTTTTTCCCCTTTTCTCCTACGATATACATAGCAGCTTTGAGATGAATAGCATTCACCTGGGGAACAGCTGTCTTGCACTAGAGTCACTCACCTCTCACTGACACCATTCATGTGCAGGAAGCATGAAGGTTGCAAGGCTTTTGCTGATCCTTTTGGGCAAAAGACAGTTTCATCTTGGGTGAAAATTTTGTAGGACTCATATTAACAATGTTAGAAGTTTCTTCTGCAAGCCTTTCTTTCTAATATAGTAATTCAAGATAATTATAAAACAGAGAATGGCTTCTTAAATAAAAAGTCTGCTAGTCAGGATATGAATAAAGCAACAACTAAACCAAGACCATGAACAAAAGGGGGAGAAATTATATATAACTTCTGTTGGAGCCTTGTTGTCTCTGATTCAAGTCCATCCCAGGACTAATTTGTTCTAAAAACGCAGTCAGTAAAAGTCCTGAGGCAGGCAGGAGCACAGAGGAGCAGGGAGCAGAGCATAGCTATGTCATGGGTGCTGTGGTACAACAATTTTTCTAAAATCTAAGCTATTTTATTTGCAGACATTGATTGTAAAAATCTTAGTGATATCAGTAATGAAAAGGAAGAGAACAGAAATGAGTCAGTATGACCATAAAAATCAATAAAACTTTTGTTGTTGGAAGGACAGATAGCAGCATAGCTTTGAATGATTTTAATAAAAGCATATTGGAATGCTTTATGTAGAAGGCTATATACCTCCCGGAGATTTAGAGATTTTAGCTCCATTATGTGGGTAAATTCACACTGCAGCTGCAATCTCAGGTGTGTATATTTATTTTAGATCTGGTTCAGCACCATCTGTGAATAGATCCCAAAAGAGATGAAAATTTGTATATTGCGGCAGTGCTCCACAGTATACACATGCCTTATTTCTACTGGGACTGATGGTAGCAAAAGGAGCAATTCTCTCCCAGTGGAATTCTTGGTTAATGACTTGCTGCTGAATTATGATGCTTTAACAACAGATTGTGATACATAGTAGATGCCTGCAAATATATCCCCCTGATATCGTTTTGTTGTTGTTGTCTTGTTTTAGTTTGTTTTGTTTGGTTAGTTGCCTCTTATATTTCCTTTTATTTTACATTTTAAGCAGTTTTGGTACTTATTTCACCAAAGATATTTCAATTAATTTTATTTTGCCTTCCATAAAAACTTATCTCCATTTTCTCCTAATTGTATCAGAATGCCCTTGCTGCCCTTGTTATGAATAGGATTTTTAACACCAATTTCCAGGTATGTCTGTACAGTGCCTAAAGCATGAGAGTTAATGTTCCAAATCAACAAACTGATTAAAATAATCCTTAGGTGGACATAATAATAATACTGTAGTAGGAAAACAACGTAACAGTTACTAGTTCTGGAACTGAGGGCATCTGACATGCCATTGTTTATGTGCTTCTGCTAATCAGGAAATTCTCATACAAAAATGTCAATTCACTTACAAGGAGAAATTTGACAGTAAAGGTTTTCTCAGGCCCTGGAACTGATTGAAACCAAAGTGAGAACAAGAGCTCTGTACTTGCTCACTGAATAGCCAGTATTTCAGTGATTACAGCATTCATCTGCGAAGTGTTCAAGTCCTTGCTCCATCAGCTCAGACTGGGGTTCTAAAGTTGAATATTCCTTGTCCCAGATTAAACTCCTTATCATTTTTATTCAGTTGAAGATGCTTTTTAAAAAAACTCATGATTTAATCCTAACATTTAATGTGACTGCCTTAGTAAAGAAAGAAGGAAAAATGATTTTTTATGAAATGTTATGTTCTGAAAGATGGTTAATTAGAAACAAAGGAAAAGATAGGTAGAAGGATCACAGAAATAGATTCAGTTTGGAAAAACATCATTGGATCATGTCTGCTTTCAGTAACCATATTAATATAATGAAATAATTCCCAAGTCTTGCAGTCCCTCATGAGCAAATGTCATCCTCAGCTGTATCAGCACAGCTGAACTAAATGCAGACAGATTACATTGCTATTTTTCAGTTAAAGTTTGATTTACACAGTAAAAATACGTATGCAAAAATCCTCTACACTGTGCAAACATCTGATGTTATGAGGTTTTTTATGTTACTGTTCCCATAGCGTAATAGAATAAATCCCCATTGCACAAATAGAATTTTTACCAGTTCAAGTTATCACAAAGGGCAATTATGCTGGTGAAGAGTTTGGAGCTCAAATTTTATGGGGAGCAGCTCAGGGAACTGGGCTTAGTCTGGAGGAGACTCTCTACATCTACCTGAAGGGAGGTTGTGGCGAGAGGGAGTCAGCTTCTTCTCCCAAGTAATAATAATAGGATAAGAGGAAATGGCCTTAAGTTGTGCCAGGGGAAGTTCACACTGGATATTAGGAATAATTTCATCTCAGAAAGCGTGATGAGGCACTGGCACAGGCTGCCACAGGAGGTGGTGGAGTCACTGCCCCTGAAGGTGTTCAAGAAAAGGCTACATGTGATACAGAGGGACATGGCATGACACTGTGGGCACAGTGGAGATGATTTGACATTGGATTACATGATCCAACTGCTCTTTTAAACCTTAATGGTTCTACAATTCTGTCATATAAATCTCTCAAAAGATTAAAAGCAATCACTGAAGTTGCTTTATTTTCCAATGTTGTCCAAAGGAGCTGATCACCATGTCGTCTTCCAGAGGGTCAGGTTTGCAGAGGTAGTACTCTAGAAAACTTTTTCTCAAATGCAGTAAGTATTGAGTCATAACTATATACAAGCATTCCTTGGTTTTGCTTCATTTTGCCAATTACTGTCATAACAGAAATATTGCTAAAACATGATTTTCTAAACACTTTTATTGGAGAGATTATTGCAGAGAGTGCAGATCTTCAAACCCATCCACATCCATCTTGACAAACATGTAAGCAGAAATACTTATCTTAGTTTGTCACACTTTGTTACACACATTTGAATGAGAAAGATTTTTGCCTTTTTTTCTTTGCTATGTCTAATACCCTAAATACCAAACTCTGTATTTGTAACCTTTGTAGATACAGCACCTTGCTCTTTCATTATCTCATTTCTGACTTTTACAAGATATTGATTTTATGTCATGATGCAATGATGAACCCCTCTGTACACAGCTTGTTGTACCAGAAAATGCTCTAGTGCTTATGCAATAGCTGCTTTGTTCTGGCCTGGCAATTTTTTATGACTGTACAATTAAATTGTCTCTATTTCTTCATCTCTTCCTCCCCTTATTGTAGACACTGAAAGAGAATGGATATACATGTTCTGTTCTGAAGTCATAAATACCATAATGAAGACAGCTCTGATCTTCCATTATTTCTCCAGTCATTTATACGCTGGCATCTCCACACATTCTGAAGATCACGTGTGGACTTTACAGCACTGAACATTTAATAGCTGACAGAATATATATAATAAGGTAGCAGATCCAGAGCAGAGGGAAATTAAATGCTCTGGAGTTATTTTATTGAAATTTCAGTTCTTCTGTGTTTATGGTTGTAGCAGGGGTGGAATTTCAAAAATGCAATTTCAGTGTACTTTTATGGAGTTCCTTGCTTGACTACAGAAAGCTGTAATTGTCACAATAAAATCCTGGGCTGAGATACCAGCATAGCATATCTTATGCTACTGTAGTAAGATATGTTCTGCAAGTAAACTCTACTATAACTGGGCAGATTAATCCAGTCCTACCTAACGTTATTTCACATATTCACAGCAAAACTCTGCATGTATCGAGTAAATGTTTTATGCTGATCTAGTAAACAGTATATTTTATGATTAAGAGAGTGTGGCATTTCTTTAATTGTATTTTGATTCTACTGTATTATATGGGAAGACCTTGACTGATTACTTAAACAGAAAGAAACTACCGATATTCTTTAGCTAAGCACTTTCCCCCCTGGAATTTTCTTTACTTCAGGATGCTGTGAAATAACTCATGAAAGCCTGAGAGTTCACAACCTCACAGAAGGTGCTGAATTAATCATCAGAGTAGGTTTCTTGACTCTAAGATTCAAGTGGCAGAACTTTGCTTTCCTCTGTATCTCTCACAGGACAGAACACAATTCCTGCACTTAATAACCTAATTGTAACACTTCCTTTGATGTTGATAATTTGTGGAAGTTGAGCTTTTAAACAGTTATTTAAACAGAAGTTGAACCAGTTCAGAGACAAAGAACTCTTGCATTTCAGTGGAAAATGGCAAAGAGAACATAAATGATTAGATGGGAAAATCAAAATTAATGAGAATGACAAAATCCCTCCAGATCTATAGGGCTCGTGTTTGCTTTGTTCTTAAGACAGAGACTTTTCCTTATCATCAACAATCACCAAAAGATATTTGTACTACTTGGAATCTCCATACTTTATAAGTGCAGAGAAATGGCTGCAGAGCAAGAAAGCACCTAATTGTATCTTCTTATGGTGTTTGAAAGGTCCAAACTTTTCCAGAACAATGAATTAAAAAAATCATATGAGTAAAAAAGTATGCTTCATATCAGTGTGCATTTTTTGTATTACTCTTGACTGTACATGGCTTGATAGAGTAGTTGCCATGATCAACTTTGTTTTCAAAATTCACAGTTGAAAGTTTTGGGCACTTTTATTTAAGGGGCATTGTTAGAGGCTGAGTGGCAGCGGCTATGACAGATAACCAGCATTATGCTGAGGAAAAAAAGATTTTGTTTGATTCAGGTGATTGTATAGTACCCATACCTTTTGATATGCATAACTTAGCCGGTCTTTATTTTATTCGGTACATATCACACTGATTTTGTGAAGTATTTTTTTAAAGATGAATCACAAAGTTACAATGCTACATTTTTCTCAGGAAATTATTTTACAAATACAATTTTCTTTTTCAGCCTAAGTTTTAAGTTCAATCTTCAAACAGATTATAGCAAAATTAATTAATGTTAACATTAACATTGTGTCGCTTTTATAGTTAGATAAGGGAAACTTGAACAACCAGGATGAATACTGTGTCCAGGATTGATGTCCGAGGCACTGACCACTGATATTTGCGTCTGGAATTTTTTCCTCTGTCAATATTGATATAATTTTTTTCCAGTCTGCTTTGGCTGTTCCCTCATTCTAAGACATGTTAACAAGTGAAAACAAAAACTGACTTGGGGATTTTTAGCAAACTTTTGAAAAGTTATTTCATTATTTAAAAAAGAAACAGATTTTAAGTTAGGAGATGATTAAATTTCTCCAGTTATTTCTGAATGGAAACAACTTTACACCAGGACAAGTATGAAGGAAAAAAAGGGAATTGGTCCTTTCATATTCAATTATTTACTTTAATTTTTCAAATCATTGTAAATATCGCTGAGCTCATCAGCTCACATTTTCCTACTTTATAAATATACTTTATTCTCCAGCAATATTCGGGAAGTTTTAAGCAAACCAGTAACATTTGATGTCCTATAAATGCTAGCGTATTTTTGTCTAAGTAAAAAGGAAAAAAAGAAATAAAAATCAGAGAATTAGAAAAATCTCTCTTGATATTTACATATGAGAAAATGAATAACAGAATTCCTAAGAAATTCCAAGTGACAGCTCTCCCATTAAATAAAAGCCAAAAGTTTCATTTCATCTCACTCAAACATCTGCTTCCTTAAAACTCTGCTCACTTTTCCAATAAGCATCCCATGAAGTGAGAAGCAGTTTTAGGCTGCAAGTCTATCACAATCTGGATGCTCAACATAGAGTGTCACGGTGAACTGGAGACTTCAAAAGGAAAATGGAGACCTTGGGCAGGTCCAGGCCTTTCTGAGCTTTTCTTTCTGGTAAGACTGGACTTCTGTTCAAGTGATTCTATTTGCACATTTGAGGGGGATCACTGACTCTATGACATATTCTTAATATTACCTATTTCTTTAATACAAGCATAGTGGTATGCGCTTTTTATCTTCAAACCTTTTTACAGGTAAATAAGTAAATCTCAGTAGGCAAAATTGTAGTGTATGGAAGTATAACCAGATATAGATATAGATAATCTTTGCACCTTTGAGAGAATGGGATTCAGTTCTTTTAGCATTTTATCTGGTTGTGTTTTCACCACTAATAAGTCATACTGAAGAAGTAAATTAAAAAAAAAAAAAAAAAGAAAAAGATTAAGCAACAGAGGAAATAATGAGTTCAATAATGAAAAGATAAATAAATATAAAGAGCTGAGGGGGAAAAAAAAGAAAGGAGACTGCAAAAGATCTGCAGAAAAGAGGGAGAACAAAGTAAGAGATTGAGAATGAATATAGGAAAAAGGAAAAAGGGAAGGATGAACTGACAGGATGTGAATAAATGAAACATCTCCATGTATGAGACTCGTGTAAAGAACCGTACTGACAGTGAAAAAAACAATTACTAAAATGACAGCTGCATCATTGCATGTCATAAGCAAACATAAGGAGAAGATTTGAAATATAAATAACATTGTGAAAAGCGAATTTTAGTTATGAGTTTACTTATAGCTGTCCTCCTTACTAAAATGCTGCAGCTATCTAACACAAACGCGTAGTACAGGCATAATCATTAAACCTCAACGGAGCATGTATAAAATAAAAGTGATTGGAGCCATTGTAATCTTAGAGCCTCTTCATTCTCTTCAGCTCTTGGGTGAGAGAGCAGAATTACTGTGTAGGTTATTTCAGTGCCTGTACTCATCCTGGGATGTTACTACACTCTCACTGTTTAGAGCAGCTTTATGATGAGTGACATATTTATTGTCTTTCACATTGAAGTTTTTATTAAGTGGCACATTAACGTGGCAAGAAAAATACATATCGAATGAACCTCAGTTTTTATGGTTTGCTGCATCTGCTCTAGTTTGTGACTGCTCTTTACTTTAACGGGCAACTGAGATTCTTGAAATCATTTGTGAAATGAACATATTACCAATGAACATATCACCAGAGAGATTCCTTAAACAAAACCCACTTAGAACGAATTCTGACATGCTCTATCTTCCACACCTGTACACCCTGAGCCTGAATAACATTTTGTATATGATTCCTTTTCCTCTATTATAGGTACCTTTTATATTTCATTTTCTGACTCTTCTCTCACTCTTCCCCAGCACTCATTTTTGCACTAGCCTATTTGCATGATCTGTGCTGCTCAAATTACCAGTTTTCAGATAAGTCCAGTATCAATATAGATACTATTCTTTCATCGGTTCTTTTTCTCCTTGCTATTGCAGGTTTACTTATGTACTCTAGAATGTACCAGAATACTACACAGCCACATACACTACTTTCCATACTGTTGTACTGTTGCAACCAAATAGATATTGTGGTTATTTAAAACAATCTTTGGGGTACTGTGTGTATTACAGTGGAAGAGTCCTAAACTGTTCAGTATACAAACAGTAAATCAGAAGCAGCTGGAACACACAGTCTCCCACATCTGTCATTCACCAACTGAAGATTCCAATGGACTTCATCACTATCAAAACATGCAGAGTGTACTTATTTTACCAGAATCTGTATTCATGAAAGTGCATGCTCATAGAATTGCTAGAATAGTTCATCTGACTCCCGGACTAGGACAGTAAGTAGGGCAGAATTGGCTGAAATAATAGCTAGCATTGAGATAATGAAGACTTCAAGCACCTGAGGACTTCTCTTGTGCATTTGTGCTTGTGCTTTCCTGCAAGAGACACCTGCACCCTCACTGCTCCCCCAGGAAAACAGTCAATTCGCCCCTCCCCCTCCCAAATACACAAAATATGACAGCTGCAGAGATTACCAATACTTTATATCTGTGAATCAATTAAAGAAGAACAAGAGAAAACAATTCTGAGATTGTGGGATCAAGTATTTCCTTCTTTTAATAAACAAGGATTTGTTTCAGCAGCGTCACCGACTCTTTTGACCATCTTAACTATGGGAGCAGATCTTCAGCATAAACTCTCCCTGGAACTCTTCCTTCGTTTTTTCCTCAGAATTTGGTCAGGAGATGCTATGTCTTAACTAATGTATATGCATAGTAGAGGACCAGGAGAGTAGGCCTGGGAATGTCTCCAGAGCTAGATGATTTAGTAGAATAGGGATATGCCTATTTTCCACTGTGATGGAAGGGACAGAGATATCTGTTCACATTCTTTGTGCTTTCTTTCCAACTAAAATATGCCCTGACAACCCAAAAGCAGGCAAAGAAAGCTTTAATGAAACAGTTGGCAATTGCAAGATGGTGGTAGCCTCAGCACTTGGCAAGTTGAGAGCAAGGAAGTGCTGCTTATAACACTGTTTGTATGCCAGTGTAGTCAGTGCCATCTGTAGCACTGTGACCTGCTGTGACCAGCACTATATCTGGGTCAGAATTTTCACCAGAAGTTGAAAAACCTCAGTCACTTCTAGTCTGGACATACCCTGCAGACAACCAGAAAAAATGCATCTGTCATTTCTGGGACAGATGCTATATCCTGACTGAATGTCTGCTGCCAAAATAACTGAGTGATGATCTAAGAGGGTGTTTGTTATAATGTTACTACCACATTTTTTTACATTCTAATAAAACCAAAATCACTCATATCACTTTCCCTCTCTGCTATCACTGTATTTAAAAGGCAGTATACTTAGGTAAGATAATTTCAGTAGTCAAAAAACATAAAACTGCTATGTTTATTTAAGATCCCAGTGCTATATGCCTGGTGCATAAGAATGTGTTCATGTACCACCAAACCCTGTGCAAACCCTATCTGAATTTCCCTGCAGTTTAAGCTAGTGGGGGGAAAGTATTCTTTGATATGCTTTATGGTGATAATATCATACATCAAAGCCTCACTAATCTGCATTCTGCTTACTTGTGCACTGTATGAGTTGGTCTAAACTCCCTTCAGCTTCTTCCACTTTTCTTTAAAGACTGAATATAGAGAATTACAAGTTGATGACATATAAAAAAAGACTTGATTTTTACAGGCTGTCTTTCAGCATGTACATATACACACTGACACAGTCCCTGATTGAAACTCCAGCAAAGGGTGAGATATAAATGATGGTGATAAAGAATGGAACTTTATGCTCACCTGTGTGTTCCCCAGTATGATCCTTTATTTCTGCAGGTGCATTCTTGGTTGTAAACTTCTTGGGGCAGGAACCATTTTTACTATCACAGTATGCATCAAATGTTTTGTGAGCACTTAACTAAAGAATAATAAAATCACAGATAATTATGGCCAAACTACAACTGTTAAAATGAATTAATGAAACATTTGTGGATTAACTACCTTGGTTTTCATTATTTATTCACTTTGACACTAATTTGCAAAATTCTTTAATTCACCATAGCTCTCCCTATCATTAATGCAAATTAACAAGGCTCTACTGTAATGCTGATATTATTATCTTCCCTTGCATAAATGCACACAGGCTCCTAATTAAAACATGGTGTATTTTTAAAATCAGATTATCAGGTATAATAGAAACAGAAAACAAAAAAGTATTCAGCTGTTTAGAAAAAAAAGTTGGGAGTGTGGAGAATGACATAGGTCAATATTTTTATGTTCAATAGAAATTAGTCAAATGAAAGAGAGAAATTTTAATGAGAAAATGCTGCTTTTCAGAAGCACTGCATTCACATGCATCCATTAAGAAATTATTAACCCACCTGTGGAGGGATTATACAATTTTATACTACATACACTCAATTAGGTTGTGGAAGTTAATGAAAAGAAAGCTAAATAGAAAATGCTTTGTAATTTTTAATAAGAAAAGTATATTTTTTCCTTACCAATATACCCCTCATAATGCTTACTTGTTGATGTAGTTACTGAACAACTTTAATTAGGAAGTGTGTTAAGACGAAATTACGCATTCACAGTGGAAGTGTAAGAAAGATTAAGATGGACAAATTACTGTGAAGTCATTCTCCTTTTTCTCCTTCCATTCTCACAATTTATAGTTTACATTTTCATTGTCTTTACTCATGTACAGTTTCACAGATGATTGTATTTTCGTATACAAATTAAAGTTGTCCAATCACATTTGGAAGATACACAATCTCCTGGTTGAAAAACGACACCAAGGTTACCCATTCCACCACTTATAATGGCTGGAATTCTGATGGATTTTCTAGTATCCAAGAGGAGAAAGCTGTAAAGCCTTCCATTTTCACAGTTGCACTTGTTGGACTACTCCTTCCATCAAGATTAACTGAAGACGTATCTGTTCTTTAAGAAATAACCACCATCAGATTTCTTCTGCTGTCATCCTAGCTCACCTTCAAGCTCAAGCTCAAGACCAAATCTCCCAGTTTTCCAGACTCACTTCTTGTTGGCTCACACGCTTGCTCAGCTACAGGACAAAGTGATCGTCAGACAGATACTCTGTGAAGAGACAAAAGTAGAGTCTGGCTCACGTTCAAGTCCCACCACGATAGGCTGTCCACGTGTAAGAAGCAGTTGACTGGTGCAACATGGCTTGTCTGTGCCCTCAGACTTGGCCAACCTCTGTTATCCATTTATCACTCTTATTTTTCCAGCTGCTGTGTGATGTGCCAGTAGCATCTTGATTTCTTTGTTCATTATTTGCACTGCTTCTGAAAAAAAACATAAACACATTCCACTTGTTGAAGCTGTCTGCTATTTCTTGCCTCTCTGATCCTTATTCTCACATTCCTCTTTCACAGCTGTATGGCAGCACAGTCAGCCCCCTAAATAGCAGAAAGAGCAGGGTGCTGTAACAAGACAAATAAGACTGCATAGCCAACACAGAATGCTTCCCAGAAGGATATAGTAAACAGTTACAAAAGAAGAAGAAAAGGCAAGGAATAGAAGTGGAAACATCTGTCACACAAATGATAAGTGCTATTTTTAGGATTAAAAATAATTCTCCAGGATAAACCTGATCCCAGAAAAATGTGTGTGGTGATGTCACATAAGGTTGATGATCATGATTCAGTCATGAGCTATAACTGAGCATTAAGCCTGCTAGGAAGACTTGTGGGAATCAAAGCCATGTAGCTAGCTGTTGAGTTGGTATTTGGCTCAGAAAGCTGATGTCACATCAGGCAAACATTAACAATACAACCTAAGATAATGTGCAGATTCAGGTCTCTGAATGTCTGTAACCAAAGGATAAACTTTTAATTGTGTATTTTACCTTTTGTGCTGGAACTGAAGAAATGGAATGACAATGGAGAATTGCAGCTCTCTCATGAAATAAGACATTTTTGGCAGGTAATGATCTGAATTGAGTTAAAGCCTGCAGAATAAAAGTTGTACAAAAACTTCCTTCTGTCTCCCGGAAAGAAGGGGAAAAAAAGGGTAATAGAAAAAATAAGATTTTTTTCTGGAGGACAAAGAAATGTCTTAGATCTTAGTTCACTGTGGAGAAAAATACAGGGATAATGTCCAATACTAAATCCTGAGTTCTTTAACACATGGTCTCGGGAAAGTCCCATGTAACAAGCTTGCATAGACAAAACAGGACACAAGCCTGGAGCTTCTACTCCAAGTTCTTGCACTCATAAACAAAATCAGTAGGCGCAGCATCTTATGTGAGTATGTACTCCATGAACATATTATAGTGATATACTGAATAGAGGTGGGCTAAAGTAGAAATCATGGGAATTAGAAGTAAGTGTGGGCTATGAGAAAAAAAATAAAAAAGCATGTGGGAGATAAGTTAATTTAGTTATATGTGAAAATAAATGAATTCCTTTGTCAGAGAGGTTCTGAAAAAGGCAGACAGTGAAAGAAAATCTGTGTGATAGGTAATACTAGTAATGAAGGAATCAGAGAAAAATCTTTTGACAGTGAAAAAAAAATGTAAGTCAATTTGTACATTCTTCAGTTTTAGGAGTACTCCAAACTTAAAACTGAATGCTATGTTATGACTTGAGTCCATCTCTCCCACTTGCAGAGTTGACTTTTTCTGAGACACTTTGGAAGAAAAGAGAAAATATCCCATCCTAGGAAATCAGATAGTCAAATCAAAATTCAACATTTACTTTTAAAAAGTAAAAAAATATGGGATTGTAGACAATTTCTCATTATATGAACAGTTTTCAGAAATTATTGATTTCTTTTACCAAGGAAATATATCTTATATTTAGATATTTTCATTTGCAATTGAATTTATGTTTCATTGTCTTTTCACTTCTGTTATCCTTCATGCAGTACAACATAAGTTTCATTAAAAAATAAATCATTGTAAGAGTGGCAGGAATATCTAACCTAAAGCTCATAAATAAAGGCACAGATGTAAAAGGGTATTACTTTTTGTTGCTACTTGTGTGTGTGTTCTGCAGGGCTTCTCAGCTGACATCAGTGAGCAGCCTGGTATTGGAATAAGTGAAGTGGTGCTAATTAACACCCACAGAGAAACAGGTTCACAATGTGTTAAATGTACTACATGAGGAATGAACGTGGTATTAGATTTGAATTCCAAATGCGTGCTGCATCAATTTTTTCATTCTTATCTGACAGTTGGAATCTTGGATATATTCTGTGTAAAAAAGAGTAATGTTACATTTATTTTGAGCGGTTGACAGACACGGCTAGAAGTTTGATAATGATTAATACCTCAATAATAGGGCTTCTGTAAGTTAGTCCCAAAAGATTTCCAACCTAAAAAGCGAGCCAATATACTGCTAATATTTTAGTGACTTTTATTAGATAACAAATTCAATTTTTAGCTTTGTTTTATTAAAGAGCTTTTTTAGTGTATTAAAATCAAAAGAACTATGGAGTTTTCTCACAGAGAAGTAAGTGTGAGGAAGTGGCTTGGCTGCAAGTTATTATGAATTCATTTCTGCACAGAAAAATATCTGAAGTACCTACCTGATTCATCATCAATTCCATCTCCTTACTGAGACCTTGAGATTATTTTCCTTGAGATAAATATTCAGAGCTATGTATTTTGTCCTTATTCCTTCCTTTCCTAGAACCCCTGTGATTACTGACATGTTGCCACACACTTAGTAGTGAAAAGCAAAAGATTAAGTTTAACTGCCCAGAAGATCAAAGGCAAAGTGTGGTTAAAAAAAAAAAAAAAAAAAAGTCAAAAAGTTATCCTTCCTGTGCTACTTTTCATGCCTGAAACAGGAAAATTCAGGTCCCTTTTTTTGCCCTCACTGGATTTAAGTAATCATACATACAGAAATTCAAAGTTTGTAGGAAGTATTTGACTATGGATGCTTCCTTTCTACATCAGCAGTCAAATAAAGAGCAGCCTTCCTTATTCAACAGTATAATTCCAGGAATTATCCTGATCCAGAGAATAATGTTCCAGGAATAATTAATTATTGGAAACATCATTCACTGCTTGTTCACAGCAGTTTTATGGATAAGCAGGTGGGCTGAGCAGACAAGCAATTTTGCTGTGGAGTTCAAGTCTTAACCCGGCATAGTGCCAAAGACTGCCTGCAAACAGCTCAGCCATGAAGATCTATGTAGTTATTCACACTCAGAGGCAGTAGCAAGGAGCCTATCAGTCCATTTTTTCCCTGTATCTTTACTCTGCATCTCGTGTATGGGCTCAAAACTACATAAAACCAAGAGACTGCGGCTGAAATATGAAACCTACTGAACTGGGCACTGTGTGTGCGTGCTATTAGAAAGAGTTTTCCTTCAGGAAATCTTTAGTCTGATTAGAAAAAAAAATCAAGATGAGAGAGAAATATTTCTTAGGACTTGTGAGAAACTAAATAAAAATACTTTTAGGGGAAAGGAAAAATGTTGAAGGCAAGTAATCTCATGTCAACAGGGAGCAGTGGATTTAAGCAGCACTTTAAACTTGGTGGAGCAGCAGACAGCAAGCACCCAAAGGGATGAAGAGTGGGAGGAATTGGTCACAAGGACAGGCTAAGGTGCCTTTTGATGTAACAGCTTTTATGCATGGGAGCGGGATAAGTAGCACCATCAAATTGTAGAGGGAGAATAGTTAGGCTAAATGAGAGATTGAGTTATGAGTTATCAAATATTAAATGATAGATTTCAAAGTATCAAGAATACATTTGATAATAAATTGAGAAGTGTTAAAAACTACAAATTGCAAATTATAGTATGGAATACTGGGAAAAATGGCAAATGGGAGTTGACTAGCTGTATTTATATCAAATTTCTAGAGCCAGAAAAATCAGAAATCTACTCTTTTTTTCTTACTCTACCACTTTACAAGTCATACTGTAGCATGCTGGTTTTCCTTAAAAACTATTTTCATTCAGAAACTGTTATAAATGTTTTTGTTAAAAAACAGATTAATCTTCTTAATAATTGTGGACCTACCTGTTAATCTTTTTATTTTGAGAGGATTTATGATGTTCTCTGCATTTATCTGAGCAATAATTTTGTTTGAATTCTACCTCCAAAGCATGTTTGTGGCTGCTGTTCATCATCGGCTAGGAACTGAGCTTGTGTATATCAACTCCAAAGTGAATTGTGCTTACGTTATCTATCTTAAACCAACATAACTTATCAGTTATGACAAAGTGGTAATTTTAAACTTTAAAAGTATAAAAATGTAGCTTACTCACATTTTGATTGCAGTTTGAAATATACCAACTCTTTTTACTCCACACTTCACTTAAGCCTTGTATTTGAGCAGATAAATCAGTGCTAGTATACATTCCCCCAGTAGTGCTTTTAGCAGGGACTCTCTTTGAAATGTTGACATTCCAATAAATTGCTCAAACATAATCTTGTAAGGTTAAACACAGCTTTGAAATCCTTCTCATGTTAGGTGAAGTTGTGATAAGCTTTCAGCATAATTGTGAAAAGGCCAAAGTCATCAAACTGAAAATGTGTTATAACAGCCAATTTCAGTGCTATAGTCATGGTAATCGTTGTGATGATCCAGATATTCAACACTGTATCAATTTCTGCATGCATTTTTTTAAAGTCTTGTAAACCATCCCAGTCTCGAAGTTTCAGAAATGTTGTTAGTTGCAAAATAAGAAACCTGCAACAGACTTTAACAGCTTTCTGATAAAGCTTTCTGATCACCTGTGTACTCACTATGAGTGAGAGCATCTTCCTCTTCCTATAAAATGTTTTTTTTTAAATGCTAAGTACAATCCAGTGAGTACAAGCTAAATATTTAATGCATATGTACTACCTGAGAAAATCTTTGCTTTATTTTTATTCCTGTTAATAGCAGCAAGGATAGATCTTACTTGAACTTACAGTGTGACTATAACAGGACATGTGTATTTATAGCAGCTCCCCCATTGTTTTCTCAACACCCTGCTCAGCCTACACACACTACCTACGTCTTCTAACAATGTCAGCTGCTCAAAACTCTTCCATGCCTTTCAAGACTAACTTCCAGTAAAGCAACTCATCCATTTATCATGAAGGCAGTCCACACAGCCACTAGCAGTAACACTGAGCTCTTCTTCATTGCTCCATTAATTATTTGTCAGACTGATATTCAGTTCTCAGATAACCCACACACTTTCACGCTTTCTTCCTTCTCTCCCAACAAATAGCAAACTCCTGATATTTGCTACTGAATATTTTTCAGAACTGTAGTGCTTCAAATGAAGATAGGCTGCAGTGGATTTAATGTAAATCTGGAAAGCGGGAGGTCCTCATATCTAATTTTGATTTTAATTTATATTTTCTTTATGTTCATCTGTGATTTTCTCAGTTTAGCACGACTTATTGGTAATTAGATGTGGCCTTGAAAATGTGATAATATTGTAAAATTGAGTTGTCCTTAAAAGCAAAGCAGAACAGAACTGAAGGCATCTCCTGCAGTGAGACTGCTGCTCACTGGGTCACAGGGGCACTGCTTGAATCATTCAAATGGCTCTAAAAATGGAAAGTACCACCAACAGTACATTGCTATTAGACTAAAAACACACCTAATAAATGGTAAAACAAATAACCATTTGTTAATTTATTAGGATTAGGGGAGCATTTAGTTTTCACTCATGAGAGTGCTAATAATCATATTGACTCAGAAAATTATAGTTAAATGGAAGATACATTTAGAAATAGTGTATGTAATTTCCACATTGCGTATTTCAAATCCATAGAGAAGAACTACTAAATGAGGCAGTGAATGCCAACAATGGGATACTGTACAAGACAGCTCAGAGATTACCTCAAATGTACTTCATATACTCAGTTACTCACTTGCAAGATTAAAGAAAATGTATGAGAGGGTAAGCATACCTAACAAAGAACAATTAATTACATGGGTGGAAGAGAAAACTCCACAGTATCAAGAATAGCCAAAACACCACAGGAAAGCAAAAAAATGCTATATATGATACCTTTACTCTTAGGAATAGCTTTACTGTTATCAATTTCACAGAAAATTACCAAGTGAAAAAAATATGCTATGCAGGGTGGCAAACTAGTTCACTGCTCGTATTCAGCAGCCTGTAATATATGAATCAAAAGTCACTGAGTTGCTTTGTTATGAAGAAATAACAAATTTCATGATCAAATGATTGGGCATGTAATTAAAACACAGACTGCCATACTTTGCATTAATGTAAAGGAATTCTTTCAAAAAATATAATTATAAAGAACAACAAAATGTGCCTTTATGAACCTTTATATTTTAACATATATTTTAACATGAATATTTTACAAAATAGCAGAAATCAGGAAAGATAGTAAAAGGTACGAGTTTTGGCTTTCGCCCTTTATCTTCTGTGAAGTTGACCTCTATTTGTCATCATTTTTGTTCAAACAGAGGATATAAAAATATAATAGTAATTTTAGAAACTCTGCATATCAAGAGATATCAGATACTTTGATATCAGAAATCAGAAAGAGATATCAGAAACTTTGCATATCAGCTTCTCTAAAGCTTCATGTTTTACTCTCTAAACAACGAAATTCAACAGTGGGTCCTTGTCTTCAGATCCAGTACAGGCTACTTGTATCCATCACTGTTTAAAACGATAAATATGTATGCATGTCCAGAGCTCCTCTGGATTTTCATTGTATTTATGTGTCAAGATCTTGGTCAAGATCTCCAGTTAGGAATTTATTACCAGTCCTTTCTCTCTAATCAATGTGGCTTCAACATATGGAAAAGAATCAACAATACTCTTATTAAAATGAACAAGAAATTAAATCCAGTCCTCAAGACCTATCTAGCTAACAAAAGCTCTTCTCTTCCCACTGAAACTTATAATGTACCTGATATATTTTTCCTTAACACAATAAAAGAGCAAGATTTATTCTGTAATTGTGTGCATTAATCATTATAAGCTGTCTCTGTCAGTAGCAACACATAAAACAACTCCCCTTGAATATCATCATGATTTCCACTAAAGCATTCAAAGCTCGAATATACAAATACTGAAACTGCAGATCTCCTTAAATACTTTAATTAATAGCAAATAAGAAATAATTTTTAATTTTTCTAAGCAAAATACATGGAAACAGTCTTTAAAACATGGCGAAGTTCTAAACAGGGAAGATAATGAAACAATGCAGTCAACAAGGATGAAGGAACTGGTTAGCCATGGTGTACAACAAACTGCTGTTTTGTTGTTTTTTTCCAGTGACAGATGGCTGTTTTACAGATTACCACCTCTGCCAAATTCCAGTATTAAATTACCATGCATAGTATCCTTGTAAAGGAGATAAGAGTCTGAAGGATTGCTTTTTAGCTCTAATTTCACACTAGTATAATTCCGTATGGAAGTACAAGATGAGTAGAGCAACTGTGAGTAAAAGACTGTAACTAGTTTAAAGAGGAGAAGAAAAGCATTATGTCTGAATGCAGCAAAGAGATAGAGGAAATTTAAAACCAAATACGGACATTAGGGAAAAAAAATAAATCAGGGAAAGAGTAAAAGAAAAATGTCGTGCTAGTCTGACACTTGTAGTCTATTTTTAAGTGTTTCAGACAATGTCCCTTTTTACGTTTTCTGCAAGAAGGAAAAGTGACACAGGTTGGCAAATCAGTAGAGTGAAAATTAATAAGCTTTTGCTATGTTGATCAACAACAACTCTCCCCATACCTGATTTACCTTTTAGAGTTTTAGTTTAGCAACCAGTAATGTCAATTCAGAATATCAGTCTTGTAATACTTAGTTCAACTGTGATATATATAAATGCAAAAAATGATTATTCTTCTTTCTTTCAAGTGTTTCTGCATTGCCATTTCCTTTCCTGCCACATCCCATATAAACATTGTATTTTTTTATTATACCTCCACCTTCGAACTGGAAGAGAAGGAGGTTATCAGGAGTAGTCAGCATGGGTTCACCAGCGGGAGGTCGTGCTTGACCAACCTGGTAGCCTTCTATGATGTTGTCTCTGGCTGGGTGGATGGGGGGAGAGCAGTGGATGTAGTCTACCTTGATTTCAGCAAGGGATTTGATACTGTCCCCCACGACATCCTTATAACAAAGCTGAGGAAGTGTGGGATAGATGAGTGGACAGTGAGGTGGGTTGAGAACTGGCTGACTGGCAGAGCGCAGAGGGTCGTCGTTGGCAGTGCAGAGTCTGGTTGGAGGCCTGTAACCAGCAGTGTTCCTCAGGGGTCGGTGCTGAGTCCAGTCTCTTAAACCGGATGAGGTTTAACAAAAGCAAGTGTAGAGTCTTGCATCTGGGGAGGAATAATTGCATGCACCAGTACAGGTTGGGGGATGACCTGCTGGAGGGGAGCTCTGCAGAGAGGGACCTGGGTGTCCTGGTGGATGACAGGTTGGCCATGAGCCAGCAGTGTGCCCTTGTGGCCAAGAGGGCCAATGGCATCCTGGGATGCATTAAAAAGAGCGTGGCCAGCAGGTCGAGGGAGGTGATCCTCCCCCTCTACTTTGCCCTGGTGAGGCCTCATCTGGAGTACTGCGTCCAGTTCTGGGCTCCCCAGTACAAAAAAGACAGGGATCTCTTGGAAAGAGTCCAGCGGGGGGCCACAAAGATGATGAAGGGCCTGGAGCATCTCTCCTACAAAGAAAGGCTGAGTGAACTGGGTCTGTTCAGCCTTGAGAAAAGAAGACTGAGAGGGGACCTGATCCAGGTCTATAAATATCTAAGGTGTGGGGGGCAGAATGGCGAGGACGGACTCTTTGCAGTGGTGAGTGGAGACAGGACAAGGGGAAACGGCCGGAAACTGCAGCATAGGAAGTTCCGCACAAATGTGTGCAAGAATTTCTTTACAGTGAGGTGACGGAGCACTGGAACAGGCTGCCCAGGGAGGTGGTGGAGTCTCCTTCTCTGGAGATGTTCAAGACCTGCCTGGATGCCTACCTGTGCTACCTGATGTAGGGAACCTGCTTTGGCAGGGGGTTGGACACGATGATCTCTGGAGGTCCCTTCCAACTTCAATTCCTGAAGCTAACTAGGCAGTGTTCAATGATCAAGAAAAGTAAATCAATGGAAAACATTCGTTTTTTAAAAATCTCTTCTCTTTTAATCACTTCTACGTAAGAGAATTAGTTGTTCTCAGAGAACATTTCCTTCAAACAAACTTACAAATGTCCTTCTTTATTCTTAATCATAAAGAAATTAATAGAAACGAGAACAGAGTCAAACTCCTTGCTTAAAGATCTAGTAAAGATCATAAGAAGTGGAGAAATCCTACGCTCTGTTTTATACCTATTTTATGACACTGTTTGTATACGTATAAAAATTATGAGGCTGGATCATTTTTAAATTCAGGTGTGTTTGTTTTGTTGTTGTTGTTTTTCCCAAGAAAACAAAGGGAGTGCGATACCTAACTGCTTGCATATACAATTTTTGATACAGAATTGCCCTAGAAAAATATTCATCACATATTTTCTTCTTTATTAAAGATATTAGCATAGTATTCTATGAGTTCATATCCAGATTGCATGCCCTATTTTGCTCCAATAAATGGAGGAAGAGACGCAATTAAGGTTCTACTAGATACTCTATCTATATACTGATCAAAATAGAATAATTACTGGCACAAAATTCAGTACAGAAATAAAATACTCTAATGAATAGATACAAAAGTGTACATAGTAATATTTTAAGGATTATTTACTATCATAAATATATCATAGAATATACTTGGTGATCTTCATAGGGTTTTTTGTTGTTGTTTTTTCTTTCTTTTTTTTTTTTTTTTTTTTTTTTTTTCTGTTTCAGATCCGTCAGTAAAATCTTTCTTTCAGTTTATGCTTAGAAACAAAGATGTAAATGTATTTGACACTGTGCTCTTCTGTTGGTTTGTTTGTTTGTTTTCCAAATGACATAAACCTGATGTCAAGAAGAATAAATTATCAAAATCAGCAAACCTTTGTTACCCGTTCTTTTGGAAACTGATGGACCACCAATAGCTGTCAAAAGACAAGGGAAATACAGATAGTATTAGGAGAACCAGTAGAAAAACAGAAATAATTCATGCTGATAGTTGTTTGAAAATATTGTACATGTGCTCTAAAATGTAATTTAGTTTAATCAGATTTTGCCATTAAGAAAAAATTAAAGAGAATAAGTCACCTGATACAAAATTGTCCAAGTGATACAATTTTATAGTTGCCAATATGTCTTCATTAACTAAAGAGCCTTGGCACAGTGCTAGAACTAGAACAGCTAACTTGTAAAGAAATAAACAATCTTCCCAAGGAAGATTATTTCTAACCCATTAAAAGTGCACATAGTTTTATCTTCAAAGTACAGGGAAACTAGAAAATAACTGAGACTATATATATATATATATATATATATATATATATATATATATATATATATATATCCCTGTATATTTCCATGTAGGAAGAACAAAATAGATTAGGTCTCCTTACTGCAAAAGAGTAAATTAATACAGGACATCACTGTTGCACGTGTGGATGAAGATGAATGGGGAATGATTATTCACTATAAAACAAAATGTCTGTAACCAGTGAAATTATTTGACAACAGGGTCAACTCGGACAAAAGAATATATCAAAATATTATGTTAAATTGAAAAATGGATTATTTTAGCATATGAGGAAAAGTCCATCACCATCTACTAAAAATGAGTTTTGTGCTTAACCTACACCTCAGAAATTCTTAATGCTTATGACTGTATGAAACTACTAGGATATGAAAGAAAAATTGCTTTATGATATTTTTCATTTTCCCCTGATCTTTCTCTAAGACTTTTCTGGTTTCTACTGCTGGAGAGAAGCTATTGAGCTAGACCAGCCTGTAATCTGATCCTGCATATCTCTTCCTACATTCTAGTACTGGAAAAGAGCATTGGTTTTCTGAAGAGAGAAAGACGGAAGCCCTACTGGTATCTAACATGAAATCTTTATAGGAAATAAGGAGAGATTAAATTATTCCTGATAACTGATTTTCTTTGTATTTACAGCACTGCACTGCCATTATTTATGTGGCCATTCTGGTTTTCAACTTCGGAAATTCAAACTTATTTACTTACTTACACTATCATTCCTTTTGGAGAATACCTTATGTTGTTCATAGTTCAGATCTGTTGGAGTTAATTATATTCCCATTTTGTTCCCCAAGATATACCAATCAGTGTAGGAAATTTTGTGCTGAAAAGCAAAATTTTGTCTCTGAATTCTAAGCAGCTAGTCAATTTACATGGGGTGGAAAAGTTTCCACTTAAGTTTTCTATTTGAATCCCCAGTGTAGAATCTTGATTCTTTCTACACGTCACATGAAATTCCACATGCTGAACAAGTAAAAAGTGTTCAGGAGAACATGATATGTATCCAACAGAGGAACTAAAACTTTCAGTTCAAACATAATTTGGTCTTGTCAGTTGATTCAGACCCAGTGAGCAGCTACTGCAGTCCCCTGTGCCTTATTCTGGATTCTGAGGTTTGGTGAGAAACTATGGGGCCACAGAAAGACAGGAGCCTTTGAGTATGCTTCATTTGGATTTGGGGTTTGTTGGTATTGTTTCAGTTTGATTTAGTTTGGTTTATTGATTGTTTGTTTTCTTTTTAAGAAATGAACTATGTCTATAAGATCAGAAAAGCAGCAATTTTTAAAATCAAATGGCTTTCATCAAGCCCTTCTCCTTAGATAAAAAGGAGTAGGAAGACAGGGGAGTGAGAAAGTATTAAGTTGGCTTTTATTTTACTTCAATTTTTAGTAACATAATACTGAGAAAAATAATCGGAGAATATTCTTTTCCTCACAGAAAAAAAAATGAACATTTATGTCTGAATAATCTCAGAAATTGTAGGGACTCCCTGTTGATGTTTTTAATAGAGAAGGGAACTGAAATCACTCTTCATAAATAAAAAACCTATAACACAATATGCATTCACTTTTTAGAAAATAAAAAAATAAAGTAATTTTCAGAACCTTCCGTTTTTAAGAGTTTGTCCTCTTGTAATACATTCTAAAGCACAAATGGCACCAAATTTCATAATGGGTAGGTACTATGCTAGCAAATAACCCACTAAGTCTTTCAGCTATTTCTGAACCTTATTCTGATTTCTTTGAAACTCAAAGCTGATCTTCAGTGAGCTTCAGATGGAGGAGGCTCTTCTGATTCAAGTTCCTAAATTTGGAATATTTCATTGTGCCAGTGAAGAGCCAAGAAATAGAGACTGCTTGTCCAAAGGTAAGGTAGTGGCCAGAGGATGCTCAGAGTATAGAGAATGGTTCTGTCTGGCCACTGTTCACCTGCCAGGTGCAGTTAAAAGAGTTGCACATGTAATCATAAACATAATTTTTTCAATGTTTTCATTTCAACTTGTCAACCTTGTATTTTTGTTTGTTTGTTTGTTTTGCATTTGTCCCTCAGCTTCCTTCAGATAAATAATTCTAAATGTTATTGCTAGGATTGTTCTTGAGTATATTGTGCTGGGGAAATACATAACTATGTTCTTCTGTTCAGGTTCATTCAGATGCTGTTCCTATACTAACAGTTTATTGCCAGCAGGCATTTTCCTTCATCTTATACCAGGGTTGCACATTAGATGAAACTTTATTCTTAACATTTGTTTTACTATTGGATTGTTGTTTGTATTCATGTCAAAGGGACACCTGAGAATAGTAAGCTTTACCAGCAAATAGCTATTGTCTTCATTTCATTTTTGTACTTGAATACAAAACAGTTATAAAAAATAGAGTGTGGACAAGAAGGCACAATATACAGTGCATGTAAAGCAAGACTGGACAGAGTGTTAGAAAGTGTTAGAAAACACAACATAGTGTACCCTGGGGAATGTTTCTGTGCTGGAAGAGGAGCAGCCAAGAAAATGATCTGATCGAGCACTAGCATCTATTGCTCAGAAAGGCTTATTGCTCTTTAAAACTTACTGAGTGGCTGAGGAGCTGTGGAGGGCTACTCAGGGCAGCGCTTACACAGTATTGCTGCTGAGCCAGTTCTCGGTGATGCTTTTTACCTGCAGTGAGCACAGATAAGGAATACTGGAGTTCATCCTTGACGAAATGGCCTGCACAGCAACAATCATTAACGTAATAGCAGTATATATTAACGTCTATACATATGTTGGAATGGGACACCCAAAATGGTCTGGGCAGCATTTGCCCCGGATTTATCCAAATAAAGAATGAGGTGATGACAATCACATGGGTGAAGCAGGTACCAGGGGATTAGCATGAGAATTTGAAACAAGGGAGGAGACAGCTGAAAAGCAATATAGGAGGAACATGAAGATCTGTCAGGAGAAAGAGACCTCAGGGTGCAAACAGAACTGGTGACATGAGTTTCAGCAGTGCCTGGGCCCCACATCACCAGAGCCTACAGTGCCAGAGCATCACAGCACGAGGCCATGCAATGCCAAGACCCCACAGCACTGTGTGTTGCATGAGCACTTGAAGTGTTCAAGGTTAGTTGCGTTCCAAAAATTTGTACATGTTAACATTTTGTGCATACTATATGCTGTGTCTTTTGTACTACTGATAATGATCCTGAATCTGTAGTTTGCTGATTGCTGGTTAATTGTGTGCTGTTAATAAGTCAATAAGCCACTTTTATCTTGATTTGTTTTAAACTACAGTAAAGAGTAACTTTTCCGTGCAGCTAGGGCCATAAATGGAAGCCTGTGATATTTCCCTGAAACTCTAGGCCTGTGTTGACTGTTAGATTAGATAAGGCCCATTCAGCACTCCTAATGTTTGCCAGGTTTGACTCTGTCCAGTCACTTAGAAATTACTGCAGGAAGCTGGAGGTTTACTTCAGCAGAATCTGACAAATGCACTATGTTCTTCTATAGCTAATATTAAAATTAAGTGCTTTCACAATGCAAAATCTGTCAGCAGCTTGCTGTCTGTTTCTATTCTCAGACTTTTTTACTTGGCCCAATTAAGAAGACAGCTTGGCCTCAATAAATACCATGTTCTGAAGTATTACCCTTCCAATATGCTTGTTATATTACATTTTGTGTACATAATGCTTCCATTTTGCAGACATTTTCAAATAATATTGGTTAATGAGTTAAATAATCTCCTTCCTTGAAATTATCAGCTTTGCAGCATTTTATCATAGTTTTGTTCTTATTGCAATTTAACCTTGCAGCTGTTAACTAATGTATCTAATGATAATATAATGTTAATATCCAGTTCGAAAGTTCCAGGGAAAAAAAAACACTACCATTCTTATTATGCTGGCCACCACCCACTGCCTCACTTTGCTTATATAAACTGTTTGTCTCCATAAGCATTCAGCAAGTACCAGTGAATCTCAATGGGTGTTATTTTTTCAGCATGGAGGATCTCAGTTCTACACCCGTGCTTCATCTTCACTTCTGTGTCAGATGCCAAATGTTGCACAGAAACAACCCATAATGGAATACTGACAGGAAAGTTTAATCTCTGCTGCCATACCACCAACATAATAAAATAGGAGGCATTACTTTTGGAGCATCCCTCATACTTCTCCCCCCTCATCTGTCAGGCTGGCTACTTTATGAAGGCAATGCATTCAATGCCTTTTCTCCTATTCTTCCGATGCTGTGTGTATTCTCTAATCCTTCTAGTACAACTTTTCCATAACAGACATTGCACCTCAGGATTCATTGGAATACTGAGGGAAACAGTAGAATTAAGCAGTGTAATCTATAATGACTCTATCCAAAACCTGTCTGAAATACATAATATCTCCTTCATTTTCTGCTATCCATCTGTCCTAATCACTAGACCTCACTTTCACAGACTCTTTCTGGTCCTATTCGTGCTTTGATTTCTCTTTCAATGTGGACAGACTTCAAAAAAGAGGTGAGTAACAAAGTAGTCTAATCTTGATGTAGGGTAGTGAGAGAATTATATTAACTTTGAGGCCAGCATTATGGGGTTTAATCACTCCAGGCAGAGGTAGAACTTAAATTTGAGGCCTTTTGTCCTGGTTTGTTATAATTGCTAAGTTACTTTAAAAAAGTGAACTGGCAGCTCTTTGGTCTACCTTTAGAAGGAAGGCAGCAGTTGCAATCTGATCTGAGAAAACCAACAGAAAGGAACCTTCAGGTAATAAAGGTGGATGAACTCACGTATTTTGAAGTCCTGCAGTGACTGACACTGAGCTGTTCAGCACCATTAAGAATGGCACAGTTCTGTGCAAAAATGAAGGCAGATTGTTGGAAAACTATGAAACTAATGAAAAAAATACAGATTTTACACATTAGATAGAGTTGTCTTTAAAAGATAGTTGTGTTAAACATTTGGGAATAGAGTACTGGGTTATTTCTGTTGAAGAGCTTCTTTAGCACCTAAAACCTTTAACTGTGTCCAGCCTCGACAGTAATATAAAAAGCAAAAATACAAATAATCTGAAGGTGTCTCTCGCTGGGTTCTCATTTATTTCTTTCACTAAATGAAAAGGGCAGGTAGTTATTTTCTGGGAACATCCTGCCACTGAGCCCAGTCTTGGCAGTCCACTGCACTTCTAGAAATGGAGAGTGAGCATGCACTGTCCATTTACACTTGAAATTGACATTTACTCTTGAAATTGACAGAAGTGTAGTAGATGTAAGGAGCAACAGAATCAGGATTTGATACAAGCTTATGTTATTTCTCCTGAAATATTTTTATTTGCAAATCATTTTAAGATTTGAAAAGATCGATTATTATTTAATGCATGAAGTTCATAATCATCTATATCTACCTTGCTTCAGCAGTTGCATTAATCAGAGAATAACTGTTGTGCAGCAGCTCAAATGACTTAGTTAATTGCATAAGCGGGAGTTCACTTATTATTTTCTCTCCTAAATGTTGGATAACAGTTACTGCTTAGTATACAAGCAGAGCTATAATGCCAGTAATACAATCTTAGCCACTTTAAGCATCAGTTTTTCCATAATTTTTCATGCAGAGTGGAAAGCACTAGTATATAAGTAGAATGATTGTGTCAATTTTCTAAATCACAGCTAACTCTAAAGCTCTGGAAAATGAAGAAAAAAGAACACAGTTGGCCAATCATCATTGTTACATTAGATATTATAAAAAGTACATTGTTAATTACATGTTCTCAAATTACCAAAACACACTTTCTTTGTTCTTAGTG
The DNA here is from genome assembly GCF_951394365.1 of Tetrao urogallus. Taxonomy (NCBI): domain Eukaryota; kingdom Metazoa; phylum Chordata; class Aves; order Galliformes; family Phasianidae; genus Tetrao; species Tetrao urogallus. Next base: position 177,726,191 of record NC_136813.1, read on the forward strand.
TATTGGTAGTATGAAGTTTGAGCATCCTAACTGCACAAACATTTTAAATATTTAAGCTATTCCTATGGCTCCCCACTGCAATGCACTTGGCACATTGATTATATCCTCACAGCCAAAATAGCAAGAACCGAACCTAGGAAGGCAGAACTCAAAATGTGGACCTCTTGCAAGGTAGTGGTAATACCATTCGGAATGTGAAGGAAGGCATAATCAGCTTTTAGCACATATTCATTAAAATATGCAGGTTTACCAGTGCTTAAAACAGAAACAGCTGATAACTAGGGTTCAGTGTCATTCTATGCCATCAAAACAAGAGTGCTTACTGGCTAAACCTTTCCCTTAAACTGCAGTTTTATCATGATACTACTATGCTTTTGATGCCAAATACAGAAAAAGATACAAGACTTTGTAGAATTTTTCAAATACTTTAAACTTATTCTAAGTAGAAAAGCTTTGCAAGTGCTAGTTTAATCTCACTTGTTTTGCGTGCAGTACTAGGATAATTTGGAAAATTCTGTCTCCTGACTCTTCCAGATTTCAAAGAATATTTTTCACAGCAGTGGCTAGAATTGTGCTGACTCAAGAGCTAACTGTGAAAATACTGGGTTTTAAATGGTTCTCCTATCAAATATTTAGCAGAATCATAGTACATTCTCCCCTGCAGTTAGACTGCACTGACTAAACTCATTCAAATAATTCTTTCAGACACTGCAGACTAACTGTACTTGTTGTTTGCTTCCACTCACATTTCCAATCAGCCAGTGATATTACAATAGAATGAGAAATTAATAAGATTTTCTTTTCATACTACCCATTTCTGGAACTAGAATTAAACAAGTTCCCAAGTTTAATAGATGCTCTGCTGCATACAAACTAGGCATGTGTGTTCTTAAATTATCAGTAAGGATCAAGTCATTTCTGGAAAGTTTGCCTGTTTAACTCTTCAGTACCTTTCTGGATCTGAGACATTTAAGGCATCCAATAATGGTTACGATCTTTCTGTGGTCAAACATAGGTTAAATTGTCATGGTTTTATGATTTTTGGTTACCATTATTCCACATCATAACATCATGTAGTGCACTGGGAGTTAAAGTGTTAATGCTCCAGTTCCAGGTACCTGCCCAGAAGAGAAGATATACCCCAGGAAGCTTTGCGGTCAGAGAGGAGATGGAACTCCTGGCAAGGTCACCTAATGTGCTCTTCTTCATCAGGCTCTCCTCCTTGCTGCTCAGCTGGACTGCACATCTCACCTCAGATTTACAGTGAGGCCTTTCCACCTTTTGGACACTCTCATTATATTTGATTTATTAGCTTCAATTCTAATTATATTGTATTACAGTGTGTTATCTTGCATTCTGATACTATATTTAGTAAATCAGTTCGTTTCTCCTCAGATCATTGCTGCTGTTTTTAATTAGGTTCCCCTGTTCCCTTTTCCAGAGGTGCAGATTTTGTGAAATCCGTCCACCCCAGAACTGGGCTGAACCAGCCCGTAAACTATTGACATCATTGATGTATGAGGTAGCCCTGTATCTTAATCGATTGGTTACATGTTCAATTAAAGAAATGAAATTGGCTCTGTTGGGTACAACTCACCTAATTCTGAAGTTGGAGTCTTAAACAGATTCAATGAACTGTGGTCAGAGTTGCCTTTTTTTCAGCCATGACAGTAGAGTTGCTGGGGAAAATGAACTTTGATGAAATCATCTGCAGCTATGTCCTGAACTTAAGATGAAACGCATCCTATGTTTCTTTCTCTTCAAGCTCCAGAACAGAGAGCCCCATGCTGTGGATTGACACCACAGTGGGCAACATTTTTTATTTTTTTAAGAGACAAGCACCAACAATGCTTTGAGTATTAGCATGGTTTCCCTTGGCTAAAATATATAGCTATAGCTCCCTCAGATGGTAGCTACAGACACTAATCCATAGGCTTTGGATTACATATCTTTTCTTCTCTTGTTGAAACAGCATCGTAGGTAGACAGGAGTGCAAGAACTGTACAGGTAAATGGAAGTATGATTTCGAATATCAACTGAGCACTCAATCGGAAAGAGCAAGAAACATGAACTTATGTTACTGAATAGGTATTAGCAGGGAGAAATCTTAGGCTGTGTTCTCTCCAACCTTGATTGTTGATATTTTAATATTATTTTCTAAATAAAAAATATATAAACAGCTCATGAAGCAACATATAGGCAACACCTATACCCTGTATATATCTCAGAACATTCAGCTCACTTCCATATAGCTTTTAGCTCAGATAAATGAGTTTCTCTCTTCATAGCAGTGATTTCCACAATAATTATACTAAGATTTTATAGTAATCATACTGCAGCAGCACAAACTTCTGAAAACACCCTTGTGATTTTTTCAGTGTTCAGCCAGATTTTTTCAAGGCAACGAGTATTTATTGTCTCTTCAAAATATATTCAGATTCATTTAACATAGCCAATTATGAGCTGCCTGAGGTGTTTACATAAATGCTTCATCGACCCTTCTGAAGTCAGTCCCATTAAACACAAATGAGTCCAAGCTGGACTTGTTATTTTGCTAGTTTTCTAAAAAAAAAAAAAAAAAAAAAAAAAAAAAAGCTATTATAGCTATCATACATTGAGAAATGTCTTTTCCTTATTCCAAGACTGCTCCTATTTTTTTCTTTTATATTTCCTACTGTTGTTATTGGTGGTTGTTTTCCAAGATAGAAAAAAAAAAAAAAAAGCAAACAAATCATAGAGGCCAGCCAGAACTTACTGATATCTCTGACTTATTTTGCATTTTCTATTCCAGAAGTGAACAAAAACACTGTTATTAAAAAAAAAAAAAAGACAAAGCAAGAGTTGAAGTATCCACTAGAATACAATACAGATAAAGAGTGCCAGCAACAAGAAATCCTCTGAGAGTCTGAGAAGCATCTTGAAACAAAGAAAACAATATTCCACCTCAAGTTCCTATTAAAAATGTCTGTTGCAATTTGGGTATTAGTCAACTACATCCAGGAATCTCATGTGATTTCTACCACTTAGCAGCATGAAAAGTAGAAAATATGATTCCAGCACATTACAGTAATTGAGCATATGTTTAAATCTACCTCTAGATAACAACAGACAAAAAATAAAATTAAATCTCTGCTTAAGAGCTTTTATGAATCAAAGAATAAACACTCTAAGAAAAACCTTGCTCTTAAGGAGTGTTTTTAAAAAGGAAAATCTTTACTGTCCTACAAAAGGAGAAATAGTTTAATGCTCCTATTATATCTGCTTTAATTTAGTCAAAGCCCTAAGGATTTCACCCAATTAATTTACAATGTTAACGATAGACAACTGGCATCAAATATTTGGAGTTTTTCTAGTGGATTCTTGTGAAACAGACAATAAAAGCCATTTGGAAAATGAAAAGCTAAGGCCTCTGACAGGGAAAATGTTGAAAAACAAAGGGTAATAAAAAACTACTGTTTGTTCATTATTGCTCTTTTATTATTATTTGTAGTTTAAATGTGTTATTTTCAGAAGAAAACTAAATATTTAATTCCCATTGTATATATACTGGATTTTTATTTCTTTATTTATTTTTAAATCTTCCTTATTTTTTGTCAAACCAAACTCCTTAAAGTGTAAATCTTTTTGAAAAAGTCTAATTCTGCTGTGCAGAAATTTCCAGTAGCTGGAAATTTCAGAGCACTTCATGTTGCAGCACTATCTGAGAAACAAAAATGTATCACATCCTCTATATTTTTTGTTCTCAACGTTATAATTGCTACATTTCTCGTCTTTGTGTCAACATTCAACAAACTGTCTCAAAAAATCCCAATAGATTTTGGCAGCAAGCCATATTTTATCCATACTTAATTGAAGATCTTGGCCTAATCGTTTGCTGTGCCATACATATGCATTTTAAGTGTAAGTAACTGGGACTGTTTTTAAATACTGAACAAATGCAAATGGATTACCTAATGTATTTCTGTAATGCATGTATTTTGAGCCAATAAAATGACCTTTAAAAATAACTGAGATGTGTGAAATTGCCATTTACTGTAATAGGAATCATCAAAAGAAGGTGAACTATAGGTGAGCCTTAACACTTCTTAAATTTTCAAAACCTAGGCAACATTCAAAGTCTGTGGTAAGATAATTTAATCACCTTGAAGAAACATGTGCAATACATATGCATCATGAAAAATGTTGAGCTTTGCTGACTTCACACTTAAATCAACATGATTTTCGACTTTAACACTTTCCTGTTAATACTACATTATCTCTATGCAGAAGCAGAAGCAAATGCACAGTGTTAGGAAATGCTGAAAAAATATTATTTATTGGCACTATCTTAATATAAGCAGAACTTTTGAGAATATATACAAGGCACTGACTTGAATATATTCTAGTTTAAAGGACAATGCAGAAGGCAATGATATATTTGGAGATTCTTAAGACAGTTTATGATGGAAGAACCCACAGCCCCATGGTGCAGCACTGGATGCAGCCTGAAGGAGGCTGCAGACCATGGAGAGCCCCTGCAAGAGCAGGGCCTGGGATGCAGCTGCAACTATGGAGAGGAGCCCACAGTTGGGCATAGATTCATGAATCTATGTTAATTATTCCTGATTATTGTCTTCACCTTCGTGTGCCTGGAAACCAATTCCTGGATAATCTGGTTCACCGATGAAATGCCTTACCTCATTTTTTAAATTTTCCCCAGAAATGATTAAATGAGGGAATAGAAGGGATTCTCCCAATCTTACTTCCAGTCAATGATGAAATACTGAGTATGAAGTATTAGTTAAGATCATCATTTTTAAGTCTAAATTGTCATAATTATATGGGCTTCAAGAAGGACACAAGGCTCATACACTGTGTGCTGTCAGAAAATAGTGATGTCCATGGCTTGACGGGTGGTCAGAACCTGAGATGCGTAGAAGGCAGGATCAAAATATGAGCCCATACATCAATAGAGACACTGTGATTTCAGTACTGGTTTTCACACCTTTTCTCACAGCCAGAATCATTCACGCTAAAGCACACAGATGTAAGCTTTGACCAGAATCAGACACTGGTTATTCTGAAGACTCAGTGCTGCAGAAATTTTGCATTGGTCCAGAGTAGCAGTGAATTATATTTTTAGATAAAATGAAACATTCTAAGCTTCCTGTTGTAGGTGTTTGTCTCCCTCTCTACTCTGGTCTTGTGAGACCCCATCTGGAATACTATGTCCAGGTCCGGGATGCCAATACGAGAAAGACAGGGAGCTGCCTTTAGACCTCCTTTAGGCCATCTCATTTACAAAAATTAAGTTGAGAAGAAATGTACAGAAATGAGTATAGAAGGTTTACCAGACTTCTTTTTATTTTTACTTCCAGACATGCTTTTTATTGCATAATTATAATGAAACTATTAAAACAAACAAACAAAAAGCTAAGAAAGTTTTACTGATCAGTGTCATTGGAAGACTATAGATAGTAAAATTTTTAGCTATGGTAACAAGATTCTAGTCTCTGTGATGAAAGGAGAATATTCATTCCTACTTAAGGCTACCATAGAAGTGAACTGTGCACTGAATTTCCCTACTATATCACTTATGGCCAGAAGAGTATATTGATCATCCGTTATGTCTCCTAGGGAGTTACACTAACATTTTTTTCATTATTTTAGTGTATTTATTTGTGTGCTGAATGCTTCAAAGTCACAGTGAAATTGAGAATGGTAGTTTCAGTTTCATAGATCTTAAGGACAGAAAAGACTTTTATATTTTTTTCTTATTTCTTATGTAGCACTGAATATTATTTTTAACGAATGATCCTCAAACTTGTGACTTCTGTTTGAGCTAAATAATGTGTTCTGGAAAATAATTCAGCCTTGATTTCACTTGCTAGAGATTCCATTGTTCTTCTCAGTAAAATGCCCTCTTTATTATTCCCTATCAAACTTCATTTCTAATCTCTTTTCTTCAGTTTTTAGTCATTTTATCCTTTTACATTCCATTACACTGCATCGTGTTATCTACTTAAGAGATCTCAGGAAAATCTGAGATAATTTTTTTAGTTTATATTTTGATAAATACTCATCTACATAGATCCAGACACTTCTTAATCTTCTGGCCACTAGCATTCTCTATGCTATACAAATCTGATGATGATTGCTTATTCTAGCAATGCCACTTCCTTCCCCTTAAAATTTTTTTCAGATATTTCTCTTTTAAAATTAATTTGACTCATATTAACATCTGGCAATGTACATCTGGAAAAGTAATATACAAGAAATAACTGTTTTTCAGAGTAAATGAAGTCAACAGAATGACAACAGCAGAAAAAATAAAGGCATGAGTAAGTTGTAGAGTGGGCTCTTTGACTCTTTAAAGAATAAGATCTTACTGATAATGGTATTGATATAATTCAGAATGAACTTTAAAAAAAGTAACAGCAATGCAGAACACTTGTTCAAAGTCAGGATAAAAAGCAGATGATGGAGACACTAGTTTGATCAGTATGTCTACAACACTATATAAAATGCAGTCCCTATGGTAATTTACATATGTGTATATATATATTATTATTTATTTATTGTTTTATTATTATTATTATTATTTTTGTCACCACAGGTATGTTGCTAAAGCCCGCACCATCATTAATTTACATATATATAACTGCATTTGTGTGTGGAGTTCTTTTGTCTTTTAGAAAGAGTGAAGCAGGCAAATCCCTGCTACGATAGGCTAAGTCCAAGAGACACTGAGAAGATGACATCATAGGCTGGTGAGTATAGTCCCACAGCCACATCAGCATGAGAGAGAAAAAGAAAAATGTATAACATAATACAAATATATTCTGAAAATGCTGTAGGATGAAACAAAGAATCTAAATCAACAAATAGGATACTTATTGCAAAGGCCACTAATTGAGCTGTATGGTAATGAGTCTCTTTTTTTAATGAAAAACTATGTAAGTACAGGAACAAGAGAACAAATGGAACTCCTTAATCAATAGAGCTGTAAGAAGTTGTTAATTAATGTATTTTTGAACAAGTAATAATAGATATTCAAAGTGAGGTTTGGAATTAAGCAACACTCTTCGTTGACAATTTGATACAAAGCAACCTCATTGAGAACTCACAGATATTCAGAATATCTTACTACCATCAGAGTAAATCTGGACATCAAAGTTTAAAGTAAAAGTAAAATAGGTGATTAATGTACCAAAATTTCTAGAAACAAAATAGAGTAGCAACCACAGAGCAATAAAAAAGACCAAGCAAAAATAAAGCAGTGCAGTGCCAAATAATCAAAAATAAAAAAATTGTTGAATATTCTTTAACCAACTAAACATCACATACTGATTTCCATTCCATTGTGAGACTCAGAAACAGGAAACTAAGACAAGTAAAAATACGGATGGATTTCTTAGATAGTATACATGTTGGTAGACTAGTCTAATTAGTTCTGGAGCTGATTTTCACACTGAAGTTTCTTTTGCTCATTTAGAGGGCTTTCACAGCATTGCAAATATTGAGAAGGAAAGCACAACTTGCATCTTACTTAGCTTGATGTCCCAGATAAAAGGAAAGAAGACAGTACAACTATAGGAGACAAATATTCCATTTTGGATTTCCACTATTTTTTTCTCTCTTTTTTTCCAGTGATGTTGTCGTACAATTATGTACACACACCGTAGGACAGAAGTTGAACTGATGCCATGTATTTCATTCTGCAAAGATGAGATGCATCTTAGCATTTTTGCTTGTTCCAAAAGGAGTGTTGTGGACTCCTCTGCTACCCCTGAAAATACTCTGCAGGTTTGGAGTGATTAGGGGCTCAGGTTTCCTCATGTTGAGGAGGATGCCAAGCATAGTCTTTTGGGGGTACTTCTGTTACCATTGTATGCTGGAAAAAAGAGATGAATCTCTCATTCAGGCATCTGTCTAGTGCAGAAGGTTAGGCTGCTTGGATCCTACATGAAATGCCCCTTTGTTTTTCTTCTTGATATCCTATACAAACAATGGAGAGAGTTGAGGCAGAACTTGGTTGACCACAATTTCTTCCAGATGTCTTCAGAAGTTCTTTCTTCTTTCCATTGGTTGCAACAGTTAATATTATAGGTCTGCTCAGGGCATACCATTACAGAAACATTGTTTAATTGCAAATGGTATTTGATAGGACTTCAATGATAACCAACAATCTTTTGAGAAGATAAATATTAAATATTTTTTTAAAAGGCAAAGTTATTAAATAGTCTGTTAATGCATGTCATCTTAATGGTACTGAGAGTGTGAAACACCATACCCTGTGTGTAGAGGACATAATCCCACACTACTTTTCTTTGTTTTCTGGAGACCTCACTGGCATCATGAGATAATATAAAAACTATTTTTTTCAAATAAATTCTAATCACTTATAGTACTGTAGAAATGTCTTTATGTAGTAACGTTGACACACAAATACTTGTACTGTGCAGAAAAATACTGAAGTAGTTTTGTTAACAAAGGTTGAAGAGGCTTCTCAGTATCACAGAATCACAGAATCACAGAATCACAGAATTGTAGGGGTTGGAAGGGACCTCCAGAGATCATCGAGTCCAACCCCCTTGCCAAAGCAGGTTCCCTACAGCAGGTCGCACAGGTAGGCATCCAGGCAGGTCTTGAACATCTCCAGAGAAGGAGACTCCACCACGTCCCTGGGCAGCCTGTTCCAGTGCTCTGTCACCCTCACTGTAAAGAAGTTCTTGCGCATGTTTGTGCGGAACTTCCTATGCTGCAGTTTCCAGCCGTTTCCCCTTGTCCTGTCTCCACTCACCACTGAAAACAGTCCGGCCTCGCCATTCTGCCCCCCACACCTTAGATATTTATAGACCTGGATCAGGTCCCCTCTCAGTCTTCTCTTCCCAAGGCTGAACAGACCCAGTTCACTCAGCCTTTCCTCATAGGAGAGATGCTCCAGGCCCTTCACCATCTTCGTGGCCCTCCGCTGGACTCTTTCCAAGAGATCCTTGTCTTTTTTGTACTGGGGAGCCCAGAACTGGACGCAGTACTCCAGATGAGGCCTCACCAGGGCAGAGTAGAGGGGGAGGATCACCTCCCTCGACCTGCTGGCCACGCTCTTTTTAATGCACCCCAGTAAGCCATTGGCCTTTTTGGCTACAAGGGCACACTGCTGGCTCATGGCCAACCTGTCATCCACCAGGACACCCAGGTCCCTTTCCGCAGAGCTCCCCTCCAGCAGGTCATCCCCCAGCCTGTACTGGTGCATGCAATTATTCCTCCCCAGATGCAAGACTCTACACTTGCTTTTGTTAAACCTCATCCAGTTTTTTCCTGCCCAGCTCTCCAGCCTATCCAGGTCTTGCTGAATGGCAACACAGCCTTCAGGCGTGTCAGCCAATCCTCCCAACTTCGTATCATCAGCAAACTTACTGAGGGTGGCCACTATCCCCTCATCAAGGTCATTGATGAAGATGTTGAACAAGACCGGACCCAGCACCGACCCCTGAGGAACACCGCTGGTTACAGGCCTCCAACCGGACTCTGCACCACCAACAACAACCCTCTGTGCTCTGCCAGTCAGCCAGCTCTCAACCCACCTCACTGTCCACTCATCTATCCCACACTTCCTCAGCTTTGTTATAAGGATGTCGTGGGGGACAGTATCAAATCCCTTGCTGAAATCAAGGTAGACTACATCCACTGCTCTCCCCCTGTCCACCCAGCCAGAGACAACATCATAGAAGGCTACCAGGTTGGTCAAGCACGACCTCCCCCTTGTGAACCCATGCTGACTATTCCTGATAACCTCCTCTTCTTCCAGTTGTCTGGAGATGACATCCAGCACCAGCTGTTCCATCACCTTTCCAGGGACAGAGGTGAGGCTGACTGGCCTATAATTGCCTGGGTCTTCCTTCTTGCCTCTTTTGAAGACCGGGGTGACATTGGCTATCTTCCAGTCTTCAGGCACCTCCCCTGTCCTCCAAGACTTCTCAAAGATGACAGAAAGCGGTTCAGCAACCACCTCTGCCAGCTCCCTCAGCACCCGTGGATGAATCCCATCGGGTCCCATGGATTTGTGAACATTGGTGTTGCCTAGGCGCTCCTGGACCACCTCTTCCCTGACAGAAGGGAGGTCTTCCATTCCCCAGATCCTCTCACTCACCTCCAGGGTCTCAGATTCCCGAGTGGGAGCTTTTTCACTGAAAACAGAAGCAAAGAAGGCATTCAGTATCTCCGCCTTCTCAGCATCCCCCGTTACCAGCACACCCCCGTCACTTAGCAGGGGAGCCACATTCTCCCTAGTCTTCCTTTTACTGTTAATGTACTTGAAAAAACCTTTTTTATTATCCTTTATCCCCTTTGCCAGATTTAATTCCAGGCGGGCTTTAGCCTTCCTCGTCACATCCCTGCAGACCCTGACAATATTCCTGTATTCTTCCCAAGTAGTCAGACCCTTTTTCCACATTTCATGGGCTTTCTTCTTTCCTTTGAGTTTGTGCAAGAGCTCCTTGCTCATCCACACAGGTCTCCTGCCACCCTTTCCCGATTTCTTCCTCACAGGGACACACCGATCCTGAGCTTGGAAGAAGAGCTGCTTAAATGCCCACCAGCTCTCACAGGCCCCCTTGTCTTCCAACACCCTAGCCCATGAGACAGCTCCAAGTAGGTCCCAGAAGAGATCGAAGTCGGCTCTCCTAAAGTCCAGGATAGCAATCCTACTTTTTGCTTTACTTCTTCCACTCAGGATCTTGAACGATAGCAACTGTAGAGATTATCTACTCAGCATCTGCATACATATCCTGCTAAGCACTTTGGCAGTAATTCTGGGATATTTTAGTATGTTGAGTTAGTTGCATTATTTGTGGATTCTAAGGGAATAATCTATTCATTTCAGCTATAGGGGAGTTTTTAAAATCTGAGCTGTGTTGTCAGAAATAGGAGCTTTACATTTTTCCAGTTATGAAATACTGAAATTGTACTTTGCAATAGAAAGAAGGATTTAGTCTCACAATCTTGACAGGATTTTTCTGTTTGCAGACTCCCTGATCTATTTGCAATATTCATTATCATTTTTTTCTTAGTGTTGAAAATATATTTAAGAATGTTTTGCATACACAAGCCGAAGGAGGGTAATTATTTATCAGCAAATGTATTCTAAATTGTTTAATTTATGCTACGACATAGAATACTTGCAATCTAACAATTAGGCCTTGTTGTAAAATGGAACTTATTTCTCAGTGTTTAAAATCTCGTTTTCGTCTCTAACAAATACAGAATTAAAAATAAAAACAACATAGGAAGGAGTTGCCTATCTTTTCAGGGGACTGAATCAAATTTATTTTAACCAAAGTGGTTGCAACTATCACTCATCCATATGCAGCATAACTGACAACACAACTTGTACTTTATTTGCAGCGCCCACATTTATGACAGGTGTGTAGTAATTTGGAAAATACACATCTCACAGATTATGCACAATAGACACAGACAAAATTGCTGCATGGGAAATCTCTGGATTCATTAATCTCTCCATAATTTTAAACCTATTTCCTACAAGGTGTCTGAAAATGAACAAATTTTCATTGTTCTATAGTTGTCTTTTGGTTTTCCTTTTATTAACACTCAAATGGTACGCAGAGCTATCAGCAATCTTATCCGCTGAATATTAAAGAGGTGATGTTGTATGATCAAACACAGGTGATCACAGCTTTGATAAAATTAATATAAGACAGTGTTATTACAGTTAATGGAGTCTGTATTTACTTGCTTATGAAACAGTTTTCTATAATAAAAGCAACAAAATGTAGTTTAGTAACTGTGCCAAAGGCACTGAATCAACACTTAGATAAAACAAGAGTCATGTTACAATAAAAGCACTGTACACTCACCTAAGCTTACATTCATAGAGATTTACAGTCAGTCATACAAAACAACAAAAGCAAGTTACTAAAAGATGAATGAAATAAGTGGACAGGAACGTGTCTGTGCATATGGACAATTAAAAACATTATCCATGGATGCACTCAGCAAGTAAAAGAACAAAAGGAAAATATTTATATATTTTTCCTCAAATAAAACCTTGAAACACATCCTCAAAATACTTTTTCAAGTGTAATGAAGCAATTTCTGTTAAATATTACAGCACTGAACTAAAGCTTTTTCCCTTTCTAGTAAAAGATAAAATTAAAGATGCATAACAATGTTACATCCTTTATGGAATTATATCCATTGTGCAGCATGATAGCTGGCATGCTTGTGAAAAACAAAACATTATACAGTTATTCAGAAAGAAAGGTCACTGCATTTTTTTCTTTTCTCCTTACAGAAAAAAATACATTTTTAGTGTGCAGTTCTGCTGTGCAGAAAATAAAACCTATCAATCTTCTTAAAAAAAGAAGAAAAAATACAAATGCATGAAACTATGATGGAATAGGTATTATGATGAAAGTCAATATATATTTGGGTTTTCTAGTATATTTTTTGTTTCTTTGTTAATGTTTATGCTAGCACTACAGGAAAGAACTGCTGTATAAGTTCCTACATATTTAGGAGCATCACGATAATTTAGACATCTCGGAATACTTTCCCAGAAAAGTGTAGCAACCATCTTTCTGTAAAATAAAATACTTCAACATTGTTCTCAATAGAAGGAACAAAGTTTTAGAATGGGGTCTTAGAGATACAACTTGAAAAAACAGGGAAACAGGGCCAGCTCCCTTAGGAAAATAGTCTCTTCCACAGACACTGGCTTCTTCATATACTGAAGAACCCTTGTATACCCTTGTAGCACTTGGAGATAAGTAGGTACTGTTAGTGTCTCACTTTTATTTATGTAAGTATGTAAAATGGGTCAGAAGACTCTATGTAAACCACTTATTTCAGCCTATCAATTAGAATGTAAATCTAATCAACAGAGGAACAAGTGGCTGTCTACTTTATAGATCTCTAAAATCACATGAAATACGTTTCACAAAAAAAAGACAACGAAATTATTTACATACTGCAAGGAATTTTCTTTCTTCTGAAAGGCAACAATTTTTACTTGTTGACGTAGTGCTCTCACACTGTGATGAATAGAACATAGAAGTGAAGGCATTTTCAAAAACAGGAATTAAAATTTTGCTGATGAAAGGATGCTGGGAAAGAACATGACCAAAAATCTTTGGAATTTAAAATGAGCTCCAGTTTAAAAATTTTTTAACCACCATAGCTGTTCTGGCTTTCTGAATCAAGAAGCAAATACAATCTTTCTGTCTAAAGCTACAAACCATAGTATTCTCTCTACTTAAAAATAAATTAATAAATAATAATAAAATAAAAAGGTTAAAAAAACCACATTATTGGACTGAAATGTGCAAAACATGGGTCTCTCCGAAAGTAACGCCTCCAAATTATTTCCATAGAAAATACAACAGATACATAGAGCACAATAACACCATTCACCAAGAAGAAGTCATGCTTGAGCAAAATCCCTCAAACTGAAAGCAAAGAGCAATTTCACAACCACCTCATGAGATAGAATGTGTACATGTGTACAAGCACATAGAGGGTCAGTGACATGCATCCCAAGGTCCTTAAGGAGCTCATGGATGTAGGTGGCAAGACACTATCCATTGCATTTGAAAGATAAAGTTCCTGGTGACTGAAAAAAGAGAAATATCACTCCCATTTTTAAGAAAGGGAGAAAGGAAGATCAGGAAGGTGCAGGCAGTCACATCTGTGCCTAGGAAGATCATAGTGTAGATCCTCTTGGAAACTGTGTTAAGGAACATGCAAGACAAGGAGGTGATCCATGACAGCCAGCCCACCAAGGGCAGATCATGCCTGACCAATGTGGTTGACTACAATGGAGGTGATTGTCTTCCTCTACTCTATCCTTGTGAGGCCCCACCTGCCCTGCAGTACTGTGTTCAGGCTTGGGGCTCCCAGCACAAGAAAGATGCAGAGCTGTTGGATTGAGTCCAGAGGAGGGCTACAAAGATGGTCAGGGTCTGAAGCATCTCTCCTGCTGAGCTTGTGGAAAAGAGAAGTTACAGGGAGACTTCAGTGGAACCTTCCAGTACTTGTTCACATAAACAAGAAGGAAATCAGCTTTTTACACAGCTTAATAGTGACAAGACAAGGAGAAATGGTTTTAAACTAAAAGATGAGAGAATTAGATTAGATATTAGGAGGAAAGTTTTTAGTCAGAGTATGGTAAGGCAGGCTGCCCAGAGAAACTGCCCCAACCCTAAAGGCATTCAAGACCAGGTTGGATGAGGCCCTGGGCAGCCTATTTGTAGGCAGCCTATTTCTGGGTAGGCAACTCCCCTGCCTATGGCAGGGGATTGGAACTAGATGATCTTTAGGGTCCTTCCCAACCCAAGCCATTCAATGATTCTATGACTGACCAACCAGGAAACCTCTGCAATTAACTGAATGGCTTGATAGACATAGAAAGAGCAGGGATATTTTCTACATTGATATCAGTAAGGCTTCTGACAATCTATCTTAGCTTCTTATAGCTTCTCTAACTCTTATGGCTTCTCATAAATACTCTGCTAAATACAGACTGTATAAATATACCGTGGTGTGGACTGAAAACTGGCTGAGTGGCTCATGACAGGCAGTTGTGACTCGTGGTTCCAAGTGTAGCTGGAGGCCGTTAAAGAACAGAGTAACCTAGGGATAAGTACTGAGTCCAGTCCTATTTAACATCTTTATTAATGACCTGGATGGTCAGGAAGGGTGTACCCTCAGCAAGTTTGCAGATGACACAAAACTGGGATGAGTTGCAGATACACCAAAGAGTCATGCTGTTATTCAGAGGGACTTTACAAGCTGGATAACTGAGTTGCTAGAAACCTCATGAAGTTCAGAAAGGAGAAATGTAAAGCCTTGCCCCTGGGAAGGAGCAACTCTGGGAACCAGTTACTGTACACCAGTACTGTACACACTAGGGGTCACTCAGCTGGAAAGACAGACATGGACATACTAGAAAGAGTTCAGTGAAAAGCCTCTGGAATTTCAGACAGTTTATGGCATTTATATCAAAACCAGAAAAGAAAAAAAGAAAAACTTTGGGAGATTTGAGCAGACCTTTACCATTTAAGAAGAGACTCTTATAGTAGATCAAGCCTGACACTAAAGGTTTGAAAGTTGATAAAGTTTCTCTTGGCAAAATTACTTTCATGACACATTTAACCTTTCAGTGAAGCTGAATGTTTCTTCTCATTATATTTTCAACAGTCTTTGCTGTACATGTTAATAATATATTTTCCTTTTACTGTTTCCAAAATTATAGACAGTGACATTAAACCTGATACATGTAAGAATCCCTAGAGTTTCAGACAGAATATTGTCTATACCATTTAGTGACAATTAGCTCCATCTTCATCTCCTTAACTTAGTCTTCCATACAAACATATCATTTCAGACTACAGCAGTGTTTATAAATTAACTCTGATGATTTCTTCTACCTAAACTTATTATTATAATGAGATATTTCCATGTGTCAAAATATAGAATGAGTTTTAGTGAAGGACTTCAACTTTTCAGAAAAAACATCTGTATGAAACAAAAATTCTGAAGATATTTATTTGTCACATCATACAGTCACACTTCAATCAAATATTAAATTATTAAATTAATAATAGTAAAATTAAAAATTAAACTAAAAATAATAGTAAAAATGCCAAGTCCTCCATTAAGTCAAGGTCATATATATATTTGCCAGTCCTGGCAGATGGTCTGTGTTTAAGATGTGAATCCATAGCCTTCCTGGGCAAAGCATTCCTGTGCTTTACCTTCCAAACAATTGAAAGGTTTTCCACTCCTATATTTGTCAACCTTTTGCTGCATCTGAAGACACAGACTCTTAACCTTAACCTTCCTTCTCTTTTGACAGTGAAATATTGACAAGGACTCCATGGGTACTAATAGCAAAGATGTTTAACACCCACCTGGTAGGTTTCATCTGCACTGTGACTTCAGTTTTCTTACAACAATGTCACAAGACAATTTCAAATGCCCTACAAAAGTGAATATATAATTCCTTCTCCTTTTCCTCTATTCACTGTTCCTACAGTTCTGTCATGGAAGGAAATTAAGCAGTTCTACATGATTTACTCGTGACATATGTTGTCTTTAAAAATTTGATTGATTAAAAATTTTAGCTAGGAATTGAAATTAGGCTTGAAGTTCTGTAGCTCAGTGGCTTCCCTCTTTTTTTATAGATGGTCAAAAAAATTGTCTTTTACAGATCCTCCAATGTTTTATCTATGCTCCATGGACTCTCAGAAGCAACTCAAATGCAGAAACAGCTGTGTTTTGGTATGTTTTGCAAATATATTTACTGGTTTGGGCGGTGATAGAATTAATTTTCTTCTTAGTAGCTGTAACGGAGCCACATTTTGGATGTTTGATGAAACAGTGTTAACACACCTATGGTTTACTTGTTGCTGAGCAAAATTAAGGACTTTTCAGCTTTTTGTGCTGACCTAGCAGTGGGGAGCTGCAGGTGTACAAGAAAATGGCAGCTGATAGAAATGGGTTAGTTGACCCAAAATGACCAAAGGTGTATCCCATACCATACAATGTCATGGTCAGCAATAAAAGGAGGGGATGGGAATGTTTGCTTGCTCTGCCATTGCTGAGGGACTAGCTGGTTGTCAGTTGACAGGTGGAGAGCAACTGTATTTTTCATCTTTATTTTTACTTCTCTCTTACTGGCTCATTAATTTTTATTTTTATTTATTTATTTTTTTAATCTCAAACCACAAGTTTTCTAACTTTTTACCTTCTAATTATCTGACTTCATCCTGTTGTGGGGGAGAGAGCAAGCAGACAGCCGGACCTGTGTTACCAGCTGTAACATCTGTTAACTCACAACAATACACCTATTAATTGTGGCTACACCTTTTCTTCCACCTCTAACCACACTCAGTGAAGTGCTTACCTATTCCATTTGGTGCTCTGCTTTTTATCTGAGGTGATAAATTCTCACCTACTTGCATTATGCCCATTCAGCTGTTTAAGTGATTAGTCTTTTTTGTTGTTGTTTCTGGTAAAATAAGCTAGGATAGTTCATTTTCATTTTCAGCTGAAACTCTTTATGGCAACCTGTCTCACTTTGACTAAATGAGTTAGAAGGCACTCATAATGATGTGAAGGAGAAGGTGATTAGCACCTGGTAGCAGGATGGGGGTCATTACCCCTGCCAGCAACACAGCTGGAGAAAGAAGTCGTGTTCCGGCTTCAGTTTTCTTCTAGCTGAGAAAATCCAGCACTGTAAGAGATGTTAACATGGAACATTAGGTTTTTTTCACAATGTTATTTTTTCAAAATATCTTGCAGTATCTAATATACTCAGTTCTTTCTTTTGTGTTGCTGATTCTAGCTAGTCAGCTGTTGAAAGCAGAGGAAATTTCACTGCTTTACCTCTTCTGAATAATAGTATTTTTTCAAGACTACATCCTCAGTTCTTAAGATTATTAGGTTATTTCTGTATGATGTTCTTACACCTACTACCTTTGAATTATTTTTCTGTACTTGGTGTCATGTACACCTACCATTAGCACATCATCATTTCTTTACATGGACATTACCAAAGTATTAAATACAATTTGATGTTGATTTAGTCATTATGAAATTTCACCAGAACAGAAAACCTGTAATTTGCACAATTTCCCCTTTAGCTACTGTTATATTTTCCTCACATTTAGCTTAGTAATATCTTTTCCAGTTTCACTCATAACTTATGAGTAAAACTCAAGAATGTGTCTTTTAAGAATGATGCAGAGAACATTTTTCTGCTGTTCACACAAAACCTTCTGATGAGCTCAAAATGACTAGGGTCACAAGTGAAAGTAGATCTATTTCTTTGGTACAGGCAAAGTATAGCAGTGCTGCAGCAGTTATGTTTTAGTGACTCCCCTGATATCCTCATTTGTCATTAGATCCTGCCCCTTCTGGTACTAATTGCAGGGCTTCCACAAAGCTCCAATGGGAGAAGAATCAGAATAACCAGCAGGGAAGATCTGCCACAAACTGAAGAGTTCCAGAATAATTGTAGATACTGGAGGTACATAAATTTCAAAGTCAATAAAGATACAAATTTGAATAAAGAAACAACAGTTCAAGGAAGTGGCTTTCAAGAACTCATGTAATTTGAACTGGATGAGTAATTAGGAAAAATGCATTATAAGTTACAGGCTGTGATATATGTTGGAAATCCTCTTTATTACCAGCCCTAATTTATTTGACAAGTTCTAGGAATTTAAACTTCATGGTGGCAGGCATAGAAAATCACATATTATTTAACCCTTTTCTTGTCTAATTCTAATCCAGTGAAATGGCTTTCATTAATTTTCAGACTGCAGTATCAGAGGAAAAATAGCAGAAGCATTATTTTATTGCAATGATTATTTCTATTTTACAATAGCTTTAAGCCGTGAGAAAAAGAATATATGGAAACATTTGAAAGTGCCTTTCTGAGTTGGGTGGTACCACCATCTTAATGTTCAATTTTTGAGAAAAAATAAAACTTGCATTTACATTTCTGGGATAGTCTTCCACAGCCATATATGAAAGGTACCTGAGCACTGCTTTTCACTGAGAGATCAGTTATACAATCATTCTTGCTACATAATTTTGAGAATTCATAGATGTAAATTCGCCTGAGACAGAAATATAGGCACAAAAATATCTTTTCTAAAGTGAAAACACCAAATAAGGTAGAGGGTTATATAGGAAATACTCTGGGGTTAGAAATTCATAAACAGAAAAAAATCCCATTTCCATTATTTCAGAAAGCAACACTGGACTTCTAGCTCAGGTTGTGTGTATAACCTAGCTAGTCCCTTATGAATAAAGCAAGTTGGCAAGTTATCTTACTATTAGATATCTTAACAGATAGCAAATTCAATCTGCTTCTTACATTCATATACAATTGTCAGATTTACTAAAGATAGCTTACAATATGAACATCGATCCAAGCTTCAACAAAGTAAGGAAAGCCAATTTTTGTGCTGCAATTTTATTGAAACAGTCTGAATATTTTCATTGAGTTTGGTTCTTTCTTTTGAATGGGATCAGTTTCTTTAACACTGGAGGGACCAACGAGCCACAGTAAGTACAAAAGGAATACGTGAGCCATTGTTTTTGGCTGTGATTTTTCACCTTGGCATAAAGAGTCAATTTTCTCAACACAAAGTTAACTGCTAGCAACAGGTTCCCTCAGAAATGTTGTGGCAAGAAATTAAATGCATGTATCATTAATGAAGCCAGTGTTTCTGCATCACTGTTCATAGAAAATATTCATGTAAATAAGGCAATAAACCCCAGAGATTCTATCAAAGTAAATGTGTTAAATACTATTTTCCAGAAAGAGAAGGCTATAAAAATGTTGCACTTCACAAATTTTTCTGAATTTTTCTGTTTTCCCAGTAGCTTTATCTTGTTTCTCTTTATGTACTGCAGAAGTGCATTTCTCCTTATGAGATACTGATTCAAGATGAAATAAGCTGCAAAGTCTAAACAGAAATTCTTCAGCCTATTCTGAGAGTGAGATGAAGGAAAAAAAAGATTTGCACATCAACTTTTTGGACTTTGAGCTTATTTATTATCTCTGAGCAACTGGCAGAGCTATAAAATCAAGTGATGGAGATCAAATTTTCATTATTCATATGAAAAACAGCTCTTGATTAAACAAGTTGTGAACCTCAAGTCGTGCATAACATACAGCAAAGGTTAACATATCCTGAGAAGATCCAGCTCCTGATAATGGCGGATATTCATGGTCAGGTTGTGTAGAGCTGGACTTCCCCTAAAAATCCTGCAGTTAGCCACAAGTGGTGAATAGAGACATGTTTTCCTTTTCTCTAACTCCTAGGTTAGAGAACTCTCCCAAAACTCTCATTCCCCTCAATTCTCTCATCTTCAGAAGTTACCACACCCATTTATGGGGTTAAATCAGTTGAATGCCACATTGAAGATTGTCTGTAATGACCAGTCACTGTCAGGTTTCTACTCTAATACAAGGCAAATCACTTCAATATTACCATCTAGTAATGACTTTTAAGTGTAGTACAAATTACCCAGGAGAAATTATGGTGCTAAAAATATGTGTTTTAACCTCAGTGTGTTCCAACTGTAATTATGAGTTGTCTTTCAAAACCCTCAAGATTATGCAGAATTGTTCATGGGTGCACTTGGTATAGGCTGGAACAATGATCTGAACAATCAAAACTTAATCAAGTCTAGACTCCTAAGTAAATGTTGTTCTTCACTACTTTGTGACTTAGCTCCCTGCAAATGAATCAGAGCCAGTGTTACCCCTTTACTTTAAACTATGAAGATAAGTTCTCCATTTGGAAAAAAAAAAAAAAAATAATGGTGCTTTCTGGTGCTTTGAAAAATAACAGGTACCAGTGACAAGAAGAGCAGAGAAACAACAAGAAGGAAAGTTGTAATTCCAGATGCAGGATTTGAGGGGGTCAAAGCCCACTCACTCACTGGACTTTCAGATTCAGAATGCCATACTATTTAGTCACTAATCTTCATCTTAAGACTGCTAGGATAAATAAGATAAAAGCTGCAATAGGCAGCCTCTTACCTTTTGAGTTCTTCGTTTTGAGAATTTTAGCCAGAACACCTTAAAAATTCCTTTCAGTCAAGTTCCTTCTTGAAGAAAGCAAGAAGCTGACAGGAGGTGTATATTTGCATCTTGTCCCAGCATGGTGCTGGCATTCAGCCAGAGCACGCACCAAGAGCCGGCACTCAGAAGCAATCCTAAGGGTATGTGTAGCTGGTGATAGCAGGGAAGTGAACTCAGCTGCCTCAGAAGCCTGTTCCATTCTTATGATAGTAATCTATACATAAACCCTTTTACACACAGAGCAATAGGAAACTCTTAACAGCAGCAAAACACTTGTGTTTGATTTTGGATATAAGGAACCTATAATAATCACTTTCTTTACAAAATGAAACAGCTACATAAGATCAAGTTTTGCAGATACTACCTTTAAGAGACAAACAGACCACGTTCTTGTCTTGAGCAGCTGCGGTGTACTTGTGTGATAAGCAATATAATCAGACCTGTGACGACTGTTAAATTACTTTGAGATATTTCTCTTTGATATTTTTCTTGCACTGAAATGGTTGCCTAACAGTAGTCAGAACTGTAAACATATACACAATTATGTCAAGGATATGATTTCAAAGAATATAATTTCTTTGCCTCCACAGAGATACACAGTAAAAATATCAATTTAATATTCTAGTTTTCTTCATATGGCCTATAGGGAAGTAATTAAAACAAGCAGTTGCCAAGGAAGTAATGGTAACTTTTCTTAGAGGGATGTATATCCCACTGTATACATCTGAACTAATAATTGTTACATATTGTCAGCTGCATGGTGATAATAAACTTGGTGCTTTGCCATTTGTATTCTGGTGTTGCTGAGTGTAAAATAAACAACAGACAACTACAAGTTATCAGGAAAGCATAATAGTTGTAGCTTGTCTAGAAAATACCCCAATGCTAATTTTACAATGAAAAGCAATAAATTTACAATTGGAACAGGAAATCAGGTGAAACTTAGAAAGATCAAATGTCTCTGTCTTGCCATGTTAGTACACAAGCTTTCTATCCACATCACTAAAACCAGATCAAGCAAAAAATGAATAGTTTTTGCTAGTAGAGGGATTTCTTGTCTTTTAAAACTGAGTTCTCTCAGAACACATTAGAAGAAGACAGAGATGAAACTTTTGAGTTATTTATATTCTCATCAGAAAGTATCCAGAGCATCATCATTCATTACCAGAACAGTTTAAGGTGTATTATCTCCTCTGAAAGTACTCTGAGTAAAATGAATGGTAAATGTGACCACACTTTATAGATGCCCACCTCCTTCCATTTGTAACCCAAATGTTGCAGTCCCAAGTCCATCAGTCCAAAATAAGGAGCATAGAATCATAGAATCGTAGAATCACAAGGTTGGAAACGACCTACGAGATCATCTAGTCCAACTGTCTCCTTATCACCATTGCCACCACAAGCACTAAACCACATCACGCAGCACGTCATCCAGGTGCCTCTTGAACACTGCCAGGGACGGCGACTCCACCACCTCCCTGCACAGCCATTCCAGTGCCTGACCACTCTCTGAGAGAAAAAGTTCTCTCAGCAAAACAAACAGGATTCATGATTACAGAAAAACTGACTGACACAGAACTGAGATATTTCAGTAATGTAGTATAATAACTATTCATATCATAAATTTTGGGAAAACTCAGAAGTGTACTTGAATGATGCAAATTCTTAAATATATATATATGTAATTATTATTATATGCATGTGTGTTCACACACTTAGAACCATACTTCTGGCTACTGGCTTCTGGCTACTTCTGGAAATTAAAGTTACCTATATGTTTAATGCAATTTAGATTGGACAGCTGTCAAATAAAATAAAATACAAGAAATAAACCAAGAGTTACTTTTAACTCCTTGAATCTGCCATCAAGTTGAATTCTGGGATTCAGACACAATCACTTGATTTTTCTCTTTTGATCTTATGAGTCCTGAAGTTCTATCTGCATGCTAGAAGCAGAACTACATACCAAATCTCCTCTTACATAGCAGAAACTTCTACACTGCTGAGTCTGAACAGTGTCAAAAGTTACCACCCTCTTAGGAGTAACAGAAAAAAAAAAGCAAAGAGGCTTCTTTCTTGCATTCCTTGTCTAAAATGTTGGTACTTTGGATGATTCCACTCTCAAATCTGATCAGATTGACATTTCTATATTGCTTCTATGAACAAAGTCCCATAAATGATCCAATCAGCACTTGCTTTATACTCTAGGATGCTAAGTGTTTGTTGGCAACATACAAGTAACATCCAGAGAGGTGTCCAAGTCAAAATTGCTGGCATATTGTGTGGTCAAAATAAACCAGGGCATAGGAATGGAAGGGCATAAGGAGAGGCAAATTCTCTACTGTACTACCTACAACCCTGAGAAGCATGTCTGTGAAACTAGGATTCACAGCCAAGCATTAACTTCAAGCTGTGCTGTTACCACCAGACCTCTGATTTCAGACAGTTGAAGGCATTTGTCAGTCCAGCCATAGTCTTTTGATCCTGGTCCTTGTTCAGCCTCTCCATTCAGACTGTGACTGTTGGGTGGCTTATATGAAAATGCAAAGAGTTTTGAATGCCTTCTCTGGGAGCCTCCTGATAAGAAACTCCACAACAATCTTTTCCTTTCCTCCCTACCACTGAGAATTCCAATGTTAATTAATCATATTTTCAACAAGCTTCATCATCAACATACAACCAGTGATGAAGCACATGAATTGATTAAATGACTGGGAACAAAGTGTCACTGATTTGAAAAAGATTCATGTTTGAATCAGTCCTTCAATGCAAATAAAACTACTACTAGCAACAAGAGGATCTGGTGCTTGAATGAGATCACTTAATAACACTCTCATGTTAGATCATTTAATTAGGGAAACATCTATAGATAGTCTGTTCAGACCACACTCTAGGAGTGTTCTTGCATTTCTCAATGGTATCAGAAAATAGGCTCTGAAGAGTTATAAACTTTCTTTCCTCATCTACTGAGTCATAGGTTTCATTGCAAGTTGCAGGCAAAATCTTGACCTCAGCTATTAGTGCTTTCACAGCCCTCTGCTGGGCAACAGTTACTGATTGTGCCTCAAAAATCCCAAGTAGCACCAAATGCAGCACTGTATTCCCTAGCAACAGAGGCCATAATGAGCACATCAAGATCATTTTCTAGTGGTCTTCTATGAAAGAAGTATATGGATTACAGAATCCCTGTGATCTTTCCAGCGGAGTTTGTTTCTATTGACAGAATAACACACACTGAAACTGGTAAATCAGCACAGTGAAGCACATCATTCAGCAATCACCCCAGTCCTGGTAGTGCAGCAGTGTAGCTACGTTCACACAGCCTAGGATCTGGATACAACATCCTTACTTTCCACATCAGGCCCCCCACCCACTTATCTGAATTCACTGCTTTCCACACAGAAAAAGCAAAAGGAAAGTAAATGGAAGTACCAATGCCTTTATAGTAAATGTGTGTGTTTTAATAAATGTTGCCAAATGGAGAACTACACCAAATGACATATTGTTGGATTTAGTCCCTTGTGAAACTTGTGGTTTTGTGCTCATTCTGTGAAAAACCTAATGAAGAGTAGGGTCTTGTCCCTACAGTCTTTTTTAACTGCCTAAGTCCAGGATAGCAGGAGAATAAAAACCTTCAGCTCATAAATGAAAAGCATCAGTGACAGCTCTGATCTTCCAGCATAACAGATTTTTCACTGCAACAGTAAAGCTCATCTATGCACGTGACATACATTTATTAGGGACTGACCCAAGACTGTACTCTCTACTCTCTCTACCCTCTACCCACACATTCTGAAAAAATGTGCCAGCACAAATCTCCCCTGATGCTGCCCCATTGCAGAGTGCATTCCTTTCATCTTACCCTCTCTAACATACGTCATAAGATGTATTCTTGGAAAATAATGAGGAAAGAAAGGTTAAAACTCCAGTAAATTAAAAGTTCCTACTATGTATTGCTGCAGATGTGCTGCTCCCTTAGAAGAGGACAGCGATTGGTACATGGCAAATGTGTAGTCATAAATACTCCCCTGTGAATCGCTCAGGAACTCTGAAATTAACAAATAAGTTCATGAATGTACATAGGCAAAGCTAGGCAAGGGTGGGATAACAGGACTTTGACTTACTTGAACATTCCTTCTGCTGCCATCTCCATTCTGAGACAACATTCTTAGAAGAGAAATACAACACGTTTACTCACAATAACTCTATTATGCACTGTTTGCAAGTCATAGATTCTTTTCTCATTTAAAAGCGCTTATAAATACATGCCTTCTAACTAAAGTTTTCCTGTTGCCTAAATTTCCATTCAATTTTATGTATAATAAACACAGGTAGGACAGCAACCAATCTGCAGGCTGCTGACAGGTTTTCAGATGAAGAAGAAACAAAGAAAAAATGTTATTCATCCTGAAGGAACTCAAATGTACCCCATAAGAATTTGGTAAACTGCATGTTTATGTATTTTCACCTACATAAGCCTTGTTTGTTGGAATTAGTAAGAAGCTGCTTAAAGAGCTATTGATGTATCTGGCGTTTTCAGTCACTCTTTTGGATTCTACTTTAAATCTCAGAACAAATCCTTTTTATGCTTTCAAAATTGATCACATGCCCTTTGCCATCTGAGCACAAGCCCTGAGACTCCCATGCTTGGCATGAAGCTCTAGGCTCCACATTGCTAATGTCTTCTTAATGTGCTTCTACTTGAGCCCACTTTGGAGCACTGCTGGTTCTGCATATTTTCTATCTTGAAAGAGAAAAATTGTGTTATGCCTATAAACAAAATTGTAATATTTGGTTTTTATTTTTCATTCTCAGAAATAATATCTTAGCAAATCAATCCTCAAAGAAGTTAAAAGGCAATTTGAAAAATCATTTGAAAAATATCTCATTAAATATCTCTTGAAGGCTTGTGTTAACAGTGAAGCTTCTCTATGTGTATGCACAAACATAGGCACACCCTTCTTTTTTAAACTGAAACTGATTTTAAGATGTTTCTTCAAGATATACACCAATCTGGTATTTGTTTTTCTTACCCCTTTTCCTACATCTTTTTTAACCTGGAAGGGAAACTTTTTACCTTAAAAAAAAACTTGTCCAGTTTTTTATATATATATACTTCTTCCTTTTGGCTATCTTCTTAACACCATGCCAATGAATACTTTCAGAAAGCTCATTCTAGTCCTCGCACACTCAGAGCTGTCAGCTAAATCTCTCTGGAGAGCAGCATCCACATATTCTCATTGGGTGACTTTCTCAACTCTTATATTTAAATAGTGACAAAAATCATGCTCTGATCCCATTCAAGGAGATGAAAGAGGGATGGAAGAAGGTAGTAATAGCCTGAAAAATGCTCAGGGAGAAAAATAGATTAGATTCCATCCCATTATGTTACATTAGATAATAAAGAAGAAAGTGACAAGTACAGAGATGAGAAAGAAATGTAGGAAAGAAGGGAAGGAAAGGAGGGAGGGCAGGGACAAAGTAGAAGAAGAGTCAGAAGAGAGAAGAAACTCAAAGAGTGGAATAAATTAAACTGTGGAAAGATACTGAAGAATAGAACAATTTTGAGCTCAAAAACTAGCTATTATGGCAAAAATATTTCTGAATTAGTCCTGCAGAAAACCTGGTTACTGAAGGTAGATAGAACATCAAAGAAGCAGTAGCAAAGAACAAAGTTTATTGGTGCTGTTTTTCATGTTGTAATGAGTATTTTACAAAGCACTGAAAATTATGTATCCATGATGTTCTGATTACCTATAGCACACAAGTGACGTGTGAATGTTTTCCCATATTAGCTTGGAAAGGAGTGGTATCCCTTTTCCATTTTGCCTTGATATTCCTTCAGGATATTGCTTATCACTTTTTTTCCTCTTTGAAAAGCTGACAGCCTTAAGAGTTGCATGATCCACTTCTTTCTCTGCCTGTGAACAGATCTGCCAGGCATTTGGGCATAAGGGAAGGAATTCACTGTCCTTTTTTTATCTTTTCTTTTTTTTTTTTTTTTAAGTCCGTCAGGAGCTGTTAACTCCAAATTGGCTGATTGTCTTATCTCTTGCTTCAGGTTGAACCTATCTAAGTGTCAGAATCTTAAGCTGTTGAGAGAAGTATTGATCGAGTCTTTGCAGTCAAAAGTCTTTAAATCATTCAAAATGCAGGAGAGGTTTAGGCATTTTGCCAGTGAAAACTATTGTTCAGAATTGCTGTGAAAACATTTTTAAGTGCAAACTCAATTTTTGAGTAAAAAACTTAAAAAACAAAAACAAAACAAAACAAAAAAAAACCCCAAAAACAGAAAACCACAGAAATAAGTTTTAGTGGGCATTTTAATTTCCTGTATTGTTGTTTTAGGGTTAAGTAATGTACACACATAAATTGTTAAATATATGTTATTGTTAAATTACACACCACGTAAATTGTTAAGTATCTACTCATTGAACATGGAAGTTGTTCATGAAACACATTATTTGCATAATAGCACTTCATTAATTATAGTGCTCTTGAATAACGGAAATAATAGTCACATACTGTATTAACTGGATAATGGCAATAATGGTCACACAGCATTGAGTAGCTCCTGTAGCAATTCAACATAAAATATTTTCTGGAATTAAACACTGTCAGACAAATATTAACAGTTTACATACATGAAATGATTAGCTCTCTCTTGGGCCTTTGTGTAGTGATTAAAGACAACAGTCCATTCCACTTTCAACTCGCTGTACAGCATACTGATCTGAGTCCTGTGATTAAAATCCTATTAATATAAAATATCTGTGTTTCATGTGTACTGACATATAAAAACAGCATAGTTATAAACGATTCCTAGATATACTAAAAAAAAACTACTGAAAGCTGTATAGGAAGATTTATGTAGGAGAAGAAATGACTTCTCTGACATTCAGAAAGCTCAGAATAACATTTATCATTCGTAACAACTGAACAGTTAGCTCAAAATTTATAATTAACACGACATTGCTTTCAGAAACTTGAACCTGAAATAGTTAACTTGGAACTGTAAGCAGAACAGCAACTAAATTTATTTTTCATTATGGATGATAAGGTGTGGGGTTTTATTTTGCTTTGTTTTGTTTTGCTGGGAGGAAGGCTAGCTACAGACGACAGACATTTATTACTAACAAAAGATACAATGAAATTTGTGGCATTTGATTTGGGGAAGAACTTCAGAATCTGCAAGTGCCCCCAGCCAGTAGAAAAGGTCAAATGTGATTCTGGGTGGGGAACAGAGACTTAGCAGAGGAGAATCTGAAGCTAGGAATGATCATGGGGAGACTTTTCTGGGAGACGTATTTTGTAAGGACCCAGCAAATGAGGGAAAATAGTTGTAGGTAGATGAAAATGCTGGAACAGGGAAATTTTGAATAGGAATGAGGCAAATCTGTGTGAACACAAAGGGTTCCTGTTTAAGTAAGTAGAGATCCCAAGAGTGTGAGAAAAGCACTTTATAATAAATAAAATTCCTGCCTATAAGGCCACTGCTTTATTCTTGCCAGGAATGCAAGGGAAGGGACACACAAATAACTGATCACAGGATAGCCAAAGGTGCGTCAGGTTCTCGAAAATAGCATAACAAGTCAAAGCTCTTACTTTTCTGGTAGTAGCAGCTAGTTAGAATTTGTAATTTACATTTCATGCAGTACCAGGAGGAGCCTGAAATGCTTTTAAGAAGAATACAAGATCCACACAGGTCAACTCTGCCTATCTTGTTTAGCACCTGAGAAGAGCACAGGCACAGAAGACATTGTAGGATTCTCTCCATTGCTGAAGTTACATTATTGAACAGCTCTGTAAGGGCTTCATCTCAGCAAAGACAGGAGCTGAAATGCTTAGCTAGAGTAAAAAAAAACATGCTTCTGGGCATAAACGTGCTGTGGTTTTTTTGGTGTGCATTCTTCCCAATATCCCTCCTTCCTGACCTAGTATCTCTGCACTTTCTAGTAGGTCACCTTGGCTCTTCTAACCCTCAGGGTTCTGGAGGATGTGAGCTGTAGTTATGGGTACACCATGTCTTCTCCTGAATGTACATCAACCTGAGGGTACAATTCTACCACACAAATTCTGTTGTGGACATATCAGATAGCACTTAAATGTTACAGTAGTGAATATCACATATACTGGGTGTCTTTGCCTCTGTATGTCATTTTGCATAGGGTGCTAAGAGGATGCACCAATTAATTTTTATGAGTAATTGAGTTGCTTCAGCGAGAAACACCACAGAAATACTAATGAGGAAATTAATTATTCTATGTGGATAGCAAAGTTGGATATGTTCAGCAAAGATGGCATGTACTTGCTCAATTACCAGCAATGAAAATACCAAATATTGATTAGTTGCTCATTAAATCTGCACCATCCATTCTGTCAGATGTCTCTCTGAACCATATCAGTACTATTCCTGCCTTTATTCACACCACCACGCTAAGATGCTTAATTGAGGTGCCTCCAATTTCCACATTTACTTAGAGGTCAGTGGAATGAAACAGGCCACCCTGGGGATTGTTTAGACCTTGGAATTGCGGAATCAAAAGTGAAAGTTACTTCAAGCCTGACAGGCAATCAGCAGAATGTTGAATATCTAAACTAGGAATTTTAGGTATTTCAGTAGGTATCTAATTTAGGTAGGCTGCATCAGCACAATTAGGAACTATCTTAAGAAAAGGGCACATTGAGACAGAGGTAGTATTATACTGACAATTTGAATTCAGACATTCCCTAATTTTAAGCACCTTATTCTGCTTCCAGATAATGTTCTTTTAATGGCAAAGATTTTTTACCAACACATTAGGCCTTGTCAGCTTTGCTGAATGCTTTGTTAACAGTCAGAAAGAGATCAAACTGAACTACATGTCTTTCTACTGAGTCAATGAGCATGCTCCACCATACCCCTTTTCATCCATGTCAGTATGTCTCCCTTTATTTTTCTTAGTGTCCAGGTTACTTCCTAAAATTCATTTAGAAAATGTCCTTCTTTTGGAATGCTGGGTATCACAAAAAAAAAAAGACATCATCTCTTTCATTAAGAATTCAATCTTGTATTGTTTATTTTCTCTTTCCTATTTTATTCCAGAGATCTGCATTCTTGACTCTTCAAACATTTGCTAATTAGGGATATTTAGATGATGTAAGAAGAGATATTCATGACCTGTCCCTCCCCCTTTTTAAGATTTGTTATTAGCTTACAATTTCAGTCAGATAGGTGAAGAACTGAAATTTTTGTTTTGGATTTTTAATGCATGCTGAACCAGGTGTTGTTGAAGACTATCGAAGTATCGCAGAAGCTTCTGTTTGGAACATCCCTCACTCCTACAGCTGATCAGGAGTGTTATTGTCATCACTTTCTACCCAGGATAGGAAAGTAAAGAAAAACAATTAGACCATTATGCATAATGTCTCATGCCATGGGCCATTCTTTGGAGGAATTCCTCTCTCTCTCCTTTCTCCAGTACTTATCAAAAAAGCCATAGGTGGACACTGTCCTGAATTAGGCACCTCAGTCTCCTGCCTGAGGTACAGCATGAATGCACCAAGAGATAGTGTCTGCAGTATTAGCAAGTTTACTCTCACCGCAATTCCATAGTCATTCTTATTAAATCAAAATCAGCAGAAAGTATTCTAAGTGGGATTTTTATCTCTCTGCTTGAAAGACCACAGAAAAAAATGCCTGGAATTATATAGGAAATACTGTAATGTTGCAGTCTGAGATTTATTTTTTGGATCTGTTGAACTACTTACCCAAAAAAGCCAGTTGTGAGAGAGGAAAGAAAAGAGGGACAGTATAATAGCTGTTACTTGCTGTTAGTAGTGATGTCCAAGCAAAGTAAGTCTGCATAGTATTTTAGTGACTTATTTAAATGAGATTAAGATTATATAAAGTAACTTTAATGATGTCAAAAACAAAAACATAGGAATTTTAGAAAAGATGAAAACTTTGGGGTTTCTGAGTTCAACATTGCCTATAGAAAACAGCTTAAAGCCCTTATTATTCCACATCCACTTACCTCTAGTTTCTACAGATTTTCATTAAAGCATTTAATGTAATTGTTCTAGGATGGGAGGATCTAAATCCAGAAGAAAATTGCTTGTAATTCAACATAATAATTCCTATGAATTAGAAATTTATAATTGCACTGATGTCTTGCTGATCCTCAAGTACTCATATAAAGTTCTGTTTTGTAAAGGCTTCAAGTGTTGGACAAAACTAAAGAACTCTTCCTAAAACAAAATGTCCTATCTGTAAGATCTCTCCTGCTCTAGATAAATAAAGAGTTCACATTACTAAGGAAAGATAAAATTATACTCAGGGCCCAGCAGCTGGCATTTCTGAAGGAATGCAGAGTTTGGTGTGTTTATTTACTTTTCACAATTTTATTGAAATGCCAAGTCTCCATTAATCAAGCTCCATCATTGCTTGAATTTCTTAAAAAGCAAAGAAGATGTAAGTTGTGGAAATGGAACAAGAATGAATGTCAGCAGAAACACCATCCTGTTATACAGAAGATATGTTATTCGCTGTCTCATCTTCTCAGCTAACATGCAAAATGAGATTGTTCCTCTTTACACCGCTGCCCTGTTTGTCACAATGCTTTGTAAATTAGAGTGAGGAAAAAAATAATCATTAACAAATATTGCTTGTCAGTGACAAATAGACTAGAAAACTCTAGTTCTTTTCATTTTAATAATCTTAAGAAACAGATTGAGATTGTTACACCGGAAGCAGTTGATAACACCTAAGAAATGACTGATTTCTCCTTGGTATTTCTCAGTTTGGCTATAAAAATATCTTCATGAACTTAAATCCAGAATGTTACAATTGGCTTTTCTCTTTCTGATATATTGCTGTCATTAAGCACTACCTCCTCTTATCCTGCCCACTTTCCACAAAGCATTTATTAACAGTTTCAGTTCTATCTTTTTTTCTCACTTTGTGCTTACTGCAGCAGTCCAGTGGAGTCTCCGTGAAGAACAGAATCTGACTCAAAACGAAAAGCTGAGAAGCTACCTAAAGTGGTTGTCCTGGATTCAGCCAAAACAGTGCCAATAGTGTGAACTTACGTTTGGTTATTGCTGAGTGACGGAGCACACCTAGGGCCAGGGCAGATCCAATACAGTGCCAGAATGAGGCCTGGGGCTGTTCCGTACTGCTTGGAGGGGAGTGAGCAAATGGTTGCATGGTGCTGAGCTGCTGCCAGGTTAAATCACAGCAATGGTAGACGGAGATGTCAAAAGGAAAAAGAAAAGCTTACAGCTATTCATCTTGTTTGTTTGTTTTTAAAAGGGGGGAAGGTGCAATTTCTTATCTTTGTCTCCTGTATAGTACTGGGAAAAAAGTTTTGCTTCATTTCGCATCTTCCATTTTGAAACACACTGTGCTGAACAAGAACAGCCTTTAGGATCTGGCTCATAAATATAGTTTATAAAAGGAATACAGGGATTGGCTTCTATTCCTGGGGAACAGAGATCACAGCTAAAAAAAGCTGGAAATATCTTGCCTCTGAAAGTTCTGCTGATGAGAGAAACTTGGAAGTTTTCTTTGGAAAGTCATAGAATCATAGAATCATAGAATCACAGAATGGCTTGGATTGGAAGAGATCTTAAAGCCCACCCACTTCCAATTCTTGCTCTCACTCCTGTTTGTAAGTTCCCTCAAGTACTAGAAGGTAAGAATGAGACCTCACTGAAGCCTTCTCTTCTCCAGACAAAACAAGCCCAAATTCCTTTCCTATCTTCATAGAAGATATGTGCCAGCCCTCTGATCAGCTTTGTAGAATCCTCTGAACCTGCTGCAACAGCTCCACATCCTTCTCATGCTGGGGAACCAAAGCCTGGATTCAGTACTACAGATGGGGCCTCACAAGAACAGAGCAGAGGGGGGCAAACATCTCTACTGTCTTGCTGGCCCACCCTCTTTTGATGAAGTCCAGAATACTACTGGCATTCTGGGCCCCACAAGAACACTGATGGCTTATGCACGGCTTTTCATCCACCAGGACTCCCAAGATCTTATCCACAGGGCTGCTTGCAAGTGAGTTCTTTTCCAAGTCTGTACACATATCTTTGATTGCCTCAACCCAAATGGAACACCTTGCACTTGGCCTTGTTGAACATCATTAGGTTCATGTGAGCCCACTTTTCAAGCTTGTCCAGGACTCTTTGGATGGCATCTCTTTCTTCTGTCATAAAGTATTGAGTAACGAGACTCATTAAAATTGAAATGTGAATTTTGCCTAATTATGTGTAAGCATAGGCATTGGGTAAACAAAATTCTAAAAGTCACTTCCAGTTGTAATTTATCACTATAATTTAGAAGTCTTTCTTTGTATCATTCTTAGTGACACCCTTGAAGACCAGTAGTACTTAAGTTTCCCTGCTGCCAGCTACAACGTTCCACTAGAAAGTGATTCTGGATGCTTATACTACCATAATAAAACATTACACAGAGAACATTTCTTAAATGGGGAACTGTAATACAAATACTTTCTTCCATAAAGTTTTCATTTGAACCAACAACTAGTTTTCTAAATATATTAAAGCCAGAATTTTGTATTTCAACAGTGCAAGTAACCATGCCCTCATTTTTATTTATTAATTAATAGCTATGAAAAATGAGCCCTTTGGTTCAGTTTCAGTTTCTATATTTTTCTGAATGTTTTTAGATTAGTTACTGTCTCATTTTGTATCTGGATTCAATATGTGTGTATACAGTACTTAATATATGTATTATTTCATAGACAAGCATTAATATAGGAGGAAATAATCTCTTTGGCACATGTATTTCTTTGGAAGTGATCTTTAAATATATATTCACAGGCTTTTTCAAGTGGTATTTAACACCATTATTACTACAACTGTTGGCTTTCATGAGCCAGAGAAGCAGAATCCACACAAATCACATAAAAGAGAAAACAATGAATGTGACCAAATCTCCTGCAGGGTCTCTATCTACAAGAGTTGTTCACAAGCTGCTTGTTTAATGTTCATTAAAAATAGACATGGTAGAAAGTGCTGAGCTCCACTTTTTATCAACACTCAGAAGCCCACGTAGTCCCCATCCTAGCACCAGCAACAATATTCCAAGTTCCTGGTACTAAACCTAAATTATTAAATCATCAAAGCTACCCCTTTCTTCTTTGTTTTATTTGCTTCATTTCAACAGCAACTCCTCTTGGGCAATTTTTATTTGCCACAGAGGAACTTCAAGCTGTACCCACTGACTTCAAAGCACCTTAGTGAATCATCAACCGTTCCCCCCAGTGATTGAAATCTTACCACGTCAGAGCTGTCCTAGTCCCTGAACAACATCAAATTCTGAAGCTGTCAAGACCTCAGAAGAGGGATCCTGCTCATACTTTTGTAACGGTGGCTCTGCTGACCACTGCAGTGATGGACAAGTATAGAAGGTGCCACAGGCACTGCCCTGAAATAACTGCCCATGGCACCTGTGACAAATCTCCATCTGGACTACTCCAGTGATTACTGATGTGTTTACGTGACCAGTCTGGTTTCAGCTCCCAAGGCTTAAATGCCTGACATCTGATACCACAAATCCTGGCTATTGGCTGCTTCCAGGAAATTTCTCATCTCAAGATTTTGTAAAATTGTTTACAAATCTAGTTGCCTACTTTTATTAAGGTATATGTTTTTATTTATCAGGTCTATTTTGTATAACATGCATATTATTATTTAAATGTATATAAATTACTGAGTGCATATAGACTAATTTATGCCTGTAGAACAAATCTGTCCTCATCCTGTTTGGCTTTGTATATTAAATAAGCCAACCATACTGTTAACAATGGCTACAGAGATGTTCATTTAAGAAGCAGAAAGGGCACTATGAACTGATAAAGCATTGTGTATGCATGCATTATGTATACTAGCAAAAACATAATTCAGATCGCTACACCTTCCGAAGTTTGAGACTATTCCCATTAGATAGCAGTCAGATATTTTCTTCATCCATTATAATCAGTTTCATTATTTTTTATAAATCCCTATGTGCATATGGAAAGATAACTACATCTCCACGAAAAAAAGATCCTTTCTAATCTTTTACTTTGTAGTCTAGAAATTAATATACAAACCATATCTTTTATTAAGAACACATGGTTTGCATAGTACAAATCATTTTTGTAACCCAGTTTGCACCAATTTTTAACAAGAGGCATTCTTGTCTTACAATGGACAGGGTTTTGTTGCAGATGCTTCTAATGCAGCAACCCATGCTCAGAATTTGTGAGGTAGCAATTGCCTGCTCAAGGCAACTGTCCCTTCATTAGTGTGATGGGGCTAATGAAGACAATGGTAACCTTTAAAATTTTTCATTTTGCCTGTGATGCATATAACCTCCTGACACACGTTAGAAAATACTTGGAATATGGCAAATGCTATCATTATCTGAGAGGGGAAAGTTTTATGGGTCACCGCTGAAACTAACTGACGGTGAATTGTCAGTAGTTTCTTTAAAAGTCCTTTATGTAATTCTTCACTATTGTGATATAAGCCACTTCTACTGTGTCTCCTCAACTCATCTATGTTCCTAATATAATAATACCCTTCACCGTGTATGACATTCCCCTAAATGATTAATTTTAACAACTTAAAGCACTCCACATCAGTTATGTGTCCCAAATTAAAAGAAACACAGACTAAATCGCAGGTTATGAGATTACATCATACCGAGAAGGATAAAATATCCATATTGTCTTGCTCTTATTCTGCCCATCTTTCAGTCTTAGGAACACTGTATTTTGAAGCTTGTTCCCCTGACATTCATTCACCAAATCACCAGCTGGATGTTTTGGAAGATCTGGCTCACTGCATCCTCTCCAGACACAGAACATATCACCTCTGGGATATGTACAGATTCTATTAGTGGAAAGCCTCAGGCCTGACAATATCTTGCTGCAATGCTTTTCTCTTGTGAGTGAATAGTTACCCACACAGATTTAATTAACAGCAGCAGTAGAGTATTCACTGTTATAGAACGCTGTGGTAAATTACTAATCAGAACTGCAGGCACACTGGAGGGAATAAAAAGCTGAGGAAATGATGAGATCAGTTTTAAACAATATGGAACAGGCATGAGCAATGTGAGCAACATTTGTATGCGATAAATGCAGTGTTAAATGCCTGGGAGTAAAATACCTGCATCTTCTCCAATAGTTTCACTAGTTAAACGTGTGGGAGAAAAAAAAATTCTCAGTTATTTACATCAGTGATTATTTTGACCTTGAATGAAGAAAATAACTTTGATTTGGTTATTGAGTCCATCCACATCTAGCATTTTCTGAGTTGAAATATTGGCATGTGGACATAAAAATACGTAAGCAGAGCAGAGAAATTAGCAGCTGTATTCTGGAGTTGAAATCAAAATTAGTTAAATCACTGGCTTGGAATGGGCACCCCATACATTCTGCAGAGCTGCTGCTTTAGCACTTCTGATACATGCCCACCTGATTAGTGCAATCAAGGTCACTGAAATACTCAAAGTGGGTTTTCACTTACAGAGTGCCACTGGGACTCTTACCGTGCAGTTAAGCACTGTCAGCAGTGTGCCACAGGCAGAGCTCCAGTGGGAGACAGCATTTTGGGAACTCATAGAAGTTCAACCTCTGCTCAATTCCTTCTGCCATAAGTAAAAGCAAGTAGTATAAAGCAGAAATTAGCATATTTTCTGCATTTAGTGCTCAACAAAAATGATTCCAGCACCATGGAAATAACTGTTCACTAGAGCAGTAAGGTTAAAATGCTGTCTGCGATGTCTTTCAGGTGATGCTACATAAGCCCAAGGGAAGATCTCTTCCAACACCTTCTCAGGGCTTGGATTTCTGATGTATATTTTTCAGAACAGAGGGAAAATCATGGTAACTTTGGACCCCATGGAAAACAGAAGTATGAATGGAAAAAATCTCTCATTCTCTTTCTCTCTCATATCATAAATAAAAATTTGTTTCAGCTTTAAAATACTGCAGATCATATTTTTTTTTTTCAGAGATATACCAAAGAAGTGTTTCTATTTTACCAGTTTGGAAAAATTTTATGCAACAGGCTATCAATATCTATAAAAAACTGATTAGAGAAGAGTGAGAAGTTCACAAATCACATGCTGAACTGATTAATTAATTATTAAACTGATCCTTTGCCACTAATTACTTCACATTATATATTCATGATGGATAAATAAATTACCTGGATGGTCTAGCCAGAGCAACAAATTCCAAATGAGTAAAACAGTATAATGTTTAAGCTTGAAATATTAGGCTTTATTATGGGTACACCGGCAATGTGGAAAGGACCAAGTTTCTCTTGTGTTTGAACACAGGGATCTGCAAATCATCATGTTTTTGCAGTGTAGTAAACCAATCTAATCCCTAGCAGCTGAACACAAATGTTTTCACTGCTAATGCTCTAATGTCTGATAGAATATATTAGTGTAATCATCAGGGTGAGCTATTCTTTTGTCACTCAAGTGAACAGTGGGAAGACTCTGAATGGTCTTTTACTTCACATAAGTTTGTTACATCAGATCAGTATGTGAGCAATTATGAATAATTTCATCACTTGTAATTATGTGAGCTAATAACTGCTACCTCTGTCTTCCTGTATATCTGATTTTAGAAGAAAATACAAAATTGGTTGTATGTTTATTCACATCCAGAAATCTCTTCTAGCTCTTCAGCTGAAGTCAGGCAGCAAGAAATCTGTTAAGCTAGTGGAATTTTGTAAGTTTATTTATTTATAAAAAGGAATTTTAGCACCATTATTTTTAAAGGTAGTTCAAATTCAGAAGAAGTTGAGGGACACCAGGCTTTTAGAAACTGCATATTATGAAAAAATCTAAGTCATGGCTGCTTCCAGTTAACCTTAGCTGTGCTTAAAAATAATAGAAAACATTTAAATGGAAGAGCAACTTCGAAGAAGGTAAAGAAACGTAATAAAGGAAAATAAAAATCTTGCATAGTCAGTTAAGCAACTAGATTTTAGAACTACTTTACACATGTATACACATGTAAATAATTTTACAACAACAAAGTCTGCAGATAGAATTGGAGCTTGCAGGTCATTGAGCATTTCAAATTCTCTTACTGCCTTAAAATTTCCTTACAAAGTGCTCAAATCCTTTGTGCTGATCCACTGCCAAAATTTTAAGTGTTTATTGATACCAAAAGTATTTTCCTCTGTTTTGGTGGTTTACTAAACCACTAATAGCACATTAAGCCAAAACAAAATTTAGGATATGCATTTTTTCAGTACATCTGAAAAGGCTTTGAAAAAAAAATAAATAAAAGCAATTCCTTCATCATTTTCTGAAAATTCTTAGTTATTATCATTTTAATGCTTCTGCATCTACTTAGAAGAAATTTTTTAAAACCTCTAAACATTATTTACAAAGTTCAGAGAAGTCATGTAAGAAAACAAGAGACCATTACAGAAGTATCATGTACAGACAGATGAACTGTGGAAACAGCAATGCTCATTATATGCTTGGTTAGTGGTGCACTGGTTCCATTGTTTTGGAAATGGATGCAGCCTATTAGTTCCACTAGGGAACATTCTATTGGTGTATACATAAAATTAAAATGTTCTAAAAGGATCTAGATCTCTGTCAGTAATGCCATAGAAGTGGAAAAATATGTTGGTTGTATTTTTCCACAGTTGTGCTTTCTCTCAGAAATAAATTTTCTATTTTGGAATCAACTCTATTCTTTCTCTTGCCTCCCACGGTTCTGATGAGTTACCCTCTTCAGCTCAAACTTTTCCTTACAGCTTCCATCACAAGTGTGACTCATCACTGATTTCTTACTTTTCCACTATACTAAACAATTTTTAGATTTTTAGACTCACTTTGTTGGGCTTCTTGATTTGTGCTGGATTTTTTTAGTTGTTGGTTTTTGTCGTAATTTTGAAGCAGTAGACACGGAATGGAAAAACACTTTATGGATTCCTCAGTTATTAGAATTTTATCTCTTTATGCAACTCAAGCAGAAATATCAGAAGATGGACTTCTATGTGTGAGTAATGTTTACCGATATGAACAGTCCCATCAACATTGCACTGAAGCTGAAGGACTATTAGCATAAGTAAAAATTGCAAGGTCAGGTTTAACAAAACCTCTACATACATAAAATGCACCACTTTTGAGGGAAAAATTTATTCGTAATTATTGAAATAAATAACACGTTGTCCATGGCATGTCTTATTACACCATGCTTTTTTGCAGATTCAAAGCAAAGAATAATGCCCAAATAAAATAAATTACTCTGGTTTCTTTCATTCTTTCTCTTAACGATATTCCACATTTAGATGACTCACCATAACCTTTAGCTGTGAATTAGTTACCCTTCATTTCTTGTTTGTCCATTAGAAATCATTAGTTGTTCACTAAAGAATAAATGGAGAAAAATGAAACAACCATAATATATTTTGTGTGTTTCACACGTAAGATAGGGACTAATTATTAAAGTCAAATTAAGGAGGGGGGTTGGGTTGACTCCCCCAAGAGTTCTGTGTGAATGATGCAGCATAGTGCAAAGATGAAAGAGCATTCAAATTTGAAATGAAGCACAGCAAGTAGAGATTCAACACAAATTTCGAACAGAATTCCTTGTGCTGGTATGTTAATTAAAGCTCTTTTTTTTTTTTCTTTTTCAAGTATATCAGGATTATTTTAGGGGCCAATTTAACCTAATATTTCCAGTTGTTTAAGAAGAAATACCATATAAGCAATGCTGCTGATGCCCCAAAGCTTTCTTGATTGAACACTGAATCCAGCTGACATCTAGCTTCAGAAATATCCTGAGGATGGTATGGCTGAGTTGGAAAAGCTTGGGAACAACACAAGTGATGTGCATCTTTGTCAGGAGTTGGGTTACAGGTGTTCACACTTCCACTGTCACTTGGATTTCGTCTATTCCACAAGTTTTCCACTATCCTCACTGAAAGATGCTCATACCACTTCTGATAGAAAGGGAGCATGAAGGAAATTACCACAGCAGTGATAGGCTAGATACATAGAAAAGGCATGAGAAAATATGAACTGAATCAAGTTATCCTCTAATAGAATAAGAAACAAACTGATTCAATAGAAGATGGTTGTATAGCAAGGTAAAACCAACATTATATTGAGGTAGAAGTAGTAAGTACAATCTCTTACCTTACTCAGCTGAGGGAAACAAACTACAATGGTTAGCCAATTATAATTATTAAATTATGTGATTAAAACCTGTCTATACACTCAAAAGGAGCACCTAGCACAGAGTACATGAGGGTGAAGGAGCCCCAGTAATGCCCTGCTCCAGTCTCTTCCAGATGCATCTCTGGACTCTGATGCATAAGCCCAGAAAAACAGAGTTGTGTGGGAGCCCAAATGAAGGACTCAGAGGAAGAGATACAACACAGGCTGTCCCAGCAGAGCATTAGCCTCATTGTCCAAGCATGTCCAGGCATGAAATCCATAGGGACTTGCAGACACCAGAACACCTTTTGGACTGAAGGGGGGCACTGTTTTGGGATTCGGAACATACTAGGATGTGTAAGAGATTACACAGGACTTATAAGGGCGTTTCTAGAGAAAGAACGAAAGGTGGTGGAGAGATCGTGGAGGTTTAGGGAGGAAGATATGTTGGAAAATGGATAAAAATGGCCAGTTACAATTGTGAATAGTTTTCTGGTGGGTACACCTGTCTGGCTATGTCCTACACCTGATCAGCACTTTCTGTCCCATTTTCTCATGAAATTCTTTTCTAATTCTTTTCATGGGTGATGGGCTCAGTTTTGTGTGCTCAGAGTATGGGATGATGTCCTAGATGTAAGCAAGAAAGCATGTACATGCCAACAAGGATGAGATGCGAAATAGATTAGGTGTCCTGATAGCTAGGGGTGAGGATGTCTCAAAGTGCGAGACCATGGGTGTCTATTAGGAACCAGGGGAGTCCCAGCCAGCTCTGCGTGTGTGTATGCTGTTTTGCTCTTGTGTAGCTGAAGCAAGGCTTTGGCTTCAGGGCATCCTGTGTCCAAGTGCCAGAAATTGGGCAAACTGGCATGCCCCTAGTAGGGACAGCTACTGGGCCTCTCAGTTTGGATATAAGGAGATTTACATTGTGCATGTGAGTGTATATTAGCACTGACTGGCCTCCATCTTGCTTGGCTGGGGAGGGGAGCAGTATGAGACTACTGATGCTATGTTCAT
Source organism: Tetrao urogallus (assembly GCF_951394365.1). Classification (NCBI taxonomy): domain Eukaryota; kingdom Metazoa; phylum Chordata; class Aves; order Galliformes; family Phasianidae; genus Tetrao; species Tetrao urogallus. Next base: position 177,767,002 of record NC_136813.1, read on the forward strand.
GTGAGCGCTCTGAGAGCCTGGTATCTCTGCAGCTCAATGTATATACATGTATCCATGCAGTGCAGGCATATATCTGTGTGTGCGTAGCCTGCCTAGAGAATGCAGGTTCAGCCTCACTGCTGTCTGGACCTGGGGGTATGGAGCTGCAGTAACCTCATCTCTCTCAGATGCCAGATTTGGCCTATTCCCCTAATGAGGTACTGAGCAAAAATGTATTTTATTTTGACGAGGGAAGGGAGTGTAGGTGTGGAAATGACTAGATGCCGCTTCAACAGAAACAGAAAAGAAGAAACAGAATAAAAAATCTTATCAATTTATGAAACATTGACACGGCCTCCTAGAAGATCGGTACTTGATTGGTTATATAGCTGTTTTCTGTACTGTGATAAACTTTTTTTTCTTTTCTCTGACTCTCCAGGTCATAGTGAGATGCTGAATGTAATCTTTCCATGCTTGAACAACTACTGCCTGAGATTTTCCTGCCCAGCTTCTGCTGATGATTTTTTACCAAGCCGTCAACAGCTTCTCCTCATTTCTTTTCATTTTTCCCTGCACAATTATGTTTGCTAGGCCTTTCTCCTTAGTCACATTGCCAAACCTTTCTAGCTTCTCTCTTTGCACTGCTGCTAGTACAGACTCATGGGATCCAATTACCACAGATCCTACTTTTCTGTAATAGAGCTGTTAGTTCAGTGCACTGTATATGGAATCCATTGAATTCTGCAGACGTGTGAATTCAAAGGCTTGAATTCTTCATTCTGATGCTGCTATTTGAGTTTCACCTGTTTCACACTGTTCCTGCTCTTGAGAACACAAGATTTCTAAGAAGTTTCCTCTTTTTTCCTCTCGGATCTACTAAGGGTGTTCTTGTCTTTCCAGGTTGCATTTAGGTCTGAGAGCACTGCTAGCGTGAGGGCAATTCTTTGGATTTCAGTTTCAGGTTCCCTGTCTTTTATGGTAGTATTACTGAGATACTTGAATAAGTTCTCTCATTCAACTTTCTTGCTTTTGATTTATATCTCTTGTTCAGAGTCAGTAATCCTCATTGTCATTACATTGCTCTTTATTTTGTCTTGATCTTCATACCATACATCATTGCAGTGCTGCTCAGCTGTGTCATTGTATTTGCACATCCTGTTCCCATTCCTCCTATCAAATCTAGATTGTCTTCAAAGGATAGATTGCCTATACTACCACTGCTATCTGATAGCACTTCTTCAAAGTTTTCAGAGTCTTTTGACCTAACATGTTCAAGGAAACAATTGAAGAGATGTGGCAACAGGACATATTACTTCCTAACACCAGCTGTTATATGGAACTACTTACTCAGTGTGTTGCCTTGAAGAACTTTACTCCCTGTTCTGCAATAAAGGATTTTGTGAGTTGTCACTATTCTTTTGTTAACGTTGAGTGCTTTCGTCACAGCCCACAGTGTTCCTTGCTACACATGATCAAAAGCTTCATTGAAGTCTATGAAGTTGCAGTGCGGTTCTACTTCATATTCTCAGAATTTTCTGTTTAATTTCTCAAGTTGGATATCCAATCTACTGTACTTTGTGTCATTCCAAAACCTTCCTCTTCCTCAGGTAATGTCTTTGGCAGATCAGGTAGAGACAGAATAATATTGCCAAAGTCCCTTTCCTGCAAGTAATTCCCTGACAGTTGGTATGCATGATGCTTATTAGTTACAGCAGTAACAGTATTTCCTTTGTTTTTTCACAAATGTTTATCTTTTCCTGCTGAGTTTTCAAAAGTTGCAATTTCCTGCTCTTCATATGATTCATCTGAGGCTGAACAAGTTCTTTTTGACACTTGCTCATTTGCTGATGAATTGATGTTAAGTCAGCACTTACACAAACTCTCACAGCAGTTCCACAGCTTGCATGCAATTTCATTTGCTTTTTTGAAGATATTCGTTTTTTATCTTGAAAGATACAAACACTTTCTTCTTATCAACCTGGTGGCATTTTTTTTTCCTGTTCCTTCTCCTGATATTCTGTTGCTTGTTTATGTGTTTAACTTTTGTATGCTCATTGGTAAGATCCTTCTTGAAACTGGATTATTCTACCACTAACCTGAGGAGTCTTTCTGCGATTCTCATATTTCAAGAGGTTTCCCAACCAACCATCTTACTGCTAACAAATTTGTCACATTTCCATCTCCTAGGCTAGTTGCTTAGCTGCCCTGTAGAATCTAATATATTAATTTCTCCTCCAACAGAAATCTGGTCAATTTCACTTTGGCCAAGGTCCATGAGAAATGAATATATTCTCAAAGGCCCTTTCCATGGGTTTGCTAACCATGATGCCATACGCTTCAGTGAGTCTCACTCTTCAAGAGCTACTGTAGTAAAGAGCTGACTGCCTCAAAAAAAAAAACAAAACCCTGACTCTTTGGATTCCTATTTTTCAACCACTTGTACCAGTCCCTCTGGTTTTATTACCAATGGAATTATCTTTATCTTTCCTAAACCTTTGCTGGAAATGATTTGAAGAACTTTGAAGAATTTTGAAAGAACTGATTCTGCACCTCTCCATGTAAATGATCAAGGACCCTCATCAACAAAAAATATTCTATTGTATCTTCTTATTTCAAGGTGCTGTTTGAATTATCATTAACAATATAAGTAAAGCTACTGAAAGAAAACCATTTTGGGGTTTTGAAATGGTTGATTTCTACAGAATGCTAATGCTGTAATTTTATTTAGAAAGAAACACCATTTTCAAAATTTAATATGAGCCATAATATGAGAGCTCATCTGATGTATGTTCCTTCAAGATTCTTAAAATTAACTTGTTGACCTTCAGATTAACTTTTTTTTCAGATTCACATAAGTTTTATGAGTCTTTCAGCAACAGTCAACAGTCTTTCAGCACATGTCCTGCAGTTTATTTCCTTACCTTGTACAGGAAGGTAATAATATTATACACTTCCAGTTGCCTTCCTTGCCCCTGAATAAGTAGCAAATGATCAAGAAAGAGGAAAATGTAATGTGAAGCAACATAGCAGCATGTTAGGTATAGCTTACATGAGCAATAAGTTCTTCAGGGTTCATTTTTTAAATAATATTTCTATATCTTGTTTTTCCACTTATGGCATAGTAAGTATAGTAAAAAGCTGGAAAACTTAAATCATAGAAGGAAATTCCAACTTGTTTTACTGGCACAGTTAAATGAAGTAAGTTTTCCTCTAAGTGTTTGTTTAGTTACAGAAATGACAAAAACCTTAGAGGTAAATACACTTCTAGAGATGTAAAAAATGAATTTGTGAGAGGAACTCCTTCTATGGCTACTTTGTTAAGTGTAGTAAGAATAGATACAGGACAGTTTTGCCCTCTTCCTGGCTTGAATTTTAATAACTAAAATTTTAAACCTCCCAAGTGCAAGAAATTGTGTTATCACGTTACATAAGGTTGTATGTCTTTTCTCTTCTGGATGTGATATGATTAAGTTATTACAGCTGTGCAGTATTGCAAACTGGCAACATTTAAACTAAAAAGCTTGTTTGAATAAGTGGACTTCAGTATAGGTATGATAGTATATGAAAAGCAAAAAACAGCCAAAAAATTTTAGTCAAATTTATACTGGTAGAAAGTTAGAATCAACACAATAGTTGTGTTAGGTAGTAAGGTTAGGTTTCTTTGCTCAAAATGGATTTTATCTTAAATTAAAAAGTCAAAATAATCATAGTGGTAGGAGAGTAGGTAATGAAAAAACATTTGTTGCAAATGACGCTAGCCAGAATGAACTGTGCATGATCAGCGTGGATAGAAAATGCTTTGTATAACAGAAGCAAAATTTAAAAGGCATAAGTGAAAGGCTCTTTTTTGGCCTCAAATCTGTCACACCTGGATACTACATTATTGTCAGTCTATGAAGAGATAAACCTCTTCTGCTTTTACTAACACGATTTTTAACATTTTATCCTTAAGCAAATCTATGACTGAGTAACAATTTTAGCAAGATCAGTCAGGAAAAAACAGCAAAGGTAACCAGATCTATTTGGGCTCTAGCTAATCACAATCTGATCTCTTAGTTGAGGAACATGAATCCTGGTAATGTAAATATAAACTCTAGAATGTTAGTACTAATGGAGTGTGATATTTGTTCATTTCTTTTATTTTTAGTTCTAATTACATCCAAGGCCACTGACATATTAATTAGATATGCAAGTTTCTATTATTTTGCACAGCCCATGCAAAATTATCACATTTATTTGACAGAAAGTATGCAAGCATAAGATGTGTATAATTGGTTATTTTGAGATGTGCAGAATGGCTGTTTCCAAAGACATTTCAGCCAAGCTTCACCCAGATTGTTCTTTTACTCTAAATAAAATATACAGTCTGAACTTATTGGAATTTTCTATTTGCTGTCCAGTAAAATCTTATAGCTTTTAGGCTTTTATACAACTAAGATTTATGGCATCTATTCTCACTGTGCAGAGTCCCAGGATAATGTTAATAGATGGCTAGTTTTGCCAATAAATCCCTCAGGGCGAAGACAGAAATATCTGTTTCAGATGAGTTGTTCAGAACTAAATCCACATCCCAAAAGGAACATGGTACTTAGGCTTAAGAGACTCAGCTTTAAAAATGTTAAGATATTTTTCTCCCAATTCCTAATGAAAAAAGTAAACCACTGTAAAATCAAGACCCATGGCTCCTGACAACTAATAGATCTGTTAATCAAGGGCTAGGGGACTCCTTTTTTTGAAAGAGGCCTACCGTAATTTGTGAGGTACAAAAGATGTTCCTCAGGGATTTTTCTGCTTCCAGCCCAGGAGGCTGGAAAGTCATGAGTGAGAAAGAAAACAGGTTTCCACGATCCCTAAGCAGAATGTCAGAATTGTTTGGTTGATTAGAAGCATAGAAATCGGTGTAAATAATACATGCACTGGTGGAATAGAACAGGAAAAGAGAGAAATATGGAAAGAGATACAGGGAAATGTCTAGAGAGAGAGAGGGAAAAATGCGGGGACAGATAGAGGGAAGGCAGGCAGGCACTGAAATTAGTGGTCTTCATTGGGCCTCCTTTAGAGCCTAAGGAGAAATTCAAGAAGTCAGTAGGAACTTTATACAGGGTCATGCTGTTAAAGAAAACAGATTTGTAAGACATGCAAACACTAGCTTAGCCAGCAAGATACATGTGTATTCTGAAAACAAGAAAGGTTTTCATACTTCCCCAGTTTGGAATAGGCATTGTAAGTTGTATAGAACTCTTAAACAGAATGAAATTTTTGACACATGTTCAGCTATTATCTGCTCTAACTCCAGTTCTTCTGAAGAATTACTTTCCCATTCTTTATACAAGATCTTAGGTTAAAAAAAAAAAAAAAAAAAAAAAAAAAAAAGTTAAATTTCAAGTAGGTTATAGGAAGAAATACCTTGCTTAGAGGGTGGTGAGGCACTGGCAGATGCTGCCCAGAGAAGCTGTGGATGCCCAATCTCTGGAGGTGTTTGAGGCCAGGCTGGATGGGGCTGTGACGACCTGATGTAGTGGAATATATCCTTACATATGAAAGGTTTGAAATTAGATTATCTTTAAGATCCCTTCTGACAATTTGATGATTCAATTATTGCATATCAACAATGAACAATTGATAACCATTCTTTGGCACTTTCAAACAGCATTGTCTTTGTTTCCTTTCATTATCATTAGTAACCCATAATTCCTTGTTTCCTTTCTTCACCTATAGTATATCTTTAATTTGTATTCTTCCTGTAATATAATAATAATAACAAACAAACAAAAAATCAGGTAATGTGCTCAGTATTACCTCAAATAACTGTTTAACTATCATGCTTTAAACGCTGTGTGAGCATTTCCTTAAATAAAGAAGCTTTATTTGTTTGCATTCTGACCTTGATGTTTGTTTACATGTGAGCCAATATTGGTATTGTTTAATTGAAAACCAATTTTGAAATCACAGTTGAAAGTATTGATGTTGCAAATATTGAGTCTGAGATTAGCTGATCTACGTATATAACAAAAAGTTGTAGCAAAAGTTATAACAAAAAATATATAAAAGTTATAACAAAAAATATTTCCGGTAAACTCTTTTTGGTGCAGTATATGAGCAAGTAAAATGCAGTTCTGAATTACCCAATTTCCCCCTATTTTTTTGGTTTCTCACACCGGGAAAGAAACAGAGACTATATAGCCAAATAAAGAGTAATTGTAGTCTAGCTGCTCATATAAAGACCACTGTCTATTTAGCTAACAGTGTCCCTTTTAGTACACATTAACTATCAGGACACCTCACTAACTCACGGGGTGTCCAGTTATCTAATAGATTTTATCATTATTCATGTCACATCTTACCAAATGTTATTAAGAAAGTTAACTATTCACACTGTTATCAAACCTTTATTTGAAATTTCTCTATGATTATTATAATATGTGGAAACTGTTAGCAGGTTTTCAGATGTGCTTCTCTTGCAGATAAACCCCTTTTGTCATTTCTATTTATTCTCTTCCAGCCAGTAACAAATCAGTTCTGCTGAATGTACTCATGGATCATCCTTGCTACATTGAAGCAAATTTAACAGCTCAGATTGTTTGAACATAAACAGAAAGTTCAGAATTTCTTCTAGAGAAGATACAGATTCAAAGCACTATGGGAAGTTATCCATTTCCTGTGATAAAAAACAACTCAGGATGTTTTTAGAATTTGTAAAGAAAAATGAGAGCACTGTAGTAAAAGCAAGAACAAAAAAAACTCTCTTTAAATTCTCCCTATGGAAGAGTCTTTCTTTTTTCCACTGAGTATACAGGAAACCTATGAGATTAGCCTGCTGTCTTAGACATTTAAGTTTGTTGCCTAAAGTTAAGTGGTGTGGAAGCAATTCCTCCTCTATTCCCTAAACATTTATAATTAATCAACTGAAAATCAGTTCACAAGAAATTCAGAGTAGGAAGTTATAAATTCACATGGGAAGGTAGCTGCAATCAGTAATCTAGGCTGCTCTAGCTGAATTTGTAAAATAAATGTACACAATGAATTATTCTACTTTCTTTTCAACTAATCTATCTTTCTTCAAGCTTTGATATCATTTACGGGCATCAATACTTCTATTTAGCTGAATTACTTTCCACAGCTTCTGCTAAACCCCTAATTCCACGTAATTTGAACAGTTCCAGCAAAACCAGTAACGAGGTTTGCCTGCTGAAATGATAGAAAAACTGCAGCTATTTTGATCATTCTGTACATATATTAGCTTTGGTTCATCAGCAAATTGAACACTCTACTTTTAATACCACCTACACAGTAAAAGTTCGCTTGCCTTCAGTGTTCTCTTCCTTATGCTATCTATAGAAATATCATTAAGAAATTTACAAGGATAGTTCAAGACTTGAAAGTAAATCTTTCTAGTGGTTTCTTTATGACTTAATGTCTTAAAGTAATGCAGCAATGTCAGGACTGGCCTCAATGTTTCTTTATTTTTTTCCTTTAATATTCAGAAATGCTAATATTAAGTAATATTTTGTAATAATTTATGTTGCCCGAATAGGGAGATTTGAAGGAAACCTTGATATGTAATAAGCTCACACAATATTCCAACTACAATCTTTTACTAATATGTTATTTAGGCACCCAACTCATGCGATGTTAAGACATTTCATTTCAAATACGTTAAGTATTTCTCAAAAGCAGAGTCCAAATATGTCAAACGTATATCTTATTTTTCTTAGCAATCAACAGGACCTTTTTGTCTCATTACCTAATAATATGATTGCCAATTTAATGAAATGAAGAGAAACAGCTGCATTAACCTCAGCAAGCTTTGAGTCACGCCTACAGCAATTTAAAATGAGCATGGTATAGAAACCATTCAAAAAGATTTTTGAATTCATGTCTGACCCTTAAGGTTCATCTTTGCTACAGCTTATGAACTTCTACAAGATTAAACTTTCAAAGCAACCTATAGGAAATACATACAAAACCTCCTGTACTTATGATTAAACAGTATGTGATTATTTTTCGTGCTTAACTCCTAAAATTCAACCCGAAGTGTCTTAATTGTACTACATGTTAAAAGTGAATAAAACTGGAATTGAACTCAAAATCAATTTGAATCAGTTTTGTTACAAAAATGTAAAGACCCATTCTGGGTTATATATTACACAGCAGAAGACTTTGGAAATAATCAGAGTTTGGCCTTCATAATCTTTATCCAGAAATTCAGTAACACTCTAATTATTACTGAAAGCTTATTTGGCTGCTAGACACCAGAAGAAATTCTGAAGAATTTATCACATTTATTACTACTACTACTACTACTACTACTAATAATAATAATAATAATAATAATAATAATAATAATAATTAATAATAAAATCACTAATTCCTTTGAAGGGGTTTAAAATAACAAAGTAAGAAAAAAAAGCCTTGTAATTTTCAGGGTACAGTAGCAAAGATTTGTTGCTTGGTTCGTGTAATTGCCATGTTTCTAATTGCATATAAAAATTGTGTATTAATAATGTACATTGTGTGCTTCGGAGAACATTCTTTGTAATTTTTACTTTGAATGTCTATAAAGATCAGTCCTGTAGATCATCCATATCCTGCTCAGATCATAAATATTTCAAGAATATTATAAACTCTACCACTTCAAACTACATGATGTAAAAGTGCAGTAATTTTTTGACTTCAAATAATGCTTGCAAAATTCATTCTGCTTTTCTGTTCTTACAGATTTCCTCTAGCACTGGTTTAGATTTAAAAAACAGATGTTGACAGGGCTTAGTGCAACAATGACCAATTTTCTAGTTCATGCTAAGAAGAAAATCACTCTCTTATTTCAGCAACACTGATAACACTGGGGTTGGAAGAAATTTTGAGGAGGCAGGGTTCTTCTCAACCAGCTGTAAGGGAAAGTTACAATTCATGCGATCTTGAAGATTACTGTTTCTTTGTCATTCTAAATTCAGATCTGGTTATACTTCAAAATTTAATACCTTTACATTAAAATATTACAAATTTGTATGTACTTTTGGAGTGTTTAAAGGAATTAAAACCAATTTTATGAAATATCTTAACGCTCAAAGGGTCTTGTTTAGCTTATCCATCAATGACCTAGATGAAGGGGTAGAATGCACCCTCATCAAGGGTATTAAAATCTTTTGGACATGAGAGAGAGCACAACGTTTTTAGTCATTAGATTTGTTAGTTTAAAACCTCATGCTCTGATAAAACAGGACAATGAAATGCATTACAGAAACAGAGTACATGCTACACCTTGTCTCTAATGATTTACTGTATTCATCACTGTGTGTTCTGTACAGAATTGCATCTGAAAGGTATGGAAAAAAAATTAACAGAGAGTATTTGATCAGTTTCATCTGTTGGTAAAAAGCAAACAAATATGCATATTTGCAAGTTTTTGACTGACACTATATTGTCCTAACACTGAGGAAGAACAGGAAATATTTTCTTAAATATTCTTTAAAAGTTATTCTTTATGTTATAATCATTTTCATACAAAATCCAACAAAGTTGATTTTAATTATACGTTAGTCTTTTTTATTTCATTTCTTTGTTTTGTTTTGTTTTATTATTATTATTACATAGAATATAAACTTCAAGATGTAAAACACTGAATATAATGTGACTATAAACATAGAACAAGGAGACCATCATACAACAGAAAAGACTGGTTTTGTGTAAACCAAGTTTAACCCACCTCTGTTTTCTTTAAAGGTGAGGTAAGAATGATTAATTCTGTCATTCAAGCAACAGAAGAAAGAACCAAAAAAGTGCAGATAAAGATTTCCAGTAGAATTGTTTGTTCCAGTAGAATTTGTTGTGGCTGCACTGGAGAAGGACCCCTCTCCTCCTCCTCTTGGGGTGCTTCTCAAAGGTAGATCATAGCTAACTATCCAATATTTAAAATGAAATATCTTACTTCTTGCAGTAGGTGTACCTTAAAATATACATATTTCAAGATACAAGATACTGGTGTCACGCAGTATTCTGCTGGACATTACTAATGGTAATGGGAAAGAACAAACTAAAATTGGTACAGCAAATTAAATACAGACAAACTTAAAAGGAAATTTCTAAAATCTACAACAGAAGATAGAGCTCAACTCTAGAGTGGAGTTACTCATTCATTAAACAGCACACATTTAATATTTTCATTAGTAACCTTTGAAAGAGAAATGCAGAGGAATTTTGGTTGCTGATGCAAAGCTGGCAGCACTATGAGCATGGGAAAGATCAGATCCTTACACTGGAAGGGCTCCATGACATTAAAGGAGTGGAATAATAGAAAGACGGATGAAATTTAACTGTAGGAAGTAAAGGTCATTCATGCAGGGACTAATAATGAGAATTTCTTCTGTAATCCAGGAGCTTCTCAGTTGGAAACAATAAAGAAGGAAAAGCAGCTGGCTCTGTTAATCAGTCACAGAATGTCTATGAGCCACCAATGCCATGCAACCATGAAAAAGCAAATGTGATTCCAGGCAATATAACAGAAGGTTATGGAGCATACCTCACAGAGCCATGGTGTCATTTGTACAGTCTTAATAGTAATACACCAGCAAGTGGTAGATTAAAGAGCAGATACATGCATTTGCTAAATGAAATAACCAATGGGCTCAGATTCTGAAAAATGATTAAATGTTGACAGTTTTGGGAAAAGGAAAGGAAGGAAGGAAGGAAGGAAGGAAGGAAGGAAGGAAGGAAGGAAGGAAGGAAGGAAGGAAGGAAGGAAGGAAGGAAGGAAGGAAGGAAGGAAGGAAGGAAGGAAGGAAGGAAGGAAGGAAGGAAGGAAGGAAGGAAGGAAGGAAGGAAGGAAGGAAATGAAAGAAAACGTGATAGTATTGTTCATCTTTATATTGTTTATTATAACCAAATATCAAAGAGAGGAACTAGTCCCCATAGTTTTGATGCAATGGAATTGCACAAAACAATACAACCCCAAGATAAACATTTATGCCCTTGAACAATTGGAAATTGACACACTTTTATTATTGTACTTCATATCCTAAATTATTGGTTCAGTAATTATCCATTTGGTAATTCGAGAAGAACATTTAGAATATGAATGTGAATTTACAGTGGCATATTCACATTCATATTCTGAGTGAAATATATCTTGATGGAAATGGTCTAGCAGGAATGTAGAGCAATCAGAATGCTGCTACACAGATATTTATTCTCTGTTTAATTAAGTTGTAAATGTTCTCTTAAAAGCACAATCATTACTAGAGATCCTGGATATGCAATCACTGCTAATTACCTGTACTGTTTGTAGTTACATCCATGAAGACTTGTGATATAATACCATCCTCCTACATGTCAGCTACTAAAGAAAATCAGAGTTAATTGCTAAGAGGCTATATAGCATAATTTGTGAGCCAGCAAAATGGTATAGAAAGGATGTGATTGAAAGTAGGCATGGAGAGGAAGTACAGTCTTTCCAAGGGCAAAATCAGTTTTCAGAGTAGTGAAGTGTAAAGACCCTGATCTTCTCACAGTTAGATTTTGGTCAAGAAGTAGAAATGAGTCCCCAAGGATTTTCCTTTGCAGTATAAGATTTATTATTCTTCTTTCACCTAGATTTGCCTGCTTGTTTATAATTTTTAAAAGAATATCTCTTGGAGCTTTACGTCAGCGTAGATCTTTTTTCTAATAAGAAAGTGGGGAGAGAAGAAAGCAATTTGTAGGCAATCAGTATGAATTATATATTTCATTCAAAATCTTTCAGAAGGCTTAAGTATTAATCAGATGAATATTTATCATCAGAAAACTGCAGAAGAGTTAGATGGACAATTTATTGAAATTGTGTGAAAGAAATAACTTTTCTGAGGACACCCAGACAAGAATTTAACAACAAAATTACATGCATATGTTATTTACATTATCTTGTTGAAATAAAAACACTTTCTCCCTAAGATATTATAATTCAATTGATTTACACAATCTTAAACTTTATTTCCAGTAATGAAAATGTCTGTGTAAGCACAGGCAGCATGTGGACACTATTGAAATTTTCCTTATTAATATAAAGACAATACAGCTACAGCTGGCTTGTGAATCATAGAATCATCACAGAATCAAAGAATGGCTTGGGTTGGAAGGGACCTCAAGGATCGTCAAGTTTCAATCTCTCTGTCACAGGCAGGGTTGCCAGCAGCTAGATCAAGTACTAGATCAGATTACTCAGGGTTTCATCCAAGCTGGCCTTAAAGATCTCCAGGGGCAGGGCATCCACAACCCCTCTGGACCACCTGTTCCAGCATTTCATCACCCCCTCAGTAAAAAACTTCCTCCTAATATTTAAATATCTTCTCCTTTAGTTTCCTCTTTGTCCGAACACTGCCTTGTAAAAAGTTGATTTCCCTCACGTTTATAAACTCCCTTTAAATATTGGAAGGCCGCAATAAGGTCTCCCCACAGACTTTCTTTTCCAGGCTGAAGAAGACAAGATCCTTTAGCCTATCTTCACAGGAGAGGTGCTCCACCCTTGGATCATCTTCATGGCCTAACTCTGGACCCTCTTTCTTGTGTGCAGTGCACCAGCTGGGACCTGACATGGGCAGAGCTTAGGGGGACAAACACTTCCCTTGACCTGCTGACCACCCCTCTTCTGATGGAACCCAAGGTACCATTGGTCTTCCGTGCTACAAGCACACACTGCTGGCTCGTGTTAAGTTTTTCAATAACTAGGACCCCTAGGTCCTTCTCAGCAGGCTATTCTCAAGTTCTTCTCTCAGTTTGTGTACATACCTGGGATTACCTCAACCCAAGCACAAAACCTTGCACTTTACTTTGTTGAACAAAATTAGGTTCACAAGGGCACACCTTTTCAGTTTATCAAGGTCCCTCTGGATGACATCCCTTCCTTCTGCTGTATCAACTGCACTGCTCAGCTTGGTATCGTCAGCAAACTTGCTGAGGGTGCACTCAATCCCTATCATCCATGCAATTTATAAATGTATTAGAGTACTGGACCCAAGATATATCCTTGGGGGACACTACTCATTACCAGTCTCCGTCTGAACATACAGCCATTGGTCACAACCCTTCAGTCTGTAACTTCCCAATCAATTCCTTATTCACTGAATATTCCATCCTCCAAATTTAGGTCTCTCCAATTTAGTGGTGGGTATCCATGTCAAAGGACTGCAGAAGTCCAGGTAGATGACATCCCTTTGCCACCTGATGCCATCACTCCACCACAGAAAGCCAGCAGATTGGTCAGGCATTCCCTTTGTGAGGCCATGAACACAGAATGCAGTGGTTGCTGTATTCTGTATCCAATAAGGTTGTGGGGTTTTTTTATTTTTATTTTTGTTTGTGTTTGCTTTCCCTCTTGGCAAATTAGAGAGAATATGCTGGGTAGCTGCTTAGACTAAATGGATGTTGTCAGCCTCACACTTATCAATAAAGTTACATTAGTTAATAATTGGTTCAAAATCTATTCTTGTTAATACCTGCATCCCAAAACCTGCTCCCCAAGGAATTATCAGATACATCTAAGCAGAAAGTGTTTTAAAGCAAGCCAAAGCATGTTAGTATGTGCAACTCAGACTTTTCTATTTTGAAATGTACTCAGCCTTCTTGTATTCAGACTGAAAGGACCTGTACTGTCCTGAAGACAATCTGAGCTTGCTCTAACTTGGAGTCCAAGCCACCATGCTTAAAGAAATGTACAATGAAATGATGGGCTTACACTAGGATGCCAAACTGACTCTGAGTTATTAACTCACGTATAAATTGAGACACAAATCTACTCTCAGATCAGAGATATAACAGTTCCTAATGAGTCAATACTATATCAGCATCAGGAAGCAAAGATGATGATAACAAAATGTACCAAACAGTTGTGAGCACATTAAATTATTTGAAAATAAAGAAAGCTCTCTGTGTAAGTATTGTCTGGCTCTTCCAGAATCTGTATTAGCTGCATCCTAGTATTTTAAGAAATATAAATATTAATTTACACATTCTTAGAGGATTTGTTTCTTTGGAGGAACTTGTTTAAAATATTTAATTTTATCTGCAATCCAAATTAATTTTAAAAATGATACAAATTTATTTCTGCTACAGAGTACGCATTGATGAAGCATACAGACCAGAACAGATACTTGGCAAATGTGAGAGCAACAACTTGGTAAGTTCTTTGCAGCTCCTAAAGTCAGCCATTTTCCTGAAGAAAGGAAAGCAAAACACATCAAGAAAACAATTGTTGGTGTCAGAAAGCTTAACAAAAACAGAAACAGCAGACATACAAAAGTGAACACCTATTACTGATGAAGCTACTGATAACATGTAATATGAAAAGGGAGAACAAGTGTAAATGACTACAGTTGATTCAGATAGTTAAGCTTGCCTTCACTTAACCAATTGATATATTGCCAGAAAATATACACTGAAAGCTCCATTTTGGAAGAGTAACAGTAGTACCCAGTGGCTATTTAAGGTAGATCAAAACACAGCATATATCCCATCAAAAGCTCTGAAAGGGAACATATGCATATGTATATCAATAAAAAATATTCCTTGCATATCTTGAAGTACGGGTTAAGCACAAATAATAAACAGCAATATGGGCTCCAGGAAGCACGGAGTGGACCTTCTCCCCTCCTACCCTCTATTTCCAGATGGCATCAGCAGAGCTGTTAGTGAATCCATTCTTAGTTTCTGTAGATGCCCTTCAGTAGGGAGCCAGGAACATGCCCTTTGTCTCAGCTGTTCCACTCATCCTGAAGTTAAACATAAAGCAAATTCTGAAAAATAAATAAATAAATAAATAAATAAGTAACAATCAAATAATAAGCTGTTGGGTTTTTTTCATACAAACTTTCACTTTTTTATATGGAGCTAACTGTTTCACCACGGAAGTCTGGAAAGCAGTTCTCAAGTCTCATTATAGCATAGGGAGCAGAAGCATAGACTCAATCATTCTCTTTCTGCCTCTTTGCATAGAGTAACTGTTCTATTCATAACCATCAAAACTTATACTGGATGGAGTCTCCATAATGGGTCAGATCCCAACTCTATCTGCTCTAGTATTTTACCACTGACAGGGGTCACTGCTTCAGATACTTCAGAAAGAAAACTTGGAGGTGAAATCTTCAGACAGAACAGATCATCACTACTAATTCTGAATAGTTGTTAGGTAATTCTGACCACAGCACCCCTGTCACTTCACAGTATTCACATAAATCTGAACTGTAGGAAAGGCTTTTTTCTGCATACAGAATTTTTTTCTTTAATTTCATGGAAATCTACAGAAATTTGAGATTATCAAACATGAATATCCTTTATTGTTAATGGAAGAATTTCCTGGATTACATGTTGGGGTTTGGAGATTCACTATCCTTGAGGTCCTTTCCAACCCGGGCCATTCTGTGGTTCTGTGATTCTGTAATGTTAAAAGCTCATGGAAACTGATGTCAAATAATGCCAATCCTGAAAGTTTGATAGCGATTGTGTTTCAGAACTTAGCCAATACTAGAAAAATATGTGCAAGAAGTTCTTTACTGTAACAAAAATTATGCAGACTCAATTTCATACTTCAAGCAATTTGCTTCACAAATTTAGTCCTCAGAAAAATACAAGAACAAATTATGAAGCAAATGATCAGTAAGGACCATGAGTATACTAACATCAGTATGTACTCAATTGTTATTTGTCAAGGCCAAGTAAAAAATGAAGTAATAGACATAAACTGGAGTATAGGAAATTCCAAATAGATAAAAGAAAAAATGTATTTTAACATGAGAACAGTCAAACATTGCAACAGGAACTCTGAAAGGCTGTGGAGTCTCTATTGTTAGGGACATGTAAAACTTGACCATAAAGAGCTCTGAGCCACCTTGTCATGTTGAAGCAGAATGTTGGATTAGATGATCTCTGGAGGTCTCTTTCAACCTACATGATTGTATGATTTAATTTTCTTTTTTTGTTGTGTAATGTGATAGATTTTAAAGGAATAGAAAAGCCACAGAACTGGAATATCACAGCTTTAGTAAAGTTCTTGTTAAGTCTGCAACCATCTGAGAAGTAAGATTTTTGATTAAATTACTGACGTACTGAACTAGTGTAAATACTGAATTAAAACATAATCACCCATGGGTAGAAATCAGAGGATAATATGTCAAATCAAGGCAGTTAAGTGTGCATCATAAGTTTGGTAGTTTTCAGTACTTTTCTGCAAGACTGCTATTCAAGAAAATATTCTGATTCTTCATTATCCATGCTATGTAACACAAGTAGTTAAACACAAAAATTCTAGGGCTCATAAAGGTTCTTGATCATAGAACAATCTTGGTGAAAAACCTCCTTTGGTTCCTGCCAGCTTGAACATTTTTCAGTATGTGAGGAGTACAACAGAAAATGTGGTATAAAAACTGCACATCCAAGTGCCATTTGAGCAGCCGCTGTATGCTTCTACAGAGAGATAGATATTATCTTCCTTGTGTCAGATTCCAAAACTTTAACATGAGCATTGCTCTTAGCCATATTCAAGGTACATCCTCAAAGGCATTTATCTGGATCTGCTTGTACAGAGGCTTACATTGCTGCTAGGGTTTTGTTGCTATAATACTGCACAATTGTTTGCAACATACCTATCCCAATAAATGCTGTTTTAGAATATGATATGGAAAGTGACAGAGGTATACTTGAATATGGCTTATTCCTCAATGTTATGTCTCCTGAAGAATTTAACACAAACTAAAGCAGTACTTAAGAAGTTCTAATTTCTTCTGGAAACGAGATGACACTTCTGTGGGTAGCTGAGTACATTTCCTAATCCACCTCTGCATAACTTGCGTTAAGAACTTCCTAAACTGACTGAAAATCAGTGTTCATATATTTCTGCCACACTAAATAATACAATTTGCCAGCTTTTGTGATTGGCATCCCATGATGTGCCACCAGTGGCTTTTAGCAACAAGTATCTGAAAGCACCTTGTGATCATCAAGAACCACATTAAAATATAGGAGAGCAATTCAAAAGCAACCACATTTTCTGCATTTTTGGAAAAGCAGTTGTAATATCATCTACATACAATCCCAATTTTATGTAGCCTTTTATAACCAGATTTTCCAGGTGTTGCAAAATTCCAGGAAAAAAAAAAAAATGTATATAGGTAATGTCTGTAGATAACATGTATTTTTTTTCTTAATTACAACATTCAGCCCAGAATAACAACATGACATAGAGTAGCTCCAGTCTTTCAAGAACTAAACATAGCAGTTCAACTGCATTCTGCTGCAGAAGCCTCCTGTGACATACACTGTTTTATTTGTACGTCCACTGTCATGTTCAGGCAGTTTTAGGAGCACGGCAGAGAGTAACAAGTAGATCAGTATTGTGGGTAGGCTGAGAGACTGTGGGTGTGATAGACAGGAATCAGGGCCAGGTGGAGCTTGCAGCACTGCTCTAAGTTCAGGAGATAAGAATGCAACAGGAAGAGTACCAAAGCACTGTGTTATTATTTCTAATCTAGGTGCTTCAGTTATTCTACAGTTAAGTATATATCTGCTGCATCCGGGCCTTGGGCCCCTAACAAAAGAAGTGCTAAGACAAAAGGTTGAGGCAGCTGGGCTTGTTCAGCTTGAAGAAAAGAAAACTCTGGGGAGACTTCACTGTGGCCTTCCAGTACTTGGGGGGAGCTTATAAAAAGGAGGGGGACTGAATTTTTACACAGCCTGATGAGATAGAACAAAGGGGAATTGTTTAAAACTAACAGAGGGGAGATTTAGGTTGCATGTTAGGGGAAAATATTTTACTCGGAGAGAAGTGAGGCCCTGGCACAGCTGCCCAGAGAAACTGTGGGTGCCCCATCCCTGGCGGCACTCAGGGCCAGGTTGGATGAGCAGCCTGGGCTGGTGGGAAGCAGCCAGCCCACGGCAGGAGTGTTGGAGGTCAAAGATCTTTAAGATCCCTTACAACCTAAGTCAATCTATGATTCTATTGTATGATTCTATATACATATGACGCTATATTTAAACAAATATAGACTTTTTAAGTTAAAATGTCTCCTAAAATTAAAAAAATAAATTGTTTTGTAGGGCTTATGGGATCTACAAGTTCTGGACAGATGCATCTCAGATTTCTGCCTGACTCACGGTCCTGTCACGATCACAGATAAATAATATGATGAGCTGGGAAATACTGTTGCTTCCAAGAAATAAGTGTATCATAAAAGTACCATCATCAATTAACTTTGCTATCTTCTGCTTGCTTTGAACAAGATTTAATATTTTCATGAAAAATGGAAAGACTGGAAGAACTCTTCACAGTCAGGTTGTAAATCCCTGACCTTGATGAAAACATTAGCTTAAGGCTGTGTTTTTAAAGATTATTTTGGCCCAATTTTCCAAATGATGCTAATAAATAATTTAGAGATGAATCTAAATTCAGAACACTAGAAGATTTCACACTTTCACTGCTTTGCAGTGCTAAATAACTTTCATCCTCTGTCACCAGTTCCTACCTGACCTCCCCTCATCTCTCTGTTTCAGGCAATCCTCTTACCTTGCACTCTGCCTTTTTCCTTGTCAGGGATTCAGGAGGTCCCTCCAACTTCTGCAATCCACTCTCGAAGGGCTCACTAAATGGCTGATTGCTGTTCTTTCTTTTTTTTCCTCATTTAATTTGTTAAGATCTTTAGTTATGGCTGTATTAAAAAAAATATCAGTCTTCTTTTCTATCCTTCTTTATTTTCATGGTTATACCTCTTATTTTTATATTGTTACCTAAGTCTATGTTGATGCTTCTAAATTCACAATGGTTCTGAAATCAGATCAGTGAAGCATACAAAAACCTAAGTCAATATATTGCCAGGTCTCTCAAAAATATATTTTGTTTGCTAAAGTGTATGTATATATTTACCAGATGAGAACAAAATAGTAGTTATGTGTCTCCACTGAATTGAAAATTAAAAAAATTATTTCATTTCACTCCAATTTTTCTGTTAAAGTCTGTTTTCCCTTTTTCTCTGTCTTCTTTTTCAAATTTCTGAGAAAACTTCAGGTCCCAGTATGCCTACTGCTGTAGGGAAATTCCTGTGGTAGGAAACTCTCCTTCATGATTTCATGTTCTCTTTACACCTTGATTCCATAGTCTGAAGCCCTACAAGGTTGCTGCCACTGGCCTTGGACACAAGAGAACAGACAACAAAGGCAAATTGCAGAGTTTCTATGGCCCACCATTTCTACAGGGAGCAGTGTCTCATGAAATATAAGATTGTAAAATCATAAAATCATAAAATAGCTAGGGTTGGGAAGGACTATACAGCCCATCCAGTTCCAATTACCTCCCTCACCTTGCTAGCCACCCCTCTTTTGATGCAGCCCAGTATTCTGTTGGCCTTCCAGGCTGCAAGTATACACTGCTGGCTCATGTGAAGCTTTATGTCCACCAGAATCTCCAGTTCTTTTCCTCATGGCTGCTTTTGGTGAGTTCTCCCATTCTGTAGACATATTTGGGATTACCATGACTCAAGTGCAGCAACTGGCCTTTGACCCTGTTGAATCTCATTATCTTTACATGGGCTGGATGGCATCCCTTCCATCTTTTGCATCAGCTGCAGCACTCAGCTTAGATGCACATAACTGAAAGCCACTGCTGTTATATTATTGTTTTGAAATACTGAAACAAAGAAGTTGCTTTTCATTATATGGCACAATATTTTACATATGGAGGTGCATTTAATTGTACTCAAAAGACTGTATGAAATGTGAGATTTTTTTATTATTATTATTTGCCTTTATATTACGGTACATTTTCACTGTTCTAATTTTTTTTTGTGCTTTAATTTTAACCTTCCTTGGTTTACATGCACTTTAACTTTCACTTTCAGAAGTAGTCTGAACATCTTAACAAACTCCTTCCCTAATTTATAATGGCATTACATAATTGAGTAAATTATGAAGAACTTACTCACTTTCCTGGCAGAATTTCATCCAATCAATGCAATTAGCATCTAATATTTTGCAAATGGAGTTGACCTCCTGTAACCTGACCATTTGCTGATCATGCAATATTGTTTCTTCCATCTTCCTCTAATTTCCAATTTCTATATGCAGGCTTGTTATCCTGTCTTCTCTCTGCTGCTCTGAAACTACTTGATCAGTCTGCTGCTCTGTGCCCGTTTCTAGAATAACTTTTTTCAAAATAAACCTTTTTTTTTTTTTTTTTTCCTGAGGCTCAGCCTTATTTAGCAGTGTGGGTCTTCCTCTGAGGCTGAACACTCATTGATGCTCTTGCTTTGTCTGAGATGCAGTTTTAAAGCCATTCTGTCAGCTTTCACTTTGCAGTGGACTGATTTGATCCAGAAGTTAATTACATTGACAGTAACCAGTTTTAACAAGCCTAAAATATCAATAAATCATTTCGTTAGTGGCTGTACTTTTTCTGTTTCTTTATTGATATACTGCACCTGAAGTGATAAGTGTCTTGAAAAAATCTCTCTTTTGCCTGGTATACTTTGCACTCTCAATTATATCCTTCTACAAAAAATAATGCTAATTTTGATATAGAGGAACATACAAAAAATTTTTTCTCTAGATCACTCCAGCTTTGCTGTTTTTACCTCTTCTAAAAAATTTAGGAAGACACTGCAATTTTCCTCTGCTATGTTGTCTGACCTGAAAATAACTCTCAAGATACAATCATTTTATTTTTCCCCTTTCTCTTCCTGTGAGCCCCAAATTTGTCTCTTCATACATCTTATGAACACGTATTAAGTGCATTCATATAGTATCATCTTGTTTTAATACCAGTCCAGAGCAAAAGTGCTATCTATCTACTGTCCTTGTATTGAGTGACATTATCAAGAAGAAATTAGCTTTTGCAATGCACCCCTCTACTTAAATCCAAACATCAATGTACTATATCAGCATCACGTCAGTAAATCAGCAATACCTGTAGGTAAAATTTACTGTAGACTTTTAGTTACTTCTTTAGCGACTTCTTTTCCCTAAAATCCTGGGAAATTGAGACAACAAGCTGATGTAAATTACTGTCAAGCAAAGATTTTATTCTTGGTCATAAGAATCAGTAATTTTTCACAACCATAAAATAAAAAAAGAGATACTTGTCACACATCATGTATTATGTAGTATGAATGAATCGCTGGACAAGAAAAAGTCAGCTTTGGGATGCTTGGAGATTTCTGCATATATGAATGTAAGAATAGTCTCTGGATTTTTTATTTTTCTTAATAAAGATAAAAATAGAAATTCATAAATTGGTTTAAGTTAGTAAAGTACATGTTATACACAGTGGAAGTGTTATCATCAATGACAGATTTTGAAAGAGGCAATGTACTGAATTTCCAGTTAAAATTGTTTCCATTGGAAGAATATTTTGTAAAAGTTTTTTTGTCGTTTGGTTTTTGTTTTGTGGTTGTTTTTTTGTTTGTTTCTTTCTTTCTTTCTTTTCGTATGAAGTGGCGGAAAGAAAGTAAAATACATGTTATGGCTGTAGCTATTATCAGTATACATACCTATAGCACATCACTTCTGTTTTATGACTGTATGAACATGACTGTGGGTATCTACAGAAAAAAAAAAAGAAAAGAAACATAGCCACAAACTAGAGAGCACCTAATTTGTGTTCACTAATACACTTGCTGAATTTTCAGATACTAATCAAAACCAATTCATTTCTATTCCTCTTATGTATCTTGTGACTGAATCATTCTTTTAAGATGGCTTACTACTGAGGACAAAACTGCAAAGCTATGGTCACAGAATCATTTCTTACCTAAGGTAAGAATAGAAGAACATAATTTTCACGTCATAGATTCTAACAATCTACGTGGTTGCCATCTTCCAAGATATAATGAATAGTTTTGAGCCTAGTGGCAAGAAGAGGGAATATCTAACATATCTAACAAGTACAAATTTTCCAACAGGCAAGCAGGGGCATGTAATACCTTTAGTCAAAGGCCGTTTTTAGTGCAGCTTGCATACTGATTACAAAAGATCACATTAAACTGCTTGAATTTAAGGCATGATAACCTTTAAAAGAAAACTGAATCTATTTTCTAAGCACAGCAGACAGAAAGTTCAAATGATTAGAATCACTTGTCAAAATGAATAAAGCAGGTCCATATCTAACATTAGTTTTTGCTCTACATCTAGCATTTCAAATTTTAGATTCTGCCTTAGCTAAGGCGGTAATGTTATTTGTGCTGAGTAATCTGTGTGCAAAGTGAGCCATGAACATTCAGTCATTTCATAACAGGCTATGGAAAAGTGAGATAAAATGAGTAAGGCCAAAACATTCAGCAGGGTTCAAACAGAGGCTTCTCCGTTGGCTTCACTGATATGCAATTCATTAATACCCGACATTAGACACTCAAAAGTTAGATAACTTGCTTAAGGGTCTATGTTCACCATGAGATCAATGGAAAGTGTTAAGGTGTTGCAGAAAGCAACTTGCCATAATCACCTAAGATTGGGTGGAATGGTCAGCTCTCTTCATAGACAGCAAAGACAATAAAGACATCTAGCATAATCCTACAATGGATGCCTCATTACAACCATATTTTTCTCAAATTTAGATACATGTTGAAAATAATGTGCTTAGATGAACTGTGTCACTACACTGTAAAAGCACTTTTGTACCATATGTAACAAGATTGCCTGAATATTCATTGTATAAATTTATTATTTAAGTATAATAATAGAACACTGGAAGAATAAGGAAGGGAAAAGTAAAGCACAAGTAACAATTTTATAATAAACATATCAGGGCGGTGATTAAAATGTAGTAATGATGTTATTCTCAGAGAAGACTCTGCCACCACAATTTTCCAAGCTAATTTTGCCCTTGTGGGGAAATACCACATTAGCATGGAATTCAACAGTCAAGTGGAGATTGTCCCCAGTGAATGAAATGGTTCTGCCGAGAAGCTGTCCAGATTGATGGAAGGAAACAGAGGTGAAGATGTAGAAGAAATAGATTAGTCTGCATCACAATTGGGATTAGCTCAGAATATTATGGTTCATTCAGATTAATGCAGTGGTTTAAAGTCCTTTTACTCCTACACTCAGGTTTATGGCTACCAGTAAGATTAAACGATATTTTCATTATTCAGCTACTCTCTTCATAACTGGTGATAGGCAGGCTCTCCCGTAGATAAATGTTTCGAAGTCTTATCAGAAGTACAGGGAAAGCACTGTCAAAGCATAGAGGATAGAGACTGCAGGCCAGTGAAACACCAGGGTGTTGACTTATGTACGAGCCATGCCTTCCAGGCATGAGACTTTATGCCTGGGAGTACAAACTCAAAGATTGAACTGAGCAGTGTGCATTAAGAGACACTGTTCACTGTTGTGTGGTAACAATAGATTTTAACAGAATAATAATAGAAAAAGTGGGTCTTATAAAAAAAGTCTGAAAGTAGAATTTATTCCACTGGCAAGAAGATGGTTTAGCAATTTATGGACCAGAGTCCTTCCTTGCCTTGCCTCATTGGAAAAGATAGTGGCATAGTACTTATCCTGCAATCAGGCAGGACTTGCATCATCATTTTTTAAGCAAAAGGTTAGGTCACTGCTTGTCAAGAATTTTAAAGCACAGCAGTAGCTCAACCATGCGCCAAGTAAATGAATGGAAGTGGATGAACTAAAAATCATATCCTTTTTGTTTGTATAGATATTTATGTGGGATAAAAAAGGACATGCTGATTTATTCATCAAAGCCCCTCATCTAATTCATAAAATACTCATATTCTTTTTAAGAACTTGCTGTTGGAAGGGAAGTAAGATGAGACTTCCCAGATTCATTTCCTCTCTGCATTCATTCTTCTACATCACTTACTTTATTTATGAATTCATCTCTTGTATTTTACAACAGTAATCACTGATACACTCTGAGAAGACATCAGTCAGCCTAATTTAAGCACCTAAAATTAGGCAGACAGGATCTCCCCCTAGAGGCCTTCAAAAATACCTACTTCTTACCATTTTCTTAAGAGAGATGATATGAAATGTTTTTTTACTTCTAGAAAAGTTAGGTTTGAAAAGGTTGTCTATGTAATAGGGATTAGGTATCACTCTGGGATATAAGGAAAATCACTTTTTTTTTTTAATTGTATCAATTTATTAAATGCAATATTTTAAAATACTTGATCACACAGCATAGCTGCCTGACCACTGATTATGCCCTCTGCACACTAATTATAATGAAAAACATACAGATACATTGTCTCTTCTTTCCCACCATTTTCTACACAGCTCCTTAGTTGTCTGCAGGAATCTGCTTAAGGAATGCTCAGCCAAGGCAATGATAAAAGAAAACTGCAGCCACAGGCTCACACCATCACTGAGGTGAGAAGAAACTCTAGAGATCTGGGTCCCCAGATCTATCCTTTGAGTATACTGGTGCTGATTGGCCTCCAGCTGACTGTCATGCTGCTGATCACCATCATTTGAGGCTGGCAATTTACCCAGTTTTCAGTTCACCTCAATTTTCTGCTTCACCCATTTGAGGATGTCATGAGAGGCTGTCAGAAGCCTTGCTAAAATCATGATATACGATACTGACTGCTCTCTGTTTCACTACCAAGTCAGTCATTTCATTGCATACAGCTGGAACAATTGACTTGGGTGGATTGAACACTGGAATAGGCTTCCCAAACTGTGCAATGTTGACACTTGGAGATATTCAAAACCCAAATGGATATGGTCCTGTACAACTTTCTCTAGATTACTCTGTTTTGAGCAGGGCAGTTGCACTACATGACTTCCAGAGGTGCTTCCCAACATCACCCATTCTGTGTTGCTGTTATTTTGTGTTCCTCCTGGGTCACCTAATTTCACTTTAATCTCTTATATCTGTTATTTTACTGAATTTAATCAGGGGTTCCTTGTTCTTCCAACCAGGCCTACTACCACCTTGCTTGATCGGAGTCCTCAGTCTTGAGGTTGTCAGAGATGATGTTTGAAAACCAACAAGCTCTCTCAGACACCTCATCTCTCCAGGATCTCTCACAGTATTTTTGCAAATAGATTCCTAAGCAGGTCAAAATCTGTTCTCTTGAAGTCCAAGCTTATGATCCTTCCCACTGCCTTATTCTCTCTTCTTAAGATAATGACCTCCAATATCTCATGGCCTTTGCAGACAACAGCCAATATGCTCAGCCACTTCTTTCTTATTTGTATGGACTGGGTCCAGCAGAACATGTCCTTCAATCAACAATCCTGTCATCTGTGTCACGAGTTTATTATAACACTGCACTCCAGAAATCTGAATTGCTTGTGAATCTTCCTGCAGATCTTTGATACTTTATGGTAAGTTTTCTACAAAACAGCAAACAGTATTTGGGTCTGCAGTGTTTTTTATAAGACTGTGTACCTTCGTAATATGGAGTGTATTGCTTTTTTACAGCCACCATTTCACACAGTGCTGGTTATCTTATATATTACAGTTGTGCTGTTTTAGTAGTCCTCCTGTCTTTTGTGTGGTTTCTTTTTTGCTTGTTTTTATAGCTCTGTTTCACTAATTTATTTATTTATTTATTTATTTTTCAGAAAAAAAGAGAAGTAAACTACTTTGATTTAAAATCATATTTTCTTGGAAACTACTTCAATAGACCAAAATATGTAAAATGACCACCTTTCACAACTTAATCATGAATCAAATTTGTATTAAACACGATGATCATTCCTTTAATTTTTGTTTTCAAAAACACAGTGACCTCAAATGGGTAAATTTTGCTGTTTAAGCTAAAGAGAATATGAATTCACCTCCACAGTATATTTAATCAAGGAATTAAATACTGGGGAAATTTTCAGACTTTGAGATATATAGGCAAATAAGCTAGGAAATAAATTAAATAAAAACAAGACCTGAGTATCAAGATGAAAAGTTATCAACCTCCTTTGGACATGATCTTTTCCTTACCAAAAGAGCTTAAATAATGAAACATGGACAAATGTAAATAGGCAATTGAATGCAAATGTTCTGAAGAGTAGAAGAGAATGTAACTTTCTCTGCAGGCTGAGATTCATGCTGAAGATGAGCCCTCCCACTTGAAGTTTAAAGTGAGATGCTCCTGAGAATAAGGATACATCATATGGTTTTATATGGTGAAGTCCTTGGACCTTTTTACCCCATCTGGGGACCTTTCTATAGTCATTCAATTGTGAAAATATATGAAATGCTACTTAAAATAATTTGTGCATATCTTAACATTAGGCATGATAATTATTTTTTAACATTCTCTACAAGACAGGAAAGCAGCTAACAATACTGAGAATTAAGGTATCGTGCTCATCGTTGCATAACATCTCACTTACTCACACTTTTCTTCCTGCTAAATATTGTTTCCACAGGCATATGTAAAGCAGTTTTACTGAACTCAACTTTTCAATGACTTTATAGTGAATTTAAGAGCTGGAGATGCTTGATTGTAATGGAAGCTTAATGGAATAGAAAAAGGAAACCATTGTTTAAACTGGAATGAACTGATGTGAAGAAACTCCAAGTGTTTCTTGGATCATCAGGAAGTTTTAGTTTTACAGTTAACGACAATGTCTTCACAAGTGTTAGGTTTCTTTGTATGTAATCCTGTTTGGAAGTGCTATTATTCATTCAAGACTTTGCAGATTTTTCCGGGTGAAAACTGTAGAGAATTCCCTCCTCACAACTTTCTGATCACACTAGATGCATGAGGTGGAGCTGAGAACTGGACAGATGAGATGAGCTACCCGCAGTGATGTACTGACAAAATGTCATGATCTCCTCTGCTTTTGATATGCTATATAAATAAAAAATAAAAAATAAAAATAAAAAACAAAAACAAAAAAAAGCTAGACACCAGGTTCTCATCCTTGTTTTTTTGTATGAAAATTTTTAATTCCTGTATCTCAGACATCCAGCACAAATGTGGCAGAAAGGCTAGGCTTTCAGGAGCAGAAAGGATATGGAAAGTTCTTCAAAAGACTATGAAATCAGAAAGTCTCTGCTCAAGAAATAAGAATTTTAGATATAACAACACCAGTTCTTTGACCTAGAATTGAAATAAAAATGTTTCCTTGTAATCATACAAGCACAGCAAAGCAAAATTGAGGCTCTTGTACTGCCTTCCTTAACACCAGGAAGCCAAACTTCAGGTGTACCAGAGATTTACGACCCTTACACACATAAGTTATCAGACTAACTCCTGAGCAAGAGCAGTGAGTTTTAGAATACTAATAGGAAACTTGACCTTGACCGCTACCTGTTGTGACTAAGGAAGATAAAGGAAAAGAACTGATGAAAACTATAATGTAATGTGACTGTTGCAGTATGTAGTTAGAAGTGCTTTTAATGGCAAAGCGTTACTTCTTGCAAATGAGTAATAACTAAAATTATCCTTGTACTGTTTATAAAACAGAACATAAAGAAGTGGTATTTGTTTTGCAGTTATCTGAATTGGACCATATTTAATGCCTTAGGGTGAAATTAATCTGGTACAGTGTTAGACATTTGTAGTACACATTCCTCTGCGCTATCACTCTAAGATTTTTAAACAGTATGAACGCTGTTTCTATTGATGACTGTATATATCTATTATATAGCTATCTTCAGTGTAGATTTCTACCTTTGGTTAGGGGTATCAGTTCAAATTGTGACAAGCTGATCAGCAATAACTGCAATAAAGCAATCTTTTGCACCACCAAAGCAAGTTGTTAAGTATCTGCTGAACACCACGAATATCCACTCATAGGATTTCCCCTTAACTACTAGACGCATAGTAGTTCAACTAACTAGGATGTGACCAAGTACTTTGAAACTAGGATCTATGCTATATTTTTTTCATGCAGCAGTTTATCACTAGCATTTATTTTTTGAGATGTATAGAAATTAAATTATGTTAGTATATTCTGTGATTATTCAGAATATCTTATAAGTACTTGTTTTGTTTGGAAGGTAAAGAGCTACAATTTTTTTAATATAAGATATATTCTTGTAGAAGAAGGGCTACTTGATCTTCTTGCAGAACTGACTGGAGATAATGTCTAATCTATTCACTTCATGAAAGATCATCTTCACAGCTGATGTGGCACATCCTGCTGACCCTGAATGTTATGACTATGCTGAAACCTTTAAAGAGAGGACTGAGTAAAGCTACTAGAGAGACAATGACTCTATATGAATCACCAGGTTGCCTGGTAGAATTTTAGCTACCAAGTTTCAAGCTATCTAGAGATTTATTCAGTGGTCTTTTGTTATGCTAAACACCAAGTGAATAATTACACCTACAAACCCACGCTGACATATTCTTTATAAGGCCCACAACAACAAAGGCATATGCTTCAAAGTTAACCAAGATTGCTGCTATAATATCCTTTTAAATACAACAGAAATGCCACCTTTTATCCTTTTGGCCTCTGCCACTCAGAATATATAGCATACTGCTTTAAAACAGTTAATTTGGAGATGTTTAGATCATCTGAATCTTACCACAACTGATATTTGAGGTTCAGAAACATGCCACATGCATTCATTCTTGTCGTGACAGAAAGCAGAAATGTGGTATCAAAAATATGAATTCCTTTGGAATGGCACAAGAATATTAAGCAGAAATTTAAATCAAAACGTCTATTATGATTTAATATACTTATTCTGTTTTTCACAAAAGGTGTAGATTAACTCAGGAGAACCTATGGAGACAAAACACAATCTATTCTAAAGATTTGCCTTGCAGTGCACAATTTCTAAAACTGCTAAACTGCTTTTGAGAGATTTGGAAAAATCTGAAGAGTACTAGTTGGCAGAAACATTAATAATTGTATAAATCCCATTCTTACATACATGGTTGTCAGGAATTAGACAGAAACTGTTAAAGACTTGTCAAAGCTGGCTAGTTCTCTGGCAGTAATCTGTCAGACTGCAAACCTAGAACAGCTCTCTCAAGTATTCTGGAGATTAGCTATCAGCCTTGAATCTTGCCATTAACAAAAGCAGCAGTACTGCTTCATTCTAAAAATCTTGTTTTATGAAGAAAGGTGGTGTCATCCTACTGAAATAAGGCAGGGTGAACAGAAGATATATATAAAAGCAAAGATACTGTGATATAATCATGTTAAATCAGGATATAGTAAAAACTGTCATAGAGGCCATTCTATTCTTTTACCTACAGGTGTTCTCCAGTGCTCTTGTGTTTTCTATATGTGATGACGTAGCTCAAAATCAATTCTGATATCATTTGAACAAATAATATAGCTACCAATCCTAACTGCATAGACCCAAGTAGCATTTTTATATCCTTTGAGATTATGTGGAAATTTCCCACCAATACAAAACATGTAATTATAGTAGCCATGAATAAATACACAGTTAAATGAAAGGTTTACATCCAGCTATTGTGCTGGGATAGCTTTCTGACTAAAATAGTGTGGATACAAAATAAATAGCATGAAAATGAAATGTGCTGACTTTAGGAACAAGCGACTGTACAACACTTTCTAAGATAAAATTACTTGAAATAGATTCATTGACGCAGCCAATCCATTCCATGCTTTGGCTTCCTAAGAGCATGTGCCATTTTGTATGCTGCTCAACTGAAAGGTTTACAGATGCCCATTTTTCATATGCTGGCATTGTCTTTGTTAACAGAGGCTCATAGGTTAATAGAGTATCTACGTCCTTGCAGTACGTGATGTTTATGCCAATATATGTACAGCTGAGCATTTTCTGTTTGTATTTCAGTTTCTTTCCTTTAGGTCAGATTCTCACCACATAGCTACGAACACTGGGTTGGTGACCTCCTTGGTGACAAACTTCTTTATACAACAGAAGAGTAAATCCATCCCTTTGTTGCCTCCTGTAAAAGTAGAAAAAGTTCTTTAAAATAAAACAATTTGGAGCCGTTCTTCAACCGCTGCCATCATTTGCTATTACTCAATGTACACTCAGATAAATGCTCCATTATTCTCTGGTGGGACTGCTATGATTACCTGTTCCTTGGCAGGTAACGTCATGGGAAATTATTTCTTCCATTGTCTGTCTACGCTTCTGGTGGTTTATTCACAGTCAATAGTTCTGATAATCATTTCCCCGCTTTCATTTACTCCAGCCACTGTGTTGACTTTTCTTTTTTCTTAGGGGTATGCATATATCAATTTCTAGTTAACTCATGGCTAGGAGAAGTAAGAAGAAGTAATGTCACTTTTTGTTTACTAGGTGTTTCCACTTGCACCAGCTGCTATGAGACAGAGCAGAAATCCTGCTTAAAAGTTCTCCAATTATGCTTCATTATTTTATACCATTTTCAACAGCTGGATGCTTGATTACATGCACTACGGAGCAGAAGTCTTTTCTCTCTTTTGGCAAGAGTGCAGCTGCAAGTCTTGTGGATTTACAATGGTATCCTTGAACACATTAATCATCCTGAAGATTCCTATCAGTAACATCAATAGAAAATAGCTGAGAATGAGCTCTTCAACAGGTACATGATCAATTACATACATACTTTGAATATTATAATTTGCAGCATAAATAATTGTACTCCTAGAAAACACCTCATATTTTGAATTAAATAAGTGAAGAGCTGTTGATTGCTGAATATTCACAACTATTTTTAATAACAGGATTTAAATGATTAATTTTACAGAAACCAATCTCAAAATAGACCACTCTTTAAAGAAAGAAAAATACATGTTCATTTTAAAAGGCATTTTTCATTTCTGGAACCTGAAAGTGAGATTTGAATAAGGTTTATGTTTACTTGATTATTATTTTTCAGTTCATTTCAATGTGGGCACATACCCATGAAAACAGTGCAGTTCTGATAGATAACTATTTGAAGTATTAAGGATGATTTTATTCTTCAGAAGTGCAGGGAGCATGAAAAACAAAGAACAGGCAAAGTACTCCTTGGTTTTAGAATTTACTCCATCAGCGCTGTGGAATTTAAACAGATTTTGCTTGCTACCAGAATGGACAGGCTAAGGTGGCATTGGAGGTGACCCATAAGATTTATTTGACTCAGACATTTTCTTTGCGGTCATAGTTGGACCAAAAAATCTCTGCCTACCAGAGCACCACAAACACAATTGGTCAGATGGTGCCTTGGGCAGATCATTAATATGTGGGCTGCATGTGCTACACTGTAAATATTTCATAGCTTTTATTTTATGTAGGTAAATTGCATGTAAGGACTCTTCGGTATTTTGTTCTCATCATAGAAGCTGCCATATCTTGAGCATCTGGAGAAATTCAAACATTTTTTCATTTATCTGTTCTCCAAAGTGGTGAAGCTCAATGAGTGGAAGTTTGGGTTTGTAACACTGCAAGTAGAAAAGAGCTCTCTTTCTTTAACAACAATCATCCAGAGAAACTGACTACTGTTTTCAGTAGTTCTCCTACTGGATTCCATGCATCTATCTCAGAATACAAAGAAGAAGCAATAAGTTGCAATGTAATACCTTTGGTCAGTTCTCTGATTTTTTTCGTCTTACTTCTCTATAGGAATTGCATCTAGAAACAACTGCTTCTCTTTTTCAAAAACTGAAATATTACTGCATTAAATTGCAAGTGATTAATTGTCAAAACTGAAAATGATAATGGCATAGTAATAGTGGGACTACAGAAAAAATAAAGTTCATTCATTAAGATATTTCCACGTGTTAAAAAAGACACAAATGAGGGTGCATAGAATGAAAGGGAATAACTGCTGAAAGGAAGGTGTACCATTTATTAAGGCAAATTCTTTCCACAGATTTTCTATCCCTGGATCATATCTATCACTGATTGATTCTTTCATTAAGGAAAGAAAAGTCATGAGGAGCAGCAGAAATTTGTTTGTATAAGGCATATCTTGGATTGCCTTTTGGGCTATGGAGTGGTCTTAACTCATCTTTGTACATTCATTGTACCTTGCTGAAAATCAGTATGATACAAATAGTACAGAAATGAGCAAATTATGAGTTGATGGCTAAGATTAACTGACGTATAGAAAGTAAACTGACTCATTTCACCTGTAAAGAAAACCAAATGCAACAAAAATCATTTGATTTTATGTGTAGTAACCCAGCCTGTAGAGAAAAAACTGGATGCCTAGTGTGACCAAAACACTGGTGTTTCTGTTGGAGGGAGGGAAAAATTAAACAGCAGTCATACAAAAGTAGTTTTCAGAAGTGAACAGAGCATTTGGACTACTATGCTATAACTAGCAAGCTCCTTAAAAATATGAATGTTGTACTCTTATCTCCTCAAAATCCATTGAAAGGAGATAATCTTTAGGACCCAAAGCACATCCCTAGTCTAACTGCCACATTCTATGATAATGGAACGATAGGATCATAGAAAATTCTGCATTGGAGGGGATTCATGAGGATCATGAAGTCCAGCTCCGGGCTTCACATAGTACCACCCAAAAATAAGACCATACAGTGTTGTCCATATGCTTGTTGAACTGTGACAAGCTCAGTGCAATAACCACTTCCATGTGAAGCCTGTTGCAGTGGCCATCCACCCTCTCACTGAAGAACCTTCTCCTAATAACAAACCAATCCTCCCCTGAAGGAGAAATTCCATGTGAAGATGGAGACATAATCCCAGACAACGGCCCTCCTTGGGAGTGTTGGAAGAAGGTCAGGCTTCAACTTCAGTCATGATATATTAAATGAATAATATATCTCATAAAATGAACTTCATGTACACATTAATATATTTTCATTATCCTATGATTGACTTGATATAATGTCCGGAATGTTGCTAGCATAAAAGAAAAACACTAATTTTGTGATTTCCCAGAGGCTTAAACAAAGATTGGGATTTAAACAAAGAAAAATTATCATTGCAAGGCATATACAGAAGATGAAGGAAGGTAAGCAGGTTGCAAAACCCATAAAATATTTGAGTACAGAGTTCATTTTCTGGAGAAATAAACCATATCGTGATGTGTAATTCTCTATCACAGATGATCTCTTAATACATATTAGGCTTCACAGACTTGCCTGCTTGTCCAGCTGCAAATTTAAACCTATTATTTTAATTATAAAGAAATATTATGGCACAGATAATTTTGGAGACAGTCATAGCATAGTATTACAATGCAGTAGTTACATTTCAAAAGGAACCTTTTAATGTCAGTACGATTATTAATCAGTAATTAAGATGTGAGGATGAGTAACACAATAAGCCAAATTAGTTTCATAGCTGGTTGCTAATATTGATGACTCAATTACAGGTGAAAAGTGAAAGCATTTTGAAAATGTTTTTAATATGTTTTCGGCACTTAATGTTTAATTTATTATGAATATAAAACATCACTTGAGAGAAGAATATATGGAAGAGCTGTAGTTGGAAAAGGATTTTAATTACCATGCTTCATTTTTGTTTGTACTGCAAAGAAATTTTTCATATTCTTCTTCATCTTCAAGAGCAACAATAAGGATGAATTTCAACAAAGCATCTAGTAATTGGAAAAAATAGACCCCACCTTTCCATCAAAGTTGCATTTGATGTTCTGACAGTGATAAAATTATGAATGCAGAGTTCCAAGTAACAATATTACAGCCAGTGATGCTGGAAAGTGCAGAGTGTCATATTCCTCAGGGATCACTCAACTTCATTACATCTTTTATAGGGCAGACATTTTTGAACAAGCACACCAGTCACTAGATGTATGGCTGTGTGAAACAACTGCTAAGAATTCAGTTATTGTTACAAGCCTTCAAAGCCTGATTTGCAACAGGCTTGCTTGAAAAAAAAAAAAAAAATTAAGTAAAAACATTAATAAAAAATCCCCTCAGAGTCATGCCCAGATCTTATTAAGGAAAAATAGGAAGAGATATTTTGATTTATGTTTTTGAAAATGTACTACTGGATTACACTGGTGAAGCAGAAGTATATGAAAAGAAAATCGCATTGCTTTAAACAAAGGAAAAGAGTGCATGCTGTTCATCTATAAGCACAACGTTTGAATAAAG
Organism: Tetrao urogallus; assembly: GCF_951394365.1. Classification (NCBI taxonomy): domain Eukaryota; kingdom Metazoa; phylum Chordata; class Aves; order Galliformes; family Phasianidae; genus Tetrao; species Tetrao urogallus. The sequence continues at coordinate 177,800,905 of NC_136813.1, forward strand.
CTTTCTCTGAGATTAAACTTCTTCAAAATTTATAATGGAAAACTGCAGATGTAAGGTGTCATAGATTGTATAAAAAAGGGGATATATAAAAATCAATTGCTGTCATGTTCATCTGAGTTACATTCTTAGCAAGATCAGACAGCTAATTCAGATGTCAGTACATTTGCTTCAGCACCTGGTGTGACCCAGCTACTACCCTGGAATATAAAATCAGATAATTTTATGAATGAAAAAGGATTCACTTTGGAAGTACAGAAATAACAAGACCTTACTTATAAAGCACACGGAATATCAAATCATCTAGAAAGTTGACATTCACAATTTGAAAACTCATTTAAATATGTCTTGCTCTGAAAATTTTCCCTGTACCTCTGCATTGTAACACCTTTGGATAAGGAGTTGGCCGTGTATGGCACTGCCATGCAGGGTCCATCCCACCATCTGCAGCCAGGGAGCAGAGTAGGAATGTGGAGCGCCTCTCCCAAGATCCCCAGGGATCTCAGGCTGCTCTGGTGGGCAAACCTCCCAGAGCAGGCACGCACCTGGGGCCATTACACAAGCGTCCTAGAGTGGGATTTGGCAAGCATGGCTGGGAGAGGAGGACAGGATGGAGCTGAACTGCACTGAGTGGAGTAGCAGCCACTGCAAAGAGTTGGCTTCCTTCCAAAATACCCATGCACACATCTTCAAGACTTGCACGTGACTTTCCAAGATTTGCTTTATGGTCATAATCTTAACAGCGCTGTTTGGATTCTTCAGAAGTACAGAACTGCAGAAATTTCTGTGGGGGTAGATGACTAATATAAAGAGCTCCATTAAGGATACATGCAAAACCATTCATAAGTTGTTCATAAGGCTTAATAACATGGTTGCTCACCAGTAATGACTTCCTAATACTATGCAGTCTCCAGGGATTAAGAGAAAATCTGCTCTTTCAGGGAACAGAGGCAGCAGAACTTGAGATACTACAAATATATGAGCAGTTTTAAATAGATGGAATAAATCTGAATTATTTTTTATTTTGTATGAGTATTGAATATTTAACAGTGGTTACTGCCTTCAATCAAACAAGCCAAAAAATGGAAAAGATTAACAATTTACACAGCTGAACATCATATATGTAAAAGATATGCCAGATACATTAAGTGCTTCAGCTGTGAGAAAAATAAGAAAATGAGAAAGAAAAATATGGCAATATGCTTTAAAAATATCAAGGCCATTGTAATCCAGAATGTAATACAGAACTATCACACAGCAAATGTGAGCATATAGAAACAGTAAATGACTCCTTGGTGATCAACTGGACCTTCACTCTTCAGATCTGGAGAACTGTATATAGAACCATAAATGTGAAAATTCAGAAATATTAGCATCTTATGTAAACTAGTTTCCTTCTCTTAAAGCTGATAGATAAACTAAGTGGGAATGCCGTGACAAAATTACATTGATGTCCCTTTGCAAAACTGAATTTAGGTCTTTCCATTCCATTACTGCAAATGCACGGAGTTACAGAGGTGAAACTCATGAAGCTGAAAAGAAAAAATGCATTAAAAGATATGGAATTTAAATATAGAGTAAGTAAGAAATAAACCTAAATTTGATGGTGTGAGTTCTATAAAGTAGTACTGGCTTTTTCTACATGTCAGCAAAAGAACAGGTTCTGGAAAATCCTAAGATTACTTCCAATCTATACGGTTTATCTCAAATGCATAATAGGTGTTCTCTCCAACAGCTCTTGTGGCCAGCATAGTTGCTTTCTGACTCATCTAATGTGCTAGAGACCATAGATTTTGGAAAAGATTTTCTGGCATGCCAAAGGATATCACTTCAAGAGTGCAATATGAAAATTAAATAATCTCAAGCTCTATTCCTCTTTCTTGTACTGCCTGCCTGCAAGGAGGCTGGGAGTGCACAAGAAACTGGGAGGGGACATAGCCAGGTCAGCTGACGACATCATCCTCAGCAATAAAAGGTGGGGTAAAGAAATAGGAGTAATGGGGACTTTTGGAGCAACAGCATTTGCTCTTTGAAGAAACTGTTAGGCAGGATGGGCCCTGCTTTCCTAGAATGTCTACCTGCAGATGGGAAGTAGTGAGTCGTTTCGTTTTGCTTGTGCATGCAGATTTGCTGTAGCTAGAAAGATGTCTCTGTCCCAACCCATGAGATTTCTGTTTTACATTATTTAATAAATCCCTACTTTTTTTATTGACAAGTTATTAGGAAATGGGAAGTGTTAAAAGTATATTCCACTTTGGATTTGATATTTCTACAGTGCTTTGAAGCTGTTTGTCACTGCACGTAGTTGTTTATTTAGCTGTTGTTGTAAGACTCTAAGGAATCATCATTTATGGCTTCAGAAGGCTCACAGGCAAAAAGTGCAAAAAGTTCTGCTTGGAAAGTAATTGTTGAATTTGGTCCTGGATGAGATTTTCACGTATTACCTCCAGGTTAAATGTACCACTGCTACATTAAAATCTGAGCATATTTCACAGCAAAATACCTTTTAGGAAAATCAGTTTCTATTTGAAAAAGACACCAAGCCACCTAGAAAATTTTAAAAAATAAAATAAAATATTTATTATATGTAAAATGATATTTTGTGCGCAGTGAAGACTTCCGCATATTTAAAATGCCTATTATAAAGCTGCTGCATAAATAATTGCTATTTTTGCTACAGCTAAGAACTTGACTCTTCCAAGATGAATTTGGATGTCTGTCTGCACTGGCAGTCCATCATATTATGATGAAATACTTCAGTCTTCTGAGCACAAAATGAAGGGGAGAAAGCCAACCTTTCACAAAGAAAACAGAATATTAAGGAAGATAAAAGCAGCTCCAAAAACTGTTCCCTAATTACAGTTTCCCTTGTTAGGTTAAGGAATACTTGCATAAAGATGAAATACAGGATTTGATGTAAAGGTAATTCAAATATTAAACAAGATTATATTTTGTGTGATGAACAACTTAAAGGACTATGGAATGATTATGGCACACCTGTTTGTTTGTTGGAAACAATGAAAAGCCAGTGCCTTTTGTAACTGTATGAATGAGCACATTGAGAACTATTGATTCACAGTTCCACGGTCCCTGCGGTTTCAGTGAATATTCATGCTGAAGCAAAATGGTCAGGTGATGTTCATACTCTTAAATTCATGCTATGAATAAGTAGCGTACAGTTAGTTCCTTTACAACGTGGAAAAGAAAACTGTACCAAATCTGTCTTCCCACCTGTAAAATCCATCTGACTTTTAAATAACATCCCCGAAGAAGCTGCTAAAATTCTCTGCATTCATTTAAAGCAAAACAAAATACATTTGAAAATACAGTCAAGAGAAAAGTTGGATTATCTAATGCACCTATTCCATTTCAAGCACACAGAGAATAAGTCAAAAGAGGCAGAAGTGTTATGCAAGTAATGCACAATGCAACGAAGACAAATAGCTCTACTGAAAGACGCAGAGCTTGACAAGAATCTAGACCACAGATGTTTAGGAATCTGGGCCTGCAAATGAGCATTCAACATCCTGTCAAGTACTTAGGAGGGCTGTGTAGTGGGAGAGAACAGGGAGAGAAAATTGATCTACTGAAGAAGGTGATTTTTATGACAGGCACCTGCAGTTATTTTGCCAAAGAGCTGAGACTACTCACTGTTTTCCTTTTCAAACAGGGAAAAGAGAAGACAGACTACAGTCCAACTCTAATATAATTCCATAATAAGCAGGGCACCAACCCAAGAAGTGGGGGAAAAAAGGCTCATTTTTTTCTCACCATTATGCTTGCTACAGGAGGGTGAGATCTGAGCAGTCCTTCAGAAAGTAATTCACCTCCTGGTGAAAGGATGCAGTCTGAATCCTTAGACAGCTGACACTTTCACAAGAGCAATTCTAGGCATATGCAGAAGGAAAAATGTAATCGTTTGTCTTAGGAGGACAGCACTCAGGATTTTATTGCACCTTTCCATAAAGGCGCCGCATTGAGGTAGATCTACAGACTCATTTGGTAAGTGGTGTGTGTGTGGTACAGACCTGTGGTAACTTGGAAGAGATGTGTGGGTACTTTACGAATTAAAATCAAATAATCTACCTAAATCCACTTTCTGACATCCGTTTCATCTTCAGCACAGATCACAAGATCAGTAACCAACGAAGAAAATAACTGACTCTCGAGATACTGTCAGCTGAACTCAACACAGAGTCAGATCTAGAAAAGGACAGTGACAGGTTCGGAGGATGCCTAATTCCCTGGCCCCCAGCTCACTCTCCTCGGCAGCAGTCTCTGCCTGGTTTGCACTTAGAGACCCCTCTGCAAACATGACACTGAGTCACCAGGCGGCAGTAATGCAGGTTATTGAGCTCAACATACTAAGTGCTAGAGGAATCCTTTTGGCATAGAGTAGAAAAGCAGGAGCGGTAAAGCTCCAGGGTCTATTCCAGTTCAGTCCAAGTTCATTTTTGGATCTGCCAAGGCCAGCCTAGCATTTCTGATGCAGTTAGTTTTTTCCATGAAAAGAAATAGAAAGGTGGTGGTGGAAAATTCCCCAAGAAACACATGGCTGACTCCTGTTCTTACCCCTGCCATCAAAATGGTTCCAAAGAATGTTTGTCATTCAGGTGATAGGCCCTTTATATATAACAGTAAAAATAAAAATATATGTATGTAATAAAGCAAACCTCTTAGAGACCATTTTGCTATAAAATTTTAAGGAATTCAATGTTTCATAGTTTATGGTATTTAAACCTGTAGATTGCCTACAGCCAGGCAGCAGGAGCAAGACTGGTTCCTCGGGTCAGGTTAAAGCACTTGGAAAAAAAGTGACAGGAGAGGAGATTGCGCATTTCCTGCAAGCATCTAGGTAAGCCTGGAGACCTGCTTGTGGAGGAGGACAAAACCTTCAGAAATGGAGTAGGGTACCCATAGCACACGGGGAGATTCCTGCAAGTACCAGAGCGTCCGGCTCTGGATTGTCAATAATGGAGGAAAAAACCCTTCCTGTGAGAACATAGGGATGAGAGACAGGGCTCTCTTCCAGTATTCTTTTTATCTCTTTCAGAAGAACTGATTTTTTCATCATTTAAAGTATTATTCTCTTCCAGGTCATATATTTGTGCTTATATAAAGAATAGCTTTGAAGTCTGGAAATCACTGGTATCTTCGAGTGCTAAATGACCTTGAGTAAATTAATCTGCCCTAACTAAATGATGTTCAGTCCGACTAGTCTCATTCTGTACTTCCTAGGAAAAAAGTAGGAAAGAAGGAAGCAGTTCTTCAGGTCATCTCACCATAAGCTTCAAGGATAAATAAAATGAACTGTCCGACAAAGCAAGTCTTGAGACTAGATCACATTTAATAGCTAGCTTCCAGTGTCTGCAATTGGGTGATATTAATCCTTTATTAATCCTTCCCTTCTCATACTTGTGGTCTTTAGTAGTATTATTTATGCAGTACCCACATTTTTGGAAGACTGCTTATGGTTATGATCCATAAGTTACCTTAGCAAAAAGTATCAGACTGGTGATATATTTCAGAGGAGAACAAAACTTCTTGCCTTTACAGTGGCACATGTTAATTTTTTTTATTCAAAAGATTTTTTTTCATTTGAATTCAAACTGTCATCTTTTACTAGTTACTTATCATTAATAACGTGATTTTTGTGAAAACAGAATATCCTAAATTAGAAACCAAACAAGAATGTGGATCAAAGCTAGAACTGCATAAGTAAGTGCAGCAGGCATAAGATTCCAATTTTATAGTTAATATTTTCTAATATTAAAGGTAAGATTTTGTATTATTATCTAAGGCCAAAGATGTTTGTTAAGCGTAAGTGAGAAATAAAATAAAATTGGTATCAAAACCAAACTCTTAGAAAGGACAGCATGTCTTAAAATTCTCCATCATAATTATATGAGTCTTAATAGAATTTCTCTGATTCCTCAACCATGCAAAGATGCAATAATATTTGTAAGTAAAGTAAATCTGAATACTTTGCCTTATTCAATTTACAGGTCATGGAATAGAGTACACATACAAAGTGACTGCATTTATTGCGAGCATATAACCCAAACAAAGTCTGACATTTATAAAAATCTGTAATCTACAGCTATTTATTTCTTAAATATTTTCACTTACCAAGGGCATTCATTATGTCTTTTCCCAGAGCTATCAGTGAAACAAGTTACTGCCGCTCTACAATCAGGTACGTGAATTCAACTGCAGGGATAAAAGGGTGGAAGGGGGGTAGAAAGAGAAGACAAAAAATCCACTAGATGAAAAAGGACAGGATTTTAGTTTGACATGTGTGCATCGTCGAAGTCCAAATGACTGTTAAGTCAAAAGTATTTAGGTCTGAATGCAAATGAAACACCTTGAAACTGTGTTTTGTGAGAGTGGAAGAGATCTTCTCAAAACTGTCAGGTCACTGTTTCAACAACTAAAGCTAGTTTTTAAAAAAGGAAAATAAAATTATTATTATGTTGATAGTGTTCTTACTACAGCCAATGGATATTTTACATTACACAAGGTATACATGCAGCCATGCTCATTTTCACCTATTTCTTCTCCAAAGTACAAATAACCAAAGTAGCAAAAATCAGGTTATTTAACTGAGTCTAAAAGTCCACACTTCCAGAAAGTGTATGAGAAATGAGGTATAATATGAAACAGGGCTTTCACAAAACTGTAGGAATAAGCATCAGTATTATTCAGTCCCATGGTTAGCACTGTAAAGACAGTAATACTTCTTTCCTCTGTAAAGAGCAATTCTGATTTTTCATTACAGTTAAACTTACTACTTATATTTCTTTCATTGAGGTAAACATTTTCATAATGAATTCTCTTTAGCATTCTCAGTTCTCTAATGTAGATGAGAAAATATTTTGTTCACTCACAATAATCATCATACAAATGGGATCAAGTTCCTCACCACTGCAGTTTGGAAGACTTAAATTTTCTTCATCAGATCAGTAGTGCGGAGTTAACTTTGCTTTATACCTTTGAAAGAACAGTGGAAGGAGAGGATTGTTTCAGGAACAGTGTGGTCCCATTTCAAGCCTGGTATTGTAAAAGTAGGGCTTCAGAAGATAAATTCACCTAGTGAATGAATTCTCACCTTAGTTTTCAAAAGCACTCCTAAACAACATTGCAATATAGAAATTGCTGTTGACCTTCTGAGAGACTGCAAGCAATACATATTTATTCACAAGAACATATACTTTAAATGCCATTTGAAAATATATCTAAGCCAAATTAAAGGCTTTTGTAGAAGAACTTTTTACTTTTTCTCATTTCTTTAAGTAAACAGATACTCAGCTAACCTCAAGAAGGATTCCTTCTGTATTGAAAATTTCTTCTTTAAGAAAATAAGAAAAGGCTATGCAGCAGAAAAGAGTGAGAGGCTTCATAGACTTCTGCTCAATATAAATAGATACATTTATCTCACGCCCCTCAGCATTTCTGTTTTTTTAGCAGGTAAGTGCGTTAGCTAGGAAAAATCACAGTAGTTTGCAGAGTATTACAATGAAATTTGCTTGATATTAATTAGGCAGCCTCTAAGGAGGTAAGTAACATCAACATAGCTGGACTATAAAGCCAACATGAAAGCACTGCAAGAGATATCTGAAAAAATAAAGGTTATCAGAGCTAGAAAAGTGACTGTAATGGAGAAAGAACAGAATTGACGTAATGATCTGAAATCTCAAAGCATGAATATTGCACATTATGCCTCTGTTCCCTTAAGAAAATTATCCTTCAGACTAATGGAAGAATAAAGTTGATTGCAGTAGTAGGAAATATGACAGTGGCAAATGCTGCTTGCACATTGAGAAGAGAATGGAAGCCCCCCACAGACTAACAAGAATAACAACCTTTCATTCAATGAAGCCTCAGAAGGATTTGAAGCTGTCATTTTGCTGGATGAAAGACTAGTGATGTATGCCTCTAAAGCAGTAGGAAAAATACAGAAGAAATCACAGAAGAAAGGTTGCTGCGGCCATCTTATAAATACAACTATATATATAGAAAGTCATGTAAAATCACTAGCTTACCAAACTCTCAGTTACTACAAATAAAACATATTTCTGAAGCAAGAAAAACCAACTAAAGAACAAGGGAGAAATTTAAAGAGAGGTCTTGTGTGGACACCTCAGAGGTGGACTGGGGATCTTTTATTCTTCTAAGTCATGCTGAGTTTTGATTTTGGGCCACAAGAAACAAGACGTTTCGTAAAAACGTGTGCTGGACTTTAGAAAAACAAAATACAAATGCTTCTTAGGAAACTGTTTGTACCTAATATTACTTGAACTTGCAGTTGTAATAAATGGCTTAAATTGTTGATCATCAAGTCTCCCCCAAGACCAAATATGCCATCACCAGAACTTAGCCAGGACTGCAAAAGTCTAGCTATACACAACTAAGTAGAAAGGCTACTTCTTTCTAATACTTATTAGGGTGCAAAAAATTGTAATTTTCATTGGAATTTCATGTAATAGAAGTACTAATTGAATGAGGAAACAATAATAACAATCTGTGCTACAAAATGCTGAAGATAAGTCATTAAGCACACAGGAAAAATAAAACACATAAAAGAACAAGTAAAGGAATTGAGCAAATGTAAGAATTAAAGCAATTTTTCTTTGTATAAATGCTTTAGTCCTGTGGATGCAAAGGAGTTTCTCCATATGCTCACATATGAAGATCCCATAGAATCCAAGTATGAAAGACTCAATAAATATGAGAAAACACAACAGGGACATTAAAACTATGTACATTCACTAAGCCACCTTGATCCAAGGTTGGCTAAGTATATTTGAGTACAGCAGGGAGGATTTTGCTGACAGGCTAAACTTCATTTCAAAACTGATAGGCTGCATAATACAGTACATCAAGTAGTGCTGTGTTAATGCATTTTAAATGTCAGCTTACATGTAGTGGCAGTGCAGAATGAATGAATATCAGACAGCATTCCATCATTTCAACATCTGATCATCAGCAATTCCTGAGGATCAAATCTGATGCAGAGAGGCAACCTCCCTTTCTGGCCATTGGCTATAAAGGAAGCTCCACATTCACTCCTTCCAAGTCTTTCTTCCGCAGATGCAGGCTACAGAGTGCGCAAATCTACCTTGATGTTGTACAAGTCTTGAAACTACCAATTTTACAAAACTCAGACCATTTAAACTGACTGACTTTCTATTAGCTTTTCTCCTAAAGGGAGTGCTTTACAACTAGGCACCAAATACGCCGAAGCATAGTATGTGGTTAGTTTTGATGAATATAAACAAGTGATCAAAACCGAGACTACATTTTTTTTTCTGTTTGGGGTGGGAAGAAACCCTCATCTGGTCTTTTTTAAACTCAGTCCTAATAAATGTGTCTCAGTAAACTCATTAATCACATCATTACAATCTGTAGCATTCCTTTTACAACATGCCCAACATTTTTTTCTTCACAAGTCAAAAAGAATTAATGGAAAGAAATATGTCATAGCTCAGACAGATAAGAAAGGAAACAAAAGAGAAGGACAGCAGCAGTCTGGAAAGTCATTTGTCACCATTTATGGAGTGTCATAAGCTCTTTGAGCATTTTTTCCCTGTGTCAGTTTGCAGGCAGTGGCTCACGGACCATTAGGACTAGAAGACAAGTAGCTAGCAAGATTTCTTGTTTTCAGTGGAAGAAAACAATAAAGATGGGAGAATAAAGATGACAAAAGACAAAAAGAAGACACCTAGTTGTCGCCTCTGTTTCGGCGACCCTGATTGAAGCCTCCTTGTGAAAGTGTTCCGACAGCCCCGGTCAGTTTCGCACGCTTCTCATGACACCAATATGGTGAGCGGCAAAATGGCCTTAATTGCAAGGAGCACACCCTTCTTAAAACTTTCCCCATGCCTTAGGGCTACTACCCTTGTCTCTGACCAATGGACATGTGGCATGTCCTGTTTCCTCCTTATTTGGTCTATCCTGTTCTTCTTTCTTATCTTCAGGTTATTTGTTGCCATGGTTTCCCAGGGGCCAAGGGGCCCCTGTCGACCCTGGTGACTGCCCCAGACCATTCAGTTAACTACATTTCCCCCTCCCTAAGCACAGGCCAATCTACTATAACCTGAGAGGACCCTAATCGCGTACACCCCAAAATCCCCGCATTACGCCTATACATGCCATTGTCCTCTCAGTTCAGTGTTGCCCCGTTACATCAGAATGCGCCAAATAATCCTACCCTAATAACCCTATAACCTATTAATCTAATAATCCTAATGTCTTAAGCGTGAGTTCTACATAAAGCCATATACTGCTGATTCGTTTGTCTTAGCACACACTATACTTATATATGTAATATACCTATATATCTATATAACTAATATAATATGACTATAAGTGTAAAGCATATTAATGTTAGACCTAATACAACTATAACTGAATACAGAATAGAGTTAAACATAGTTAAACATCCGTTACCATACGTACGTGAATCCTGTTACAATCTTTTGAGAAGCCTATGGTATTCCAAATGTTGATTGCTTAAACGTTATTGCAGACAGTTGATGAAGCAAGATACACAAACTAGATGCAAGTTTCACACCACTGAGCAGGGGGAGGTCCTATCCCATCACATCCCGAGTCCTCACTTTCTTCGCCTGCCACAAAATCTCTCCCATGCTCAGTGAAACCCTGCTCTGTTATATCGCAAAGCGCCTGATAGTTCTACCCTAACAGTCTAAAATAATGCTAAACATAACACAAATACAACCAGATGCAGTACAGAGTTAAATATCCCTGTCGCTGTGGGGGACCATCCAAGAAGTACTTCCCACCAGTGGTGTTCTCCGTCCTTCTTTACTCTCTCTAGGACACGATGTATCTCTTCTGTGTCATGGTGAACGGTGATCAAGGTTTTCTGTCCATTGTCTCTGACGCGTTTCAGCAATTGGTGCAGGTCATCATGTTGCAAAAGCTTCCTTACCAAGTTCCTTCCTTGGTAAACCAAAGCGAGATTCATCCCACTTGGAGTAGGTGATAGGTCTTTAATCACTGCGTAATTATCCTGCAAGAACTGATGTGATGTCGCCGACACTTAATAATTAAAGCCACATCCTACAATACTAGTAAGGTTATAGACAGAGAGATTAGAGATTAGAGTGATTGCTGATAGCTCTAGTGGCACTATCTGTGCCCAATACATACCAACATTGTCTCAGGTACCTGTTGGAATGTACCTCAAGAATAACAAACGTCTGTTTAATATCAAGGCAGATATCTCAAGCCTTGAGAGCATTGCTCTCACAAACCAACCGTATGCAATTGCTTGTTCTCCAGGCCTCAATCTGGCCACCTGTCCATGAAGGGAACCCATTCTGATGCCCACAGTGCATACTGCACTGGCTTAAGCACCATGCACATCAGATTTGTTACATGCTGAAAGAGAAGGCCTAATGCTGTCAGGACTTCTAATGCATTTAAAGCGAGGAGTGATTTCAATTCCTGTTTCTCTGCACAATCTATCAGGTGTGTGATGTCTTTCGGATCAAGGAGTACCCTTTCTGGGTCTCTGTTATCATTCCCTACTATCGGGAAGGTCTCTAGTACTCTTCCTTCCTTTATCAGGCTAGATCTAAACTTCCCACAATCTGTTAGTGCATCTCTCTTAAATCCCAAATGCAAATTCACCTCTCTCCTTTCGCTATCCTTTTCAGACACAGCTGGAAGCTGCGGGCTCCGCACCTCTCCCACTGTGCCCATCTCCCTTTGATCATGCACTGACTGTTGTAGAGGCTTCTGATTGGTTGCATGCGCACTCAATCTTGTAAAAGGATATGTGGGTCGAGTCAATGGGTCTGAACACTGTGGCAAAGAGTGGGTCTGGAGACTATCGTTATTTCTTTCTCCGTCGGGTGCAACCTGAGCAGAGGGCGCCAGCCGGATGCCACCTACACCTTCAGGTGCAGTCAGGGTGGACAGTGCTGGCCGTACACTATCATCCGAGCACCTGTAACTTACATCGCTTCCCTTTCCCTCTGCTGTTTTTTCTTCTACCACCTCCTTAACTTTTGACCAATCCATACCCGAGCCATGCCCGCAGTTCCCACCCCCCTGGGTGTTACTGCATTCCACCTCCTGAGAGGAGACAGCAAGTGTCCCATCCCCGCTCACTTCTCCCCCTGCCCCCGCAGGGGGCAGATTACACGGAGACAGCGGTTGTTGTGGATACAGCGGAGGGGTTTCAACGACCTTGCATTCCTGCACTTTAGCCGTTTTGCAAGATAAAAGCGCAGACAGTTGAACCGCCTTCTTCTACTTGTTCATGAGATGCGCCTTCTTCTACTTGTTCATGAGATGCTGAAGCCGAGGGGAGGGTGAAGTGGGATGCCGAAGGTGCAGATGAGATGTTAGTCGCTATAGCTGAGGGCATATTTACGGTGTTCTCTTCCTCAGGGGACCTGCAAGAAAGTACGCTCCCCGCACATGTAAGCATGACCCTGCCCAAGGGGCGCTCTCCCATTTTCATGGTTAACGCCACTGTGGGTGAGGGGCTCACTGAGGTACGGGACCCCGACCTTGGGTAGGCAGAGCCGCATTGTCTGGCCCATCTGGTGTTCTGGGGGAGGGGCCCTGGGCCTAAGGCACCCTCCCATCCTCGTTTCCCTGCGGCACTATGACAAACTTCCGACATTGGCGCGTGGTGTGCCCTGATCTCCCACAGGCTTGGCAAGTCTGGTCTGGCCCTGCTTCCCCTTTCTGTCTCCCAGGGGCTCGGCATTGGGCTCTGAAGTGACCAAAGTGTCCGCACTTAAAACACGGTCCCCTACTCTGATCCTCTCTCATGGCCATCGCTGCTACTAACGCTGCTGCTAATCCCTCATTGGTGAGGGGTGTTGTTCTCTGTTTCTCCAGTACATACCTAATGATATCTCCTGGAGTACTGAGGTCGTCGGGAGCGGCTCGAATAAGATCCTTAACATTTTTGTGTGATTTCTGTTTAAGACAATCCATGATTACTGCATTATGGGCAATCTTTGGCAGATCTGAGCCTTCTACTGCCCGAATCAATCGATTGGCAAAATCTGAGAATGACTCAGATGGACCCTGGGTTACTTCTGCCCAGGGAGCAGAAAGTTCAGCTGTCCTGGAGAACCTTCTGAAGGCTGTCAGAGCTGCTTCTGTGGCCGCTATCAGCTCTCCTGGGCGAAGGTGTCTGAACTGGCCCTCAGGGGACCCTATCATGCCTTCCCCATACCCTAACAACCGTGTCAGATTAGTTACCTCTCCCTGTTCCCTATCATTTGCTGGATGTTGTGGGTTATGTGCTGCTGCAGCGACTACGGCCCTGAGCTGTGCCAACCACTCTTCCTTCCATAACATATACTGTGCTGGCTCAAGTATCACCTGCATGAGGCTCTCTATATCATATGGAAGCAAAGGTCCCGGCACCATAATTGCCTCCAGTGCAGAAAGTGTAGCGGGCGATCGTAAACCCTTCTTCCCTATTGTCTCAGCGAGGCGAGTTACTACCTTTGGATCTAAAGGAATCCAAACAGGTCCCTGTCCCCTGATCTCTACAGGGAATGCCTTATAATCATCCAAGAGCTCCGCTGCTCTCATCTCCTCCCTTACCCGGCCCCAATCGATAAATAAGGCCCCTTTCCCCAAGTTAGCTGGGACCCTGGCCGTTTGGGTGGGCGGAACGGGTAGTGGGGGCAGAGCCGCAACCATCAATCGCTCAGCCCCTGAGGACGGAGCCGCAACCATCAATCCCTCGGCCCCTGCCCCTGCCCGTGTAGGATCCTCCCCCTGACGAAAGCCATGCAAAGAGGGGTATTGGAGAGGATACGGGGGCGGAGCCGTCGGTGATGATGGCGACTCTTCCTCCTTCTTTTCCGATGTTGGTGTTTCTGGCATGGTCGGTGCCTCCGGTGCCATCTTGTCTTGGGGCAGATCCTTGAAGGGGTTAGAGTCTCCCGGCCGCGGTGACCCCCCCCCGCCCGGATCCAAACCCAACAGATCTCTGGCAAGGTTTTTGGCAGTCTTTTCTTCCCTCGCCAACTTCAAAGCCCCCCGAATCAAACCCCAAAATTTAAGCACCGACGCCCCTTGGGACGACAAAGCTCTCTCAGAGAGCACTAACGTCAAAGAGTCCCATTTGCCGGAGTCATAAATATCATAAGGAGAAGAGAGAAGTCCCTCCTTTTCAAGAAAAGAAAGAACGGTGGCCACCTCCTTCTTAGAAGGGGCGGTTTTCCCGCAGTACGTTTTACAGGCTTGATATAATACCTTAATGACGGATTCCATCGTCGCCCAGGGAAATCAAACCCTCCGCGACCTTCCACCAGCTACCAGCGCTGCTCTTAGCCCCAGGGGATCAGCCCCTCCGGCTCTTCCGCCGCCTTACCACGGCAGGCTCCTGCGTCCGTCCCGCAGCCGGCTGTCACACTTCCACAGGTGAGACTTCCTCACACAGGGCACCATTTGTCGCCTTTGTTTCGGCGACCCTGATTGAAGTCTCCTTGTGAAAGTGTTCCGACAGCCCCGGTCAGTTTTGCACGCTTCTCATGACACCAATATGGTGAGCGGCAAAATGGCCTTAATTGCAAGGAGCACACCCTTCTTAAAACTTTCCCCATGCCTTAGGGCTACTACCCTTGTCTCTGACCAATGGACATGTGGCATGTCCTGTTTCCTCCTTATTTGGTCTATCCTGTTCTTCTTTCTTATCTTCAGGTTATTTGTTGCCATGGTTTCCCAGGGGCCAAGGGGCCCCTGTCGACCCTGGCGACTGCCCCAGACCATTCAGTTAACTACACCTAGTATCCAGGCTTGAGCTCAGATAGAATTAATTTTCTTCCTAGTAGCTGGTATCCAGCTGTGTTTCGGATTTAGGAGAATAATGTTAATAACACACTGATGCTGCTAAGCAGTGCTTATGCAGAACCAATGACATTTTAGCTTCTCATGCTGCCCTGCCAGGGTGCTAGGGGTGCATAGGGAGCTGGGAGGGGACAGAACCAGGACTGTTGACAAAAACTGGCCAAAGGGGCATCCCACACCATATGGCACCATGCTCCTGACTGTCCAAGAGTTGGCCAAGGTGGGAGTGGGGAGCTCTGTTCACGGGCTCGTTGGCCATTGGATGTGTGGTGAGCAATTGCATCGTGCATCACTTCTTTTGTGTATTCTTCTATCATCATTATTGTTTGACCCTCTTTTTCTCTCTTATTAAACTTTATTTCACCTGTGAGTTTTACCCTTTTTCCATTTTCTCCCCCATATCACGGGAGTGGGAAACAAGCTGTATGGTGCTTAGCTGCCAGTTGGTTTTAACACCCAAACAAATAAAAAACTGAACCTTCAGTGAAAGTTGCTCTTAAATACTCAAAGGTGTTTAGATCTATTCAAAAAAGAACAAATGAACTAAGACATGTGGAACCCTTTCCTGTATTCCAGTTACAGGTGCCAGACAGATTCTGATCCCAAAGTCAAAGCCTATGGTACTGACAACTCTCAAATAGTTTTTCTGTTCTATATAATGAAGCAGTCTAGACACTGATTTTAAAATAGAGTGAAAGCATCATTATAGCAGTTTCAGAATTACTGAGTGACAAAGAATTCGTATGATAGACTTTCACCACAAAAGAACAAAAGGAGACACAGTACATGCTGAAATTGATCTCTAGTAGACGAAACCTATTCAGTTGTGTTGCATCTACTGGAGTGCACAATTTAAAAAAAAAAAAAAAAAAGAGCATCTTTATGCTTAGCTCATCTAAATCAGTAACAATTAAAAGCATTTAACTACCAACTGCAGTGGTGTAAGATATAAGTAAAATGTTCAGAAGAAAGAAGAAAGGACAGAAAACAGTACTGACTTACAGTGATGAGAGAAATATGATGAATAAGCTTTCTAAATATGAACTGTTTTCTGGTGGATGAACAAGGGAAGGAACAATCCTCTCACTTGTTTTTAGTGTTTAAGGCAACAATTCTGATCATCTCACCTTGCTCTCTGTTTGTAAATGTCAGAGCAGCTTCTTAACAATGTGAGAGTTAATTAATTAATTAACTAATTAATCTATTCTTAACAAGAAACTACAGAAGAGCAAAGCCTTCCTTAAAAATTACACAAGACACAATATTCCCAACTAAATTTTCTGGAAGAGGTAAAAAAGTTAAATTTGAGAAGTTTGAAAATATCGATCCCCACAAGAATGTTTTTCAGATTTTATTGCCTTTTTATGTTCAAAAATCTTCATTCATTTAAAATCAGTTTTTAAATCAGGCAACATTATTAATAATGTTTCAAATTAATGCTGTAAAATCAACATATGCTGATTTATAAAACTAAAAAGGTTACTTACCAAATTGTTTTGAGATTGTATCTATGATTTATGGCAGGTTTGCTTTCAGTCTTTTTCTTTTTGAGTTTGAATGAGCACAAAAGCAAAGCAAACATTTCCTTAACTTCTGCATTTCATATGCCATCCTGTAAAAGTATGGATACTTTTACTCATTCAACCTGACATTGGACTAAAATTGCAAATGAATTGACACCTTAGTGAACTTCTTTACGAAGATTTCTGAATTTTAAGTTCAGGGTTATTTCAAAAGACGAAAGAATTGATTTAACATTGGCCTACAGTTTTGATGCTCTACCTCAAATCAAGAAATTATGTTTTTTTCTTAGGGAACATTAAGATACACAAAACTATGTTATTTCTGAGTAAGTTTTTTTTCAATAATCTTGTTTCAGAATCCCGAAAATGCAGATCTGTAATGGATTTAAGGAACAATGATGACACATGACAGTCCAAAGAAAAAAAATAAAAAAGACGCCTTTTATTTTTTGTGTTGAAACATACAGCGTATTGAAATGATAGGAATATTATTTTCCCCTAAATTTGCCTCTTTCTCTGACTTACTCATTTTGAAACCCATTTATTTCTAGAAAGACAACTTACTTTGCCTCTTTCCTATCTGGCTCCTTCCTTCAATTTTAAGAAGCAGTTTAAATGTCATTAAAAATGCTTATTTTTATGTGACTAAGCGTAGCATTCATGAGAGTCTGCACACCTACTTCCCTATGCTATCAGATTACTTCATTTCACCAAATATAAATAATGTATTTTAAAAATAGCCTCTAATTAATTCCTTATTTGGAAATCTTTTATGGTTCTTTCTGAGTGAATAAGGATAAATGACTGAATATAATGTGCAATTAGGACATTTTAAATGCCTAGAATGCACTGTTTCATCTAATTATGTAATTATGGGGTTAAGAATAATGTCTCCTATTCCATCAAGACCTAGAGAGGAATTAGTTTACAGATATTTGACCTTCAACATTCCATATCATTATGCAGAAAATTCTCTCTCAAATGTAATTCCCTTTCATTTATATTATGAAGTGTATAATAATATGAAGAACATGATAACAATATGAAGGGCATGGCAACGTAAACATTGGTTATCTTTTTTGCATTTGCTCACAAATTGGCATTTTCCTCAGTTTTACTCTGACCATAGTCCATAGTCTTCGCTGCATTATGAAATAAAAGTCAGTTTTGGTTGTCCAACTTCAGTCTCAGGACTTCATGGGTTTGGTAGCAACGGTGTAAGGACCTCTGTTATTTCTGAAAATGTTTTTTTAGTCCCAAATACAGAATGGACATTGTTAGAAACAACAACGGAGACAATTCTGGTGAAAATGAAGACTAATATGGCAAAAAGCTGCATATGGCCTCTTTTTTTTTTTTTTTTTTTTTTTTTTCTAGTATTGTTGATGAAAGGCTGAAGCACTGTCCAGGGCTAGGTGGTAAAGCACACAGCGAACACGAATGCCTCTGAACTCCTGCTTCTCCTTATAGCAAATGCTTCCCCTCCCATGTGATCCAGAGCCCAGAATTCTCAGCCACACAGAAAACTCTAAATGAACTAATGTTTTTTGTAAATCTACCCTTGCAGGTGGTTATTGTACTTGCCCATTAACTAAAAATCCTGGAATCGGTATCATTTTCAACCTGAAGAAAACAGTTTCAAGTTATTTATAGATACTGAGTGAGAAAAAACAGGAAGATATTTTCTCTTCTCTCTGAACACAACCCTCAGAATCTCCACTGAATATGCAGTTCACGAAGGAAAATAAGGATGCAGAAATCATGGGCCAGAAGAGTATGCAGGTGAGATTTTGGTTTTTGCACAGAGCTACAGAGGGGAAACCTACTTTTTCTCTCTTTTAGCATTCACACTTCTGTTACTTCACACTTCACACTTTAATGACTTTCCTGAGGACTTACATAATACATTATACAGCCCATAGGTACAAATGAATGCAGCATTATAAAAGTAGAGCAGTTTATCTGCTCTATAGTGCTACAAAGATGGATTCATTTCTTGAAGATTCCAGAATGTCCTAAATTTAGCAGGGAAATGTTAAATGTTAACATTGCAGTACAGAACTTTTGCAGTCATCAGATAATTTTTGAGATAGTTCATGTTTATATATAACAGTGACCGTAATGTGTATTTCACTCTGCAATATTATCTGCCAGTTCTTTTCAGTCTCTTAGTGTCTGCTTTGCATATTCAAAACCTTGGCCCCACTGCTACCCACTTAGGTCAGTGGGAGTTTAATGATTCCCTTAAATAACAGGATCAAGCCCATAATGACTGTCAAACTAACAAAAATCTGTGATGCCTTTAAGTGAAATGAATGACCTTCTAACTTGCCTTCATGAAAAATGAAGCTGCTACTCTTATATACACACTATACATGCTTATATCTTGAATTACCCTACAATTTTGTTCCACTTGGTATCTATCATTTGTCACGTTACACCACTCTAAGTAAGCACCCTTGCAATCAATAGTATTAAACATCTTCCTCAAGAAATGCATTCTACAATGAATCTCTGTCAAATTGACCAAAGAGATGTTTAACTCTCATTCCTCAAAAACCTTTGTCCAAATTTTTAAAACTGAAGTCAAAATTTATGTAGAGAACCACAAGCTTCGGATTTATTTTCAGGAGGCCGTAGCAATCACAGGCTTTGCAGAGTTCAGCAAACAGTGTGAACTGCATACTTAATACCTTATAGACCTGAAAGCTGTCGCCTAAACAGAGATTTAGGCCCCTGACCTTAGGCACTCAAGATGAATCATTTAGATCTTTTTGCTGTGGTGCCATAATTCAAATTATTAGCATTTATTGACATATATCACATAAACCTACCTTTCAACTGTCATCCACTTCAATAGATGGTTCTATACATCACTTGTTTAATAATCCGTACACTACTGTCCTTTCATTAATAGTTAACTACGTGTTGGAAAATAAATCAGATGAGTGATAGCATACCTTATAGATAATATGGCAGAAAAATTTTAAGATGACAAATGATGTGTCAGCAGTGTCTAGTTCGTTGTGTGAGGCTATCAAATATTTTGGGCAAGTTTCTGAAGATGTAAGTTTATCTTTGGATTTTTCAACCTTTAAAATTGGTATCCTTACTACCTTGTTGTTACAGAAAGGTGCTCAGTACGTGCTTACATCATAATTCCAGTTTAAGAGAGTTTCCTTTTTTTGCTTGGCCAAATGCCACAACACCTCAAAGGATAATATGGCCCCATGCAATTCAGGGAATAAAAAAGTCTCCAGAAGGAAAAATGCTTGAAATTGGTTCTGGAAAGTAGTCATCACCTCAAAGCTTACAACACTAGCTCCAGAAACACCTAAAATGTGAACCAAAATCTCCTTTGTCAGCAAGAAGATTAAAAGACAATTGGAAAGTGTCTTTGCAGTTAATTATTAAAAGGGAAGAAAAGAATAGTATAAAAGAATGCAAATAATTTACGTTTAGTAGTGAACTTTTGCAGTGTCCAAACCTGTAACAGTATGTAAAATTTTCAAGAGGGCTCCATAACATGGGGAAAAGTAGTAAAGGAATGAATGAATGCAGGTGATGTAAGTAGAAAACAACATTTGTTTCCATATAGCTTTACAGATGGAGACACTGAACCACTGAAAGGCAAATGTAAAGTAGAGCAGAAATATTCTTGCAGCAAATGCCTATTGCAGATCAGCCCTTTGTCAATTGTAAATGTTCCGTTATTTTGCTTTGAACCTCTTATTCCCCATTTTCAGCAAAACTCACCGTTGTTCCTTACACAGGTATTATTCAAGATTGCAAGTGTTCCACCCGAAATTCAGAAGTAAATATAAAAGATTACTCCTCTGGTGCCACACTTTTGAATTTAAAAAAGTCCCACTGACTTTCCTGGTTGTGCTGATTTTTATGGCACTCATAAGATTACTCCCTTATGGCTGTTGTACACTTGATAAGTAGGCAGAGAGCCTCAGTGAAGTCTTTATGGATCCAAATACTGCCTAGCACTATTCACATTATGAAGTCTGCAGACTGTGTAAATGGAATAAGAAATAACTAATAGCTCATGGCTGAAATCTGGGAAAACTATGCTAATCATTCTTTTATAATTTATAAGGTCAAGCAATGGTATGGTGTGATTTTCAAGCCCCAAGCAGTTGCAAAACCCTAGAACCTCAGGAAAGCATCTGTATTTGCTGTTTGTGATGTATTGCTATTTAATGCCCTAAACCTTTCAGCAGGGTTGATTGAACTGCAGAAGGCTAATTGTATTCTTGTCTGCATCAGGCAAAGTATCAGCAGCAGGTCAAGAGAGGTGATCTACTTGGAATTAGTGGGGCCACACATGAAGTGCTGTGTCCCATTCTGTTCTCCTCAGCACCAGACAAACATGGACATACAGGATAGAGTCCAGCAGAGGGCCACAAAGACAACCAAGGTACTGGGGTATCTCTCCTGTGAGGAGAGGCTGGGAAAGCTGGGACTGGTCAGTCTGGAGAAGAGGATGCTAAGGGAGATCTCATCCATGTCCATAAATACCTGAAGTGAGGGTGCAAAGATGGAGCCAGGCTTTTTTTTTTTTTTTTTTCTTTAGAGCCCTGTGCCAGGACAAGAGACTGTAGGCAAAACCTGGAACACAGAGGTGCCACCTAAACACCAGGCAGCACTTCTGTGATGTGTGGGGGGCTGAGCACTGGCACAGCTGCCTGGAGGCTGCGGATCTCCTCTTGGGAGATCTCCAGAAACCACTCGGCCGTAGCTCTGGGCATCCTGTTCTGGGGTTGGGCAGGAGGACCCAGATGTTCATGGCAAAATGTGGTTCTGTGATTCAGTAGTTATTTAAACCTGCTTTTGTAACACTTCACACTATGATTTGTCAGTACTTGCTAATGGAAAAGAAATGTTTCACAATTAAAAATCTGTAGAGAAATGTTTTCTGCAATGTAGAAGGCAGTTACATGATATTTGTATTGAGTGTAGATTTGCAGTAGCTATGTGAAAATTGTCAATTCCCAGTTTTCTCAGCTTGGTTTGACATGGATCTATCCACAGACAGCACAAAACCTTTGAGGTGTACTGGCCCAAAACAAAGCTCGTGTTTTACCTTTACATATGCTCCAGACAGCTTCAGCGAAGGAATTCCCCAAGGGCAGAAGGGTGACAGCTGAATGATGCTTATCTTTGCCTTTCTTTACCTCACCCAGTCAGCAGAATCCAAGAGCAAGTCATGGTCCATCAGAAAACCACAGAGGACTGGGTCACAACAACAGTAGGAGATCTTTTTGAAAATTCTGTGGGGAAAAAAAAAATCAATTTACATTCTATTCAGAAACTGTACATCTAGGCTCCTTTCCCAAATAAATAAGTGGATTATTCTGAGTATGAACAAAAAAATATTTTCTTGTTGTGTTACAGATACAGAACTACGATGTATTTTATACGCACTAATGAGGAAATCCACAATAAGCTTAAATTTGTCAGAGAGTAAAGGTTTGTTCTTGTTTTCCTACTGAGATGGTTAACTTCTTGCAGCCTTTCTTATTTACATTTTAAATAATGAAACAGCCACGAGTATCAGGCACTTTTCCATTGCTGCTCTGTGCAAAAAGAATATTAATAACATTATTAATAAAGCTAGGAAGACTGCAATAAAATGTCTCTGCACTTGAAACAAAGGAGCATCTTGAAGAACTCAGCAGATTTTCTGCTGTAAGCAGAACTGATAACGCAAATATGATTAAAATGTTCTCTGCTAGTAGATTAGAAATGCCAATTTATGTAAAAGAAACTGTCTAAAATGTAGGCACATTTGTTCAAAGAGGCTGCATTCCCAGTCGGTTACCAAGTGCTTGCTTCATTGCCTGGTGCTCAATTCCCTTCTCACTTAAGCTGCTACAAATCAGGATGTAGTAAATGCCTCTGTGGTCTACACCAGTGCAAACCCTTGCAGAGTCAGGAAATATAGGATCTGTGGAGAGTGTAGGTCGCTGGTCAAGAAAAGAGACAAAATCTCAGCACAATACCAGAAGTTGTACTCAAAAGATTTCAGTGCTGATTTGTGCTCTCACCATTCCTTTCTCATTTCATTGCCTTTCCAATGACGTTTTTCCAGTCTTAATTGTGATGCAAGCAGGAGTAATGCCATTTACTTTTGCCTCAAGTCTTTCATACTCCAGAAGCCTCTTTTTTTTTTCTTTTTTTTTTTTTCTTTTTCTTTTTGGTACAGAAACTGCCTTACCAGTTAATGTCTTCATCCATGCTTGGGATTTCTCTGTACTCCTACAAAGAAAGTCATAAATGTTGCAGAAGGAAAATGAGAGTTAGCTAAGCCAACTTCTGCTGGTTTCCAGTTGCAGATCACATTGATCTCATAGCATCTGTGAAAATGTTCTCTTATGATCTATTGATGACAAGCATATATATGCTATACAGTGGATTATTGCAGAACTGAAGACTTGTGGAAATAACTGGAATAGCATTCTGACACTTTCATTTGGGGTGGACAGTGACAGTTTTTAAAATACTACAACTTGCCATCAGGAAAATAATTAAAAAGATATATTAAATCCATGCTTCAAAGCCTGCAAACAGCATCTTACTTCTTTTCACAATGCTTGAGGACATATTAGCTCAGGACATCACAAGCAATTTATTTCATCTGATATATGCTCCGTATTTTGTCTGGAACGTAAAAATAAAATAAATTTTAAAAGCTTGAATGGTGGTAACAAAAGGTTCAGAAAGTGTCTCATATTTTAGTTTCAACTGTGTTCCTTCCCTGAATGTTTTTAAGAAGTTCTGTAGTAGAGGTAGGAACACTAGAATCGAGCCCAGAAAAAGGGCTACAGTGGGTACAGCACAGCATCAAAATAGTAAAGGAAGAAGAGGTGAAGGAGGAAAAGGAAAATGATAATGTCTCCTCACAGAGGAAGAAAGTTCATTCTTCACCTGCTTTGTTGACCAGATATGCATCTTTCTGACTCCACCGATACCCACAAATTGCCTTCCAAACTGCCAGCCTCTCTTATTCACTGCTTTTCTTTCTTTTCATCCCACTCTTTATTGCTTGGTCTTCTAGAATATAGCCACTAAGATTTGTTATTCAATATGAGCCTGAATTAGACACCACTAAGCCTGAACACTTAAAAATTCCTGGAGTTTTATTTATGCTGTACTGTCTTCTCAGTAATAGATATTAACTCTTGTGGTATAAAGTGCATCACAGTTTTAGATCTACTACTGTAAATATATAATTTATCAAGTTCTCTGTATAGAAAGCCTTGCATCATATATACACAGAGCACATGGTGGAAACACAGAGGAAAAAAGGACATAGCCCACAATCTATAACAGAATTCTAAGCATGCTTTTATGGCTGCCCTGCAGATTCTAACTTCAGAGCTGCATTCAATCTTTCCCCTTTTCCCCCTCAGAGCCACAGCACAGCCAGTGCAGCAATCAATTGTTTGCTCAAGACTGAGGGCTCAGGCAGCAGAGGAGAGAGATCAAGGCTCAGAAAACCACAAGAGAGAACACACTGCAGCCCCTCTCATTGCTCCTCTCTGCAGATTGGACTGTGGGTTGCATGAATTTGTTGCACTTCAGTTGGGATTGTTACACACGTAGACAATACAGGATCCATCCAGAACGGTGAACATACTCAGTACTATTATAAAAATAACAATAGGAACTGACCATCCAGGTGCATATCCTAGGGCAAATATTTTCAAAGGTGCATAAAGTGAAAGAGGCTATACCTCTATGAACTGGGGAGTCTGCTTTGTGTTACAGATTTTACCTTATTCTCTGTACTGACAATGCAGATGAACTATCATAACACAGCACCCTCCTGAACACTTCATACCACTACTGATGATTATTGGTAATTCACTGAAGAATAGCAACCCAAAGGTGGGTTCCCCAGCACAAGGCCCAGCTAAGTGCCATAGCCATTAAGATAAATCTTCTGTTGTTTTCTTTTAGATCCCCCTGTAGTAGAAAAGGAAGAGAATATCACAGAGCTTGGTAAGGAAGCTGTTATTTTGAGGCATAGGTTCAAATATTCTGGTGCTCTGAAATTCTAAAGCAAGTCTAAAACTCAGCTTCATACATAAGTCCTTATTCCCAGTTCTAATGACTCTGCCATTGCAAGTACTATCCATGCAAAACTGAACTGCATTTGCGGAAAGAACATAAACATCAGCAAATACAAGAGATGCAGAGAATTGATAGCTTATTAAGATCCAAGAGGTAGCAAGCTGTCATAGCAAATCAAGGAAAGCACAGGCCTATGATCCTAACGCTGCCTAAGTTCCAAGCAAATCCAACTCTGCTATTCAGCTTCAAGAAAATTACTTGATAGTAATTCATTTGATTACCAACCCGAAGCCCAAAGCCAGCAATCAGTGTCCTAATCCAGCTGGCCATGCGACACAGCAGGCCGTGTGCCCTGAAGAGCAAGGGCTAGGTGAGGGCTCCCATCTCCTCTTCTCAGATCCTCATAAGACAGTGCAAATGAAGGAATAAACATTAGAGGGAGGCTTAAGGCTTCAGATCAGATGGGCAAAAATTCCCACAAGGGGAAAGCTAGCACTTCCAGTGACTACTGAGTCCCCAGACATCTTAAAATGTCACGGAAGGGTATTCATATAAATGATATGCTAGCAACTACTAAATACAGACTGTCCCAGACTGACAGAATGTACCCCAGAGGCCAGGGCCTTCAGTGGACAGCACTTTCCAAAATGAATTCAAGGGCAACAAATCTTTTCTCCTGGGAAAAGAACAAAGAATTTCTCAAGGGAAAAATACTGATACAGGTTAGATATTTCTGCCATTGGTTCGGAGCAATTCAAAAGGAGAATGAGAGCATACAAAAAAGGGGAGGATTTTACACTACAATCGAGAAGGCAGTACACAGATGAATAAGCAGTACTGCTAACAGTATGAGGCTTTGAAACTTATGGGTAAACATAACCAAAGAGATCTGGATGGGCTGAAATTTCAAGTGCAAGCTGGGGAAAAGCATTTCTGCAATCAAATGAATAGAATCTAAAAGATAAGCTATACGTGGCTGTGTGACCTACATTTTTAGTCAAGCTTGTCAGTCAGGCTGGCTTAAAATACATGTAAAGATTGCAAACTGCTTGCAGAAACACCTAAAGTCCATTGCATGTCTCAACATCTCGTTTGATTTAATGACTAGAAATACACACCTTCCCTCTCCCCTTATCCATGCCAATTCACTGACATATTAAGCATACAAGTCATCGGCAAACATTATGTGTTCAAACTGCTACAACATTCAGTGGATTGCATCTGGAAATGACAGTGTGTACATATATAGTAACTGTGATGAAAGGACAACCCTGAGAATATTCTAAATTCAGAAGAAGAAAAAAATGCTTTAAGGACAGTTGCTTGCTGTCTAATGAAAACATTGCATTGGTGAATATTTGTTACAGAAGTTGCAGACTTCATCACACTGAAAACCTTTCAAAGATTCACAGCCACAGAAGAAGCATTAAAATCAAAAACAGAAAAATATCTTCAAAGTGCAAGAAAGCCCCATGGACTCTCGCCAAGCACCTAATGGCTTCATGTGAAGTACATTAAGGCACAGGAATTTCTTTCTACTCAGCTTATTGAAGAAGAAGCTCTTGCATATGACTGAATTCATCATCCACAGACATAAATATTTTTCAGAGCTATTTCATGTATGTAAATATGTTGACATTAACGGTTTATAAAATATATGGGTGTGTATCTATATACAGGAACAGAAGCTGGAAGAAGAGAGCTTTTTTCCTCCAAATACGTTGAAAAGAAGAGCCTCACTGGTTGCAGATTCACTTCTAAGTGATGCAAAACTTCCTGTGTAGATAGTTAAAAGGCTTTTACTATATCATCATGACCAAACAACAAAGTTCTAAAAACACAGCTTGGCTAACTTGTGTTAATTAAGAGTAGTCATAATGCTTCTCCAAGCACTTAAGGGTGCAGAAATAGATGCCAAAGAGTGTCCATTAAATGACTCAAAATCCATAGATACCCAAGAGTTAATAATCTACTGTATCAATGAAAAAAAAGATGCCAGACCTAATGCAATGTGTTAGAGAAAAAGTGTTCAGTAATAATAAGGCTGTTTTGTTTTGTCTAAAAAAAATATTTCTACACTATCAAATTAGATGGATTGTTATAATTATCCAATTTGACTGCTTATATACCAAATATCAGCTTCTTGGTAAATAAAAGTGTGCCTTATGAGAGACTTGGGGCTGGATTTAAAAAGATCAGGAACAGAATCTCTAATAATTAGCTGGAGGGTAAGGGCTGGAGGGGGGCGGGGGTGATGTTTTGTAGTTGGTGATGGTGGTTTTGTTTTGGTTTGTTTTTTCTGTCTCTGATGGGTAATTGCATCCAACCATGCTTTTTTTTTTTCCTACTAGATCAAAGGAACTTTTGCTTCTGAATTCTCTTCCTTGTTTAAGTACTTCTTGACCTTGGCAAAGATAAAACCAAATTTATCTTTCCTCTTCCTGAGGGCAGGCTTTCCAGGTCTGATTTTGTTCTTACAACTTCAGCTCTCTCTCTGTCCAAGATCACAACTCCCCGTTGATGTTTCAGTGTTCTGCAGATTTCCCTAATACTGGGGAAGGAATAAAACCTTCTTTTGTTTATGCTTGACATTCCTCTGCTTCCTAATCAAAAGACCATGAGCACATGGGAGATTTCAACCAGCCAGATATCTGTTGGGAAAGCAACAGTGTGGGTGGCAAGCAATCCCGAGACTCCTGGAGTGTTCTGAAAGTAACTTCCTAATCAAAGTATTAGAAAAACGAACCAGAGGAGAAGAGCTACTGGACCTGGTGATCACTACTGCATAGGAGCTCATTAAAAAGTTGAAGATTGGACTCACTCTGGGCTGTAGTGACCATTCCCTGGTTGAGTTTGTGATCTTGAGGAGCAAGGGCCTGGCAAAAAGTGAAGTCAGGATCCTGAACTTCAGAAGAGCAAGCTTCAGGCTGTTTAAGGGATTACTGGGCAAGATCCCATGGGAAGTTGTCCTTAGAGAAAAAAAGAGTGGAGCAAAGATGGCAACTCTTTAAGAATGCCTTTCTGAGAGCAGAGGAGCTCTCTGTTCCCCAGTACAGGAAAAATAAGCAAAGGAGGCAGGAAACTGACACGGCTCAGCAAGGACCTACTGATCAGATTGAGGGGTAAGAAGGACACGTACAGAAAGTGGAAGCAGAGAGGAGTAGCCTGAGAAGAACATAAGGAAGAATCTGGACATGCAGAGATGAGATCAGGAAAACTAAGGTGGAGATGGAACTGCACACGCTGAGGGATGTAAAAAACAAGACAGGGTTCTTCAGGTCAGAAGAAACAGGCCAAAGAGAGTGTAACCCCTCTGATAAGTGAGAAGGGAGGGCTAACTTCAACAGACATGGAAAAAGTTGATGTAACTCAGTAAGTTCTTCACCTCAGTCTTTGCTGGCAGACAGGCTTCTCACATCTCTCACATCAATGACCCTCACTTCCCTGAACCTGTAGGTAGAGGAAGAGGGCCAAGAAGATATCAAAGGGCTGGAGCACATCTCCTATGAAAACAGGCTGAGGGAGCTGGGCTTGTTCAGCTTTGAGAAGGGAAGGATCTGGAGAGACCTCATTGCAGCCTTTCAGTACTTAAACAGGAGGGAAATCAAACTTTTTACACAAATAGCTAGTGATAGGACAAGGGAAAACGGTTTTAAACTAAAAAAAAAACAACAAAAATACATTAGATGTTGGGGAAATTTTTCACAGAGAGAGTAGTGAGATGCTGGAACAGGCTGCCCAGAGAAGTTGTGGATGCCCCATGCTTGGAGACATTCAAGGCCACGTTAGATGGAGCCCTGGGCAGCCTGATCTAGTGCCT
Source organism: Tetrao urogallus (assembly GCF_951394365.1). Classification (NCBI taxonomy): domain Eukaryota; kingdom Metazoa; phylum Chordata; class Aves; order Galliformes; family Phasianidae; genus Tetrao; species Tetrao urogallus. The sequence goes on from NC_136813.1 coordinate 177,829,183, forward strand.
GATTTAGTGGCTAAATGGAACCCTGCCCATGGAAAGAGAGTTGGAACTAGATGACCTTTGAGGTCCTTTCCAACCCATGCCATTCTATGATTCTATGATTTTTAACCACTGCAGCATCCTGAGAATTCATTGTGAGAAGAAGAAATGTCACTTTTTACAGAACAGTGTTCAGGAAGATGCAAAGCCACAAGTTGGAAGAACTGGTAAAGTCTTTCTCTTTCTGATACAGTATGCTAATCTCTTCCTTCTCTCATTTCTTAGGACCCCTTTTCAAGCCCTGTAGTCTCTCTGAAACATTTGGGAAAATGTCCAAATAGCATGCAATTTGGAAAACAGCTAGAGGTTTTCTAACATAATCTCATAACTCAGTGCCATGATGAAGGCAAACTAGTTTTCCTCCCTGATACTCGTATAATTTCTGCTTCTGGATTATTCTGAACATTTCCTCTGTTTCACATTACATGCAACTACATCCTATTGTACATTTCATTTTCTTTGTTTTCCATTGATATGTAATTTCATACAAAGAAACAATCAATTTTTTCTGAACTATCTCTGAGATCAAGATCTTTTTTGATGATATCTAGCAATTTCCTGAGCGAAATATTCTCCCATTATTACTTTTCTATTACTATTCTTTTCTTTAGTCACTAGTAACTCTTTTTAACTTGTTGTTTCTTTTCTTCAGTGCTACCCTCTCTTTCCTTTAGCTGTTCTTTGCTTTCTTTTTAAACACTTAGATTTTCAAATTAACTTTGATCTCTGTGTGGGGGTTGTTCAGGATAGGATTTCTTTTTATCTCTGTTGTATGTCTGCACCTTTTCTCCATTAATCTTCCAAACCTATAAATTATTGTGGAACTTATTTCTATTTTCCTCTCAGTGCTTCCAGCCACAGAGAATTCACACTGACTTTAGACTTACTATTTTAAATTGTCCAAGACTTTTATCATTCTCTTCTTTTTCAAAAAGGCTGTTAATATTTTAGGGATGTTTTCTGACCACTGATATACATCCATATCTCCGAGTGTCTTCAGTGGAAGTCTATTGGCTTATTTCAAGGATGAATTTGACTATCAGCCAACAATCTAAGATAAAATATTTTCTAGCACACCAAGTATGCTCTTTCCACTGTCATATCCACATATGTACATCTGTTGTGTCTTGCTTGGGGAACACAGTAAGAGACATCTTGCAGGTTAGGCCTTTGAAACAATAGAAGCATCATTCTGCTAAAAAAAATTAAAGCAAAACCTTATTTGGGATATCTGGAAATACAGACAAAATGTAAGTAACAAACACATATCAAAAAAACAGCATAGTGGCTCTATCATTTGGCATTTTAAAGGTGTGGGTGGATTTTGGGCTAGTGAGAACATACATAAGTATAGTTCTTTGACTTAGGCTTCACAGGGAGAACTTCTCACAGCCTTGATCAGTTTTCAGTACAGAAAACCATCTTTCTCTTCCACCAAGTCCTCCACCAAGATTTAAAATACCATCTTTTTGGTATCATACACTCTCTGTGTTACAGATCCTGGGAGTAGATCACTCTAAATGCTCATTGACCCTTGCATAATTTCAACCCCCTACCACTTAAATGCTTACTTATGTTTAATCTGCATGTTCCCAGTTCTGTGATATGTTCCTCAAAAAAAGAGGAATTCATTTGGAGGTTCTAGAAGAAGGGGATATTGCTTTTTTTCTCCTGAGGATCAGTGAATGTGTTCAGATGGAGAGCAGATGGAGCAGTCAGCCCTCAGCAGCAGCACGAAGAGTTCTTATTGAGACCAGAAGGAATAGTGCAGAGTTTGCTGCAACACAGTGAATTTCTGAGTTAGCTGAACACAAGCCAGAATGCAATGACTTGCAGCAGGCAGAAGAAAATTATTTAAAAAGCTTAAAAAGCAATCTAAGCCTATATATTCTATATATATATATTCTGGTGACTTAGAGGCCTTCTTAGGGAAGATCAGTAGAGGGAAACATTTAAGTGGATCACCTTCGATGTTCTGGCTAGTTCAAGGCCTCTGCCTGAAAATCTCTTCCCTCACTGGTCTGCAAGTTTTATTAGGACATGAAGGAGGAGCTCCCCACACAACCAACTGTTAAAGAAGAGTTATAATTTAAGGTCTCAGTTTCCCATGCATCAAAGCACTAAGGCATGATTACGCAGCACACAGGTTTGCAGCTAACACTTGCACAGGCACAGGCACAGGCACAGGCTGCTCTGCTGTGCTGGGCACTTGCCCTGTATTTATTTTGCTTCACTGGCATGAAGCCTCAGCCTCTCTTGTTTCCCGTAAGAAATGCTTCTGCTTTGTGTTAGCCCCCAACACTTTCTCTGAACTATACTAAGTCCTTTATCCAATGATCTCTCCAGGGGAAGAACAGATTCACAAAAACACTCAATTTAGAGTCTCTAACACTCAAGAGTTCACCAGACCACAACAGAAATATTTTTCTTAATTACTAAATGTGAGACTTGGTCTTAATATTAAATCATGTTTTCCTTGAAGAGAAAAGCATTGCTTTATATTAATTGTAACCATAAAACAAATGCAAGGCACTATAACATTGAAATGGATTCGCATGCAAACATTCTCTAAAAATAAAAGTGCTAAATTACACTTTATTGCATTAGCTATGTACAATGCAGTTTTTATAACAATGATATATTGAATTAATACAAATTTTCATAGGCTTGAATGAATTCTGTGCTGAATCAGGAAGGCATTTTTCTATTTTCCAGAAGTAACTGGTCTCTTCATCAAGAAGGCAATTAATACTCCCCTGATTGTTGTATGCAATTAAGGGATATGTCATGCACAAACAAATTCTTTTCATTGATGGATAATTCTACTTCATGTTGTCTCTATATTCTTGGCTCAAAAATGGATTGGTTGAGATAATAATCACATTTAAAGAAAAACATCTCAGCAATTTTACACTAGCAATCTCCACTCAAGCTATCTATCCATTTCCTTTTGCAGGGAGGAGGTGATACAAATATTGTTTCTTAAATATCATGGTTTGAGGCTATTTTCACACTGGTCCTCAGTGCTCAGAATATCTATTTGTCTCAATAAAAGAATAAACATTCTTAGAATAAACTCCAGTCTTCATGACATCTAATAAAAGTTCATTTGATTCAATTATGAGGTGTGACTCAGGAATCAGACTCGAATGAATGCTAGTCATGAGTAAATCCCTTCAATTTTTAGATCATGCTTGTTTTGTCGACATCTTTAATAAATCAGGTAGAATATTTACATTTTTCTATTCAGAATGGAATGGAAACTATTGAATATTTAAAAGATCTGTGTCTGCTCCTTGCTAAAAATCTATGTTAGATAAATACAACATAATCATCTATTCCCTGTGCCAAACCTGACTTTATGGTTACAACAGTAAGAGATACTTTACAGGGAGAAGCTATACTCTTGGTTCTCTAGAAACATTTCCTAAAGGTAAAATTGATAGCATTTAATTTTAAGAACAAAAGACACATTAATCATAGTTTGAATAGGACATGAGCTCATTTTAAATTCTCGCCACAGTTGCTCAGTCTTTGTAAATCAGTCCTTGATTTTTTGAAATGTGTAATATTCCCTCCAACCTAGCAACCAGTCCAAAATATTTGTTTTTAATAATAATAATTTCAGCACAGTCCCTCAATGTCTTATTTACTTTTGAACAGAATATAGAAGCAAAATGAATTTAAAATAACAGTTATTTTTCACCTTCATGGAATAGCATTTCTATTAGTACAGGGGGAAATAAATCACTGAAAATACCATTTTGGTATTCAGTATATAAAACAATTATTTTTAGCTAATAGCTCATTTGGTTTTGTTCATAAAGATTTTAAAGTTGGTTTAAGGGAAGAAACCTTTACCCACAGCCAATTGGTAGGGACAGCCTTATGCCCGCATTGTCCAGACCATTGTACAGTCATTCCTCTTGGCATGGATTACATATAACCATATTGTGTCTCAGGTAGCACAAGAAATGGCAAAGAAGTTGTTACACAACATTTAGCACCTCCACAACTAAAAGGCTCACTGACACAGACCACGAGATACCTCCTATTCTATTTAACACACTACAGATATTTTCCTCTTGTTCTTCAAACCTGAGATTTTTCCTACAATCACAGGATGCTATGAGGTCCTCAATCAATGTTAGTATTTATTCAGAAAATTTTGTCTTTTCTAGACCCTCTAGATCTTTTATGTCATTCTCATTTTCTCAGTTCTCTCAGGTCTTCTAGTAACAAAAATATGCTTCACCTCTCTAAATTTTAGATATTCAAAATTTCAAACTGGACATCCTTGAGTCATTCCATGCTTGAAGAAAAAGGCAGATCTAAAGGATTACATATCTGCTCTTAAAACAGGGAGATTGTTTTAATGTGTCCAATTAACTTCTAAATGTGTAAATCTAGGCAAGACAGATAGAACTCACCGTGCTCTTATGTCTTGTGTGAGCAGATCACCCTTCTGTGTAGTTCTTTGAAGAATATCTACCATAGAGTACCAGAGTATACTTACTGCTGCCATTTTTTTTTGTACTTGATGTTCAGAAACCCTTGGCATCATAGGCTCATCTTTCAGAAAAGGGTTTAAATAAATGGGAAAGGCATTAACAACATATGAGAGAGAGCCTGTGGGTTAGAATTAGGAATGGGTCTAACAAAGGCCAGGGGTATACTATAGGCCACCTGATCAAGGGGAGACTGTTGATGAGGCTTTCTTGCTTCAGATGCAGGAGGCTTCATGCTCACGGGCTCTTGTCCATTGACTGGGGACTTCAACCATCCAGATATCTCTTGGAAAGACCCCACGGTGAGCTGCAAGAGGTCCAAAAGGCTCCTGGAATACACTGATGATAACTTTCTGGTCCAGGTATTGGACAGACCGACCAGAGGCGAAGCATTGCTGGGCCTGCTGCTCACCAGTGTGGAGGAAATCATTAGAGATGTTAAGGTTGGAGGCAGCCTGGGCTGCACTGACCACACCCTGGTTGAGTTTGTGATCTTGAGAGATGTGGACCTGGCAAAGAGTGGCGTCAGGACCCTGAACTTCAGAAGATCGAACTTTAAGCTGTTCAATGGACTGTTGGCTGAGATCCCCTGGGATGCTGTCTTTGAAAACAAAGATGTTGAGGAGAGCTAGCTGCTCTTCAAGGATGCATTCCTGAGAGCACAAGAACTCTCTGTCCGTCTGAATAAGAAAGCAGGCAGAGGAGGTAGGAAGCTGGCGTGGCTTGGTAAGGACCTGCTGGGCATGCTGAGGGTGAGGAAAGGTGCGTACAAGCTCTGGAAAAAAGGGCATCACCTGGGAAGAACACAGGGATGCCATCTGGACTTGCAGACGTGGGATCAGGAATGTCAAGGCACAGGCAGAAATGAACTTGGCAAGGGACATGAAAAACAATAGGAAGACTTTCTATAGGTACATTGGCCAGAAGAGACAGGTCAAAGCCAGTGTACCTCCTCTGGTAAATGTAAAAGGATAACTGGCTTCAACGGACAGAGAGAATATGACACAAAGGTCTGTTTCCCAAGACAAAAAAGTCACTGACTTCCTTGGTGCCCTCACAAACTCTCTGGTTCCTGCTAGGTAAACAGCTACCTAGCAGTGAACATATTTGCCTAGCTCCATCCAGACCTTAAAGTTTGCCACCACCTATCCTGTTTTCATTCCTTCTGCCTTTTATCATCTTCAAGTTTTCAGAATCAGAATATCAAGCAGAAAACAGCACTAAACACTGTCAATCTTAGACCACAGTGTTAGGACCACACAACAAAACTCAGACCTATAAGCTGATTAAAACCCTGTAAGAGGCCATTTGATTCTTTTTTCTAGTAAGGTTAACTCTCCCTAGGTGGACAATGATTTATCTTTATGTTTAGCTAATAGGAGTTTCTCCTATAGTTCCCAAGAATTTAATGTTAAAATGGCTGTGTGGTGAAGGAACCCTCCCTTATTTCATTGGCTGCATCAGAGCCAGCTGTTGTCAAATATGTCGGATGAAGAGTCCTACACGTGTAAAACAGAAATCAAGAGGCTGAGTGACTCCTAAAGCCCTTTTGCACCAAGGTTGCTAGTTTAAAGCCAGTTGCAGTCAAGAATAATTGAACTCAGTTCAAATTAGATTGTTGCTTCTCAGTTCTGTGAAATGAGGTGGATGATCACAGTCCGTTTCCCATTAGCCTAACTGTCTACTTTACTAAAACCACCTGCACAATTGAAAGTAATTGGTGCCCTCCATAGCAGTTTAACAGAGAGGATACAATTAAATAGTAATGGATTATGAACAATATCTTCCCTGCTAAGGCCTCATTACCTTTAGACACAGGCGGTCAGCAAGTTTACATGGCAAGAACTTGGAGCAGGGCTGCATTTACATCAGTGGACTGCCAGTTGAGATCCGGTTACAAGCAGAAATGTATCTTATGCATAAATGTACATTAATAAGGATTCAGACTAGAGCAATGGAAAACACTCTATTTGAATTGCAGAAATCAAAAGGATGCAAGCTACCAAAAGTCCATTGGACACAAACGCTCTGGTGGATTTCTACACTCCATCTTCTTGAGAGACTCACACAAAGTCAGTGCCACAATAAAAAGTGAATGTCATTAACTCATAGGGCAGCACATTTCAGTCCTGAGAACACAATGATACAATGCTGCAGCTGATAAGGACAACCCCTGACCAAGAACCAGGCTGCTTTCACCAGAGGGGAACAAGACAGCAGAAGCCTAGCCTGACAACCCACCCATAATTGGAGGGAAGGGGTGACCAGATATGTGTAGTTCTGCTGCTCTTTAAAAGGCTGTATGCATGGGTGAGAATGTCATCCATGTGTGGATTCACCAAGAGGGTGGTTGGGTGTTGGAAAGGCTGCCTGTGGCACTGGTCATAGCACCGAGCTGCCAGTGTTCTGGAACATTCTGGACAATGCTCTCAGACATATGGCCTGATTTTTGAGTGGTTCTTTTTGGAGCCAGAAGTCAGACTTGATGATCCTTATGGCTCTCTTCCAACTTGGGGTATTCTACCATTTTATGATTCTATGGATCTCAAGGTATAGTTTTGCAGAGCCATTGAAGAATACTGCCATTTGTTTTTTACAGGTATTTGAAGGTGTGCAAATCATTTACTCTTTTTACCACAGCAGCTCTCACTTTGAATATCTGCAAGGTGCTTCTTCTAAGTACTGCAAAAAGATTAACAGACACCAACAAACAAAACTTCACACCACAGCTTGGAGGAAAAGAAGTAAAACTTTTCTGCGTGGTTAGTTATTTTCACTTTGTCTGGGTCTGTCTGCTTAAAACATCAACTCCAAAGCCAAGACAGAATCCCAGCTATACTCCGTTTCATTCTAACAAGTATTGAGCACTTCTCTAGCTGTGCTTGATGTCTCAAAGGGATTGGTGCACTGGCATAGCAGAAAGAACCACTTACTGTGTTGTCCAGCCTAGAAATAGGACAGTTTAAAGCATGCTAGCTTGTGCTTCTTCAAGTTGTCCTGTGTTCACTCAGCAGGTAATTGTTTCTCACTGTCAGCCTCCGTTCAGTAGAATCATAGAGTCATCAAGGTTGGAAAAGACCTCCAAGATTATCCAGTCCAACTGCCCACCTACACCAATATTTCCCCACTAAATCGTGTCCCTTACTACAGCATCATTATAAAAGCCTGGAGAAGGTGATATATATACTTATATAAAAAAATAAAATACCGTAGAGTATCTATAACACAGCTAGAGTGATATTCTGACAATATATCAACTTGCACAAGCCAAATAGTTCCTTTAAATAAATAACAGAAAATGTGAAAAATAGCTTCTGATCCCAGATAATAGTGATGCAAATCAACATGTACACTCGAACATTGGGTTCAGACTCTCTGGGATTCACTCGAATGTCAGATTTCTTAGAAGGGATCAAAGATGATGCGTGCTCCTTAGTGTTACTCTTACAATCAAATATTCAGATTATTCTTATAAAAAACCGAGCTGCTTTGAAAGTCCAGCCCAGGTGCGAATGATGAATTGATTTCAGGTTCTCACCTTTTTTTTGGAACACGGTGAGAGGGATGAAGATTGTAAGAAGAAGCCAAAGGTCAACTGCAAATTGCTTTTCCATTAAAAAAAATATCTGCTAATAGATGGTGGGGTAAGTACTTTCAGAATTTCCCTCAGACCAACTCCTTTATTTTATCAGCACAGGCAAGTTGTTATACCAGTGAAGTTTCTAAAGCACAATTTAGCTTCTGATCATTATGCACTAAAATTTAGAGCTTGGGAAAGTTCCTATGCTCAGACGTGAAACATTACTCACCTTTCTTCCTTCTCCATGAATTAACACTGCTGGAGTCCACAACTGAATGCTCATCCACCTTTAGTTCCTAAGACCTTGACATAACTTCCTTTCTAGCTGTCAGTTTCCTTTGTCTGCCCTGTAGTGAATGTAGGTAGTACCCTCCTGGTGACTCATTAAAACTTGATGAATAAATAACAAATAGCCAATAAAAATAAAAATTGTTAATGTAATGACAGGCACATTTTGTATAGGAACTGCTGTATTTTTACAATACTCCTACATTCCTTTTTCTATCTCACAGTAAAACATGGATGGAAATTGTTATCTCTAAAACTAGGACTTAAAGGGATTGACTAAGAAAAATACATTTCATTTAAATGTCTCTATATTTGTCCTTCTAGGAGCTCACACATCACTTTAAAAGTGTATTTCCAGCCCTTGTAAACTTCTTAACCAAAAAACAAAATCTAAAACCCAACATCCTGATACTGATGTTCATGTTTAATGGATCTATTTACAGCGTTACTCAAGTCTGTCCTTTGCTTTGTTTCAATTCCTTGTTCAAGAAAAATGCAATAAAGTCTAATTCTGCCTTTTAAGAAAACCAAGAGACAATGGAGTAAATTTAAAAAACAGTTTCAATTTAAGGAATATGCCATAAAATCATCAGAAGATCAAGTTATTTGTTTATTTATTATTTATTAAATAAATGAAATCACCTGGAACAAATATCCCCAGCTGTTACAGAGATAAATACAACATCTTTTAAATATAAAGTATTTCAATCTAAAAGAAGAGAGAAAAAAAATAGAGTGCAATGAAATGTTGTCTTAGTCTGAAAAGCCTTATGTTTCCCATTTGTTTTGTACTTAATTTATTTTTCTCTCTTGCTCTTCTCTCTATGCACTCAGAGCATACTAAACAGTGTAGCATAAACTATATCATGATGAATTTAAACTTGATGCTGCTTTAGCTACCTGTGGTATTTGGAAACAGAGATTAAATTCAGTTTTAGAAAATACTCTCTCTTTCCATCTTCCACCATTAACATCTGAACTGGCATTTCTGAATTGGCTCTTTACCCCACTTCCCTCTCTATTGATCGTTCTAATGTTAAAAGAAAGCTGAAAGATAGTTAGATTTCAAGTCTGGGTAAGTAATCTTAACAACTTTGCAAGTCTGATTCTAGGAAATATTTCATATCAAAGTCAACTTCATTCATCCAGTAAAACAAACTGCATATTACGACAGTATGGCAGGATGTCTCAGCTTCATAGGGTACAGAAAAGCAAATATTCAGGATATAATTTTATCACCCTTAATTTGAGCTCCCTCATCATATATAAGTGTGGGTCAATATGTTTAAAGTTGACAGAACTGATCCTTCAATATGCAAAAGAAATGAATCAATTTAATAAGATACCAATTAGCTGAAACTCATGGTAATGCACCCATTTACACCAGGAAATGTAAATTTGAAAAAAAGAAAACATCGCCTTGTCAAAACGTAATGTGAAAAGAAAAAAAGAATTCCAATTTTATCATAAATAAAGTAAAAGTCTTTTTAAGAACAAAAAGAAAAAAAAATAGATTTTTCTATAAAATGTCAGTTAGTAAAGGTCAAAATATTTTCTCCGTAAAATATTACCAGGAATGCTGGGGGTTAGCCTATCTTCTTTGCACGTACTCCGTATGGAAGATAAAGACACAGAAAATTAACATTCTGCCATAGAAAATGCTTATGCAGAAGCAAATGCTTTTATGAGAAACTTTTTGCTGAGTGGGAGGAGTTACTAAATTTACCATGGAGCTGCAATTTCCTCAGGTAATCAATATGTTTAAGGAAGGTGTACATTAACACAAAATTGGAACAAATCAGGTATCCTTCCAGATACACTGATGTAAATGCTTCGGTAGCTGCAGTGCTAAGTCACAAACTGTGAGAAGTTGGAGAAAAATAATTATTTTACTGGAGGTTCAAAATTTCTCCCTGCAGCTTATTAATTTCCTCCTCCTGCACAGGACTGTGAGTTCCTCGTACAAGTTGCAAAGCACCAAATATTAAATCCACTTCATAATGCTTTAATTTCCCTCATTATACTCATTTATACCATCACAAATATTGTCTCACATTCCTCAAAGCTTAATTTTTTCGCATGCTCACTGATGGCCATAAAGTTTTCAGTCTTTGAATTCTTCTTTAAAAGTAATTCTCCCTTTCTAGACCATCTACACCTTTCATGTCATTCTCATCTTGTCATTTCTCTCAGGTCTTTCAGTAAGAAAAATACATAATTCATCTCTCTAAACTTTAGATATCCAAAAGTTCAGCTGTCTCAACTGGTCACCTGTGAGGCACCCAATGTTTGAAGAAAAAGGCAGATCTAGTGGTGACATACTGGCTCCCAAAACAGGTCAATTAATGTGGTCAATTAACTTTTGGATGTGTAAAGTTTGGAAAGATGGATACTACTCACAAGGCCTATATTTGACCATATCTACCCCTTCGTACCTATTTGTATTCAATATTTGTAATTCAGATCATACAATGAGGCTATAAACACACTATAAGGAGTGTTAGGTGCCAAAGCATTTACTTCAGTTAGCTGTTTTATGTTTTATGATGCACTTCTTTTGCATAAATGGCTCAACTTTCATTGCCTTGTTTTGCTACAATATCAGATTACAAATTCATGTCTAATTTGCTGTCCTCTCTCTTCCCCAAGGTCTCTTTTAGCTTTACTGCTCTTTCCATCCCACTTAATGTACACTTTTTCTCCTGCATTCTTTATGTCTCATTTCTGCCAGTTGAAACTCTTTTTACAGTATTGGAGTCCTTAGGCCTTTTTCCCTTATGTCTTTACAATATAGTTTAATGGCTTTGAGAACACATTGAAAGTACATATCCAAACTAAAAATTATATAGAATGAAGAAATTATGGAGGTATGACAAAATACTCAGATGCTTTTGTTGAAAGGTGAATTTTATCAAGGGATTTGTGATCAAAAACATTTTTACTGAATTGCGTTTAATCACATCTATTGTGGACAAGCAGGGTGGGGCAAAGCATATCTGAAGAGTTCTAATTTCCATTTATTTTTCAGCAGCAGACTGGTTTATTTGCTGTAATATGCTAAAATTTCTAGTGACAGCTGGAATGTGGGTTTAGACAGCCTTTGCGTTGTAAAGTTCATTCTTGCAACAGGGAATAAGAAAAGTTGTTTTAGCCCAATCTGAAGAAAAAGTTTTAAACTAGAATAGTGAAGAAGATTATTAATTGGATTAATTATCATCATTGTGAAGCAACAAAACAATACATAAATTGATAGTCCTTGCCTGTCATTTCTGAGTCCTTTCCAAAATCAAAGAACAAAATGTTGGAATCATTACCCATTATGTTCACAATTCCATTCAGTTTCATGGGTGAACATTATAACAAACATCTGGAATTCTGGGAGTGATAGAATTTCTCATCGTGGTATTGCCATGCCATTCACAGTACACGACGTACAGAGATGAGATCTGAAAATTATGGCAGAACTTGACGCTGTTGTTGGCAAACTGTGGACCTCTGCTCAACATATAGCAAACAGTACTTAACACACTATCTGCAGTATTTCACAGAAGGGATTTTTTTTTCCTCTTACCAAATACCCACTGTGATTTCTTTTATATGTGTTGGCTGTTTCAAATATTGAGTTCCAACAGATATTTATCTATCTCTTTCACATCTACATCATCTCTTCTCATGGAAATTACAAGAAAATTAGGTCTATAGTCCAGCTGTGAGATCTTACTAGATGCAGAAGGTATTTTTTGTTTGTTTTATGGATTCCAGGTTCAAAGCTCTACTAAAGGCAAGTATCATATAGTCATTTACTATGTATTTTTCCCTTTTCAGTTTGGTCAATAAACTTCATGATTAAGCTGGCCTTCATGAGACCTTTTTTAAGGCTTCTTAGGAGCAAAGACTTACCATTGAGAAATACTGATTGCTTTGCATCCTGTTTCCTCCCCTCAGAATTGGCTCTGGGGTAGGCATAAGAGGAAATCTTCATGTCTCAGAATCAAAGGTAAAGCTCCCACCTCATGTGTCATCCTTCATCCTGTTACTATAATTATATAGTGAGTCAGGGAGTACCAAAATAAAGAGAGATGAGTGTGATCATGAAGCAGAAAGCCCATAAAAAACGGTTACAGAATTACAAAATAAAAGAATGTAGTTTTAACAGTAATCTTAAATCTTAAACATGCAAGAAGTCTATCTTATTTAGGACCAAGGAAGGGAAGAAACCTTACAACTCATATAGTTCAGTTTCTCAAATTTCAGGCAACTGTGCAAGAGCTGCCTGGTTTGAAAGGAATTTGAGAACATCTGTACCATGAACTAGGAGTTAAAAATTCTTCCCAATATGACATCAGAAAGCCAAGCCTGAAACTTGTGCTAAGTTAAAGCAGAGACTACTTTGACATCCAGTGATAGGACAAGGGGCAATGGATGTGAGCTGGAACATAGGAGCTTCCTCATAACTATGAGAAAAAACTTCTTCATAGTAAGTGTAACAAAACACTGGAACAGACCACCCAGAGAGGTTGTGGGGTCTCTTTCTCTGGAGACATTCAAAACCCACCTGGACGCATTCCTGTGAGCCCTCATCCAGGAGTTTCTGCTCCAGCAGGGATACTGGACTACATTATACTTCAAGGTCCCTTCCAGTCTTTGACATTCTGTGATTCCGTGATTCTGTGCTAGCTACGTGGGGCTTGGATTAGATGATCTCCACAGGTCCCTTCCAATTCCTACAATTGTGTGACTCTGTGTGATATTAAATAAAACCACAAAGTCGTAACTAAGACAGGTCCTTATATCACAGGACTGCTGCTAATTGAAATCTGGGAAATAATTGCCTTCTTAGCATATGCCCAGCAACTAGTTTTACTCTAACTATGATTAGTGTATACCTACCTTGTATCTGAGGATGTCCTGCCATTAAAGAAATAGCAGCACCCCATCTATACCCTGCTGAAAAGAAATGCAGCAACACAGGTTATGATGATATAATTCTCTGGCAATATATAATCAGAGAGATTGCTTTGGGAATACTGACACATCATATATCAGAAAACTGTCACTGCCAATTTGTGTGCTGGGACAAAATGACTTCCCAGGATCCTATGAAAAATCTCAGTCCATAAAATCTCCTACTTAACTATACAATCCTTTTCCCAAGCATATCATGTTACTTGTAAAACTGTTTAAATTACTTGATTCCTCCCCTTTTGTCCAGGAGTTCCAGAAGCGTACTTCTTGGACAGATAAGGAGCCATCTTCCAATTTCCTCTCTAAATTTATTCATGGCCAATTTATAATCATTTGATCTTGTGCCAATACCATCCTTTAACTTAAATAATAATTCTTCTTCCTTGATATTTACCTCCACAGTATGTCATTCATTCATTTAATTCATTCAGTTTAAAATAATCTTAATAAATGTGAAAATATTGTAGCTATAAAATGAAAACGCACTGTGATGACCTTTACCAGAGTCTAGCACTGACCTGATTTTATTAAGTATCAGAAATGTTATAACAGATATTAAAGTGTAGTGACATTCCCATGTTGGCAAAGCTACCTGGACTTATATTTTTTTTTTTCTTTTTTTTCCTCCATCCTTTTCTATATAGTTTAGTTTTACAAATGAAGAAGTTTTAAGAGAAAACCCAGGATTTCAGAGAATTATTTACATACCTGTGTGCAAAGAAAACAGAAGGAAAGATGTGTTCAGAAAGGTCAGTGACTTATGCAACTGATAGTTACTTCCATAGTCTTTCTTTCATGTAAGTAATTACCACAGTTGCCTTTACAAAGCAGTTACTTAAAGGTAAGTCTGAAACCTATTCAGAATAGAAATGAAAGTCTGGACTATTAAATTAGTAAACCTCTCAATATTATTAATGTTTAGTAGACAAAATACTTAAGAGCATACTACCCACTTTCCTTTTTTTCCTACTTTTTTCCTTTTCTGTTGTTAGTAAGTCTACACTGAAAAACTTTCCATCTTCTATGTGGTGAGCTGAATAATCACTTGTCTGACTAGTGCTTTTTGAAATACCAGTGCTATCAATTTTGCCAATTACACGGTGTAGGAACAATACCAACAAATCAGCTTAGTGAAAATATATGTTCATCTAAATCCTAAGATCAGAAAACATGGGTTTTCTGAGACAATGAGCTCATGAGAAAGATTAAGATTTTCTTAAAATTATGATGTCCTTACAGCTATATTTTTGGCCTTGGAGTCAGAACAGATACACGCACTGCTGAGAAATTTTGGCCATGCAACAGCCTTTGGCTGTAGTGTTGTTCCTCGTACTGTGAGTAGAATTGTTTGTATAGTAATACAACAAAGCTAATTCATCAATGACTTTCTAGCACATCATCACCAAATCACAGAATGATGGAGATTGGAAAGGACCTCTGGAGGTCATCTGGTCCATCAAGCAGAGCCAAGGCTGTCCAGGACCATGTCCAAATGGTTTTTGAATATCTCCAAGAATGACAACTCCTCCCCGGGCAACCTGTTCCAGTGCTCAGTCACCCTTACAGTGAAAAAGTGTTTGCTGTTTGTTTCCTGAGGCCATTTATTTATAAAGAGACTGTTTATTTAAAAATAAATTTCCATTTATTTATTTAGACGGAAAAAGAGATGTGACTCAATAAAAATCATTCAATTAATTTCCACACACACACAAAAAAAAAAAAAAAAAAAAAACAAAACACCAACTTGTGAATAAATGCAGATACATGCTTAGCTCCCATAACAGAAAGTCATTCTGAAATTTAGGAATGCTGCATTGTGGCTTAATTACTCTTGGCTTCGTCCCCAGCTACAAACTAACAGACTATCAGCTCTCAGCCATGAGATTTGTGAAATGTATTACTGTTGCTGTGTGTAGACATTCATCCATCCACATTTGGTAACGTTCAAAGCACTGCGCAGTGTGTTAGAAATGATCTATATTGACTTCCCCTCATCACTCAAGCCGTGAAGCATTAAAGATTTCCAAGATTTCTTGTGAAATAACATTGTACTTGCAGCTCTACCATCCTAGGGAGGGGGTTGCTCTCATTTTTCTGCATTTACAGTTTTATCATTTCTATACATACAAATATTTCTTTAGTTGTCCTGAGAAATAAATATCTAATGGGTGAAGTGTATCATTTAGCTCTCTATCCTAGCAAATCCTGTAGTGTTGAATGCATTTCTGTGAGTTCTGTGTAACATAATGGATAACCCTTACTTAATTATAAAATGGCATTGTGGCTCCCCAGGTTTTCCTTCAAAATTACTTTTTAGAAATCAGTCTCCTAACAGTAGTATCTGCCTGATGCTTTATAACTACCTTCTTTTGCAAAAACATCATGCAGTTTAATTTTACAGTTACAAGCAACCGACACTGTACACACTCAAAATCTGATTAATTTCACTCAAAGGCACAACAATGACATCAAAATCCTTAATACATGGCATTAAATGCTATTTTAAAAACATATCAATGAATACATTCAATTTCCTAGAACAAAGAAAAAATAACACTTGCTTCACAGATAAATGCTTAAGTACTAAACCTCAGGAGGTATACTGCAGCCTAACGTGATTTAAAATTAACACAAAACATTGTTCACTACAGTCTGCTACCCGCCTTTCTTATTTTACCTCAAGCACAGTAATTCCTAACTTTTTAAATAATCATGATATCACCTCTGCAATTCCTTCTCCCTTTACTTCTGACTTCTCAGGGTGAGGATCTTACTTACTTGCTAGTTGGAAAGTGGTGGGTATTTGTCAGCTCATGGCACCAGCCTCGGAGGAACCCTCACCCCCATACTGAGAGCTACCCTTTATGAATATCTCAGGGCACATTTCCAATAAGCATTTGCGTAATTGCTTCAGGAAAGTATATTGTTTGTAATTTTTCAAACAAAATGTCAGCTATCGTCATTCAGAATATTATCAAGCTGTCATGTCTGTAACATGAGAAAAAAAACAACATATTGCCATTCCTTCTTATTTGAGTGAAGTAATAATATTATCATGTTCTTTGAAATTTCCACAGTATTTATGCTCTGTTCTGTTATGATACAGATCAAATATAGCACATAAAATTTAAACACGAGTATATAGTTGAAGGAGCTGATATTACCTTTTATTTAGCAAACTAAACCTTTTTTGTAGTAATAGTTTGACAATTCCATTCTTCAGGTGATGCTCTCACATGGGAAGGAGACTTAAAACCTCATCAAGTTCTGAAAATGCACAACAGAACTATTCTTACTATTTTTAAGGCAGAAAGAAGAGACCTCATAAAACAAACTGTGCTCTGCAAATGTTTTCAGAGAACAGCAAGGCACTCAGGAATAAAAAGATTTCAACTGTAGATCCTTTCTTTGCCATCAAATCCTGTAGAAGCAAAAACCAACAAAGTAAAAGAGCCCCCCGACCATTCCTTACCTTGTTATTCTGCTTCTTGCTAGCTTTTTCTTTTGCTAGGTCCCCAGTGTATCTGTTCAACATAACTATTCTATTCATTTACACCCTCTAACAAATTTTTCTAGTACCCAACAGTACATCTACCATAGCAGGTTCCAGCATCATTACACATATTTTTTTCTAAATTAATTCCTTTTGATGCGCATGTTCTCACAAGGATTTACTTGTGGAAGCATATAGATCATTTTCCAGTCAATCTTCAGCTTTATCACCTGTGTAGAAAAACTGAAATAATATTTGTGTTGAAGATTTACAGTTTGGTCTTTAATTGGCTGATTTTCACAAAACAAATCTCTAACAAGAACAATCAGTGGAAGTGCATATGCACCACTTCATAACTTCAGTTTCCTTCTGGACATTCTCACAGGCACCTCACTGGCACCTTGTTGGCAGGGAGTACACACTAATTCTTCTCTTAAAGTCTTCTGCATTTTATTGTAATGCTTGTGCTGGGATATTCTGGTTTCTCATATGATTTTTTTTCATATCTTATCTTGTTTGAAATGTTGGACACTAATCATTAGCCATTACCAGTGTGTCAACAGAATGGGAAATGTCTGAGGAGAGGGGTACTGCTGGACCTTATTCTCACTAATAGAGAAGGGCTTGTGAGGGAAGTAAAGGTCGGGGGTAGCTTGGGTTGCAGTGACCACGAGATGGTGGAGTTCAAGATCCTGAGTGGAAGAAGTAAAGCAAAAAGTAGGATTGCTATCCTGGACTTTAGGAGAGCCGACTTCGATCTCTTCTGGGACCTACTTGGAGCTGTCTCATGGGCTAGGGTGTTGGAAGACAAGGGGGCCTGTGAGAGCTGGTGGGCATTTAAGCAGCTCTTCTTCCAAGCTCAGGATCGGTGTGTCCCTGTGAGGAAGAAATCGGGAAAGGGTGGCAGGAGACCTGTGTGGATGAGCAAGGAGCTCTTGCACAAACTCAAAGGAAAGAAGAAAGCCCATGAAATGTGGAAAAAGGGTCTGACTACTTGGGAAGAATACAGGAATGTTGTCAGGGTCTGCAGGGATGCGACAAGGAAGGCTAAAGCCCGCCTGGAATTAAATCTGGCAAAGGGGATAAAGGATAATAAAAAAGGTTTTTTCAAGTACATTAACAGTAAAAGGAAGACTAGGGAGAATGTGGCTCCCCTGCTAAGTGACGGGGGTGTGCTGGTAACGGGGGATGCTGAGAAGGCGGAGATACTGAATGCCTTCTTTGCTTCTGTTTTCAGTGAAAAAGCTCCCACTCGGGAATCTGAGACCCTGGAGGTGAGTGAGAGGATCTGGGGAATGGAAGACCTCCCTTCTGTCAGGGAAGAGGTGGTCCAGGAGCGCCTAGGCAACACCAATGTTCACAAATCCATGGGACCCGATGGGATTCATCCACGGGTGCTGAGGGAGCTGGCAGAGGTGGTTGCTGAACCACTTTCTGTCATCTCTGAGAAGTCTTGGAGGACAGGGGAGGTGCCTGAAGACTGGAAGATAGCCAATGTCACCCCGGTCTTCAAAAGAGGCAAGAAGGAAGACCCAGGCAATTATAGGCCAGTCAGCCTCACCTCTGTCCCTGGAAAGGTGATGGAACAGCTGGTGCTGGATGTCATCTCCAGACAACTGGAAGAAGAGGAGGTTATCAGGAATAGTCAGCATGGGTTCACAAGGGGGAGGTCGTGCTTGACCAACCTGGTAGCCTTCTATGATGTTGTCTCTGGCTGGGTGGACAGGGGGAGAGCAGTGGATGTAGTCTACCTTGATTTCAGCAAGGCATTTGATACTGTCCCCCACGACATCCTTATAACAAAGCTGAGGAAGTGTGGGATAGATGAGTGGACAGTGAGGTGGGTTGAGAGCTGGCTGACTGGCAGAGCACAGAGGGTTGTTGTTGGTGGTGCAGAGTCCGGTTGGAGGCCTGTAACCAGCGGTGTTCCTCAGGGGTTAGTGCTGGGTCCGGTCTTGTTCAACATCTTCATCAGTGACCTTGATGAGGGGATAGTGGCCACCCTCAGCAAGTTTGCTGATGATACGAAGTTGGGAGGATTGGCTGACACGCCTGAAGGCTGTGTTGCCATTCAGCAAGACCTGGATAGGCTGGAGAGCTGGACAGAAAAAAACCAGATGAGGTTTAACAAAAGCAAGTGTAGAGTCTTGCATCTGGGGAGGAATAATTGCATGCACCAGTACAGGTTGGGGGATGACCTGCTGGAGGGGAGCTCTGCGGAAAGGGACCTGGGTGTCCTGGTGGATGACAGGTTGGCCATGAGCCAGCAGTGTGCCCTTGTAGCCAAAAAGGCCAATGGCTTACTGGGGTGCATTAAAAAGAGCGTGTCTAGCAGGTCGAGGGAGGTGATCCTCCCCCTCTACTCTGCCCTGGTGAGGCCTCATCTGGAGTACTGCGTCCAGTTCTGGGCTCCCCAGTACAAAAAAGACAAGGATCTCTTGGATAGAGTCCAGCGGAGGGCCACGAAGATGGTGAAGGGCCTGGAGCATCTCTCCTATGAGGAAAGGCTGAGTGAACTGGGTCTGTTCAGCCTTGAGAAGAGAAGACTGAGAGGGGACCTGATCCAGGTCTATAAATATCTAAGGTGTGGGGGGCAGAATGGCGAGGCCAGACTGTTTTCAGTGGTGAGTGGAGACAGGACAAGGGGAAACGGCTGGAAACTGCAGCATAGGAAGTTCCGCACAAACATGCGCAAGAACTTCTTTACAGTGAGGTGACGGAGCACTGGAACAGGCTGCCCAGGGAGGTGGTGGAGTCTCCTTCTCTGGAGATGTTCAAGACCTGCCTGGATGCCTACCTGTGCGACCTGGTGTAGGGAACCTGCTTTGGCAGGGGGGTTGGACTCGATGATCTCTGGAGGTCCCTTCCAACCCCTACAATTCTGTGATTCTGTGATTCTGTGTAAAATGGCGGAAGTTAATGCCTTCCAACTACAGCCAACTGCAGTTCTGGCTCTTGAAGGACTAGCAGTCGTAACCCCAAGTGTCTGTTTCTAATCATGCCAGAACTGGCCTCAAGAATATATTGCTGATTGCTTTGCATTTATTCAGCAGTACCTAAGAGATGTTGTCGAACACCAAAAATTGAGCAACATTGGCTGTGCTGTTAGAACAAGGCTGAAAGAATGAAAAAAAGGATAACATTAAAACTGTTAATAAAGGTTATCATCTTTTTTCTTTCCTCTTTAGAAGCTTCAGCAGTTTATCACATACGTTTTACCTTTTTACATATTTTAATTCCAGGCTTCTTTATGACATATGCAAGGTAACAAAAATGCTGCTTTGACTTTCTGAGTGGCACTTAAACAGATTGCGGAAGCTCAATTATGATTCTGACCCTTTTATGAAAAAAAAAGGCATAAACACTGAGGGTTTTTGTTGTTTTGGTGTTTTGTTTTCGTTTTTGTTTTTCAATAGAAATATTAGAACATTTTCTTTTAGCTTTATTTTTAAAATATACCCTATGTTAAATCATAAGTTTAACCCCAGGCACTGCTGTGGGTCTGAATGACTGGAAAGCAGCTCTTTAGAACCTACATTAGGTCTTTTTGGACTCTGCGTTGACCACGGGCCAGCAATGCACTTTTACAGCATAGAAAGTGAGCCTCGTCCTGGGCTGCATGCACCAGGCAAAGCACAGCAGCAGGGTGAGGGAGGTGGCCCTTCTCTGCTACTCAGCACTGGTGAAGCATGCCTGGTACTGCATCCAGTACTGGGGATCCCAGAAGAAAATATACATGAACATACTAGAAAGCCTCATGGCTTGGAATGATGACTATAGATGACTATAGATGACTATGGAATCAGAACACCTCTCCATGAGGAAAGGCAGACTAGGAGCATAAGAATGGTGGAGTTAAACTCTTTGCAGTGGTGTCCAATAGCAAGAGGCAACAGACACAGATTGTAGAAAAATCCATCAGATCATAAGAAAAAGCTTTTTTATGGCAAACGTTGTTGAACACTGGCACTGGCTGCCATAGTATGCAGTAGAATCTCTTTCCTGGAGATGCTTGAAAGCCAACTAGAGGTGGTGGTGAGCCACTTCCTCAGGCTGATCCTGCTTTAAGCAAGGGTTTCACCTGGGTGATCAAAAGGTTCCTGCAAATCTCAGACATTCTGTGATCTGGTGCTTTATAGTATTCCAAGTATAAACCTGTGAATTCACTGATACCTAATGAAGTCCACATTCAATACAAGGTTGTGGTGTAGGGTATGTAGCAAAACAGAATGTAGTGTGCCATCTTCTTGGGACTGTTGAAACGATTATTGTAAAGACCTTTCCTATTAAATTATGTTCTTTTTTCCAACAACACATTTTTCTAAGCATGAGACAGCATATAGTGCCATGTTTGAATACATGAAAAAAAAGTACTAAATCTGAATTAAAATCCTCTGGCTTACAACCCCATACGACGATGTGCATTGTGTAATTTCCCATTGAAGAGCATACTGTCTTCTGTTTACTCTGAAACTTATCCACCTAGGTCCTTCTCTACCTTAAAGTGACTCTAGAATTGCCATTATGTACCAAATACCCAAATATAATTTTAACAAAAACTTGTAAATAAGTGCAAGGAGAAGTGCAGGATGCAATTGAATATAGTACATAACCCTACTGTAAAATAAAAGGTCTAGTTTAGCAGCCAGGACAAATTCTAGTCTGGATATACTGATGTAACTACAACTGCAATGCGTTATCTAGATAGAAAAAAAAAAAACAACAAAAAAAAAGTGTAGACAGAAAAAAAGAGTCCAGATAGGAAAAAGGATAGCAAACAAGAGTAGAATTTTGCCATGGTGCTTTTCTTAATCTTATTCTTTTTCGTAATCCTTCATCTGCATATTCTAGTCTTCTCTGCTTCAGTTGCATAATCTCTGCAGCTGAGTAGGGGGATTCTTAGATATTTTTGGTGTGAAAGAGCACCAGGGAGCAACAAAGCTATATGGACAGTTAAGATATAAGAGAAAACCATGTTGGCTTCCTATGAAAAATAGTTGTTCTACGTATTTTCTCTATAAATGTAAATACAGTGCATCAGTACATATTAAATGATTTCTGTGAGAAGTTTTGTGCCTAATTAAAAAACAAGTCTAAAAAATAGACATTACGTTGAGTAAATTTCTGTACTTTTGCTTTCATACGCTAAAATGACTAGTGATTTTCCCCTCCATAATCATCTCCCCATTTTGCCCACCAAATCTAGTTTTACAAATGCATCATTTTAACAACATGTTATTCATGATGGAAATATCTGCTTATGTTATGCCTTGTAGTGGAACATATCATGACATAGCTTTACCTCGGGGCTTTTCATTCTCATTACTTCTACACTTCACCAGTTTTTACATTGTGGATACCACTGTGGTTTGAAAGCCTGTCAACAGCAATGGAACATAACAGCACCAGAGGCTGGATGGGCTGCAGCAAGACCTGTATCATGTCCCCAATTAAATGCAGTATCTTGAAACTTTGATTATTTGTGTGTGTGTGTAAGGTTTCAACAACAAGTAGGATATCCTTTTCTGTATCGCCTCTTGTAGTAAGAGACACTATGATGATTTCTTTACATCTCTATATTAAGATAATATTTCTGCACTGTGAAGGACTGTTAACTACATTTCATAATAATCTTTTCCGAAGCACCATTAACATAATTAACAGCCTGTTAATGAAGGCATTAGACCCTTAGCATCAAATAATAAATTCTAAGTCCACAGCTAGTTGGAGACCTTTTCAAGACAAACACTGCTCAGGAATACAACAGCCAGAACTGTGAAAATCTGTTTATTTAGTGGTAGAGAACATACAGTGCCCATTAGAGAAGAACAAACATCTGAACTAAATTGCTCTAAAAATATACTCAAATAAATAAATTTCACATGATAGAGCTCCATTGATATTGGTTCACTATTCTTTTACAGGCCACTACCTTAAAAGACATCACTTTGCTACAGTAACTATATATTGAGTTATTCCACAACAATTACTTGATATTAAAGTGAACAATCCAGAGAAACTTTAAAAACAGAAAATAAAGATTTTGCTGGACATAGGAAGTAGGTTAGGCAAAAGCAATCACGTCCATCCATCTTGAGATCCCTTCTTTGCAATACATTACTTGCTGATTGCTGGGATCCTACAAGTTTCCCTAACATTCTCACAGTGAGTGCAATAGCCAGAGGCTGTAATTCTCATGCTGGCTTTGCCACGCAAGTCTTCAGATTATGAATTTTAATTTCCTCCTCCCCTCATTTTAAATCACTGCCACACTGCCATAACACAAAGGCATTAAGGGAACATAGCTCAAGACTCTTTTTCACATGCACTAGTGCCTTTTCTTATTTGTCTGGGGAACAAACTGCTGTTAGGCCAAATTAACTCACATCGTATGACATACCTCACTCAGCCTCTGCCACGGGAACTATCTCAACAGAAGCTGCTGTGGCCTACTTCAAAAATCATTACAGGAAGCAGGCAGCATAATGTCACCATGATGGGAACATTAATAATTTCTCGACTACTCAAGCCATTTTAGAAAGTCTGAGGGCTAGGTAGCCACCAAAATTATTGCCACTATGTTTTCACAATGAGCTAGAGCAAGAGAAACAATCAATGTATCTCTGTAAACTTGAGATGAAGAACTGTACTCTTCTACCTGAACTTTCCAGTAGACTCAGATCTTAACACTTCTCCTGCAAGATAAGTTTAAGAACTTCTGTGGATCAAAAAATACACAGTTTGCCCTTAATCATCCTTTATTTTCCCAGCCATTAAAGCAATCAATTCCTGTGTCAATCCAAAAGTGTGCTGTTTTACATGGAAACTTTTTCTGTTCTTCTCCTAAACTGTCATGTTTCTCTGTTGTATGTCTTTCATTTCTCTCGTCTGGTTAAGCAGTAAGCCAGCAAGAAAAATCACTAGATTTGTGGAAATCTGTTTGTAGGGTTGTTGTTGGTTTGCAGTCAATCATTGTATGAGCAGCTGAAGGACAATTGCAGAGAAAAGCACAAAGATAGAAAAATAGAAAACGTTTTTTTGCTTTTTTAGCTGCTGCATTTCTTACACAGGCACATACTAGGTAACTGAAAACTGTCATTTTGCTAAAAGCATTAAAAGGAAGAAGAGGATCTTTTGCTTCTAATGTCTGTCCAGGACCCTTGCCCATGCCCTGCACTCACTCATCCACCCTTCCTCCAGAAGCTTTCACCCTTTCTTCATTGCTTGACACGGAACAAAGCTTAGCTTAAAGCCTGCAAGTGCTTCCTGAAGACTCGTTGCTGTAGCTGTCACAGTCTCTGCAGGTGTGACAGCACCTAGCATAGCTGAGCAAACCCCTGATCACAGCCCCCAGCACCACCATGACAGCAGACTTAATACAGCCATGAACTAAGAGCGTCAACCCAGGAAGCACAGACAGAATAGACAACACTGTAATTTACCTCAGATTTGTTCTCCAGTGTTACAAAACCACAGGAGAGTTAAAGATGAGCAGAAAACACGCTGTTCTGAGCCGTCACAGTTCAGGGGGAGCCAGAACACAGCAAGGTTCCCAGAACACTGCAGAGCAAGCAGCACTGCACTTTAATGGGTGCACGGATTTGCCGACATATTGAAGGAAATCTTGCAGATCCTGGCTGCACAGGCTCGCTGAAAGCTGCAAGCTCATATAAACCTGCATCTGTGTGAGTTAAGCCTCCACGGTCTCCCTGCTCTTAAAAAGCAGGAAGGTATTTTAACACTTAAAAGGATTCGAAGAAGTAAAACGGTTCTCTCTTGGTTCCACGTTTTTTTCTCTGAAAATCCCAAACATTTGCTACAACTTCAGAAATCCTTTAGGAGAGGAATGGAGGATGGGTAGGCACAAAATGCATAAGATCAGATGATTTTTCCACTCACACATTCTGACACTGGGTACTGGAGCCCGGAGAGGATGAACCCTCTCAAGTTTGCTCGTATGAACTCTACCCTGCTCATCGTAAGACACAATAATGAGAGGATGTGAGCACAATTCCCAAGACACAAGGCTATGGAGCAGAAAAGCCTTATGAAGAAAGGAAAACTGAGGATGAAATTTATGTTCTGTGTTTTGTTGTTGCTTATTTTGAAAATCTTTTTCCATCTTCCTTAAATTCAGTTGTAGGTGTTGCAATTAATGTGTGATCCTTTTCGTCTCTCTGAATAAGAGCCAAACAGATTATTTAACCTACATTCTTAGCACAGCTTAATGAAAACACAGTTCTTCAATATCTGTATTGTAAGTAAAATTGTAAGTAAAAGCATTCAATTTTAAAAAAAATTCTTCACAAATATTATTGTGTCATCCAAGCCAACCTGTCTTCCCTGAAGACAAATAATTTGATCTAATAGGGAAAAGAATTTGAACATAAACCAGAGTTCATACACACAGGAGAAATCACTAAGGAAACCAAATTTGTGATCACTGTATTGTGAATGAATAGCATTTTGATACATGCTATGGAGTGAGATAAGTATATCAGCTGGCTTGTTAGTGCTTATTGCAAAGGTAATTGCAGAGTATGTTTAAAAAAAGTCCTTCTAAAAATGATTTGCCATTAACATTCAGCAAATCTGCCTGTTCAAGCAGCATTAAAATATTCTCACACATCTTGACCTATTGTCGTCTTTCAAAGTGATCTATAAATCGTTATTTCTCCATCAAGATACTGTGGTCAGACTGATGTTATCGATGGCTGAAATCAGGGTCAGGACCAGAGCAGAAGGCACTTGCTGAAAACAACTCCCAGCTGAACAGGGTAATACACAAAGACAGTGAGAGGCTTTAATGAACAAAATCGACACACTGAGCTGCACTGCAAGAGGCAGCAAGTCATGTAGGGTCTTATCTATAAAGAGGAGATGCCAATTGGGCCAAAGAACAGAATTTTCAGGCAGGCCATCTATTTGTGTAACAAGGGCCATGACTTCGCTCCCACAAGACTGAACTGATATCTGGAGCAGGATGACTAATTTCTCACCCTTGGGCACCACACAGTTCCCCAGAAGCAGTGTACTTCATGACTCTGCACCGTTCTCCTTGCAGCAGGAGAGCAGATGTGACACTGCCATTGTTACAGAATCCCAGGCATTGTCCCTTGTGAGAAGCAGTCGGGGTGATCCCTCACCTTGTCCCACACAGATCTCAGAGCAGCAGCACTGATTTGTGACCACAGCTCAGACATATGCTGCTCTGGCATCACCATGTGCCACCCCAAACTCTCCAGGAAGCCATGGAAGAAGGGGTTCACTATACCTCTAAGAGTTTTTGCCATTACGTGAAAATTCATCTCCAACAAAATTAAACTATATATATACATATGTACACTTTGTCTTCTTTATACTGGTACCATTCAATTATCAGAAGGCAAGTTGTAGAACTCAATTTTCAAATGCTTTAATGTGGCATGACTGCAGAGAACTTGGGTTTTTGAAAATTTGGGTGCGCACACGGCAGACAACATACCAGTGGCATTTGCCACAGGGAAATTTGTACCAATACCACTTAAGCAGAAAACTCATTTGTGTGGAGGCAGTGCGAGGGCACTGTTAGAAGAAGCCGGAGGCTTTGACAGACTGGTAAGTGTGGCTAAAGGCATTATCACCCCATCTGTCCCCTCTTCCCTCCAAAGTCAGTGCCTCCGTAGAAGGGCCATCACAGGCAAACCTACCTGCTGTTTGCTGAAATGGCAGCTGCAGCTCATCAATGTTGCAAGCTGTGAAGCCACCCGACTGCCACAGTTACAGAGCAAGGCATGGCGGCTTCTGCCATCCTGCTCCAGGGCAGCAAGGGGCAGCTGAGGGTGGTCACACCTTGGATCATGGCTGCTGTGTCTGACAGAGCCCATCTGCCAGCAGGGCCCAAGGTGAGAAACTGAGATGGACTGCAAAGGAGCTGTGTTTGAATTAAGGGGAGATGTAAAGTCAGGCTTTCCCGGTAAAAATTACATAATTAACTCAGTTACTGTGCTTGATGTTTGTGTACTGTATCTGCAGCGGTTCATTCAATTAAAACTAAATAATCGAGAATATATCTCAGCTGGAGCACTGCCTGGATAAGTGCCCAAGCAGGAAGTAGAGCTGTATTGTCTGAACGATTTATGTTTATGAGCAATTCATGAAACAGATTTCTGTTGATTCTGCACTTTTCACTGATAATTGTAGAACATTTTGGGGGTGAGAAGCTGCCACTCTAATTGAAATAAATTCTTCACTCCAAACAAACAGGAGGTAAAAATAGCCCTGTATCTTATAAAATTTTTAAGGAGATAAGAGCGTTTAAAAATTCATTGTCTATTTCTCAACTATTCTGAAGTTTCTCTACACTTTTCATGTGCTATAGGTAAGATTTAAAGGATACAAATATTAAATCTAGACGTACTTTGAAGTTTCTATCCATACCAGAATGGACTAAAAAGAGGCCCTTGCTTCACACGAGGCTTTGTCTGTCAGCACACAGTTTTAAGCAGTAGTGGTCAATGTAACATGGAGCCTAGCATACGCTTTCCTTTTTGTACAGGAGTATTACATGAACCTTGGCAACTCATCTAACCTCACTGTTTTAATCAGGGGAAAAAATAATAGTAACAATAATTACATGGTCCTTACCTATGGGAGATACTAAAAGAAGAAAATACAGGAAATGGTCACATTTTTGCATAGTGACATCTATAGTAGTCAACAAGTCCAAGATGTAAGCTAAGTGTTGACCCCCTGCTCCCTGTTCCTTTAAGCTGGTAGTGCAGTGCTCAACACTGGTTTTGGCTATAGTCCTTCAGTCTATGCCTATGAGGATAATAGATCAGAGACCTTTCTCTGCTAGTGACCTGGATGTGGCAGTCCTATTTCAACAGGAGCAGGATTGCTTTTGGCTATGCACACACCACGCAGTGCCAACTGGCTTCAAGAGTAGAGACCTGCCCCAGTTGGCTTCTAGAGGGGAGACCTGCCCCTGCCTTCTTTATTTACTTTATAGACACAGCCTATAGAAATCTCTGATAAAGGGACAGCTTCTGGATAAAGACAACATAGAATTGTACTAATGGTAAGAGTCAAATACAGAATCTTAGAATCACCAACACTGGAAAAGACCTACAAGATCATCCAGTACAACCATCCACTCATCACAAATAGTTCTCACGCATGTATTGTTCTGTGTCAATCTGACCTGCAAATAGATCGATGCAGACAGGCTGAAGTCTTCAGGATATGGGCAATGCTGGCTGAGTACAGAAGAGTCTCTGCAGGATCTGATTATGTTGATAGATAATTTTAGAATTATTTTCTGTAAAGTCTGCACCAGGGGTGGTTAACCCCAACCTCAACTGAATGATCTCCATCTCTGTAGCAGTGCTGTGAAGACCTCTCCTCTATGTTTGAGTCAGGCCGTCCTGACTATCAAGAGATTCTGTACAACCATGCTGAGGTGGAAAACCACTTTTCTAGCAAACACCTACAGAACAGGCTGTTGGAAGAACATTTGTTGAGAGATAGTCGTGCAACAAGCCACTCACTAAAGAGAGGGAACGTAAAACTGATTTAAGAAATCCCAGATGGAAAAATTTGTCTTACTTAAATCAAAACACTTTTAGAGGAATTTTTCCATCTGTAGATTTTGCAAAAATAGTCTATTCTTTTCTTTTTGATAGAGCTAAAACATTTCATTTTGAGAAATCCAGGACATTCTCTTTCACTGCTAGTTGTAAAGTATTTTATTGCAGAGCCTCTCAGAACTGGTACGCTGGGAGTCACTAGAAGCCAGAGACTGATTGTCTTTTCAATGATGAATGGTGAAAGATGTCTCTGACCATGGCAGAAGTGTGGAACTAAGTGATCTTCAATGGCCCTCTCCAATCCAGACCATTCCATGATTCTATGATTCCTCTACGACTCGGGTAGAATCAAATACAGCATTTCTGGCAGAGCTTTTTTTAATCCATCAAAAGACTTCTATTTTTCAAGAGTTTCATCCTGCTTACTAGTTAAAATGTTATTCTCAATATCTGACACAAATTTATCTCATTGTTTTGAAAATACAGAAAATGTCATATGCCCCTGCCCTTCACCTGAATATGTATAGGTCTATTACATGCAGATAGTTGACAAATTACATCAAATTAAAGTGTTTTGTCCTTACTAAAACAATGCTTCTATGTTATAAAAACTAATATTGTCATTTTGCTATTCCCTAAACATTTTTTTTCAGATTGTTTTTCACAAGCAAGATTAGTGAGATGTTCCTTTCAGTTTGACACTAACTGATAATCAGAATTTCCTGCAGAATGGCCATCCTCACTTCCACTCTATGTTGTCTATTTATAATTTAATATACAGAGCTACTACACCTAAGTGCATGTCTGCAAGTGTGACCAAAGGCTGTACGGTGCTTCTTCAACTATGTTTCTGAGCTTAAAATAGCCTTGGGTGCACACTCAAACACAGCACAGACTGAGCAGGGAAATGAGATCAGGAGGGACCAGAAGAAAAGAATGTTACAGAAAACTGCTGAAATATTCTTTAAATCATGAAGACCTTACTAAAATAGGGGCAGTAGGAACAATAGGAAATGCTACAAATAGACTTCAGTCTTGACATGGGGACATTTGCTATTTACATGCTTGCAATATAAGACATGGCTGCCTTTTCCTTTTTGAGTATCCTGTGGGAGCATTAAATTTCCTATATTAATGAAAATCAGGTGTTAAGTTAAATGACATCATAAATTCCAGACATTGGTTTTTATGTTAGGACTCATCTTTATGCAAAGCATAATGTATCATCCTAAATGTCACTCATTCAGTAATACTGTTCTAATGCTGTTCCTTGGTAATGGCCAGGAAGAAGTTGTCCAGGGCATCCATCAACTATGTCACCATATCATTTTTTGTTTAGTATGAAACTTGACTGTGAGAGAGATCTTGGATATTAATTGAGAGAAAAACTGGGAAGCAATTGCTACCAGAGCTCATTTACTTGTATGTACTTCATTCCTCTGCTCCTCTGTGTGCTTAGACTCAGTTCACCTCCAGCAATCAAGGCAAATGGGGAGCTTTGGGGCCAGAATATTGGTGGTATTTTTTTATAACTGGCATCTCTAAACAAGTCTGAGGCAGCATGGGGTCCATTTCCACTAGCTCCCACAGCTGCTTGATGAAACACTGCATAAAGAGCTCACAATCTGGTTTTGCAATGAGGGAGATCCATGAGTGTTCAAGAGGAGCAACACCTCTTCTCCAGCTATAGCCCAACTCAGCCTGGGCAGGGACTGGACAGATTCTGAGAGAAGAGTGCCATCTATTGAAGCACAGCTTCTCACTGCCCTCCCTAGCACAGCACTCAGCTTGGCAGAGCCACTTGCTCCTGCATACAGCTCCAGACAGCAATGCCCAACATGGGAGGTGGCCTTTCCTGCTTGCCATAAATACAGTGCAAGGAGCAAATCTATAGAAATTCAACTGAAGTGCACAAACAGAAATCAAATCCCCTACTACTTTCTATTTAATAAAACAATTCCTTTTTTATATAGCAAGAAAAATAACAGGTAAACATACCTGAAGCAGTTGGTTTATTCTGGAGGTGATAAACTCAAAGGTGTAAATATTCACATCTCTCAGCACACTACAAAGAAATCATCCTTCTTCATAAGAAACAAGGAATTGATCTATCCTCCTCTACAACTAGAAAGTACTACATCTGCTGAGCAACGTCCCCATTCATCAGAACAGTAATCTGCTGCTACATTATCAGGGCCACAAGAGTGCTACGGTATTTTTTCATTTCATTATAATAAATTAGCTGCTTGGCTATTAACATGCTTCATGTTTAAGGGGGATAGTCACTAGTCCTGAGGAACTGGAGCTGGTCTGTTATGTAAACTGTCCCAGAGTTCATTTAATTACTGCAGTGCCCAAGTGTTTAAATGAAACTTCCTCCTTCAGATATGCCCCATCAACACCGAGTGGAATCAATAAGGCTCATTTGAAGCAATTTACCCACCGTCGTCTATATCCCAGGCAGCACTTGCATTCATCTGGGTATCATATGTCCCTGAAGTATTTGCCTGTCGAACTTTCTCATTCCCTGCTCATATAGATGAATGAACTCTGTCAAGACAATTTCAAACTGGTTTATCTTCGTGGAAATTTCAGAGCTGGGGGCAGGGGGTGGGAGCAATTATCCAGGTCCGTGAGGGCCGTATAACAAGGACAGCATCCTTTCTGATTGTCACAGATGTACCTTAGATGTTACATCAGCCTTCATCCGTATCACTTCTAAATAGGAGAGAATGGCAGTTTACTACATCATGCCTGTGTGGTCCTTTGCTCAGCCAAGGCAGTAGTGTCCTTGAAGTCTTTCAGCAACGTGAATTATGTTCTTTTGTACATGTATTTTGTATCCCTTGTTGCCTCACTGCCTCAAATAGCAATAAGAAATTTGGGAAATATAGTTGTATGTTGTCTGGATATAGGTTTGTGTTTGTTCAGCTGCTTCAGTTCCTTTCTTTGTTCAGCAATTAAAAAATACATAGATCAAATAGTTGAAATCATCTTTATCATTGGCTTTGATCTGAAAGAAGTGGGCAGTGGATAATAAAAGAAGCAAACTGGAGTTTCTTAGCAGTCTGCTTGACTCACAGAGATCAGAGTGAAGGAGACATCTGTTCCCAAGTGACTATTTAAGAATTAACCTTTAAAGAGGACATTTGCTAGATTGAAAAGAAATGAGAATTCATTACACACAAAGATGTAGCCCAGACTTGTTCCTCTTCTCCTGGCAAGGCATTGCTCCCTTAAAGAGGCTTCCTTTGACTTTCAGATGATTAGCATTCAGTAATACCAATGCATTCAAACATACATTTACTAACAAGAGTTGTCTCCTGTCTCCAGTACAGGCATTGCTGGCTGTCCTACAGGCTTAATGCAATCCCAGCTAAGTGAAACGCTCATCTGAATTTCAACAGCCTGTGGACACATCAAGGAAAGGGTAATTCCAGGTTTTCAGGAATTTCTGGACAAGAAGCATGATACAGCTGTATAATTATAATAAAGCATTATGTAAAATATGAGGCTAGCAGAGTATTATAAATGATGCCTGCAATTCAGACTGATGCATTCATTTCATGTACAGTTTGATTTGCCAAGACTTGCAACAATAAGATGGAGATGAACAAACAAGAAAATAGCTGTTCCTTTCTGTAGAAAGAAAATGAGGATAGAAGAATTGTTTCAGTACCACAGAGACACTGCCAGCAGGATCTCTCCCCATTGCATGAATGTATGCACCGTAGTTACAGTGAGGCATTTTGTTGGCTTGTTTCATCTGTGGAATTCAGTGGGACGCTTCTGGCTATACTGTTGTGTTCATGTCTTCTGCTGACAAGAAAGGTCTTTTAGAAAGATTCCCCAAATTCACCTGGAATACAATACTGCCTTCATATTTCAAGCAAACACCAGAACCAGTTACAGTAATCTGATTTTTCTGTTAAGTTTAAAATGAGAAAATCTGCAATTTTATTTTGGATTGTTTTCATTTCTTTAATTTTTATTTTACTGGACAAGCACAGTTTTTCTTCTTAGACTCCTTCACAAACCCAAGTATCTAAAGAGTTGAATATTATTTTTTATCAGAATGCACTCGGTAGTAGACTCCAGTCTTGCCAAGATTACCAGTACAAAAATATGTGTCTAGGGGTAACAGCATAGAAAATGGGAATCAGAGTAGGATTTGCTGTACCGCCTGTTCCTTTATACTGAACTGCCTCTTTTTGAACTAGGTCTATACATGCATTTTGAGGACAGTGAGTTCCTAGCAGTTTTATGAAGAAGAGCAGCACACTTAGATTATAAGATTCTCCTTACACTGAAATATCAAGACAATTTCTAGACAAAAATCTGGATCCCACAAAGTTGGTGAAGTGATAACTCCGATCTCAGAGGTATGAAGCCCAAAATTTTTCACTTGACAGCTATGTGCAAGGTAGAAAAGAAACCTAATCACTTTCTTAGTGTCACCAGAATTGTTTACCACATTATTTTCATACTCATGATATCACTTAAGAAACTTTCCTGAGATTGAGATTCACTTTGATAACAACAGTCACAAAGCACCTACTGTTTAACAGTCCCTATACACAGTGAGGTGAACTGAGAACAGTATGCAGGTTTCATTTTAAATGTGACTGATTTTCGTTTCTGGTTCTTCCTTTCATTTTTCTGGTCTTTTATATAAGATAATTTTTGTTTTTTCTTGTGCTAGTGCCCTGATTTTTAATTTCATTAGTTCTTATTAAGGTGTGCGTGAGTTGATACAGTCACCTGATAAGGTCTTACATTTGCAAATAAATATTTATGGACTTACAAAATTAAATAATTCAAATGTAGTTCAATAAATTGTGAAAAGACATACTATTCTACACACTGCATTGTGCACATCTTCTTAAAAAAAAAACAAATCTTTTCAACTGGTGATATGAGCTTGATAGTGTATAACACTTCCACTGGAACCATCACACTTTAATTACGTGGTACTGTATGTATTCCAAGTATTTCTAAAACAGGCAGAGTTTGCAATAAAAAATCCATATCAAAACAGCTATGTGACCTGTGCAATAGCCAGTTTTCAGAGCTATATAGTAATTGCATCCAGAGAGCATCAAAATGTGTTAAAAAATAAAAATCATCAATAAAAAAATAGAAACACTCGTTGTGCACACTGCACTGAAAGAAAAGGACACACGCATGACCAAAAATCATTGCCAACAGTCCTCATTACAGGACCTGGTTGCTGCAAACTGCCTTGCACCAAGTCCCCTAAGAAGATCATTCCATTTTCACAAGGCAAGAGGATTTTTAATCAGCATGTGGATCTTAAAACCAGGTTCATTTTCAGAAAAACAAAAACAAAAACAACAGGTACTGTTTAGGACATATCTTGTCTTCAGAGCACATATTTTATAGTGATATCAATTCATATCTAAACTAAATGAATTTGGGAAATATTCTGAGTAAAGAATACTTTTTGAATTGGAGAACCCAATAAAACTGTGACTACAAAAAGCTTGAAATTTATGCATACTGCCCATGCCCTTCAAAAGACATAACCACCAGCATTTTTTAAACCAAGTCATCTGTCTGACTTCAAGCTTAAAAGTATCCTTTTCACAAGAGATCAATTTTACCAACATCAGTATAGAAGCTGAGAATAGGCAGAATTACCTAGTGCCTCTGGAAAATGCCCATTACATGCCTTCTAAAAATTAATTCAATTTAAAAAATCTTCATTAATCAAAGCTATAGAGGAAGTTTGTGCAGGGTGACTCACACCTTCCTCAGCACTGTGCTGGCACAAAACAGAAATGGTGAAGGCAACACCACCCTTCTCCCGGTGCAATGCACTCATCTGGCAGCTGCAATGGACTCTGACCACTCTGAATTATGGAAAGGGAACAGGCAGTGTGTGCCAGCCCTTGGCCCTTGCTCCTTTGTACAATCCAGAAAGTGACAATAAAAGTACTGCAGCAAGAGACAGTTATGATTTTCTACAAGGCACAGATCCTGCTTCCTCTCTCTCCCATTATACAGCACATATTTGCCCTGGCAGAAGCTGACTGCCTGATACTGTCACTCCATTTTGATGCAGCTTCTAAAAGGCGTGCATTAGGCTTGTATCTATAATAGATTTTTAAAAAGAGAACTTCATAGTCAGATGATCACAGTGCTCAGTTATGTAACTGTATAAAAGTACCCAGTGCTCCAAGAAATAACATTTTCCAGCATTAAATTGGAGTTGCTGAGATCCTGAAATTTCTCACTTCTTGTAATAAGAGTAATGTTCTGTTTATTGCAAAAGTGATACTTCTACCAAATCTTTCGATCGACTATGGAGTGAATGAATTGGCAAAATACTTCTACATCATTACGTAGTTGGCTGACTTTAACCACAGTTAAATTTTACAGTAGTGCCTATTTCACACCCTCCATTATTTCACCATTCATATTATCATATCTATCAGTTTTGAACTAGAAAAGGCACAAAGAATTTTAAAAGTTCATGTTCATTTATCATTCTGAACCTCAACATCTGTAGTGATGACAAGTCTGAAGAACTAGATAGGGCACCTAAGAAAGAAATCATTACAGTTATGACTGATGAAAGAGGAATTACCTCTTAAATCTCCCCATGGCAGGCTACTGATCTTCAATGGTTTGCTATCCTCACTGCACCAAAGGCTGTTTTCCACCCACCAGTCCAGAGAAGAAAATATGTGTCCGTGGTCCGGCACTGGTCTAAGATCAGGTATGCATTTGTTCAACAGGTGAGCTGATTGAGATGCTCTTCATTTCCTGGTGTGACAGCTGTGTGTGGCCATCTGGAATATGGCGTGCCTTTCCTATCACTGTTGTTACTGTGTAGAAACGCACCACCCACCATCTCCCTGTGCTCACATTCACTGTTTGTGCTCCATAAATGTTCAGCAAGCGTCAATGAGTGTCATGGGCACCACGGTGCCATTTTTTTTCTGCATGGAGGAATTCAATGACACACCTTTGCTTTATACGTACTTTCATGTCAGACACCATTTTGTCAGACTGCCCCTCTGCTGCCATTTGTCACATGGCAATAAAATGTAACATAGTATTGATGAGAAGGTTCAACCTCTACTGTCATACCATCAAAATCCACCTCTGATGTCGTGGGCTAACATAATAAAACAGGAGGCATTACTTTTGGAGCAGCCCTCATACCTGGACAAGAAGCACATTTTTCCTTGTCAGCTATGGTTAAGCAGCTAGATTGACAAAAGGGTAGAGCAGAAGTTGAAGCTTGTGGGTTAAGGTTTGCTGAGATTTGTTTGGTGTCTGGTGACATATTTGCAGCGTTCAATAAATGTTTAGATGTTGTACTGAGGGACATGGTTTAGTGGGAAATATTGGTGATAGGTGGACAGTTGGACTGGATGATTAATATTAGAGGTGTTTTCTAATCTTGGTGACTTTATGATTCTACGATTCTATGCAGTGTAGTTCATACTTGTCTCAAGGCCTACTTCCTAGGAATACCTTGCAGGAAAAGGATTTTGGATGAACTTATCATAACTCATAAAACATACAAAAATAGGTCAAGGATTTTTTTTTTCTTCTGGACTACTGAATTTCCTTAAATGCAGCTTTGTGGTCAGCTGCATTTCTGCAAATAACATGTGAAAGTATTTGATATTGTCACACACCAGTGACTGTAGGAGAAAATGTTGAAGTTTTTCCCCCAAACCAGTATGCGGGTCAGGTTTCACCTCACTTATCTTTAGCCATCTCAGATTTAGTTTACTTTAAAGTAAACTACTTTACCTTACTTTACTTTACTTTTACTTTAAAGTATAAATTCATGATACAAACAATAAAAAGACAAAAGAACCTCCAGACAAAGATTTTCCAATCCTAAAACAGTTGGAAAAGGTGAAGAAAGTAGAGTGAGGGGATATTCCCCATTAGGAACAGAGACAGAACGTACGAGGACTTATATTCTGTTTTATTGTTTTCATAAGGTACAAATCTTAACCACAAGAACTATTAAATTAGGCTAGCTGGAAACATTCCCACTTAATTTTAATATGGATTTCCCAAGAGGAAATGTTTCACCACCATTTAAGAATTTGGAAAAATTATTGCCTAGGGAGAAACATTAGGAGGATAAAATAGGATTTTGAGATGCATTTCAAGAATACAATTGTTAAGTTCTAGGAGAAAAAGCTTCACTGCACACACAAAGAGATGCATAGAGGCTCACAGGTAGGCAGGAGAGCCCAGTTAACAAATAGTAGCCTGTCCCAGCTCCTTGCAGGTCCATCCCAGCCATCAGCCCACTGAAAAGGCCCAGCTCCACACCCACTAAGGGGTTCAAAGCAGGTAGGAGAATTCCAATAACCCAGTTAGAGAAACAGTCCTTGCCAAGCTCCTCCCAGAACTCTCCCAGAAGAACCTCAGCATGAGGGACTCAGAAACACCCATCACCATGAGACGGTGGGAGATGCCCTCCAGGTCACATTTTGTACTGAGAGATGTTAAAGAAACTCAGAGGTTGGAAAGGACCTTAAGGAATTACTGAGTCCAACCCCCCTGCTAAAGCAGCTACCCTACAATAAGTTGCACAGGTAGGCATCCAGATGGCTCTTGAATATCTTCATAGAAGGAGACTCCAGAAGCCTATGGACAGCCTGTTCCTTTGCTCCATCACCCTTACCATAAAGTTCCTTTGCATGTTTGCAGGAAACTTCCTGTGTTCAAGTTCTAGGCCATTGCTCCTTGTCCTATGGCTGTGCACCAGCCAGAACAGCTTGGCTTCCAGCAGCCTTAAGATATTTATAAACATTAATCAGGTCCACCCTCAGTCTTCTTTTCTCCAGGCTGGACAGACCCAGGTTATTCAGCCTTTCCTTGTAAGGAAGGTGCTCCAGCCCTTTATCATGCTTGTGGGAGAAAAACACCTCCCTCAACCTGCTGGCCATATTCTTTTTAAAGTACCCCAGTGTGCTATGGGACGCACTGTGGGATGCAGGGTAATAGATGAAAGAAACCAGGGAGACTGAGATACAGAGGCAGCTAGTGGGCAAACTGTATGAACCAAGCTGTTTGAGAGATCCATACTGTACATCTACTTCTGCCAACAGAAGAATCTATTTCTCAGCCAAAGAGAGCAGGATGAGGCCACTGGTGCTGCCAGCACCAGTGAGAGAACTCTCCATGTCTGTGTTGATCTTTGTAGCCCTCTTCATATGTTTATACGTGGCGCAGACATGTTTCTGCATGTGCCTCAGGAATGTCGGCTCAGCTTCACTGCTGGCTGAATCAGGAGGAACACAGCTGAGGCAGCCTTGGCTCCATTGGTCTACTGGAATTTGCAACCTTTAACATACATGCTTTGACTTTCTCTTTCAAAACTCATATACATTTGCAGAGACAATGAAAAGAAAGTAAAGGAAGTAGAATAGTCTCGATTTTATTAAAACAGTATTTCATCTGAGTAAATCACATTGTTTTAAATTGTTGAGTTTTTTCATGTTTTGAAGCAGAAAGGAAAATGAGAACAGGCACGGTATTTATTATTATACAAAAGATCTACCTGTACTTACTGCCTATAGAAAAAAGCATCCTGATAAAATGACAGATTCTAAAATTATTTGCATCAAGAGTAGAAAGCATATGAATACCTTTCTGAAACTACAAGTTTGGGGACTAATTCAGAAATCGCATAAGGGAAATTTTATGGCCAGTAATGCAGTAGGACAGGTTAAATGATCATGATGTTCCCTTCTGGCCTTAAAATTTATTAACTTCCTCCCATTTTTCCTGTTGATAGGTTCAGCGATACTTTCTAACTACACAGCTCTCTGTGGATATTATACGGTAGCTGCATATAATTACTTCCATCTTAGAGCAGGAAAACTTGAGATTCTGAGGAGTTAAGTGACACAATCATCATGCAAGAATGCACTAGAACCCACATTAGACCTTAGATTTATTGAGTAGCCATCCTACATGCAGTCCATCAGCCTCCCAGTCTCTGACAAGTTAGTTAAGCCCAGCGTTCCTTTTTCTCCCCTTCCATAAAATAAGGGCAATAATATATTCTTATTTCTATTTACCTATAAAATGCTGCCAAAGGTGATTTCAGCTTATGTGGAACTCCTTTAGCTATTCCTAAGCAAGTTACCGTGGGCAACATTAGCCGTGCAGCTACAGTAACACAGACCTCATGACAAAATAATCAACTTAGTATTTAAAAAACACATTTTGCATTCTCTGCTGCCGTAGCTGGTAGTGTGGCACGAAACCTGTACTAAATACCTGTACCACAGTGGCTATTTTAAAGCTAGCATGAGCATTCTGAGTTGATTCAAGCTAAGACTGTGCACTGTGAGAGTGTTTAGGTACCCCAAGTGCAGTTGTGAAGATCCAATGCAGCTTTATTTTTATTTCATGAGCACCTGACATCTGTGCTCAGAAACCCATGGATTTTTCAGGAAGAGCTAACCTCTCTCACCAAGCATATGCACCAAGCTTATCTCTGATTGTCATTCTGGGTTAAAGTATTTACATTTTAAATGTTGCATACTCATACAACATTTAATATGCATAACAAATAATTATGAGAAACACTCTAATAAATAGTAGAGAGCAAAAACTCCTTAGAATTTGCAGATTTAAAGTGAATATGATTTTAATACTTAATTAAGTTGTTAAAAATTGAACAACACTTTTACAGCACATTTAAAAATATATTTTATGTGAAAATGCTCGGAAACAACTTAAAAATGAACATGGAATGGAAACACCCTGCACTGGCTCAGATTTTTCTTCCCCACATCAGCTCAGCCCTTTTCTCCATTTTACTCAGCACCCACAGAAGTTTTAGGGAAAGACAATAGGACACAGAACTGGTAGTACTGTGCAGGTGACAAGGAGTATCATGAGCAGTTCCTTCTATCAGCTCTGCGAGCAGAAGCCTGTAAGCAACGCCTGTGTGAAGATGCAGAAATCAAAAGAACAGAGAAAACATACTAAAGAGCTTGCCTTCTTCATCGCAATACCAAATGTGAAGGGCATCCACCCCCAGAATGTGCATTCATTACACGCACAACCTTGGACTTCATGACAAGCAGCACAGCCATAAAAATGTCTTTCAGTCCTCCAGGCAGAAGATTGCCCATCACTGCTTTGCACATAAACCTGGAGTGCTCTTCAGTCTTCCTCAGACCTACTGGGCATCTTAAATCTCACTAAGCGTCAGACAGCAAACCTACCTACCAGCCTTCCCAACCTCACATTGATCTCTGCATGCACTAGGTCCATCTTTACCTTGTATTAGTTATGCATGCTCAGAAGTGCCTTTTAGAGGGAAATGAGAGCCTGTTATTTAACAGGAACTCATATACAGATAAACAAGCACTTGGCTTCTGCCCGAATCCCACAGTGAATCCAAGTAATTAAAGGTGGCCAGAGATGTGGCTAACTTTACATGGCATCCTGGTGACCACTTCCTGCCTAATAACCTAAATATAACATCATTTACCATAAACCTTATCAGGTGTTTCTCTTCAGAGATAATATTTGCTAATTTACTTCTCTTCTAATACAGAAGTCATAATCTACTTGAGTTATATCTTTATCAGGTTTAGGGGAGATTTTTGGACATGTATCAAATTATTTTCCCCTCTCAAGTCTTCCTGAGACTTTTTCAGTCTACGCTTTTTCAATGTACATTTTGTACATACAGAGAAAAAATGAGCACATAAATAATCACAGCAAATATAAAATCACGTAAGTTTTGTTTCACTTTTAGCTTCATTCTCTCACTTTGATTTCTACATTAAAAAAAAATATATATTATTATCTTTGGTATTATTTTTCTTTATATTCCATGATCACAAGGTTCTACTGGAATGTATCGACCTGTAAGAGGGATATGCTTTTCAATTCTCAGATACAAAACTCATGTCAAAGAAACAGAGAGTTGTCTTCTTCCAAGTGAGAGATAGTGTAAAATACACCTTCTTGACTTCAGTTTTTCTGGGAAAATTACTTTCACATAGATCCTACTGCATTAATCCTATTATTGGTTTTATAGAAGAAGGAAAAATGAGATTTACTATTTCCATTTTTTCAGTATTTATGTTGTGCTTAAGTATTATGGAGATGTGGCATTTAAAGCTTTTAAATATATTTCAGTTTTATTCCCTTCAAGGAAGAAAGCTTGGGCTTTGCGAATTAACAATTCTCTGCATAATTTCGTAAAGAGAAAATAACTGTGGAAGAATCTTGCATTTAAGAAAGCATTTTGCTACCTGTACCAACATACGCAATGACGGCAAATTAGTCTGAAGATCTGCATACAAATTATTCTGAAGAATAAGGGAGGGGAATGACACAAAAGATTTTGGCAAGTCCTAGATGCTTGGGAAGACTGATAGCACACCCATCTGACAAAATTAGCATTCATATCTCAGCTAAGGAAATTCAGTTGTCTTTTGTGGCCAGGGTTCTTGCTAGTTGTCTCTCCTTTAGCCACAGGGAAAGAAAAATCTTTAGTATTAACATATTTTTTGAATGAGGCACATAATTCTGTCTTTCACGATACTCTTTTTCTCATAAGACACATAAGCTATTCTCTAGTTCCCAGCTGAACGCAGCTCTGAGCTTGTGGAAAGGATTACAGAATTTTATTTGAATAAGAGCTAGTAGTTGCTTTTTGTGTCTGGTGCGATTACTGGAATTGCAATGTGTTCCTTTTTATGCGTGCAGTAGATTTATGCAAGCATGTATAGTAAAGGATTTCTCTGCTATTGGGAGAGACGAATATCAGCCGGAGCATCTTCTAGGGATGCTCTGTTGAAGTACCCCAGTTATTCCATGCTATAGTCTTCCTCCACTGCCACAAAATACATGGCCTACATTTTTGCATGTGCATATACTAGTGATAGAAAACTCAGATTCCAAATTACAGCTGGGGAAGCCAAGCCCCAGGCATCAACCCATTTTTATGCAAGCATTTCAAAATGAGATTGTATCCTTAAGACAAAATGGGATAAAAAGATCCTTAAAACACTAATAATTCCAACTTACAATAACGATTATTGTTCTTTTCAAATGAAGTTAAAAAAACTGTGCAGTGGCTTTGATTTTTCTTTTTGTTAAATAAAGCATTGCTTTTATCACTATGAAAACTCTACCATGTAGCCTAAATGCTTCAAGTGGATGAGCGCAGCTTAAAAATTTGGAAAATGTAGCTCTAATATGGAGATGGGAATTAAATAAGCCACTGCTGTAATATCTTGAGTGGCTGAAAGCAATTCGATTTTTTTGTGTGCCACCATAATAGTTTTGACAGATTGTCCAGCTCCTAACTTTTTTTCAAGGTTATTTAAAACCCCAGAATGTGACACCCGGCAGAATTCATGTGTAGATGGTACTGAGAGTTCATATTCAGAGAAGACTAATTCCTTTGAGAAATTATGCATTTATTATTTATTGTTAAATGCACATGATGCATTTAACTCCACAAGGCTTCTCACAAGAAGATATTTCTACAGAAATCATTTTCTTTCTCTCATCACACCTTTTAATTATGTCTAAAGCTCTGCATGGCTGTAATCAATGTACACAAAATAAGTAAGCAGACAGCTACAAACACAAGTGAGGGAAAGAAAGGATGCCATGAGTTACTAAACAAAGATGTGACAGATTTACTGGAGGAAAAAGAAAATAGAGAGACCAGAAAGAAAGATTACAACCCAACAGGATTCTCTGATTTTACATCGTTCTTTTCTTCTACTTTCATTCCACTAGAACATGGAATGGATGCCAGAGATGCATCAAACTGTCCAAGTATAATTTAAGTAGTCAGGAAACAGATGTTCACAACAGTTTCTGGTCAGTGCAGGGATTTTATTACCTGCCCACAAGCTCCTACCCACTGTGAAAATTGTATCTCTTGCAGATGTACTGTATCAGATTATATCAAATTACATGTATTCTATAAGGTTAAATGACCCTAATCAACTAGCAACATAATACAATACCTCCTCCCTTCCTCTTATTCTCCCCTTATCCAAGACTAGATAGAAGTTACTAACAATGGGCAATATTACAATGTGGGCTTCAAAAGCTCCATTTCTCCAGGAACTTGACTTTGTATGTTAGCGACTTCCTACAGCGTGAACAGGTGGGAGAATGCTGGAAACTGAAGGTAAGCAACAGTTCTCCTTCCCTTCTCCCTTGTACATGTAGCAAAGGTCATTACTAATCCACTTTCATATTTTCAAAGGAACAAGACAGTGTGCCAGCTCAAGAAATCTGCCAAAACTTCTTCCCACAAAAAACTATAAAAATGATAATTTCTCCTAGTTGACCATCAAGGTGTATTGATATATTGGTTTTTTCATTTGATACGAAAAGGAGGCTCAACATGATGGTGGTATCTGAACATCAGGGTATAAAACTAAGCCCCATATAAATATATGAATAAATGAAATATATAAATATATGATAGCAGAAATCATATTTTTTGATGTTTCATTAATATATGCCTGGAAAAATGTCAGTTGGTGAACCCAAAAT
Organism: Tetrao urogallus; assembly: GCF_951394365.1. Lineage (NCBI taxonomy): Eukaryota > Metazoa > Chordata > Aves > Galliformes > Phasianidae > Tetrao > Tetrao urogallus. The sequence goes on from NC_136813.1 coordinate 177,872,179, forward strand.
ACATCTTCAACAGCATAAAACATTTACTGTGCATAAGGGATAAGCTTATGCAGCAACAGATATAACTCCTGCATGCATGCTTTGTCTAAGTTTACATTAATCAACACCAGTGAAACAGCCATTAGCTGAGCTGACTTTTGTATTGAGGTTTTTCCCATTCTGAGAACATGCTATCATGGCAGCACTGCCAGAAGGATCCAGAAAGGCAATTTTAATGTATTTGAGGTTTGACTAATTGTGCTGCTGTATAGTTATGTCCTTCGTTATAGCAGGCAGAATTCAAGTCTCCATCATCATAATATACTTGATGTGTTTGATGTTGTATTTGACTGGCTTGTTTTCAACAGTTTCTTGAAGAAGGAAAGTGGTTCTGGATGGTGGCAGCCAGAACTTCAGGAATAAGATAAGAGACTGCACGTTTCCTTGAAGAATTTTTGTGCATATTCAGGAAGTAAAGGCTCCAGACACAGTGGGCTATGATGCATGAAAGAATCATCACACAGAGAAACCTCAGAGGCAATGGAAGGAAATTTCTCAAGACCGAAGGAAATTCAGCTGTTTTTTGTTTGTTTGTTTGTTTGTTTTGTAAGATAGAGTCACAGTATTGACTGCAGTCAAGCTTAGAAGCAAGAATTCATTGGCAACAACACAGTGGGCAGGGTCAGAGCTGTATGTAAAACTATTTTATTTCTTTTTTAATATCTAGTTTGTGCTTCCTATTTACTTCAAGTTTTGCTTTAAAATGTTAAGTTGTGCTCAAACAAAACATGAGCAGTAATGATATGAAACATATTCTCATCTCTTTGGAATGCTGAATGGAAGACAACTTGAGTATGTTGACCTCAGAGCTGCAGCCACCTTGAGGTACCATCTTGGCTATCCATGAATAACCAAACAAATTAAGACCAATGGCTTATCTAGGCAAATAACACTTCTGTGTAGAGTAGCCAGGAATATATATTACATTAGTACAGAAGCATTTTACTTCTCTTCAGATTTCCATAGTATTATCTGTCAATGAAAAAATACATTAGAAAACTTTGTAGCCTTTATATGCACTGAATTATGATAAAGATTGTACGCCCGTACCTTAAATGCTTACCAAACTGCATATCTGGGTGTTCCCAATTCCCCCACTCTGAAAGACAGGACAATATAATGTTGCTTCATGTCCATGTTATATATATGTTCATTCACGTCTAAGTGGTCCCTTAAATTAGTTCTGAAATAACAACAAGAACACTGAGAAACTGTTATTTTCTTTGCTTAAACCAAAATTTCTGAAGAGACTTGCAACCACAAAATAAGGAAAACATCAATAGGCAATTTTTTTTTGTTCTGCACTGAGAACTCCTCAAATGTTCAGGTTAGGTGACTAAGGATAAAATAAAAGACAAAATGCTAACAGGATCCTTCTTTGCCTGTTTAAAATGCACTAACACTCAGAAGTTGTGTAAATGGTTTCACATCATCTGGCAGCTATGAAGAGAAAAACAAAACATCATTCTCAGGTACTGTACTTCTTGCTTTCTGAATAATGTACCACCATGTACTGATTATTTTAACAGAGAGAACAATACACACAGAATTTAAAGTGTAATGTGTTTCATCATTCATATTTACATTGCACTATTCAGGAATGCATTTACATTGTGATATATGAGAGAAAGAGTAGATGATTATACAGAACTTACATACTTCACGGAATGCAGCCTTACATGACTTGTACTGTGGATGATAATCACAGAAACACCTTCTTCCTCCATGCTGGTACACCCAGACTGTTGCCAATTCATTGTGTTCTCCAACACTCTCACTGCAACCTATCCTGCAGATGCCTCCACTGGATCCCTTCAATACTGCACAGACATCAGCAAGAGCCAACTTGCTCAGGACTTGGCCAAAACTTAGGTCTAATAAGAATCAGCAGATAATTTAGATGGATTGTTTGCTCTCTGAGACAATCCCGCATCCATTCACCTGGTACAGTGATGCTGAATCTAGCCCCAGTATATCTACACATATATATTATGTTATGTTCCATATATTCTGAGGAAGGTGTGCTTCTCTAATGGCTTGGGGTGATTACAGCAGTCAATGGAAGCTGATAGACACATGGAAGCAAAGTAGCAGCCATGGTGTTACAGACTGCAGTAGTTCATGATGGATTTCATTTACAGCTCCCTGGCTGCTGTTTTTGAAGCGATCCAGAATGGTAAAATTAGCCTCTGCTTCTTTGCAAATATGACTTGGTTTTACACAATTCCACTGAACAAACTGAGGGATCACAAGTAAAGGGCATTACTCATGATCCAGAAATTATGAATACGACCTTTCCAAGACTTGATCTGGTCATAATCTAGATGGTAGCAAACTATTTCTAACAATCTCTTTAAGCAGTTCTTCCATTCTTATAAACTGCATTCTCTATCACAAATAGTTAATCCGGGTATAAATTCTTCAGAATTTCTGACTTTTCCTGGTTGACTTTCAGTAGACCTCTGTTTCCCTAAGCAAAGTTTCATTAAAACTCACACAGCCAGACAACTTAGCATGTGTCAGCCAGTCTGGGATAGCTTTCCATACATATCTCCCAGCCCACACCAAAGCAATTAGTTATTTTAACCTTCTTTCTCTGAAAGTTTACATTATGGAAATGTCTTGCTCTATCAATTGGAGGAACACATTTGGTAGCATCTTATCCAGCAGACTCTTCCTCCTTCTGTCATCACAGTTTTTCTCTCATCTTTCTATCCTCCATCATATCCAAACTTTAAGCCTACTCACACTCTTACTTCATCTGCTACCAATCCTACATGGCTATCCCCCTCATTAAGTTCCGTAGGGTTTTTCCGTCATTAAGTGTGCATGCTACCAGGCAGTCAGCCACAAAGTGAAGCTGGCATCTTATAAGGTCCTCCCTCTGCCTTCTGTACATCTCCATTATATTGAAAAATAAATTGTCTTGTTAGTTATCTTATTACATTTTAAGTTGACAAGTAAATCTTATTATAAAAGTGTAATTATACAATAAGATTTTTTTTGCATGCATTTAGCCCTCTCTCTCTGACACTTAATTATATCTACTGCTGCATGGCGATCTGAAACATTAAATTGCCAAATCAACTAAAAACACATAACAGACTGATTTCCTAGCTTACTTAAGGTTCTATTTTACCATACACTGAAAGCATTTTAAACCTGTGTTCAACAAACCTTTGAAGAGGTTTTACAGAACTTTGCCCTAGGAATCTTCCTTTACATGCAGATGTGCACACACATAACATGCACATGCATGCTAGCCAAAGAAGTTGCACTGAGAGATAGTCACTCCATGGAACCATGGAACTTTGAAGGCCCTCAGAATCCAATGTATAACATTCAGCTTTTTTGTTTCAGGTAAGCATTATTCAGTCTGAACTCAGACTCCCTGTAACCACCTAAACCACCCATCACCCCAATGGAAATAGCACCAGAGCCCTTCTTGCATTTTGAAATGAAAAGCCATAGGTTATACACATACGTTGCTATCCAACATTATCTCATTGTAGGAATGCATGGGGTAGTCAGCAAATGCACAGAGAGCCAAGGGAGATATCCTGCAGGTAAATTAGCCATGGAGTCCACCTGGGCATGGTCATACCTACACAGCACTCCCTCAAAAGTTCTAACATCAATCTCTGCATATCCTTAAGATATTCCAGCATATATATAAGAATAACATATTGTTATTCTTATTGGAGGAGCTTAGTGGTCAGTCAACTGACAGCTATACTGAGGCCAGACATATTCCCAAAAGCAGCATATAAAATATATAAAACCCTTCTGCACATAGCTCTTCCCCTTGTACAGCTGAACCATCTCAGTTTGCAGCCTGAGACAGCCCAGTAGTGGTTGCAAGTAATAAGAAGGCTACAGAGCAAAGTCTGCATGAAATTTGACCTTGCAGAGAGAAAGAAATGAATGTGATCTGCAAGTCTTAAGTTACATTTTTTTAAAAAGCATCCAGAATTGGACAAAAAGAATTGTAGATCCCAAACTACCTATAAATTTTGTTGATGGCACAGAGATTATCTACAAGCAAATAACTTTCTCCCACACTGAAAAGAAGCTGAGCTCTGGTAATGCCCACTTTTGTTAAGGAGCCCACAGACAATTTAATAGGGACACTTTCATTTCCATAATGTGATCAAAACAAAGAACACAATTGCATCTCATAAACATGAAAGACATTCACCTTCATTAACTAATAAAGCTGAGAAATTATGCCATCAAATATAAAGGAAAGTGGAAGAAAAAGGGATGAGCCTTGTTCTGTGATGGTAAATAAGTTTCAGTAGAGTTACTGCATGAAATATATAAGAAAGCTTAAGGGACTCTGGCAACCAACTTGCTGAACTTCATCTGGAGGTGAATGACTAACACTTCCTCGAAAATCCTTCTGGAAACTCTATTTACTTCATTCCCTCAGTAATTTTTTTTGTTCTGCTTGTGTATCACATATCCTGTCTACCTTGGAACTTGCCACTTTAAATAGAGGACTTATTACAAGTAAACATATCTTTTCTAGCCCGATTCCAGCATGACTTTATTCATCTGTAATAAATTCTGAGTATAAATCTCTTTTACTGCTTTTCTCCATGCGTCAGAAATTCATGTACAGATTTGGTATAAGCAAGTGTAACTTCCTCTAGAAGTTTAGAAGGCAAACTCTGCAATGACAGAACATTGTAAGTTATATGCTAGTATAAAAACATTCATGTGACAAAATATACCTATTTGCTATTCAAGGAGTGTATCAAGACAGCAATTTATGCTACACTTTACAGAAAGCTAAGCTTCTATAGCTGAGACAAAGCATTAAAAAAAAATTCAGAACTCACTAAGATACCAAGGGAAGTGGCCAGGTTTCAATAGAAAGTCAGTCCATGAGTTGTTTACAAGGAGTTCAATATTGTCTTAAAGACCAGCTCCAAATGTGATCAGCACCACAGATCATTTAAAAATTAAGTCATGAATTGTTTTACTGGTCTGGTCCTTGAGCAATGTATGATATGAGGACAGAAACACTTTGAATTATACTTCTATAAACTGTTTCCCAAACCAAGCTTCTATTTTTTCATTATTAACATACCTATCCTTACAAATTTAAGTCATTTCCTGTCCTCCATATTCACAAGCTTGTAAGTCACCACTTCACTCCAGTTTCTGACAAAGATGATATGGAGAGAAAAAGCAATATGTGTTCATGACTTGGCGTAAGTATATACTGCTCAACAATAAGCTTGGATACAAGTTCACCATATGGTCCTCAGGCCATCTAAAGACCAGTAAGCCATGACTGCTTCTTTCAGTACGTAATAGGCAAAATGCCTTAAAGTGCTGCTACTCTGCTACAGATGGCTTAGGCTCTCTTTAAAGGTCTAGTTTTGAGGCTCTCTGAATATCAGTCACCCGCTGGCTGTGAACAGATGTAAATTAGTTGTATCATATAGAGATAAATAATTGCTTCTTAGTGCGATCTTTCTCCACTGACTGTCCAGTAGCAGCTCTTTCCTCTCTACTGTGTTCCTTTAAGAAGTATCTTCAATTAAGGAGTAAAAGACTCCTTCTAACTTGACATTTCAACTTGAGAAAAATAACTACTGCAGTTCCCGATAGGCAAACTATCAACTTAGGCAATTATTAAGCACGAATCTGTTACTATAAAATTCTAAGAGAAATCCTTGAAAACGTATTTATGAATAGAACTTTTACTCTACTAATAATAAATGGAATTTTACAGAATAATCATGATTCTATTTTTAGGCAATTATAGAAAACAAGCTTGTTCTTGAATTCAATCAGCTTAAAAAGCATGTGCAAAAAAGCAAAAACAAAAGCAATATCAAATCATATTTTTGGTTAGTAACCAAGAAATATAATTCAAGTATGATTCAACAGCTCAGAAATATGCATTGTTATTATCAGTAATTGACAAAAGCAATACCTTGCTGCAGGAGCAGCATTATCTTTCCCTGGGGGAAAAATAAATTGAACTTACCTGGTAACAGTGGTGAAAAGCACCCTCAGTTTTCCTGGAACTTCATTTATCATGTATGACTTACCACTATTTTTTCATGTCACTTGCTGATCTCATCTTCTTGTAGAAAGCCATTTGTTTTGATGAAGGCCAATTGTATGACTTAGATAAAAAAAGGCAGACTGGCCACAATAATTTAATTGAATGGAAAACCATCCTACATGAATGCTATGAACAGAATTCTCCCTGGAAACAGTATCTATCTTAATGCAGTCACCCCAGATGGCTCTTATCTCTGATATTTACCTTAGCAATACTAAAAGGTAAGTCACAGAGGAAAAGACTGAGTACAAAATATGTCTCAGCCCTCTCTGTACAGAGCAGTGGACTATAAAGAAAACATCTCTTTATTTATACTGCCAATCATATTACTGTAATACCTAGAATTTTCCCTTCCCCTTCACACTGTCTTGCCCATTAAGAACTTGCTGCATTAAATACTGGAGAAAATGAAGGACAGAAGCCCTCATGGATTATGCTATAACTGAAGAAAAGCAGTGAGAAATAGTGGAGTAAAAAGGTTGGAGAAAATCCCCCAGTTCTTGTCTCAGACTATGGATATTAAAAATTTTGTGGGAAAGAGATGTAAAGAAAAGCAATGCTTAACTGACCTACCTTGGGGAATCTCTTCTATACAGGCTTGATGACATGGAATAAAGAGTGCTAAGATCTACAAAAGTGCTTAGGAAAGTAGTGGAAATTTCTCAAGAATGAGGAGCACACATAGTATGAAGGAGAAGATATAAAGCCCCTTCAATAAAATAACCTGTGATGTGTGATGACCGGGTTGTAAGCATCAGTTTCCTGGATACTAAAATTATAAGCTAACATTTTTCTTTAATTACTTCTTTAATTACTCTTCCAGTTTCCAGGTTTTATAGGCAAGTAAAGAAATGTAAATGTTTCCTAAGACACTAGTGCTGTGGAACCTGGCAGACAGTTCAGATAGATTTGAATTCCACCACACGTATCATATAGCATTTCAAAATTCCACTGGGTAACACTAGCTTTAATACATACGGTGTTCTGGGTGAAATTGGCACAGATGGTTATTCACATATGTCTGGTATGTAGAGCTGCCACATGTGATGTGAATCATCACATTTAGTAAGAATTCTAACAACCTCTGCTAACCCTCAGTCTCAAAATCCTGCTGAGTGGAAAAAAATCAGATGTTCTCCAAGCTGTAGAACTGTTGTGTAAGTACGCTGTTTTCAGTATCTCTAATACTTTGTGCTATTACATCTGTAGTTCAGGGTTTGTGTTCTGTTTTTCCACATAAGTAGTTGTTTTATTGATTTGATCTGCACATAGCACTGACACTGAGACACTACTAATTCATGCACAGATCTTTGGACATTTCATGTCTTTTGAAAATGAGCTATGATGGCTCATCAGAGCATACAGAATTTTCAAGATGAATCTGCGTGCCTACGTTAAAAAGAGTAGCAGTAAAACAGAAGACTGATGCATATGAACAAGACTGAAACATCTACTCTCTGTTATGTTTTACCTTAACGCTTATATTCTCTTCTGTACTGGATGCTGTTAAATCTTTTCCCTTGATCCCAATTTGTGAATATTTAACTTACCAGCTGTACAGATATTTTTCACAATTCCATACACAGATGGAGATCCCACGTGAGGTTTGAGGTGCTGGGGGCCCTGACACTTACAGCTTCAATGGTTTTTCTTCCATCAGAAATAGCAAACCTACCTGCCACAAGAATTTCCACAAGAATGTATATGAAACTTGGTATGCGCACTTAAGACATCTTTCATTCTAGAGGACACTGTTTCCTGGTGACTGACATCTAAAATTCCTTAAGCTATCTATCTAAAGTATTCTGTTAATAGTTTTGGATCTTCTCCATTTCTTTCCTCTTGTTTTCCTGACTACACACCTGCCAGATATGGGGTATTCTGACAAACTTGTAAAAGCTGAAGTTTCTAAATTCTAAAATACTAAATTCACTTTGAACTATTCAAATAAATAGGAAAGACTAAAATCACTTACACCTCGAGGTCTACCATTCAACTGCTTAACCTGCATTTGCAGAACTGAAAAAGATACAGTACTGTGGGAGGAAACAAAGCCTTAGAAAATGGTGCACAGAGCACAGTGACTTATTTAAGCTTCCAGGCAACCACCTGGGACCAAGCTTCAGTGATAGATGTAGTGGGAATGAGAAGAGAGGAAGAGCACAGCATGAATTTCTGAAGTGATGTGGCAAGCCTGTTTGAAAACAGTTAGTGACTGGCTGGCAGAATCAGCAGAAAACAATCATTCAGTAAAACTCATTGGAAAAGAAAATGAGAGCAACAAGAGATGAACTAAACAGTAGGTAAATAAGATAGCGATGCAGAGTTTTGACAGCTAAGAAGCAGCTGATGGGATTTACTATAGCCACTGAGATGGAATTTCAGCAAGTGTTGAACATAAGAGCATCACTGGAAGATGGGCTTGAGATGGGAGAGCACCAGTGCACATGTTTGGGAATGGCTCTGGTTAGTGCACATTCCAGTAGAGCACAGCAAGGGGTTGATCATAGCTTTCCAGATGCTAGAAGAAATTTTTTACCTACTGTGTCATGTAAGCACTGACTTACAGGAAAACAGAGGCCAGTAGAATTTAAAGACTTCAATGAGAGAGGACTTTCACACAGTCCAGAAAACACAGAGGGACTCCAACCCACCATCACATACTCAAATTACCCTGGCTTTATATGAAAAACTTACTTTTAACTGTCAAATATATCATAATTGCATGTTCTTATATTGATGTTTTACTGAATTATTTCATCAAGATTAGTCTTATCTGGTTCAAAAAACAGTAATCATAAAACTCATGGAAGCACACATCCAAAGGATATCTTAGCCCTTTCATTGTCAGGGAAAATAATACAAAACTCATATATCCAAATGGCAAAAGAGTAGAGGACAGGGAGGCCTTGCAGAGATATCTTGATAAATTAAGAGGGCTGAGAAATCACCAACCACATGAATTTGCCAAAAGCAAGTACTGCATTCTGCACTTGGAATGGGACAACCATCGAGGTACATACAGACAGGATGAGAGAATGCAAAGCAGCCCTGCAGAAAGGGGCCTGGGATAGCTGGCTGATGGCAAGTTGAACACGAGCCCTGGCAGCCCAAAGGGCCAGCTGTACCCTGGAGTGCAGCAAGCCCAGCACTGCCAGCAGGCAAGGGGAGGGCTTGTCCTGCTCTGCTCTGCATTGTGTGGCCTCACCTCCTGCACTGGGTGCCACAACATCGGAGGGATATAAAGCTATTAGAAAGTGTCCAAAGGAGGGACATGATGGCAGGAAAGGTCTGGAGGGGAAGACGTCTGAGTTCCCTGTGTTTGCCCAGCCCAAAGCAGAGGAGCTGATGGGAGGCCTGATGGCGGCTGCAGCTCCTCACAGGGAGCGGAGGGGCAGCGCTGAGCTCTGCTGTGTGACAGCGACAGGGCCCGAGGGAACGGCATGGAGCTGCAGTCAGGGGAGGGGAGCTGGGGGTGAGGGAAAGGGTCTGCACCAGAGGACGGTGGGCACAGCCCCAGCCCCGGCACAGCCACTTGATGCCCCGAGGAGTTCAAGAACCACTTGGACGCTGCTTTCAGACCTAGGGTTTGATTTTTGGATGGTTCTGTGTGGAGCTAGGGGTTGTATGCAATGAGCCTTATGGGTCCCTTCCACCCTGTATTGTATGACTCTGAAATACAGACTGCAACAACTTCTGTTTACTTGCATTAAAAATGCTTAATTGCTTTAATAACAGGCTCACTGGCAAACTTCTAATTTCAATGTATTATCTTCCTCATTAGAATTCCAGTGGCAGGATGAGCACATGGGCTGCTTATTATACAGGAGTTCATTATCAAATTCTACCATAGATTGATTATCAATAAAGTGTTTTTCATTTCCTTAGAATTCTCACCACAGGGCTCTTCTATTTATTATCCTTCCATTCTCTTTTCTTTATCTAATCAGCCTGTGTTGAATCAGCTGCTAAGCTTTCAAGAGCAAATGGTTTCTTCGGTCTTGTAACCGTTAAAAGTCCATAGGAGCTATCATTCAGACCAAATGTGTTATTGTTCCCTTAAAGAGCCAACACTGCTTTCATTTTTAAATACCTGTGTATCAACAGTGTAATGATACTGAATAATGACCAAATGCTTTTTCAGACAGATGTAGAAAACATGCTTCAAATACAGAGAAAGGTTTGCCTTTCTGGTTTGGGAAGCTAGAGCATGCATGTGCGTGTTGGTACGTTCCTCCTGTCAAACACTGGGGAGCAAGAATTACCTGCACTGAATTTCTGCTGGGAGGCAGCTGGGCCCAAGAAGCTACCAAGGGAAGCTGAAACACACTAACTGCATGGTTAAGGTTCACTTGCCTGTAGCTGGTCTTTCTGGGTGCCTCTCTGATTAACAGGGTTGTGTTAGGAAACAACACGTGGCATCAGAAGTTCCTTCTCATATGCAATCAGTGAAAGTGAATTACTCAAACCTCCTTTGGGGCTGTGATTGGTAGGAAACAAGGGGAAAACATGGGTAATGTTTAAGTACCGTCATTTGTACATAAAAGCTGTCAAAGTTCATATAAATAAACTGTAGAAAGAAGCAGCTCTGGGTACTCTTTTCAGAAGAAAAGATAGAAAATAATTCTGGAGGTTTAAAAGAAAACCATGAAGCATCCTGTGCAAAGAGCAAATGCTATATGTATCGTCTGTTTGGGCTGAAAACACCAGAGGGAACTGTGATAACAAAAAAATTTGGCTATCTCTGACAAAGTTCTTTTATGTGACAAACTAGTTTCATCCTATGACTTTTAGTGCCAGTGGGTGGAGATGACATAAGTGCTAACTACCAGCAAAAGGGGGAAATTTATTCTCTGACCCACAGTTTCCAGCCCAGCTATTTTTATTTAATTAAAGTGTAATGCAACACACAGCATGTTATTTGAAGTTTTTGTATTCTGATCTTACAGCTGATGAGAGTTTAATGATTCAACTGATTTAACAGGTAATGAGATGTTAATGGTTCAGAATACATCACGGTAAATTATAAGCTGAGCATGGACTTTGGGTAACTTTGGGATGGAGATCCTGAGGGGCTCGGAGATTAATTCCGTGAAGTTTCCTGGCTAGAACATGGGATGCTGTGATGGTGGTTCATTGGGATCCTGCTGTGCCAAGCAAGAAGTCTTCTGACAGTGAAAGCCAGAGCTCTGCTCTATATAGCACGGGAGAACTATTTTTTGATGTTGACACTGGAGTCATTTTGCTTGGACTTACAGGTGAAGTTTCAAACAATGATGGTATCAGAGTATTTGCTCTAAACAGGAAATACACTTTGTAACTAGAACAGCATGGCTGTATCTCTGATGGCTGCTGGTTTTGTCTTGATATTAGACAGACTTTTTTTTTTTTTTTTTTTTTTGCCAGTACAACAATTAATCACTGGTATAACCTCCCAAGGGATGTGGTAGAACTTCCATCACTGTAGGTTTTCAAAATGCAGTTTACAGGATGCTAGGAAATCTCATCTGGGCTTCCTTATACTATAGAAAAATTGGACCTGATAATATTTCCAGCCTGGGATGCTATACATTTCAGTTCTATGAATCTGTTTGTTTTACATGAGACTATACCTACATATCTTGTTCTCAAGCACCTATTTTTTACTGGGGAAAAGTAAAACTTGCAAAAACAATAGGATAATTTCAAAGCTAAGTGCCTAAAAATTTAAGTGAACAGTACTGGATCTACTCCTGGTGTTTATTTAAGAAAAATTTCTTGGTAAGTGGCATGTTGGTGATTCTACCATTCCCAAAGCTGAAATTTTAAGGAGACAGCTATTCCCTATCTTTAGATAGCTACCTAAGCTTCTACCTAAATCTGTCGTTTTAAAGCTCTCTTTCTAAAGGGACTCTCTACATCCCTGTTATATGGTTGAGCTTGCCAGTACTGACCCTGCAACAGTGTCCTGTGTGCTTTCCTGCTGCAGATTTATAGAAATAACCTTTCCATCCATCTGGAGACCCGTTCTTTTTACTTTAGAAATATAAGAGATTTTCCTCATTTTGTGAGCAGACCATTAGGACCTTCAACAAACAGTGTTACAAAAGCGTAAGTAGAATCGGTACAAACCAGGGCAAAAGTTACTGGAGGGGTGGGCTGTTTGTTGCTTTATGGGCTCAAAATATGCCACAAATACAGGGTAGTGCCACAGATTAGTAGTCTCAAGAAAAGTAAAAATGATGAGAGTGATACGTAAAAACAGAAAAAGGAAAGAACTTAGAGAAAGCACTGTTAGCCAGTGACATATAAAATTAAATATCTTTTTTCAAGTGTTTTGTTTATATTAAAGTAAACCATGGGCTGCTGGTTTTTGTTTTGTTTTGGTAAGGAGATATTTTCTCAGCACTGAAAAAGTCTTCTTATGTAATATGCAAATAACTTACACAATATTTTTTAGCCAAAATGTTAGTAAAATTTATCCAGGATTAAATGTGCCTTCACAAAAAGATAATAGGTAATTTATACTAGCTGAAATAGGAACTGTAAACTATCTTATCTAAAGTCTGAGGACTCAAACTGATCAATGCTGGAAGCCAAGGAGGATTTACGTACCCTTATGTAACACTGTATCCCTATCTAGGTACTATATGAGCTTTTTCTGCCCTTTTTGACAAGCTCATAGGTTTGATGAATCATTGTTTGTTTTTTGATTTTGCAATTCCCATGTTCTTATAAAGAAAATAATATATGACAAGGTCAAGAATGTGAACACAATTATAAAAGAAGCTTGACAGATCAGATAAAACTTCTGTGGTATAAAGGGAAAAATAAATAAGGAGTTCAAGAATGGAGATTAATGTGGGTAGTAGGGAGGCAAGCAAAAATAGAAAGCTCCAGTCCTGGAAATACACAGCTGTCAGTAATTGGTCAACAATGGGGAAAAAAGGAGGGGAGAAGCAGTCAACATTACCCGATACCAGTCTAAGCCGTGAACTCTAAGGCATGGTTAGAGTTTTAACAAAAATTGCTGAATTTAAAGAAATAAAAAGAACAACCAAATTCAGAGCTGGATTAAATGAAAATAAATCAATATCAGTATAAGCCCACATACAGAGTGTGTTCCCCATGAGGATCTGGTCTGGATACACATCAGCTAGTGTTTAAAACTATATTTAAGATGGTGTTTGGAACAAAACCACAGTGCAAAGTTCATCTGGGAAGGAATGACTGGAATACATAGATTCAGAATGCATAAAATAATCAAGAAAAAAGCATACCAGCTTTCAGGCAAGCAAAGACAACATGTATTCCAGAATGAAAAGGAAGAAAAGTAGAAAAGAGTGAGGAAAGACTTTATTGCTCTCTACACTTAGCTATGAGCCTGCAAAAATGGGAGTGTTGGTTTCTTTTCTCAGGTGACAAGCGATAGGACACAAAGCAATGGTCTCAATTTGCACCAGGGGAGGTTTAGATTTAACATTAGGAAGAACTGGAACAGTCTATCCAGGGAAGTGGTGAAGTCCTCATTCCTAGAGAGACTTAAAAGATGTGTGGACCTGGTATGAAGGGACATTTATCATTTATTGATGGGACTATGTAGGCCAGATTGATCTTGGATTAGGTGCTCATTGAGGTCTTTTCTAACCCAAAGGATTCTGTGACTCTATGGAAAGCAATCTACAAGTGAGCAGAAGAAAGAAAATGAGATTATCTGAGAAACATCAATTCTTTGGACTTGAAGAAAAAAATTAATTGGTTTTAACGTAGACTGCAAAAAATTAAAAAAAAATGCAGGCAGGCAGTAAGAGGTGGAAGTACAGTAAAAAATATATAAATGAGAGAAAAGAGCTGAGGTGAAGAGATAGTACTGCAGTCCAGGTGCTTGGGTGGGACTGTGATTAATGGCATCTGTTTTAACTTTCTGGTTTGCAATTAGTGCTTTTTAAGTTCCTTAAAAAAAAAAAAAAAAAAAAAAAATTGTGGTTGAGCTATAGGTAGCATGATTGCTTGTTTGCTTTGCCATGATTAGTGGGCTTTGGCAAAAGGGAAATATTTCACAGGCCGAAGTGGTTTATCCATTTCTGATAGAAGCTGAATGTGCTCAGTGGGAACAAGTTGCAGGAGAGAAGAGCTGGGCTGTTGGGAAGGGACAGACTTGGCAAGCATGGATCTGCTAAGGCACAGAAACAGTGAGAGAACAGAAACAAACATATAGTCAGCCTGGAGCCAAGGAAGAGAGAATTATCTGAGGCAACCAGTGGGATGGGAAGATGATTCAAACCAGAAAGCTGCTGAAATTTGCTACAGCAGGGACAGGGCTGGAAAGAAAAACCTGCCCAGCCTGGTACACAATGTAGCAGGGTTACAGTCTCCTTTGTTTTCAGTTCTTTCTCAGTTTCTCAAAAAAAAAAAAAAAAAAAAAAAAAAAAAAAAGTGTTAGCAGCTGAATGTAACTTGGGTGGATTTTGTTGTTGTTCTTTTGTCTTTTGCAGTAGTTGCTTTAAGAGACAGACAGTGGGCTGGTTTCTTCCTGGTAGACCGTAGCCAGCACTGTCGCAGGGTGAGGATGTTTTCAGTTTATTTTCTAGTCTTACAGACTTCTGAGGTGATTGTATGGAATAGTGTCTTTGTTTCTGCTTCAGTACTCAGTTTCTGATATTTAGATAATTGTCAGCATATGACAAAATAAGCTTGCTTAATTTTGAAAGTTATGTCTGGACAAACAGTAAGAAACCTCCAGAATTTGTCTGTTTGGGGTCATTTTACACTGCTATAGGCAGCTTTCCATTAACAAAGCACAGAGTTTTCCAGGTATATATCAGTGGCATAGTACAATATTAATGCTCGCATAAACATGTAAGACAGAAGAGATTAAACAAACAACAAAAAGACAGAGAAAGATGGAGATATAAAATTTAACTGATAGTTATATTTCTTTAATAACATTTTTTTCCTTCCAGTTAGAAGTAGTTCAAAGGTGAAATGTAAATGTGTATTATGGATGAAGTAGAACATCCAGCATTAAAAACAGAAAAATGTGTGTGCGTGGATATTAACTCTGCATTTTCTGGTTCTGGAAAGTCTGAGTTATATACTTCTCAGTATTTTCTGGCCCCTAAAAATGTAGAAATTATATCATACCACACATCACAAAGACTCACCTTTCAGTGAAAGTTTTTTTCACCAAAACTTAAGTTTTCCACAGAGACTTAATTAATAGCGTAGGCAGCTATAGTTATTTTGTATGTACCCTATGATAATGGTGTGAGAAATGTTAAGTGACTATGACCCTTCAATCAGTCACAATTCTGAATTCGCTCCAAAATTGAGCAATAACTTTTTGTAACACTGGAACACATACCAGAAATCTGGAAAACTCAGGGGAGTTTTTTTCAGAAGTTTCCATCCTTGGACAGAACTAGATGCAGAACCCTTCACTAGATACTTAGGATACACTAAGTCACTCAGTTAAAACCACAGTGGAGCTGCTTTGCAGCATTGCCCTTATCTATGTTTTCTTTGAAGAATGACAGTTTCATTTTGCACAGTTTATTCTGATGAACTTAACGTGGTGATTCCTGCACGTGACCCCAGCAGCAATGAAAGCAAAGGGGAAGCAATACCTGTTGTGAGCTTACCAGGGCTTTATGTCCTTCACATTCTGAAAATCGAAAGACTACAGCTTTCTTTAAGCTCCTTCATAAGAAGATCAGTGAGTTTTGCTCTGAGCTGTAGATCATCTGGGAAACCCGTTCCTTTTAGCAGAAAGGGGGTGAAGGAAGGTTAGTAATTCCTTTAAATGAGATTTACTGGATTACGGACACATTGCACTGGCAGGCAACTAACCCTGAGGCATGAGATTCATCTGTGAGTTTACCTCTTGGTCAAGTGCAAACAATACATTACTGAACCATGGGTTTGTATTATTAGAGGCTGAACCATGGAATGCAGACCTCGTGTTCAGGACCAGTGAAAAGTAATGCACTTTCTCAAAGGCCAGTACATATACTCATGAGCTGTTGATCATAGCAGGATCTTCTTGGAAGAGAAGGTTATCAGGAGTAGGCAGCATGAGTTCAGCAGGAGGAGGTCATGTTCGACCAACCTGGTAGCTTCTATGATGTCATCACTGGCTGGGTAGATAGAGGGAGAGCAGTGGTTCAGCAAGGCATTTGATACTGTCTCCCACAACATCCTTATAAAGAAGTGTGAAGTAGATGAGTAGGTGATGAGGTGAGTTGAGAACT
This sequence comes from Tetrao urogallus, assembly GCF_951394365.1. Taxonomy (NCBI): domain Eukaryota; kingdom Metazoa; phylum Chordata; class Aves; order Galliformes; family Phasianidae; genus Tetrao; species Tetrao urogallus. Next base: position 177,888,532 of record NC_136813.1, read on the forward strand.
GGCTGACTGGTAGAGCTCAGAGGGTTGTGATTGGCAGCACAGAGTCCAGTTGGAGGCCTGTATTTGGCAGTATTCCTCAGCGGTCAGTGCTGGATCCAGTCTTCAACATCTTCATCAGTGACCTGGATGAGAGGATAGTGTCAGCAAGTTTGATGATGATACAAAGCTGGGAGGAATGGCTAACACACCAGAAGGCTGTGCTGCCATTCAGCGAGACCTGCACAGGCTGGAGAGTTGAGCAGAGAGGAACCAGATGAGGTTTAACAAGAGCTGGCATAGAATCTTGCACCTAAGGAAGAATAACCACATGTACCAGTACAGATTGGGGCATGACCTGCTGGAGAAGAGCTCTATGAAGAGGGACCTGGGGGTCCTGGTGGACAACAGGTTGGCCATGAGCCAGCAGTGTGCCCTGCTGGCCAAAAAGGCCAGTGGCATCCTGGGTGCATTAAAAAGAGTGTGGCCAGCTGATCAAGGGAGGTGATCCTCTCCCTCTACTCTGCCCTGGTCAGGCTTCACCTGGAGTACTGTGTCCAGTTCTGGGCTCCCTGGTACAAAAGAAGACAGGGATCCCCTGAAAACAGTCCAGTTGAGGGCCATAAAGATGATAAAGGGCCTGGGGCATCTCTCTTATGAGGAAAGGCTGAGCAAACTGGGTCTGTTCAGCCTTGAGAAAAGAAGACTGAGAAGGGATTTGATCGTGTAAGTATCTAAGGTGCAGAAGGCAAAGGGACGAGCCAGACTCTTTTCAGTGGTGCGTGGCAATAGGAAAAGCAGAAATGGCCACAAACTGAAGCACAGGAAGTTCCACACAAATATGTAAGAACTTCTTCACAGTAAGGGTGACAGAGCACTGGAACAGGCTGCCCTTGGAGGCTGTGGAGTCTCCTTCTCTGGAGACATTCAAGACATACCTGGAGGCTACCTGTGCAACCTGAACTAGGGAGCCTGCTTTGGCAGGGGCGTTGGACTTGGTGAGCTCTAGAGATCCCTTACAGCCTCCACAATTCTATGATTCTGTGGTACCTACTGTTCAGCTGACGACTGGCACTGAGGTGAGCAAAGACACAGGTTACTGACAAACTGTGGATATGAAACAACTAGAGGTGGTTTTGTGTGTTGAAACACATTTTGGGTACTTCTTAACCTATACCCTTGCAGCAGAGTTCAGCCTGTGAGAAAACAGTTCAAGGAAGACAAATTATTACTTATTGGATGAGATCCTCGTGTAACACCATTGCTTCGAAGTCTCCAGCCCTGTTTTGGGGTGAGTGCACCGTGGTATGTAAATTGAAGAAATGTAGTGGATTTCTTTGTTAAGGAAAAACAATGTATTAAATAACATATACATAGTTTTAGCAGCTGTCTTTCTTCAAATAACCAGACAGTGCTATTTTAACTTTGCAGTACTTTCAGTTGAGCAGTCATAAACATGGGGAGTCAAATTTTTAAAAACCGCACCTGTATTGCAGCAAGCAGTGTTGTGTGTAACAGGCCATACAAATGCACTCTCATGCTCTTGAGGATTTTCTGAACACAGATACCAGACCTAACTGAGATTGAAGTAACAAATGGTGCAGCCTGGAGCTGTCGTTATCTATTTATAATTATAATCTTTGTTTTTTGAAATCTGTATCCAACCTGTGCCATGATTTCAAGGTAAAATTAAGGAAATGTGTTTCTTCAAATAGTTTGTGTTGATTCAGTCAGTTGCCTGACCAAAAGCTAGTCTAAATCCAGACTCATCCTGCAGTCTGAATTTCCAGTGAAACATCATACTTTGAACCTAAAACACGTGCAGCTGTAGAACAGAATAAAGTGGCTGTAATAAATTGTTTTACTCCATTAAAAGTGCTAAGAATCTATTAAGAATCTGCAGCAAATGCCTTACTTTTTAATTATGTAAGACATCATCTTTAAACATAAAGAAAAACTTGTCCTTCCTCCATAAAAAATGTGTAGTACCACTGGGATTCCACCTCATTATTCATAATGACCTCTTTCAGGCTACAAGTTCATGAGTGCTCTAAGCCGGCATTAGCCAGCATCGCTTCCAAGCATCCTACTGGCTTCCTCCCTTTCTCCTGCTTACTGTCATGCCTCTGCCCTGGCACATAGCTTTATGCAACTGAGTGGTAGATTGGGACAGAGAAGTGGTATAATCTGAAATAGGGGTAGGAGAGGGGACAGGAGGCTTACTGAACTACATGAGCAATTTTACAGCACAAGGGGAAAGGCAGTGCGAAGCTGCACAGGAGAGCTGTGCTGCAAGGCTGCTGCTTTGAGCACCGATGCCAGCTTGTGGCACTGTAGCATCCAGATATAATGTTCTCACTAGGAGTCACTCAGCACCCATCCTCCATTCCTCCAACTCTGAGAAATCTTCAGATGATGAGAGTAGTAGGCTGGACATAGTCCTAACCATGTAAATGCATGCCTCAAGCATTTTTTAAATCATTTATGGGTACTCCCAAAACTACAGAGAAACTATAATATACATTCCTCAGAGCTTTCTTTTCAATGCTGAAAACAACCCTGTTTGCTTTAGAACTGTCCAAGCAATGTACCACCCTTTTGGCATTAGATTCATATTAGCTCTGTCAGGAAACTTCTCTCTTCTGCAAGAGTAATCAGGAAATTGCAATATAACCTCAGTCTAGCTACATACTGTGCTTCTATGGAGAAAGCAGCGCCCCATCCTAAATTACAATCTGTTCAGGAAAGATGCTGTGTGAATGCTCTGTGGGCAATATTCATCACTTTTTCTCCCATGTCAGAGAAGCAGTTCTGCTTAGGACTTGTTAAACTAAGGGGGCAAAGTGGGATTTCTGATTACAGATTTCATAAATGCTCTATTTTACAAAGATTTTTTTAGTGAAGATGAGCTCAGAAAAGCGTCTCATTCTTCTACATGACGAAATAGGAAGGAGAGGAAATAATCATCAAAAGTTGATAGGCGATGACATGCCTGTTTTAGAGTGGGCATTACCTAAGGAGAAAGACCTTTGTTTCTCTAGGAGGCAAGGGGAAAAAATGTTCAGTGAAATAGAAAACCTGCATGATGATTTCATTATGTCAGGTCAGTGATGCAGTTAGATAGACTAGAACAGTTAGTTCCAGCAAATCTTCTGACTAAACACATAAAGGAGGAGGTTATTCACCCTTCCAGGCCTTTTGAAAATAACTGTAGGCATTGTGGATCCTTTTAAGCACAGTTAAAGAGAGCAGACATCCTTGCTGGTCATATATAGTTAGACAACTTGTTGCCTGGAAACAGATCCAGGTAGTTTAAAGCACCGTAAAGAGTCAATTAAATAGCTGTCTTTGTTTCAAATTCTAAACATTCTCTTGTTTTCATCTTTTGTCTTCTTTAAGGCAACTGTTCTATATTTTGTAAATTATCCATAATAGATACAAAACTGATGAAATCCTGTAATGATTCCCTTAGTGAAATAAAAGCACCAGGAATGGGTACTGAAACATCACAGCTAACTCAGCAGTGGTGTGAAGGTGCAAGGGTCCTTTTGTCCATTCAGCCTTGATTGACTGAGTAGCAGAAAGATGTGGGATAAGAGAAGGATGGCCTTAAAGTTACCTGAGAGGTAAAAGTGAGAAAAATAATACAGTGGTGGAAAGCTATTAAGGGATCTGGCTGTGGACAGCACATTTGTGTTTGTGTAACGGCTGTCCTTCAGACAGCATCCTCAGCCTGTTTGGCCCTTTATAGAACGTCAGAGACTCCAAGGCTCAACTTAAAATAAAACCTGATCAAACAATCTATGTAATCTATCCCTACACTGAAATGAAGGGAAGGACTCCTGAGAAATGAGTTATAGACTGCTTCTGAATTACAAACACCTCAGCCCCATTCGCAAAGAGATGAGGTGCTCACTCTCACAGCCCCATTTTTAGGAATTTGGGTTCTTTTCTGAAGAGATGCCTGAGGAAATATCACAAACTAAACCTGTCAAAAGAGAAGCTGCTTATCTAGCCACGAGGAGACAGAACAGGTTTTTCCTTTGCTGTCCCTGTCCTCTCTTTTTTTTTTTTCCCATCTCTTTCCATCTGGAGAATCCTGCCTGAGATACTCATTGCCCAGGGGTAAATCTTCTCTGAAAGCAGCAGGTTTCCTCCAGTCCTTTCAAGCAGTTTCTCGGTGTTTTAACTCTTACCTAGGATGCGGGCTGTTCCATTCCCTTTATCTCCGCATATCTTGAAACTGTACTTTTAGACCTACCTCCCCAGAGGTGATTAAACCACCTGCCAGGCCGAGGGAAGTCTGACCCCTTTTGCTGAAAGTGAGTCATGATGCAGCCACAGCTGCTAAACTAGCAGAAGCACCAGGAGAGCTCACAGCAGTGAGCTTGGATTGCTGCCTTTGCAGATAGGGAATTTGCTGGAGGGTGATGTCCTACATTTCAGATCCCACAGTACACATTTTACAACCTGGTTAATGTTTCAGTCTGATCCTGCATAATATATCAACAGTCCTCAGAAAAAGGCTTGATCTCAAGATTTTCCTTTTCCCCACTTTCAAGTGAGTATCTCAGCTTCTGAGCTGGGCGCTAGGCTGAGAGCACTTTGAATGCATCAAACATCCACACTGAAACAGATGGCACAGCCCCCACTTGGTGAAACCTGAATGGACTCAGGTGTAACACAGATGCCAAAATGCACAATATTGTCAAATATAAAGCATCTGGGAGCATGCACAGAGGCAAAGTTCCATGTTCCTATAGTGTACAGGGTAATGCAGCAGCTGAGCAAAATGCTTTGGGATTTGGGCATCAAATTCAACTTACATCCTTTGGAGGGATATAGGATTTGATCCTCAAACCCATGAGTGGAATTATAGTTTGTTACTTTGTCCCTGCCCCATCTGGAGCCTGCCATTAGGATTCCCTCTGGGAACTCCCACTTTTAACGTGTGGAATTTGCAACCATAAAAGAATTAAGCTCATTTAATTTCCAGGATTAGAAATCAATCACACAGGATGGCAGTTTGTGGGGAGCGGGTGGGTGTAGTGCAGCTTTCCAAGCAACAGAAAAGCCTGTAAACTAGCTGTGATATAGGCAAATTAATTAGTAACTGTTCACTCATTATCTAGTTTATTACTCTCTCCAGGTTGGACTCCTGCATGGATGTGAATATTCCCTCACTCAGTACTGTCAATTCCCACACCCCAGGTATGGGCTTCCCTTTCTGCCCACAGGAAGAAACGGATACCTCAGACCCAGACAGTGCAGTAAGGGGGACGGGTCAGCTAACGAGCAAAATGAGATGCTGCAGTCGGCTGAAGAAAGTCGGCTATGAAGTCCTGTGCATATGGAGGTCTCTGGACCAACCTCCTGCTTATCACAGAGATCAGCTTATCACAGATCTTTATCCAGCTGGGTCTTGAAACACTAAACGGATGAAGACCGCATAAACACTCAGGGCAACCTACTCCAGCGCTTACCTGTCCTTATGGAGAAAAAGGTTTTCCTTGTATCCCATTTGAACCTCTCTTCCTTCAGCCTGCATCTGCTGTTGTCTCTCAGCCTACTCCTAGGCACCCTGAGCAGGACCTGGCTCCATCTCCTCAGGACTCCTCTTCCCAGGTTGGGTGCTCCGGGCCCCTACTCCCATGGTAGCCTTCAACTGAACTCACTCCCAGGTGTTAGTTTCTGCCTGGGACTGGGGCCCAAAGCTGCTTTCCCTCTTCCCTACGGTGCTGTGTGATGCAAAAGCCCAGGAAAATGGAAAACCCCTTTAGTGCTCTCTTCCACATTTAGAACCAGCTCTAAAGCCACATCTCAGCACTCGTGCAAGAGCTTATAGGCAGCCATCAGTAGCATGGGAATATGTGAACTTGGCAGGCACAAGTGGCCCAAGCAACCGGAAGGGAAGATTAACTGAGCTTCTGTGACTGATTTCTATCTCCCTCTCATTTGGGAGAGGAGGAGAAAGGGCATTTTTTCTCCTGTTGCATTTCTTTGTTTTAGCTTGAACAGCTGTTTCATTGAGTTGAGTTTCATCCTTTCTCCTCCCGTATGATTTTGAAAGTCACAGCTTCCCTGGTTGTTTTGCATGGCTCCAAGCCGTAAGTTGCCTTGTTAAGATGAAATTCGTTTTCTAACTATTGATCTTACCTTCTAAATTTTTCATTTGCTCTTTGAAGTTGCAGCCAAACAGAAATGTTCCTGCCACTGACTGTGATTTTCTCACATGAAAATTAAGCTCAGCGTATCCTGGTAAAGGTAATGAAATCAGATCATTATCAGAGAAAAATCAAAGCCTTTACCAAGTAACTTTTATGAAAGTATTCTGTTTGCCTGTGCAATGGATTGCCAAAATTTTTATTGCTAGCCTAAGCATGGCACCACTCAGATGATAAACATATTCTGACTCCACCTAACTTCTTAATGATTTTGTTTACTCTCCTGGATTAATTTTCAACAGATTAATGGTTGTTTTCTCCCTAGAGAAGATGATTTGGTAATAATCCTTTTGAGTCGGAAAGAAAAACTTACTGGATAGAATTGCTAATGTTTAGGTGAAATATTGCACAGGACAGAGTTATAAATTAATGCCACATACATAAATCTGAAAAGTCTGAAATTCAGCTGAGAGAGTACTTTGTATGTTTATACTGCTGTGAATGTGGGAAAGTGTTTATAGTCAGATGATGATCATTAGTTAACTATTAGATTAAGAGGTAGGAAATGTTGACTTCACAGACTCGTAGGACTTCCTAATTAAATTTTCTCATATTTTTTATCAGTGTAACTCTACTTATAAACAAGCTTGCTGATCAAACTACATGGTACAAATTGCTTTTGTGCACAGCTCCTCAGGTTTGGGGAGGGTATTCTCCGTAGAATTGAAGAGACGTGCACAAGTGAAAAACTTTTTCTAGACAAGATGTTTACAAGATTCTATTTTATTACAGTCAGGACAACTCTTGCTTCCTACAGTAGTGTCTGAGAATAGGCATTGTGGTTTCTGGGGAGTATCTGACTGCAGGATATGCTCGGGGCTTATAGAGCCTGATCCATGGTTGTGGATGAATGCCCTCTGCATAGTCACCTTGTGTTTCAGGAGCTCGGGAAGCAGGATCCAGGACTGAGAAAATGGGGAGATGGGAAAATAGCATTAATCAGGAGGAGCCCTGCTTTTTTGCCTATTGTAGGGGAGGCCCAGTTTTGGAAAGCAGTACTCCAGCGAAGAGCTCTGCTGCAGCTGTTGTCCTCAAAGTTAGAAGCATGCAGGAGTCATCAGGAAGACACTGAATAAAATTTCTCCTTGTATTCACAAGGTTTGCTGGCTATCAGATTTCAGTTTTCAACTGTCAGTTTTACATCAAAGGAATTGCATTCCCCAGGGAGGCAAAACAACATAAAGCAAGCAAACAAACAATTATACATCATCTTCATCCACTCCTAAGCATGTTAATAGCTGTGTTGACACAGATGATCATCCTCCATTTAATAATGAAGATGCCTGTCTCAAAACCTACCTGACTTTTATCTGTAAGCAATGGTGCTAAAATGATCTGGCCATCCTTTGATCTTAAGCACAATGGGACTTTGAAAAGCAGCAGACTGTCCATTCTAGCCTCAGAAATCTCTTCTCTGATCACAGAGCTTCTGTCTGAACATCCCCACTTTCATGCTGCACTTGCAAACAAAGGTCCTGCCATCTCTCCTTGCCTCTTCACATCTTTCACAACCTATTTCTCAACAAAACTTTGTTCTTTCCACAATGGTTGCAAAGAAAAATTTGCAATTTTCCTTCATTTCCTTTTTTTGCTTTTTTCCTTCTCTCTTTTGATGCTGTTATGGTGACACACTGAGCTCCAGACTCCAGTCACAGCACTTCATCCCTCCCTCCTGCTCAGCTCTTGCCACCCTCCTCACCTTGCTGCGTTTCCTATCTTTATGCTGTTTGGTTTATGATCTCAATGATCATGAGTGTTATGTTTAGCAAAAAAAAAAAAAAAACAAAACACTTTTTCATTTGATCCACTTACGTCACTCATTGTACCACCCCTTATTTTTTCCTTCAATAAAAGTCATTGTTAAGCCCCTTTTTTCCAATGACATTTTATTCAAAAGTCACTACTTCTTTGCCTTTTCTTGAGAGCTCTTTTATCAGTGCTGGTTTCTTTTGTCTACTCCCACTTCATTTTCGATCTCTGTCTCCCCCAGTGTGATCCCCGAATGTTTTATTTTTCTTAACTCTCTTCTCTTAACTCTCTTCATTTCCATCAGGTTCCAATGTTACAAACAGTACAGTTGTTGCCATCATTCCTATTTTTGGACAAACTACACGTTTTGCCTTCTGAACAGTATTTATATTGAAATTTGCTTCATGCCTGTTGTTCCAACTCATAAATGTCATGATTTTTAGCTGTGCAGAAACAAGCAATCCTGCAAGTAGCTACAGTCACCCTCCACTAATCTTTGGACACAGTTTATGGTTTTCTTTTAAAAAATGCCCGTGCTGTGATCATTACTAATATATGCATGATATTTATTCTCCAGACTGAAGATTCAGCATCTTTTAGACCCATAACTTATTTTTGGTACCACTGTCAGGAGGCATTTGGAGTTCAGCTTTGCAGGATGCTACGCATAATGCTGCACCAGAGCACTTAAACTTCAACTTACTGTTCAGCATGCGTGTATTCCAGTCCAACCATAACACAAATTTAAATGTAAGTGTGAAATTAAACTCTCAGGGAGACCTGAGGGTTCATGGGTTCAGTCTTTCACAGAGCAGAGTCTTACATACGTTTTTGTAATACCAGTGCATGGAGCTCTGTGCCATGAAATGATGACATTCAATTTCAGCGAAAGAGAAAATAACACTGACAGAAATATTCACCTGCCAATTAACAGTTCAAAAAGTAGCTGTCTGTAGATGTATCAAGCCTCCCTTCCTGCCTTATATTGAATAATTCCCCCACGATATTCAACTGCCAACCCTCAGATTAAGACAGACCTCCCCAACTACCGATTCTCATATATTCTAGCTTGCTTTTCAATAGAATAGCATGTTTCTTGTAACATACAAGAAAATAAAGGCTAAAATATCACTTGGCAAATGAATAGAGCCCAAGCATTTATAAGGCCTCATACTAGAATATATAATACTTATGAAAAACGTACCAGAGGAACTGGAATAAATGGGGAAGTAGAAGGATATTAGAAGGATGTAGAAAGGCCCAGTGCAAGGATTAAATTTACTACTATGAATATCTGAGCAATTGCAAAAGTGATCTTGCCATGTATAGAAGGTGGTTAAGATAATTTTATCAGGAAATAAAAGTAATTATGTATTACCTCCTATAAAGCAGCCTCATTTCCTCTTAGAATAGCAGATGATTAAGATCTCTTCAACACCAACTTTTTGATGTACAAACTTGACAAGGAGTGACTGAGTTTCAGGAAGTTCTCTCTAAGCCAGGCTTTCTTGCACATTTATCTTATCTACTTGTATTTGCTATCTAGAATATTTCCGCAAATTTAGTGAGATTTTTGCATTTTTACTCTGGGTCAAGATATTAGTTTAAGCTTTCTAAAGTCTGTCTCCTTACTAAAAATGCAAAATAGAAAAAAGAACCATATGAATTTTAAAACCACTTATTTTCTCTGCATTTTAAATAATCCACTCTTGTACAAAGAATTACCAAAAGCTAAATCTAATCTTCAGAAATATGCTCTCCGTTTTGCAGCGCTTCCAAAACAGCAAAGCAGCTGAAGATTGAGCTTGAATAATACATTTAAAGAAAATAATGTATTCTTTAAAACGACAGTTTAAGTGCAGTTTTTAGCTAGTGTCATTTTTAATCCTTTATAGATTTCTAAAAGAAATGGAAAGTAAAGTTAGGAAATAAGTATTGCAGTTTTAAAGAATTAAGGTGCAGATAGACCAAGTGACTAGATTGAAACACCCCAGTTAAAATGGCCCTGACAGCCACGTACAGTTGCCACTGACCCTGGAGTTACTGAAGCTACCTTACATTTCCATCAGTAAAATGTCTCAAGCACCTGAGGGTTTGTGCATATAAAGCCTGGCTTGAACAGCTGACCCCAGGTAAATTAAGAGCTTGCAAAGACCCACAGATTCAGTACTGTGAGAGTCTGTGATGATTCTCTTCAAAGTCAGATCCCAAGCAGAAGAAAAAGTGGAGGTGGTTAAGGCCCCTCTGCATCGTCCTATGACTGTGGGCTTTTTCAAAGGTTTCTTAAAATTGTATGCAGAGCTTTGGCACGGAGCTCACAGTGTTAGGGATGATAGGGGCCTAAAAGTCTCTAAATATGGCTGCAGTAAAGCTTGCAGGTTTAGAGCTAACCATATGCTGAGATGTTGGCGTGCCCAGGGTCTGCACCAATCTTTTGGAAAGAGCTGTGCATGCACAGTCAAAGAGCAGCAGTGGCCCTGCCTGCCCACATGACAGCACAGACTGCAGGGCGAGCTGAAGAAGCCTGTTAGGAAATGCTTCAAGCAAAACCAAACAGAGAAAATCATTCTAAGGAGGAAAAGGGAACTCTTCAAATGCAACCTAAAGTGATTATTCTGCCTTATTTAGTGCTGCCTTCAATCTCAGTGATAATACCTGTTTGCATAATAGCAGACACAGAAAAGGGCAGTGCATACTTTAATACGTAAAGCAAGAGGCGAGGCACCTTTGGAGACACACACTGGAGAATGACAACAAAGCTTCAGTGGAAAAATCACTTCCTTGCTCCGTTTCCCTAATGCCATCATGAAAGCTTTTCCCTGCAGCTTCAGTCAACAGCTTCGCCTCACTGGTGGAGAGATAAGGACTTGTTTGGGAGAAAAGAGTGTTTGCTCCAGTCCTGGGCACTCTCCCTTGTCCTCACCTCTAGTTGGTTGCCAGATCTTGCAGCAGTCCTGCTGGCATCTTCACGGTGCAGCCACCCTCACAGCCTCCATGATGGGTTGCTGCTGACATTCCTCCTTGGCCACATGTACCTTCCTTGACACCCAATTTCAGCAACAACAATGGGGACAGAACTGTTCACATCTGAAAGCAGCTTAGGGAATATTTTGCCATGTAGCTTTGAAAAGAAAACATAGCTGGGTATCCTCTGGAAGGTGCAAGGCTTAGGGTTTTGCCACATATTTAATCACTGTGTTTACTCCCTGCCATCCCCTCTGGAAGTCCAGGAGTGGAGGAAACAATACTCATTCCTGGCCTGGCTATGTGATGCCTCCAGTGACAGGGCTTAGAAACACAGTCCACCCACAGATGGCCCTGAATTCATGGTTGTCCCTCAGCCAGCATTGGCTTCCTGTTCCCTTCAGTAGCCAGCTGTCAGATGCTTGACTGTCCGTCACCAAGACCAGACCAGGGGCTGTTTCTCAGACTCAGTTATAAGGGCTCATCTTCTCCCTTGGGCCCCTTTGTCTTTTTATGTATGTATAGAGATGGGCTTTTATTCCTGTAATTTAAAAACCTGAGTCATTATCTGCACTTTGAGCTGAAATTTCCACAATATTGGTGGATGCTTAAATTTTACTAGTATTCGTGTAATCATTGAAGACATGTACCTTTAAGAATGTCTTCATATTTCTGCCCTGTAGAACAACCATAACTTGACTCAGATAGGTTGAGATTTATCGGAAAAGATTGAGGAAAAAATCGTGCTGTTACTGCAGCTGTTACCTTATGTCTGTGTTTTCTTCTATACCTTCCAAGTAGAAAGAGCTCATCTTGTAGAGCAACTGAAAATTTGGGGGATGAGATACAGAAGCGTGCTCTGCACCGAGTTTTATATTTGAGACATTTTCAGCCAATTATTTTATTTTCATTTAGCAGTCATATACAGATAAAAGAATATAAGTTATTAATGGACAACAGTAAGTCATTTTTGTTTTTCTCTTTCCTACCAGGCTCCTGTTGGTTATGCCAGAGATTAACTGTACTACAAGCAGCTTTTTTTTACAGTCTACTTTGTACTAATCAAAACACATGTGCAAATTGTTAGTCAAATTAGTTCAGAAGTTGCTGCTTAGTGTCTGGTGGTTGTTCAAGCTACTGCTGCAAGGCAAGAATCTACTTGCAGGCTCTCGTTCTTACCAGTCTGAAATTTACATGACAGAAAAATAATAATGTTCTTCTATTGGCAGTATCAGTTTTGTGTCATCAACTGCTATGTATGTGCTCATGCTGGCATGTTATTGTGCTTAACTAATTGTATCTTCAAATTGTATCAGTAAAAGCATTACCAGGATTACTGGGGAAACATTTTTGGAGCAAAATTCCACTTTGAAATACAGCATTTCCTGTTGCAGCTCTCAATTACTGAAGTCTATGGGAATTACCATGACTCCTTTAAAGCTTGCAGCAACAATTCTGCCAAATTCAGAAGGATTGGGGGAGGGAGAAGGATCTGTCCCTTTGATATTACACACTTCCTTCTCCTTCTCTCTGTATAGTTGAAAATCCTGAGTTTGTTTCCAATTCTCTTGTATTAAGCATATGTAATAACGTGGGGTTTTTAATTACAGAAATATTAATATAAAAAGCAATTTGAAATACAAAGTGACTCTTTCTGCCAGCAGAGGTGAAAGATAATTACAACCTGAGCACAGTATAAGTTCTAAAAGACACGAAGAGAGAAAGCTTTTCAGATCCACAAGTGCCAATTATGCAGTACTCTTCCGTGTCCACGGAGTACTATCAGTGCCTGTGTGAAAATCCCCTCTTTAAGGTATTTCAGCATCTCTCATTAGCAGGTTATAATCTGTTTTGCAAAGTAAAGAAGTAGAACAACGCTAACAGTATCACACATATGACATCTGTGGTTCTGTGAAAGTCTGATGGCTAAAACACCTACCATGGCTGTTGCCTGATTAGCAGCGTAGGAATTATGGCTGTAGATGAGTTGTAATTGGCTGTTACATATCATCTTCCATGGGCTTTGCTGTGTGCAGAAGCAGATGACAGTACTTCAAAAACAGTGTGTGTTGGAGTCCTGCCTTTCACCCCTGCCTTTGGTGGAAGAAGGAGCTGACCATGGGAAGCAGTGATAAAAAAACACTCTGGTGTGGAGACAAACTGTGGATGTCATTGAGCGGGAAGGCATGTGTGGTTCAACAGTGTGGGGATATATTAAATTACATGAGTTAGTGCAGGCTAAGGAATGAAAAACATGCAGAAGCACATTCTGCAGTTATGAATCATTTTTCTATCACAACAATCATTTTTATTAGCTACAATACTAATTGAATTTCTCTGCAGTTACTTCAGTTCATCTCATTATTAGCAGAAAATAGATTAAATTGTGAATCAGAGCTTGTGGTGATCTCATGGAGGTAGGTTCATTACGAAGGACTCTAAGCACTCGATTCTGCAGCTCTCTGGAGCTTTAGAGAGAATTTACTAGGTTCTCGCTAGAGATCTTCACTGAAGTTGTCAGATGAGTGTTTACATGGAACAGGAAAACTGGGAAAGGTGAGAAGAAATTCAATGTGTAGGAACCAGTAATGGTTCTCGTTCTGCCATGAGTACTTTAGAGCCTTTGTAGGTGTGTACTCATGGACCCAAGGCAAGAGAAGTGCGCCAGCTCCCCAGCTGCCTGTCTTAGCTTAAAGCCATGATAGATGGATGTATCCTCTACCTGCAGGTCTAAGCAGCAGAGCTCTGTGCAAACCAGATGTGACCGCATAAAGATGGCTCCAGCTCCGAACTTGGCCCTGGGCTGCCAGCATCCATTTCTCTTTTTCATGTAGTACAAGAGAGTAGCTGGAAAAGAATTCTGAGCAGAACTGTTTCTGAATTATAGTGGGGTTTTTTCACCTGAAAGCCATTCTGGCAGATACACCTGCTGCCGTGTCACACAGTGAACTGTTCGGTTTGTAAACCGATCAGTCTGCAAATAACAACAAACCAATTACATGCAGTGAAAATGTGGACTCTTTTTTTCTATCTACTGTAAAATATTTTGTATGCATTTGTGCATATTCAATTCCCTTCCAATTAAAAAAGGTTATCAAGGTTTTTACATCATTAAATAACTTTGAATATAGAAAGTAGGAGAACAGTCTCTATAAGTGAAACAGCCAAAATTGTTGAACCAAATTTATTCAGAAGAGGAGGAAAAAAACGACTGTGTGCTTGTCTGTAAGCCTTTTATTTTTACCTGCATTTTTCTTCCCGCAGAGCTGAAAGTTCTGTGTTTTGTTGTAAGTTATGTTTGTAGATCTCAAACTCACAACAGACCTCACGTCTTTCAGTCTGTGAAATTTCACCTAGTATCCATTTGTGTGGAGCTGTAACTGTTTGTGGCTGAAACGTTCCCTTCCAGATAAATATTATGAGCTGAACCACTCAGCACTTCCTTTGATAATGTGTTGTGAGAGATAATCACTGCCAACATTGAAGTTATGAGCTCTGTTTTCTGTCTGAACTTGCCTAGCATTACTTTAGGGCACTGGTTGTTCACAGACCTTCCTGTGCTTAAGGAGCTCTTGGGTACAAAATATATTTTTCCTGAGAGGTACTTAGGCACTGCCATCTCTCTGTCCTTTTTGATGAAGCTAATCATAATGATGTCTTAAAACTCGATATTGTTAGTCATGATCTCCAGCTGCTAATCACATCTGAAGCTTTTTCAAGCTGCTGTTTTAATTTCTCACTTTGCTGTTTATTCAGAGTTTTCTCTAGGACTATTTGTATGTATCTGATGAATTTACAGAGAAAAACAAACAAACAAACAAACAAAAAACCCACACCTTCTTATCTTTGATTTTGCTAGCTTAAAGAAGCAGAGCTCCTGTCTTCTAAGGCACATTTCTTATTCCTCCATCCTGCTGCACTTTTCCTGCTCCTAATCAACGCTGAAATCCCCTTTCTTTAACAGGAGTGACAAAAGTGCTCTCTCGTTTTAATCATCATTTTTCACTCATTACAATCATTTTTCTTCTGATTCTCTCATAAATCTTTTTTTTTTCATGAGCTGTTATTGTGCCTCTGGATTATATATACATACAATAATGTATAATATACATATATTTATTATACAAATATGAATGGAAAAAATAATATATCCCCTTTCAGGTATTCCCCCTGTCTTTAGCAGTAAATAAGTTTTGAAATATTCAAGCAATGCCTTTTTTCAGCCATTCCCTCGTTGTCCGTATCTGCTACCTGTTATCTAGTGATAACCAGCACTTCAAGCAGCTGCCTGTGCCACTGTGCCCTGCTGGCACTGCAGACGGACGTGCTCGAGAAGCAGTGGGACAGAGCAGAGATCTGCAGGGACTTCAAGAACTCTTTTCATTTGTCAGTTACAGATAAATAGGAACACATTCTTACCTCCAAATGTATACCCAGTAGTCATATTTATTCCCTCTTTCAGAAATCGTAAACTAATTCTTTCTGCTTAGCTCTGGTTGCTCAGGAAAGCCAGATCATTTTCTCAAGGACTGAAAACCTGTAAGTTGTGTCAGACATCCAAAGATCTGACCCTCATGCACAGACACAAAGAAAATTCTTTCTTGGTGATCAGCAATAGCAGTAGGTAGAGAAAAAGATTAAAAAATACGTGGGAAGTTTACCCGTTGCAGCAGCTTTTTTCCAGCCCTCTGCATTTGAAGGCAGTCAACTTTTTATTCAGGGAATTAGTGCTGTGGATGTGGCTGTTGGACAGTCAAGGTCATTTTGAAATGTGCATGTCACCAACCAGGGCACGCACAAGCATTGGTGGTACAAAGTTGAGATCATTTATTGTGACTTCCCAGAATGCACACATTAAGGAATCAGTTTGGCTTTTGTCCTCCCTGCATTTAGCTGACTGGTAGCTACATACGCAAACAATAAGAGCATCGGCCATTAAAACGAATGCTGAGTGCCACTGCATTTCATTGGGGTAAAAACAAAGGTCTTGTCAAAGAAAGGGAAGCGACAAAAAGATCCTGTTTTACCATTTCGATGACTCTATTCTCCCAAACAAAGAGAATAAAATATAGTAAATTCATTTTTCAAGTGAATACATCTCCAAGTATTAACAGTAAACTAACATGTCCTAAAGGAACGTCAGAGGAAAACATCTGATTAAAGAATGGGAAGAGGACATCTTAACACAATGTCTCTGTGTCTCAGTGTCCTGTTGCCAACGAATGCCTAAAATGTTATGCATACCAAGTAAAAGGGCACGCTCCTGAACATGTATTTTCAAATATCCTATAAAATGACTTTGAAAAGAACCCTGCTGTGTAACATCTAAAGTTGGTGCAAAACCAGCAGCTGAGATCAATACACACACTCAGAACCGTGCAACACTGATAGCCCATTAAAGCAATTCTAAAATGAAAGGAGTATTTAAAAGAGTTCTAATGTAACTCCAGTGAGACCAAGAAAGTGAGTCTGCATTATGTACCATACTTCTGAAATATTTTTGCAGAAGTGTTTTCAATTTCTGTGTAATTTTGAGTAAAGTAAGAATTAGACCTGATAACTAATAAGTAGTGGTCTTCTTTGTGCTGGCCCTCACTATGCCCTGGCACAGCAACAAAACCCAGAACGAAGTGCCTTAATAATGCTGTTCTGCTAGAACCCACAAGCTAAGCCAGTCCTGCCTAGCACTAGCACAGAAAGGCATCTCACCACCAGTTCTCAAAGTTGTTGTTCTTCTGTTATACTGGTCTGAGACACAGTGGAGCTGCAGAAAGAATTGCTCAGAGCCGACTCTTCCTCTGCTTCCAATTATTTAAACTCCTGTAGAGTGAATTATAGCGGAAATTCCTCAAAGGTCACTTCCAGCTTAACGTAGGCAAGTAAACTGCCCCCTCTTAATGTCTAGAATACAGATCAGATGCCATGGCATCAATACTGATGGGAAATTCCTTCTCTGCACAGAAACGTGTGACCAGCAACTGCTACTGTTATGTCCCAAAAGTTAGAAAGGGGATGAGGAAACTGGAATGACATTGCTGGGATCACCCACCTCCATTATCCAGTCTCAGGCAGTGATTAGATGCCAGCTTACCACAGGAGGAACAGTCGAAGTTCCTGGGATGTTCATTTACTTCTTCACAATGTGGTTGACTACAGACCTCAGCTGTGCAGGAATCTGTTGGGAAGAGATTCAAAACTGGACCAGTGAGATAGTCCATGTTTTTTTGGTAGGTAGGTTGTTTGTTGGTGTTTTATTTTGTTATTGACTAACCAAAGACTAGTACTCAAAAATAATTAATTACACAGGTTATTTAGAACAAGGTTAACAGCTCCATTAGAGCAACTGAGTGTGCCCTAAATTGTAGGCTGGGTGTGGAAAGCCTTTCATCGTGAGAGAAAAATATGCATGGAAATATGTCCTGAAAGAACATATGATGAGCAATCACTCAGCCTGCAGAGCCCTCGCTTCTGTCCTCTCTTCCACTCTGGTCACCTGTAGGGAACTGCTGGAAGATGCTACTCCTATACAAATTGAGATATCAGCAATATATTGATGGAACT
Source organism: Tetrao urogallus (assembly GCF_951394365.1). NCBI lineage: Eukaryota > Metazoa > Chordata > Aves > Galliformes > Phasianidae > Tetrao > Tetrao urogallus. Next base: position 177,906,006 of record NC_136813.1, read on the forward strand.
TTTGTTCATATGCAGGAAAATCAGGATCTTTAGTCATGAGAAATTGTTGCTCCACAGTTCTGACATGGTTTGGCATTTGCATACAGAAATTAGAAATAGAAACAACTCAGGAAATTGTAGGAAAAGGTAGACACAGCTTGCAGTAGTTATTTCAGGCTTCTTATCTCAAGAAACTGACAGTAAAGCAGGTGGGTGAGAGGAAAAAGCACTTGGGTTCCATATCCCTATTCCAGTCAATATCTGAAGGTGCAGTATTGCACACTGCATGCCAAGAGAGAAACAAGCTCTCTCTTTTTTCACTCATTCATATTGTTTTCCTGCTTTCCTCTCTCCCTGATGCCAGTCACTTCTGCGGTTTCCCTGCCTTCTGCCAGCTTCGTTATGAGATGTTTTTAATTAATACATCAAGCAACGTATCACTTCTGGGGGGTTGGGATCCATCTTTTGGGTAAGTTTAATTGGAAGACCTGAGGGTCTGGAAAGTGTTATATCAAGCACACACTGCATAGCCAGGAACTGCAGAATGGTAGTGAGGAGGCCAAGATTACCATCAAGTTATTTTTGCACTGTTTGCTTCATGCATTATGTGAACTTAAGTTCTTTTCAATGGACATTTCCAAATTGTTTTCAATAGGATATGATGCTGCCGTCAGTAGACATTCAACTCAGTACTGATTGTGCTCAAATTCTTTGGCTTTTAATTTCAAGAATCTCGCCTTATCTACTACCTGGCAATAATTAGAGATGCTTCTGAAAACAGGCCTTTTTTGCCTTTGCCTGGCTGCTGGTATTAAATATTAGCGTATTAGTAAGGCTTGGCACAAGCTATCTTTTTAAGAATGCTTTTAATAAAACATATCCATGTGTGATTATAAATCAAATAGCTTTATAATTAAAAGACATACTTGGCCTTTTTTATCCTGTGAAGTTTTGCGTGAAATTGGAGCCTTGCTGTGTTTTTTGTTTTTTTTTTTTAGGTAATTGAACCTTTTCACAAATGACTTCTTCATTCCTCTTAATTAAAATGTATAACAGCTTTTTATTTAAAGAGCACAAATTCATCAAAACAAGTAACAACCCAAATTGTCACCGAATTGTTGCATCTGTGTTTCTTTGTCACCTGCCTAGAGATCTGGGAAGTAATGCAGATGTGAGGATGACATTTCACTCTTCTTCACTGTTGTCATTACAGATTCCCATCAGCCCCCTACACAGCACTCTCATCCAGAAAAGCAGAAGCAGCAAATTTTTTGGAGTACTAATGCAGTTTACATATCACTGACAGCACTCTTCTGCTGACCTATTGTTTTGCTTGCTTTTCACCAGTAGAAGTATTGTATTAATACATACTTACCTTTTCCAGATCCCTAAGTATTGTCTGACAAAAGCATTTTTGCTCAAATGGAATAATACATAATCCCCTTCCTTGGACAATGGGTTAGTTCTAAGTTATCTTTATCTCTCCTATCACAGTATTAATTTCACAGCAAACCATTTTTTTTTGTTGTTGCTGTACCCTCCAACATTCTCATATTATATCTGCATCATGGCACAATGTAGAGTCTATGACAAAACACAAATTAGTTTTTTTGTGGCTACAGGAAAAACTGTGTTTTGTAAGGTGAGAAATTGGATGATCCTATTGGGACACCCTCTTGCCACAGCAGGATTTGAAGTGGCAGGTGTTTAGCTGTGATGCAGATTCATCCTCTCATGCTTGCACTGCCTAACAGCATGAAGGCAAATCCAAAGCTTCCAAAAGCCTGTAAAACTCTGATAATCCTGCTAAGATTTACTGCAACTGTTCAAGAAAGAGATACGAGTGAGTCCTGAGATTAGATAAAAAAAGAACCCCCTTTTCTTTTTTTTAAGATAAGCAACTCCAGTCTGAAGGAAGAAAGTAGGTAATTCACCATAAGTACTACCCAAGGAAAAACTAATTCCTTTCAAATACGGGGTCAAGTTTTATGTAAAGACATTGTGACCTGTAATCACTTTTGGCTATGAATAAACATGTGTGCTTTGAGAAACCATGGAGTGAAGATAAAATATGGTCACAAACACATGCAGTCAAACTCTCTTGGAGGTCTGTGGAAAGGTTGCCATTGATTTTGACAGAATTTGGATAATTTCTGTAATTCTGTCATTCAGCACAGGTGCTTTTATTCAGGACATTTAGATTCTCTAGGTGTAAGAACAAATGCAGCCTACATTATCATCAGCAGAAACCAGAAAAGCACAATACTTCTGAAAATTAACCTAGCAAATCTTTTAGAAAGATGTGTTACCTCCAAATGAATGCTTCTCATCTGGTGATGAACATCAGTTTAAGTACCAGCTCAAATGGGAGAAAGGTTTTCAGCACAGCTGGAAAAAGCAGGCAGAGCTTTTGTGAAGCTGGAGGTTACTGTTTTGTCCTTCTGTGAGTGGCACTTTGTTTAACATATGAATTCTGGGGTGCTCACTGATGGCTGCCATTGCTGACCAGTGGAAATACTTCCTGAAGTGGAGGGAGTAAAAATAGATAATTCTGGGTGGTGCATTAACCAAAGAGCTCACTATTACAGTGATTTCTATGGCTACCAACATAAAGTCACAAATAGCTGTTTCTCAGACACATCAGTTATTAAACTGAATTCATTTCACAGCCCTGAGATCAATGGGCTAAGTTTCCCCTGGTGCATGACAAACAGGATCATAAAAACATTTATATCATAGAATCATAGAATCGTTTGAATTGGAAGGGACCATTAAATGTCATCTAGTCCAACTCCCCTGCACCCCTGCTACCTACAGCTAGATCAAGGTGCTCAGAGCCCCATCCAGCCTGACCTTAAATGTCTCCAGGGACAGGGCAGCCACCACCTCTCTAGGCAACCTGTTCCAGTGCCTCACCATCTTCATTGTGAAAAATGTATCCCTTATATCCAATCTAAATCTCCTCTCATTTATTTTGAAGCCATGTGCCTATTTCCTGTCAGAGCAGACCCTGCTAAAGATTCTGTCCTCTTCTTTCCTATATCCCCCCTTTAGATACCGAAAGGCCGCTCTCAGATCTCCCCTGATCCGGCTCCTCTCCAGGCTGAACAGCCCCAGCTCTCAGCCTGTCCTCACAGGAGATGTGTTCCATCCCTTGGATCATTTTTGTGGCCCTCCTCTGGACGCACTCCAGCAGGTCCATGTCTCTCCTGTACTGAGAACTCCCCACCTGGACGCAGTACTTCAGGTGAGGTCTCACAGAGCAGAGCAGAGGGGCAGGATCATCTCCCTTGCCCTGCTGGCCGTGCTCCTTTTGATGCAGCCCAGTTTACAGTTGGCTTTCTGGGCTGTGAGGACACATTGCTGGCTCATGGCCAGCTGCCATCCACCAGTACCCCAAGTCCTTTTCACTAGGACTGTGCTCTATCCCTGGGGAACCAGGGGTCCCCCAGCCAAGCTGCCTGTGTGCCAGGTCTACTTAGATCAGTTGGATCAGATCAGCACAGTGCAATCCTGGTTCAGAGTGGCACTGGCCTCCTTCATTCCTTCATCATTCCACTTTCTCTGCCTGTATGCACTTTTCCTGGTCCACTGAAGGACTCTTCTTTCTCTTGGATCTCTGCACTTTACTCATGGGAATAATTCTGGAAGTTCAGTTTGGCAGAGGAGGAATCTATTCTGCTTTCCTGAAGATCACTGCCCAAAAATGATGGAATCCTACAGTTTTGCAAGTTACTCTGAAATTTGGATGGCAAAAGCCAACAGAAAATCTCTGTACCAAATTCATGCAAAGCAACTCCACTGTCTGTAGGAACAGTTGGACAGAAATGAAGGGAAACGAAGCATGCCTTACACGTGGCTGCTCTGTCAGCATGGTCCAGCTGAGAAGATGCCAGCCACTAGCAGCCCTTCTGTTGAGGATGGTTTCATCCAACATCACGTCCTCCGTTTGTACTCTTGGAAAGAGATGGAGATTTAAGGAGTCATGTTTTCTTTGGCAACCTACCTTCATGTGTTACTACGATTTAGAACTCTCCTTGACTTACTGTTCCTTAATTCAAGCAGAAATATTTCTACCTACTCTACACAAAATCATTACCTGTTACAATCAAAGGTAAAGCATGGTAAGACTCTCAGCTGGCCATTGTTACTAGAAAATGCAATGCTAGACCTACTCTTAACAAAGTGTTGACTCATCATAAGGGCTTCCCCAAGGGTGTTACATAAAGGCAGGAATAAAGATTTTCACATGTAAACATCAAGCTCTTCATATACATCCAACTTGTTAATCATGTTCAGTAGGATGTCACAGCCAACACTGATACATGCAGTTTATCACTGACCATCAGTTTAGATCATCGAATCATAGAATCAATCGGAGATTCATAGAATCATAGAATGACTTGGGTTGAAAAGGATCATAATGATCATCTAGTTTCAACCTCCCTGCCATGGGCAGGGTTACCAACCCAGAATCATGCAATCATTTGAATTGGAAGGGATCACTGGAGGCCATCTAGTCCAACTCCCCTGCAATGAACAGGGATGCCTACAGCTAGATTAGGGTGCTCAGAGCCTGATCTTGAATGTCTCTGAGGATGGGGCTTCCAGCACATCTCCAGTCAACCACAGTCTCTGAGATTACAATTTGGGGATCCTTAGATCACTTTCACTTCTACAAATTTGGCTTTGAAGACAATTATATGGAACATTTGGAGATAACTGGGAATATTTTGCTTTGAAAGCCACATGCTTTTGCATTGTTAGAATTAAATAGAGCAATATTTTAGTGGCACATTTTTAACTTTTTCGCTGGAGTTTTTTGTTTAGTTCTGAACAAAGTTTTTCAAAATACCACAGAATGATAGCAGGGTGGCAGTTACATTTCATGAACTGTGAAGGTAGATACTGAAAGGTCTCGATTTCTAGGAAGCACTTCTTAAACTATGCACAGGTATAAATTATGCAGCTAATTCAAGTCATGGAGGACAGCAAATCTGTAGCTAAGCTGTCTGAAATAATAAGAGCAGAAAGACTTTCAATCAGTCAGCCTCACTGGGAAATTACAGCGCTTGGTTTTCACAAATTACAGAAATACCTGCATTATTAGCTACTGAATAAAAATTATTTACAGTCTATTTAGGAGAAGTAATGTGCTCTAATTCATGAAACTTAGAAGAGCTGACGGGCTACTTTTTAAATAGCATTCTCTGTTGTCTGAAAGTCTTAACTGCAGAGCATAAGACACAGGAATAAATGCAGTCTGTTTCCAGAGCCTGGAAGCTAAAGTGGCAATGCTGACATATAAAATAGTGAATAATACAATGAAAGTAATCTGTTCTTCTTCCAGTATGAGTTTGGAGATGTCAGTGATAGTACTCTTCAGTGTAATAACATTGTGCATTATTAAAGACAAGATCTCAACAGCTGCTTAATGTTAATGTGAGACCCCTGAACATATTCTGAGAGGCTCCATGTCAGTCCAACATAGGCACTGCAGTTCTCACTCACCGTATAATCACCGCCTTCTGTTATGCTTTGAGAGTTTATTTGCTTTTTTATCAGACAATCATTAATCTCTTCTCTTTAAAAAAAATATTAAAAAATGGAATATTCAGAAATAACTCTGCAACTACCTACTGTTCAGTTCTTCATATTTGTATTTGAAGAAAAATAAAACTATTTTAAAGTTATCTGATTTTCTGTCTTTTTCATAGAGTCTCTGTATTCATGACTCCAGTCTTTACTTTTCCTTGAGCAGAACCCTACAGCTCCTGTTTCTCAAGAGCAAGCACTACAGGCAGAAGCTGTGAGTAGATTCATGAAGAGCCTCACACAGGATCTGAGCTTAAATTCAGGCTGTTCACACGCTGTGTGCTAGCATATGTTATAAGCAACTATAAATTGTGTACAGATGTGTGCTGGAATTCCAGTGTAGCCAAGCTAACAACATTGAATAACATCTCTTATGCTTTGTAATTATACATAATGAATGTGCTGTCATATAATAGAGTCCGTGGATTTATCCAGTGGCTTTGGCAGCAAGGAATAAGAATTACCATGTGAATTTTTAAACAAGATTTATAATATGGGGTATGCAAACCAAAGAGAGGAGGCTGATTTCTGGAGGCTTAAATAAACAGACAAGACAGGACTTGAGAAAGATTTGATTAAAGTGGGATTTGAAAGTCAAGAGACAAAAACATTTTGATATAAGCAAAAAGACAAAGTATGCAAACGTTGTCCCAGTTCAAAAAGCAAGGTGCCAATAAATGGTAAATAGAGGGAAGCAGAGCAAATGAGATGGCAGGAGCAGAGGGAGAAAGGACAAGGCTGTAAAGAAGCTTCAGGAAGGGGGAGTTGGGAGTCCTTCAGGTGCCTTCCCAGGGTTTGCAAAGAGTCTCCGCAAAGGTAATGATTTTCATTCCTACCAAGTAAAGATGAGTGTGTTACTTTCCATATACCAGAGTTTGAAGACTAAATGCCAGGAACAGCTATTGTCTTTGTTCCCTCTGAGCCCTCCTGTTAGGGCATAATCTGCATTGCCCTCATAGCAGCTCTCTTTTCCATGGGTCCAACAAAGTGGGCACACCAGTGTTTCTTCCCTTCTGATCAGTGGCAAACACCAAGCAGATAAAAGGCAGCCTGCTTACAGCAAATGACACTTTTCTTCAAGCTGTGTGAACAAAGCAGCAGAGGAAAAAGCAAGGAAAAGACCTGAAAGCACTCAAAAAGAGAGGGTAGGTTAGCTAACAGCTCACAGGAGATCAGGATTCAGTGGCCTCTCCCACTCAGAGCCTGAGCCTCAGCATGTGGTGTAAGCTAATTTACAACAGGGTTGCTATGATCTCACTGTCCTGCCCATTTCCAGCTTTTTATTCCCTTCTCCTCTGTGACTTCAGTGCAGGCACTCGTTTGATTGCATAGTGAAATGGTTCAGGGAGCTGAAAAAACTGAAAGTTTACCATTAAATAAGATAATTAGCTTTCAGCCAGGTCAGTTCCCTGAACAGGATCTGTGTGAAGCCCAGAGATACCAGGGCTAATGCAAGAGAGGGGATGAAGGTATGCAGCCTTGGGCCCCAGGGAAAGCACAGGTTGCTGAAACCTAGTCTTAGATTGCCTTGGGCTGCCATGGAAGCACATCTTGACATCTCTCAGCAGGCAACACAAGCTGTTTTGCAACCTTGTAGATACATGGCTTCCCCTTTCAGGTAACACAGATTTTTTATAAACTAAGTTGTTCTGTGTTTCCTCTCCCCCAGGCTGTCATCCTGGTCAAAAGAGGACTCACAGGCTTCATGAGACTCTATCCGATAGATGATAGTAGCAAATCATTAGCAAAAGGCATCAGCTCTGACAGTCATTACTTGTAAGATTCATCCTGCATTTGAGGGAGATCCACTACATCAAAGCTGAGAAAATATATTAATGACAGAAAAAAAAGAAATTACAGTTTGATTATATCTTGAATTTTGATATTCAGTATACCTTTTGCTATAGATCTTATGCTTGTATTACATATTCCAGTGCATTTCTCCATTCATATAGTGTTTGCATCATTTGGCAGAGAACATGAAAATAATATGATCAGATTTTCCAGACTGCGCTATTAAAATGTCTATTAACAGAAAAGACATGCAGTTAAATCACTTCATATTAAATCAGCAACATTCTTAACCCTGAAGCATGGCTTCTTATTATTTATTGACTCTGCTCTTGACTTGTTGGACTCTTCATATCTCACGAGGCTGATTAGCTACTATCTGATAGTTATGTTTTCTTCTCTCTCAACATTCCTTTGCTTAATCTGTGCAGGTCATTTTACTTAACCCACTTTCTCCAAATGTGTGATACTCGTTGGTACCCTCAGAGCCTACCTTTCAGTGTTGCTATAGCTTAACACTGGCCAGTCTCCAGGCTTTCTCCACCACAAACAAAAAGCTGAATACTCCCATTCCTTATCTGGGAGGGACAGCTGCAGCTGTTCTTCCTAGTTCAATTTTAACTGTATATTTCTGAAAGATTAAGTGCTATATACAAAATTCAAAGTGAATCTTTTGAAAAAATATCAGTGGAAAACATTTAAAAGCACAGAAGAGCTAACACTACGAAGGGCTGTGGCTCAGAATCCCAGGTAACAGTAGCTTGTCTGCCTACTGTGACTGTGCCTGTCAATGAGCAGCATAGCTTTCTGCTTTTTTATTGTCCTACTATCTTTTCTATGCATTGGATGCTTTATTATTTCCCTGAGACTTTTCATGAGGCAGGTCATATCTGGCCACGTTATACAGTGATGTCTCCTGATTTTCTGGAAGAACTGGTCTGAATTACATGACACAATACTACATAATGATGGTGAGACATTGGAAACTCTGCTACTACTTAAACAGTTTCTAGGCCAGGTTAAAGTGCAGCAGAGCCATAGGACATAGTGACAAGTTTTGACAAGAGGAGTTTTTCTAAAGGGCAGTCTTTCATCTGAGCATTTCAAACTCGACCTTAACAGGGTCATTTTGTAAGGCAGCGGAAGAGCTCAGCAACGTGCAGGCATTCACAGGCTCATTCAGACAAGGAACTCAGGAGCCCAGCATCATCCTTGCCAGGGCTAGGGATCCCACCTATCTGTACAGCCTGGCATTCTCCTGACAGGTGAAGCAATGACAGGCCAGAGAGCCTGCAATCAGCTTCCAGACCATAGTCAGTAGGGTAGAGCTGGTACCAAGTACACAGTAAAGAAAAGGTAGTGTACCACACATGGAGAGTGATCCTAGCCTAAACAAAAAGATTATTATTATTAGATATTGCTACTGGTCCTGGAAAGTTTATTATTTTTGGAGAAAAACAGTATTAGAGGAGTGCTGCTGCAGAAGCTATGTGTTGCTTCACCAAAGCACAACTGACTTACATGTTGTTAGGACTTACCATGCTCCAATGCATTCCCAACCAGCATTCCCTACTTAACAGATAAGGAATTAGCTTGGTGATTAAATAACTTCCATCAAATGCTCTCCTCTTTCAGCTAGCCTGGTCGTCCTTTTGTTGTTCTATTGACCTCCATTTTCCAGGCCATTGCATTTCCAAACAGCCGCCTTCAGAAGCATTATCCAATAACAGAAACAATTAGTTTGCAGATTTAAACATATCTGGAGCCTTACTGGTATCTGTCAGCATGTTTCAGGTGGTTTTGCTTGTCTTCTCTGCCAGTTTGACTGATTGCTGTGGTGTAGGAGAAGCACTGCCATAGCTGCAGAGCAGTGCCCAAGGGCCAGGCATGCTAATGTGGGGTAATGCAGCCCAAAGGCACCCCTGATTTCAGAGGCCAAGAGAAAACCTCTCTGAAGTGTTTGCTCTGAGGGTTGATTGGCTGCTGAACAAACGCGTTCAAACTGGACAAGGTGCTGTATTTGCTGCAGTGGAGTTTCTAGGGGCCACTCATGTCTCTGCAAAGCCTTGGGCAGGGTCTCCCCACTGCAGCATGGAGGTGTTGCATAAAAACATGGCCGAGGTGAGACCCTGCTTTTCTCCTCTGTCACACCATTGGCCAGTATGTCACGGTAACCAAGAAAAGCACAGAAACTTTAGATGGGATTCATCCCAACATACGTACTCTTTTTATCTCCTTCCCTTTCAGTATCGATCCAAGTTTCAGACATGAAATCTGGCCCTGTGGTGTTATTCAAGGAGAGCAGCTGAAGGATTCAGATAGTCACTCTCTGAATGAGTTTGCAGAAGCTAAGTAGCTAGATTAGGAACATACAGGTGGGAAAGTGATAAACCCCACGATCAGAGGCATTTACAAAGTGCTATGAGACTCTGCTTTGTGCTGTTTGTTGCTGAAGGCTGGGATTTTCAATTCCCAGTCTTTGTTGTTTTCCCAGCTTTGTTTGCTGAAGGCAAAGTGATTGTCAAATACCTCGCACAGAAGACCATAATTCTGTCTGGGACATTCAATAATATACATCTTAAATGAGACACAGTACTACCATGCAGAATTATGTCTTACTGCTGCTATTATTTCACTGATTTTACCATATGGTGGATGTTTTCAGTACTGTGTTTTCCCGCACAGAGTTTCAGCCCATATGCCAAAGCATAACGTGCAGTACACTAAAGGCCACATTTTCTCTGCTTTGCTCCCCTGCAGCTGTGTCTTGCAAGCTCTGTCCAGTCTCCAAAAAGGTTGAGAAAAGACGTGCAAGGTTTCCCTGCTTCTGAAAACAGCATCCTCGCAGTTTAAGCAAATTTTTTCTGACTGATCCTGATGCTGAAGCCTAGCTTCTAATATGACTCTTCCTGTGTGGCATAAGTATATGTTTATTTTTACCATCCTTATGTTATAGCTAGAGTCTTCACTGCCGAAGTCTTCTTTGGCGTGCTCATGGCTGGCTTACTGCTCAGGAGCTGATTGCTGGGAGCGCGGCTTCAGGCTCCATGCAACTGTAGGATAGATGCGCCCTCCCGTGTACCGGCTCCGAAGTGCTTTTGCAGCCACAGCGTTCTGAGATCAGAAACACCTCTCTGCAAATTTGGAGATCTATTTTTAAACCAGCTTTTCTTTTTCCACACGGCAGCTCTGCCAAAGCTTTCTTTCAATCACACGGAAGCTATTGATATATATATTTTTTAATTTGGAAGAAAGGTAGACGCTTCGGTTTGCAAAATGTACAGCAATAAAAATAGTGGTGCTGGCTTCCCCCACCTGGCTTTTCTGCTTATGCAGTGAGCTGGAGTCAAAAGAAACAAATGAGTACAATCCCCAGGAGTTTTTGCTGTTTCCATAGATAGTCTGATAAGATTTTGTACAGCTGCCTTTCTAAAAAGAAATAAATTCCTGCCAAACAGAGCAGAGTAAAGAAAGAAATATTTCAAATAACAGTCACTTTGCATAAGGTTCTTTGAAGATGTGCAGAACAAGATGCACATATACAATTTCAGTAAACCACTACAGCTTAGCTGGCACCACTGAGAAATCTTTTATTTTTTATACACTTGGACTTCAATACCATAATCCCTGCATGAATCCAGTGCAGAACACTGAATCAAATAGCGGCCATCACTATCTGTGTCTAACAGTATAAATGACTGCATTTTTCAGGAGTCTGTTTCTTCCTGAAGCATCAGAGCATGTCAGCGAAACCTTAAGGTGCAGGCGTTACAGAACTGTAACAGAGGAGTCTCTAATTGACCAAGACAGGGTCTCTCATAGACAAGAAAAGCCCCTGGCCATAATTCTAGTTCAAATGACAGAATAGCTGTGCCAGTCATATTTTCCCATGGAAATGGGATGGCATGGGGTGGGGAGCCGTTCCTTTTGTCCATTTCCATGCAGCAAGCCAGTATGTCTCAGCTCCTGGCACATTGCTTTCCCAGAGTGACCTGAGGAGGATGTAGGTTAGAGGCTGTCAGTTCTCTTCTTGTCTTTTTGTGTCTTTATGGTCTCTGGAAGCAACCTGAAGAGATCAGCTGAATGCAGCTAGTAGCAAACTTTTGGATGGCAACTTATCTGTCTCAAATTATCCTTTGCCTTCCTTCATTTTATTCTTTTTTTAATATTTCTATCTAAAGTGATACATGCCAGTACCTTTATTTGGTTTGGAGATGTATTGGATTGCTTTTTTTTTTGTTTTTTAATATTATCCAGTTGAATTCAGAGATGTCTTTTCTCTCTCTCTTTCTTTCAGGTTATTTCTCTTCATCTTCTACTGTAGGTTGGGAAATATCAGATGTATTTTGCTTCCATTGATCTATTTTGCCTAGTCACCATAAATTGCAATCTACTTCCTCTGCTGCATTTATTCCATCAGTAGTCTTAACTGGCAGTTTCTTTAGCAGTCCTTGCTCACGGAAGAGATTTTCATAGCTTTAAGCTACTTCATTTCTCTAGAGAGGAAATTAATTTGCACTTTAAACACAAGCAACACTTAGTCTCCATTCAGAAACTGGCAGAACTTATGCTGTGGGCTGCCTCAGATCTATCAGTATTTTTTATTTTATCCCAATTTGTTTTCTCCCTTTAATAAAAAAAGAATCTCGGTACTGGAACCTGATTTCAGATCCTGGAATTACATGTCCTTTCACTCAGGCCAAGCAAGAAAGAAACCTAGCAATTACTTTTGAAGTTAAAATCACTTGCTTTTCAACGCACTGATGCAGTATCACTTCCTCATTCAGCAGCTCCTGTTGGTGTGGGGAAAAAGAAGTAAAAAGCTTATAAAGAAGACTCTATAAAAGTGGAGATTGAAGTTTGAGCTATTATAAGCACTCAGATATATTTACTGAGTACAATAAAAAGCTACTACATAATATGAAAGTCTAGGAAGACACTTTTACAGTTCTAACCCTTAAGGTCCAAAGTGGGATTTCATAGAAATTCCAAAAGTATACATAAATGCTTCCAAAGGGACTTTTTTCAGTGAGTTTAAAACATAGCTGGCAATATTTATCAACAGATTGCCCATTACATGTATTCTTATACTAAATGAGCCTCCCGATCCCAAAACAAAGATGTCTGAAATCAAACATATTTATTGGAGCTGTATCAATGCATTCTGTATTAATGCAATCCACCTAGATGCCTTGGATGAGTTCCACAAAAGATCAGCAATTACAGGACATGTTCCTTTTTCTCCAACAATTTCTGGAATCTCAAGAGTTGGGGTGAAAACTGGTGTTGGCTTGTCTGTCAGAAAGGATCTATGTGAAAAGCTTAGAGAAGTTTAGTGAACTGAAAACAATTATTTAGACTGCATTGTCAGAATATTCTCAGTCAATAAAAATTGATGCATTTCCCTTTAGATCTTCTCGATAATTTCAAACTGCTGTCTTAGAGAAACTTTCTGCATCGTGTCTACCTAATGACAGGATGCAGCCTGGAAGGCCAGCACTATCCTGGGTGCATCACAAGAGTGGTGGCCAGCAGGGAGAGGGAGGTGATTGTGCCCATCTACTTTGCCCTCGTGAGGCCCCATCTGGAGTTCTGTGTCGAGGCTTGGGGCCCCCAGCACTGGAAGGATGTGGAGCTTTTGGAGGGGTCCAGAGGAGCACCACTGAGATGATCAGAGGGCTGGAGCGCCTCTCCTGTGAATAAAGGCTGAGGGAGCTGGGTTTGTTCAGTCTGGAGAAGAGAAGGCTCCAGGAAGACCTCACTGCAGCCTTCCAGTACTTGAGGGAAGCTTATAAACAGGAGGAGAGCAACTTCTTACATGCTTTGATAGTGACAGGAACAGGGGAAATGGTTATGGGGGAATAATATGAATGCAGTTTCGTGCTAACTTGTGGTTTGAGAATCTGGTCAGCTAAGTAGGATGTCCCTTGAGCATTTCTCAGGTCCTGACTCCCAGCTGACAGTTCCCAGCAACATTTGGCAGTTTTTTCCAGGACTCCCAGAAATGCATGGCCCCATCTGTGAAGTAGGAGCTTTCCCTTGCTGCCTCAAACAGATTCCACATACTTTGGATGTTACTTTAGCAAACCTTACCTTTACTATTATTTTTGGTCAGACAATGGGAAATTGTGTCCTGTAAATTTTTCTTGGCAGCCTATAATATTTATTTACATAACAAGTGGTAGGAAGAAAATCCCAGCACGAAGATCCCATTTTAAAACGAAGTAATTTGTCAACATTTATTTTTTCACTCATTTCAATTTGCATGCAAGGATACTAAGCTTTTTCTCTGGCTGTGCTACAGGGCTATAGTTTATTCACAGCAGGAAAGATAGCAAATATAAGCAGCAAGCTAATGGGCTGAGCCGCTATCTAGCTGCAGCTAAAGCATAGCTAAGTAAGGTTGGCGTTACAGTACAGTGCCTGCACCAAACAAGCCAATATGTGTCCTTCAGATTATAGCTTATTTGGTTCATGTGTGTTATAAAATCTGAACTTCAAGTGTGCATTTTTTAAATGCATTTGACAGAATTTGTCTGTTCTTTCCAAGGTTTGTACAGAAATGTTTCAAATTAATAGAAATTGATACAACTGACTTCAAAATATCAAAATGGCAACAATGACATCTGTACACGGGCTCACCCCCAGACTCCTGTAGTGTCAGTGGGGAGGCAGAGAAACCTCGAAGGTACCATTCACTTGGCACAGTTCAGAGCTCTGCTGGGATGCACAGGGAAGGCCACTAAGAAGGACCTGTTTCTCCCCACTGACTGCAAGAAGAGAGTGTGATAAACTCAAATGTAGAGGTCTGCATTTCTGACGCGGAAACTGGAAAGGTAACAACTTGCTCACATGTGACATGACAGAGTGGTGACTTAACCAGTGCTCTTATCCTTGGACATCCCAAGGATGGGCTAATCTCTCAACTCACTGCTTTTCTTGGGCAGCACTTACTGGATTTGTGCATCCTTTGCTGGCTATTGTTTTAATGCCGAATTAATCTGCCAGCATGTTCTGTCTTACTTTCAGAGTTTTTCCATAAAGAAAAGGAGTTTCCACAAACACACACGTCCTTGAGGGGAAAAACCAGCTTGGTTCTTCTTACTCTTTCCTGGATGATGAAAGAAGTACAGTCAGCATGATGTGAATTGCTCCTGCTTTTACACCATGAAGGATGACTGCACACCTTCACCTATTGGCTGGCCCTCTCCCTTGCAACATTCATGTAAGGTTTCTTGAGTAGCCTCCATGCTCAGAACATAATGACTGCTTTGCCTGAGCACTGAGATGTCTGCTGCCCCGTGTCTCGATGATAGCAAGAGAGACAAATGCACTCATTTTCAAACTTAAGAAGAAATTTTCCACAGATGCAACAATGACAAAATATCTGGGAAAACACAGAACAAGAAAACCTTTTCTTTACTGATAAGCAACTTATTTTAATCCTGCATGGAAAAGCTGAATTACTTATTTCCGTGTGGTCATACGTTCTGTAAGACTGCAACAAATCCTCACGGTTGTCTTAGGATACTTTTTCACACAATCATGCAGGTACAGGATTACATGTTTTTCCCCAGCTACATATCCTGTTATTAGCTGAACTCTAAAAGGCTTCTGCGAGCATTGCTTTGAGTGGTGTTATTGACTTTATTTTTTTAGACCAAAAATAATCAAAAAATTGTCAAGCTGCCTTGGTTGCTAAAATGACATTTTATGAGTGAGATATCCAGCTAACTATTGATAAGCCTGGGCATCTTGTTACTTCATGTGAGCTGTCATGACAGCTACGTATTCTGTATTTTTGATGCTGTTAAAAGAGCGAGGAGAATTAATCAAACGGACTGTAGCAGGCAGTGTTCACTGGAAATTTCAGTCCCTTCTGCAGGAAGATGAAAATGAATAACCTGAATGTCAAAATGCTCTGTCAGTCAGGATCCTCAATCTGATGATGAAGTTGTTCAAATACTTCAAGATATACATTGTCTCCATCCTTTTTAAAAATCAGATATTAAAAGGAATATGGAATTATTATTACCTGGCTGATAACAAAGGCAGATGTCCAGTAGACATTTTGGCTCTTTCTGGCATATGCTTCTGGGCAATTCTGCTCTAGGAACAAAAGACTTTCTGTATATTAGCTCTGACTTCTAAGCTTGTGCCTGGACTGTAAGCTTCCAAAGATCTCCATACATAATGGTAACGATTAGAGACTTTAATTTTCTCTGTTGAGGACGTTTGTTCACAAGCATAAACCTGGAAGTCCAGTTCAAGCCACTGTGTTTACTGACAGTGCACATCTGTTCTCATCTGGAAGACTGCAGGAAACTCCTTTGGCTGAAGTAGTCAAAGCTTTGGAGCACTCGGAGGCATTCCCCTTAGCATCACATCTCTCTTGGCTTCTTATTAATTCTGGCCCCTTGCCTTGACTCATTTGTGGGGTATGTGCAAAAGACTTTGAAGGTTAAAAGGTTCTTTGACATAAAGCCATAGCAATTTAATTAGTTACTCCAGTGCTGCTTCAGCTATGCTAAGCTTGAAAAATAAGATGGGATGCAAAGTTGTAGTTTTAACTTACAAAACCAGCAACCATCTGTAATTGTATTGCTCAGGAAATTCACTCTCCATCATGCAGAGAACAGAAGCACTGGAGCTGGAGTTTCTTCCCATGGCACGGCATGAACCATGCTCAAATGCCGGACTGGGAGCTTCTCCGTGCTTTTCCCATCTCCAAAGATCTAAAGCACTACAGAGCACTTCCCTCCCCTCCTCTCACCCCTATCCTGTTTGCAAGGAGGAAGGGAGTTGAAACAGATCAGATTTCTGGAAAGCTCTTGCTGTTGCATAAATGTAAGATAGTAAGAGCTGCTTTTGTACAGAAACGTGACCAAATGGCATTTGGCTGTGTCCCAGCGCACTCCTTGTGAGATTTTACTTCACCCATCTTCATCTCTTTTGCTTTTGGAGGTCTTTGAAGAATCTTCCCTTGTTGATTTTCTGCAGAATCTTCAGAAGATTACAGCAAACGGAGAGAACCTAATTTTAATCCAGTGTGAGAGAACAGCACAATTACAACTCATCAGTAGTCAAGCACATAACAGAGAGGTTACCCACTGCATCCCATTGCCTCCTTTTTTGTTCCCCCGATGCTGTGTACTGTGTGAACTGTTAAACAGAGAAGCCAGGAACTTTGCCTTCTGTATCAGTAGGTTGTATATTTTCTCATCCGATCCATCCTGTTTTGGAAGTCTCACTGCCCTCCATAGTGGAAGGGACTGAGCTCCCCAGATTAACAGGGCATCTTTCCTTGCTTGCTAATCTAACCAAATCATCATTAAATTTCCGAATTTATTGCTCATTTTGCCACCTCATACCACTTCCCAACACTGAGCTGAAGCTTCCTCTCCTTCCTCACCAACTGCACAGATTTCTCTGCCACCTCTGTTCACTTTACCCTTACTCGCTCCCCCCCATTGAATTCCACTGCTCAATCAAATTCATCTTCATTCCCTTTCTGCAGGAAACGCTCAGTGCCTTGCATTGTATATGGCGCATGCAGAGACAAACCTCTGGAAGTTGTCTGCCTCATTAACTTGCACAATCTGTAAGACACAAGGGCAGAGAGTTGTAGAAACATACCCAGGAACAGAGCTTTTCCAATTGCACTTGCTGTTGTGATAAAGAGTTTTGAGACCATAAAAAATAAGCAAACACACCAAAACCACACTTTGATGTATTACGCAATGTGCTTGATGAAAACAATAAAAAAGCTTTCCACTCTGCACAGCACTTCATAAATATGCATTTATTTCCTCATCTTTCATCAGTTTTACAGATGTAACCAGTGCCTCAGTGCTTATATTTGTCAGAAGCATACAATGGAACTTCAGATACTTTTATTATACAGTTCTGAAGTGAAAAACAAATTAACGGTCCTTTCCATACGGAACGGAGCAAAAAAAAAAAAAAAAAAGCAATTAATTTCTTATAACATATTACAGCGTTACATAAGATTTCCAACTTACAATTCTATCCTATCCCGTGTATTGTATTTACATACTTGAGTAATTTGCTTACTATTTACATATTTCAAATACTGTAGTCATAAATCTGTTTATATTGTACATTCCTGTTTAAATTTTTGTTACAGAAATTCTTTAATGCATTTTAGACACTGCAATTTCAGTATTTCACATCATTTCTAGCAAATTACTGCCTGGTTTCACCAGTGATGTGTCCGGGTGCCTCCTTCCTAAGAAAATAGATATTACAAAGGAATTTTACAATATTCAGAACCTCGAGTTTTGAAAGAAAAAAAATATTGTTGAATGTGGGATGTAACAACGAGAATGTTATTTCCTGTTCTGTGTAGCATTATGCTTGGAATGACATTTTTCCTGAGATGTACAATTGTTCAATGTAAGGTGGTTGGTTGGTTCTGTTCTGAGTGAAATATTTCATGGAAATTTAAAACGTATGGAAACACCTGAAATGTTACATAAATGTTGGCCGTCTATTTACTGCAAATGATTCCTATCTGTACAGATATATAAACCTTATTTATATATCCATCTCTTATTTTCCAGAAAAATCTGTATCTATATAAATAAGCATCGATATTAGGAAACGTCTCACTTCCTTAAAAGCAGTGTGCTCAAGTACAACATTCAACTTCTGACACAGACACGGTAGTAGAGGCGACCTCTGATGGTAATGCTTTCTTCCAAGGGAAGTCAGAGACAGCTGCTGTGTTGGGAAGACGTGGCAGACAACTTGCATGGACCCATAAGGAATTCTATGCATCCAGCCCCGTGTGTGCGACGCAGAAGCATCTGACACTGCGGACAACTTTGGGTCAACTTTCCTTGTTAGGTGTAGCTACCTAAATAACATCTCAATTAAAAAATAATAATTATTATAGAAATCTCTTACAACATTGTACATTTAATGCTGTGTGTCTTTTCTCTAGTTACAATAATATGCTTTTCTATTAACAAATTAATGTGAATACAAAGACTAAAGCAAACGGTCATACATTTCTTTTACTCTGTTATTAGTAGCTATTCTGTTAGGCACAATATGACGTTCTTTGTAAACATAAAGACAAATCTCCATACATCAGAGCTGTAACGTGAACTTACGGAAACCATTTACACACGTTTCAGAAACAGAGCCCCACTACAGACCCCAGGCAAGGTGCAGCAATCCAGGAGGCATCCATTTGTGGCCATCACAACTGCAAACCCCAGCTGCTGTCAGTGGGACAGAAGTGCATCCTCGTCAGCAAATCCTCCTGCTTCAGAATTAATTCCTTGCTTTCTCTTCAACCATAGAGTTCACATAATTTTAAAACACGGATCTCATTATGACATGTATTGCATTCTTTTTACCCTGAAACAACTTATTATTTATTATATGGTTGATGTCAAGAACTAAAGCCCCTAAAATAAGTAATGTAACTAATATGTCTACAAAGCTTTCATCAAAATACATATCTATGTATTTTTAGAATCTTTAATCTTCCTTAACAAGTCATAGGAGAATACCTCTTGAAAGAACTTCATTTCCCAAACTTAAAAGTGCACTATACTTTTTGTGTGACACTGTGCTACTCTAGAACTGAACTGATGAATATTCAGAGCTTCTAGTATCTTGCTTACTGCAAGTGTCACCCTTAATAACCCATGTGTTTATGGAAGGCACAAATTAACATGAGTTTAGTTAAGTCTAATAGAGAATTCTTATCTAACAGATTTCTTGAGAATAAATAGTGGTCATAAATTGTGTACGTTCAACGAAATTACTCTGAATCCCACGATTATTTCAAGAAACACTGCTTTCATTCTGCACAGTCACAGAGAATTTGTATTCTGCTCATGTTGTAAAAGTGAGCTGTGTGTACAGTTATTGGGAACCATCTCCTCACTTCTTCTGAATAATAAGAAAAAAGGTACTAAATTATTTAACAAATGAGCTTTGAACAGATATATTAATTTTCCTTTTCTAATACACTAGAAATAGAGAATAAGGCAACAACTGAGATAAAAATATATCTTGCTTTGTAAACCAATCTTCTTAGTAAGATTCTTAAAAGTGAAATCTAATAATGAAAAACTGAAAGGCCTTGAAAGAAAGGCTTTAATTACTGTAACAATACCACATCTTCCATTCAATATTTTAAAAACACTCCAGAATACATAAAGAGGAACTTATCTTAGTGTCACTGATGAGTCTTAGGCATAAAGTCACTTCTTCGTATGGCTAAAAACCTACAACACCCAACAATGCTGAATAATGTTTAGAAAATGCCATCAATTTCCACTGCACCCTTTTATTTTCTTGTATCATTCTAACCTCTCTCCACGGAACAATGAAAGATGGTATGAGAACATCAGCATCGTCCTGGTTATAAACAGACCTCCAAACACAGGTTTTGCTGCCTCAAATGGTCTTTGTGACTGTGAAGAGCTTTGTTTTTCTCATCCAAAATGAGTAATTCCAACTGCCTGTTAAAGTCACGACATAAAAACAAAACAGTCACAAAATCATTCTGAGAAATTCTAAGACTCAGGTATGTATAAGAATTGTTCAACATATATTCAACTCCATTTCACCAAATTATAGGAGGGGAAAAAAGAAGACAATTATGTGATAGACTTCTGAATTAATTTTTCGTGCTGAACAAAGAAGTTCTCTTTTAACTTAGATTCATTCATTACTCAATATCCTTTTTTGTCCATTCCTTTGGTATTCTGTTCTCATTTTCCAAATTCCAACAGGATTTTAATGGTCATCTCAATTCAAATGGAAGAACAGTGAGCTGAAATCACAATCATAACAACAGATGCCATAATACTGCAGAACACATTGGTCTTAATAACTTCTGGATCTTCATATTCATTTCTTGTAATGATTGGGGGCATCTGCAAATGCAAACTTTAGTCTGTAGGCCTCTGCTAGGAGTACACTGATTTCTTCATTTCCCCAGTGTGCTGTGGGCAAATTCTGTAAAAATATCAGCAATTCCTAGTTGGAGAGAGAGAAAAAAAAAGGAAATCGATATATATTTGCAAATACAAGTGCTATAGCTATATAAACATATATATATACATATTTAATAGCTATTTATTATAGAATGATTACTTACATGCATGAGCACCTCAGTATCCCAAACAAACCTGAGATCCCCTTAAGTGATTTTTCTGTAACTTTTATAGCAAGAAATACTTGCTATTCAATCTTTCAGTTCAGAAACAAGCTGTAGGTTGTATTTATCTACAACTGTTTTTAAGTCTTCAGAAATGAAATGAAATGAAATGAAATGAAATGAAATAAAATAAAATAAAATAAAATAAAATAAAATAAAATAAAATAAAATAAAATACAAGAGGAATAAATTCACTTTCTTCGTGCAGCATGAGAGTGAAAGAATTGATAATCTCCAAGTGAGAGCTAGGTAGGCTGTATTTACTGCATTTGCCCTTACATGAGTGTACAGTAGCAGTGCCCCTGAGCAAGGTTGGGAATCCCTTGTTGTGCTCAAACAAACAAGAACTCACAGGAACTGATTTAGAACCATCGTGTTAAGCTTCTAAAATGAAAACAGTGTTATCACTCCCATTTTACAGCTTCTAATTGAAATACAATTCTTAGAGGTTGGAGCACACACAGAACTACCAGAAATTCAGTTCTAAGCTAAGTCCAAAATGGTTTAACTCAGGACCAGTCTCTTCTCAGATTTATCATATTTCCTACATGGTTTTAGCCCCACGACACTTCTTACACACCTGCCAGGTCCAACCAAGCTCTTGAAGTTTTCACATATTTTGTGTACAGGTCCTCCTGCATTTAACTGGAAGACAGACTGTAACTTGCAGTTTGTAACTGTGACCCAGATTGTTGTATATCCCTATGCTAGGTCTGAACAAAATGCACATTTACATTTCTTCTTTAACAAACCATAATATATTCATTTAATGTTTAATCCCTAAGCATTTCTATAACCTCTCTACCAGGTGGGTGAGGCAGACAGCCACAGATAAAACCTGGTTGCTGGCTACCCCACATGTCAATGTCAGATCTAATGTTTACTTAGTAAGCCAGGTTAGTCCAGTGCATGAACAAAAGTGTTAAAATTCTCTTCCCTAATTAATCTTTTCACATCCAAACATGAAGAATATCTGGCTTTTTCTAGGGCCGCTAGGTATGCTATGTATATTGTACAGTGAGAAAGAGTTATTAGTCTAAACTAATTTATTTCAATGAGGATGCTGTTACTATACTGTTGAAATTTCATAAAGAAAAACAAGTTCAAATTAAAATCTGTATTTATTTTAAAAAGGTCCTAAAATGTGGATTCTTGTTTTCACAGGGCATATGTTTCACTGCAGCAACAATAAATATATGCAACCTCCTACAGACCCAATCTGCAGGACTGTAGTTCTATACTGAGCTATGGTGCACAGGGATCAATGACTGCACTTCAAAGGATCCCTTGAAAAGATTATTTCTATCCCATTTCTGATTGACAAAAGGACATTCTATCTGTCTATCTTTCTTCTTTTTTCTTCTATCTGTCTATCTGTCTTTCAATCCAAAGTATTGTTGGCCTCCAGAGTTGCACAACTGCACGCATTCTCGAAATTATGATTGATCACAAAGTCTGAAACTCTTGACAAAAACGTGCCAATCACTTCAAACATTTTCATCTTCCCTGCTATTCTTTGGAGAAGTAGCACTATTTGATGAAGAACTAGTTTAATATTTCTATTATAAATTGCAAATATTCATAATTATTTTCATCATAATCAAGTACAGAAAGAAATGGCAGAGTAATCTATTGACTGTCAAAACCCATTTACCTTCAAGCAAGCATTTTGTCAGTGTTATCAGGGGGAAAAGATCATTCCTTAACTGCTCAAACACAAAGTCTGAGCAGTGAACATGTGTTCCAAATCCAAGGGGGCTAACTAGCCAACAAAATGAAACGCTGCTTAGTGATTTACTAAAGATAAGGCTTATGTATCTGTGATCTACTACTTTAATGAGCTTCAGAAGTGTCTGAGGTAGAAATACATTCTTCAGCTTGTTGAAAACACAAAGTATTTGAAAGTGCAAAGCAGGATTTTGAAACAAATACAGAATATTTCAAATAACAAATACGGAGTGGGGTTTCCAAAATCCCACTCCAAAGTTTGCTTATATTTTAGTTCTATCTCCAACAGATACATCCTAAATTTCACCCCTTACATTTGGGAAATAGTGCACTCAAGTTTTACCTGCACCAAACAGCCACCCTCATCTCCTGAGCTAAGGCCTACGCCAGGAGCTTGCCTACCAGCACAGCTCCAGTTGCATCCATTTCCCTCCTCATGGTGCACTGGGGAGCGGCACTTCCAGCCTCCCTCCCTTCCTCCTTGCCATTCTGGCAGTGGCAAGTTTCTTCCCTATTGGGAAAGGATTGGGAAACCAGCAGCTACTTTCTGATCTTCGGTGTAACTGTTCAATTTAAACATACAACCAAAAACCCTTAAAAATAAAACTCTTACAAATTACTTCCTGTTTATTTTTATCTCTCTTTAAGGTATAGGCAAAAATAAGAGTGTTAAAAACTTTAACACTGCAGAGAATATGAGATGACGGTGATTCCCTTATTGCCTATTTTGATTGACCAAGCCAGCTTTGGGAATTAAGAAGCCTCTGCGCAAGAGCAACATTTGGAGGAAAGATGTAGAGGAAGTCTGAGGTGCTACATAGTTTTGCTCCTCTCCCCCCCCCCCAAGTACAAGAAAAAACATTGCTCTAGCTCTGTATCTAGCCTTGTTTTCAGCAGCAGATTGCATTGCAGACCTCCTGGGGTCCCTTCCATGCTGAAATTTTCTAGTATTTTATTTTCTAAAGGACACGGGCTTAATTAGAAAAGAAATCCAAAAGCACGATAGAAGAATGCTAAGTATACTTAACTCACAAACAGAAGAATATTCAGTCCCAGAATATAATGCAGTACACAATTAGGAAAGAAACACGGGCAGAGAAAATACACTCAGTGTAATCAACGGAACTACCACGAAACAAGGAAATTGATAACTTTTTTCCTGTATATGGATTTTGTAGCATACAGTGCAGTCGCTACATATTTTATCCTTTTTCTTCTGTTTGTGAATGCATCCCAGTGTTTTTCCACCCCCTAAAACATTGATTGTTTGTAGCAAAATTTTTGTTCCATTTGCAGAAGAGGAGCTGTGTGATAGCCTCCCATGTATTAACCTTCTTCACTATTACAGGTATGATTTGTCTGCTGTTTTCCCTCCAAGAAAAGGAAAAAAATGACTCCTTTAAAACAATGTATAAATTTTTCAAATTATTTCATAACAAAATATGCTTTGTCTTGTTCTTCTTTAAGGCTGAATATTCCCTGGGTTGGGAAGATGCAATTTGTTTACAGAGGTGTCCACAGTGCCCATCTCTGGTTTAGTCTGTCGCCCCTAACAATTACAATGTGCTTCTTCTCTTGCAAGCTGAGGGTTTTGTGTTTTATCGGTTTTTCAGTTTCTACATCTCCTCTTTGTATCTAATGCTCACCCTCAAAGCTTGCCTTAGGAAGGAGACAACAGCTCTGTTGTTCATGGCCTGCTGCAGAGATCCCAGCTAGCTGATTACAATAGCAGCTAATATGTGCCATAAACAAACAATGGCAGCCACTAACCCACTTCTGCTTCATGCATTCTGATGAAGAGCTGAACTCATTGACGGCTCCCTGCTAGGGCCTGACCTCCATACTACTGCCACACACACCACTTTTCCTTGAAGCCCAAAGATCACCTTGCCTCTCTCAGCCACTGAGTTCCTGGTGCAGTTCCTCTGTAACATCCCATCTCCTGCTCTACAAGGGGAGTGTTCCTGAGCCAGCACCATTGTGCAAACTTCCAAACACGCACTGCACAGTTATATCAGTCAGCCCAAAGGGACGAGAGAAGCTGCCAGGGACTGAGCTCCCTGCACAACAAGGAGATGGGCATCCAGATCCACCTTGCAAAGATGAAAGGGAAGGTGACGTCTGCCAGTCTGGGTCTAACAACAGGAGCTTTCTCTCCAATTCCTTTTGCTTATTGCTGTGACCCATGTCTAACTTAACTGAACACAAAAAACAGTAACACAACAGAGCTTTTATTTCTAGCTAATACAAAGCAGCAGTAGCTAAACTCAAACTCAGACACACTGAGGAAATTAATAGTTAGTTTTTAAAGTCAAAATTGAGAACTAGTCTGATAATTTAACAAATCAAGGCAATCCTGAAGTACAGTACTTTTCTTCTGGAGTTGTTAATCCTTCCTGCTGCTAACTGCAATGTAATTATAGTATGAATACTTCTGTTCTACAACAGCTCCATTTTGCACTGATAGGCAGAACCTGCAATCTTACCATGTTTTATGATCAGAAATTTAACAATATTAGACTTTATGATAGCTTAGAACGAAATGGAAGGTAAATTAACTTTATATATAATTTTTCACTATTTAATAAGGAATTGCTAACGGCTATGAACAAGTGCTGTATCTGTTACGCAGTACACGAACGTATGGAACACTGCAAAATTGATGCTGGCCATTTGATTAAACTGCCTCTTTATGAGAGTTACATGCATCCTAAAAAGTTGTTCCTGTAATTTTAGAACACAGCATTTACTTCTAAAGAACAACTGAAATGCGATACTACTTAAAATTCACTTAGAGGAAATACTGAGTCAAGCTAAGGAACAAACTAATTGGTGTCATAAAATACGCTCATTTACTTGTTTGGATAATACAAAACAGAAATAAGCATATACACACATGCACACATTCAACAAAATTCTATATCCTGTTACATTTTATGGGGAGTTCTGTATTGTAGTGCTAGAGACAGCCAGAACGGGACAACAATTCAACTTTTTTTTTTTTTTTACCAAACAGATGTAATCACCATGCAAACAAAATGAATTCTTAATATGAGAATGTTCTAATTCTTTTTTTTTCCTTTCACAATGCACATATTTGGGATTGCCAAGTGTGAAACACAAAGGTGGCATGGATGGCCAGTACCAAGTGGGCATCCCATCCTTTGACTCCAACTCTCTCCTGTGCTGCACTATGAAGCAGAAGGACAGATGTGCCTGGCTGAGCCCCTGCAACTGCTGCAGTTGCCAGGTGGTTCATGAGCTGTCCTGGCTTCTGATCCTCTTTCCAGAGGATCCCAGCACATCCTGCCCAGCTCTGTCAATGCCCTCTTCCTCCAGCCTGTTATTAGAGTGGAAACAAATGCACAGACTGGTGCCATGAAAACACGTGCAGTGCACACTGCTGAGTCTCACTGACCTTCTTCTGCCTTACCAGCTGCTTTTCCTTTCTCTCTGCCACTTGCTGTTCATATGTAATGCAGCAAATAAGTAGGACTCGAGCTCTAAGGTGAGTTCTTTTTTCTTTCTTGAGTACTGTAGTTCCTCTTTCAATATGCTCAGCATTTTCCTTATGCATGCTGCCACTTCTCATTTCTCCAGCTGTCTCTGCTATCTTGGGTTGCAAATAGTGAACTATATTTCTGGAGTGCTGCAATTCTTATTAATTACCTATATCTCAGAGTAAGAGAAACCATTTCATCTATATTGGGCACAGCTGGAATTGAGAACGCTGAGATTTCAAAATCCAGTATTAAACAGATACTAGGAAGAAGTAACTTAAACTGCAGTTTAAGAAACGCTTCCTGCAGATACAAGTCAAGAGGCTTCCATGGATCCAGATTCTTCTGCAGTACAGCTGATTGCTTCCTGATGTGGAATGTGATAGCTGAGATATCACAAAACATTTGAGTTTGGTCACTGGAGTCTCACAATTTCAAGCAATATGGGTGAACTTAAAATTTTTAGAAGACAATGGGGAAACACTGGTTTATCTGTCAGCTGGTAGGAGCATTTAAGTTTAAGCCTCCACTAGACCCAGTCTGAAGGACTTAAGAGATGCACATTCTTGACATGTCATAAATCAGTGAGACATAAAAGTTCGCATTCTGTCAAATAACAATTTGAGGGGAAAAAAAACTGAATTCAGTATTTCCTTAAATAGTGAAAATTGAACTTAGTATATTAAATACTAAAATATTTTTTCTTGTACATTTATTGCTCAGTAACTAAATTATCCTTTATTATGCAATAATTCTTATTTAAGTTAATTTTGACCTTGCTTTTCTGCACCATCTTAGCCAACAGACTAGAGCTTAAAGAAACCAGAACAGAATGAAGCCAACCACAGACAAACAGGTTATTCAAAGCTCTAAATGGATACTTAAAAAAAAAATCTGAACAGGGTAAAAGCCCCTTTTTCTCCTGCCATCAGTTTATTTCCAGTAACACAAGTGAGTAGTAATTCTGAGAAGATACATAGAATCACAGAATGGATTAGGTTGGAAGGGATCTCAAACCCACCCATCCCCAACCCCTGCCCTGGGCTGGCTGCCCCCCACCAGCTCAGGCTGCCCAGAGCCCCATCCAACCCAGTCCTGAGTGCCTGCAGGAATGGGGCACCCACAGCTCTGTGGGCAGCTGTGCCAGGGCTTCACCGCCCTGTGAGTAAAGAACTTCCTATTAAATGCACATTGAGAAATAAATAATAAATATATTTTATTTGTTGAATGCATGATTTAGTACTAAAATGACATCAGTCCTGCTGCACCTTCTTAGTCTGAACTAGGAGTCATACAATTTAACTTGTTATGCATCTTTAAAATTACTTGTGATCTGAGATACGCAGCTACAGACAAATTCACCGCACTGCTGAAAGCATTAGTAAAGTCAGTCTTATGCAATTGACTTCTTTGACATTAATTAGTTTGAAAATCTTCCTAAGTTCTCTAACAACTCCTTTCCAAGTGTGAAGAAATAACAATAGTCAGATAAGGCTCAGCTGTCACATCCCAAAGCTGGTCAATAGGTAGGGCTGACAGCTCTCACAGGAGTGAAAAACAGGCGGTGATGCTTCACCTGAATAACCTCCTGTTAATCTTCTGAAAACATACAGAAGCATGCTGTCATAATTAATTTCAGATTCCTAAGAAGAACTTAATAGAAACCCACCTTAACAATCTAAAAATGAAAGCCTGTGAAAAGTTAATGGTCTTATCATTTCCCTTTCATGTTTTGCCTTTTGCAACTGCTCAAAAGGAGTCTTGGATTCAGCGTATTAAAAGCATCAGAACAGCAATTAAAGTCCTGTTTCATCCGGTAAGGTTCTGTTCTGCAAGCCATTAGCATTCTTAATTGGTAATCATAAAATATGTGGTTTTAAAGAACTATGTCAGGGAAGCTGAGCTCCTTTAACTGAAGAAAAGATTTACATCTCCATTTTCATTTACAAGGGTTAACAGTTAACAGGATAGATATAAAAATATATAAATTATTATGCCAAAAATGAGCGTATGGAAGGACTGCCTTTTAGCTAATGCTGTTCTCGAATGAAAACAGAGAACAAAACAGGAAGTAAGCCCACTCCCTAAATCCTGTGTCAGGAAACAAATTTTCAAGCTAGATAGTTTTCTTCTAGAAACTTATCATCTACAGGTGTGCTTCAAAATTGTATTCAGGTTAAACAGGAGAAATTAAGGTACTGATAAAGAAGGTTCAATAACGAAGGAAGAAGAGGAAGTCATCTGATTCAAACAAAGATGTAAATTCAGACTTCAATCTGCACAAAGCAGAACAGTCCAGAACTGTTCTGATTATACTTTTGCCTTTACTTTATGAAATAATTCTGGAGTATTTGGAGACATGTATTTCTTACATCCTGAAATATAAATAGTATCCAAAATAAACGCCTGAGCTCGACAGTGTGACAGTAGCTACACGCACAAAGAAGCAAACCAAGAAAAAAAGGATGAAAATCAGAAGTCATCCTATTAAAAACAAACAAAACCCACCCAGACATAGAATCTACTGTACTTATCAAGACGGCAGCAATTATAGTGCAATTTCATTTCTGAAGTGATTAGCCATGAGTCAGATCGTTTTTTTTTTTTTTTTTTCTCAGTAGTCAAGCAAGATAAAAAAAACCTGTACAACAGATTCCAAGCGAAAGTTTACAATTCTGTCTCTTCCAGGAAGTCCATATGCTGCCTTCTCCACTTTATTTGGTTTTCTTGACCACAATTTAGTATTCATTTTAAGCGGTACAGTTTTCATTGCTCACAACTCCTATTGATATTCCCCTCTTTATAATGTCTTCTAAATCTTAACACTAATGTATGAGTAGCTATAACCACAGGAAAGCAAAGAAAGAAAATGATCAAATATGAATTGAATATAATGAACCATGGGGTCAATCAGTATGCTTTGACAAAAGATATTTAATATTGTACAAAATGGCCTGGGTTGAAAAGGACCACAATGATCATCCAGTTCCAACCCCCTGCTATGTGCAGGGTCATCATGTGGCTGCCCAGAGCCACATCCAGCCTGGCCTTGAATGCCTCCAGGGATGGGGCATCCACAGCCTCCTTGGGCAACCTGTTCCAGTGTGCCACCATCCTCTGAGTGAAAAACTTCCTCCTAATATCTAACCTAAACCTCCCCTGACTCAGTTTAAAACCATTTCCCCTTGTCCTACCCCGGTAAACAGCCGTTCCCTCTAGTGTTTATATGCTCTCTTCAAGTACTGGAAGGCCACAGTGAGGTCTCCTCAGAGCCTTCTCTTCTCCACGCTAAACAAGCCCAGTTCCTTCCACCTTTCCTCATAGGAGAGGTGCTCCTCTGATCACCATGTAAATTGTCCTGAGCAGAATTTTAAATTATTTTAAGAATTTTAAGAGTTGTTGATATGAAACTGCCTTTCTATTTAGCTTAGCACGAAGCAGATAGCTATGTCTTAGATATACAAACTTCCACACAACAAATGTCACAATTCATAGTGGCAACTTAACTAGCATACTTCTTGTGCTACAAAAATCTCTAAACGTAATTCAAGTGGAATCTTGTCTGTATCCTAGGACTGTAAGAGGCCAATTCCATGCGTTTGTCATCCACATCACAGGAAGCCATACACAGGTGTTTGTTCTGAATAATAAATACGGCAAAACCATGAAGTATTTGTGCACCTGCAGCAGACTAAAGGATGTTAATAAAGAGAACCAACATGCACAACCATGGCAGTAGAAGAGGAAGAACAATCCACCTACATGATTGTCCTCTTCAATATCTTTATAGATGACCTCGATGAGGGCATCGAGTGCACCCTCAGTAAATTCGCAGATGACACCAAATTGGCTGGAAGCGTGGATCTGCCTGGGGGTAGCGACGCCCTACAGAGGGATCTGGACAGGCTGGAGAGCTGGGCTGGAGCCAATGGGATGAGTTTCAACAAGGCCAAATGCCGGGTCCTGCACTTCGGCCACAACAACCCCAGGCGACGCTACAGGCTTGGGGCGGTGTGGCTGGAGGACTGCGTAGAGGAAATGGACCTGGGGTATTGATTGATGCTCGGCTGAACATGAGCCGACAGTGTGCCCAGGTGGCCAAGAAGGCCAATGGCATCCTGGCTTGCATCAGAAACAGTGTTGCAAGCAGGAGCAGAGAGGTGATTGTTCCCCTATATTCAGCACTCGTCAGGCCGCACCTCGAGTACTGTGTCCAGTTTTGGGCCCCTCACTGCAAGAAAGATATTGAGGCCCTGGAACGTGTTCAAAGGAGGGCAACGAAGCTGGTGAGGGGTCTGGAGCACAGGCCATATGAGGAGAGGCTGAAGGAGCTGGGAATGTTCAGCCTGGAGAAGAGGAGGCTCAGGGGAGACCTCATTGCTCTCTATAACTTCCTGAAGGGAGGTTGTAGTGAGCTGGGGGTCGGCCTCTTCTCTCGTGTCATTAGTGATAGGACCAGGGGGAATGGTTTCAAGCTACGCCAGGGGAAATTCAGGCTGGACATGAGGAAGTATTACTTTTCAGAAAGGGTGGTCAGGCACTGGAATGGACTGCCCAGGGAGGTGGTGGAATCACCGACCCTGGGGGTGTTCAAGGAAAGACTGGATGTTGCGTTGAGGGACATGGTTTAGTAGGAGCTATTGGGAATAGGTGAACGGTTGGACTGGGTGATCTTTTAGGTCTTTTCCAACCTTAGTGATTCTATGATTCTATGATTCTATGAGTATTGTTAAAGGAAAGGACAGAAAAAAGAAAGCTTGCCCAAAGTCCTATGTCTTAGGCTGGCCAGAGAGTCTCATAACTGAGAATTTCTGAATGAGCTTGGGAAATGTCACAAAATCAGTAAGAACTAACCCAAAGGTCTCTAGCTCTGAGAAAAGGAATGCTGTTCATATCAAGAAACAGTTTAGGCTTCCTTGGCGAGCAAAACATGCAGACTCAAGAGCACAGGGTAGAGGATCATCCAAGCTCCACAGATCTCTTCAACACACAAAAACATAACCCTCTTGTCCATTTCTGGATGCTTTAAGATAAAAATGTGTATCAAAATGTATTTCCTTTATACCTGTTAGAAGAAATCATGCATGAGGAGGAAAGAAGTTTTAGCCAAGATTTAACAGAAAACTACATGGAAACAGTAATTCAAATTAAAAAAAAAAAAAAAAATACATCTCAACTGTATACTATAAGATAAATCAAATAAACTTCCAAAACAGTATAAATATTATGCAAGAAATATCATTGAGAATTATGCTCAAGACATCTCCCAGCCTCTCAGTAGAGATAACAACAAATGCAAACCAAGATTAATCTGGCTACATCACACAATACCTCACATACATTTATCAAGCTCTTTATCTCCTGTTATTTTATGCAGAAGTTGCTCCCAAACCTCAGTTTATCTAATGGTTTATAAATCAACGTGAAACAACTCACATCCTTTTGATCTTTCACCAAAATTACATTATAGCTTAAATCCTTACTCTCCATTATAAAGCATACCAAATACACTCTAAACGAGTTATCATCCCACCTTCTCAGGCCTCTAAATGCAGTTCAGCAAAGCCATAAGGTATCCACAAATATCCTGAATTATTTTAAAACGACTGAAATACTAATATATTTTATTTATGTAATATTTACAAGCCTTTCTTTAACATTACAACGCTCACAAAAAAATAGAAGTCTACAATTTCAGCTTTAACCAACCAGCAACTCAGATCAAATTTTAATATGAGATAATGAATGCCTCAGCTTTAATGGAAAATAGAAGTTGCAAATCAACAGCTGAATGCAGAATTTATTCTTTGCTTATCTACAAAGGAACAGCCTCCAGACACAAACATGAGAAAAGAACGGAATGTTTCTTCAGTACAGTGACAACAGGCTGAATTAATCTTTTCTGACTGCTGACTTTTAAGATTTCCAAGATTAAAGTCCTAAAAGTGCTTCGCCACGAGTCCCTTTTTTTCATAATTCTAGTTCATAAATGCAAGGAAAGTTTATGCTCTAAAACTCTCCAAAAATCTGCACTTTTATTGCAGTGGCCTCTCATCCAGTTATTAATACCCAACAGAAAGGTTTGGCAGTCTGGCAATTGTGAAGCAGCTTCAGATCTTTAACTGAAGATCTAGTAAGTCAAAATTCTGAATTTTCTTTAATGTGAACACGAATCTTAATATGTAGATTGCTCCAAAAGTAATGCCTCCTGTTCATTTTTACAGAACCTACAAAAGATACAAAAAGCACCATAGCTCTATTTAACAGAGTAAATTCCAAGCTACAAAAGACTATTTGTCAACAGAGTCACCACCACTAGCTGTTCATTTTCACCAGTGATGAACAAGAGCCTTCCTGTCCCGCTCATTAAAATCTGCACCAGAGGACGTGGCCCACTGCTTCACTGTTTTGCTGACAGTCACTGCTAGGAAAATGTTGCCCACGCAGTCCCATCTTTCATTGGCCTGAACAGATAGAAGGTAGAAAGTGCCAAATCTGGACGTTAGGTGGATGTGGTCAGACAGTCCAGTCAAAACTGGCAGTGAACTCCATGGTCTTAAAAATGTTATGGAGCCTGGTGTTACCATGTTTCAAGAGAGAGGCTTTCTTCTCTGTCCTGACTCTTGAAGTCTGGGCCACCAATTTAGTAAATGTCAAGATGTAATTGTCAGAAGAGTTGGCAGCTTGTCCAGGTTCCAGGAAATCCAGACGGATCACCTCTTTGCTTTCCCAAAAGACAGTGCACATCACTTTACCCACTGAGGGCCATATTTTGAACTTTTTCATTGATTCATTTCACATGCTGTCACCCCACAGACTGCTGTTTTCACTCCAGCTCACAGGGTGATACCACGTCTTGTCACCCATAACCATCCAGGAAACTGTCACCCCCAATCTTGCACTGGTTCAATAGGTCCTGATAAAATTGCATGCAGTGCTCTTTCCGTTCCTGTGTGAGCATTGGTGGGACACACCCAGAAGAAACTGTGGTATACCAACGTCACTACCACTGATTCCAATGCATTGAAACCAATATTCAGCTCTGTAGACAGTTTTCTTGCCATAATCTGCTGATTCACACAGATGAGGTGATCAAGATGCTTTTCATTTTGTGACAAGACACCTGTGCATGGCCGTCTGGAACACAGTTTGTGTTTTCCATCACTGTTGCCACTGCTGAAACACACCACCCACAGCCTCACTGTGCTCACACCTACTGTTTGGTCTCAATAAATGTAAAGCAAGTGGCCATGAACGCCAATTTTTTTCCACAAGGAGGAATTCAATGCCACATCTTTGATTCATACATACTTCCATGCCAGGCACCATTTTGTCAGACTGCCTCTCTGTCGTCTGTTGCATGGCAACAAAATGTAATGGGATACTGGTGAGAAGGTTTAATCTCTACTGCCATACCACAAACATATCACCTCTGATACTGTGGGCAAACACAGAAAGTAAGAGGCATTACTTTTGGAGCAGCTCTCATAAAAACATGGAAAATCTGAAAAACATGGAAAAAATATGGAAAAGAGAAAAATAGTTTTCATAACAATCATTTTAGTGTACTAGTAACAGTAACTAGTACAGGTACTAATATAACATAAACTGAATTTTAAGAAGTCTGTATGATTTCTTCAGGTTCTCAAGCCCACATTGTTTGTTAAAAATCTAAATGATATTTAGAAGAGTTGTATGGGCTTACAGATTGAGAGAAAAACCTTGAAAAATCTCTCTGATTACCTGCAGACTCAAAACCACATAAATATACATACATTAAGGAAAATATATTCAAATTTATTTTCTTTGGAGAGCTGGGCTTTTCACAGAATTACATATTTTACAAAAGCATATCTTGTGCATACAGTGTCATTTTGTTTAAATAAATGAATATGACAATATGACCAAAAGGTCATTAAGTGTTTAAGCAAAGCAGTAAAAATATTTCTAAGAGAAAAATACTTTGGTGGTGCATTAAGTGATATAATCCAAGGGTTTAAAGGGCAGCTTTACTACATCTCCCATCGGTTCCTCAAGACACAGATAAGAGCAGGTATTTACCACAATAATCTCCAGGAGAGGAAACCATAATGCAGTTTGGAAGAAGTGTCCTTTTTCAGACAGTAGAGTATCAGCTACATGAACTGTAACTTTCAGAAGTATGTTACTGGCAACAATTTCAGTTTACCTTAATAATTTTTCCTGTAAGCTGGCAATTCAGAGGCAGCTACGTGCTATGTTCTGTCATTTTTTTTGCCAGCGATGACAATCATAAAGAATGTGGGAGAGTACAACAGCTATTAAAGATTTTTTATGTTCCTGTTTAAGATGTCATCCTATGCAGATCAGCATGTGAGATTAAACGTGTATAGGAACTGTGATGGAAAAGATTAGTACAAAGCTTTGGTGATAGCTGCCTAAGGACAGAGGGCGACCACTGTAATTCAGCTAACAGGTAGCAAACACTACTCAACAAAATACAAAGAGCTTGAGTTTACTCCATTGGTCATACGAAATTCAGGAATTATTAACTCCAACGTGAATGAGCCGGCATTCTTTACTTGCTACTCAGTTGCATAGGGAGATATCTCTGCACTAACAACACACACCTTGAACA
This sequence comes from Tetrao urogallus, assembly GCF_951394365.1. Taxonomy (NCBI): domain Eukaryota; kingdom Metazoa; phylum Chordata; class Aves; order Galliformes; family Phasianidae; genus Tetrao; species Tetrao urogallus. The sequence goes on from NC_136813.1 coordinate 177,940,420, forward strand.
AAAGACTTTCAACTTATATGCATTACTTGTGTTACATTTACAAAAGGTTTCCCAGTCAGTACATACATATTCAATATTCCCCCCAAAATCATTAACGAAGGGTCCCACCTCCTTGCACACGCTCAGTGATTTTGAGTGGGGGTCTCAAAGACCCTCAGAGATGGCAGCAGCAGTCTTCCTCTTCATGACCGCCAATTGCCCTCCTCTTGTTTTTTCCAGGTTGGCAGTTTCGCAGTGATATACTGGAGAGGGCCCTCACGCTGACTTAGATAACAATGATATACTGGGCTTCTTGAGTAGATAAAGGATGTTCTGCTTACCATCAGACCCAGTGTGTTCTGCTTAGCATTAGCTGGTTTTGTGAAAGAAGTATTGCTCATTTAAGTATGTTCAACATCAGACCAAGTGCATTTTGCTTCGCGTTAACTAGATTAGTGATATTACATCCTTCTTTGCAAAAGGATGTCTAGTGCAAAAATCATTTACTGTAAAGAGCAAATGAGTTGAGATCTTCCTCTTCATGGCAGATAACTATGAGGTTAAGAAAAAAAGTAGCAGATGTGCTATAATGACATTTCTGGAAGAATTTTAAATCCCATTTGTTTACAAGTAGATGACAAAACAATAGGCATTTAAATACTTGTTATTTTTACTGTCTTGCTGTTGAAATGAGACAATTTTGTTGTAAGAGGGCAAAATCTACATGCAAGAGCATTTAGGAAACCATAGGAGAAAACAGAGGAGTGAAAGAAATACAGTTAATCCTCCTCCATCTGCTCGTCCCAAAGAAAGTCATATGTCACTTCATTCTGTTATTCAGCTCCTACTCTAAAAGCTTTTAGTTTCTCTTTGTTCTCTTATCAGTAGTTTTGATTGACTTTGGTAGTCAAGTGTGCAGGCTCCTGTGATTTTAGTCTTCTCCAGGGTTACACGCTGATAAGGCCAATAATTGACATTGTTATGCCGCAGTTTTTGCTGAAGAAATAAACATGGAAAGAAAACAGTTTTCTTTGTAGAGAGAAGTCTCCAGTGACAGCTGTGAATTACCAACCAAATGGAAGCCCTGCCAGTGCATTTAGTTTAGCAGGTCACCTAAATTGCTCGGGAAGAACAACACTTTTTCTTTGTTCATAAAAATGCTTTTGATATTGAAATGGAGAAAATGCAGAGATCCCTTTGTGGTGTTTACTGAAAATGCATAAAAATGTTGGTTGATGAGAGAAAAATATCCTACATTAATCAGAACGTGCTTCTTCTGGAAACTTACAGGCCAATAAAATCAGATTTTCATTGTGTGGAAGATTTGATTTAAAACTTTGATAGCAGCAGAATCTCTTTAAATACAAGCCATAAAGCAAGGCTTATGTGAAATCTCCCCAGATTATACACACCCAGCATCAGATTCTGCCTTTCTTAAAAGGCAGCAGTCAGAACAAACAGGGCTCTTGAAAACATGTGCAGATCAGAGGGGACCTCCAGTATTGCCAGGTGACCCAAGCGGTGTGCAAATGGACTGTCAGATCTGTAAGGGGTTTGGTTTCAGGACATATAGAGCCAAAAAAGCCTTAAACAGAAAACATATATATTTTCTGTTATTTCACATAGGCTTTTGAGATAAGGAAGATATTGGCAAACCAAAATGCGCTTGCTTCTAGAGTTCATTTACACTAAACACAGAGATTACTCAGCAACTGTCGTCTCTTTAATCAAAACAGTGCTTTTCCTCTGCCAATTAGTCTTCATAGATATCAAAATGTTCAAGAGGTAACTCTGTGAAGTGAAAAATGCATAAGAAAGATGACTGTCATTTCAAAATTGTATTCTAAAGCCAATTCATTGTCTAGTTGTTCCAAAAGTGGAAAGTATTTCAGATGCTGTCTGTATCCATATAAGACAGCAATCGTATATGTCAGTGGGATTACTGTTTGTCAGATACAAAACAGAAATTTTGGGCTGATTAATAGAGTGGATATTAAAGCCAGAAAAGATCATAACTTATCTTGGTCTGACCTCTTGTGTAGGTAAAAGGAACTAAACCTAAACCTGTTTTCTTTCAGGAAAAAAACATTGATTAGAAGTCCCTAAGAGATACAGAAATTCATGACTTGTTTTCTTTGTGTGTTAGGATAGCTTTTCTATAAAAATCTCTCATATATTTATCAAGTAAGCTATTGATATGCTTTTTGCCTAATTAAATATTTCAAGCCCTTCAGTCATCCTGAGCCCTAAGCCTTTTAGTTCAGACATAAGAACTGGATTCAATATTATCATTTACAAATACAAAACAAACTTTTATGTTCATTAATTTAAGAATAATGTTACTCCCATGTGCCACAGCATCATTCTGGGAGCTCATCTAATGATATTCGTCAGCAATGTATCTTTTCAGAAGCCATGCCATGTTGTCTCTCACTCCAGAGACATGACATATTCTACTTATCCTATATTTGCAAAAAAATTTTCATTTGACTGTACCAAAAGGCAACTTGAATTTAGAGGTAGACTGGACATGTGATTTCGGATTGGTTTATGTAATTGCACTGTCCTTCTCACTTGGTCAGAATGTCATCCACAGATTTTCATTATCAGCTTTTTTATAGATACTTTCAAACATCAGTGGTAATGATGAATAGCATTCTGCCAATTACTGACTCCCATGGAAGCTCACTAGGTAAACCTGCCCTTGAATACAATTAACTAAAAAATATTTTTTAGTCCTCCAGTTAGTAAGTAATCTTTGCTGTTAAATGCTATTTAAAAGTTAAAAAAGTATAGAATCCAGTAAGAAAATATCATCTTCCATATTTTCATCAAAATATCATGAAAGAGTAAAACGAAGTTTCATAGCCTTAACTGTTATCTAATGTAGACACACTTTTCAAGATGAAAAACAGAAACGAAACTTTGGGATAGGAATGATGGTGAAAAAAAAGTTTCATATCTCTTCTTAACTGATAGTAAGAAAATTGGATAAGTAACTAGATAAATAATAATAATTAGAAAATACTCATAGACAATATTTAATAGGTGTAACTAAGACTATGTCTTTATCATCTTCATGAGGATAGTGGCATTATTTTTGTCTAACATTCTTCTAAGACAGAAGAATAAAACAGGTCAAAGACAGGAAGAACCCTCATATTACACACTTGCCATTAAAATCCATAAAAGGAAATAAAGATAAAGCTGCTTTTGCAGATAATACAAATATCTTTTTTCACTATTGTTAGCTGGTCACACTGGGGTCATGAGGAAACCACAGTCTCTTTACAGCATTGCCCTCTGATAGTTTGGAGTTTCCCTAGTTACAGTGCTTCTGAAAAGCAGGAAAAGCCTTCAGATTGCATTCTCCAGGATAAAACAGTGCTCGTCCATTAAGAGAACAAATTCAACACTAAGAAGTGTTCTGATAAACTACAATAGATACATCAACAGAAAGTAATTGAGTATTCACAATTCTGACAGAAGCAAGAGTAAATATGTAAGAATATCCAAACAACTAAAACAAAATATATGTACAATATTTTAACTGGAGCAAATTTATTTTTGAAAAGTAAAAGAAACATAAATAAAGGTAATAAAATGTCAGATTCTTTCATTGCAGTTTCATATCCACGACCTCCAGTGTATCACTTACTGGTAAGTGATCATATTCCCACAAGGGAGACAATAACACGCTCAGCAAGACTGAAACAGGAGGAGACAGCATCCTTGCAGCACCAGCGAGGCATGAATTCAGCCTACTTATGATGACTGGAATCACTCCAACCCTAATGCTATCTCATTTACTTTCTAACATTCTGTTGAGACAGTAAAGTTGCCGTACAGATTTGGAAAGCCACAACGGTCCACTGCTGATTCATGCTGTTAAATCATTCTGTTATTACATTATATTTATGCTGTTCTCACACTACTTTATGATAGGAGACTTCATTATGGTCAGAGAGCCAGAGCAGATGATGAACTACATGTCAAGAACAAGCAACACTTGCTTGCCTACATTAGGATACGTAAAGTCTATTCTTCTGGTTAAACTAATTTTAGTACTAAAGAAGCAATACAAGATTAAGATACAGTCACACACAACTCTACTTCAGTGATTATACAAACACACAGGCATGTTTTGCCAATTGAAAGATTTAGCTGTTAATCACATGAGAATAGCACTGAAGTTAAGACTGTAACAGTTCTTGTTTCTCTCTAGATACAAATCACTTCTCTCTTTAGCTGCATTCTCTATATCTTCAGGAAGTCTGTGGTTTGGATTTTTTTAGTGCTTCTTCTTTCACTCAACTCTATTCAGCAATTCTAATCAAATGATTTGAAAAAGATTGTTAGGAACCCAGACAGCAGGAAAATAAATTAATCACCCCCTTTTATAATTTCACCCTCTGGACCACTGACAAGAACCTTTCTCATTTACTAAGGGAAACCAAAAATCATAGAAAAGGGTAAATGGAGATTTTATCTACAAAGCCAGAACTTTGAAGGCTGCAGATTTTAATATATGATCTTATGTCAAATGGGTGGATCAGAACATTTCCAAATAAAACATTTCTATTAATCAAACCATGCCATCCCCGTGTCTTCAAAGACCCAGCCAAAACACTTAGGATATAGATGATACAAGGAACTTGAAAATCTTAATTAAAAAATAAAGTTAAAAGCATAAAATATTTAAAAATTGTCACATCTGATTCCTAGCAAAGCATCAAAATCTTTAACTCTGTATGATTATGCTTTTAATTCAGAATGAATGGGCTGAGATTGAAGATACATTAAAGTTCACCAGAGCATCACCCGCAGTCATCACCACCTGCAGTTAGACACAGCTACAGCTGCTTTTTTAGCAGCCAGCCATCTAACTACAGCTGCTCTTGCCATGTTTTTGACAGTTACAGCACACTTCTACCCTGACCCCTCTTCACATCCAGGGTAAAAAAAAAAATAAATTATCCAGCTATAAAAAAATTAGTGTGAAATTTAGTACAAGCAGAAAGCTATACCAGAGGGCTACAGCTTTTAAACAAAACAGACTGAGACATGCTTCCTTTAGGTAGATATACATGAGAAAATCATGACATTTACATTAATCCTATGTTTGTAATAAACTTCATCATTTCAGTGAAAGGACTGTGCAATGGACTTGCTAGCAAGAAATTATTTTAAATTCACAAAATGAGTGAATTAGAAACTGACTGTAGATTAAAACATATCCACTGAAAGAAAACATAAATATCAACAGACAGATTTTTTCAAGTTTTACTTGCATCTTAGATTTCAGAGATATAAGTTAATTAAGAGATGGAAAAGACATTGTGTTTTGTGTAAGGTCCAACGAATTTCTTTGGAAACCCATGCTATCATAAGTAGGTTTATATGGGAATAAGTGATGTCGGTAATGAGAGGACACAGAATTCAACTGAGTTCATCAATTAAAGAGACAAACTCTTTCCCCTTCTCTTCTGTCAAAATAGTCATTGACTGTATTTAGTAAGAAGTGTGTTATTATGTGGTCACCTTTCAAAAGAAAACAAAAACTTTGAAATTTGCCCACAAAAAAATCATGAATAAGAAATAAAAGCTAAGATCTCACTTCCTTGTTCTCCTTATTCCAACCACTGAAGAACATCCTGCAATGATCACCTTAAGAAAGCTTCTAACAAAAAGTTTACATTTGAATTTCTAATTTTGATCAAATCATCAAGTACAATTAGTTAGCTGTTTTGTTACATACTATAATTTTGATTATTGGCTTTCTTCTATACTGTAAAATAAACTGGGAACTTTCCCAGTCTGTGCACATTTATGATATTCATTAACATATTTTTAGACCAATTCATTTTTCCTTATCTTAAATTTATATTTATTCTCTATTTCATTCCCATTTAAGTCTTAAGAAATGGCATTATAAAATAAAAACACCTTCCAATTTCATGTTGCTAGCATTAGTCATTTTCTCTTGGTCAACTTTCTCAATTCAGTTGGCATTCATCACATCAATTTGAGCTGAAATTAGTTTCAGTGTAATTTGTTGACACACAGATACTTTGGTATTAGTTTTCCATATTAAATGTCCACTATCATACAGATACATTTATCCTAAGGCTCATTTTCTTAATGACACGTAACTTTACTGAAAGCAAAGCACAATAATTCTGCAATTAAGACACACTCAATGTTTACTCTGAGAAGGAACCAATTATGAAGAAAACTGTTCAAGATACAACACAATTGTACCGTGGCAAAAATAAGTCTGGACTGATAAGAACATTCAGTGAAATTTGCAAGAATGAAGAAAACCTTCCTGTTCCAAGGAGTGTACTGTTCTGTCAAGTGGGCAATAATTCAAACGTCATGGAAAATTACACATTAGGTGCTGTTTCAATGTGCTAACTATAGTTGGAAGATACATAGATGAATATATTTAAAATTACAAGTCTTTACCAAATAGATAACATATACAGCCTTTTCTACTCTGGATAATTGTTTTTTTCCTATTTTTCCCCCTAACGATGAAGCAAAGCTTGATATGTTTGTAGTTCTGCCAATAATAATATTTGTCACTGCAATCTCATTCTGTGTTTCTAAAAAATTAATCTATTGCATTTCTTTTTGACTACTTCGACATCCTGAGCCCTTCAATTATCCTGAGCCCTCATTAAGTCTCTGAGTCAGTTAATCTGGTTTCAGTACCCACTTCTGATCAGTCAAGGGCAACATGCATTGGTCTCAACAATAAAATGCAAGGAGTAAAACCTCGTCATCTCTGTAAAGCGCTGTGCAAATTATACTTGAATTATTTTGCATATTTGCAAAACATTTTTTGTTTTGAAGCCTATTTATTTCACTTATTTGTATGGATTTTTAATATACCCAAGTGAATATGCTTTGAAAAGAAGTATGATTGTATTTCTGTAACAGCAGAATACCTTTGGATCCCCGAGGTCCTACTCAGAATATTCAGAAGACTATGCATTTTTTCACTCTGTGTACAATTTAACTCTCAGACAGTAGCATTTACTAAAAACGTTGAGTGGAATTTGTCAAATAACTCAACTGAAGTCAAAACTGAATTATTATTCTCTTTCACTTAAAGCTATCCAAATACTCAGGGGACTATTAAGGAACTACTTCATGGAACAAAAAATGAAGCCTTACTCTTGCACTTTTCCCAAAGCATTATTAGACAAATCATATTCTTCATATCCATTGTATTTTATGCATATACTTTTCAACTCATTCTTTTTTCCTAGAATAAGTGAAATAGCATTCTATTTCAATTTGTACACATACAGTGTGATTTTTAGATGCAACCAGAACTATCTCAGTTAATTGCAATTATAAAACTGTGCCGAAAACAATTTTAAAATCTCATCAGAAGTTATTCAAATAAAAATATTGACTAAATCACTACACTTGTTAGAAATTGTCAAGAATTTTCTCTTCCTGGACAGTCTTTCTCCTCTTCATGTGAAACGACTTTAAAGAATTGGAAATAAATAATAGTTTCCTACCAACTTGATTTTGATTAAGGCTTTGATTTATGAGTGCTAGTACAGTATTACCTTTTCTTAAATTTGGATTCACTGTGTTGTTTGCACACTAGCAGCATAAAAAATGTGGTTTTTTGAACACTGCAGATTTGCTAAAGTGGTTCATCCTTAACAGAATCATAGAATAATTTGAGTTGGAAGGGTCATCTACTCCAACACCCCTGCAATGCACAGGGTCACCTATAACTCAGTCAGATGCTCAAAGCCCCATCCAGCCTGACCTTGAGTGCTTCCAGCAATGGGGCTTCCACCACATCTCTGGGTAACCTGTTCTAGTGACTCACCACCCTTACTGGAAAGAATAATAACCTGTCTAGGTCCCTCTGGCTGGCATCACCCTATGTGATATCCTGACAATTTGGAGAAAAATGAATATATACGGGAACCATCAGTTGTAGCAGCATGTTTACAGTTCTGTTTTGCTTTGTTGTTTTCTTTAAATAAAGAACACCAGCAATAAAACACATAGCTCACTTTAGAAACAGTACTCTAAAATTATTTTCTGATCTGAAACAGTTACAGGACAGGAAGTTACTTGAAATGCTTATTACCCTTATAAAATAATAATATAAACACAGAAAGTTTCTCACTATTAAATATTGATCAAGTAACATCATTTGCTTGCCATAGGTCTGGCAAGTAATACTTACAGAGTTTCTGCTTTGTAGTTTACTCCAGCAATAACAGAACAGTTTAAGTACAGCTCTTCACTTCAGGCAACTGTTGTTATGGACCATTAAATAGCCTACTTCTGAATACTTTAAGAACTCATGAGAATACATGGACCCCAAAACTACAGTCGCTGTCCTAAATAAGCTTCCTTTGAAGCAACACTGATTAGACTACACTCAGTCCAGATCAGTCTCACTCATTCCAAAAGTTGCATTTGTATTCATTTTTGTTGCTGGGACTATTGTGTCATTTCATTCTGCAAGGACAGCCTTAGACAAAACAATCAAGTGAGGAATAAGCCATGTAAAACTTTTTTTCTGCAATTAAAGTAACAACATTAATGAAGACAAGAGAGAAAAAAAGCATTTAATCTAGCACAAATTCATTAAGCAATTTCCATTAAAACCTGAGAATGAATTCCTAGGGCAAATAGGAAAACCTGACCAGTAACACTGCAAGGTTAATGGGATCAATATAATCACATTCAAAATATACAAGTTTCAGGGAGTATAATGAAATAAAGATTCTAGTAAGCTGCTGAACTTTGCAGATATGTAATTTAAGGTAGTCAACTTTACAAGACTGAAGTGTGAGGATCCTAGAATTTTTATGGCATACAATTTGAGAAAGAATTTTATTGGTAATCCACTACCAGAATGAACTCTGAACTTCCATATTCAGATAACTCTCAACACTGAAGTCTCTTTTGATCCTGAAGAGAATAGTCAGAGAAATATGATGGCAACATTTTATGTTTTTTTTTCTTTTAGGTTGCTCTCCTTTTTAGTCACTACAGAAAGTAAATTGTAATAAAAAAGTTCAGACTGAATAAAATACATTTAGTCACTTATTGGCAAGACTGTACAGAATGAATAATATGACTTAACAAAATAAATACAAGTAAAATAAAAATGCACTCAAAATAAAACCTCTAGGGTTTACTTAGATAATGGTAAAAAGAAATAGAAACTAACATGTCCAGAAACAGAAATTAAGCATCTTACTGTTTGTACATTTGAAAATCTTTGTATTTCTACCATATGGGTCCGTTTTCCAGCAAAAATATATTCTATTCAAAGCCATGATACTAAAATCCTTAAATCCCAAAATAATAAATGAGAGCTGGAGAAGGAAGTCTACGTTCCATTGAGCTTGAGCAGAATGGGTTATTACAGACTGAAGATTTCTAAAAAGCCTTAAGACAATAAAGTTTTTCCCAAGCTCCTTTCTCTGTTGTTTGGAGAAATAGTGTTCACCCAAATAATGTTCCCAATATGATGTATCAGTTTTCACTCTGTTGTACACAAAGGGCTTGGGACTATCACAGCTGAGTAACTTCTGCCCCTGAAGACTGAGTGCTAAAGCATTCTTTTTGAAACTTTGAGAATTAAAGACATCATCCTTCAAGCAATGCAAACACTGAGCTCCACAGTTTTTCTCCACACAACAGCAAGTTTGACACATGGAGTTATTTTCTCTCCTTTATTCAGAGGTCTGCACTGGATTTGCTTCCTTCTCTCCTCAACTGACCATGTCTCTTGTAGAAGGAATTAAAACTCCACTGTTGGTCAGTGCCATAACCTTTTAAAATTAATAGAGTGAAATAAGTATTGACAGAGTGTAGGTGCCATCACGAGTAGCTGATTCACTCGTGCTCTTTCACTGACTAGAAAAGTAATTTAAGCTTGCTTAAGCTATAATTTATACCTGGCTCATAGGACTGGCTTTCTTTCATTAAACCTTAAGCCTTACTACATCATTAACCAATCTTCAGTTTAACAGATTTCCGTAACATTACTATATCTGCACATAACACATGTGCTAAATCATGAACGTGGTTAACATTTTTCTTTTATTACTTAGAATTTTAGCATTTGAAAAACATGGAAGACAAATATCAGTGAATGCAGTACATCTGAATTAGCAAACACAACCGAATGCTACCTTTTGTCACATAGGTGCTTTATTCTTTTTTGAAGAACACTGAAAAACAGAAGAGGTACAGCTCAGAGCTACCAATACACAGCATTACAACCTCAGCTAGAACTACACTAAATCTTATGACAAGCATATTTTTTTTGCATGAAAGTAAGGGCAGAATTTAATGAATTGCTGCATGTTGCACATGAAAATCCAAGCATGAAAACGCACTTCAGCGCTGAAGCTTTTTAATTTGATTCATCACCCAACATGTTCCCTGACTACCATAGAAGCAAACCATTCAAACAGTAAACTTACACTGAACTGAAGAAAAACACTGCTCAAATGTAATTTTTCAAGTGGTGCACACACTTACAAGATGGAAAAACAGACCAAATACTGAGGATTATAAATGATTCTCTCTCCTTCAGATCATTGTTAGTAATAAAAAAAGGTAGAAGCATTATACACTCACACTTGATTTACTTTCCTTTATGTTTGGGCAAACTTTCACACATCATTACGATCAATGTTAATCATTCTGGGAACACTGTCCCAAATAGTGGGGTCAAAATCAGTATCTAAATTGCTGATCAGCAGCATAAGGTTTCCTAAGACCCTTGATTTTCATGTGTACTTCCAAGATATTTGCAAGCTGGCTACCGGTGGGGAACAATTGTCTGTATTCTTACCTTTTATACATTTATATCCAGAAACAAACAACTTCAAACAGTGATGCACCATACTCCCTTTTAGATGTTCCCAACTAATGCACCAGGCAAGAAGGCACTTGTTATTACAGCCCTGTACCTTGACTTTCAGTCAAACTCCTGCGAAATAAATGACTTGGTAAAAGCTATATGCCTTGAAATGACCCTTAAAACAGTTTAGGGTAAAAATGAGAATAAAGTTACTAAGCTCCAGCACTCAAAGTGTATTTATGAAGGATGACAAGAACAATCAGCGAACACTGATGCAGTATGCAGATCTGTAGAACTCAACTCTTTCAACAGCGATTTTCAAAACTTTCTGTTTGGTAATCCAACCTCACTACAACAAATGAATTTTTTTAAAACATTCTGGAATGAGAGGTTGGCCTGGTAAAAGCTAGACAGATCTCCTAAGGTAAGCTGTGGCTGTAGGCAGCTAAACCTAATTCCCCAGGACTTCTTCTATTTTTGCTCCGTTGCTTTGGAAGAAGTAAGGCTGTGTTTCCACTGACTCTCATGATTAGACATGATTCATACACAGCACAGAGTAACTTCTCAGTTTCAGTAACAAATATATATATGTACTTAACTACATGCAATTCAATATAATTGCACTATAACTTGCAATTTTACCATTTGCAACTATTGCAAAAAAATTAAACAGTAACTATGACTTCTGGGAAGGGAACTGAATTTAAAGAAGGCAACAGAAATAGATGTGCAGATGTCAAATTCAGGTACAGAACATAAAACATGTCTTTATCACTGGAAATAAATTACTGATTATTTCTGAAAAGTCAGATGACCAGGAACTCTTGGCTTAAAAGCTTAAAAGAAAGAAAAAGATGTGGGCTAAAGTATAAAGATACTCATACACACAGAATCCATTCACAAGCTATCCTGTCCATCTGCACTCATATTGCTAGATGAATGAAATATCTACCATAAGTGCTTTTTTCTTTTTTTTTTTTTTTTTGTAGATTTTTATTGTCAGCTTTTCAGATTTAAAGTCAAGATTTCAAGAACAAAAAAAGAATACGTAAAATAGGAAAAATAAGTCTACAGCCTCATCAGAAGAAAAAGAGTCACGAAAATGCACAACCTTCAGAGATATAAAAGGGTAGCACTAAGAGTTTTATTTTTTTTCATGGATCTTAAACCATTTTTGGTCTACCTTACAAACTGGTCAGAAACTTCCAGCTGCTTTCTACACAGAGGACAAGTCCTCCTCCTGGTACCAGTGAAGTGCCTGTAATTTCTGGAAGCTAAGAGAAGCATGGCGTAGCCCATCCCTTCCATTTTAGATCAACACTAAAATTTTACAGTAATGATGTCTATGGGACCAAACTTGTATTTCTAAGACTGTACAATAAAATGTCTCCTGCATTTGATTTGCAGTATACTTAAGGGTGAAGATTAAGTCAAGATACTCATGATAACCAAAAGATGCAGACACTTTTAATTAAGTTGAGCAGGCTTGTGAGCAGAGCAGTTGAAATGAAGCTGTAATAGCTGGAGTGGGACCGAAAGCCAACTGATGTTTTGTCTATATACAAGATGAGATGGTGATACAACTTTTACCACGCTCCTCATTCTCTGTAGTTAAAGCTCTTTGTATGCAAAAATAATAAATAATGTCAGTAATTTCTTACTGCAAGCTGGCTGTTGTGAATATAAATGATGTAACAGTGCCAACTCCCAGCTGCCTACTTCCAATACTCTACTTCATGTTGATAGCTATAACGTTCAAAGTCTAAAACAGAGCTTCCCTTTTCTTACAACATGTGAATGCCTTCCAAAAGTGCTCACAGCAGGGAATAAAATCACAGCAATGTTAGAAGTCAGGCTCTGTAGGTCAGAAATATTTCCATGCTCACACGCTTTATCTCTCATCAGCTTTTGATACATTCACAGAAAGGGCCCTGTTATCTCCCATACATGCAGGGGGGGCTAAGCAAGGACACAAGAGCCAGGACTAGAAAAACATCTAATTATATAGCTTATAGAGAAGAGGGGTATACACTCCTCTGTTCCAAAAACTACTCTAAAAGCAATAGGACTAAGTCAATTCCTATCAGATCTTAGTTTGCCGTAAGAATTTCAGCTTAGTACTTCAGTCCATCTCAGTTTGACTCAGTTTGACTGAAACATTAAGATATTTGCAATTCTCAGGAACAACACATAATGTAAAACCTATAATCTATTTAGGTCATGCAGTTTCTGTCCCTGAAGGTTTTCAGGACTCAGCTGAATAAAGCACTGTCCTAGATGGTCTAAACTCAGAGCTGACGCAGCTTTGAGCCTGCTGAATTTAACACCTTCAGAGATCTGTCCAAACAGAAGTATCCCTTAACATTTGTGAACTTTTCTGAACAAATGCTAAAAGGACTTTTACAGAATAAATATAAAAATACACATTTTAATCATGGTGAAAAATGATAAAAATGATTTTCTCTGACAAGTGGCTGTAAAGTAAAACTTGTAACCAGGATGTGAAGACAAAACTGTAAAGCCTCTGAAAGAAAGTCTGTGTTCAGAGCAGATTGGTAGATAGGTAAGGAGCTTTTTAATACAGGGAATCAGAAACAGGGAAAAGCCCTAACTTGTATAAGAACTTATAGTAGACAGGAAAAGCTGCTGATGAATGGTTCCTCAAGATACAGATGAATGTATAAACCTAAGGAGTTATTATTCCTCACAAACAAAAGGTTGGATTTGTGGGCTTCATTACTAGAATATGTGTTATACTGTTCTTTATTTGCTGTTGTCCAAAGTGCACTCCAGCTGCTGATAAACTCATGATTAACTGAAAAATAAAAATCAGAATAGTCACTGTGGAGACATTAAGTTTTCAGCAGCACTGACTATTTGCAATCAACTACCTTTGCTATCAACCAAATTTCACTTTTCCACTTCCCTTCTATCTTTTCTTCAATTTCCATTATATATTGGTCATTTTTTATGATGCTCAAAAGAAATATTATCTTTTTTCTTTTTTTTTTTTTTTTAATTGAGACGCATTCTACTGCAGTAGAAATGGGAACTGAATTTCTAGCACCATACACACAAGAAGCTACATTGGAAGCATTTTTTATTAGTTATAGCTCATGTCATAGAGTGCGGGAAGTCCTGCACTTATATAAAGGATAATGCAGAGAAAGTAACTGTTTAAAAATCCTTATCAAAAAAAGGAGCAACATAAAAAAACCTGTGAAAACCATATCACTGGAATTGTGAATAAGTATATGGTATAAAATCATATTTCTGATATCTTACATGTTTCTATAGCACATAATCACCAGGAAGGATTTTCATATTAAATTTTTTAAGCTAAAATCAGTAACTCATGCAAGCAGCAGTACAAAATTCCACAAATTATCTTTCATAAAGGACCACGAAGTAATACTACCCGGTCATTTAACATAAGAGAACGTGTGAAGGAAAGCATCTTAACACTAGGCAGATATTGTTCAAAGACTGCAATTTGTCTTACAGGCATCTTTTTATTCCGTCACCTCCGTAACTAACTTATAATCCCATTTTAAGGTGCAAAGTTACACTATTTAACTTGTGTACCTGACATAAATACACGTCTCTGACAAGTATACAGAAGCAGAATTGTGGTAGAAGTAGAATTTTTTTAAAAAACTTTTTCAAGCAATTTTAGCTTACATAAAAGCTTCTACTTAAATACAGAAATAGGAACTGAATAATCACCTCATCCCAACTCACTGCCATAAGGAGGGATATCTTCCCCATGATCAGGTTGCCAAAAACCTCATCCAATCTGGTATTAAGCATGTTATGGGATGGGGCACCCACTGTTTATCTGGGCAGCCAATGAAAGAAGGGGTCAAAGCATTCAAAGGTGAGCTGAGATTTCAGAAGAGTGGTAAGTAGCAGTGGGCTGTGCTGATTCTAGTTCAGTGCTTGCTAAACAGAACAGGCAAAACAGAACAAACTAAAGGGGCTGAGGGTGCTCACTGCATCAGTAACCTAAATACACTCTAAATGATGTTCATGCAAACACAGGCATTGTGAAATGCTTCAGCAGCCTCTGAAATTGGCAACCACCTTAAAACAAACATATGCCAACAATGAAGACTCAGTTTAAGAACAAACCTGATCACAACTTCGGAAGGCACCTGCTTTTGCCTAAGTAACAATAATAACCTACATTTCCTTAAAATGTTATTCATCATATGAGGTAGAAAGATGGTGTTTCATCTTTCATCATTTGAACTAACATTAACTTGTAATATTTCACTTTAATGCAACATTTTTAAAAGTCAAGAGCACTTTTCAGCATTTTACTGGAAAAGACTACTGCGTATACATTCATTTTGTTCGTGAGGTCAGTGAAGCTACTCCATAGCATTTACTCAGATTAAAGAATCATTATTTTAAAGATTATATAAATCAGAAGAAAGGACAGTCACTAATCCAAAGATTGCATTGCTCAAGTAAGTTTCAATAGACAGCAAGTTCACAGAAAGGTAAAAAGAACCAACAAAAAACCATCGATGTGAATGTGACTAACAGCATCATAGCCTATCTGCCAAATCTATTCCATGCATCACAGAAAAATACAAGGACTCAGAGAGAAGTAGCAAGATCTGCATTACGTGCTCCATTTAAATAAGATGGTCAACAAAGAACACAGCACAGATACTTTCTCAATAACTCAGGAACACGTGATGAGGCTGTCATAGCCGGCTGATAAACTGGCATTCAAAATCTCAGTACAGAATATGAGATGACAGCTAAGGTGTTGGTATTAGTCCATTAACGGCCTTGAAATAGAAACCACCCATTTTTCCTTGGTGCCACATAGGAAAGGAAGTTACAGAAGGTGAACAGTGAGAAAAAATGACGGACTGAAAAATGATCTTCACAGCTTCTTCGCAGACTGCATGAATATAAATGAAGCAAAAATGCATTTGTCAAAGCCAAAGAAAAGGACATCGTAGCAATAAAGATGCGGGTTAATGACAGCATAGGAGTAAATGTCTGCTGGATAGAAAAGCCTGTATCTTAGAATGACGAAAAAAAACATCTGCAAGACAGATTTCTTACTGCAACATGCTGAATATATTTTTATAGCTCAACTGTGTCAACAAAATTATAACTTACTTATACTGAAAATTTGAACTAAATCTCTAATATCCAACATTTAAATCAGTATCAGTCCAACATTACTATTAACTTATATTCAGCGTGACAGATAAATCTGGTCCCTAGTGTCCTGTTTCCTTACAAATCTTTCAAATATCCTGTCCCTGACACTATTAAATTCAACAGCTATATTTTCCATTAATATTTTAATTCTAAATATGCTCAAAATCATGCTTGAATGTTTTATCACTTAACATTATCAGCTACTCATATTTCTCCCAGGAATTCAGGAAAATTCTGGAATTACAGCTGTACTTATGAGTACAAAAATGAGTAACAATAAGTCAAATTTGAAGACAATACTACAGCGATTCCTTCTACAGATGTAAATCAAGTACCAAGTAGTAGTTTTCAAGTTTTAACAATTCATAATATTACCCTAGCCATGACACGACCGCATGACAGTAACAACAGAAATAAATATAAAATAAAAACGAAAGCCATGCACAAAAAAGATGTGATAAGGGCCTGTCATCACGTACAGGTGAACATTTGATATGTAAAAATTAATTGCTTTATATGAGGAAGAATAAATGTCACGCTTTTATTAATTGATTAGGTTGCAGAAATACAGAATCAAGATAATAGAAGCAAGCATCTTAAGAGCAAAGAATCACAGAATCACAGAATTGTAGGGGTTGGAAGGGACCTCCAGAGATCATCGAGTCCAACCCCCCTGCCAAAGCAGGTTCCCTACACCAGGTCGCACAGGTAGGCATCCAGGCAGGTCTTGAACATCTCCAGAGAAGGAGACTCCACCACCTCCCTGGGCAGCCTGTTCCAGTGCTCCGTCACCTCACCGTAAAGAAGTTCTTGCGCACATTTGTGCGGAACTTCCTATGCTGCAGTTTTCCGGCCGTTTCCCCTTGTCCTGTCTCCACTCACCACTGAAAACAGTCCGGCCTCGCCATTCTGCCCCCCACACCTTAGATATTTATAGACCTGGATCAGGTCCCCTCTCAGTCTTCTTTTCTCAAGGCTGAACAGACCCAGTTCACTCAGCCTTTCCTCATAGGAGAGATGCTCCAGGCCCTTCACCATCTTCGTGGCCCTCCGCTGGACTCTTTCCAAGAGATCCCTGTCTTTTTTGTACTGGGGAGCCCAGAACTGGACGCAGTACTCCAGATGAGGCCTCACCAGGGCAGAGTAGAGGGGGAGGATCACCTCCCTCGACCTGCTGGACACGCTCTTTTTAATGCATCCCAGGATGCCATTGGGCAAAATGTTATGCCAAAACGTTATATTCTTCGTTCTGTCTATAACGCTACTGATAACATACTTCAACAGATGATAAGAATAAATATTGTCAAACCTAGCATAATCAAAACCTTTAAAATTGGCCTTTGATCAAAAATCCACTCAGTGTCTCATCTAGTACGTGACCACACCCAGTGTTCTGGGGAAATCATTCTGCCTAAAAACCTCATGAGTTTTTTCACTCTAATGAAAGAGGTCAAACAGACACATAAAAGAGAAATGCGAATTTTCACAGTAAGCAGTAAGGAACCAGGCATCCTTACTGATCAGCAGATCTGTCTCAGTTGTTTTATATGCAGAAAAATGCATATAGCATACACCGTGTGCAAGAGAAATGATTGGACATATGTATTAATGATTCCCAAAATATTTATAAATCTCAAAATTTCACTG
Organism: Tetrao urogallus; assembly: GCF_951394365.1. NCBI lineage: Eukaryota > Metazoa > Chordata > Aves > Galliformes > Phasianidae > Tetrao > Tetrao urogallus. The sequence goes on from NC_136813.1 coordinate 177,958,103, forward strand.
CAAAACATGCTATACCTAGGATGTCTCAATAATGTGAATTCAATGGAACCACATTCACCCAACAACATACACTGAACTTCTAACATTTTAATGTGATTTAAAACTCCATTACTTGAGATCCAATTGATTTCCATGGAAACTGCAACAGATACAAAGAGCACAATAATACTTTTTGATAAAGCGAACTCTCAGCTACAAAACTATTTCTCAACACGGTCAACACCATTATCTATGCATTTTCACCAGTGATGAACAACAGCCTGCATGCTGAGCTCATAAAAGTCTGCACCAGTGCAGGTGACTCTCCAGTGGGTTGGCCCCTTTTCCCACGTAAGTAGCAACACAACTAGAGGAATGGCCTCAAGCTGCATCTGAGGAAATTCACACTGGATGTTGGGAAAAATTTCTTCTCTGAAAAAGTGATCAGGTGCTGGCACAGGCTGCCCAGAGAGGTGGTTGAGTCATCATCCCTGGAGGTGTTCAGGATATTGGTTTAATGGGGAAATATTGGTAATAGGTGGACTATTGGACTGGATGGTCTTGGAGGTCTTTTCCAACCTTGGTGATTCTATGATCCACTGGCACTACTCTTGAAAAGCACTATCCGCCATCTCACTGTGCTCGCATCCACTGTTTGATCTCCAAAAAGTCTTCAGTAAGTATCAATGAATATCAGTGGGTGTCATTTTTTCTGCATGGAGGAATTCAGTGACACACCTTTGCCTCATACACACTTCCATGTCAGATGCCATTTTGTTGGATGGCCCCCTCTGCTGCTATTTCTCCCATGGAAACAAAATGTAACAGGATACTGGGGGAAGGCTCAACCTCTACTGCCTTACCAACAACATCTGCCCTTGAGGTCAAGGATCAACATAATAAAATAGGAGACATTACTTTTGGAACAGCAGTCATAGAATAAGTAATGGTCTACAATACAGCTATTGGTAACAAAGTGGAAGAGTAGTGCCTTTTTTTTCCCCTGTGGGGGAGAAGCATTGTTTGCAGAATTTATAACAATTTAGTTTAATCATTTTAAAAGCTGATGTTGTACAATAATGGTGAAGCCTTACAGTGATGACACTAGCAATAGCATACAGAACCTCAGTTACTAATTGCTTATCTATGTGGTAAGTGACCTAAAGCAGTATGATAAATGTGTTCCTGATTTATCGTGTTACTGATTTATGTATCTTACATAGCTTATAAGAAATTAAATCATAAAGGCATATTTTATGTATTACGTTAATGAACTAATCTGAACACATGTAAGGAGAAAAGAAATCATCACAGCACTTCACCTTGAGATCATTAGTGCTGTAAACATGGCTGCAATGTATTTGATAGAGAGGTAAAAGTGTTAAAAACTTTGATGCAGGATATCAGTGGAAATTAAATTAATAGGATTAGCAGTGAACAATTATATTTGAGAGGTGTGACTACCAACACTGAAATTATTTTTGATAAAGTACCAGTACTATCAGGTAGCATAAAAGTAGTTACATCGTGCCCATATGGGTTTATTTATTGCAAAGATAGACAACAACAGTTAAAGTGCACTGAATAAACTGTTTTATAAAGGACGATAAAATAGATGGCAATGAAACACAGACTCATACAATGGCTCATTTGTACAGGGCAACAGAGTTCAGTCAGCTGAAGGGAAAACAAGCTGGTAACAGGCCATTTCCCTGGGGCAGGAAATGGTGTTGGCTTTGCAGTGTGGTTTGTTTACAGCCAGCCTGAAAACAGGCCTTTAATGCCTTTTAGGAACTGCATGTGCATCAGAGAGAAAAATTAAATATAAAATATTGCTTTGAAATGGAACTGTTGCCAGTTCGCAAATGTAACTGAACTTCTATGTGGGTATGGAAATTATTTGCCTATTTACACTATTGAAATCCCATTCCAAACAACTAACAGATATGCTCTATGCTAAACAAATAGAAGGTTTTGAAATGTAAGACCCAAAACAATCACTTTCACAACCCTTTTATTTGGCCCTGAAATATAGGCTTATTATTTTTAAAGGTTGCTTGCCTTGCTTTTTTTGAAAGAAGAAAAATAATCTTGTTAGAGTTTGCTGCTATATTATAGAGACGGGAATTCATAAATAAGTAACTCCAGTAATGTATTTAAGCTCTTTAAAAAAATCCCATTACCTTTTCAGAATTTTTTTTATGAGATTCCTAAGATTTACTTATCTCCAGAAATCATTTTCTTAACATCTGCCTCAATATTAAACAGTACTTTTTTTTTTTTTTCCTTTTTTTTCTGACCACACATTTGCTACTGCTTGTAGTTACTTCAGGTCTAACAGTTTTGGAGGAACCCTAACAAACAGTTATACATCTTCATTCCTGTTGCAAGTGTTTCTGTTTTGTTATCAATTCGTCCCCACATAATGCCTGGAATCTAAATTTAAATAAATTCCTCTCTGTGATTGAAAAATATTCACAGATTTTTATATTACTCAATTCTTTACTTACCTGAAAGTCCTTCTCCTCCAGAATCTCCTTCCTCCACCTGACAAGGAAGGCAGCACAGACATACAAGTGGAAATGAGAAAAACCCTCTGGTTCAGACTAGAAAAAATAAAATTAAGAAAAAACATCATTACAATGCATACGTCTAATTAAGATACCCTCCAACTGCTTTTTTATGACATTTATGACATATGACATAGGTACACGCATCACTTACATTGCTTTGTACTGCTATCACAAATATGTTTGCATTTTACCTGTGACAAACTTATTCATAACTGTAACCAGAACTAAGGTGAAGTATGAATTTACTTCCCATACTTAAAGTCATTCTTCATAGGTGCCATTCTCCCATTTCTGATGTTATCCAGTACTTCATTATCTACGCTGTGTCATGAACGTATCCTTCATCTCCATTGCTGAGATTACTGGAGCTCCATTTGAAATTGATCGTTTTTTATTATAAATTCTACTATAGTAAACTACAAGAGCACTTTAAAACTATGGTTTATAGTTATTAAAATTAAATTTTGGTCTATATTTGATTGAAATATAAGTCAACAACTTGAATTAGAAGAAACAACTTATTATATAAAACTCAATATAACAATATATATATTTAATTTCTATTAAACTGAGAAACATACCATATTTAAAATATTCTACGTAGCATTTGTAACAGTGTGATAAAGTAACCTTGTTGCAGCCAGCAGAGGAAAAGGAAAAACACCTTCTTCTCCTCCTTGTCTACCCTTGGCTGACAGAAGTGCCGTTACTCTAGTGCACTGCAGGGGTTGGTACAAACACCATGTGAGCAGCTACTGAAACTATGGATCATGCTGACCAAATTGTTAAGAGTCATGAAAAGAGGTAATGCCAATTATTTTCAGGGAAGTTTTAAATTTTAAACTGCAGTCAGTAATTGTTGGAACCAGAAAAGGAAGATTTTGATTATAATATCCTTTGATAACTTCTCCTATTCTAGGAAAATTATACTTGAATAACACAGTAAGTTAGCACAATGTAAAATCCCAGAGCAGACAAAGCATATGGTAATTTTGACTAGAACTCTCCAGAGTTTGTCTTTATCAAAGAGATGTCCAATTTACAATATTGAAGCTATCATTTTACAGAATCATGTACTTACAACGATCCTCCTGAAAAATCCACATCTTTTACTTTAGTGCCAACATTTCCATTGGGATGGAGGTCTACTATATGTAAAAGTGTAATGTATCTCAAAATAACATACTTGCAAGAGAAGAGGTGCTATCACTTATCATATCAGATACTATTGTGGCAATATTTAAATTATTAAAGATAACTCTAAAAACGCAGAAAGCCAATTCAAAGAAAACAACCCTCTTCCTACTTTATTCTGTAAATTCAGAGAACATGCTGTATATTTTTTAAAATTCAGTCTTTAACAACAATCTTTTATAACCAAAGCATAAACAACAATTTTTTACAAAATTTTCTTTGAAAGGATGAAAAAGTATTTTAAAACTTTTAAAATCAAGTCTAGAAAAAATAACTATGTTCTATATTTTCTCTGCACTATATTACAAGCAATTTCCCACTTGTAACATGAATTTTGAAAAAGTCCTTTAAAGTAACAGCATTTATCCACACATGAGAAGCTCCTGGGTTTCTCTGGAATACCCGGAATTGTCTCAGAAGTGACAATCTTTCCCTAATTTGGAAAGCAAGCAGGGTACTGGAGTCCAGTGAAAAGAGAGAGCTCTTAAGACCAAGTCAACAGCCTATGCAAGAAAACATCATCACATCCACGCATGAACAGCACTTTCTGCTCTAAGGGTATTCTATCATTGGTAAAGACCTTCAGGCACATTAGGAACAAGAGCAGTAACAAAGAAGAGAGAAAAAGGTGGCACTGCTTGGTGAAGGATGTCCTGCTTTCAGATCTCCTTCAAAGAACTATCATCTCAAGAGAATGGCACCAGCCTTATCATTTGCAACCAAAGGGGAAGGAGGAAAATGAGAGCTAAAGAATGGAGGCCAATAGAAGTGGATTGAGACTCCTGAAAAGATACAGGGAAGTACAGAAACAGTGGAAATATAGAAAAGAGGAAGACTATTCTTGAAGATGAAGCAGGAGACTGAGCAGTCTGCAGACAGGAAAATTTCATTTAAGCTAATAATTATTAACGAGTATAGTTTATGTTTTAGGTTATTTGCTATCATAGCAGAAGGAAATAAAGATTCGCATTTCTTTGATGATGACATGATATGAGCAAGAAAGAGGGAAAAGAAAGGAATTTGCACCGGTATTAGCATATACATTACTTAAGCATTCTTCTCCACACTCTTCTTATATGAGTTCTTGAAATGTGTAGGGAAGAAGGAAAGAGGATTAAAGAAACCTACATGGAAATTAAAATGCTACTTTCAAAGTTAGTTTACAGGAGCTGTTATGAAAATTGTTAATTTTGCTGTTACACTAACTCACATAACAATTGCTAGAGGTCAAATTAAATCATCATAGCATTATTTTTTTTCTCATAATAACCTAAGATTCTGATTTTAGGCCCAAGAATTTAGTCTGTAATCACAAAACAAGAATTCTTCCATAACCACAAAGTCAAGATAAGTGGCTTAAAAATTAACAACAAATATGCTCAAAAGTGTAATAATGTTTTTGAAAAACTGCAGAAAAATATCTGCAGAAAAATATTTTAGACGAAATTTTTCTCTTCAGCCTTTTTTTCCCCCAATACAATTTTCTTCAGCTCTTTTAAATGAAAGCAAATAGGTTTAAACATGCAATTTATTAGAGAAAAAATGCATACGTCCCTATAGGTTTAAAAACTCATCATGCTTCAGAGATAAGCCTAGGCTACAAAGTATTTCCAATGGATAGTTTTAGACAGTTTTGGAAATTGAGTAAAACAGCTAATGCATAATTGCCTTTTCTAACACCTGCTACCTATTATACTTCTCTATTTGTAGCTTTTGAAGTTATGAACAGTTTGATCTCTAAATGTACAGAAATACAGAGTACAAGCTAAAAGCTATTTAAAATCAAATGTAAACAATGACCTTGATTTAAATATCTTAGTAAAAGATCTCAAGACAGATGTACAACCTTCCAGAAGACTTATTTTGAACATATTGCAGACGATTCAGGGCACATTATCTAAGCACCATCTGTCATTATCAATAAAAATCATTTTGGTTGTTAACATCACAAATATCTCATTGCTCTGCAAATGCTGGATCTCCTCTGCAGCTGAAATGAAAGGCATTCTTTATACTGCACTCCCCTAACTTCCTCATTTAGACAATCACTGTCACAATGCAAATTTTGCTGCATGACAGGACTGATTATTGTCTAGTCAATGATTAGTCTAACCTGCCTCCCATACGCTGGATGTTCAGTGTTTAGGGAGGGTAGGTGCATTTGCTGACAGTAAACATAATACATGATTATTTTTGAAGTACTTGGAATAATTAAAGCTACAAACTGTGTCTGTGTCAGGTAATAAAATACCACACTTAACACTCACACAATGGTTCAGAATTAAGAACTTCAAAGCATTTTATGATTACAAATGAATAAAATAACTATGTAACCCATAGTTCTTACTACTTAAGGAAGAGCAGACAGTTCAGATGTAAGAGGCTAAAGTCATTTTACCCCAAATACCCAGTATGTCCCTTAAATTTAAGTGAGAAAAACAGAAAAAGTTGGATTATCATAGAAGGTGGGATCCATCACTTGGCAGCGCCAGCTTCCTAGGTACAGAATCAATCTAACCCAAACCTGAGACTCAGAACTCCAGTCCAAGAAGCAATACAGCACTAGAACACTGTTAAGAGGTCCATCTACATTTATCATAACTTATTTGTCCAAAGATTTTTGCAACTTTGAGCTTTGTTTTGCAGCAAAGAATTCCAAATATGTGCTATACGGTGCGTCTGTATTTAAACAGACACCTGCTAATTCTATTCAAAGCTGTTCAGTTATCACAGTTAGAATATGAACAACTCCTTCCTATTCACTATCTTCATTTCATTAATCTCTCCCTTTGTAACTCCAGCATCTTCCCTGCCTTTTCTGCACATTAGAGTGTTTTTTTCTTCCATCCCACAATTCTCATGTACAGATTTTACTACCTTTAGTCAGGACTCTTAAGCACCCTTCCCTGCAATTTTCTGTTTCTGAAATAGGGACCAAACTGTACACAGCAAGTAAGAAGCAGACAGAAAATAAACATGCAGCTGAATAATGTTCTCCTTTCCTGATAATTTCTAGCTTTTATTTTTATTCTTTCTTATCTGCTTCCAAGCTGTTATTTTCCTCTTGTGGTGGAGTGTAGAAAACTATCTGGGAGCCTCCAGTTGTACAGATAAAGGATTTTTCCAGACACACGCACAATATCACTTTATATTTGTCCACATGGAATTTCACCTACTATTTACTGCCTGGCTTTAAGAACACGAAGTCCCGCAGCTCCTTGCTGTCAACTCTTATTACTCTGATTAACTCAGTGCTGTCAGCAAACTCTGTGGTTTCATTCCTCCATCCCTTTCTCCATCGCTTAAATAGAAACTGCTAAAGCCTCGTCAAAAACCGTAGATTACGTACAATTTTTGTTAAATATGAAACCTGCCTGTTGACTCATACCATCTGTTTCCCAGCTTTCAGATAGTATCCATACAGGGGCAATCCCTTTTATTGCACAGGAGAGTTATAAAAATAACTATTAAAAAGATCTATTAGCATTTAGTTAGCACATTATGGAGTGTCTTCTATTATTGCCTTTGTTTCACTCTGACTACCCCCAACGAGATTGTCCCAAAAGCAACAAGCGACCAACAGTGCTTGTCTAAACTGAATCTAATCCAACAAATCTAATCCAACAATAAATGTAGCTTAAGTTTTAAATGCAAAACAAAACACAACTTTACTTAATGGTAGTACCTAAAAACAGCTGCTTCTAATTCAAACAGCCATCAATTTATCTGAAAATTTATGCAGCTATTTTATATTTTTATTAAAACTAATCTGATCTAAATAACACTTGAAAATGTAATGGAAACCAGCATTTTCAGGTCCTAACAGCAAATCAGAAGTATCCTGTACAGCAAAAATATGGTGCAAAAGTTATTACCTTAACCTTTACTCTTTCTACTAAGGCCCTTATAGAATGACTGCTTTTAAAAAGTCCTCTGCAAGAACTGTGCTTCCATTTCCTATATCTGCTAGGAATGTTCAAAAATGTATCTTACAATGTGATATTACCTTTGGCAGATTTATGCTGAAAACTGAATGATAGGCCAGTTTTCATAAAAATTAGTAGCTGGTCTCTCCAATCTGGTTAACAACAACTTGGCAACAGCTCCCAGAAGAAAATTTATGCTACAAATTTCCGCTGTTAAATCTCAGCCACAAGGAATACGGATCACCACCGAACTATTTTTCGATCAATACTTTGCCTCAAAAGAATGCTGTATACCACGTGCAAAATTCATGGTAAGAAAAGCAACATAAAATGAAAAGGATGCTATTGAACACTATTTCCTTGATTTGATTGAACTATTATTTGAAGAAGCATCTTTCATATAGCTTTCCATGATAGCTTGTATTTTGAGAACAAAGTTAATTCTCTCCACTGGCTAACATATTCAGTTCAAACAGAATTAAAAATAACCAACCTCAGGTGTGTATTTGACTTCTTGTCCTAGCTTTTCCAAAAAATAAAGTGTGGGAGGAAAAATACACCAGGTTTTCTCATGTGGCTCAATGTGATTGATTTAAAGATTTCATCATGAATGGCAGGATGTCAAGTGGATTCTCAGTCAATGAGGAACCTCCACAACCAGTACCAAAACGTGTCTTTCTTTTACAGTTACTTTTCTTCGCATGGGTATTCAATAAAAGATGGGCAAACAAGGCATTTTCCCTGCCTTTGTTACAAAGATAACGCTGAACTCCACACAAGGAGAACAATTATAATCTGAAACATGTATTTCCAACACTACTTTGAAAAGAATATTTCCAACACTACTTTGAAAAGAACCTTCCTACACATAGACATAAGAAATATACACAATTAAACTACCAGAAAGCATGTTGATTTCTTTTATGTAATTTGTCATGCCAGTGAGCCCTTTGTCAGATGCAGTGAAGAATGACTGTTAGTTGTGCTTTGTACTTACTGGAAGAAACATTATTATATCTGCTGCTTTGAATTTCTACAAAGCAGAAGGCAACCATACTAGCTGTGGGTAGGCAGAACATGGCAAGAACAGAGACACAGCAACATGAGCAGGAAATTCTACCAGGATAATCAGTCCTTACAATTTTAAGTAGCAACTAACAATATAATGCTGAGGGATGATACGTAAAAATCCTAGCTAATATATATAATTTTGTTTCCTCTGCTAAGATAAAGCAAATTGTTTTCTTCAAGTTTTTCTTCTAAGATCGAAAACTTCAGCAGCAATAACTAATAGATCTATTCTAGGAAGGTGCCAGTTCATTAACAAATGACAACCATGTAACATTACAAGCCTCATCAACAAAAGCAGATAATTCACCCAGTTTAGGTTTTAGAAAGTGGTTGATTACTTAAAGCTATATTTTCTTTCATTTACTAGACTTAATGTACTAAAGAACAAAGTACTTTGGTTAGAGCCATTAATATGGTATCTAAGTATTTTACCAAGTCACAGCACAGCATAATCTCTTGAAGAAGAGAGGCCCTCAGCAAGTAACAGTGAGCATCAATACACCTTTCTTTTCCTCTAGCAGAAAGAAACATAAGCATACAGTGTATTTTGTTCCTTGCATGAGACTGAAGCTGAAGAATACACTTCTCTATCCAATCTTGGCCCTCGGTATTTTCCACTGCAAAAGTCCTGAGTAGTCAGATCATATAAACTAGAAGAGGATGCGAGGACATGACAGTAGCTGCAGTCTTTTCAAAAATGTACACATGCCTGAAAAACCCTCTGGCTATTTCAAGGAAATGCATTTTGCATCCTTAGTTTACCCAGATGCCCCATACTGTAACTTAAAATCTTTCTTGGATGAGAGAAGTTATGGAAGTAGGGACTGAGCCGCTACATGGCTGAGGTACAGTAGGACAAGGATAAAAGGAAAACAGACTAGCAGCCCCCCGGCACAATGAATTTAAGAAAATCTTTTCTAAAACAAGTTTTTTTGTATTTTTTTTAGTGGGTTATAAGACAGATTTGAATCAAAATTCCCAGACAAAATGTTTTCAATAACATGCATGTTTGGGATATCAGAACCTTAAGTCTTCTTTTATATTAAGCTAGGCTTAAGATTGGGCTTCAATTATTCAGGAATAGTAGTCCAGCTGGAAAGAAGTTTGTTTTGAAGTTTTCTATTAATTAAGACTACATTCATTACATCTGTAATCGTTAATTTAATTTGAAATATTTTTTTCTCAAGTTGTGATTTGATGCCAATTAGTTGGAAAATGTGGTGGAAAAAAAAAAAAGCTGCATTGCACTGATTTATTCACAGAATTCTCCTTAAAGATATGCTTTACCTTAACAAAGCACACACTAAATTCAGGTCATTAGTAAAAATATGATGCAACTGATTTAACTTTGTTTTAAAGCAAAATATTTTCATGCAAATATTAACCTGCTTTAGACAGACTACAGATTTGAAAGCACAGAGATACAGGCACCATTTACAACAACTTTTTCACCTGTGACAAGAACTTCTGTAGATCACGTTAATCAACACCAGATCATACCACCTCCATAGCCTGCTTTTAAAAGGTAAGTGAGCACAAATGAACAGTGTGACTAATATTTACTAAACTAATTCCTGATGTCACCTTTTCAATTTCTAAACTATTTACCTCATGTACAATTCTGATTATTTTTGCCATTCATTCCCAGAGAACCTTGATGCTGGGAAATTAATTAATGGATACAATAGAGAAACTGTCACCATTGCTTAAATACAGTTTCAGCATTGGCTTCATTTACATGTAGCCTTTTATTCTAAACAATAGGGCTGCTGATTTTTTTGTATTAAATTGTTAGCTCATTAAGAAGAGCACAATGGTATCCTTTTCTGCAGATATTCACTGGTTATCACATTTTGCTCAAATACGTAATCCATGATCAAGACAACCACTAGAGCTTTTAGCCCCACAATTTCAAAGATACTGAAAGCTGCATAATTGAATAATTGCTTGATTAATTGGCTATATCGTTATCATATTACAAACTTTAATAAAATTTATTCAATTCTTCAAAGCAAAGTAAGAAGTGTAAGATCATTACATCATAACTGAACAAAAATTCTGAGTAACCATACAAATGGGGTAATAAATGTTACCCCATTTAGGCCAAAAGACTAAACTGAAACAAACAACATCTAAATAATAGTATTAAAAACTAACAGTTGCTTATTTCAACTTCTCAGAAAATAAAATATTCTTACTGGCACACTATCAAAATGAATTTCAAATATATCCTCTTGTTGTTAGGCCTCACATCAGTTCCAGGTATGGAAGCTTTAAAGTTCAACTTCTAGACAGAACTTGGTATAATGACTGCAACAAACACTAAAATGAATGATTACTGCTCATTTGAGAAGGCTGCACATAGAGGCTGAAAAGCCTCCTCCTTGGAGATCTTCAGAAGCCACGTGGACACGGTCATGGGCACCCTATTGTGAATGAACAGAAACCCTGCAATCCTCAAATACCCAGTTGTAAAATCCAGGTAACATTACATCAAAGTAACGTGTCAATGTTTTGGAAAAATTTCTAATTAGATTCCAAATAGAAAACAGCACCTCTTGTGTTGTCTACAAAGAATAGTTTTCTATTCTGATTGAGCTTTCCAAGCTTAGCCATGACATACAGTCAGGAATATAACAAAGGTTTTCAACTCAATCATTATGAAGACGGTAAAGATACCACACTTTTGTTTTTAATAACCTTCTCTTACCATTAAACCACGTTACAAATCTAGCAACAAAATATTTTATTTCCAATCACCAGTATTTCTCTAGAAACTAGCAAATAGTTGAAATCAATATTTTCCTCTATTTGCTGGCCTGCAAAAATGTGAACTCATGAAAATATTGCTTTCTTGCAGAGCAATGCTGTTTGAATCAGTCTCTACCTGAACGGATGCCAATTTTCCTGAATGTTCAATCCCATCTCATGACAATGATCTAATTGCAGCTTTTTGTGACCACATGACTGCTGAACAATATTCTTTGGCCTTTGAGCTCCGTGTTTCATTTAGCTGCTACTAAAACTATCATACTGATAATGCCACAGAACCTGAAGTAGGCAGCTGCTGAATGCAACAGTATCTTAACTGTCACAGATTAGACAGAAGTATAACACCTGAAAACATTCGTCAGCTGCTTTTCAGCTACTTCCAGCACAAAAGCTCTATGGTAGTGATTGTGCAAAACTGCAGCTTTAAAAAAGAGTAGACGTCAAAAGCAACTGAGAAGCCAACACCATTACTCATTCCAAGTATCTGCTCAATATCATGAATGGAAATGTTAATAATGCATGTATTTTAATTAAATTCATTAGACACTTAATAGCTATCGTCAGGAGCTTGATCTTATCTGAATGAAAAAGATAAGCTGCTTCTTATCAAAACTCTTAATACAAAAGGCTCATCAAACTGACACAATAAAAAAACCCTCTTCAGACCATTTCTACTTCCATCCATCAACTGATTTTTACAGAAAGAGAATAACAGTGATGACAGGGTGTAGCTTTGCTGAATTCTGATCAGAATGTGGAACCGTAACTGACTTGAGCACAAGTTAGTTATTATTAGTTATTAGCTCCAACAAAAATATTTTCTCTTAATAACATTGTTGTTCTTAAGATGCTAAGATGGCTCAATGGATGCCATAGCTTCCTTAATACTTAAATTTTTCTCAGGACATTGAATCAAGGGAAGCTCTTAGATTCAAATCTTCTCAAAACACTGAAAATTAAAACACTCTGAACAGCAGAACAGTCAAGTTGAAGTCTGTACTAACAATCAGTTTTCATATTTGTACCGCTGGTTAAAGACTGTAATGTGAAACAAAAGACTTGTGTGAGAATGGCAGCACGCCTGCAGAGCTTTGCAATTTGTTTTATTAAGGTTCCCTCGAGGATAACACTGATGCTATACTCTCATCTCTGAAAACGAAAAGTTCTGACTGGAACCAGAATAGCCTTGTCCAATTAGTGGACAGCAACACACATACTTCTCTCCATTTCAGCTGTACCATACACTAATCATTGATGCCAGTCTGACAGGGAGTCTCTAGAGGTTTGCTGCCTCTCAGGAGCCAAGATCCAGAACACTGCCAAGAGAATTCCAGTCCACTACTGCTCCTTCATGTGTGCATGACTGAGATTGGAAACTGGAACACTGTCAGATTCAAAGAACACTATAAAGCCCCAGTGTGCAAGTGAAGAACACTGGTGTCCAAGTTGTGTTCTCATCAGTTTTGCCAGTGGAAGTAAAGAGGAAAGCCAAAAACAGACATACAACACATATCAACTCCTGACTACATGGCTGGTGCCAGCACGAGGGTTTGGGGTTTTATTACTATGGGACTTTCCATGAAGATTATAAACTGTTAGAAAGCGATGGCATCCACCTGCCTAGAAGAGGCTGGGCAATCTTCAGCAGCACGCTGGCTAACCTAGTGAGGTGGACTTAAACTTGCCTAGAATGTACTTCTGTTGGAAAGCAAGACATTTAAGTCATTATGTGTTTTAATAGCTCAGACATCATTTAAGCTGCAATTACAGCTTCACTCAGCTCCTAGTCACAACCTTTCTGTGAGCATGGGACCTTTAGCAGAAATTTGAACTAACCTAAAATCCCAGTCCTACTGAAACAACACAAGCTGTATATACTGCATTGGATTCCTAAACTCGTCTCAGAACTTTCAGAAACATTTTACAACTGATTTTATTAGTGCCGTCATGAAAGTGTCTACAGAAGTTATAAAGAATAGCAGCTTAAAAATACAGTAAAAGAACAAAAAAATGCACTTCCATTTAATTTCCTTAGAATCTCTTTTATAAATTATAACAAGCAGTAAGGAGACAACCATGGGAAAAAAAAGCCACATTGCCTGGCTTCAGGATGAATGTTATCAACAAAATGACAGAAACAAATATTCAGCAAAATAACAATCCAGCCTCTAGAAAATTACAAGAGAAACAGAATATTGTCTACCTGATCTATGAACAAAAAAAATAATAGATGTATATCAAAATATAATTCAACTGTGCCTGCTCTTCAGCTTCCCAATATTTTTCAAGTTAAACTGATTTTCCCTATATTATTTTGTTTATACCAGTGAAGACTAGTCTGAACTTCAGTTTATTATGTTGCAAAAAAAACCCCAAACTACTCTGAACTTTTAGACTAGAATGTATTTCTGTTGGAAAGCAGGACATCAAGCTGTACGCTCAAACATCAGTTTAAGCCAGTACAAGTGCTTTAATAACTCACACATCATTTCAGCTGCAAATACAGCTTCATTCAGTTCCTAGCTAAAATGTTTTTTATACAGTTCACAGAATGGTTTTTGGGTTGGAAGGGATTCTCTACTTCCAGTCCTCCTACTATAGGCAGAGACACTTTCTACTTGACCAGGTTGCTTAGAGCCCAGTCTTCCCCAATTACTTTGTATAGTTTGCTGTTCCTTGACTTCCAACAAGTCACTATGATCATTTCAGAATTCTGTTTTCATAAAAGTTATTACCCAGGCCAGTATTGAAAACTTACCACTATAAAATTTCTGCTATCATGGAACGGCCCTGTGGAAAGACGAAACTCACCATTTACTAATAGCGTTTGTAGCTCACTCCAAAGTGGATACAGTGCTATTGTCAAAAATGTGCTCTAACCAATCATTCCGAAAAAGGAGCTGTGAAAGAAAGAAATCAGCGCATCTGCAGTTCTAGTTGAGATTTACACAGTGAAGAGACTCCCAGAGCCACGCAGAAACTGCCTGTCCAGGTTCTGGGATAGAAATAGTGATGTTAAATAACTAAATGATTCTGAAAGTTCCACAGTTTTCAAACCAAGCTTCATGCTGCTGAAGATGGATTGTGGACGCCTTTCAAGAATCTGTATTTGGTCACATAATTTTGAGGCAGTATTCTATCAAGAACATTTCCACAACTATTTTTTTTTTCCTATTATCTCAGTAAAGCATGGCTAGTCCTAGAAGGCTGTAAAAACCCACTATAACCCTGGAATCTTAAACTATAAACCAAATTAATACTCATTTATGAAAAATGACAGGTGCTGCAATTATGGAAATAAGCATGAAGTTTAGAGGTTACCACTCACTGCTCACTGAGAGCCTACAGTGATTCAAGCACCAGATTTCAGTTTCCATAAAACGCTACAGGGCCATAGGGTGACAAAAATAATAAAGTAACAATTAAAAATACATAAAATAGTAAAAGAGAAATGAAGAAAAATGGTATTTCAAAATATATATATACTGCAATCATACAGGCACTTAGTCTATGCTTAAATATTTAATTTAAAGAAGTGGCAACAAGAATGTATTTCAAACTGCATTTTTATAGAAATTTCAAAAAGCATTTAATTATGAAAATGTTTGGCTTTTTAATAAAGCAGATGCTGAATTTTTTAAAAACAAAACAGCTATAATCAACTACTTAAAGATAATTTGTCCTGAAATATTAAACTGAAGCTAAAATATACTCGAGAGACAACTTTTCTCTATCTGCAATCTACACTTTAAAAAAGTATCATTAAGGAACATTGTTTATGCCTTTCAGAAAGGACAGACTGATTTATTTTCCTTCTAACATGCTGCTTTTCTCCAGGTTTGATAAGTAACTACAAAGAAAAGATCTAATTGGAAGAAAAAAACTTTATTAACAAATAGGAAGACTATTAGAACTAGAAAATGCTAGCATTAATTTTGTTACAAGATATTCAATAACAACATACTCAATATTTTTTTCACCTACATTTATTAAAGGATATTTGGAAGATGTAGTTTATATTGGGCTGACCCTATTTATTATTTTATAAATGACTTTCAAGTAATCTGTTCCCCATTTATGCAAAGAAAAGAAAACGGCACACTGTTACGGTCATCTGGCCATTTTTATCCATAAAATTTTACTAAAGAGAAAAAACAACTGCACTGACAGTATTTAAACACAGAAGGAGGAAATCACAAGCACTCCCTAT
This sequence comes from Tetrao urogallus, assembly GCF_951394365.1. Classification (NCBI taxonomy): domain Eukaryota; kingdom Metazoa; phylum Chordata; class Aves; order Galliformes; family Phasianidae; genus Tetrao; species Tetrao urogallus. The sequence continues at coordinate 177,973,828 of NC_136813.1, forward strand.
CTACTATTATATGTTTCCACTCTGAAATTAACTATGTCTTTCTTCCCAGAATGCAGAAAACCCTGCTTTATAGCTTTTTATATCTATTTAGCTTATTCTAGGTATGACAATTTCACTACATGAAACTTGCATTTTTGATGCTATTTATTGTGTTTCATACAAGTTCCATTACAAACAAATTCAGAGCAAATGTAGGTTGGAGGCATCATTTTCATTTATTACTTTTCATAATACCTTTTCCTTTCCAAGGTATCAACACAATCTCCAAAATTACTGTCACTGTTCTCAAAGACAGATAAAGGACAAAAGAAATCACAGCATACAGAGTCTAATTATTGTCATTTATCAACAACAACAGAAGACATACTGAAGTTATACAATGTAGTGTACAGTAATCACACGGATATTTAAGATGATCCAATTTAAGAGTATGAAAGCTTGGAGGTTTGGTAAGATACACTTTCAGTTTGTGTGAGTTATATTTCTTTAACAAATAGACACCAGGAGGTCAAGGGGATCCCTCCAAAGAACGGAAATCTCTTTAGAGCTTCCCTTAAGACCAATTGATGACACCCAGGAAGGAAAGGTTCCAGTGATGATAGAGAAGAGTAGACAAAAAATTATGAGAAAGAACTTTGGGACTGTGCCAGCCAGAGCCAGAAAGACCAATGAGATGCTCAGGAAAGCAGAGTTTGATGAAATAAATCTTGTGGAGGCAAAAGAAGAATCTGATGAGCCAGCTAGTACTCAGACAGACATTAATGATACAGTTACTGCATGGCCTCAGATTGGATCACAAACATCATTTTGAAATACATCTCGCAATCATTCTTGTACATTAGTATTTTCTTTAAGGTGCAACACACATGCAAAATGATCACAGCTTGCCTTGAAGAGTTTCTTTCCATAGCTGCACTCCAGCTGCACTATACTATTCATCAACGCAAAGTCAAACCTGAAATGAGACCTATCCCAGAAATACACATTGAACAGAGGTAAAGTTGCCCACAAATTCCTTTTACTTCTCTCTTAATTTGTCATGAAATGCCATTTAATATCTTCCATCTAATAAAACCCAGACTGCAGATAATTTTAAGAGACTTTTTTCAGTGCTTTCATATGAAAGAAGACTGTAAACTCACCACCCCTTTCTGAGTATCCTTTCTGAGTAACCTTTTTAGGGTAATACAGGCAGGTAAGACCTACCCTCTTCATCACAACAGAATCCGAACAAAGTTCTTGTATCTTGTATTTCTATCACCACTTAGAAGGACAGTAGAAAAAAATGACAGTAAGGCTGGGTACTTGACATTTATACTCTCTTTGCAAGAAAAGACGATCAGAAAGTATTTTACTTTCAAAAAAGTTCAGCCAAACTAAACCATGGAAGAGACTGTGATTTTATCTCAGCCATCTGCTCATTTTATAAGCAAAGAGTGTTTGATATACTGGAATAAATTCAAAGTCTTCAATCTGTCTCCTGTCTAAGAAAAGGAAGACACTGCAGTTTAAAAATGGGGGAAATGTGATTTCCATTATTTCCTGAAGTATTAAAACATCTCTTGACTTCAGACTGAGACAGAACATTATGCCCAATTTTTATTTATTCTGGTATCCAAAACTAAGTAAATACTACAAACACAATTCCTACTACCACTAAATATAAATCAAATCATTCACAGAGCTTGATAAACATTTATCATACAGTTCTTAGCACCCTGGAGCTAGACACACACACCTACCTACCCTTTAAAAGAACAGGGCATAGCTAATTCATAATTATTAGCACATACTTTTGTTATTCATTCTCTATTAGAAAGCCTGGACATACACAATTGCTAGTCCAGCCTCCAGCAGTAATAGTATTCATCAGTAATCTTCTTGTGAGCTTTTACAATGGCCCTACTACTTGACTTCAATCAGCTGTAAAGCTCCTTTATTCTGTTATCACATCAGTGTGAGGGAAGGAATGCCAAGGATTGAATGCCCTCCTAAAGGAGTACAGTCGTGCAGTTAGCATAGCAATGAGCTTCATCTGACACTGACTAATGCATTCTTTCGCACACTCTCACTCTTGCAGAGGAATGCAAGCACGACAAAAATAAATAAATACTTGTGCAAATGCTAAAAAACACACCTACAGAATAATACACTAAATAGAGCATGTAACAGGTTAGTAAAGTATTTAAAGTTGATACAAACAATACAATTAATAATAGAGGTAACCGACAGCAGTTGCATTCCGTTCGTCAGAAGAAAGGAATGGGTGGAATAATCATTCTACTAGTGAGGAAGATTCAGAATTTTAATACAGTATGTCTCATCTATTAGTATCCAGTTCTCATCTATTAATGTACATTTCTCGTTAAATTCTTTTAATGTTATTGATGCAAGAATCTAAGCACAGAATTGTTCTTGATCATTACAATACAGGGATGAAAACAAGAGACAGTAAAAAAAATGAATGTCAGTGTTCTAAGCAGAATCTGTTAGTAGCTCAGTCTGTCTCCTCTGTACTGTTAGCGCTGTGCATATTGCTTTAACAGAAACACAGGGTTTAACCTGGTGTGAAATCTGCTTTTATGCATCCAGAATCTAGACTACTGCATCTACAAAGCTATCAGACAGTGCAGGCAAGAAACTGAATTGTCATTCACAATTTAATGTTTAGTTAAATGTGCTTTTTAGTGATGACTAAGACAAAGGTTTGGTTGCTTTTAATTTTTCAATTTAAAATACATCATCAGCAATAAACCATGACAGTAATCTGTGCTTTAAAAGGAAGAACAGAAGTGCATCTTTCTAGCTCAAGTATGTTGGTGATTTTCAGTAATAAATACACCATAATACATTTCAGGAAAATTTACATTTCAATGGCTAGTTAGGACAAAAAACATTTTCTAACCAGCTATAAAACAGTATTTTTCCTCTAAAAGAGTTATTTCTATGACTCCTTTCTTTTAAAATTCGATCATTTACTTTCATAATGATACTGAGAAATTACCACAATCTTGCGTAACTCTATCAGATATAAGAGCGGCCGGATGCCACAAAGACATCGCGAAGTTCAGAAACCAACATCTGAACCAATCCTAAGAACATTCTCTTTTTGGACATTCCGGAAATGTTCAAGGCCAGGCTGGACGGGGCTTTGAGCAACCTGGCCCAGAGGGAAGTGTCCCTGCCTATAGCAGGAGGTTGGAACTACATGATCTTAAAGGTCCCTTCCAACCCAAACCATTCTACAATGCTCTTTTAAATTCATACTAGCTTGCAAGTCCACTCATTCTATGAACTGTTTATTTGCTTCCTTATATTCACTAAGATAATCCAACTTTTTCCCATCAATTAAAATTTTTAGTAAAAAACATCTTCTTTGCAGGTGAGTACATTTAAATTTCTACGCTTTCCATTAAGAACCAAGAGAAAAGATGGTGTTGTATACTGCTAAACAGCTTTTATTATTTAATCAGAAGCAGATGATATCAATAAGCACTACATTCTGCAGTATTTTTAAAACAAATAAGAAAAAAGTGAAATCTCTCTGCTGTAAAATATCCGCCAGCATCAAACTTCTATCTAAAGAAGCAATCTTTGTGTCCCTTCCTAGGGATAAAGGATTAATGTGGCAAGTGAAGCGAGCTTCTGAACACTGCTTATAGAACATGAACTGACATCTCAGCATTGTGGACTCACTCAGCTGACGACACTGCCTTCAGGAGAAGCAGTGATCCAGTGACATAAACAGCAAATTTTCCAGTAGGAAAGTTTTAAATGTCTTTTTCTTTTGTATTTTGCAATCATTCTTGTGAAAAGATCAAAACTCAGGCGCAGAGGCTTCTGAAGGCCTTCCCCAGTCTAAACATAGCTAAAATTATTGTATCTTCCATGGTGCTACACGGTAGTATATGGAATTCTGTTGATATCTTTTCTGTAGAGAACTCTCACACAAGGAAGACATCAAAAGAAGTTACAAAAGGGATCTTTTTTAATTTTTTTTTTTTAGTGATTAACTAGAACATTAACTAACATATGAATTGTAGACTAACAAACAATTATTAGAACATGAAGGCAGTTAATGTGAACCACATCACAGGTGAAAATGGACCACAACAGAAGTGACTGCTTCCACCGAGGCTCGGAGACCTCTCAGTGTCTGAGACAATACAACACCCACAGCTCACAGTGTTTCAGTAAATAACATTACCCCAAACAACAAGGTTCTGCCAAAAGCACACTCCAGGAGTGCTTGCTGAACTGAAGTCCTTTCAGCACTGTTTGACTTGCTGTTTTTATACAACGTTAATGAACTTCTGGGCATCAATTTCAGCACTCGGTGTGAGACTAAAGTTGTAGTTAACCATGTGGTTTAGTCAAGAATTCTTCAGGATGCACAATACCAGATGTATTCAACAACGTCATACTTCAAAACAGTAACTAAATACAAAGAGCTTTCTGAATACAGCAGTATTTATTAGTATTTATTTACATTCCTGTAACCAGTGAAGCACAAAAAGGATAAAAGTGAAAAATATAATATGGCACTATTAAGTAAAATATTTAATGAAGATTCAACTCCAGAAGGTCTACTTTTCTACGCATACCAGTAGAGGTTTTGGAAATAAAACAAGGACAAAAAAATTAGAGCAACAATTTGGTGATTCTGGAAAAGGCTAAGGTGAGAAAATACAGGGAGGGAACAGCTTAAATCAATACAAATATAAACTCAGATAACTGTTAAAAGAACCAAACAGATTCTCATTACATTTTAATATAAAAATGAGAAATTTATAAGTTACCTTTATGAAGACTAAATTACTAAATTTTACTACAATAAAAGCACCTGTAGCATAATTCTACCTCTCCATAATTTTTAGTTAATGACCTACATTTGGCAATATGATAAAAAACCTAATAATGTATATTTAATTATTCACAAAATAACAGACTAGAATGCTGTCAAGTTAGAAATTGAAACAATACATATTTCCAAATATATCTGCTATATAAATCTATTTAGGATTGGCATTAATGCTTTGGAAGCATTTTATTCTTCACAGGATCTACCTTGTGAGAATGAGGAACTGTGTAAGACATAAATAATGAAAACTAGATTATTGGAATCTGAAGATCAAATCTAATGTTTGCTTGACACCAGGAAAAGTAACCAGTGAAACAGATACAGAGGAACAGAAGCCCTTGCTTCTGTGAGCAATCCTAACACCTAAAATGAACCATCTCTTCTGAATAAGAGTTTACTCTCACAAAAAGGACAACCTGTTACAATCCCACCCCAATGCTCCCCCCAGTTCTGATGAATAATTGTTTATCCAACTAAAGGCTTTCTTGACTTAATTGGAAAAGATGTTATTTGCCTATAACATAAACCAGATTTTGTATTAAATATTTGCATTGATTTTTATCTGTACCGTTCACTTCACCGCCTTCTTTGTCGGTGTTGAAACAGACTGAACTAAGAGGCCAGCTCTCCTCATGCATTTGGTGACCAGACAAGGTTAATTTCCCTACTGGGTTACACTATCAAATGCTGAAATAAAGCATGCATGAAACGAACAGCAGACAAAAATGTTTGAAAAAACTAGAGATGGGATGTTTTAGATATTGCTTTTACTGAAAAAAAAAATAATATATATATTTACATGAAAATATAATGCAGCAAACAAACATTTTATGTTTGGCTAAATTTACGAATTGACAGAAAACCTTCATTTTCAATGTGAAAAGTTGCTAAATATGGCAAAAGAAAAAATGCTGTCTATTTTTGCATGTCCATTTTAGATTTCTTCATATAATTTTAGATATACCAAATGCAATATGAAACTTTCTGACTACAATGCATAAAAATGCATCACTACTTGCCTGTAGAAAATAGTTAAAAATAGTATCTTTTTCGGTCTAATTTTTCTAGAGTTATCCCACTACTCTCTAGGACAATCTATGGAAACTATGTATGGAACAATCTACAGAACTCCTGTGTGATATATCTAAGACAATTTATTAGCATTCAGTTAGTTTTGAAAAAACTTGCTATATTATTATGTGGAATATATCCAAATGTTGTCAATACAGCTTCTGTGGTCCAATATGGCGACTCAAAAAGTATCTCTAGGTTGAATGACATTTCTTTGAATGTCAACACTATGGCAAAACTCAGGGAGGTGCAAGTTTTATGCAACATTTTCCCATCCTCCAGTACCTTAGCACAGAGATTTCTTGAGCCATGTTAGGATCTTTTTATTATCTAATGACAGGTTCATCTTAAAAGTCACTTTTTACATCCCTGTAAAATTCTGGACCCTCAGAGTCTTGTGACAAAGTGTTCCACAAGTACACTGTGTGATGCATAAAAAAGTTTCATCTAAAGTTTTAACCTGATGTCTTAGTTTCCTTCTCGTTATATTTTTCCTTTAAATGGGACTCAACTTCTTATGCCAAACATATTTTGTACATTTGTTCTGCATTTTCCCACATACCTTTTTTTTTAAAAAAAAATAATATATCTAAGATCTGTGTTATGGTTTACCCAAGTCCTGGGGCTTGTTACTGTTCCCAGAAAAAAATATTCTTAACTTTGATCAATTCTAGATTTCCTCCAATCTCAATACTGTTCTGTAGGAACACCATGGAACCATACACTATCAAAATTAAGCTTCTTTTATTCATTTTTCTGACATTTTCATAAAAACTTTATAACTTCAAGTTCTTGTTCCCAAGCGGCGACATTGAGTTCATGGCTAATGATTATGTTCAAAAATAGGATTTCCCTTTTCTCCTCAAATCTTTGTCACTTTACACTTGCATGAATGGAAATTTCAAATGTCATTTTATCCCTATTACACCATCTCAGAGCATCTTCCTGCCCTTTCTGCATCACACGTTCACTTCCATGCTTATTCTGAATAACCTTTTATCAGCTGCAAGCTTTCTTATGGTATTATTCCCCTTCTTTTCCTGATCGCTTGTGAAGATATTAAATATCTACATGTTAACAACTAAATGGATAACATTTATGTGACAGAAATACAGACAGAGCATACAGGAACAATTCACAGATGTCTTCTGATGAATTCAGTATCATTCCTCAAGTTAGAAACTAAATGTTAATGTAAACAATTTCCACTTCTCACACTAGAAAATTATAATCTTCAACTGAGATACAAAACAAAGAAAAACAGAATAGAATCTCCATGCGCATTTGAAAGCAACTCAATTACTCTCCTACATATATAATAACAGACTAAGTTCCTTCACAGTGGAAAAAAATAAGACACCTTTGGGTAATCCATCGATAGTTCTGTTATAGTCAGTCTTCAAACAGAATTACCTCAGTGTTTCCTGTTGTTATTATTTTCTAGATATTTCAAAATATGAAAGTTTACTGCAATTCTTACCAAATGCCCATTTAGAAAAACTCAGATGTAGTCAGTACAAAAATGCCTCACACCAAAATCAGAAGTTTATAATGGATCTCTGTTTTAAAAGATGACTTAGTCTGCAGGCTGAAAGATAATCACTCAGGTAGATAAAGTGGATTTTGTATTAATCACTAATATTCATCTATTCTCAAAAATAGAAAAATGTGAGAAAATTTCCTTGACAGAAATTCAGTTTAAAAAGATTCTACAAAAATTTGTACATTAGGTCTTTTAAAGTATCAGCTGTACATTAACAAACTGTACTTTAAGTACTGTTGAAGAGCAACTGGTAGGATATGGGTTTTCCTTTCTCATATCAGCTTGCCATTCTCATTTCTAAATCCTTTTCACTTTGACTCATCCATGCTTGCTTTCTGCTGAGGAAAGGGCATAAAAAGGCTTACTAGTTCAAATACTTAATGGGTTTATGAAGAAGAATGTTGTAAGAAGGATTGCTTTGACAGCTTGATTAGATTAACACAATCAATCAGTTTCAACAACATACGCTGTCCTTACAAATACTGGCATTACAGCTTCCTTAGTGGATGCTCCAGCACTTGAATCGAAAAGCATTAATATAAAATCTTTCCAATGCAAATTTGGATGGAAAATGAACTGAAGTATACTGAATAAGGGTGATGGCATTTACAAACACACTCATCACACCAAAAGAATAAATTAGCAAAAATGAAGCATAACCACCTGCATGTTTTTTACATAAGATGCATTTATATTTTTAAAAAGTACATGGAATTTGTAACTAGTTTATATATGGAAAATAACTTCACAATTTTCCTCCACACAAATGCCTTAAAGTATTTTGAATACCTGATGGTATAACAAAAATCAGATAAAGAACATCACTACATACATCAAAAGACAAGATTTTTGTCCTTGTCAATAGCAAGTGTATCATGGCAATTTAATTTAGGATGCTGATTTATGAGAATAAAGATGAAGAATAGTTTGGGTCTGTGTCTTACTTCACACTTGATTCAGCCTTGGATTTTGCTTCAGAGTAGATTTAATTTTAATCCCTCAGTGCAATTTTCCTGCCATTCGGGTGGCTCCAAACTACCCACGGCACTGCCTTGGAACTGATGTCTCCATTTGGAGACAGTATGGTTGAAATACTTCTACTCCAGAAGTAATGCCTCCTACTTTATTATGCTGACCAAAAATGTCACAGGCAGATGCTGGTGTTGTGGCAGGAACACGCTGAACCTTCCTACCAGAATTCCATTACATTTTGTTGCTGTGCAACACATGGCAGCAGAGGGGGCATCTGACAAAATGGCATCCGGCATGGAAATGCATACGAAGCAAAGATGCAGCACAGAATTCCTGCATGCAGAAAAAATTGCACCCACTGACATTCATTGACACTTGGTGAATGTTTACGGAGACTGAACATTTGATGTGAGCACAGCGGGTGGCGCATTACAGCAGTGAAAACTGCAACAATGGATCACCTCCACTACTGCAGATATTTTCGAGTGTGACATGCAGCATCTTGTTCATTGCTGGCAAAAATGTATAGCTGATGGTGGTAGCTATATTGGTAGCTACACTAAAAATTACTACATATTGGGCTACAGCTTGACACATCCTCACTAGATAAAGAGGAGGGGAATTGGGTTTTGCAGCTCAGAATTTGTTCCATCAAACAGTGTTATTGGACTCTTCCTATCTGTTGTAGCTTTCATGCAAATAAACAGGCAGCATTACTTTTGGAGCAACCTACGTACTTCAAAAAAAAAAAAAAAAAAAACAAAAGTCACAGGGTCACAAGTCATCTTCAAACTAAGATCCCAAGAGCATTTAGAGCAGCCTCTGTCAACACACGTGAATAACAACTTGTGCTACTGGCAATGCACAACTTCTACGTCATTGCATGATCTGTAATCTTTGTATTTCTCAAGCATCACAGTTAATAGTAATAAGAATCTTATTCTGTTTTTGCAATAAAATTTATTCAATACAAGTATTTTTTTAATGCAAAGTCTATATATATATTTTTATTACTATCTTGTGAAAAAAAAAAAATTATGGCATTTAATCCACTTCCTTCCAATTTGTATTGAAATCTGTCTTCCTTCAATCATCACCACTATTGTGGCTTTCAAAAGCAGCAGTAGCAGATGTTGGGTCACTGTCTTTAAAATATATGGTTTCCACAACAGCAATTTTTAATTTATTCATAAACTATTTTTTTGTGATTGTTTACAAAGTCATGAAAACAACTATCACAGAGCAGCAATTATGCTGCAGTTGTGATTTAGACTTTTTTTTTTAATCTCGAGTGCTTTACACAGCTTGATTTTGATTTTTAGCCTCAATGGAAGATATTACTACACTACAGAACATTGTTGATGACTTATCTGAAATGAATCCCACTCACTGCCTCCCATGCACAAGTTTCTTAACTGCTTTAAAATGTGCATGGTGAAAATGTGTGGTCAACAATGTTATGTATAGGAAGGAAATGAACGTTCTGACACAGACATTTCTTTCCAAGTAGCTGAACAGAATGGGCAAAATTAAAAAAAAAAAAAAAAAAAAAAAAAAAAAAAAGCTTAGAGATACTAGAAACAAATTAGTTCCTTTAAAATGAGCTGAAACTACTAGTAATTACTGATTTGAGCATTTAATCAGAATAGTCACTAAGATGATGAAATATTTCACAACCAGTACTTTCGAGTGCACATTCTATATTCTCTTCATAGATCTGAAACAACAGGACAACGTAACTTTTTGAACCAGTGTGAAACATAAAACTTCTTATGTAGAATTTTTTGGTGTTGTTTTGAAGTGTATCCTAACTAGTAAAGGTGGTAAATATTTAGTGGAATAATGCATACTCAAGAAAGTTCAGATGACAGATAAAGTTAGATTTAATTTGAAAACTACTATTCATAACTGATGGCACATTATCATTATTTTAGAACTTCTTCATATTCAGTGCCACACTGTAGCATATTTAGCATTAATTCATTTTCACTTATAAAAATACTAATCCCAATTAGGCAAAAAACATACAAAATTCAGCACAGATTTACACTGACTTTGAAATAGTGGGGTGGGCTTTTTTGTTTTGTTTCTATTCTTTCTTTAATCATTAATTCTTGAAACACATAATAGAATAATTCAGGTTAGAAAAGATCACTAAGATCATCTAGTCCAACGCTCCACCTACCACCAATATTGCCCACTAACCCATGTCCCTTGGTGCTACATCTACCCTTTCCTGAAAGACTGCCAGGGACAGTAATTCCACCACCACATTGGACATAGCCTTTCCCAGTGCCACTCCTGCTGAGAAAAAAATCCTTCCTAATATCCAACTTGAACCTCCCTTGGTACAACCTGAGGTCATTACCTCTCATCTTGTTGCTGTTACCTGGAAAAAGAGGACAACTCCCCACCTCACGACAACCTCTTTTCAGGCAGTTATAGAGAGCAATAAGCTCTCCAGTGAGCCTCTTCTTTTCCAGACTGAACCATCCCAGTTCTCTCAGCCACTCCCCATCAGCCCTCTAGGCCCTTCACAGCTTTGTTGCCCTTCTCTAGACACGCTCTAGAGCCTCCATGTCTTTCTTGTACTGAGGGGCCCAAAACTGAACACAGTGCTCAAAGTGCAGCCACACCAGAGCTGAGTACAGAGAGCTGATCACCTCCCTGTTCCTGCTCGCTGCACTATTTTTGATACAAGTCAGGATGCCATTGGCATTCTTGGCCACTTGAGTACGCTGTTGGCTCATGTTCTGCTGGTGATAATATCCTCAGATCCTTCTCCTCCACACAGCTTTTTAGCCACTTTCCCCAGTCTGTAACACTGCAAGGAGTTGTTGTAGCCAAGGCGCAGGACGCAGCATCTCGGTCTTGAACTTCATCCCATTGATCTCAGTCCAGCTATGCAGCCTGTCTAGACCCCTCTGAAGGGCTTTCCATGCTGTGTGGTAACACTAAAGATGATCCATTCCATAACCTTTCCCAGTACCAAGGTCAGGCTGACAGGCCTGTAGTTCACTGGATCCTTCTTACAATCCTTCTTACAGATGGGAGTCACGTCAGCAAGTCTCCAGCTACCCAGGGCCTCTCCAGTTGATTGGCACCACTGATAAATGGCAGAAAGCAGCCTGGCAGTCACCTCTGCCAGATCCCTTAGAATCTCGGGTGTATCCCATCTGGCTCAAGTGAGGAACAAAACCAACTGGAATAACCATTCTATCTGATTTAAAGAAATTTGTACCCTTCATATTAGGTAAGAACTGTAACTGTGTTTCTGTTTTTAATTGTGTGGGGAAGTAGAAGTAGAAAGTAGCTTGAAGCACGCAAGAGAAAAATATGATGAACAAAAAAAATCCAGCACAGGATCTACTATGAGAAGTTACAAAATAAGAAAACTAAGTGCTTTGATGAGGAAAAGGAAAAAAAAAAATCCATGGTATCAGTAATTGCCATCAGCTATCTTGGGAGAACTGTCATACAGGCATTCTGAAATACATATCTTAACTAAAAGAGTCAGGTCAGAAATGAAAAAAAAAAGTGGATATGCATATCATCAGCATAAAGCTGACAATGAAGCTATGAGGAAAGCCTCAGATCGCTCATGAATAGGATGGAGAAGTATTAAAAAAAAATGAAAAATGAGGAGGCCAACAAACCCTGTGAGACTGGAAGAAAGAGCAGAAAAGCTCCCGGCATAGACAGTCAAGGGCAATCCAAGCAGCAGAGCAAAGCACAAGACTGTTGTTTATCAGGAAAACAAGAAAGGCCAGAATATTAAAGAAGAAGCAGTCAAGAGCAAACGAGTAGCAGAGGCAAAGAAGAAAGAAGATAAGGACTTAATATTTCATGTAGTTCTAATAAGGTTGTGCATTCCAGAAATAAACAGTAATTATATATTTCATAATCCCACCACAAGTACCTCTGCTACTATAAATAAACCATTTTTACTGGATGTTACTGTATTTGTGAAGTACTGGTTTATCATTTCTTACAAAAAGTTGCATTTGAGTGTAGGTAATATGTCTTACATAAAGAAAAGGAGTTAAAAAGTATTTTAAAACCTTAACAGATTGTCTGTGCTGGCTGCTGGAAAGCTTTGTAACAGAAATACTCTGCTTCGAGACAGAGCAGGTTAATATATACACTTCAACCTACTATCTTCAGTGTAGTCTAATGTTCTATCATCTGCAGCTGATTAGTAGATTAATATGTACTAATTATTCTACATATGGTAGTGAGGCTGCCTGTTTTGTAAAATGGCATCAACCATAGATTTATTTCTGAATTTCACAACCCTATTTTATAGTAATTTATTTTGTTACTTACCTGCACAGAGTTCTGCTATTCAGAAATTTATCATGCATAACAATATAAATCACATCCTGTATTATTTCAAATTCTGTTGATCATTTTCAAATGAAACAAAATGCCTGCACTTCTGCTCCTCATAAACACTCCTAATTTGATTTAAAATTCCTAAGTTTTATATGCTTTAGAAACATCAGACATTCCTATATTAAGGCAGCCTACACCAACTATACACCCGCTATGGATGCTTTAATAAACTTAAAATACGGAACTAAACAACCGTGTAATGTGTTTATATTATTATACCGTCGTTCAGGTTTTAACAACGACCCACCAGAAACAAAAGGGGGGAAAAAATGAAATGTTGATCACTGTTTAGCTGCTAGTGTTCACTTCTAGAAATGTCAGTACCTAGGTACTGCAGCTAGGTACCAAATACTAGGTACTAACATCAGGAATTTGAGAAAACTAATTAGGTTACTGTTTTTAAATGCTGAACAACTTGTAACAAGTGTCAAGGCATGGAAATAAAGCTGAGCAAGGAAATGGTTCTGGGGGAAGAACAAGAAGCTCCATTCTGTGCTGCAGGATCTGTGCAAAGTTCCTTTTGCACTCTGGCTTCTTCCACTGGAGTTCTGAATTACTTACACAGAACCAATTGAAGAAAGTTTCTGCATTCAATACAGAAATATAAATAAGTACAAATAGTATCACAGAATGAAAAGGACCACAATGACCATCTAGTTTCAACTCCCTGCTGTGTGCAGGGTCGCCAACCACCAGACCAGGCTGCCCAGAGCCACATCCAGCCTGGCCTTGAATGCCTCCAGGGATGGGGCATCCACAGCCTCCCTGGGCAACCTGTTCCAGTGTGTCACCACTCTCTGTGTGAAAAACTTCCTCCTAATATCTAACCTAAACCTCCCATCTCAGTTTGAAACAATTACCCCTTGTCCTATCATCATCCACCCTTATAAACAGCCGTTCCCTTTCCTATTTATATGCTCCCTTCAAATAAGGTCAGAAGAATGTAGCAGAGTATCAGAGAAAACCCAGAACCTCTGAGCTTAAAGAATGGAGAGTTTGGCTTTTTTTTTTCTTTTCTTTAAATAGTACCCAATAGCAGAAAAAAAAAAAAAAACAGAAAATCATAACTTCAACTGAATCAACTCTAACCGAAAACCCTGTGATTAAATTGGCATTTTTTTCTTCTATTTTTCTCGTTTTGCATACAGCGAAGCTTACACTATTTGTTTTTCCTTTTAAATGCATTTAAGGTCTAGCAGTACATTCCTTTTTAAAGCAAGCAGTAAAAGGAAGTTTACTAACTCTGCTGTAAGGACATGTGGCTGCAAAAACCACACAGCTGACAGCACTTACCAGATTGGGTCTCTGCTTTTTCATGCTTCATCAAAGGTTCTTTTCATCAACAGTGAGCAAGTTTAATACAAACAAAGTCCCTGAAGACAAACCTGCAGTTACCTATTATTAAAGCTATTATTTGGCTTACAGAATGGTCATTTTGCATAGCAAAAAATGAAGAAGCCTCTGAATGTCACATACCAGTTTCACACTGTTGAGCTGGCGGTTAGAAAAACTATAGTACATTAAACAGACACTGGAAGAATTTCATTGAGGTAAGCCATGTGTAAGTGAACTGGAACAGGTTAAAACACTCCTCTCAATGGCAGCCCAGGATACTGTAGGTTTGGGGTTTTTTTGCTGCAAAAGTGCCTTGCTAACTCACTCTTGGTGTTCTTGCTCTTGCTCTTCTTGGTGTTCACCAGCACTGCCAAGTCTTTCTCAGCAAAGCAGCTTTCCAGCTCACCAGCCCACAGTGCTTACAGGTGTCTGAGCTATTGCTCTCCAGATGCAGGACTTTGAATTTCTGCTTGTTGAACTTCATGAGATTCCTCTATGCACCGTTCTCAGGCTTGCCAAACTTCCCTTCCCATGGTGGCCCAATCCGTGGCACATCAGCCATGCCTCCTCATTTTGCGTCACCTATGAACCTACTGAGGGTGCACTCCAGCCAAGTGCACAGGTCAATAAAGAAGATACTGAACAGTGCTAGTCCCCGTACTGAGTCCTGCTCGCTAAGTCATTAGTGCCTTGTCTTTGAGTGAACGTTGTGCAACTTATCACAAACCTTTGGGCCCAACTCTTCAGTCAATCTTTAAATACACCTCATAACCCATATTCATCAGCTTGTGTATTTACGTTGTTCCAAAAGTAATGCCTCCTATTCATTTCCATGGAAACTACAATAGAGTGCAATTACACCATTTGATACAGCACATTCTCAGCTACAAAGCACTGCTTTACAACAGTTACCAAAATTAGTTATGCATTTTTGCCAGCTATGAACAAGAACCTGCCTGCCACACACATAAAACTCTAACC
Organism: Tetrao urogallus; assembly: GCF_951394365.1. Lineage (NCBI taxonomy): Eukaryota > Metazoa > Chordata > Aves > Galliformes > Phasianidae > Tetrao > Tetrao urogallus. Next base: position 177,988,986 of record NC_136813.1, read on the forward strand.
CAGCAGATTTCTTCCACATGGCTGGATTCAATTCCACTCCTTTGCTTCATACGTACTTCCATGCCAGGCGCCATTTTGTCAGACTGCCCCTCTGCTGCCACGTGTTTTACAGCAGCAAAATCTAACTGAATATTGGTGGGCAAGTTCAACAACTACCACACCAACAACTGCTTTCGTCTTGTCCGACAAGCTAGACAGTACTGCAGACCACTGCCAGATGAGTTAACAATAACCACAAAAAGGGGTGATTTAAAGAACTATAATCCCGTGAAACTAGGTGAGCCAGGAGTTGTCATTATCACTCACAGTCACACACTGAAATCTTGACTTTTGTTATTTATACAAATAGAAATGTTTCAGTCTCAGCTGCCATTTTGTTTACAAAAGATATTTTATGCTCTCTCCCAAACATACCTTAATTTTTTATGCTTTCAAGAAAAAAAAAAAGCAGAATAAAGTCAGATGACTCAACATGAGGTCTTCTACATAAATCAATGTATTTAAATAAGATCAGCTATATCAGCTTTACACAGCATACTTCATTGACCCATACAACATTATAAATTAAATTTTTAGTTATTTTCAAAATATGTCTCATTACAAAATTTTAGAGAAAGACACATAATTCAGTAAGTAAAGGACTACACAGTCACTAGAGATACTAATTTTTAATCTACCTAATAAAACACAGAACAGTATTATGAAAGTCCAATTTTATAGAATGTAAAATATGAACAAAATTAGAAAGCATACACAGCATGTGTGAGAGAGACAATTTTCTCTTTTCTTGTATAAAAACATGATTTTTTTCACACTTTTAAAATAAAAAATATTACTAAAAAATTCCTACAGAAACAGAAAACTACTTTAAAGTAGGAAGGAAGGAAAACAAACTATTTTCTAGACCACATCTAACATTTGATTATCATCGTATAAAATGCATCAAGATCCTGATCAATAGATCACTTTAAAGTACATGCTTAATTAACTAAATTCATTACTTGCTCAACTGAAGTCAATGAAATTACTCACATCCTTTAAGTTACACAGAAGAGAAAATACTTCATCTTATCCATTCTGCATGTGCAATTAACTTCTGTTTAGCCACAGAAAAATTGCCATCTATTTCAATAGCACTAGAGGCTGTCTTAGGAAGTTGAATGAAGAAAAAAGCGAATGCTTCTCTACGCATATCTTGAGGTTTAACTAAGCAGCACACAGCCGTTTACTCACTCCACTCTGCCAATGGGATGGGGGAGAGAATCAAAAAAAGAAAAACAACCAACAAAGTAGAACTCATGGGTTGAGGTAAAAAATATTTGCTAAGACAGAAAGGTAAGATGAAAAAAACAGTAATATATACACACACAGAAATACATATGGATTTATAGATACACACACAGACACAAAACACGTGATGCACAAGCAATTGCTCACCACCCACCACCCACTGTCCAGCCAGTTTCCACGCAGTAGGAAAGGAATTTTAACTTTTTTTTTTCCTTTCAGAAACTTGGAGATCTTCCCCTTTTTAGATCAAGTATCTGGAAACACAATATATGTGTTAGCAGGTAATGAAAATCTGATCAATACACTCAATGGACCCTAAAAAGAAATTTGGCTGACCGTCTACTCTAAGCCATAGAAAAGCTGCCCCTAAGCTTCCCTGTCTTTATTCATTAGGTCTCCTTGCACTAACATGGAATCTTTGATGCCTGATACAGCACTAAACACAAACTTACAGTAAGATACCTACATTTTTACATTCATATGTCAAACTTAACCCCACCTTTACTGTTACTGCACAGGCTGGGGAAGTGGGCTCAGGTGAACCTCATGAGGTTCAATAAGGCCAAGTGCAAGGTGCTGCCCTTGGGCCATGGCAATCTCAGGTATTTGTACAAACTGGGGGGAAGATCTCCTTGAGAGCAGCCCTGCAGAGAAGGACTTGGGGGTCCTGGTGGATGAGAAGCTGGACATGAGCCAGCAGTGTGCGCTTGCAGCCCGGAAAGACAACTGTGTTCTGGGCTGCATTAAAAAAGGGGTGGGCAGCAGGGAGAGGGAGGTGATCATCCCCCTCTACTCGGCTCTTGTGAGGCCCCACCTGCAGTACTGTGCCCAGGCCTGGGGCCCCCAGTACAAAACAGATGCAGAGAATGAGTCCAGAGGAGGGCAACTAAGATGATCAGAGGGCTGGAGCATCTCTCCTGTGAGGAAAGGCTAAGGGAACTGGGCTCTGGGGAGACCTCACTGTGGCCTTTCAGTACTTGATGGGAGCATGTACACAGGAAGGGGAAAGACTGCTTACGAGTGTGGATAGTGATAAGACAAGGGGGAATGGTTTCAAACTAAAACGGGAGGTTTAGGTTAGATATTAGGAGGAAGTTTTTCACACAGAGAGTGGTGACACACTGGAACAGGTTGCCGAAGGAGGTTGTGGATGCCCCATCCCTGGAGGCATTCAAGGCCAGGCTGGATGTGGCTCTGGGCAGCCTGGTCTGGTGGTTGGCGACCCTGCACATAGCAGGGGGGTTGAAACTAGATGATCTTTAAGGTCCATTTCAACACAGGCCATTCCATTATTCTATGATTCAACTAACAGTAAGTTCACAGGTTACAAGACCAGAAACTAGAAATCTTGGAATTTCAGGTCCAACAGACTTCTAATGTCCATGTATTCACGAATAACATGCAAACCCATTCAAAGGCATGGCAGATGATCAATTTTCCTGCCAGTTGTATTTAAGCACCTGCTACAAGCATTAAGTTTTATAATTGCTAGTACTACTGTTTATTCCTCAGGGTTCAGATAAATGTCACTATACAGAGGCAACCTAATACTCAGTCCTCATGGTCCCTAACTTTCTCTGTAGGTACTACAGAATCTGAGCAGGCACACAGGCACTGCTAAGGCTGGTTCTTCCTATAATGAAAAGAAAGAATGTGAAAATAAGCAGAGGACTAAGCAGATGAGATTTTTTGATTATTAGATGATATGGCTAAGATCACTATTAGGAAAGCTGATGGGCTGGCTGAAGTGTAAAGATGATTTTTCAATTTGATATAGGGAGGAAGTCAACTTTCTTCATTGGGTTTTTTTTTTGTGGGGGATTTTGGTTCATTCCTGTTTGTTTTAGTTTGGTTGCCTTTGTTCTTATTGCTTGTTTGTATTATAACCTTGTTTGCTGAAGCAAAGCATACAGAGCAGTACAGGGGGAAGATGAGGATATATAATTGCAGATCACAGTTTGGGATAAGAATGTACAGCAAGATTAATGATCTGCTTAATTTGCTTGCATGAGGAGATTGGGAGCCTTGTCTCACACTAAAAGTCAAAATTAAATAGGAATTAATAAACTAAACCTTGATAATCAACAAGAATACCAAGTGTATATATACATTATTGTAATTCTACAATTCTACAATTTAGATTACATCCTTCCTAGGAGAAACCCTGAGAACTTATATAAATATGAATGAGTGCTTTTTAAGGTCAGAAAAATTGGTACTCAGAAACATACAACCCTTATGCATGTTCAAGTCTGTACAAAAAGTTATAGTTGAAGATAAACTTTTTCTTACTAACATCCTTAACTTCTTGTCTGTCAGTTTTACGTTACTCCAGATTGCAGTTAGCAGAAGATAAACAATAAGAGGTCACTGACTTCAGTGTTATGCCACTGGAATATAATTGCCTGCCAAAATAAAGTCTTAATGAGCACAACTCTTGGCAATGGGAAGTTGCCTTGGCAACACAGTTGTCCTGGCAAATAACTATCCATGTGGTATAAGGTGATGAAGTCAGTTGGCTGACAAAGACTGAAAAAGTAAAAAACAAAACAAAACAAAACAAAACAAAAAAAAAACTTCACAATTGCTAAGGTTGAAGGGAAGCTGTAAGCATCAGGAACTAATGTCATAGGGGAAAAAACTAACTTGAACACAAAAGGAGAGTTAAAGTAAGGATGTTTTGTTTGAAAAGGAAATATTTGGATTGCAAACCTTGTAAGTAAAAGTCCTCTTACATTTAGTATCCAAGAACTTTTGATTTTAATTACATCTTTAAAATTAATTATAAAGAAGATAATGTGAAAAGGTGTGCTCTTGAATTACAGTGAAAGCAGGGACAATTGCAGCTCAGCTCAGAAGAGAGCAGAATAGTGAATTCCAGCTCTGAGGCAGGCAGGAAGCTGGAGAAAACATTCCTCATACAAAAATGAAAGATAACAGAATCAAAGAAGAAGGTATAACTTGACTACAGGCTCCAGAGGCCTCTGATGCTTCAGAATCCAAGAGATTACCTTACAGTATATTCCATATGGACAAGAAGCCATTACCAAGTTAAGCAGTATTTTACCTTTATTTCCTAAGAAAATTAAACTTTCACATTTGCATTTTATGTCCAGGAAGGAAAGGTTATGTTCCACCAGGTCTATCTCTCCCACTTCAGAAACATTTAACCTGCTGGCCACCTTCAATCAAATTGACAAATGTCTATAAATCCTACTCGTGTATAAGTAATTGGATATTAAATATTCACATGTCCAAATATTTTCATCAATTTCACTTAGCTAGACCCTGACATTAATTGTTGTGGAACAGGACAGAAAGAGGACATGAATTAAAGAAAAAATAAAATACAAGAAATGAAAGGGCAAAAATAACAGTAAGATTAGTATGACTCAGTAAATTACTGAACGATCTAGAAAATGAACAGTTTAGTAGAGAAACAAACTTAGTGAGGATAGCCTAAGAAATATATCCGGCTGCAAAATGCTGCAGAGAGCTATCATACCACTGACCAATAAAATGGATGAACTATGATGATGTTTTTTAAACTGTAACATTAGATGTCCATATTTGAAGAAAATCCTCCCCCCGACCCTGCCCCAACAAAAGCTATGAATTAGTTGCTTAAGTTATACAAACGAGCAAAGGTGAAAAAAAGCATGTATGTTACCATGCTGGACAACAGAAGTCCAACCTGAGACACAATAAAAGTAAGCATTAAGTAAGAGGGAGAGAAAATAAATTTCAATCTCTCCTTGTATAAGAAAAGTATGTAAATTGCTACCTGAGGACTTGCAATAATACTTGGTGTAAAGAAGACACATTTTTCAGAAAACTTAAATAATACTTATTTTGAAGAAGGGAAGCATCAGACTCTTGGACAAGGAAAAAATAACTAGTTCCAAGAAGGAAAAAATAGACTGGTAAGTTGTAAATAGTACTTCACTCACCTGTTTTGCAATGTATACAAAGACTAGGAGAATTCAGCTTCATCAGCCTTCTAGACAGCTGTATGTAGACTGCTATACAGCAGTCAGCAAAGTGGTACTAAACAAAAAGGCTTCCTGGCAGGATTAAACTTTAGGCTGTACACTTGAAATCTACACTTTCCAATGGCACTTGCCACAATATATTTAAAACTGAAAACTAATATACTGCGTCAGCTTTCCTTTTTTTTGCATTCACATTTTGTTGCATTTTTTGTTGTTTTGTTGCTGTTTCTCCCAAACAATTTCAGATCCACATAAATTTTAATACCCAGCTAACACAAAAGTCTGAGTAAGTTTCTAACAGTGTTTCTCAAGGAAATTATGTACTCCTACAGAGTTATTTACACAGAGAAATCACTGCAGGACTGACAGCACAGAAAGGTAATTTGTGTAAGAACATCAGGCCAGAAGATCAACAGTAAAATGAAAAATAGAACTGCCTCATCTCAAAGAGCAGTCAGTACAGTACATTATCAAATATCAGGAGAATTTAATGGCACCATTGAGAGTTTTCCTTCAAGCTCCCAACTGCCCAGAAATCAGATGTTGTCCTGAATTCAATATTCAAGCATAGAATTAATAATAAAAAAAAAAAAAAAAAAAAAAAAAAAAGACGAGACTTTTACCCAATAGTTAAAATTTAACTCAGTACTACTTCACAACCTAACACTTGTATTGCTTCTAGGAAAGGATGAAGGATTTCAAATGGATGCTACCACTGTAACGACTTTTTGCACTTAAGAGAAACGTACACAGCTACATAAATACAGTGGATCTTAAGAGGGCCTCAAGGACAACACAGATTTTTAAGAAAGAAAATCAACCTAAATAAAAAGTTGATGCAGACTTCTACAAAATGTCTTAAAGTGAATCAAGGTTAGCCTCAGAGACTTTGACAGAAAACCTAACTTTTTAAAATATCTGTTTAGTGTTGAACAGCATAGATGTAGAGCATATACATATCCCCCCCACATTCCAATGCAGAATGCTGCATCATTTAGGTCAGAGTTAACTCGTTGTTTCAAATATGCAAACAAATCTTTAACTCAGTGTCAGTAACCACCCCCAACTCCAAAAAGGAGCAAACATAAAACTAACATGCATAATCCCTGAATTTTTCTGCCACCATGCTATCTTAGTTTACCAATTCTTTATGCCAAAAAATGTGGCAAAAGGTAGAATAAAAAGGCAAGAAATAATAGAAAGATAAATCTGAGCTATTATATTACATTATTGGGCTGTGAAATCTTTCGCATCTGACAAAGTCTATGTCCATCCATGTAGTACAGTTCTATAGATTTAAAATGTGAGTGTCTTAGGCATTACTTCACGAGCAATATCACTTTCAAAAATATATATAAAATATTTCAAGCATTTATCGTAAAAACAAAACCAAACAGAAAAATGCAAAGACCAAATCAAGTAAAGAAAGGAATAATTCACTCTCATTAAAATGCAATTTGAATTAAAGAATAAGTAAAACAAAACATTTACAGCTAAGAAGCTCTTGCAACACATTCTTTGTAAGCAGCATGCATAATGTCCTTAATTTTCCTATTTTACAAAGTTCTGCTTCAGAAGACAGTGATAAATTTTAGTGGATTTCAGAGACACAGCTACAGAATACCAGAGCGTTTACTTAACAGAGGATTTGGGAACCTTTCCAGTTCCCTCTGCCCCTACACTTTAACTAGATCAACCACAGGTATTTTGGATTATATGTTCAATGACTTACTTCACAGAGCATAACAAATGACTGATGAATCCCAAATTAAACTAGACAAAAACATGATACCAGATAGAGAACCTTTATTACAATTCAAACCAAGACAGATCTGGATAGCATTTAAGTGCCTGATCCTATTCTCACAACATTAATGGAAGAGCTGCAAAGAATTTCAAGAGACATAGCATGGTTCTAACCATTCTAGATAACAATAGTTATCTATCACACCAGGAAATACACAGCAGAAGAGTGCTGTTGTTCCCCTGAAACCTCCCAATGTAGTTCATGGGAAAACTGGGCCTACTCTGAGAATAACTAAGTTGTAATTTAAACTGGAAACATCGATATTTAGTCCATATTTTCTCTGAACTGAAGAAAACGGTCAGCTCGGTGAGGCACGACTCTAGCTGTGATAGTAAGAGGGGAAGAGCAAGGAGACAAAAGGTTTCCTTCTGTGAAAACAACAGTGCAACCCTCTTTAAAGAAAGGCCGCTGTTCTTGTATCCTTGCAAGAGAAGGGAAGCCGCTCACTGTTGTCCTGGATGTCCTCATCAAGTGGGGGAGCCAGAACAGACACCCAGTACAGACTCAATGGAACCAGGCAGTCTGTCCTACCCAGATACCTCTTCCCTGGCAGTGCTCCTCATCTCTGACAAAAGTCTATCATTTAAATAAATAATTAAAAGAATTAAAAAGAATTAAAAAGTAGAACCAGAAGCTGCTGGAACACTAAGAAATAGAACTAACGGTTTTTTGCTAATACCAATTCTTTTGCTTGACAGTTGAGCAAGAAATTATTGAGGAAACTAATTGCCTCAAGTAGAGGTCAGCAACACAAGGAATTCTGTCTGAATAAACAATAGAACAAGACTAATTACAGAAGGATGAGCATTTCTCTGTGCTGGAGAGATGTATGCTAGTTTTGGAATGAATAGTTAAGGGGGAGGAGAGGGAGTGTGAAGCCTGGAACTCAGAATCTATGGAGAACATTGATTAAACAAAACTCAATGTTTTGTTTTTCTGAAGAGGCAGAAGGAGTATGGTCATTAACACATGCTTTGACAAGGGTACATTTTAGTACTACAAATTGATACCTATATAAAGTGCTTGGGTTTTTTTAAGAGCAAAATGATGAAAACTTTTAATGTTTCTAAATGGTAATGATCACGGAAGACTCATTTTATTATGACTCTAAATCAAAAGGTTCAAGAAGAATAACACAGAAACACACCTGCATGTTGGAAACACACAGTCAGAGATATGGAAGTGTAATAAAGTACTTACTTGGTATGTGTCCCATAATCTGATGGTACATCGTAAAGGGACTTCTCTCATCAGTAAGTTATTCATCCATCGGAAAGCAAATTGCAAATATTTCACCTCATGCTGATCCAAGTGTCTATGAACTTGTTCTGAAGACAGAATAAACCAACATTTTACTGAACCTTTCCCAAAGTCCTTAACTATCAAAAGTAGTATCTGAAAATTAAATAATCCTCTGATCCCAAATAGTTTAAAATGTGGTGATGCATACAAATAAATACATAACATTACAAACAGAAACATGAGAAGGAAATACTTATACAGTGCACTGGACTTATTTTTCTTCCTTTGGATGACTTAATGGTTCACAATGAAAAAAGATTAAAGTCACAGCTTCTCAATATACAAAAAACCAATCTACAAATTTATAAAATGAAATGAATATGTAGATATATATTCACTAATTTCTTACATTAAAAATTTGAGGCAGGACTACAAGCAACAAGATTCGCAAATAATGTAACGTTTCGAAAAATAAAACACTGGTAATAAAAAGAAGACAGTAATAAACAAGCAAAGAAGTATAAAAGAGAGCATAAATATAGGCTGTATTCACTTGAAACAGAAAGTTGAGATTAATGCATGCAAAACAGAACTATTTAAATTTAAACAAATTGAAGCTTAAATAATTTATTAATATGAAATAAATACAAAATTTTAATAAGTATCAATGTATCACGCGTCATTTCTATCTTTAGCAGAACTGATCTGCTAGCTGGACTCCTTTATATTTAGCAAAATTTACCTCCAAAAGAATTGCATTCTGTTAAGTGGTTTTAGCTAACATGCCATAAATTTGCAGAAACGCTGATGTCTTATTTCATCTAAATGTATGACAAGAAGTCTTTGTTAAGGCCTCAATAGGACATCTATATTCTATTTCTTTGTGAAAGATTTTTTTGCTACCCCTGTTCTCCTTCATCTATACATTCACAGAAGTATTCCAGAAGCTAAGACAATGAGAACACTCTGATCTTCCAAATTCCACATTTATCAGAGCTAAAAAAGCACTAAAAAAGTACATGAACAACTAACATCCCAGAAGTACAGTGGCACTGTTACAAGACGTTGTATAAAGATTAAGGTAGCAGAAGCCAAATAACATCTGAAATATATGAATTTTTGTGACCAAAAAGATCAGCTTTCCATCTGTATTACCCACTGTGCTTCCTGGGGCCTCTGTGTTGAAGCAAGCAGGCCAGAGAATAATGGAAATGAACGCACAGTACAAACTTACAGAAGTAATTTCACCCATGCCAGCTCCATTTAAATTTGAATACTGTACAAGATTGTAGGGGAGCCCAATAATTACTGTTTAACAAATTATTTTTTTTAGTTATTCAAAATTCTGATAGCTTAAAGGCTTAGAATGAAATTGTATCATTCTCTTTCTCAATACACATTGTATGGCTCTATATGAAAGTTTCAGTAAATATGGCGACTGACTTTCAGAGAACTGAAAGTTGTTTCAATATGGAACAAGTAAAAACGTTTCAGATTTTAAAAACAATCAACAGGGAGCCTTTTTGCAAATCAGAACAGTCACAACACATTACGCCAAATGTTCACTGGCTCCAAAAGTGTCTAAAAACAAACACCTTCATTTTCAACAGTTAGAGACCTTGCATGCCTCGCAGGCACTAACAGGTACAGAACCACTATCATGTGTCTGCCTTTGCTCTAGGGAAATACAGCTGCAAGTCACATATGCTGAAGTGAAATACCATGTTAAATTTATTTCAGATACCTATATTGCAGACTACAACACTCAGATAATCAAGTAGAATGCAAAAACAGTCAGTTCTATTTCTAGCTGATGTACTAACTCCCAAACACCACCTAACATTTTTGTTCTTCACACATACAAACGTATTTCATTTGGTTGCTTGCAGACATCAAAAGTAATGAAGAACAATAAATTGTGCCAGTCTTTATATTTCAACTAGTGTTTAATATTCATAATGAATTTCTTGGAAGTTGTTTTCTACTCTAAAGAATTTGAAAAACAGACTCCCGAACTCCCTGAGTTATGTGCAATTGATGTAAGACGGGAATAGAAAATGCAATGACTGAAAGGGCTCATTCTTCCTACTTTGTAAGTAATTGTCAGTAATGGGCTATTTTGCTGATAAAGGTAATTACGACAGTTGTAATCTAAATTTAAATTTCCCATTTCACTGCAAATTAGCACGAGTCAGCAACAAACAAGCAAGTTATGTAATTATTGTCAACTTTCAGATCTCAAGTATTTCACAAGATACACTTTACCGCATTTTCAGACAGCAAAACTGTGTCATAGTTAAGAAAAAATACAACCTGTACCAAAATGAAAAAAGCCCAAGATTTATATTTACTAAGGTTCCCAATTTTTAAAATAAATATGTACACAGAAATGGTTTTAGTGAAGCAAATCTTAAAAAATATGTACAATATGAAAATGTTTTCTTATGTAGCATATCAAGAAAAATGTATATTTCATCTTCTAGCATTTCTAATTACTGATAATTTTAATAAACACACTTACAGAATATATTAATTTGTTTAGGCATCCTGAACACTAACAATAGCGAAGTACGTCTCACAAATCCTCTTACTCTGGACTTCTGGAATAATTCTATCCATCACATCTCTGTTAAAAATCTTTGTAGCACCTATTCACTACAAGATTACATCAACATGTGCTTTAAGCTTTTTAAAAGCCAAAATTGGGTTTCTATGAATTCATCAAAAATTTCTGAAATTAATTCTGAGTACCTAATGTTGTAACATACTGCTAAAATTTTCAGTGTCTCATGGAAGCAGAATCTATATGCATAAAATATTTATTGTTGTTTAGTGCCAGCTTCTCAGGCTGTTTTACTGATTTCAGAATTAAAGGTGTATGTGATTACAGATTCAGAAACTAAAGCACAGTTAAGGCCAAAATAACCTGCACTAAAACATGATGACTTAAGGCTGACCTGACTGAGGGACGCTGACAGAACAAGAGCTGGGAAAGTTTCCACATAAGCAAAGGAATAACAAAATAATAGTAAAATGATGCTTGAATTGCCAAATTACAGTGGCACAGCATGGAGCTGCATCCATCTGCGTAATTTATTACTTTGCAATACTAGCCATTTATTGATGACCTTTATTTAAAGAGTCCTATCAACCTTTGTAATCTTTTCTGATGCTCGACTCTAAACCTAGTTTTGACATTTTTGAAAATGTGGGGTTTTTCATAGTTCATACTTCAGCATTTCGTTTTTAACTCCACTTTATCATCACTTTATACATATTTCTAAAGTAAAACAAAAATAAAATAAAACAGGCTAATTATTAAAACATCATCTGAAATGCAATTAAGCATATCTGACAAATAAACAGGTCTTTTAATACAAGGGAAGGAAGAAAAAGCATGTATTTGTCTTTATTAAGATTCTTCTTAAAGTGGCTACAGTTGCTACAAGAGTATTTCCTTTGGTACCAATCCAAATCAAATAAAAAAATAATGGCAGAGGTTTTGTTGACACTTCTTAACACAGAATAATGCCTGTGGTCTTTCTACTCGATGTATGAAAATGTGCCAAGAAATATACTAGCACTCTCAATTTCAAATGGCAGTTTAGCTGGATTTTCTTCCTTCTGGGCCAAGCCAATAAAATCAAGTGCAATAATCTAAAAATTCAGAGACTAACGTAACGGAAGACAAGCCAAAGAAGTTGAACAATAAAGAGGACTGACATTTCAGAAAACAGTTTCCACATCTACTACATAGCAGAATTCTTACTGTCAAAATTCTCCTTGGTTTTGCATTTGTCGTTTTGTTACTTCAAAAAGGACTGACATTCCAAAAAAATAAAGAAAAAATGATCATCAATGATCTTGGAGATAATAATGCAGGCAAAGCATGGCACTCCAAACTCAAAATCTCTTCATTTTGAAATACACAAAGTTTACTGCAGAATTAACATAAAATCCTAATTTTCTATTAATTTTCTAATGACTCTTTTGAAGGTTCCCTGAATGAATATACAAATTGATAATAAAGTTTTTTAATTAAAAAAAAAAAAAATATTTCCTAGGCAGGTAATAATCTCATGGAGGAATGCAGTGGAGATTGAACAGTATTTCAGAGCCTCAAAAGCACTCAGGATCTTCATTCACCATCTATTTTTTCCACTAATTAACTTTTGCTATTTAATATTAGTTAATATTTTTGTAGAGACTTTAACAAAACAGATAAATAGACCAGTATGATCCAAATGTTTCCTCCTGTCTTCTCTTTTGTAAAACAGATAATACAGCTGTAGAATTTTCTAGCTAGCTGTTTTTGTTGTTTTGTCTACTGAATGTAAAATCCAGACACCTTTCTTCCCACGTCAAATGTAGTAAGAAATGATTACCTATGACTTAATTAACTCACTCAATTTGTCAGCTAATGTTGACAGTGACGCTTCGTAACATAGGTTACGGCAATTTCATATTTAAATGTTTTAAAAGCCCCATGACAGTCAAATACTACGTTTGGCATTTCATTGCCTGACAGTTGATAAAATTTCTCTCGCACACCACAGTGCAAACATTTATCTTTTACTTGCCAGATTATCAATTAAATTTGGCTACTGTTTATTAAAAGATGAAACTACAGAAAAGAAAATCACGTTTAATCTCATATAATAATAATAATAATATATATTATTATTATTATAACTCTCAATGAGTTATATGGAACATGCTTGCAAGGCCGAACTTTACTTAACTGTTAGATTACGAATAGGAAATGCCCCCCATGTAGCACTGCCACAGTTTTTATAAACCTGAACTGCCAGTAGTGATTTTCCTCCCTATGTAGTACTGCAACTTCTCAACTACAGAAAAGTTTTCACAGCCCATTGCAGGGATGAAATGTTATGTACAATCTCTGCAAATAGTGTAAAGTAGCAGATTTCTTTCCCAGTTTGTTCGTAATGCTGTGACTTGGTTCTTGACAGTCTTTGCCATCATTTACAAAACTTCAGTACTGTCCTCTCAGCTGAGCAAAGCAGGCAACTGGCCAACCAACCAGATTTTATTCTAAGCAATTAAGTGTTACAGTAAGTAATTCTACCTGACTGAACTTCCTAACAGCACGGAGAGTTATTAAAAAAAAGACAGTACTGTGACATCAACAACAAGTAACACATCTGAGAATATTGCTGCTTGCTATGAATGCCACCAAGGGTAAACTTGTGAGAGCAGAATCTCGTGATGAACTGCCTGCCTCTGACTTAAAATAAACTCTTGACAAAACTGGTTTTGGTAAGCAATGCTTCCCTTTACTGAAGGCAAGTTCTGCATTTCATTCTTTAGTTTTGAACAACGTGGAGATGGTTTGCAAAATAATGAGCTTATGGGAGACAAAGAATTTGGAGCAAAACCTCAATGCCAGGTATCCCTCGATGCAGATTAAAGTTTACAACCAACAAGAAACCCTCAACCTGAATTAATGAATGTTTGAATAAAATTGATTTTGTCAAGAATACAGCTTAACAATGAGTTATTATTAATCTCCATTATTTTTATTAATATACATTAAAAACAACAGAAATTCTTGATGACTGGAAAAAGACACTCAGAAATGATCATAAACCTGCACCTGGAGACAAGATCTCGCTATGATATATATTAATGCCTCAAGTACTAGTAGAGATCCAAATAGCTACAATTACCATTTCAGTTGTTTTGCTCCAGAATTAGTTTGCCTTCTACCTCATCCCTTGTAAGAATTATAATCATATAATTAAAAGCAAAAACTAAATAAATAAATCCCTGAAAAGTGCAGCATAAAACAAAAACAAGACTGGCAGAAGACCAGACATAATACCTAATAGTATTTTTTTCATGGCCTACAGATAATGTATCTAATAAATGTATCTAATGTATCTAATAAAATATCTAATCAGCCCACTAAATATTCTGCTACTTGTTAGGACTTTGAGAAGTATCTTCTTCATACTCAAAATATCCAGCCAATATGAAAAAGTCCAAGAGGCTGATTCCAAAGCAAAAGCAGAAAATGGACAGAGGGACAGACAGGGGAACTGACACAAAGGATGGGAGATCTAGCTGCCTCAAGGAATCAAGCGTGTAATAATTCTGAAGTATCCAGAGGAAAATGGAGGAAACTATTAGGAAAAATACTAACAGTAATCCAAGCAGTAAAACATTCAAGCTAAAAGATAAAAATACACTTGGTGTCCCAGGTGGAACCTGACCTTAATATTCAAGATCTAACAAATAACAACGTTATTTGTTTGATCAGATATTTCTACTTCCAAGAAGCATTCATCAGAATACTGTAGCCATATCTTATAAATCACAACTGTATGCATTCATAACTGGATTAACGTCAAACACTTCCTACAATTCAGATCATGTTTTTTTTCTTTAATTTGCCGCAAAAATGTAAGTTTAGGCTAATTAAAAGTCGAAGTGTTTAGAAAAGTCAGGAATTTATAAATGATTTTAACATCAGTCTTAATTAACTCTTGCTAAGATCTCTGAACCCTGCGAGCGTACAAACGTAATCCTCAGTAAAATATAGAAATATGATTTAAAAGATAAATTAAATAATTATAATGCCCAGTGAGCAGCATCTAAGAGTAGATTAAAGTATAATACAGTAATTACAACCATAAAATCAGATAAAAAATAAGATGGCATTGTTAAAATGAAAAAGAGCTCTATAGCACAAATTAATTTAAAACAATTATGAAATGCCTACAAGTTTTTTAATCACTTCAGCATCAAGCTGACACATAAGGAATGACCTTATTAATCACTAATTTTCAACAGCAGTAAGATCTAAATAAATTCTGTTCCCACTTCCAATTCACACAGCTTCAATGGATTTAAAGAACACAAAGTCTTTACAGCTACGACAACTGGCACTTTTTTTCCCCACAGACACAATTTTAGTTGAAAATTACAGGTGTCAGTAAAATGCTTTACAACATAATTAAACATGAACATAATTTTGCACACCTGGTTAAGTATTCTTTAACCATACTTTAAAGAAATCATCAGCATGAATATATAGCAAAGACTGAGCAAGTGTCACCACAGTATCATCTTCAGTTCATTGTATGAACTAAGATCCAAATTAAAAACTGAACAAATTAGTTAGTTTGTATCTATCATGGTTTATTGAGCAGACACCTGCAGTGGTGTTACAGAAGAAAATACATTAGCCTTGGTTGATATTTTGTCTTTTTGAGAGTCAGATTTTCAAAAACAAAAAATCAAAACCAGTTTTCTCCACTGTTTAAAAAGTCAAATCAGCACAGAAACTAAATAATCTTTAGAGACTATCAAGGTATAGGAACTACCAAATGCATTGACTCCAAGTATTTTTGGGCCTTAACTCATCAGGTAAAATTAAGATCTTAGCAAAAGCATAAAACATTTGTATTTGAACGACTGGATGGTTCTTCAGGAATGGGTGTCTCTCTCAGAACAAGAATGTGCAGAATGCTACGTGCCAACTCAACACAGAGAGAAAACTGCAGGAATCCCAATGAAAGTTCAGCCATTTAGTTCACAGCTCTTCACTCTGCCTCTCAACCAAACGGACATTAGATAGAATAATTCTCCTTTAGCTCTATGTGAATGAAGGATGTACTATAAACAGGCCCAATTAGTTAAGAAGCCATAACATGATACATAAATACTGAGTATTAAATAACCTATCAGACACACCTAAAGCAAGTATCTCAAAATGGGAGAAGTACCAAGAATGATACAATGAAGTAAGTTCTTTCACTCTATATAAGCAAGCAAACATAAAAATGAAAAATTATAAATAAATAAATGTCTTGTGAAGAACTTAACTCGCACATACACACACAACAAAGAAATACATACAAAATATGCATGCAGCTTTTTTTCTGTGGGTAAAAACAGTTAAAGTGTATTTACAGTATAAGCTTAAGGCCATATAACAACAGCAAGTTACGACAATTTTCTTGATTAAAAAGTCCTTATTGGGACATTACTGAAAGAAATGCAGACATCTGACCAAGAAGTTTGCAATCCATGAGAGAAATAAATAAATAAATAAGTAAAGATTAGCGAAGCTAAGATTAATTTGTCAAGAACAGAGATATTCAGAACAAGTCTGGACATTTTCCTGTGCAACTTACTCCGTGGAAACTGCGTTAGCAGAGGAGTTGGACTACGTGATCTCCAGAAGTCCCTTCCGAACCCTACAACTCTTTGATTTGTGAAAACATAGATCAGGTTGCTCAGCACACAAATGCAAACTTGATGAGTTATTTTGTAAGACATTTAGAGTGAAATGTTTCATAATCATCCTCACAGGAGATGAAGAATATCCATACTAGGCTCTGAGTTGTGAATACCATCCTTACAAGTTTTTTCTACCATTAATCAGAATGCAATTTAAAAAAAGTAATAGGCTGTTTTATTTTTTTTTCTCCTCAAGTTGCATTTTCGCTAATTTAGAGAGAATGACATGCATTTTAACAGCCTATATTTTTGGTCAGTTTATGGGAAAACCCAAGACTACTTCTTTGTGCAAATGCTCAGCTTTCTTGCAGGCTGCCTGACACTTAATTATGTTATTATCTTATCACTTATCACTTATCTTATCACTTATTATGTTATTATCAGATGCTTTCCAGTAAACTGAAGAAACCAAGACTCTCCCAAGTCTGAAACCAGGTAAATGCTAAACATCTGTAAATTCTAAAAACATAAATCCTGAGCTAATTTGCCATTCCTACAATATGCCTCCTCGATTTCAAGGCTAAGTGAAGCAATTGAGAAAGAGAGCATCAAACTTGTCTGACCTGTTTACAAATCATGAGATTGTTCATTTTACAGGAGAAAAGCTCCACTGACATTACAGAGAACAGAAAATGTAGCTTCTTGTTACAGATAGCTTATACTATTGAGCAATTTATTGATCCTCTCTTGCAAAATTTTTGTGAAATTCTTAGACATGAATGATGATGACAAGGTGAAAAATGGGACAGAGTTTGAAGACGAAACATTATTCAGTCTTACCTATAAAAAAATTCCACTGAGTACACGGGTCATTAAAAATACCTTCTGGAGTTTAAATGGGCTGAGATTACGATTAAATAAACAGATTATCTTGGCTGTTTGAAATCTAATTCAGTGTTTTGCACTGTACACACAAGGACAGTCATATTATATTGAGAGGAGTTGTGATCCATGAGGCTGGGTTAATGAAGGTTCCTTGAATCACTAACATAATGTATTAACACTCTCCAAAGGGCTAAGTGTCACTTTTCATACACTGGTAACCCCTTATAATAAGCAAACAAGCTGCACAAGCTTCATCCATTCAAGCAGCTACTTATTATGTTAAGGTTCTCTTCACCGTTCAATTATCCAGCATCAAGAAAATAATGTGACGCAGTAACAACAGGAACATTATTTTCTTCCACAGTAATCATAATTAGCAATTAGAATATTTACAGTTACTATAAACCATACAATTTTTTTTTTAAAGCAAAACTATTAAGTTCATATCAAGCACACTTTTCTCGTTAGCTGCAGTACTGCAGACTCAATATGAAGATATAAGGAAAAAAGCACACACAGTAAGAAAGATAACAATTTAACTGTATCATCATTCTATCAAAAAAATCCAAGGAGGTCAGGATCCCTCATCTGAGACATCATCCAAAAGTTGAAATAGCAGCGCATGTCCACCACTGCCAACACAATGTCTAAAGCCTTGTTTTAATCTTTCATGTATTTTGGACTATATTTACTGGCAAAAGAGAGGAACTAGCTGCACACTCCACTACATAAAAAAAAAGAATACTGAAAAATCTTTTTCAAACCAAAGCTGGTGTGTGCCTCTGCACTATAAGGGTTGTGATCAGCAGAATAAGTGTCCAAGTGGCTGTCAGTTACAAATGGCACAAAAAATAATTAGAAATCTCAGAGATGAACACTGGTGCCAATACTATGCAGCAACTTCAGGTATGACTGGGAGAATGGCACCTAGTGCACTCCCAGTGGTTTTATGCACAATAGAAAGTCGAGAGGAATGGTTAATAAAACACACTATACGTTAATTCCATAAAGGAAGATTCTATTTGATTGTATTAAAGAAAGCCACAATGACTTTTGGTAGTCACTTGATGGTAGTCAAAGCCTTGAAGAGTCTTATGCAATGAAGATGCAGAATCTCCATCCTTGGAGATGAGATCTGGGGTCTGGACCACTGATTTGTGGAGTAATTCAACCAAAATAGTCTTAAGATTCAATAGCATCAATTGCACTGAAATTCTTCAGGCTTGCTACTGTTTGAGAAGTAACAGCTTTATAAGATATTTCATAGTGTCATTTTTCATTCACAGAAAACAAATTTCTGTCAAAATTTCTGTTTAATTCCATTTCCTCGCTGTGACATGTCATAATTCCCATTAGTTGTTTACTTTAATAGTTTTAATAGTTTCCTTTAACATATGGTTTCCTTTCCAAATATGCTACAGGTGTGTCACATGGATAACATACATCATAAAATACACCTGCTGTAAGGCAATCAATTTCTTAGTTAGGACTTTGCTTTGCATTCTCCAACTATACCACTGAAACAAGAAAGCTGTCCTTCAACTATTCAACTACATCAAGAATCTATAATTAAGAGTAATCTAAGATGTTGCCTTGCAACTGCTTAATACAGCCTGAAGAGTCAACACAAACTAGCAAGCACCCGTGTACTCTACTAAAAACTGCCAGAAAATGAGCATTTCTAATGTAGAAAAGTTATCATTCAGTGTCCATCATCATTTTTAACACTTTGGCAGTTGTCTACAGCCACAGATATTGATATAGGATCTTCTAAACTCTGTAGCTCAAAGTAAAATTACTCACAGTGTTGGTTACATTCTTACATATTTGCTGATGTAAAAGTATGTTGTGCCTACACTTAGAAAAACGTATAAACAACTGCAATTTTTGAGGTACCGCAATTTTGGTGTATTCCAACAATTTCCTGTTAACCACAGTCTTAAAGACCTCACAAAATTATTTGCAATCAAATAAAAATCCAGAAGACATTTTAATTGCAGTTAGCTTACTAACTGCAGTCAGTAAATAGCAATTAAACTGCTCTACAAAGGAGAGTTTAGGAAGAAAAATGTATTTGCTACAACTGCCCTTTTTTTTTTCTTTTATTTAAGTGCAAAGACTTCAAAATAATCCTCTGCAAACTTAATCCACTGACCCAAAGCACTGAAGGTACAAATAAGCCTTCAGCTATTCTTCCTTTCTTATAAAACAAACTGTAGTATAGTTTATTTATTTTTTCTTAAAATGTTAAGAATGAGTTTTATTATCAGAACAGTATTTTTCATTTTAAAAATTTGTTTCCATACTTTTCTGACCACGTTTATGATGTTCACTTGCAGGTATTGTAATTATGCACTTTATTTAAAAATGCACTTGTTTCTATAAATAATTGAAATCTAATCACCTATACTGAAATTAACATAAAAGAAGATGAAAATCCATACTGAAAGCAGTTAGATGATTTCTGAAGTTATAAAATGCACTAATTTAGAAACATTTCTAAATAAACATTTTCCTACACTTTACATAGAAGCATCCCTTTATTTTTAATATTAATTTATACGTTTTTAAAAATACATACAATTACTACAATTTTATATACATCCACATTTATAGCAGAATGTTACATAAACACTGCAGAATATTACATAAACTCCTGCTCTTATCTTTCAGTAATTAATACGTAAAGGGCATGAAAAGCTCAATCAAAATTTAGGTTGCAAGTATGTGCAGGCCAACCCAAATTCGCTATGGTAAGTACTGGCTCAATAAAAACTCACCATGCATACAATCAAATCACAGAATTAATCTTTTCACACAGATTATCAAATATTAAACTACTCAGGAAATACTTTTTCTTGCTATTTCATCATTGCCAGGCTAAAGTGACAAATATATGGCTGGTTCTGCTTGGCAACATTTTGTTAATACTCTGTTCATTAATTTAACAAACTACCAAGAGAGTATGTTTAGAATGGGCAAGCATTATCTCTTGCCTTTCATTTAATTAAACTCTGCTCTAGCAATATGACAGTCAGCATTTCATGAAGGGAATTATTTTAAGGACGAAGGTAGAAAATATTTCAAAGTGCCCTGTTTAAACATGAAAGCATAATCTCAAATTGCCCCTGCACATACTGTAATTTATCTATAATATTAAAGATGCTATTTCCAGAGTTCATAATTAATTGGATTCCACAGAGAAATTATTCAGGCATTCCAGATAGCAAAACGCTGCACAAAGGCACAAAACATAGTGCCAAAGGACAGCCATAAACAACCACTGTGACTTGCCCGAATTACAACAATCATTGAGCTTAATATGAAATGAATACCGGCTGCCTTTTGTATGTGGTCATTACTCTGCTGCAAAGAAATTGCCATTGAATTTTGATTATATTGCCTTAATAAAAAGTAATGAAAGTGGCTCATGCTCTAGTAGCTTTCCTTTAAATGATACAGGACAGTGATCTTTCAAAGGCCAGCGCGCCACAAATTGTCCGAGTGTGACACCTCATCAGAGGAAGGCTACATTACTCCACACTGTAGGTAGCAGCAGTGATGCTGGCTTGATTTCATGCAAACATTTTGACTAAACGTTTTTAATGAAACACTATTTAGAAATTAGGTTAGCTTTTAAACTTACCATCGATCCGACTAACAAGCTCTTCCAACATTTTCACTTTCTTTTGAATTCCCGGCTGTGCAAATGTGTAATTATCCTAAAGAAAGGACCATAGACAAATATAAGTTTATGGAAAATTAGAATTTCCTTTCCCCCAATTACTTAACTCTTTTTTTTTCCTCCTTTTATTTATTTTACTTTTGTTTCCTTAAGGTGCTCAAGTTTTGGTTTTGCATCTCCTCAGTTTGTCTTTACAGTTCAGGAGAAAATAATCATGCTCCATCATCTTACTCAAGAGTGTGTGCCTAACAGCATACCTTACAGCTATTCCTGTATCACCTGCTTGCTACCTGCTGATCTAGTGCCCCTGAAGTTCCAACAAATCATGGAAGTCTAAAGAGTTTCAGAAGGCTGTCTTCTCAAATGTCAAAAGCTGTCATGCTACAGTGGTTTTTCTTAAGATCTTTTTTTTTTCCCCCACTACAAATTTGTAATTTTAATCACAGATGAGGAAGGAAATATGAAAATTACACCCTAATCAGATATAAAGAAGATATAAATTTGATCCTTGTAAGTTCAGAATAATGCCTTCCAACAGCGTGAGAAATCAAAACTATATTCCAACGCAGTCACGACTGCTGTGAACATAAGGTCATAGTTAATATCATGTACCAAGATCTAACATATGAACTGCACAGTTAAATTGGCAGGGCACTTGCATGCATTTGTATGAATGCATTAACTCTAACTCAACTTCGTGTTTGTTTATATAGTCATTTACATCTTAAGAAAGTTAACTCTAAGTTCCAGAAGCGGTACTGTATTCAAAGTACAGCAATATGGTACTCAATTATACAATCTGTAACAAGTTGTCTGTAAAAGTATTCTTACATATTAAACAAAGAAAGCAAATGCAGACTAGAACACTGCTGCTTCCCATATGCTGCAGCAGCACCACAGCTCCCATCTATGAATCTGAAACTGCTCCTTCTCAAAGCATCATTACTCCACACACATCTGGAAACGCAATCCAAAATCACAAACTTGGATTTTAAAGCTATTAAGTTTGTTCTTCACTGTATTTCATCTTTCCTTACTCATTTCTTTTCCTATTTATTAACTCAGCTCCAAGAGAACCCAGTTCAGAATTACTCTTCTACTTGTGCTGCCTCATCTATCTGGGAACATCCTTGTTGGCTCACAAAACCTATTTTTTAATTAAACTATTCTATCAACATTCCCTCCTATGATATTTATAATTGACTCTGAAGCTTGTGAAACTGTGAAAAAAGGATTTTACAAACATAAAAAAGTATTCTGACATCTAGAACTCTTAATCCTTTTATGCTTACAGATAAAGGAAAAGCAAGTAACAGATTTAAAGGAAAACACATCCAACTCGTTATTTCTCAGGGCGATACAGAAGTTCAGCGGTTAAGATTTGAGTTTTTCTAACATATAGTTTAATTGGCTTTATCAGCTTCCAAATTCAGCATAATGGGCTCTTCAACAGACCAAAGTTTTTATTTGTAGCACTGACAGCTCTTTACAGAGCACATTTTCAATACAGTTCCCTCCTAACTTCTGCAGAAAAAGACAGTCCAGTATTTCAGTTCTCCTCCCTCTTCCCCCTCACACCTGTGGGTTCTCACAGGCATGCTACATTACTTGTCCTTTAAGTTTTTGTTATATTTCATTTATTCCTTGTGTAACTCATCATCTACATGAAGCAAAAGACTAACTCTGAATAAGGAATAGCTTTTTTTTTTTTTTACCTCCACACATCTTCAGCAAGCAGCTAACACAAACATCATATTTCTAACCTCTGTTCTTGACTGTCTAGAAAGTATTCACATACAAAGAAGTATGAGATAGAACAGATCGTACAATGAATATTAAAAAAACATGCATTACTGTGCACTAAATTCCTTGACATTCTGCTCAGATAGCTTCCAACATACTTTCAGTGAACCGTGCTAACCTACTTCATGGCTGAATGGCTATAATATCTAGTTCAGACTCCAACATATAATTAGTTTCACCTTACAATACCAAAGGTTAAGACTTTATAATGTCACAGGGGCTCCAAACTTGCTTCACCCTCAAATCTTTGTGTTAATTGCTGGTACTTATTCTGCAGAGACTAATAGCTAACTGCCCAGCAACTACAAATAGGCCTGGCAGGACTTCTTCCTCAAAAATAATAATTAAGTCTTAAAATACTTCAATTGCAGTCCTTACTATATGAGAAGACATGAACACAGTAGAAAAAAATTTATTTTTTTTTTTAAGTTAGATGTTAGAGGTTAGAATTTTAAATTGAATAAACTTGATTAGAATGTGAAAATAAAGAAAATAAACACACTGAAGAAATGGATATAAATAAAGATAAAAAAGGCACTGAATAGATTTAACTCAAACTCTCATCCTGTACTCACAGAAGGAAAGCAGAGAGAAAAAACAGTTTCCAAAAATCACCATGGGAATCAAATCCCATCCATTTCGCTCTCTGCTCTGACAGCTGACAACAGGGTATAATTCAGCCAGTAAGTCCTGCAGTAACACTTTCTGTGGATACACTGAGAAATGGTATTGAGTGAAAATAAGGATGGGTCCTACTTTCACTTGTAATAATCTCCAGATGTTGCAGTACACCCCTAGCACTTTTAATTGCTTACAGTATAAAGCAGATTAGTACAAATGTGTGTTCCAGTATTTTCAACCACTTACGAGAGGCAAGTCACTGTGATGTATGCTGTAACTAAAATGCTCCATTTCTTATCACCATCCACAGCCACAGTACTGACAGTGATCTGTTCAAATTATTACTAGCTTCTTGAGTGCTAAGAAAAACACAGTTGCCTTTTAATCATGTCTTAAAGGTGCATCCAAAGGAACCGTTAACCAAGTTCAACACAGTTCTGGTACTCTAATTTTATATGACTTAAAAAATACTAAGTGTACTTCACAGCCATAAGTCCACAAGAATTCTGAAAATCTTTCTCTCTGACTTCAATTATTTTAATTGCATGTGGGAAAGGAAACAGTACTGGTGAAGGCCATCTGCTGTATTACAAAAGCAGCTATAGGGATACATAGAAGGAAAGAAACACAAACTATTAGATATAAATGCATTAACACAACTACATTCTATTATTAATTACATATAGAAAATCCATGAGCAATATATACACGTTATACATATATTTCAATGTGTTTATACAAACAGATATATAACACAATATGCACTTAGAAAGACACACAAAAACATACCGTATTACTTTTTCTACTTGGACCTTTTTAAGTACTTTCTAATTTCAAAGAACAGCATTTCTTATCTACACATCTGAATCTTAATCTTTTAAATCCTCTGACTTTCCTCACTGATTTCCATTATTAAAAATGCACGTAAAGATTTTCAGTATTAAAAATGGCTTAAGAGGAACATACTCATTGTTTTGCTTTGACTTCTGATTAGCCCCAAAGTGATTGTGCAGTTGGAATAGGTGACCTTTGAAGGCTCCTTCCAACTGAACAATTCTATTCCATTCTCAGGTGAGAAGATGAAATAAATTTGCACATTCCACAACTCCTTTAAACCTGACGTCTGAAAACTTAAAAAAAGTCCATGCAACATACTGGTCTCCAAATTAGGTGAGAGATGTGATGTGATGGATGGACCACTGGGTGGATAAAGAATTGAGTGGATGGTCAGACCCAGAGAATTGCAGTCAACTCTCAGCTTCTGGTACATGACGAACTTCAGGACCTACTTTGAAATAGTCTGTCTGAGGCCAGACCATCAGGAAACAAAGCAGTCCCACACTGCTCAGAGTCATGATTCTATACAGAAGACCACAGCAGTTTCGTGTTTTAACTATTCCAAGTTTTGAACAGGCAATAGCAGATGTATTAATTAGCATTAGTGTTAATTCAAAAGAGTAGAACTAACATAACCATTATGTTAATTACATTCCAACAAGAAGTAGTTACAACAACTCTATTGACTGAGTTGGCACGGTCACATTATTGAATAAAATATATTTTTTTTTTCTTCAGGTACTAATAAAGTCTTCAAAGACTTCTCTGCAGATGAGTTTCACACAGGACTTTGAAGATCTGAAGGTCCTTCAGAAAAGACACAGAATGGCACAACAGCGTATATGTTTTGCTTTCAGAAAAAGTCTGCCCTTAGGGCTATTTATTTTTAAAAGCGTAATAAGGCTACCTTGAAATGACGAAGTTAAAAGGTGCTTATAGAAAAAAATTCTAAACCCTTGTTGTATTTTACATAATCTCCTTAAATCATGGGAATTTTAAAACAGCATGTATTCTAATGGAGTACATCAGAAAAACAAACAGATATCTGAGAATGAATACAGAAGAAAACCTGGATTGTAGCACCTGTTTGGGCCTTTGGGCCACATGCTTCAAAAAGTTCAGTCTCACGTTCGACACACAGTTAAAGAAAGAGAGAAGTAACAGTTAGGGATATTATTTGATCAGTAATTATTACAAACACTGAAGTTGCCCATTTCACATTAGAAGAAGAGTCCTGACCAGGCACAAACACCTGCCTTAATTGCTCAACCTACTTCTCCTGAAGTATCTCATGTTTGTAACTAAAGACGACAAACATTTGAATTTGAAATTGTTCCTGGTAAGTAAAAGCGTTATGGAAGTCGCTGATACTGCAAACATTTGAGAGTAATCCCACGGCACAGTACAACCATCAGAACAGCAGGCCCCATTCAACAAAAAAACTCACTTTCAGCAAAACATAGTATGTTTGCAGACATCAGCAGTCATTTCAATCCTTCCATATATTATCACTCATAAAATTTTAAACCCCAACTTGTACTTTCATTCTAAAAGAAAAAGCTGTTACTTTTTTTTAATTAACCAGCCCTGATAAGGCAATCCATTCCCAAACGTTGTTTTTTTCCTTTTTTCCTTAGACTGGTCGCAGCTTGAAGAAAAGAAAAGTTGTGTCATTCTTAGGGTGTAACTTGGACACGGCACTATCACAACATGAACGTTCTGGATTTTTGGAAATAACTCAATAGTTATTACCATACAGAAGTTCTGTCACACAGATTGGGTTACAGAGCTACTGACTACAGGAAGAGACACAGCACAGACATGCAGCTCAAGTGCTACAAGAGCTAAATAAAGAAAAAAACTCTCTAACATTTTTGAAAACTCCTTACAGGAATTCCACATTTCTAAAGCATGCATTTCTGCTGGCATCATGAACTGTTAACACAGGAACAACTGCAAGACTGCAGTACTATCTTTCAATATGAGCTCTGCAGTGATAGTGGGGACTGTTCGTCCACATTTCCTCTGAACACACCATACTAGTAGTGCTGTGCCCAGCTGAGGAGAGTGTAGGAAAGAGCACCTTAGCTAGCTAAGCTAAATGGAGCACTGAACTGAAGTATACCCAGAAATCCTAGATAAGCTACCACTGTATCAGCACAAGTAGACAGACCTTGCAACAACCACGATGCAGAAACTTGATCAGTGCATGGAAGCACACATGCAACATACACATGGTCCATACACCAAGAGACAGATAAGAGGTAGACACAGACAGCTGCAATACATATTCTTTTACATATGTAGACAGCTGCAATACATATTCTTTTACATATGTCTATCTTGGCTAACAAACTCCATACTCACAGATAACAGGTCTGCAATTCATTATCATTTAGGTGTTGTACTGAGGGACAGGGTTTAGTGGGGAAATTCTGGTGACAGGTGGATGGTTGGAATGGATGATCTTAGAGGTCTTTTCCAACCTTGGTGATGCTATGATTCTATGACTAACCTTGCTAGCTGAAACTAGTTCTAGCTAGTTTCTAGCTAGCAACTAGTTCAGCTATGAGTACCTGGTTACCCCAGAGAAATACAGATATGGTAGAGAAAGACCTTTATCTTGCAGGGGTTTTATGAAAGCTATCTTTGACCTATTTTTTTCATAAGAATAGATCTTTGAAAGGTCCTATGAGGAATTTTCAGAAGTTTTAGTGTTATTTCTGCACAGACTTCTCAAAGTCTGATCTAAATATTCATGCTAAGTATCTGTTCCCTCAAACCCTTTGAAAGATTTTCCAAGTAGCACTGTATCCATCCACTTATAACTAAGATTTGAGGCACAGGTTAGCAACAACTTTCTCTGCAGGATTCCCTTTGCAGACTGTAAACCTTGTTAGTTAATCAGTCACAGAAATATCTAACATATACCTCATCGCATTACAGTCCCTGCAAATGAATTATTTCGCTTTTATTCTAATAATTCCCAGGCCTGGATAAATAACGATCTTAAAATTTTACTGCTATTTTTAATACATCTGGTCAGATCATTATGCAATGCATATATTTCTCCTTTGGTTATTTTATTACCATTACACTTGAACTTAAAGTGAAGAGTTACACTTAATTTTATATGTGAATGTTACGTTTTCAGAAGGCACAGATCTATGTGAACTTTTTCTTGAATGCTAATGAGACTGTTGAGGAAAGTGTTATAAAGGATGATACAGTAATAAAAAAAAAAAAAGGTAATTAAAAAGGGTGTGTGCGAATGTCAACTTGAAAGGAAAAAAGTACTCGTGGGATAAGTTCTATCTCATTTTCTCATGTCCACAGTCATTATTCCTAAAGGTGAAAATGCAGAAGTACTCATGCATCACCTACAATTTAGGAGTGTTCTAAAGAAGACTGGCGTTTATCACAAGCAAAAAGGATTGACATCTGAAACACTATAGATTCTTCAAATAGCAACGTAAGACAAAGTAGTTTATATAACTAATCAGGCAGAAAAAAAACCATGATCTTTGCTTGCAATGTGAATGTACCTACCAAAATACTGCTAAATGTTAATCATGAATTACAGGTGTGAATCAAGTAATTCACTAAAAATAGTGGTGTTTTTAGACATGTTTTGAACACAGTCATACACATTCTTAAAAATTTATTAACTGGAATCTCATGCAAGAATACAAGCTGAAGACAACCTGGGTGGTCAAGGGTTTCTGTGAAGAGGAACTGGAACAAGGATAGATATCTACCAAGATGCTGAGGAGAATGGGGTGCATTCCCTTTGAAAAGCTGAAAGAACTGGAGCTCTTCAGACTGAAGAAGGTTTTAGAGGTATGTAACAGCAGCCTGCTAAAATCTATGTCACCAAGATGACAGAGTTTGACTTTTAAATAGCACATATTGAGAAGATGAGAGACAAGCAGCATAAACTGAAACATGAGACGTTTCATATGATGGTGGGGGGAAACTTCTTCAACACAAGGACACTCGAGCATCTGAACGGGTTACCCTCACAGCAGATACTGCAGCCTCCATTCCTGGACATTTTCAAGATTCAACTGGACAAAGCCCTCAGAAATCTTATCTCAGATTTGAACCTCCTCTGAGAAAGAAGCTGAACTAGATGAGCTGTAGAGGCCTCTTCCTGTCCAAAATATCCCAGTATCTAACTGTTATCGTTGTATAATCAATGAACATTAAGATGTTATAACTACAAAATAAACAAGAGAGATTGGCAAAGCAGATAATGATAACAAAAAGAAAATAGATAGAAAGCTTACCCCTACCCTGGGCTCACTCACAAAACTCCAGCAGAGCAGATCTCCAGAAGAGATCCTTCCCCACTGGTAGCCAGCTCTTCAATAGGTCTAGGAGGCCTGGAGCCTGGCTCCGCCTGTGCTCCTCTGCTGACTCACGGCTCGCCTCAGGTGATCAATCAGAGGTTCAGGCTGGGACTCAGCAGTTCCCATACAATCACAGTACATTCTTTAAGCTTATCCAGTCCTGAGAGGCCAACACCAAATGGAAAGGCTACACTCATCAATACATTATGGCTATTCAGCACATTTCCAGATTGCAGTTATCGCCACAGCATCGCACATTCCTTGCATCAGTTAGTTATTCAGGCATTTTAGACAAAATATCAGCTGTCATATGTAAGTCTCCTGGAATGTATTTTCACAAAAAATAGGAAACATTAAGCACTGACCTTGTTTAGGATTTGAGCTTTTTTTTTTTTATTATTTTTTTTTATGGTTTTTTTTCATGGTTTTTTAGCTTTGTGAGAAAAGAGCAGTTTTGCTCATTGGCTGTAAAGACCTTCCACAATGCATGTATAGCAGATTACATGGAAAATACTGAGGGAATAGGGAGAACTACTTCCAAGAAACAATCAGTAGCACCTTCACTGATAAGCAGAGAAACCCGAAGTGGACAATCTAGTTTACTGCATATTAGCAACAAGCTGCACAAATTTATAATCTACAGCAAAGTAAATCCACATCTTACCTGCTGTGATTATGCCCTGGCCCTGCTGGGTACTTCTACTCATTTTTTGCTATAGTGCCAGTTTAAGGTCTTTGATGAGTGCTTTTTTGTTGTGTGATTCAGATCTCTAAATCAGCTCACAGCTCTTGCTCTCAGCAAGA
This sequence comes from Tetrao urogallus, assembly GCF_951394365.1. Classification (NCBI taxonomy): domain Eukaryota; kingdom Metazoa; phylum Chordata; class Aves; order Galliformes; family Phasianidae; genus Tetrao; species Tetrao urogallus. The sequence goes on from NC_136813.1 coordinate 178,018,512, forward strand.
GATCACAAAGGAACGTTCAGGAGCAGGGAGGAGCACAGGTTTATTAGTTTGATATAAATCCTCTTATGCTCTTTGGGCTTGACGTTAAATTTAATGATTCCACATTATCCTAACACCCTAGTCCCCATTTAGTCCTTGTTTCCTTTCAAAGGATCCTATAATCACATATCCAGAATGGAAGTCAGCTCAGTAAAACAATCTTTCATCTGCTTCTCAACAAGATAATTTCCAGTTGGATTAATTATCCCAACAAACTCATCCTGCAACATGACCCCTCTATCTGAGCAGAAAATGGGCATCAACACATAGGGAGACAACAAAGCAGAACGGGAGGAAAGAAAGAAGCAAATCTTTCATTTCAGCAGCACTCTGCAGTTGCAATGAGTTAACTGTAACATCATTAGTCACACTGCAGCATAATATTTCAAGCCTGCTTTTGATAGATGAGTGCATCCCTGAATACATCCAATTGATAACCATTCCATCTATGTACGAGCTTAAATTTTTTAATCGATGCAGTTTAATTGCATTACAATTAGTTTCAATAATTTGTTTATCAGCACTTGATGTTTTTGTACGAAAACAGAATTTTAAGGAGAAATGATGTCATCTTTAAGTTTCCTTTTCTATTAGAAAAGTACAGCAGCGGCCCTGTGACAGATTTTCCACAATCAGACAAAATTGTAAAATATTTTTTACACACATTTCTTCAAGTAGATTTCAAGTTCTGACTTTTGTTCTTGATACGTGGTCAAATATTTTGAAATGCAGCCATTTAGTGAGGATGAAATAAGAAATGCAGCATCTTTTACAGGGATCAATATGATAAAAAGACTACGTTTTTCAATGATGCTACACGAAAGTTGAGCTACTGCTCATTTGACATTGAACAAGGAGAAATATACTCAAAATACCCTCATGGAAATTAAAGTGCTCTGTTTCTTGACTCAATATCATAAAAAAACAAATTCTGTTATGAGTGTAATTTTGCAACATGCTTTTGTCAATTAAGCATTCATATTAAAACATACACATAAGGAAGAGCATGTCAAAGCACTTTTCAAAACATTAAGTACTAAAATGTGAAAAACATTTATCCTAAAAATGCTATCAAAATTGGGAATCTCAAAAACATTAGTTTCATTGAAAATTGCAGCTTTATTTCATATGAATTTTTATTGTTGCTGGTATTTAATGATGACTTATTAATGATTGGAGGATAGGCATTTTCCAGATACATAACTTCAACCTCCGTGTTCTTCACGGCATTAAAAGTAATTGGAGAAATAAACACTTTAGTTTTCAAGCATTTGTCCAAAAGGTATTGAAAACTAAGTAAGATACATGACACCTATCAGAAGGATTGAATTCATCATATGTTCTAAAAGCACTTTTCCATCATCTCATGTTCTACGAAAATGCTAGGAATCAATCTACCAAAGTTTTGCTATCCCTGTAACTAATTCTTCTATTGTCATCAAAATAATACTGAAACAATTTCAAAGCAAAGATTCTCCACACTGTGAGTACAGCTCATTTAAAATCAGGGAATAATGAGAAAGAGATGGTATGAACATCACTTAAAAAAAGAAAAGCAGCGGCATCGAAGTGCTAAATAGTTGTAACCATAATTTATTTTCTAATCAGCTCACTGAAAACAGCAAATGAACCCTGACTGCAACCATCTGCCTAGTGAACATCGCTAACATTCTTTGTTGCCAGTGTAAAGGAGAAATCAACGCCTTTCGGAAACTTTCATGTTTTTGTCAAAGGTCAGCTTTGATCTCATCACAGCCCAGAAAGACACACTGATTATTATTTTCTTGTGTATGTTCTGACTTTCAAAAGTCAGATTATTTTTACTTTCTACAAAATTCAGAATGTTTATCTCAAATGACAGATCTGAAAAACAGGATTAGTGGCATACTATTTATGTCTATCACAACATAAAGCCTATAAAATTCAATTCAGATAACTTCTTCATAAAGTCAGAAGTATCTGCTTTACTGCTGCAATGCCGATGCAGCATAAAGTGTTGTACAGTGCTAAATATCCAATACAGGTGTTTTGACAACCATTTAATCTTTGCCAGACTGTACTGACTCCTCCCTCACCTAAATACAAGACTCCGAGCTACACATTTAGTTTGTAGATCCAACAAGTACTTACAAATCCTCCACTCTGCTGTTACTTGCAGCACTTAGGACAAAATTGAGTCTATATTAATAGCTTTCCTATGTTGAACCAATTCAGACAACACTCAGTGAGGTTGTAGAAATATCAAGCCTAAACCAGACGTTTTAAAAACATGAAAATAATTTCAGGAACTAGTAAGAGTAAGTTTAGTAAGTTTAAAGGATGACGTATCAATCATTTCAAAATGAATCAATACAGGATCCAGCTTTTCAGAATCTCATTGGGACTCTTTTACTTGGAGACTTAAGTAAACCTTCTGTACAATTGGTGATGGAGATGCATAATATGACTCTAGAACTGGACATTTTTACTCTGCTCTAGCACGTCATGAAAAGTCATAAAAAGAACAAAAAAAGTTGAACTTTTTTTTCCTAATATGCCAAATTTGCAGCAGATTTCTCCAATGGGAAAATCTACTCCTCCCCTGTTTTTCACAGATGCATTTTTTCCCAACAACCTTAAAGCAGTTCAAAGCCATGACATTAATCAGTTATCTCCACTACTTACAGACAGGAAAAATCAATTTACCTGAATGCCATCAAGCAACTTGCTCATGCACCAATAACTGTCAGCTTCTATGTTCTGCAGTACTTCTTCAGGCAGACTGGAAACATCAAAATTTTCCACTTCTTCTTCTTCTGTTTCAGGAAAAGAGAGAGAAGAAGACAAGTCAATGAAGTGCATAGAATAAATAAAGCAAAGATGAGGAAAATAACTGAAAACAAAGACAAGCACCACTTATCTTCTAGTCAGAAACTTCAACGAACATTTACTTAAGCGGGGACCAAATGAATCATTTATTGCTCAACTGTGTCATCTAATGGCTTTAAATATTAATGAATACTTAATTTCTTGCAGACTGTGAAAATCTCAAATCATGCCTGGTTAACCAGAATTAATATATAATAAATTACTTCATTCTAGATATTTCACACCTGAAAGAGGATTATCAGAAGCCTTCATGTTATGCGTGAACAACCTCTGCAGAGCGTTTATGTCTGTACCACACACAATAAAACGTTTCAAGTTCTGACAGAAGAAAGCCCCAAAATACCCCTTTTAAAAACCAGTAAAATGGCTTAAAAGCTGACTATAGCTTTTCAAGGAGAATTTGTCTGTTTTCAAGTAACTATGTGTAATCCAAAGGAAATCATACAAAATGGAAAAGACTATTTTTTCTCCCAAAAAAAATTTTTAGCAGGGCAATCCTTACGTATCCCTGTTTGTACTCATAGTGGAGGCTGCCACAACCCAAGTGCAAGACCTCACACTTGACTTTGTTGGATTTCATATGGTTGACATGGGCCCACTGCTGGAGCCTGTCTAGGTCTTTCTGGATGGCATCCCATCCCCCTCGGGTGTATGGACTGCACCCCACAGCTTGGTGTCATCTGCAAATTTGCTGAGAGTGCACTCAATCCCACTGTCAATGTCAGAGATAAAAATATTAAAGAGCACCAGTCCCAGTACTGACCGCTAAGGGATGCCAATTTGCATTATACTGGCTAAGAAGTGTATTTATTGCATCCATTATATTAATCATTATTTTTTTTAACTAAAACGTAGTGTATGCCCACACTGTGGAAGTCATCCAGACACTAAATCAAATAAAGAAGGCAAAGCATCACAAAAGCCAGAAGCAAGCAAATGCTCAGTGATCTGCAATGGTTGCTCCGCATTTTATTATGGAAGCTCAAAAAATGACTCTAAATATTTAAGCGACCCACACTTCTGCTGAAATAAAAATAGGCCATCCATTTTCATGACAAGTTCCATTAAGGAATATAGACAGAATATGCAAAGTACCATTTTACATATTTAGCGCTGATTTATATAGGTGGTAGTGCAAAATATTTCTTTTCCCATGTGGTTTTAAGGGGAAAAAACCTGCATGCAAATGTAGTAGCACGGGGAGAGGGCTTACTTGGATGAAGACAAACATGCTAGAGATACTTAAAAATAAAAAGAAAACAAAGCAGAAGGCGTTAAAACAAACAAGCAACAGAAGAAGTAAAAATCATGGAATCACAGAGTCATAGAATGGCCTGAGTTGAAAAGGACCACAATGACCACTGACTTTCAAACCCCTGCTGTGTGCAGGGTCGCCAGCCAGCAGACCAGGCTGCCCAGAGCCACATCCAGCCCGGCCTTGAATGCCTCCAAGGATGGGGCATCCACAGCCTCCTTGGGCAACCTGTTCCAGTGCCTCACCACCCTCAGAGTGAAAACCTTCCTCCTAATACCTAACACCTAAACCTCCCCTGTCTCAGTTTAAAACCATTCCCCCTTGTCCTATTACTATCCACTCTCATAAACAGCTGTTCCCCCTCCTGTTTTTATGCTCCTTTTAAATACTGGAAGGCCACAATGATGTCCACCCAGAGCCTTCTCTTCTCCAAGCTAATCAATCCCATCTCCCTCAACCTTTCCTCATAGGAGAGATGCTCCAGCCTTCTGGTCATCTTAGTGGCTCTCCTCTCATGCCAAGAGCTCCACGTCCTTCCTGTGCCAGGGGCCCCAGGCCTGGGCACAGTACTGCAGGTGGGGCCTCACAAGAGCTGAGTAGAGGGGGACGATCACCTCCCTCTCCCTGCTGGCCACCCCTTTTTTAATGCAGCCCAGAACACAGTTGGCCTTCCAGGCTGCAAGCGCACACTGCTGGCTCATGTCCAGCTTCTCGTCCACCAGGACCCCCAAGTCCTTCTCTGCAGGGCTGCTCTCAAGGGGTTCATCCCCCAGTCTATACAAACACCTTGGACTGCCCCGGTCCAAGTCCTTCTCCGCACTGCTGCTCTTATAGAGTTCTTCTCCCAGTTATTATAACCATCTTAAAAGCAGATGAGACAAAACATTACTCCAATTTAAGAATTTTGTTTGAAAGCAGAACTAAAAATTTGAGTTTTAGATAACTTCAGATTTGTTTCCAATGACTGAAATCTGAATGGACAGTAGTATAAAATCAAGTAACAAGAATATGGTGAAAAGAAGCAGGGAAATGTGTATATGCGTAAATCTCTTGGGGGAAAAAAAACACTGCATAAAAAAGTCCCAACTACAAAGTCTCACAGTAACATTTCTAATTTTCTTCAGTTTCCTGTGGAGATTTTTATCTTGTTATCTATGTAATTGTAGAAGACAGTAAAATAGTTGCCTGAAGGAAAACTGCTGTAGCATAGAGTCGATGACATGCTGATCAGTATATGTGCATTGCTGTAAGCATGGTATTAGCCATTCTTTACTGATTGCCACTGAGTGCTTTTGAAACATCCCACAGTGTATTAAGAATAAGTTTTCCTAAATGGCTTTAACTAGATCCACTCCCTAAGGCAGTGGATAGATAGATAAATAATAATAATAATTAATTACAACTAGTCATACGTTTACTACTCCAGTGACAGCTGAGAATAAACACAGTAAACAAACAATGGCTCGTGGCCATTCAAAACAGGTTTAGAGATGAGTTTAAGCCTAGTCGGTAAATTTGGCAGAAGCTGTTCAAAATGATAACACAAAATTCATATCTGATCTCTCATTGTCTTTTAAACGTATTTGAATTTTGTAAAAGTATGTGATTTGATAGGGGGTAAATATATCTCCTGTTACAGCCAGATGGAATCATACAATAACGCATTTCTACATTAATTAAAGAAATGGAAAACTTAAACTTCAGTGGGAATTCTATTTATGAAGACATTCTGTGCTGAAATAAATACTGAAAACTCAGAAGGGCTCACTAGAGTGAAAAGTAGAGACTAAAATGGATGGTGGTATAAGAAAAATAAGAAAGTTCTACAACCCAAAACAAGCCTGTTTGATGAAGGATTGTTCTTTACACACATTCAATACACAACATAACAATTATGCAAATGCACAAAGCTCAGCTTCTTTGAACATCTTAAAACTGTTTTTTTTTTTATGAAGCATTACTTTGTGTAAATGTATTTCTCAGCTAGTTTGTAAGAACTGTCATACGTTTCAAGTCCAAAGTATACAGATGTTGCAGCTATGTGCAAGGAAATCACCATGAGCACGCATGCGTAGGTGCTTGTCTGTATAACATTTACAGTATTTTATTGTAAATACTATACATGTCATAGCTTCGGAGGTACCAGCAAAGGACACAAACTGCAGAATTAGACACATATTATTGCATTCAGAGGTACACAGTAATATTTCCACATCTAGAAGATATTACGTATCCCATCACAAACTCAGTTTTCAAAGACTTACAGAACAGCTATTTAGTCATTGTTGCATGGAAGCAGCATTTTTCTAAGGGGATCGGAACATAATAGAGCATTTAAATGTAAATTCTTTCAGTAGCAATTACCTAATTAAGTATTTACATAACCACATCAATATCTCCCATTGAAAAGTTCCTAATTGCGTATTTATCTGATAGAAATAGCTTTTGAGGTGTTAAGGATTAATTACCAAAGCAAAAACTTTCCTGTCTTTGTGATAGTGAGGTCACAAAGGTAAAATTAAAAAATAAAAAGAACCCATTCATTTCACCAGTGCAGGTGCAGGTAAACGTGACCTTACTGCATTTCACATATTCCCTATGACAAGCCATGTTCTCATACAACCTGTACTGTTGATTCGTCTGTCTAAAGACTGCTAATAATCTTACACTTGTTTTCAGATCATCTGCCAGAACTTCCTAAAGATGTAATACAAAGCAGGATATATACAATTACATACATCAATATAAGAATAATGATTTTATCATTAATCGTTTTACTTTATTAAGTCTCCATGTTATTTTGCTGTATATGACAGAACCGTTACAATCTCCACTGACCTGGATAACAAGGTAAATCACCTTCTCCAAAAACACTGTGAGCTTGATTACTTTGACCTAATTTTTATGGTCAAAGTTAATGCATGACTCTACAATTAGTTCTATTGCAAGAGAGTAAATATCTCATATAATTATTCTCAAACTCCAGACTGCATACCAGAAAACAGCAAATCATCGGGAGACTTCCTTTAGTGGGTCTGCATGCTTGCCAGTAAGATTTTCCACTCAAGCTTTTCGTAGATCAAATTTTAATGGCAAAATATTTTTTCCTCAATAAGTAGTCCATAGTTTGCCCTTAATTTCTATTCATAACCCATTGCACACATCTACATAGAAATACATTTGTTTTTTGAGCGTGATAATTTATTTGAAATGTAGAGAAATTCTCAGCTCGTGTTGTAAATGAAACAAAAGAGATAGGCTCTTCGTAGGCACACAACTGAGGTCCAACTCAATACATTGATTCAATGAATCTCCTACAAAAATGGAGTACCAAAGAGAACTACATAGACCAGGTGGAACCAACAGGTTTTCGACTTGCAGAACTTGCATAGAACAAAACACAGATCTGGCTAACAAACTTTTACACAGGCAAGAAATCTGGCCAGTAAATGTGAGTTACATTTAGGAAACAAAAAAACTTAAGGCACTGAGCTGAGAACGACATCACTGTAGAACAGCAGTTCAAAGCTTTAAAGATGACAGCTCTTGAAAAAAAAAAAATTAGTGACAAATATTCTTCACAAAGTAATCACTTCAATAGGTTTGTTGCTGTCAACCAAAACAGACTGCCAGAAGGAAGTGGTGCGTGTGATACCAAATTAGAAGACTAGTAAGTAATTAGCATCCAATATGCATGACGAGCACAGGATGCTGATGAGCATTTACACAGAATGCCTGATAAGGGAGTTTCCTGAGAAATTCAAAAGCCACTTGGAGAATAGGAAATGAAAGATTAAAGGTTGAACTTGCCTCCCAAACCACATTTTTTAATTACCTAGCTCGAGCTTATCATTTAATTTTTTCAAGCAATGAGTCTACGTATATACATACACACAAATACACAGAGCAGAGAACAAGAACAGGGAGACATAACCACCGCCTGCCCAAAGAAGTCTAAAGCAAGGCCCAGGGACTGAGGACTTGAAGGATACATCAGAAAACGTGTTGAGTGTGGAAAAAATTATTTTTTTTATTAAATAATAAAGACAACTACAGAGAGGAATAAAATAGTCTTTATATATGCATAATTTAACTACTGAAAAAATAATTAAATTTTCCTATCTACTCAGTGACAGAGGAAAGTAACTGGTTTCAGTTGCAAGAAGCTATTTAGATCAGTAGGTATCAGCAGGAAACAGGTGATGGAGGAGAGGAGATCACAGCAACGAACAGACAGCGGGTTCTGGTACCAGACTCCCTGCAGCACAGGACAGAAAAAGGCATTATGTGGGACTCAGTGTGATGCCTGGGTTTGTGGGAGAAGGTCTTAAAATGACAGACAGCTTTGGTCCTATATACAGCCGGTCCTGACTTGGGATATGATACTGCCCAGCGTAACCTCTTCTAGTTCCTTTCAATTTCTATTGTCCTATGATATTTTAACTGGGAATGTATTATTTGTGGAAAGAACAGGAGGCAGCGACTATGAAAAGACCTCAAAATTTTGCACAGCAACAGATCTTAACAAAAAAAATGACAAAAATCCCTTAAAAAATTTTAGGATCAATGACTGACATATCAAGACACAGGAGGATCAGTGCAAATAGATAAACAATAGACCATTTATCTTTTAAAACCAATTCCACAACACCTTGAGGATATTGTAAAAACATCTGAAAACTCTAAATTTAACTCAGCACACGGAAGGTTTTTTACATTCAGTATGACTGGTTATGTTCAGAGGCAATGCGCTTCTTCAAACAGAAGGGATGCTTTTTAAAAATGTGACAACAGTAAGTAAAAAGCATTATATTTCAAGGAATTCTACATACAGCTGTTTATAAAAACGTACGTTTCACACACTCAAAAGCACTTCCAAAAACGGTAACACACAAGTTGTGTTACACAGAGAACCTCTGCCAGGGGCAGCTGAACATTAGAAAATGTTTGAAGTATGAAATTATACTATATTTTAAAGACAGAATTTCTAGCACTGTATTTTTATAATGGAAGAGCCTTCAGAAAAGAGTTCATAAATGAATGTACAGAATTAAATAGGATTTATCAGATAGAAAAAACAAAAATGTATTAGGTCAAAATGTACTTTACAATCTAAAACTTGTCTGTGTATCCGAATATAGGAGGATAACTTTGAAAAGTACATACAATTAAGACTTCTTACCTGACAGTGACAAAGAGCACACAGTCCTGCACTTAATTACTTCACAGTAAAAGATGAGAAAAGGAATGAGTTTGAATACTCCCATAAACACTTATGTATTTAATAAATTACACGGCTAACTTTAACTAGACAAACTTGGATAAGCATTAAAATGGTAAACATCATCAAGAAGAAATTATATGTTAATATGAACAATTTCAAGTTTCAAATGTTTCGTTTTTTCACTGACGAAAGACTGAAAAAGTTGCTACTCTCAAGTAAAGCTCACCAACCATTTACATACAACAATAACAATAAGCGTAAATGCACACTGGTTTTAATGGTTTTAAATGGTTTTAACCCACTACGAGCATTCAATTGAACATCAAAATAAATTCTCAAATTGAAAGAAAAATGAAGGCACAGAAAATAACTGTTTTACAGTGACATTATACACACAAGCTTATGGCTGCAGCAGTTTGCTGCAAACCCAAGCTCTACAGTAGTAGGCAATATGTTTATACAAAACAATGAAGCACATAATCTTTATGTCCTACATCATTACAGCAAATGGGGAAGAAATACGTCTTACAAACTTACTGCCTTATTAAAAGCAGAAAACGTGAGTAACATCCATTACTTGCACATTTTTTAAGCACAAATTGCCATATTCTAAATTAAAAGAAGCATAGTTGAGCAAGATAAACTCTGATTGCAAAGGCAACACTACATCTTATCTTGCTTAATTGTTGAGTACATTCCTCAACTATCTTAATTTACTGCAATTTATAATTACCCAATGAAATTGATGGCAAAAAACAAGGATAGAAAGTAAGAATAAACCACGCATGCTTTTATGATGATATTCAAACGATTTATATAGGTATTTATCATTAAAATAAAGAAATAATGAAATAACAGTATATGCTCTCCACACGAAAAACAGAAACTACACAGAAACTACACAAAGAACACAGTTCACTTACTTTCTACACAAATGTAAGAAAGGCAAAGTACTTCAGTATGACTGTAATTTAAGGAATTTTTTTCTCATAATTAACCAGATAGAAAATCTATTTTCTCTCTAATCATTTCACAAATGTCTTTAATGATAATACTATTTATAAATCAATAAGTGAAAAGTTTAACTTAGAGTCAAAAATAAACAAAACGTGCTACTAAAGCATTAAACATTTTCTGTAAGTATGAAGTTGACGAACTGATTTTTTTTTTCCTTCTTTGGTCATTGGTCTTCCTAAGTACTTTTCACTTCTGTTTAACACCTCCATAGCTTACAGCAGAAATTCAGAATTTCATATTTTCCGAATTAAAACAAGCCAAAAATTCCCACGCTGATGAAGAAAACATAGTTTCTTTAAGAAGCTTTGTCTACTTCTCTACGATTAAAGAAGTTTTTGTATTTAAACTCCAAACAAAGCCTATTTAAGTTAAACATCTTCAGCATAGAGTTCTGAAAACAATGCCTGAATTGAACATAGAATTAATTTACCATATATGCCGTTGAAAAAGAGAGGAAAAAGGCTGCTTACAGCTATGTTTAAAGTACTGAATCATTTTAATTTGAAAACTTTCTTGTAGGTCGTAAGATGTTACTGATCTGTATCAACAGTATTTGAATGTTATGCTTCTGACGAGTTGTACAGCATGTTATCATTGCTTAAGCAATTCATTCTCTTTTAGCTTTTCTTCCTGTGAGTTCCTCCATAATAAACACACAAAGTTGTGGAACTGGATGCCAGAAGTCATTAAAGTCATTCCCCAGTCTGTTTAAAAGCACAATTGAGAAGATTTAGATCTGCAAGTATAAACAACTCAGTTCTTCTGCACTACAGAAAGATGATCATTAATTATAACTATATGGAGACCAGAGGGAGAGTACAATGAATGTACAAGCCAGAGCAAAAATACACAGATCTCTTTAGAATACATGCCTCTGCCACAGTTACATTAATTGTAATTAACTTTCTCCTTCTTCACATTGTTTTCACTTTTACACCTGCAGAAATCTTTTGGCTTCTCTCCAATCTCATTTTACTGCTTCTATAATTATTAAAGTTTTTGTTTTTCATTCATTCCCATGATGCAACATTTCCAGTTTGTAATTTCAAACAGAACACCATAAAATAATTTTCAGAACTCTCATGACTTCCTCACAGTACAAGTCAGTCAGTACCATAATTACTTGCCAAAAAGAGACAATAGAATCCACAAAAGATATTTGTCTTACCAGAAATTTACTACTTCAAGGTAATATTATCACAGAAGGTTGGAAAGGATCTTTAAGATCAGGTAGTTCCAACCCCCTGCTCTAGACCAGATTGCTCACAGCCCCACCCAGCCTGGCCTTGAACACTTGCAGGGAAGGGGCATCCACAACCTCACAGGGCAACCTGCTCCAGTGTCTCACCACCCTCACAGTAAACAATTTTTTTCCTCACTTTTTTTCCTCTTCCACTTTAAATCCACTTCCCATTGTCCTGTCGCTACATGACCTTATAAAAAGTCCCTCCCCAGCTTTCTTGTAGGTCCCATTCAGGTACTGGATGGCCACTATAAGGTCTCCTCGGAGCCTTCTCTTCTCTAGGCCAAAGAGCCCCAACTCCCTCAGCCTGTCCTCATAACACTGCCCATTTCATTACACTGTTACAGTTCTAGGGGCGTGCACTGAGCATCACAAAAGAAAGTTCCTGTTTTTTGAACAGTAACCTTAAAGAACTTCAAAATACACAGAAAGATGCCAAATTTTCAGTATAATCAGAATTCGTATCGGTAATTGTGTTTATACGCAGAAGTGTATAAATGAAAGGGCTGCTCTGAAAGTAATGTCTTTGATTTTGTTATGTTGGCCCACAGTGTCAGAGGAAGATGTTGGCAGTACGGTAACAGAGGTTGAATCTTGCCACCAATATTCTGTTACAATTTGCTGCTGTGCAACAGATAGCAGCAGAGAGGCGATCTGACAGAATGGCATCTGACACAGAAGCACATCTACAACAAAGTTGCACTCAGTGACACTCATTGAAGCTTGGTGAATGTTTATGGAGATCAAAAAGAGGATGAGAGGACAGCGAGGCAGTGGGTGCTGCATTTCAGCAGTGGTGACAGCATTCCACATGGCCATGTAGATTTTTATGAGCACAGCACGCAGACTCTCATTCACCACTGGCGAAAATGCATAGCTAACTGTGATGACTATGATGAAAAAGATGGTCTTGTAGCCAAAAATTTGCTCTATCAAATAGTGTTATTGTGCTCTTTATTGCTGTTTCCATGGAAATAAATAGGAAGCAGTACATTTGGAGGGACCTACATGTACGTGTGTGCATACATATAGACATACAAATACACACACACCAATATAATATACACATGGGGAAAAATATTCCTTTTTCCATAACGCCTCTTTAGAGTACCTTAAAACCACAACAAAGCTAGACATAGACAAGTCAATAATACAAAACCAGACTGTTTTAACAGACAAATCTCAGAACTAGCTGAAAATCTCAAAAATTTAAAATCAATACAGCTGGCCAGTTACAACTCATTCTGATTGCTAATGACAAAATTTTGTGGTTGTTTTGATTTTCATGTGAAAATGTATAACAATAGTTAAAATAAGATAAAGTACGGAGATAGGCCAGAAGAAAATACAGACAAGTGACTCAGGTATGAAGGCTTAAAGTAGAACACAAGCAAAAGTTGATCTGCATGTGAAGAAAATTAAACATCTCTTTAAATACTAAGTAAGGAAATAATATAAACAACAGAGAAATTGTTATGATCTCATAAGCTATACTGAAGAGAATGGAAATCCCTGATAGTAGTGAAGTGATGTGAAAAAAGCACAGACAGCAGATAAAACTTTTGATCAAAAAGTGATTCTGTTTATGAGTCAACAAAACAGTATTATGGTACCTCAGAATATTTATGATGCATTTGAACACGGTACAAAATTAAATTAATGAAATACTTCCTCTGGTGAAATACAGAAAGCATCACACCAAGTTGTGGACAAAACCCACAGTGAACTGAAAACATACAGCCAGCAAAAGAAAAGAAAAAGAATCAGCACAAGGTGAGGTTTTGCAGGATGAATGCGTATGGCCCCAGATCAACTTATTGATTACGGATAAGTTTACAGTCACAAAAATCCTATTGTAGAAACATTGATTTCAGTTGGTTAGAAATCTTGGATGAAACCCATCTGATGTTAGAAAGCTATAGAATAATAGAATTACACAGGTTGGAAAAGGCCCTAAAGATCATCAAGTCCTGCTGCAAAATTTCTTACTAATTTCAGGATTTGTTCAACACATCTCATAGTAAAACATAGTAGTACAGTAAAAAGTTCCTCTCATTCTTTCCGTAGGACTGGGTAAATAAAGTTTTTCCAAAAGAAACGTTTAAGCGAAGAGTCTACGCAGCTAGATACTAGGAAGTGAAAGTATAAGAAAATCTAATCCAGTCATTTTTGACCTAGCAGCTATATGAGATTTCTGCATCAGAACATGAGCATACGTTTGGAAGGCTAAGAAGGTAAAAGTCATCTTATGCCTACAGACATAAATGATCACAGAATCACAAAATGGCCCAGGTTGGAAGGGACTTCAATGATCATCAAGCTCCAACCTCCCAACCACAGGCAGGGCCATCAACCTCCCCATTTAATACTAGACCAGGCTGCCCGGGCACCCATCCAACCTGGCCTTGAACAACTCCAGGGATGGGGCATCCACAACCTCTCTGGGTTGATCCAACAAAATTTATATAAAATGACAGCAATTTCGCAACTACTATATCATGCCAACAAAGAAAAAGATTACAAGTTTTCATTTAATTTTCTATTTAACAAGAAAAGCAGTTGTATGGCAGTATCTTCAAGGTGAGTAGAAGGAATTCAAATAGTGGTACCTGGAAGTAGTTATTACCAGTGAACAGAAATCATAAGTCTGATAAATCCTTTGTTTTGACTCTTAATTCAATCCTTGAGATGCTGTTTGCTTTTCTAATAGTTGCTCTAACACTTATCTCCATATCTAGACTTCCTTAACCCCTTTCGACATTTTTTTTTAAAAGCTTGTCATCAGAGCAAAGATTAAACGACTGCTGCTTACTACACTTTCAATGAAAACACTGCAGCATAGTATAGGTAAAAATATCACAGATTGGAAATAATTACTCAGGTAGGCTAAAGGGACAGCTCTGGGGTTCAGAGCACTCCTACACGGTACTTTGCCATTCTGACAAAGGAAGAACATTTTCTAAAATTACAAACCTAAATGACGCAGATACTTCCTTCTTGATTACAGGGAAGGCCTCACTTATTCAACACCCTACAAAAATAATGCTGACATTTGCAAAAACAAAGAAAAAGAAAGGTGGCATTTTAAATCCTTTTTTATTTAGAAGCACTTTCTCCTCTCCTCCCAAAGGCAGCAAATTTTTCTCTTTAATATAACACAGTCTTCTTGTGAAGCAATACTCAAAACAAGTTATACATGTTTCCTCATTTAAATACCTGATCAGCTTCTAATACATTGTTAATACAAATCTACCACTTCCCATTTTGTCAAACTTCTCTATCGCATCCCTTATATTATCGTTATTAGCTACATGCGATTTATTTTCTTTGAAGACAATTTAAAAGCTTAAGAAACGTCTAAAAGATTAAGGTACCTTAAAAGTGCAGATTTTTTCTTCTTTAACCAAAATTCACATGATGCTATGAGCAATGAATACCATTATCAAAACATTAATTTTCTCACAGGCAAGGAACTAAAAATAACGGGCAATTCAGTAGTTAGATATACTTATTAGGATAATTTTAATGCCTTCTTTTTTTCACTTTTGACAGCGGCTGTTAACCACAGCCAGAGAAATCTAACTTAAATTAGCTTATTCAACTTCAGATGGTTTGGCGTCTTTTAAAAGGCAGCTGAATAAATTTTTTATTTAAAATCAGTTGATTTTACCCCAGCAAAGAGTGAAGTTAAGAGAACACATCACTTCTCAGCTATAACGCTCATACAAGCTGAATGCTCAGCACTATTACTAGTACATTTCATTAACTAAAGATACTAAAGAGGATATTTTATTACACTTCATTCACAATATTCAGCATGTGCAGTTCATGAGAACTGACTGGTTAAGTGAACAGATTTTCAAGAACTTGATTTTTGTTTTAATGACAATTATGAAGTTGACTGGAGTTTTCTTCATTAATTCACTGCAATGAGACTTCAAACACTTTGCTTACAAAGATAAATAGAAATAATACAAAACTACTGTCAAAAAATTTAGTTCACATGAAAAACATCAAAAGTAACGGTAAAAAATAATTTTACATGCGGCAAGTGAAACAAAGAAGGAAGGCAAAGCTCAGGCTGCTTTCAAAAACATAGACCTGTGTTCATTTTGCCCAGAAATACAGACCTAAAAGAGTTGAAGCCTCAAGCAGGAAGATCTTAGGGTACAAATGTGACTTTGGGATCTCAAACAGCAAGGTCATATGTAAATCTTACTCAATTCAAGTAGCTCCAAAAGAGAAACCTGTGTATGTTCAGAACAGTCAAAGATACAGACTCACAGAAGACCTTCAAGGGAACCCGGATAAAGAATATGTGCGCATTTCTTTATTTTTTAAAATTACCTTGAAGTTGAAACTGATAACTCAAACAAATTATATTCATAGCACTCTGTTCTCCTAATTAATAGCAAAAACTTGTTCACTCAAATTTTTCTCCAAAAAGTCTGTTACGTAGACAGACTTTTTTGTAGGTGGATGTAGGCATCCACCATTTCTCATGAGCTGTTAATTAGCTTGGAAATCTGATGGTATACTTAAGAGAGTGAAAACAAAATTGAAACAGTCTATGAGAAGGATTCATTTTGTAAAAAGAGAATAGTCTACTGTAATACCAACAGAGACCATTAAAGACAGTGATAGAAAGGAAGCATATTAGAAACGCAGGTTACCCTACCATAGCCTGCATGTTGAAATGTTTTTAAGAATTCTTTCCAACTTGTTAAGTGAAAAATAAGCAAAATTCACAAATATTTATTACAGAGGCACAGCTTATGAAAAAGTTAAAGCAACTTAAAGTTAGCTGGCATTAAGCAAGAGATCTTGCTATTCTCTTCCTCCTTAACATTCATAAACCAGCACTGATATTCATCTTCGATCTCTGAGTTTAAATTATTCATTTTATTATGGGGCTAGCTTCCTGCCAGCTTAGCTGAACTGTGTTAAAGAAAAACCAATAGTGACCGAAGAAGGGCAACAGGAATGCATGTTTGGGACTGGAAAAGAGCAAGTAAAACTACCTATTTCGACAACAACTAGCCCAGATGAGCTCAGTGATCAAAGCGTATGAAAAGAAACACATTTCAGTCCAACTAAACTTGATTTGGAATTATCCAAATATGCAGCTCCTCTGTTAACTTTAAAGAGCAATGAAATGAAAGCAGGGTACATTAACCTCTTGAAATAGCAAGTGAGGTCTGGAAGAAGATGAATTTTACAGCACGTATCGTTCAGTAGAGTTCACACAGTTCCCTCTGAAGGTTACTACGCTCCTAAGAAATAGCAGCAGCTCTAATTGATTTGGTACAACTAGCTAATATTCTATTAATTAAGTAGATAAGTCATCTCATTTTGATTGAAATAGATTCAGAGAGGTTATGCAGACAGATTCACTCATATTTGGTACCAAATGCCATCATTGACTTGCAATAGGTTAAAAAAAAAAAAAACACCTAGGGAAAGATGCTAGAGGATAAACTTTATTTCTTTCAAGCCACACATGAAGTGCATAGCTGGGTAAGAATCCCAACTGTACTTCTGAGTACACCTGTATGAAAAAAAGTCCTTACCTGAAACTCTGTGCCAGAATGAAACAGTCACTGTGCAGGGCCACTCAATTTGCACACATTGCTAGCTGACAAATAATTCAAATAATTCTATTAGTTTTCACACAGATTCTCCTACTTGGTAACATTAAACAGAAGAACATAAATTAGTAAGATTTCTTTGCCAAATTAGGCCTGAAAAATTGTATTATATTCTAATAAGAAAATTTCTCAATGCCACATATGGTTTATTTTTCTTGAGTGAGACATGCATAAAAACAGATGAACAATTTAAAGTTATAACCTAGCCAATTGCCAAAAGAGAGCTAAAGTCTTTACAGATTGAAAAAATTTAACACACTCTCTCTATATATACATACAATATATATATTTTTTAAAATCTCCTTTGATGCAATGTAGTTTTCCTGAAGAAAACTTCATGGTTGCTTTATTTTTTTTCATTACAACACCTCAGAGAAATTTAAACAGATGAGTGAGAAAAATAAATTCTGAATCACAGTAGGATATGCACATATTTAAAAGTAACTTCTCAGAATAGACTGGTTCTTCACAAGGATGAATTCTAACAGGACCATAAACATCTAGTCTGAGAACTGCAGTGACTAATGGGGCCATTAGTATGCTCCAAACAAAAGGAATGGCTGAATTCCAACTGAGAACTCTGATAGATAGCATGAAATAAATTATGTAAGGAAGAGAAGGGTCTCAAGGAAGCTCCTAAATTAAGCAGAACAAGCCAAACTACAAGAAACAGGAACAAATATTACTTAGCTCCAGAAAGGCTTCTCAGCAAGGTATGAAACACCATTAGGATTACAGCACCCAAACATTTCCAGCTGCTTTCCCACTGTAATCAACTCAATGCTGTCACACAGCGCAGGCAGTAGAGTGGTATGTAAGCATCAAGTCCTCAGCCCCACAAACACATCTCTGTTTATTTGTCAAACTTCGCCATGGTACAAAGCAAGGAGGTGATGACATCATACAAAAACATTCAAATCTAGTTTATTTTATTCACAAGCCTTTCTCTCATCGCCTACTTGCACCACACTGAAAAATCGTTCTCTGGACAGTACATCAGCACGTAGACAGGGTGAGAGTCAGGAAAAACATTCCTAATAATTGATAAAGTGAACATTTTCCTGCAAGTAAGTTTAGATTAATTTTATAAAATATGTCACGTGACAATTTTATAAATATATATATTATATTACATAGCAAGTACGCATATAGTAAGTTTTGTATTACATGAAGGCACCAGAAGTTAAGAGGTAACTCCGAAGTTTCACCTCACTGAGCTGACCATGCTGCTGATTTTTACAGAGGCAAGCATGTGATGCTTTCTGAGCTTACACAGAAGACAGAATTACAGAATCACAGAATGGCCGAGAGGAAGAAACTTCTGGATGCCATCTGGCTCAACTCCTGCTCAAGCAGGGACACCCATTGCAGGATGCTGAGGACCACAGCAGCCAGGTGGCTACTAGAAATCTCCAAGAGGAGACTCCATAGAAATTGGGCTGTCAGTATTTCTAGGACTTGAATTTAAAATAGTTTTGTGTCAGTTTTCTTCACTCTTTGCTGCCGCCATCCTCCCATCCCCTTAATCATATATAACATTTCATTCAGATATTGAGTATTTCAAAGATGACTGTTCGTGTTTATGACAGTTTCAGTCAATTTCATTTAGTGTCATGAATATAACTATAAAATGTCATAGAAATTATTAGGAAGCAGCACTAAAATGTACTTTTGTACGTGGAAACTACATTACTGGTGATTTGCATTAAGGATAGAAAATTTAATATGATTAAATGGAACTTGTGCATTGAGTTTTTACATGATTAAAGAGCTATTTAAATATTTGCAATGGTTTTATGGTTTTTCACCAAAGTTTTACAATGAGAAAAAGTAGGGAAATATTTACTTAATACTTTCAACTAGCAATAAAATGTCAAGATGTCATTTATGCTTCACACCAGTGCCTTTATGCAAATTTAGTTTGTAAAAGTTTCATGAATCATAGCTTTATAAATTTCATAAAAGTTTTGATTAAATACATAAATAAAGCACTTTAGTGCAGTGTTGTTCAAAAACACATTTATTCAAACAATGAAAAAAAGCACTGTAACATTGTGCTTGTTAAACAGCATACTTTCAGAAAAGTTCTGGTGAATTCAAAAATTGCAAATGCATTAATTTTAATTCCTCACACGGAAGAAACTCATCGCGTTCCTGGGAGCTCTGTTCTGGGAAGTATTTCTTTCCTAGTAAAGGCTACGAGAGTAAGAATGATTCCGCCCGTCTCCAACCTCACAAAGGGCCTGTAAGGAGGAAGCGTTCCATTAATCCAGTTATAGGTCTGTAGTTCACAGAGCAACGACAAATACATTTCATCTTTTCCATTTTATCATCTCAAATCCCAACGCACAACTCTCCAATAACCAGTAAATTGGTAGAATCAAATAAGAAAGGCCCAGTTTTCTATAAAGGAAGTTCAATGGTCTGACATTACATATAGCAGCAGGCAATGTTTCAGCTTGGTCTTGTAAGGAAAACAATGAATGCATATTTAAAAAAATTGGCAAAATCTTCTAACAGCTATCTGGAGTCATGCAGTAATACCATTTGATTTATGGCTTATCGTCTCATCAGTCAGAAATTCAATTTTACATACCTTCTAAACAGATTTATTTACTACATAAAAATTATAACTCTTCTTTCTGGAAAGAATATATGTTGGAAATTTACTTTTTTTTCTTATTCTATAAATAAATACTGAGGAATTACCTCAGATTCAGCCATGATGCAATGCTCTGAAACATTACTTCAATCATATTATGAAAATTGTAATTTTAGATACAGCACTCAATGAACTGTGGAAAAAAACAGGATGTTTTAAATTTATTTTCTGCAGATATGCTAAAAAAGAGTGAAAGAAGGTGATAATCAGTATGAATGCTTGTGGTAAAAACAGGAAGATTTCCCATACTATATGAGCGGGAATGGAAATAAAAGTGAAGGGCATACAGGCAGATGGATGATGGCTTTTGCAGGATCAACCAACCTGTATGTTCACACAGTAATGATACTCTAACTAAATCCCTTTCCGATCCCATTACAATCTGGGCCAGAAAAAATTACTCCATGAAGTCACATGGCAGTAGCGATTTATAAAAACACAGGTACCAAACCACGTGTAAGATTTAAGATTACAAGAAAAATACTTACAGGGGTAAGACTGCTGTTTCCAAAGTTTTCAGTTCACGAGTTCTCGTGAGCATCTTCAAATCGTCCTAAGCTCCTTTATTGCGAGAAAATTGTAGGCAAGATCTTGAGCATCATTCCAGTCTTCAGCAGCCTCATTTTTCTTGATGCTCTTTATCTGATATAAAATGATGAAGTGCCACAATAGTGTTCATTTTCTGCCCTTGACTTGCTGTTAACTCCTGATTTCCTTGATCCAACACCGTTAGCTGTTGGAAAGTAATTTTATACAGCTACCCCATTTAGCAATGGCCTGAGATGCGTCCTTATGATGGTGATTCCCCTGATCTTTTTTCTCTGTGGATGGGAGTAAATTCAGGTCCTCCATGTGGTTCTAGGTGTACACGAGGCCCAGTGAACTACTGAAATGCACAGGTAGTACTGAAATATGAAATGCAACAGAACATAGCTGACTCCATGAGTAAGAAATCAAAAGCTACCATGCAGAACAGCAAAATTTAGAAACAACATAGATCAACAGGAACTCCAAATAACACAGAATTGTATAAAGAGAACAGTGTTTGGCAGCTTGAAACAGAAAATCCAATCCAGTGTAAAATTTCTTTGTTCACATTGTGTCAGTGAACAGGAAGCAGTCAGATAATGAATCTTAACACAATAACAAAAAATGCCTCTAGATTTGTATCCAAATGGACAGGATTCAGTTTGACGTAAAAAATTTACCATGAAATTAATTAGCATTAATCCTAAAATCAGAGAATATATTAGTGCTATGTCATATAAGAGGTTAGGATTGACATGAAGTAGTTTTCCCATACCACCAATGCTGGAAATCCCAAAGAAACTGCTATATCATAGCAGAATAAGCACACAAACTATTAGCACTTCTCAATGGAAAAAATCAAACAAACAAACATTAGATCAACACAAAATCTTGTTGTTAAAAAAATCCTAATATTTAAATTCATTCTTCTCCTAATTTACGCCAGAAATCTTAAGCCTATCATATTCCAGCAGGAGCCAGCAAGACTACCATTCTTCTTTAAAATATTCTGTATCTGCAGTTGTGCCTCTCTTGGCTTGGTTTGACACCAGTTTTATCTTGCTGAAAATGATACAATATTCTGCTTTTATTGCAGAGTGGAGAACTAATGAGACATTACCAAGTTACTCTTTCATCATACTTGCAACCTTTCCAGCAGTGTAAGAATACTCTCAGCATTTAAAATATTCAATTCCTACATTCAGTCACTGAACCTACTCTAAAAGTGAGAAACCACATGCTGAAGTTTATCCATAAAAATATCTGACTTCGATCCTTATAAAAAGATCAATGAATCTATTTTTTGGCATTCAGATTCAAATGAGAAATATGCTACTATGCGAACAAGTTATCGCTTCTAAACATGCTATTTCAGTCTTCAAAAGTTCTTCAGTGGCACTTCCAATAGAGGCTTGCACATCTGTAGCAGAGCACAGCTGTGATGTGAGATGAAGGATTAATGTCTCTCTCATATATTTGTCGCAAAGATAAAACAAGCAGGGTTTTTATCTCAACAAAATAGTTGACTAAACAGGATATACTGTGTAATAACCTAATCAGCATAGACTTGCTTTAATGGCATTATTAATAATAATAACTTGCAGTTAATCTTTAATAAACCTTTGGAATCTCTTTTGTCTTTTTTTTTTTTTCCTGTTACAGAAGAAACCCAAAATAAAAGGCTTTATTATTAATTTCAACAGGATGAATCATGACTCAGAAGTGCAACACAGATGTTTCAGTAAAACTGCAACAAAAACAACAAAGTAAAGCAACAAATAAAGCAATTTAAGGTACATACCAACACTCACTTAAAAATCAGAGCCCAAAATTACAACAAAAGAAAAATGAAAAGTAAATATTAAATACATTAACAGCTAATCATTTTGCTAGACATAAATACAATGCTGCATGTTTCGTATCTAAATTAAACACAATTCATGCTCAGAGTTTTGAATACTTCTAAAATTTTACTACAAACCACAAGGTTTTTGAGGTACTTCATAAATTTTATGTCTGTATTTCAAGTTTAAGTAAAATCCACACTCTTACTCATTCTAACTTGAATGGATTACTCAGTACAACTTGGTTATGTTTGAAAGACTCAAAAGAAAAGGTTTTTTAAAGACAAATCTTAGAATCTCTTTGTATGTCACTGAGGGAAATAAGTGCTCTAAGCATTTAGGCAGGACCACTTACACATTCAAGAAAATAGTTCAATTCAGTATTGTTCTCTCTACACAGATACGACCTTTCAATTGAGCTTTCAGAATATGGCTTCCTGAGATTCACACCTTTTCAGAGGCATTCATCTTTAACAGTTGTTAGCTTTTAAATTCTGTCTTCCTTCAGTGCAAACTTCCGGACACAGCAATACTGTGTTATATGAATATACTGACAAGCTGGCAAATACATTTACAATCACCAGGGTCTCCAAATGTAAGTTGGTGGTAAAGACAAATTTATTTACTATATTAATTAAATGGTCTATTTAACATGGAATATCAATTCTCTAATCACATCTCATTTGAGCTTCTTATTTCAATTAGCAACCCCAAAGTCTACTAGAGATCCTACTGTTCTAGGATCATTAAGAACGTTTCCATTTTCTGTCAAATGAGGGAGGAAAAGGCAGAAACTGCAACTACTCTCAGGAGTGGGCCCCTACCCTGCTTAAGAGATGATTAGGGAATAAGCAGCAGTAGTTCTCATTAGTTGCTTAGCAATGAAATGTCCCCCTATGAAAGAAGAAACGAACAATGCGAGAGGTGTTGCCATGCAAATGAGTAAATGAGTAGTCTTTCATCCACTCAAGGATAAACTGTCCTTCATTAAATCTAATCAATCTGGATTAAGACACCAATGAGTACCTTGTGGAGAGATGGCAGAAGACGGAGAATCCACTGTACAGATTCTCACTGAAGTAGCAAGACAACATGTTGCTCATTTATATATAAGCACTGATATGGTATGTGTGTATGACAAATAGAAACAGAAGGAAAGCAGTTTTAATTCAAGCTGGCTTAACAATTCTTTTTTTTTTTTAATATACTATTGAACCTTACCTTTTATGTGTGCTGTAATATTCAAATTGCTAACAAACTACTCTGAAATGCCAAATGAATTACTGCTAATGATCAACAGCAAGTTTAATGTTCATAAAGACTTAAATACTAATCCATAGAGGAAGACATGAATAACGTGCTAGAGATGAGCATTTAATTGGTTTCCTACGTAACAAATCTGAAAAAAGCATAATTACATATACAGCCATACATTCAACAAAAATACAACTGTTTACGCTGCCACTGGTATCAGTGCTCTTAATCTTACAAAAGTGGAGTTCTTAAATAACGAAATCTCATTACTGCTGCCTTAATTTTCAACCTCCAGGTCCAGTTTGCCACTCCTTCAGCCACAGATCCACTTCATTAGGTTCTCTAGTTTCATTTCCCTGCCACTCAATAAAGTTTTCCTGGTTTGACAAGTTTTTTTTTTTGTTGGTTGGGTTGTTTTTTTGGTTTTTTGTTTTTTGGGGTTTTTTTGTGTGTGTGGTTTTTTTGTTGTTTTTTTGTTTTGTTTTGTGTTTTTTTTTTGCAAAGGACCAGACGGAGGAAGCAAGGGAAATGTTCTGGGGGGGTTTCTTTCCTCCACATCAGATTATTCAATATGTCAAATTTAAAACTGTTACAAAAACATATGAATCAGAAGGGGGGCATCCAACTTTTTGGCTTGCCCAGGCTACACTGAGTGAAGAGAAATTGTCTTGAGCAGCATATAAAAAAAATATATAGCTAATGTATAAGTAAAGCAAATGTATTTTTAATATCTTTCATTAAAACAAAAATAGAGAGCAACAAAAACATAAAGCCAGTGGGTTGGATACGTATGAATTAGAGAGAAACAGAGAATTAAACCATCACAGAAAAAGAAAAGATCAAGAGAAAGGGAAATGGGGCAGCTCTGTAGTTAAGAAATAAAGATGACAGCAATGCTGGACTGTCCTTTTGCCAACTTCCAGATCTGACAAAAGATAACTCTTCTGCCTACAGTGCTTTTTATTAGTTGGTTAGCTTTTTAGGGGGTGTGGTTTGTTGTTGGTTTTGGGGTGTTGGTTTGTTGTTCTTTTTTTTTTTGACAAATATCTGAAAGAATCCTGAACTCCACTGAGTATTCACACAAAAACTGATCACTTCTCAGTATATATTTAAAAGATCCATACAGATTTGTAACAAAAATACTTACAATAAAATGCACATCTCTAATTATGCCTTGATTAACTATTCCAAAATGTTATTCATGCTAAGACAAATGCACTGCTCCAAAAACCAGTTCCAACTCATAATTCAGTATGATGATAAATCTTACCTATATATTCACAAACGAAGACTACGAAAAAAGGAGTAACGAGATCATTTATGCCCTGAACATATCCACTGGCTGGGTGACGGATAGCCCAGATAAACAAAATTCTTTCAAAGATCTGAAAAAGAGTTTAAGAAACTCTCAGATAATTTACCACGTGGTGAGCACATTTTAAACAAGACACTTGAAAAGTTCACAACAGACCTGATGTCACATAGTTACAAGCATAATAACATATATAACAGCACACATCAACAATTATGTTCATAATAAACTGCCAACATTAATTATGTTTCTAAGTTACTTTTTAAAAAAGCATTTTCAGGGTATTAGTACATGTTAAAACCAGACTTGCATGTAATTCAGTTACAGCAGAGCAGCAATTACTCACTGGAGCTTTTCCAGTGATACAAAATTCCTCTTCATTACACAGAAATATTAAATCATGCTTTCATGATCATATATCCCTTTGAAACAAGTATTTTCTCAATGTAATAACCTACTTGTTAAGTAACAGAAAGAAGTATTTAATATAATTAGAATTTTTTAATAACATGCCAAAAATAAAGTCCTTAATAGCTATGCTTGCTTAATACTGCAGCACTGAGTTTTAGACTTCAGAAGCACAAATACCAGTTAATAAAACATCAGACAAAAAAATAATTAGGAAATGTAGAAATAAGACAACCCTTTATCACATAAATATCAGCTCCTGAATTCCTTGAACCACATTTCTTAGGAAAAGCTCCAATGGCCACAGCATACACAATCTGACTATAGGATGGACAGCATGAGAAGAACACGAAGCAGGACAATCATAGAATTTACGGCCAAAGTAACTTAGGTCTGTGACAGACAGAATCTCCTCCTGACTGCTCACTTCTGAAAACAGTACACTGCTTCAGAAGGCCGCACATGAGCAGCACTGTGGAAGCCACAACATGCTCTGCCCTAATTATCGGTACTCAATCAAGGACAACCTTGTGAAACAAAGAGAAAGTTTGCTCTTCACAAAGAAGATGTGATTAAAAAAAAAAAAAAAAAAAAAAGGGTGCAGACAGGCAGGGAAGCAGAGCAGAGCCATGAGAGGTCACCAAGCAAAAGGACTACATCAGTTTTAATAGCAGGCTGCAGTACTAATAAAAAGGAAGAGAATTTGTAAGGGGGAGTCTCTCAGAGGAGACTGAGTAGAGTTTGCTACAAATCCAGAAATCAATGATTTGAGAGATCTGCCCAGAGTGGACACAATAAAGAGAGGAAGTTTACAAGTTTTCTCACTTGAAGCATTTGTTAGCTTCAGAATTGAATTACTCTAGTTTGGATTTAAATAAAACTTATCCTTTATCTTCAATCCCTTTTACAGTCATTTTCAGGTAGGGAAATGATTAGACATATCTGATTCACATCCAGGTGTTTGAAAGATCCATTACAGGCTTCCATATGTGCTACCTGAAGCTGGAACACGTTTGTGCTTTTCCCTGTGAAAGTCAGTTCCAAGCATCAACATCCACCCTCCTGCCACATGCATTCAGAATCAACTTTCCTTAACCTGCCAGCTCCTAGTTTCCCTGGCACACACAAGAGCAAAGTGCTGCAAATCCACAGAACAATGAAGATGGGCAACAGTAACAGAAGTGAAAAGCTTTTGTGGGTACTGAAACAAAGCCCTAACGCATCATGCAACAACTAATGCAACAAAAGCCCAAGCTGATCCATTACAGCTACATCGAAAAATAAAACCACTGAGACTGTAAGAGAATAGTTAAGAATCGTGCCGGGAATCATCCAACTTAAAACACAAGTGGGAAGTGACATCAGGTTGTTTTTGTTTTTGTTTTGTTTTGTTTTGTTTTTTTTTGCTTGGTCTAGTTTCAGTTTTGAGGAAAAGATCAGGCAGAAAAACAGGTATTCGATTGTGCATTCTCAAAAATATTCCCTTGCTCTCATTAGCCAAGAATCTTAATACTCAGCTATAAACTCTTACTTTTACGTAGCGGGATTAAAAAATATACAAATAATGAGGAAAAAAGAATCAGTAGATAACTATCAAAATACTCATGGCAGAAATGATACAAACAGTGCTTTTCAAGAAGGCAAGTTAAGTCAAACAATTTCTAATTTACAATACCAACATCCCCTTCCCTTTCCTCAGAATCAGATAACTTACACAGATTGCACTTCAAACTGAGATACCCCTGGACTTCACAGCATTTTAAAAATCCAGATATGAAAACTAAGGTAAAGGGAGGGTTATTAATTTTTTTGGAACAGTAAATTATTGAGCAGCAAGGATCACTTAGTAATTGGCATACCAGACTTAATATCCCCAAATGCATCTAATCAGAAATTCAACAAATACGCACTAAAATAGTGTTTTCAATTTCCTGCTCATTTTCATGAAGTTTCATTTACTGCTTTGAATCACAAAAAATGAGCACTGAATACCTTAAAGGCAGCCTGATTTAAGTTTCTATACAGTGTTCATCACTGTGTTCAAATAGCACTCATTAAAAAAAGTCACTTTCCCAAAAGGTTTCCTTCATGATTTCCAAGCCAGCAACAGAAACTGGAATTACTTTTCTAGTATGAACCACCACATCTCAGGAGATGTCATTACCAATCAATTATTCTCTTTTCATTTTAACTCTCATTCACGATAACATTAAGAACTGTATTCATATACATAAGAAGAATCCATTAGCTTAAATGCAGATTTCTGAATTTCTTGTGGGTTTTGCCACCCCAAAGGAACTCCAAAACCCCTAAAGCTTTAATCATGAAAGGTCTATGAATTTGCTTTTTATTTCTCTTTAAATAACCAATAAAAGAAGTGAAGAAAATTTTATGAAGTAATTTTCAATCTTGTTTCCTCAAAATTACTTCTCCCAAATAACGCAAGCATAGCAGGGAAATAGGCATATACCATCCATTTCAACCTAATTCAATTAGAGACAATACCAGAATTGAAAGTATATAAAATTATAGGCTACTGAATTTTGACTATTCACATTAATTAAACCTACACCTAGAGTCACTGATCTTTAAAATAAAGTATTCACAACAGAGAAGTCCAGCAGACTTGGTCAAACTGTATGAGAGAAGACCTTCAACAACCCTCTCCTCCTCTTTCAAGGGACTCCACTCAGAATCACAGAAAGGCCTGGGTTGAAAAGGACCACAATGATCATCTAGTTTCAATCCCCTGCTAAGCGTCACCAACCACCAGACCAGGCTGCCCAGAGCCACATCCAGCCTGGCCTTGAATGCCTCCAGGGATGGGGCAACCACAATGTCCTTGGGCAACCTGCTTCTGTGCGTCACCACCCTCTGAGTTTTTGTAAAAAAGTTTTGCTCCTGGCTCAAACATTACCATTCTGCTTGGCACCCTCCAATAACCCCCTCCTACAATCTACACAACTGCCATAAAAATAATCAGATTGATTTTAAAAGGAAGATCTATCTCATAATGAGTTATTTCCATAAAATGTCAAATTCACAATAGTTTTCCTAAACTCAAGAGAATTTCTTAAGTAGAATAATCTACGATAAGAGCTTCCAAACCTTAAAGGATTTTGACAGATACAGAAAAAGGAACCACGCTATGAATTAGTTCCAAACACATACATGTGATTCAAATTCATTAAAAGAGTCACCTGAAACTCACGTTATTCAGATATAATTCTTACCTCCGTTACTTTGGGCTGAAGTCTTAGAACTTCAGGGCTCATGCGCGGGATATCTATATGAATCTAATTAGACAGAAGCAAGAATACTGTAAAAAGAGCCAACAGCACACTTTTTAAGTCACAAAAATAATAGACAAACTTACAGTTTTACACTATTAGTTATAATCCCACTGTATTATTATTTTAGAAATAACATGGATTTAGTTCAAAGCTATAGGACCAAATACTTAAGTCATTATTAATTTAAACTATTAACTGGGAGAAATAAAAAAAGAAAAGGAAACCATTATTTTCTTTCACATTTTAAGATCCTTACACCAAAGCTGATTGTTTGCAAACTGTAGTTATATCATCAATACTCCTTGGCTCAGTGCAACTATGCCTAACAACATAACTACTACATATGTGTAAAGGCATGTGCAACTGACTATTGCACACACATTTAATCTGTCCTAAAGAAATCTAAGGTAAGGTTGACTGCTCAAGTCAGTACTTTGTGATGCAAATCATTTATTTTAATAGAAAACTTCAAGAGAAGTTATCTTGCTTATCTGGAGAGGCAAGAAATTTGGACACTCTTAAGCTAATTACTTATCATACAGTTTCAACTTCTTAAGCAGGAATATGGAGCCAGTAAGGAACAGTCAGTGTGGTACTATCTTCTCAGCCAATTGAAGGAGGGCCAGAGGAAATCTCTATTCCTCTTAAATGGAACAGAATAAATGGTATAGCCACAAGCATGGCATGACAAAAGCTAACATTATAAGAAAGCTACTATTTTAAATATCAAACCGAAGCATTTCATATTTTGAGAAAGACTTAATTTGGCTTCCAAAATTTAGGAAAGCAACTGATTAGACCAGTTGATTATCAAGTAAGCTTAAGAAAATAAATAAAAACAATAGCAAATTTCAAAAACAATCTCTTCAAGCTCCTTAACAGATCTAACGTTGGTAAGAGGTAATTCAGTATTTGTTTTACCTGTCTATAGGTATCTTGATGACTCTCATCATTTCTGGAGTCATAGTATTGTTCAACAAATGCAAAATACTCTTTTCGTTTCCTTTGTAAAGTGCTTTCTCTTCGGTCCACATTTGCAGGAAGATAACCCTGAAAAATAAAAAAAGAAGAAATGAAAAAGATCTTACTCTGCTTCACAAAAAGGACAGTTAGCATTTGATTATATGCAACAGGAAAGCTAATGAACAAATGTAGTACAATGCAATCCTATTTTGGTCTGAATAATACCTCAGGAAATCAGTTTTCTAATCATTGTAACTGAATGCAAAAGTTCAGAAACCAAGACCTTACAGAAAAAAAAAACATTTTTTTTTTAATAATACATTTCAAGTCTTTCATCTTTCCAAGCAGTTTCTCATCAAGAATTCTAAGACGTTTGCCTTCCAAATAAAAAAAGTTCAAAACAATTTCAGAGAAATGTGAAGCTACTTGAGTTCATTAAGTTCTGCATCCCCACGTGGCCCTTATTTCAGGAATTTTATTCAATTTTTCAATAAAATGCATACTTCAGTTGCTCTGAAGTATGAATGACATTTACAAATATACTTGTTTAAATTATAGTTAAAATCATAATATGATGGTATATTTACTGAAAAGCCTCAAATATTCTAGCTACTTTAACTCTCTGTTTCAGTTACAGAAATAATAATTTCAAGTTTTCATTTCATCTAAAGAGGTTATGAAAAGTTTCAGCACAAACTGGACTCTTGGATATAAAGCTCATTAGTACATGCTGCCTTAGTCGTTTCCTGAAAGTAGTTTATAAACGTTACTTTTCACAAGGTACAGTCATGCTAAGGAATTTGTACATCAGATATGCAGTTAATACATATCTGAATTGTCCTTCAATGAGCTCATGTCCAATCTACAAAGATCCCATCCTCCCACAAAAATCCATCCTCATTTTCTTCTGTCCAGTTTGATCTCTATTTCTAGGCTCTCAACCTACTGCCACTTCAAAACAGTCTCAAATGACCATGTCATCACTTTAAGAAAGGAACTACAACTGCTATTAAATGTTCTTATTACATAAATTGAATGTACTAGAAGGATCATTATTCATGTTACTACCTGCTGAAAGGTTTCTTCAGCATTCAAGAATGGCTAATGTTTTCCCGTGTGTAGCTTGATTTCAAACATAATATGGCAAAAAAAAGAAAGTCAATTCATATTTAACATACATGGCAGACTTGAAAAATAAACTTTGGAAAAGAATCTCTGTAAACCTAAATGGCTTTAATAGCGATCTAGCCACTCAAGAAAAAAAGATCAATATCTGCTATTCATATCAACTTAAATTATTTCTTGCCAGTATTACAAAAATTCTCCTTTCACGTTTTCAGGCATCATCATACTAATAGTAATCAGTAAAACAAAGGAAGCAAGTTTGTTTTTTTCAACCAAGAGTTTTCTTATTAAAAATAATAATAAATTAAATCCTCATAACATCACAGAACATTCAGAGGAATCACAAAGAAGCTGTGGCTGCTCCACCCCTGGAGGCACCCAAGGCCATGCTTGGTGGGCCTGGCATCCTCAGCTGCTGGGTGGCAGCCAGCTCACACAGCAGGGCTTAACGGCGATGATCTTTCAGGTCCCTTCCATTCCAAGCCATTCTATGATGTTAGAACTGCAGCACCTGCTTGCACTTGAACAACGTGCCCTAGCCCAAGTAACAAATTTGATGCTATGCATTTAGCTATCGAAACGACTTTCTTACTCAGTCCTTAACATGACAAGTAAAAACAGATTTAGGGTAAATGTAATGTGCTACAATTTCTGATTCTACAATAGAATCAAACACACTGAGGATAAATGCCTGGCTTTCATTGCTCTCCTCCAACAATCCAACATCAAATCCCATTTCTACACCATTCTGCCAAAAACAGTAAAATTAAAACCCACACACTAGAGTATCGATTGCTTATGTAAATATCTTTGTACTAAAATAACTAAAAATATGCTGTATTATAATTCCTTCTTATAACATGACAAGAAATTAAGCACAAATATTACATTCTAGATGGCTTAACACATACTTGCTTTAGCAAAACCATTTCTTTTAAGACGTACTGACTTGCATCTGATTCTGGCTATTTTTAAATTGCATCCTCTTAACTTTTGCCTCAAGATTCAGACTGACACTTAATATCCTGTCCCAGTGCTCCGAACTTAGTTAAATATTGAATTCTGCTTCACATTTATTCTCAACAGTTTGATTTTTTTTTTTTTTCCTGTAGGATATCTTAGCTCCATTAAAAAAGAATTCATTTGTGAGATCAAATGTGATTGTTCCAAGGATACCAATATTTTCTCAGCAGACTTTCTGCCATTACTCTGTTTTGAAGACTGAAGTCATCTTTCAGTAGGACACATCCTGTTTCCCATTCGCTTTAGAAAATTAAGTTTTATTTTTAAAAGTAGGTAAGGATGGCAAAATACCATCAGGGCATAAATTGGTGGAGGGTTTATCTATCAAATTCCCTCCAAAGGCAGCCATAGCTGCTATTCAAAACAACATTGGGCCTGAACAATTCTGCTTGTTCTCTAGGGATGCGATGCCTGGTGTTTTTTTTTTTTTGTTTTTTTGTTTTTTTTTTTTTCCTTATACTTCAGATATAAATCATGTAAATTTTCAAACTGTTAATAGTAAACGTGATAGCAGTGGCTTTTCAGCACTACATTGAATTTCATATCTTTCTCCTTGAAAAAATATTTTAATCAAATATTTTAACACTATTATTTGGAACTTAACCTACCCTTCAGCCTCAGCTTAATCAGGCTTCAAAGTCAGTTTTGAGTAAGTTGTAAATTTCTGACTGAAATATTTTACAATAGACATCCTAAATTTCAAAAAATAAAACTGTCTAATGTTGGACAACTTTAGAAGCAGAACTAAAATATATTGTACATTGCCCACTTAATCTCAGTTAGCACTGAATATTTGCTATTAAGAAGCTGCATCTACATTTTGAATCAGTGGAACTAAGCTGCAAATTTAGTGGAACTCATTAGCAAGACAGACTGTTTCAGTCACTGGAAATCAAACTCAATGTGAAGTAAATACTTCACATTCCCTGCTGAATTTATTCTATAAAAAGCAAAGCTATTTAAGTCTGCTCTCTGAAAAATTCAATAGTGTTAAACTGTTGTGTATATAACTCAGAATTTTAAAGAGTTCTTAAATGCATGAAGATTTGCTGATAAAGTGTCTTTCACAGTCTCCAGAGAGCAGACAGCACGAGATTTTTGCTTCTCTTTAATACAAACATTTTTGCAAGTTCTCTCAGCCTTGTACAAAGAAGCAGCTAACATGAACAACCACTTACCATGACAAGTTTTACAGCTGAAAAGACTGATACCAGAAATATTCCTGCCAGGAATACACAGTATTTTTGCAACAGAGCCCTTTATAAATAATAGCACAAACAGTGAAATAAAAAGGTTCACTTCTGCAACATCAAACTCAACAAACCCCAGGTTCCCATAAGCTCCCTATGCTGCCTTGTCTAAAGCACTCAAGTGTGGGGTTTTTTTTCGCTGCTCCATGGTATTTCAATCTGCACCCAAGCTGCTGCACTTCCAAACTCCTCCCACCTCCAATGCGGAACCCCAGATGAGGTTCTGAGCCAGCACTCATTGGGGCAAAAGCAAACAAGTGATCAGCTTTTCAAGCAGCTTGGTTCCCTCAATTGACTCAAGCCCAAGAGGAGGAGATCCAATGCCACAAAGTAACTGATCACAGCTGTTTGGATTTGTTCACCTGAAACTAATGTTAAAAAAAAAAAAAAAAAAAAAAAAAGAAAACTCGCCAAACCCAAGCTCCTTCCACAGCTTTTCCTCAATACAAAGCTAATCCTTCCTGCGGAGAGTCTAATACTTACTGTAATGTCAAGCCAGATGAAAGCCTTTTGTGGGGCACAGATAGCCTTTGCTTCCTCACTGCACGCCTATTTTCAAGAAAACTGTAGGAATTCACTTGTCTTTCAAGTCTCCAGTGTTGGCTCAAATCTGGTTGAAAGAGGCTACTTATCACATAAGTCCTGCTTTCACAGAAAGCCAGGCTGAAAATAAAAGTACACAGCTGGCATGATTTATTGCTACTTCTCATTCTCCTCCTTTCACTTTGACAAATTCATCTTATAATTGAGCAAAGAACAGAATTTTTATTACAGTTCAGCAACAAGACAATGCTTTCAAGTATTACTGATGGATTACAACACAGGCAAAAATATCTGCAATTCTTGAAGAAAGCCATTACTGCTAAACAAGAAGACAAAAGTAAAACTTACTGAAAGCAGCTTCCATGCAATGGGACGAACTCGTTTGGGAACTCCAGACCAACTCAATTTCCGTAATTCTTCTATTAAAAGAAAAATATTTTATGATAACTAAAAAAAAAAAAAATATTCTCAATATACACAGATATATTCAAATTAGCAAAAAGCTGTTTATATTACGTCTTCTTATGAAGTCCAATGAAATCAAATTATATGGCAATTCTAAAGAATTAATAAGACAGTGGATAATTACTTCCCGTAGGGATAACTGTGATAACAGGCACTGTGTGATGAGGTAGCTTTTTGAATTACTGCCCAGTTGTTGTTTCTTTCTTTTAAATATACTTGCCATATATTAATATGCAAGACAGATTCAGCTTTATTGCATAATAACTTATGCAGATCCGAATTAAGAATGAGATTTGCAGTTACATAAGCAGAATATACTTTATGTTTGCACGTTGGAATTTAGTTCAGCGTTATGTTTTCATTCTGCATGCTGTATTCCTCTCTCAAAAGCTCTTCATCAGACAGCACAGCCAGCTAAAGCAATCTGTGAGATTTCACACATTTTTTTGTGAAATCTGTTTATTGTGGAGGAAAAAAAAGTTACAGAAAAATCATTGATAATGTAAAGACAAAAGATGCCTTAAAGTGTCCCTATGAAACAATATTCTTTAGGTATCTACTTCAGGTAGTAGCTCTTCTTACTTGGAATAGGAAATCAGGGTAAAAACAAGTTCAAATTATTAACATGCTAAAGAACACAGAATAACAAAATTATGTATTCTTTTTAATATATTTTTTCCAATTAATTCTGTATTTTTAAACTCACTACCTATATTCCAGTGAATATGTTTTCCAGATTCTGTACTTCAACTAAGGTTTTAAATAAAAAAAGCACAGAACAAAGTAATTACAATAAGAACTGGTCCAGTGAGTGTATTCTGTAGTTCTGTTTTTAAAGTAACAAATTTGTATCTTTATAATAGAAGAAAAAATTCAAGGAGAACAAGGTGATACTGTGTTAAAGCAAGAACACGCAAATCAAGGTGTTTTGGTTTCTTGTTGTTGTTTGTTTTGTTTTTACTATCAGTACAAACTTCATTTAGAGGTATATTGTATACAACAGCAAAATAAGTAACAATTTAGGAATAGCATATCAAGCATCACTAAAGATAAATTAAACCTTGTGCAAACCAAAGACTTGAACATCAAATATCAGAAGTGTAACAACAATACAACAAATGTGAAGTGACTTATTTGACTTCTATGGCTGTAGAATCTTCAGCTTTTTGGAAGAGTATCTTCAGCACCCATTAAATGCTGAGGCCCAAAATCCTGAGCTCCCCTAATGATTTTTGTACCTCTTCATACTTATGCATCAACATGAACAAGAATACGCACTGGAAGGAAAAAAGAAATACAAAAAGTCCAAACGTTCCCTGCCCTTCTATAATCTAAAGGCTGTAACAAAAACTATGTCCGGAAAAATAAAATCCTACTCAGTTTCACAATGACAAAATAAAGCCAGTATATCGACAACATTTAAATACACCAGAGCTATTGAAGACACAAAAGATTCAACTCAATGCAGTTATTCCTGATGTCACACCACCTTTCGCCAGCTTGGCTGTTTTCTATCAGTAACACTGAAATATCACAGAATGGCCAGGGTTGGAAGGGACCTCAAGGATCATGAATCTCCAACCCCCTGCCACATGCAGGGCCACCAACCTCCCCATTCAACGCTAGACCAGGCTGCCCATGGCCCCATCCAGTCTGGCCTCGAACACCTCCAGGGACGGAGCATCCACAACCTCTCTGGGCAGCCTGTTCCAGCACCTCACCACTCTCTCTGTAATGAACTTAAATACTGCATTACTGGCAAGGCTTCTAAAACTGAAGTCTAGACAACAGATTTTGCAGGCTGTTTTGTTTGTTTGGTGATGTTCTCCCCCCACTAAGCTTCATTATCTTCATTTAACTGAACATTTTGCAATAACGTCTCAACAAAAAGTTTTACCTTGAGGGTTTTGTGTTTTTTTGTTTGTTTGTTTTTTGTTTTTTTTTTTTTTGTTTGTTTGTTTGTTTTGTTAGGGTTCTTTTCAGTCTCCTAATAATAAATTTAATTCTAAGGTAACTAAGAATTTTAAGGTAACTAACTTCTAAGGTTGCACCTCGGGCAGTTTTGCTGCCACATCTCTCTTCTTTTACCTATAATTTTTGAAAGAAAATAATCAAATGTGAATGTGATTGTAAACACAATTATTCTTTGAATGTGTTTTGTTTTAAAAATATTTGTCTCAACCTAAAGAAGAATTTCATCTTAGTGCTTTCCTTATACCACAATATAAAATCCATTCGTTTTTAACTATAAGCTTGAGAGTTACTGAGTAGAACTATTGTTTCTATTACTTCTCCCTCTGAACTATACAAAAAAAAGAACGAAGACAAGAATCTAGGAGTTTTTGTCCACTTGGCAACTTACAGTAGAAATGTATTATTCTTCCGTGGCTTAATGAAATAAATACATACAAAGTGTATACATTGTATCAAAAAATCAGGAAAAGCAGTGAGAGTTGAAGCTAAACATAAGCAGAATCATCATATGCCTTCAAAAGCATGCAGTACTTCTGAGGTAGAAGAAACCCTAAAGCACGCTTTTTACAAAACCCCAAGGAATCCCAGCAAACTCTTCCCTTGTTCTTCATATATAGGATTTTATTGGCACTGGAAAACCATGGGATGTGCAAAAGAGCAGAAACACCAAGAAAAAAAAAAAAAGTGATACTACTAGAGTTACAGTGCGAGACTGCTAAAGTAACAATGAAAGCAGAACTTGAACAGACTATCAACACTGACTAAGAGGGTGAAGTGTAAGTTGAAAGTATTACATCACAGGTTAGCACAGCAACTACACGGGAAGCACGCTGTCACTGAATACAAAGGATTCAAAGGGAAACACACACACACACACACACACACACACACACACAAAATAAGCAAATTAATTCCTCCAATCAGAAGTGATTCATGAATGCCGATACTAAATTTCCTGTAGCGGTACTCAGGATCATACATTTAAAGATAATATTTAAAAGAAGGGCTGATGTTAAATAGTTTTAAAGGAAAAGACTACTGGATGTCATGAACAATGGGAAAAGAGCCACAGATGGATTCTGAAGAAAACCCAAGAATGCACAAGATAGGGAAGAAGAACAAACAAAAAAAAAAAAGCACACCAACAGCTCTGCCATGACACACAGCAAGACTGTGATACAGAGCACAGCTGGAAAGGAACAAGCTTCATTAAGTATAGTTGCAACAAAAAGCAGATGGACTATTGAAAGAATTAAAAAAAAAAAATCAGGAGAAGATGAAAAGCAAGCAGCCATTTTAAAACAACAGTCTGAGTACCTTACCATTTGGAGCAGCCTTTTTGTTTCTACAGGATTAGCACTGAAGAACTAATTTTTTTTGAAAGGGGAGACACAGGGAAGAGTTGGTAGGAAGCAGAAAAGCACAGAAATAATTCAACAAAGAAATTATTACATTACGGTGGTATTAAGAAATCATCTTCAGAAGATTTTGATATTTGGCCCTATACAGAAATCTATCCAGTAAGCCCAAGTTAAAACAAAGCCTTTGCATTCCAAAAAGCAGAAACACTCAGCTTTGTAACAGGTGTCTGGCATGAAGATCAAGGTTAAAAGGCAAACTGTAAATTCCTATTCCACAGTTTAAGACTTTACAGTTTTGTTAATTTTGCTTAAGCAAGCAGAAGATGGAATTATTAATCTGATTTACATGCAATTCAATATCCATCTCATTTCAGTGTGAATCACAGAATCATCGAACAAGTTGGAAGGGACCCATGAGTACCACCACTCCCAGCTCCGCAAAAGACCATCCACGAAAGCAGACCTTGCGTCTAAAAGCAGCATCCAAACATTCCTCAAACTCCAGCAGCTCCGCGCTGTGCCACAGCCCTGGGCAGCCCGTTCCGTGCCCACCGCCCCCTGGTGCAGAGCCTCTCTCTCACCCCCAGCTTCCCTCCCCTGACGCAGCTCCATGCCGTTCCCATGTCACACAAAGCAGAGCTCAGCGCTGCCCCTCTGCTCCCTGCGAGGAGCTGCAGCCGCCATCAGGCCTCCCCTCGGCTCCTCAGCTCTGGGCTGAGCAAACACAGGGAGCTCAGCCGCTCCTCACACACCCTGCCCTCCAGACCCTTCCCCATCTTCATATCCCTCCTCTGAACGCTAATAGCTTTATGTCCCTCTGAAGCTGTGGCACCCACACCGCACCCAGTGCAGGAGATGAGGCCGCGCAGTGCAGAGCAGAGCAGGACAAGCGCTCCTCTTGCCTGCTGGCAATGCTGGGCCTGCTGCAGCCCAGGGTATGGTTGGCCCTTTGGGCTGCCAGGGCACACTGCTGGCTCTTAATTTGTCATCAACCAGAACCCCAAACCCCTTTCTGCAGGGCTGCTCTCCAGTCTATCATTCCCCAGCTTGTACATACATCTCAGGTTGTCCTTTCAGGTACAGAACTTGGCACTTGCTCTCATTAAACTTCATATAATTGGCAATTGCCCAGCCCTTTAATTTGTCAAGACCTCCCAGCAAGGCCTCTCTACCCTCACAGATGTCAAGATTGCCACAACAGGCCTGGAACAGGCATTAACACAGCGATTCCAGGATTCTCAACACATCCATCCCCTTATCAGCCAAGAAACACCACACTAAAGTCCTCCTGACAGCCAAAACAAGTTTGACTCGCACAGTATGGTCTTAACAGGTTTGGTTTTATCGTCAGTACCAGATGGCCAATAGGTACTCCCCCAAGAATACCTGGTCAAATGATTGCTTGCTTTACCCCCTTTTGCTATTACTTGATGTAATCATCCTTCTACTTCACCTTTCTCTAACTCAGACTTACCTTAAATTAACATACCACACCAATTATTTTATCATCCAGCAGTACCAATTTCACTACACCGTACCTAACTTTGTTACTTCTGCCATGGTCACCCAGGCATAGGAAAGGACAATGTTACAAAACCAGCAAAGCAACTCACTGTTCCCTCCAAGTAATGGCATTGTTTGGATATTTCTCACATAATTCTCCCTAAATTATTCATGAAGGACCATCCCCATGTGGTGCTAGTGACAATTTCTGTCATACTCTCACACAGTGGTTGTTTTGTTCAGCAGTTTCTCACACCACATCCAGCAGCTCTTCATGTCCTAGTGAATTAGCTCAGTCTCAGACCCAGGCACAGTCAGCAG
Organism: Tetrao urogallus; assembly: GCF_951394365.1. Classification (NCBI taxonomy): domain Eukaryota; kingdom Metazoa; phylum Chordata; class Aves; order Galliformes; family Phasianidae; genus Tetrao; species Tetrao urogallus. The sequence goes on from NC_136813.1 coordinate 178,057,635, forward strand.
CTTGGGGCTGCAGACAAGCATTCAACACATCTGCAACAAGTTTCTATTCTCACCAGGCTTTGGTATCAAGCAAATCCCTGAGCTACTAAGCAGAAAACCCTAAGTAACAGTGTTGCTGGCCATTTTCTTCTGAAAGCAAAAAGGGCAGAAAATCGGTCAGAGCAAATAAAGGCAAGGTAGGCAAATATAAACAATATGAGAAGTATGGTATTTTGTGTACTTTATGAATAAAAAGAGAAAATCTGCCTTAACTGAATACAACATCTAAAAATCACACATGCATTTCCTCTCTACCTTGGAACATGATAATAAGCTCCAGCGTTAGCTTAATAATAAGGGCCTTAAGTCTTCAAAAGCAAGTGGTCTCCAACTGTGCATCATCACACCACTCCACCAGTCCTTGTGCAGTATTCATGAATATATTTGTTTCACCTCTCATGACTTATTTGTGTTACTGGTGATCTGACTGAAAGGAAACAGATCCTGTGCATTAATTTACAGCTTTTTCACAAAATCACTTCACTAAAGCTTCAAGTTTATCTACTGATACAACACACTATTTACTAATAAGTAATAAGCATAGCACATACAGTAAATAGAAAGTAGGCTGCAACTGTGAAACTGTATTGTTTTTATGCAATTTCTCATTGTCACTCTATTGCATTAAGCTCTCTAATACTTCACACTACTATTTTTTTCTCCTCCCTCAACTCTATTTCAGTTCCAGTAGAAATCTAAGAACCCAGCACAAAAATGTGTACCAATCTCTAAAAACAATCCCACAACTGCAAAGAATGTAAACAATTTTTGCAAACAATGCAAAGAAGTAAAAATATATATATAAAAATTAAAAAATACAAGCAAAAAAAAAAAGGTAAGTCTACTGTCAGAATGAGATAATGCAGAGCATATGCAATCAGTGACAAATAACAAAGCACAAATATACCACATACTGTTAGGTAACTCATTTAAGACCAAAGATTGGAACCATGCAAACCATGAACTGAAATACTGCTTATTTGAGTCAGACTATAAATAGAAATTCGGATACAGCTGAGCTTTCCTTGTATGTTCAGAACCACGCAAGAATAGTTTTAAGAGTTAAAAATATTACACATCTTCAAATGAAACATCTGCTTCAAAAATAACAATAAATAAACGCTTGTAGTCCTCACTGAAATAACATTCCTTAAAGAAAAAGGAGAAACAGTGTTATGTCTCAACAAGTTTTAAGAGAAGTCAGTTTTGTTCCTGACACTATTCTGCAATGAACACAGATCTCCTTCAAGTAAGAAGAGCTTCGTCTTACAGTTCCAAACAATAACACGCATACCCTATGATACCGATTTTCAAAGGTCTTGCTCTTTCTCATAGCGGGAAAAAAACATACAGGAAGGGCTACACACTTCCAGTTTACAGCACAGCACTTAATTTGAAACAGATCCTTGGAATAGTCCTCCACAGCATAGAAGCAAAAAGCTCCCCACATCCTTCCATGCTGAACGTAACTGTTTATGATCCTCTGCCACAGCATTCTCCCCTCTGGGCGCTACTTTACACCTGGATTGTCTGCTGGGCCTACAAAATGTTTGGCTGTGTTCCTTCTCCAAACATATTTGGGAAAACAGTCACCTGCTACCTTTAAACATTCTGCAAGGTGTTTCTCTCAAACTTTTCTAGCAGGGTTTCCCTGCACTGACAGGACTGATACTCTGTTCTACTCCCCTTATTTGACACAGAAATTAGCTTTTTTGGAGGCTGTCTTCTTGCATTTGATAATCTTTACTATCTGAAAATTGATAATCTCTACTTTGTTGTCACGTCATAGAAAATCCTTCTGAATTTCTCTCAAGGCTTTTACTTCTGTTTTTGCTTCCATAAGTGGTATGGTAATTGCTTTCAGTACAGGACGTTAGAAAGATGATTGCACAATGGATATTTAAGTTAGTTTCATCATACACCATTAGCCCATGGTATGTAATAACCCCATTTTTATGCAAACAATGGCTGCTGTTCTATTTTACAGTCTTCCAAAATTCCAGAATCTCAGGTTATTCCAACAATGTACAAAATTCTGGTCGTAATTTTTCATTACAGCAAGCTCAACAAGCATTCTCCAACTGACAAATAGCACATATTACAACCGAAAGAGGTTATGCATGAATTCTTATCAGGTGTAGCAGCAAGCTTTCATGCTTATTACCCAAAAAGCATACAGTCTGACTCCTGTGCATCGCAATTGTTAAAGCATCAATTCACATTATGCTCTCCCTTGAAGGTTCAACACCATCCAAACAGGAGAGGAAGGAGAAAAAAAAAAAAAAAAAGGAAAGAAAGAATAAAAGAGAAGTCCTGTCCTTCCCAACAAAAGCAAGGGGAACAAAAAAGATACTCTAAAGCCACTCAGCCTTAACACGGTTATTGCAGCATACAATAAACATGCCTCTAGTAACAAGAAAAGTAAGAACAAACCAGAGCATATATACAAAATACCATTTTAAATGAAAAACTGCAGTGAAGTTAGGTTCTAACAACACTATTACATGAATTACACACATACTTTATTTGAAATACATGCATAAGATGTGCTTTATCCTTAAAAATTTCCCATCAGATCACTTTGTAATTTCAAATGATAACATGTAATTGAAGTACCTGCATTCATACTCCACTTAAGATCTATGAGCCTCCATTAAAAAACAAGCTAGGAAGTACTAAATCATTATGATCATTATGTTTTTATCTCAGAACTAAAATACTATATTCCAGTCTGCAAGATGGCACTTCACCACAATATTTTGATCCAGGTTGCGTTAGCTTTTCTTTTAAACACTTGGTTCTTCCCTTTTCCTCCTGTCTCCTATTGAAGACTTTCTCATCAAGCAGTGCTAAGTACTTTCATATTCTCCAGTACCTTGAAACCAAAAACCCATCTGAAGTTATATAAAAGTAGTGAAGCTAATAAGACAACTGAAGTTGCATTCTAAGTATAATAAATGATAAAATCACTTCTTTTTAAAACACACAAGTTTCATACTGGCTAATACGTAACACAGAGAGCATTCAAGGGAGCACACTGTTAGAAATTAATTGGTCAAGAACACAAACGAAACACCAAAATAAAGTCAGAAGCAGAAAATAACTCCAAGAAGGTATTATGCAAAGAAAAAAGCCATTCATTGAGACATCTGAAAAGAACGCGTTTCCATCATCCAAACAAGAAACTAGAAAAGCGCTGTTAGAAAACATTTAAGATGTTGTTCTATAAACAGCCTTGACACAATTGAAGTCAAGATATTAGCTCCCATGACATCCCATGCTGAACCCTTTCTGACATACAACACTCTGCGCATGCTCGAGCATCCAGCCTTCAGCAGTGTCACCAGAGCTACGTGGCTCCTGATGGCCTCCGAAGCTCAGTACCCTGGGACACATCTCAGCTTCAAAAATACTTGAGAATTCATAGCTGCTTATACTACAGATAGCATGTATCTGGAAGCAAACACACAAAAAGGCTGGAAAAGTGAAGCGCTACTTTTCTAACCTGCGTCAGCTGTCTCCACGGTGAAGCTGTTTCCCCTCCAAACCATCCACCAAAATTTTTATTTCCTTCCTTTCCTGAAAAATATCGCCCTCTCCCCCAAATATGACATTATTCCAACTGATTCACAGAACAGAAGGATGGATGTCAATGAATGGTGCAAAAATAACAAGAATGAATTCCAACTGATGTAAAGACCCCAAAAATAACGTGTTAAGAAGAAGCAGGCAAACTGAAAGACAAAGTCAGATGGCACAGTTGGAACAACAGGCCTACCAAAATACTCCAGCTATTTCATTCTTACCGTTAGTCCTCAACATTTTAGCTTTTTTTTTCCCCCCTCTCCTTATTTTGGTAATACTAGAACACCAACCCATATTAACATCAAAGGACTTAACTTTAGCAAGTACATCTATCTCAACTTAGCTTTCAATATTCATTCATGGCTTCACATCTCAACATTTTCACCCCTTTACATGGCCAGCCTGACTTCATCAAGAAATTAATCTCTCCATAACTTAGAGAAACAATTCTGCTCAGAAACAAGTGTCATGAGGTCTTGGTTTTCTCAGTAATAGCACATTAGTAAAATGCCTTTAAAAATTAAGATTTTACAGTACAGCAATCTCCAAAACTATAATTGGAATCTAATCACGTTTAGACCATTAACGAAGAGTATTTCAACAGCATTTTAAAAGAATAAAAGGTAACTATATGGACAAAGGGTTAAACAATAACCAAAGGAAGGGAAATTAGATACAGTACATAGAATAAAATTCATAAATACTGGCTTGATGTTAACACGTAAGCTTTCTTTTATCAAACAAATTCCAAAAAGCAACAGCCTAACTTCAGATTTTAATCATTACTTTTTGCTGTCTTGAGCACAGCAGTACAGCAGCACAGATGTGATGGTGTAGCTCTCAAACTTGGAAATTCATGTCTTGTAAGAAGCCTATATGACTGTGCTCGTACACCTCACAGTCAGCAACCCTTCAAATCAAAGTATTAGGAGAAATCCATCCTCAACCAACATTTGGAGAGCACCAAGGAAATGTACTTATATTAGAAACTTGTTCTCTATTTAATATCTAATTAAGCATTAAATTATTTGTCATTTGTTGAAAGGTTAGATTATCCCTATTCAAAACATAATTTCAATTTATTGTCATTATACTAACTCCTTTCCCATATAGACTTGCCAGGGAATTAGTTGTCACAGTTATGAGCTGAAAACATGCTCCCCAGCACAGGATTTCTTCACAGAGCTTTAATGCCACCTACAAATCAGGCATATATTTTCAATTAAAATAGCACTGCAAAACATCCTTGCTTCAATAAAATTAACGTTTTCTCAAAATTCCAGAATATTGAAGTAATTTATTTTATTACCTCCAAAATGAGCAGCTCCAAAAAGCTCTCACCACAGACAACGTGCTAAAGGTGCAAGTACAGAAATACGTTTAACCTACTGGTTCAGAGTTGAAATTAGAGCAATATTTGTAAAACTCTTCACGAAAACTGTCTCACTCTCTTCACTTTCCGAAGCAACACTGTGAAGCCCCATTAGTGCACTCTGTTTGAGCTGACCCATCATTTTAAATAATTCTGTGACCAATCAGTGCATTCATAAAGCCCCACAAACTCTACACCAAAAATAATCTCTCCATTTGCTACCACTATCCAACTGGCACTTCTGCCTATGAGACAGCATTTAATTTGCAGAAACGCTGTTGAGATTGTAGGTCTTATTATGAAGGGATAATAACACTTTTATATAAATGTCTCAAATTGGCATAATTAATTTCGTTTTAGAAAAAAATGTTTTTATCTGGTAGTACAATACATTCAAGCACATTCTTGTTCTCTCTGAAGTTGAAAATGTTTAGAGCAATTATTCTAAAGGAAATCTTATGACACTGTGCTTTTAGAGTAGCTTATGTAAAGATTCTTCATATTCCATAAATATTTCACAGGGCATTATACAAAGAAAACACATCCTTTACAGACTTTCTAACCCCAGGAGCCATTACTGCAGCTACTACCCATCACAACAAACACATAGGGAAACAACAAAGTCTGCAAGTATTTCTCTTGGAACTCCACGTTCATCATTCTACCAGTTACAAATAGATAAATAAAATAAATCATGAGATATTAAAGGAGTTCTAAACTTCCCTATGTGCATTATTCATTTTTGATACAGCTGTTATTTCACTGAGGTTACTGTAATCGGCTACACGAAGCAACGGCCTGCATCAACAATTTCACAATAGATATGATAAACTAGATTTACATGTTTTATGTCCCTATAACACAAATTCCTTGGATAATTTAACTATACAAAGCTGGAAAATTCTTTCAAGATCACAGATTCATGGAACTGTAGCTCCCCCAACCGCACGTTATAATGCAGGCAGAACATATAGAAAAAAAAAGCTTTAATAAAGGGCTTGTTATTACTATGGCAACCACAGCAACTGGTTTCTAAAATGAATAATAGCTCTGTTAGGAGCTTCATTAAATTTTTTTTCAGACAAACACTGCCCTTCATCATCTCAATGGAACAAAGAGTTATTCTGAATGCATGCAAAAACCAAAAAATAAAGTCCAAGCGAATGTTCTAAATACGTGCTAATAGCCTTCTTAGGACCTTTGCTAGAAGGAAGCAGGAAAGCACAATTTGTTAGGTATTTTTTGTAAAGAGTTGGACGAGCAGAAGATGAGGTTCGTGCTAGAATGTAAGAGAAAGCAAGTGAACAGAAGATTAGGAAACAAAGACAAATTTAAGAGTACTAAACCCACTAAGGAATAAACTCAAGAGTTGAAGACATAATGTAAATACTGAGTCTCAGAAATAGTACACTTACCCACAAGAGTTTCTCCCACAAAAAAAAAAAATCAGAACAAAAACCTAAGAGTTACATACCTCCTTTCTCTCTATTTCCCTCAGTACCTTTGGCTGAAGAAGAAAGCTGCTGATAAGTGCTACAGAATAAAGAGGATCCTGCCCATGCAAAGAATCTCACCTGCAATATGTCTAATGGGCTAGAGCTACACTCTTGAATGAGATGAAAGAACTGATTTAGTCACTCAGTTCACATTTCAAGTAATGAATTCCACACAACTTTCAGGAATCTGGCATGCTAGCATTTCCAACTTGTGAGAAGAACTAATGTGTGATTATCAGCTCAAAGGGAGAAGACGACTGGGATTGCAATGCATTCCTCCTAAATGTTTCATGGATTAGTGGAGACAGGAAATAAGGTTGAATTTCAGCTTGTGACCAAACACTGAAGGAGCTGAAGAAATTAAACTTAGCTCATAGTTCCCATAAAGTGAGAAATCACATACGTACAGAGAGAAATCCTTTTACTGTCATCTGAAATGCCAGCACTAACCAAGCACAAGCATCCAGCTGTCAAAGAACCTTGTCTGTGCCTACCCTGAACATAAGACTTGCAATAGAATCACTGAAGAATCAAAATTACATCAGTAAGAGATAAAGAGATACAAACTGTTTAAACATTCAGGAAAGGGCTTAAAAGCTTTTCCCTTATTTCCCAACTCTATTACAACAAATTCCTTTAAGGTGTTGTTGTTGTTGTTTTTAATCACCAAACAACACAAGTTTTCCTCAACTGACTGTGAACATTCTTTGCATCACAAGAGTAGTTTTCCATTAGTGTAAAAAGAAGCGTGAGGCCATTTCTAACCAATAACCATTACCACTAAGGTTGCCTTACTGGTGACAAAATCTTATCTGACATCTGACACACTCTTAATTAAATCGCTTTTGCAATTTGTACTAGAATATCCTGTTACCATCACGTTATAAAAATCAAATAAAGGTACACAACAGGAAGTTGGGTGATGATTTTGGATGATATTTTAATGACAGCAATCTCATAGCATCAGTTGAAAATTAAATCCTCACTGTAATGCTCAATATTCAAATCTATTTGGAAGGAGAGTTAGTAAAATCTTGCTGAAAAGATAAGTGTAAGATGGCAGTACAAAAGATTATGTTAAACATGTATTTACTTTCGAGTGGTGTTCAGATCAATGGTTTTAATCTAGAATTTTCTCCACAGGCTTCAGAACAATAGAGAACCAGTTTTACTCCTTACACTGTGCTGCTGCAATTAATAAAACTCTGATAACAGGTCTTCAATTTGTATTTATTTCCTGAAAGAAGTCCAGCAACCAGGTACTACTGTTCTTCTGTCAAGTCAGTGATGTGTCACATTCATACTAAGTCATACCAAACGTGAATGCTGATGAAGAAGGGCACAGAGCAGCAAAGATTTAGGATAGTGATTCATTTTCCAAAACTATAAAAAAGGAGAAGATCCTTGTTTGTTAATGGGACCAGTGGTTGTTCAGCCTTACTGTCTTTTGTGTGGTTTTATTTCATTGTTTTGCTATTGTTTTTTTCCTCCACTAAAAAACTTAATTTACAGTAGATAGTGCATCAAACAGGAAACTTTGATCAAATCAAAATAAACAGTCTGTTTAAAAACAGAAAACACAACTAAGCAAGTCTAAATTTTTCTGCCCCAATAAGGTGTTGATTGCATCTACAATTTTGGTCCATCCACTTCCAGGAATTATTTCTTGGTTGAACAATTTCCATCAGGTTAAATACAATCAAAACATAAATGCTTACCACAACCTGAAAAGAATGACAGACTACATACCATCATACAATTCAGTAGCAACCTCCCTTGAGACTGAACAAAGCTTACAATTCAAACTGCTTCAATCTACATGATGCCAGACAACTGATATATGATGCTATATGTTCAAGCAATGCTAAATATGGAAACTAATACTGTAGAGTTTCCACTAGACTGCAGTCAGACTGGATACTGAAAAATGTATTTTTGCTTTTATATTACCATGCATTCTGATCCCTGATCAAACAAAAATAAATTTACACAAACCTTGGTGTTACTGTGAGAGAAAAGGAAATGATACCTGTAAAGCCTTCCATAAAATAAAGAGCTATTTAAATGTCAGTGCACCAAAAATTTTACAACCACATGTAACGAAAATGAGGCCGATGCAGGTAATTATTGATGTTTTCAGATCAAATAAATAAACTTTTGACTAACTCAGTTTTGGAGGTTACAAGGCAAACGCACATCGCTTCTCTAACTGCCCCCATGTATTCTAAAGCAAAAATGATGATGTTCTTCACTCTTTCCTAGCTAGACTGGACCGCTACAAAAGAAACGCTTCTGCGACTCCATTTAGCACTGGTGCAGCCTCACTTTGAGCCCTGTGACCAGCAGGGCAAGGTAGGCAGCTGCCCCCCTCTACCTGCCCTTGGGAGGCCCCACATGGAGGACTCTGCCCAGGACTTCGGCCCTCAGCACAAGGACGTGCAGATGTTGGAGTGCGTTCAGAGCAAGGCCACAAAGCTCAAGGCCTGGAGCACCTCCTCTCTTACAAAGAAGCTTCAGGGAGCTGCGGTTGATAAGTGTGAAGAACAGAAAGCAATGGAGAGACCTCACTGTGGCCTTCCAATACTCAAAGAGAGCTAATCAACAGGAGGGATATCAACAACTTCTTGCAATCATAAAATCATTTGAGTTGAAGGAACCTTTAAAGGTCATCTTCTCAGTTTACAGAGACTTTTCACTTTTATATAAAAATATAACTTCTATAAATATATGTTATAATTATACTCAATTATTCATATAATTTTATATAAATCATATATAGAATTCATAATTACATATAAATATTTAAAAATATGTATTTTACATATTTAAATATAAATATAAACCTTAGATCTGAAATCAGAGATATTACAGAAAGAGGAAACACAGGGAAGTAAAAAAATAATAAAATATTAGAAAAAACACCACATTCACTGTTCAAACACCGTGCTTTCATCTCTCCGAAGAAATATTAAAAACCACTTAAACACAGCAATATACTGAGTTGTCTCTACCTGCAATAAAATGTAAGAAAGGGGAGATTTTAATAAGACCAAGAAGGAAAATAATCAAATCCTGGATGCTGAAATAGTGTTTCATTTTTAATGGCTTTTATATATAGTTTAGCTCTTAAGCAGAGATTACAAATCAAGACATCCTGAATTTCTTTACACACTATGTTCAGTCATAAATTCTTGATTTATTTAAATGTAGTCTAAATACCAGCCAAGTAAACTTTGAGAATATATGATAGATGCAAAATATGAAATGAAACTATTAACAAAAAATATCATGAATTATAAATAGCCAAAAGGGTCTTTTTCAGTTAAATCACTGTGGCTAAAAAATAGCTGTTCATTTCCATCAACCTCTTCAACACAAAAATTCAAAAACCTTAAAAATAACGCAGAAAGAAATTGAGAGTAGTTAAGGATAGCAAAACAGTATTTAAGTGTAGAAAGGGGCGTATGAACTGAGGTTTTCAACATATGAAGAGAGATAGCAAAAGAAAAAGATGCCAACTTATTTTTTAGGTGTAAAGTAGCAAAAAGAGTGAAGGGAAGAAAAGAGAAAACTGCAGGAAGCTTTCCAGCGTAACTACAACAACAGAGCTCAATAGGAGAGACAGAAGTGAAGGGTAGTATTAATAATGCCATCCGAGGGATCATTAATAGCAAAAAAATTAAGTTCACATTTTTTTGTTACTGATAACTTTCCAGTTTAGGAATATGATGTTTTGTATGTCAATAGCTATGATGTAATGCAACATCAATCATATAGCCTGAAAAAAGGAGAAACAACTTTTCCAGAGAAACTATGCAAAATTCTTTTAGAAACTTTTTGAAAACTTGTCACCTAATTACAAACAAAATGATTAATTATTACGTTGAAATTGAAATATCCTACCAAAGTGGGGAAGTTAATCTTTACATTGTCATGTAACTACATGCTATTACATCAAAGCATGGAAAATAGAAACAAATTAAATGCAGAAAACAATACAAAAAATACGTAAGGATATTTAGCACCAATTTGTTTAATTAAAAAAAAATAAATCCTTCTAAGAGCTACTGAAAGAATACTGACCTGAGTTTGTTTTGTGTGGATTTGGTTTTGTTTTGGTTTTTTTTTTGGGGGGGTAGGGGTTGGTTTGTTGTTTCTTTGGGTTTGGCGGGGTTTTTATTATTATTATTATTATTATTATTATTATCATTATCATTTCTTAGCTGAAACGCACGCTCTGCATGTTCTGCAGAAAAGCTGACTGGCACACAGAGAATACTTTTCATGATAGCAGTTTGAAAAATAGATAAGACTAACAGCACATCACAACAAGAAGGGGCAGGACATAATTTGTTACTTTTGTCCACCACAGCAACAAACTGGAAGAAGAATATACACTGAAATGATCAACTGTACGTGACTGAAAACTACAGGAGGCAATAAAACTCTAAGTGACATAGATGGGCCAAGAATATAAAGACAAATGGCTAAGCAGTTCAATGCAGAAAAATTAATGAGGCTAGGAAAAAAATTAATCAGGTTCACTTCAATGAATATTTTGCACAGTTATTTTTTTCAATAACATCAGTTTGACAAACAGTTTTAAAGGACATCAGAATGCTGTTGCAGACTACCTTTATCAACCATAAACAAAAATTATAATCGGTGTGTTCTAGATACATTCTATACACATTCTAGATTGTATAAACAATTCTAAGCACAAAAAAAAAATACACCCTACTTTTCAAGTTCCTTCTCAACCTCTCTAAGCTGCTTTGGAGTCCCCTCCACTCCCAATCATTTGCAAGAGATTCTGAAAACAAGAAGGCCACCTTAATTCAGTAAGGCAAAATCCTGCGCAAGGAAAGGCAGGGCTTTACATGAAGTAAATCTAAATCAGGTTGACTGCGAAACGAGAATGAGCATAGATAGATGGTACAGAACAACTAGGGTAAACTGTTGTCTCTCTGCAACCTGCCCTCCAGTACTATGAGTGGAAGACTACACAGAAGCATTAGCCCTACAATCTATTTTGCAGTTGTGCACTGAGCACAGTTGTATTGCTATCTCCAGGCTTATCCTGCTTCCTGAATTTGCACTCAGTATACATCAACATGATTCTAACAGATAGCAATCAGTCCTCAAGTCATTCTCCAAATTGCTTCTCACAGCAGGTTCCTTCTACCAGCCCACACTTCTTGCAGTGATGTGATTCAGCTTGTTAGGCAGCTTTCACTTCATAACTCTGCCATTAGGTCCCTATTCTTTGCATTACATTAATACTTAGAGGTGCAAAGGCTCTTGAATGTTTCTCTCCTTTAGCACAGATGATTTACCTAGAAGCATGTGACAGCATCAGAGGATCAAAGGAATGGTAACTGATGTCATCTACCTGGACCAGCACTCTTCAACACCTTTATTAGTGACACAGATGGTGGAATTGAGTGTACCTTCAGTGTGTTTGCTGATGACACCAAGCTGAACGGTGCAGCTGACACAGTAGAAGAGAAGGACGCCATGCACAGGGACCCAAAGACAAAACTGTACACAGAAACTTCGAGAATGGCTCTGTCATCACATATTTGTGTAGTAACTACCAGAGGATTCCATCTCTGACAACTGTACATTCCCAGCACACTATTTTTCTCTGCGTGTAATTTGATAGAGCAGGTAGAACATACCTATTTCTACAACTTCACAACATCCAACCTACAGACCAAATCCTGACTCCAAAATCTATTAGCACATTTCAATGGCTAAAATAATCTTCACTTCCAAATGTATACATATAACACATCTTTTTAAAAACTCCTGAGTTTTTATGGTCAAAAAGAGCACATCACAGCCACAAGCTGACATATGTGACCAACACTGCTTTTTACTGTGTCTCTATGGGATAATTATTATTCAAGTGTGAATGAAAGGCTTTCAGCATCATTTGTGTTACTTCACGTTCTTTGTCTGTGTTGACTTCTCACATTATGATTGGAGAAAAGGCTCGAGTTGAAAATGCACAACAGTGTTTCAGTCCACAGATTACCTTATTTTTTAGATACTCTGAAAAGACCTGTGACAATCTCTCTCAACAATGTGAAAACCTGTATCAAGCAAACAAAGTCAGAGATGTTCTGCTAATACAGCTACTGCTTCCAAGTAAAGGCAACACTACTACATAAGGTGCAGAAACAAGCAGAAATTTTTCTGGAATATCTCCATCATGACAGCCCACTAATTCAGTTCATCACGATCAACAGTCGCCTCATTCCCCCTCCAACGCACACACACACACACACACAAATGAAAACTAGCTATGTGCAATAGAACAGCAACCTATCCCTATATTACTTGCTTCAAATTTCAGACTGGAGCCTGTTACATAGTTCTACCCTAGTTCCTTCTCACTATTGTAGTAAATAATAACAATCTGGTTTTCTAGACTAATACCATCACTAAAGATCCTTCTTAAATACAGTCTCTGTTGGAAATGGAGCTAAAACAAGCATTTTCCAATAACGCACACACACCAGATTCCAGTGAACTGTGTATATGTTCCCATGCATATACTTGTTTGTATATATTTGTGTATAAGCATACAAACCCACATTTTCCCTAATAAATATATGTAATGTAGTCCCAGCACTACATATGATTTACTACTTACACTCTCACAACATTAAGAATTTTCTTTACGTTCCTTTCATGAAGAACATACTAAAAAAAAAAATATATGAATTTATGCTTATGCAGCAAGAGAAACAAGGGGCTCCACGTACACTTAGAACAGGCATAATTTACTGAACTCTACAAAAAAGAATACTGACACCTTATGCGGTGTGTGTGACATTATAACAATGACATGCAGAGCAATGTACTTCAATTTTGTATTCCTGCATGTATTTGCGCGAAATTTAGAAAGTGTGGGGGAGGAGGGTGGGGACACAACAAATCTGTTTTTACTTCAATCCGTAAATTTCAGTTTCTGAGGAAGTATTTACGTATAATTAAGAAGCAGCAGTGAAATCACAGAATTTTAGTAGTTGGAAGGGACCTCTAGAGATCACCAAGTCCAACCCCCCCTGCAAAGCAGGCTCCCAACAGCAGGTTGCACAGGTAGGCATCCAGGCAGGCTGGATCCTCCAGAGATGAAGAATCCACAACCTCCTGGGCAGCCTGTTCCAGTGCTCCATCAGCCTCACTGTGAAGAAGTTCTTCCACATATTGGTGTGGAAGAACTTCCTGTGCTCCAGTTTATTGCCATTTTCCCTTGAGCAGGTTTAAGTTAAATCTTGTCTTCATTCTGATTTCATAGAGTCATAGAATCACAAGGTTGGAAAGGACCAAGATCATCTAGTCTAACCATCCCATCACCATTGCTACCACAAGCAACTAAATTTTTTGTAAAGGTTTCTACTATTATACTGTGTTCCAAACAGTTGAGCTTTCACATCAGTCACAATCACATAAAAACATAACATGTTGGATCAAAGGATGAAAAAGCACTATTCGATGATCCTTCGCAAGCTTAAACATTCCATATTCTGCATAGCACCTCAGAATTTATTCACAGCTGTATTTTATAAGAATGTCATAACTCACTGAAGTGTTATGTCTAGTCTAGTACTGTTTCCATAGCTCTATTTCATCAGCATCAATCTCACCATAGGATGCATCACAGAATGAAAAAAAAAAAAAGCCACAACTTGTGCTACACTGTATTGTTACACTGAAGTAGTCTCATATTTATAGGAAAAGGAAGTGTTAATTGCAGCTTCTATCCCTTTCCATAAGTTTCCTGAGCATACCTTCCAGAACTGTCTTAAGTCAAAATCATTTCACGTGTTGTTTTGACAAAGTCCTACAACAAAGTGACCAGCCAAGCCTTCCAAATTTCCTACTTGCTCCACATTTTCGTGTGGGATACAGAGCCATTTGATTCTGCAACACCCTCTCAGCACTTACTCATCAGCGGCTAAAATCTAGTGGACAAAGGCAACAGTCAAGTTATCTGACAATACATTTGTTCTCACATGAACACACTGTCAGCACTCACAGATGAGACACAGAACTACTGTATTTGTCTGAACATGAAGAATGCTCACTAAGTAGACAAGCAATAATAATTCCACGCCTCACCGTTTTTTCCTATTTCTAAGCAGAAGAATCATTCTTACAGCACATGTTGCTACGTTAGCAGCTTTAGCACTAACACAGCTAACACAGCTTTGTGATTTGTATTTGTGTGGTGGTGTTTGTTTTTTTTTCCAGAAGTTTGTCCACCAAGACAAAATGATGCAAGACAATAGAACAAGAAGGCATCTAACATTCTACTTACTAGTATAATGCATTCAAATTACATAATAGAACAGGCATTCAACCATATTTTATTCTTCTTTTACAAGACCTATTCTAAACGCTGAAAGAATTAGATCAAAACCAAACCATCCAGAAAAACAATACATCAATCAGGAAAGTTTTATAGTTTAAATGTTATTTAGATGGAATTCATAGCTTTTTCAAGATATACTCACCAAGATCTGTGTTGGGGCCAGCAAGTAGCTGCTTAAATTTGTCTAATCGGGATGCTTCTCTTTCAGTTAATGCAGGAGTAACTGAGGTACTGAAGTCTGCCATTCCACTCACCAAAGGAGGTGTGGAAGTTTGTGGAAGGGACTGTGATCTCTGCATGGAAGAATTTTCACTAGCATTATCTGAAGGGAAAAAGAAGCATAGTACTCAGCCTCAGCTAGTAAGAAGACTACTAGTAATTTGAATTTAACTTTTAAATTCAAAACACAATTCTCTTTTGGAGAAATAGAGAAATATAACCTAAAGGCATAATACCAATTTGAACTGCAAGCTACGTGAATTTAATAGCAGAGCTATTCCTCTTCCTAGCAGTATTCCACAATTAAATCACATCAATTAGAGATGATACTAACAGCAAGGTTAATTCATTTCCATAATCACTGTGAAACTGAAAGTTGTTTTTACTCCCTCTCACCATTCTTAAAATAATAATAATAGGGAAATCATGGCAATTGGTCACTTTAAAAGTTGACACAGGAATACACCCCAGATCACTCGATAGGACAAATTTCCCAGTCCATACAAATCATTTTTCTCCATTTTTAAATATTTTATACAGTAGCATTTTAGTACAAACTTTTCCTACAGCAGCAATATTATTATTATTAATTGCACACATCTTGATGCAGTTAGGCATTAAAATACAGTAAATAGTGCAACTGCCTCCAAAAATTGAATACATGTCTAGTCTGAAAACAAAGAAGTTTACTCTTTCCTGACCTACGTATTTCTCATAGACAAGCTTTACAGGTTAGTATGGAGTGCAGTACCTCCCTCAAATCATCTAATACTGATTAGTAATAGTTACCTGTGGTAAAGGTTGGGAAGGAGTTAATGCCCTAAAAGGCAAATATGATAGGTCTCCTCACTTGATTTTCCACACCTTTTCCCATTTCTTAACATACCTGATGAACTTGATGTGTGACCTTCACTGACTGACTTAACGAGCCTATTATCACCACATGTGACTGCAGACAGCTCTGCCGATTCTACTTGTTTTTCTTCCTGTAGATGCTCTTCCAGAAATTTATGCTGTTCTTGTAACTTGCTGTGATTCTGAATTACTTTGTGAGCCGTTTCCATGACCACTTCTGTATTTAAGTTTTCAGCAGCTATTGCTAAGAGTTCATCATCGTCATCCCCAAGATCCCAAGCATCGCTTGTATTACTTTCAAACTCTTGGAAGGTGCTGACTTTCTTTAGTTTCACCGGAGTTGTAGATGGCTTTGAACCCGGTTTTATCAAGCTGTTAAATAACAAGTAAACAATGATGTTTAGAGAATCAGTAATGGTTCAATATGTTATGGGTAGGGAAGCAAAAAAAAAAAAAAAAAAAAAACAGCGTTTGACATTGTACAGGCAGCAGATATTTCTCTCCCTCTACTCAAGTTACTGCTGCTTCCAACCATGATATAACACTGTGGAACATTTCTGAGGAGAAAGGCAGGCAACCACCTCATGCTTCCTCGCTTTGAATGCAGTCTGAACAAATCTCCCTTTCTTTGTCTCCAAAATAGACAGATAAAAGCTCAAGGTCAAATAAAATAAATACTGCTGGAATACTTTATAAAACAGAGAGGACATGTTACAATTCACTTGCTTTATGAGCTTTTATAGAGGTTTCAGGCCCTTCCATGCAGTTGCTGTATAATCAAGCAGCAGCAGCAATCAAGTCATCAGGTCTAATCCTAAATCACCATATGCAATCAAGCAATGCAATCACTGTCATAAACAAATCAAATCTCACCTTAAAACTCATTAGATGTATCATTCCCCCCCAGTCATGCACTCTAGCACGAATTTGCTTCAGAACTTTGCTCTTCTGATAGCCAGGATATTTCAAGTTCCTACTCTGAGCATGCCCTGATCATCTGCTAACTCTATCTTTCTGTCAAAATACAGCACAAGAGAGAGAATACAGACATTCCTCCCTACTTTGGCCCTTGCTCTCATTTACTGTAACGCAGAGCAATCACATCAGCTTTCAGATTTCAGCTAAATTACACACTGAGTCAGCTTCCCTACTCTCAAAAAATAAAATTAAAAACTTTTGAAAATTAAAAAAGCAGCAGCAGTCAGAATCCAATAACGCATTTTCCTAAACACCTCAGCCATAAGGAAATGAAGAATAATGCACTTACATTAGTTATGGGTTATTAGCAAGAAATGTATTTGGTTACTAATGATGATAATTTTACCCTTTTCATACACATTGTGTTCTGATATCCAATAATCTTGATCTAAGGCAATTTTTAAATTACTGCCATATCTCTTCCACCTACTGCCACAAGCAAAATTCCCACTTTCATCTGAAAGCAATCCACACCATAATTTGATTCTTTTATTTCACAGATGAACAAAATAGGCAGATCATCAACAGAAAGATGCATACAGATTGGTTACATCTCAACTATAAGCTTCATCTGCTAAATTAAGATAAGTATTTACCATTAAGTTTTTAAGGCACTACAGAGATGAAAGATTGCAGTCTATGTTAGACAAGACACTAAAAAGCTCTTTTGCAATTCACAGTATGGTAAGCATCAGGAAGTCACAAAAGAGCTCAGAAAAGTCAAGTTTATGACAAAAATTATGAAAAGAAAGTTAACAGTATTCTAATAGCAAAGAAGAAAAGGAGGAAAGAAGACAGATAAGATTCAAACCATCTGGGTTATCTGAATATTAGGTTATTTAACTTACGTTCCATGCAGCAGAGGATCAAAAGGTGGATGCTGAGCTCCATACACATGTTGGATACTATAGGAAAAGAGAGAGCGTATGTTAATTAGACACTAATAAACAGAACTGAGATGTTCTAGTCATCCTCCATTTCATAGAATCCCCTACAGAACTAAAAGCAATGAATCTGAAATTACAGTGTACACTCAAAAGTAACTCAACAAAAAGCCTGAGGCCAATTTAAGGTGATTCTTTTTTTCTGTATAGAAATTAGAACAAGAGGTAACTCCACAGTAAGAAAGTTCAAAAGAAGTAGATTTTCTTGCTTCTGATTTATCATTTCTTTGAATAAAATAGAACAAAACCTCTCAGAGTTATCTGCAAAGATTTAAATTTTTCTCTATGCTTGTGGCCCAAAATCTAACCAGCCAATTCTTAACAGCTACCGACACACAAACCCAACCAATTTAAAGAAAAAAAACAAAGACAGTACACAGAAGATGGCATGTTAGAGAACGTAAGCCATGGGAGTACAAAAAATATATGCTTTAACATTAATTAACTTCCATTTACCTCCATTTCCTTCCAGATTTCAGCCACAATATTATTTCAAGTAGAAGTGGCTTCACATTGAAAGCTATTACTCCACAAATGATTGTAAGAAAAGCAAATTACAATGCAATGCTGACATTACCTAAATCTGCACTGAAAACTACATGAAAAGTGGCGAATGTCCTCCTGACAAATCAAAAATTAATCTCAAGATCACATATGTAAGTCCAACCTTAGTAAACTTCATTCAGAACCAAAAAGACTGCAGTCTTAACAAATCAGCAGCATTAATTTGTGAAATTAATCCTACAGATGGCTGTGGAGTTTATGAAATCCACCCTCAGACAACTGTCTGCACCCTCTCCCCTACTCTAGGTCAGTTGAGGGCCAGGTGTCACCAGCCACCGTCCTCATGGCACAGACAATCTGTCCTTTCTTTCAGATGCTGTATGAGTGGACATGAAGAGAACTCACCTCTATATACAGCAACAATCCTTTCTCTGCCACAAAAAACAGGAACGCATTCTCCATATTCTCTTTTTGCCACATCTGCAGTAGGCTGCTAATTAATTAACTGCAACTATTCACAGAGCTTGTGTAATCAAAGAAATCAAATGTGTTTTATCCCTACAGGGAGTACAGGGACTTAATAAAATTACAAAGCAAGAAGTTCTGAGAGAGAAGAACAGTCAGACCAGAAGAGGCAGTTTATAACTAGATAAACAAAACTACTACCAGTTTGTGCTTATGGATAAGGGACAGTAGAAGTTAAAGGATGAGCAAGATTATTTCTCTATACCATCCAAAAAACAGTATAAATAATAAATTATCTTTATCTGAGAATGAGAATACACCTCATCCTTTAGAAAGGATGAAAGAAAAATGAATTACTCCACTGTTAAAACAGTTCCAGGATGGGAGCCCCATTGTTAAATAAACATCTGAATGGGCAATCTCAGCCTCTTATAAAGGTTAAAGGAGTTAATGGAGTTTGGGAAATATATTCCTTAGAAATTGCTGAATGGAAGAAAGTGTTGGTAGCTTTCACCTAGGATATGAAAGCTGGTTCTGCTCATCACACTTCAGGAGAAAAGAGAAGAGCCTCATAACATTTTGAAATACTACACAGGAAACCACACTTTACAGCTTTTTTGTCATATTTTAGTTTCAAGGCACAACTACTCAAATCCATAAAGAAAACAAGAACTTGTTAACTATCCTGTGCTTCGATCACCAAAGTACAGAAGTTACTAATTTTAACAAGATCTAAGAACTACAAACTGAGCCTGCATTAGAGAACAAGCTTCCTTTTTGCAAAAACACCTCTTACCATCACTAACCAATAACGCTTTTTCAAGTTTGCATACTCTTTGCTACAAAGAAAAGAGTTTTGCTCAGGACTATTTTTTTTAATGTTCTTTTGTTAATTTGCAACAATAAAAAGTTGTATTCAGAGATGTAAGAAAACATTAAGGTTTCTATTCTGATACTTTGGAATCTCTCAATCTTTGGCTAATAACAAAGAAGTAAAAGTTTCTCATCCTCTACTCAAACAGAGTGTATTTACAAATGTGAGCATACTGAAGATATGGGACAGGACTACAGAAAAGCTGCTGTTACAGACCCGCCATTAACAAAAGTGACTTTTTAGTTCTCCTTTTTAACCACACTCTTCAAGTCAGCACTTTTTTAGGCTGTGCTGTGGGGAGATTTTTTTTGGAGTTTTTTTGTTTGTTTTTTAGTTTCCTTAGTTTCTCACATAGAACCTTATTGGGGTTTTTAGACAGGCAAATTCAGCTAACACAGCTCACTCGTTTACTCACAGCTTGTTTTTCAACACAAGCTGTAACCAAAACATACGAGACCACTAGCGATCTCCGATCACAGAAACAAAACCGCACACCCTGACACACATCGGGCACTGAGCTGACAACAGAAGAACGACGGAGGGACCGAAACGCCTTACAACTTCCCGGACAGGACAGGGCAGTGACGACACGGTCGCCTCCCTGCACCAAACGGACGTGCGGCGCGGGACGCCCTGAGGCGGCGTAGGGGGGCCGACGACCCGGGACGAGCTCAGGGCACCGGCTGCGAACAGCCGAGGGGCCCGGGCACTACCGCCCCGCTACAGGCCCTGCGCTCCGGGGCTGCGACGGCGGGACCGGCCCGAGAGAGCCCCGGCCTTCCCACCGCCCCTCTCACCTGCCCGGCACTTTCGTGCCGCTCCGCTTCCAGAACTGCTTCCTGCCCCCATCGTTCGCCATGGCGGCTGTCACCTCATCCCCGGCCCCGCGTCCCGTCCCGGCTGGCAGCCCCGACCCACGCCCTCAGGGTTCACTCCCCCCAGTTCCCTTCTCCAGAAACTGGACTGAGCGCTGCCATCTTGGGACCGGGAAACAACGGCGCTCCTCATTCGCCCCCCGAGGAGACCCGGAGAATCCAGCCAACCAGAAGTGAGAATACTGCCGGGTGGGTCGGACCGGCCCAATGGCAGCGAGGGAGTGGCGGGTGGTGCGGAGGGCCTTCGGGGCAGCGTCCGGCCGGTGGCGGCGCCCTTCGTCCTGCCCACGATGGCGGCTACCTCCACGGCTGGTGTGGGAGTTTAGATGTGTTCTGGGGCCGCTGAGGAAACCTAGGCTGAGGCTGCCGGCGTCACGGTGCCTTTTTCTTCCTTTCCTGTGAACCCCTCGCACCGTGTTTTAGAGTGTAGGGCACTGACTCGTAGCGGTACCTGGCTCTGTGAACTGAAGTGTTGGCAAAAGGCCGCTTTTGCTGCAGAGCGCTCAGGGTGCGATGCTTCCAGGCTTCAGGTCCTTTGGGTTGGGATGTGTGTGAGGAGTAACTCGCGGTTCTCTTGGTGAAGAATTGCAAAAGTTGATGACAGAAGGCCACATCGAGTGAAGATGTGAGGGCATTCCAATCAAATTACAACTACTGTTATTTTATACTAAAATACATCATGATTTCCTTTTGTTTCAGATGCATAGTTGGTAAATACAATTATTTACCCATTTATCTTCTGGGTGGGGGGAGGTTGGAGGGAAAGCTTTAATGTGTCATGGCTTTTACATTTAATACTGTAACACCATTTGTTCACTTGCTTTTTGATTTTCTCTTGATCCTAAGGTGCCTCTCCTCTGCAAATAAAATTGGCATATTTCCATGTTTCTCTGGACCATGACTCCTGAGAACACAATGCTGATTACAGATGTTTTTTTGCTGCTTTCTGCACAAGACTAATGTAATATGTCAGTGACTGCAGGGGATGTTCTGGCGTAACAAAGTTAGCAGGTAGTGTGATGTGTGACTTGTAACCCAGCATTTGTTCTTCAGTGTGTGTGTAAAATGCAAATTATTAAAGAAAATGCAAGTTATTGAAAGTAAAAAATAATTAAGTTTTCTGCCTGCTTTGGGATCTACCTCCTAAGAGCTAACACCAGTTTTTCTTAAGGAAATCACGTAAGATCTTGGTCATAAGTGGAAGCTGCATGTTGCAGTAATTTCAGTGCTACTTATAGATGAGTTTGCTATGGATTGTATCCTCTTCTCTACTAGTGTCCTTTAAATAAGATCCATCTTAGAGATTATGGATCTGTAAGCATTTTGTAATGCATTGTGACCTTGGGTATCAGCAGTTTTAATGCAGTGCACAAGAAGCATAGTGTAATATGAACCATGCATTTTAGCTGTGAAAATGAAACCTATGAGGTCAGGAGTGGAACTTTGCTAAGTCTTATACTAAGTTTGTATTAGATCCATTGCTGTTAGGATATGAAAAGGCGATACATTTGCTTGTGGCAGTCAAAAACATGATAAATCCATAGAATATATATTCTATCATAAGCAGTAATATGGATTTTAAAACTATGTTTCTCACTGAAACTGTGTTTACTCATTATTGATATTTCTCTAAAGGGAACTTAATTATTTTGAGGATAGGTAGCCTAGGCCATCTATAATCTTTGTGAAACTTGGCCTGAATGCTGATGCAAAGCCATTTGACTTTTATGTCAGTTGGGTGCAGCCATGTGGAACTTCTGGTTCATTTTAGAAGTGGAGATTTTATTGAATCAAGTCAGCACGGAGTTCACTGCATTATTTCATTTTAATTGTATGTCTGTGTTACGTTATTCTTAAGTTTTCAGTGCAGTGAAAAGTTCTGTACCAGAAACAAATAACTCTTGCATTGATTTATTCCACTGAATACTTCAGATAATTCTGATGTGCAGATGGTGCTACATTTGTAGTGTGGAGAACAGGGAGTCCAGGAGTCCACATCAACAAAAGTGTTATTAATGGTAGAGCAGAATGAGAATGCAGGACTGTACTCTAGGCTAAGCATAAGTTAAGCTTAAATTAGTGTATTCAGTTTGATTTCTTTCTTGTACCTTTATATTGTAATACAGAAGTTCTATTTATGTATAAATATATGTATTCTGAACTATTTTATGGAACATTGTATTAGAAGTATCTATCCTTAAAATACTGATTCAGGACACTGGTTCTCCAAGGATCTGCTTCTTCTGAAAGTCCTGTGGGCCATCTCAAAACTGAGCTCTTAATAATTCCACACGTAATTTATTTTCAGCTGCAATGAAATGCTTTGAATTATCAAAATAATTTACTTTTACTTTTGGGGACCATTTTTCAGAGTTAAGTCACTAAATACAGTTGGTAAATAAAGATGCTCAGGAAGTTTATGTTCTAAAATATAGAAATGTACCTGTGTTCTTGGCTGGTCAAAAATTACGAGAGTTATAGCTTGCAGTAGCAATATTTAGAGAAAAGAAAGGACTAATATGTTTATTCTTTGCTGTGATAGCTGGTGAGATATATAAACAGATGTTTCAGAGGGCATTCAGTTGCACCAATTTGTTTTCCAGCTCCTCTGTTGTGGAGAGCTTCAGGAAATCTGGCTGTGCTGGTGTGCTTACACTGGTAGACTTTTCTGCAAAGGTACGGCATGTATACTGTACAGCTGTCCTCATGACACACAGAAAAGTGTGGATTGATGTTAAAGAAAATTATCTAAGCTGACAAGAGCACTCCCCTGATAGCTTAGCTATGTAGGCACTAGGAGGATTTGCTGATTACGTTGTTTAAGCTAGAGTGTGCTTTTTCATGCTTATCTTTACATCGCTGTGTCAGCAACATGCTATAATGTAAATGCAACACTGAGGTGAGGTTTGAAATGACTTATTCTAAGAGCTAACAATACTATGTCTCTTACTATCCATGTCTTGTTTACTTGAATCAGTAAGGAAAAAGTAAAAACAGTAAAAATTAGTCACTTCCATATCGAAGTATTGGTTTCTGCATGTCTTTACTGCTTTAACCAACTTTAACCAGCTAATATAACACACAGTGCCTTCTGTGGTGCCTGATCACACTTCCTGTTTGGCTGATGAGAGCACCCTTCTGTCTAACCATTTCATCCATCTACTTCATTGTAAAAGTCATGAAGGCAGAGGAAGTGAAGCTGCTGAGCAAACTAACCCAAGAACAGCATTCTACCCAAAAAAAAAAGAAGAAAGAAACAAAGCCAGTTATATAAACAAGACAACAATCTTAGAGGGTTTGGTATCTTGTGTCAAAACAATATAGGGCAAGACAAGATAAATGGGAGAAGCAGTCGAGAGAACCATGAAAGAAAGAACAAAGGGATGCTAAAGAGGAAGGACAGCCAATAATGGGGTTGAAAGAGGTTAGATCCGCATCTAAATGTGGATCTGAATGTCCAGTAAATCAAGTATCCACAACCGTTCTTTCAGCGCAGTGCAGAGAAAAAGAGTGCATGACATGAGGGTCAGGAGGAGCATATTGGGCCCATGGATGGGGAGAAAAAGGCAGTTGTGCAGAGGGAGAAACAGCAAGATCTGAGCAAAGGTGGTATATTTGTGAATAAGAAAGTCCAAAAATGACAAGTAAACGTTGTCATTTTGAACAATGAATGCTGGTCAATGAAGATGATCTGGAAGCGGGAGTTATTTCATCTTTGTCTCTAATTGATTTAATGTGGATAGACAGTGAGAAATTCAGAGGAAACCTTGAAATGTAGATATGTGGCAAAAAATATATATATTTTTGAAGGAATAGAATACTATGGTAATATATTGCTGAAAGGTGGCAGTGCATTGGAGAAAACTCCTTTAGTGTGATTTTTATGTTCCACATCAGCTCCACAGCAACACATGAAGTGACAGGAGGGTACATCAGAAATAGGGTCCAGCTACTGGAGGCCAAAAGGGCTGGCATGAAAACAGGAAGGAAGGAACATGGTGGAGGAGTTGAGAAGCATAATGGAATCATTTCCTAAGGTAGAGCTGTTCTCAGGAGCACTGATGTGAGAGAAGGAGCCAAAGTTTGTGGCCTAATCATGGTGAGCACCTGCTTACTGCAGCAAACTACATCCAAGAAAAGTAAAAAAAATAAAATAGGAAAACATGGCAAAAGGAATACTGAATGTGTAGCCAAAGGTGAAGGGAAGCCAGAGGTAGAGACTCAGTAGTCTGAATGGTGCTGCTTTTTGAGCCTGTAAAGAAACTAAATTTCTAGTAGAGTCCTCTGATGTAGCAAGGAATGGCCATTAAAGACTTCTGTAACATATTTTTCAGTAGCAGAATTGGATGTTCAGTCAACCTCATGGTGAAAAAGTACACGTGAAGAAGAAACATTAATTAAAGAAATATCTTTTTGCCTTCTATAAAAGAAGGTGCTGAAATATTCATGTGTGTGATTGGGAGTATTCTGAGTAAGAGGGACAAACAAAGAGAACAAATGTGAAAGCTAGGACGCAAGGATTTGTGTGAAGGCTGTCAGCATGAATCCTTCAAAACTTGGAAGCACAAGCATTTCAGGTGGACAAAAACACAGCTAATGTGATCTGGGAGATGCAGCAGAAAAGGTCAACCAGGGGAGCAGTACTGAAAGTTGAAGTAAATCAGAGAGGAAGAAAAGAGAAAGGAATCACCATGAGAGAACTGATGGCCAGGAGGAGTCGTTGTCACAGGCAGACAGTCATCATAGGGTTTTGTAATCTTCTTCTCTGTGAATGGCCTTCTCTGTCACATGAATTGAGCAAGATTTCAGGGGAAGGAGAGTGAGGAACAGACTTTCCAAACTACACTGGCACTGACGCTCACACTCTCTCGCAAGTAACTGGGAAATAGCTAATGAAACTGCAGAGAGCATAAATAAATATTGTCTGTCTGTGGGTAAACGTGCCTTCCTGTGTCTTCTTCTGGATAAGCGGAAGATGTGGGTAGCTTTAAAAATATTTTCCTCATTAAAAAATTAGTGACAGCACTCCTGTTTACATTTGATGCAGTTTTAGGTGAAGGTGTTTAATTTTGCTTTGGTTTATGTGTCACACAGATCACTACTGCTGGCTGCCGGGTGCACCCCAGCTGAGCTGTGAGCTCACCCATGGCCTGGAGCGCAGAACTCCCCCTGCAGCGCTGGTGCAATGTGGTGCTGAGGCCTGTGTGACTCAGGAGGGATGGCTCTTCCTAAATCTTGGGTAGGAGACAGAGAAGTTGGCAAAAGTGACAAGTTCTCTTTCCAAGATACTTCTTGTTCCTTGAAATTCCACCTTACTATGCCTTCAGAACATATGGTGAAGGTTTAAACACAGCATTGCACCATGACAGAACTTCAAACAGAGAATTAAATGATTGCATATTTGGTTCTGAGCCACAATGGTTCTGTTCATTATTGATGAACAGGTTTCTTTTATTTAAACTATACGTTTTCCAGGCTGGATGTGGCTCTGGGCAGCCTGGTCTGGTGGTTGGCAACCCTGCACATAGCAGCGGGGTTGAAACTAGATGATCATTGTGGTCCTTTTCAATCCAGGCCATTCTATGATTATATGATTTCAAATCAGTTTCTGCAAATTTAGCTTGCTATCGAAACAAGATGCAGAGGAAAATCGTTGTGGCATTAGATGATTTTTCCCGAGGCTAAAATATCTTCCTGAATTGTTGGGAGAACTTAAGAGGTGCTGGTTGACCTGTGTAGAACTGCAGATTGATGTGGAGATAGGCAGTAACATCTCCCAAAAGTCAGAGTACGCCATACATTCGAACATACACATCCACTTTTTTTTTCTCAGAGTCCCAGTGAATAGCAACACTGTTTACTATTGCTTTAATGTAAGAAGTGAAAAATAAGCAGATGAAAACGCAAAAGGTGGAATCCGGAAGATTTTCTTCTGAACCTACAAGTTGGCTCAATGCAGAGATGTTGCATTTGGCATGGCACTGGCAGCAATCACGTGCTTGTCCGCCTCCATTTTTTGGTCAAAAAGCTGTTCAGCAGTGAATCTGTAACTCTCCCCAGGTGCTTAAGAATAATGGAGACATGGTACTACACATGTTTGATGGATTATCTCCAGCAGATGTCTTCAGGTGTTAGTATGCATCAAACTGTGTGTTAATCTGTATCTACAATTTATCCTGAGAGCTACAGCAAACATTCATTCTCTGGTAATCTTCACGACTGATCGACTGATTGCTGCAGTTTTGTTTTTTCCCCTCTAGTTTTGACTTTGGCCATCCAGCTCTGTCACCAGCACCGTTTGAAATTCCTCATGGATCTTCTCCTCAGACCTCTATATCTAATTCAAACAGACCTCACCTTTTATCCCTCAAAGCCACTCTTAGTGTCTTTTCTGTGTTTTCTGGGTCTATGTCAGGGATTAGGTTTTGGTGATATCCCTGGAGGGTAACAGAGCCTTGCCCATGCTTTTCAACCACTTTTTGCTCTCAATTAATTTCTCTTTAATCCAAATGTGTACTAGAAGTTAATTAAGTTTCATAGTTTGCTTTTCAATCCATTTCTGAGTTTCTGTGTAGGAGTTGAAATGTACCCTTAAACTGAAAACAGCCTTCTTCCTTTCTTTTTAGTGTTCCATATGTTTTTGGTATTCCAGTGACTCCAGACAGTATAAGGTAGCTGAAAAATACAGAACAGAATATAAATTTGCTGTTGTATGTGATATAATTTCCAAAAATATCTTCAGTATAATACATTATAGTTATTATTCAAGTCAAGTGAGTTACATCAAAATCATGTTTTCTTTCCTTAAAGAGGAATGAATTTGCTACTTCAGAGGTATGTTTATATTAGGTCTCATTAGCTGTTCTTTATTGCTTGAACTTTTTGATGCTGTTTCTGTGATTTGTGTGTACGTTCATTTGAGGAAGAGCAAATATTTAGAAGAGTGATGAGTATAACAAATATATTGGAGCTGGAGCTTTAGTAGCAGGATCCTTCTAACATGATTTGCAGTAGAAAATAATTACTGAGAGCTGCTGCAGAAATGCTGTTCACTGGTGGAAGAGGTATAAGCAAAATTATACTGCAAAGAAAATAACAGTAATTCCAGAGTTTTGGGATGAAATAAAACATGATAAAGGTAGTAAAATAATTTATTAACCATTTGTTTTGAAGTTTTGCTGCTTATCCAAGAGGTTACTCTGTTAGCATTAGGATTTACAAAGCACCCACTGACTGAAGATGATAAATATTAACCAAGATCTAAATTTTTTGCTAAAAAAAAAAAAAAAAAAAAAAAGCCTACATGGTCTTGTTCTTTTTACCTGAATGTAAGTTAGAGGCTGTTACTTTTCTGAAACAAGTAGGAATAGTTGAAGCTTTTCAGCTGAAGGGAAAAAGGAAAACTCAAAGAGGGAGAGTGAAATATTTTGCTATTCATATCACTTCCTAGTATAACACAGCATGTATCATCATGTTGTAAAGTAATAAAAGAAAGAACAGCTTAGCTTCTAAACCTTGAAATGAAAAATTGCAATTTCACTTGAATGATCTTGACAGTTGTTTCAGGACTGGCAATCTTAGCGCCAGAAATGAACTAAGAATACTGACGTAAAACCACCAAAGAAGCTCTGAGTTTTGAAGGGAAAATGATAAGGCAATCACAGGCAGCTCCTCAGAAGTTAAAGCCATTTTAAATAGAAAGAGCTCAAAGGATTAATCTCTTATACTGAAATCCTGAAGTACAGTGGTAATAATTCTGGTATGCATGGTCATTAGAATAAGATTTCACAAGTAGCCTGAGGAAATAAATATGTTATGCATCATTTTTCAAAAATCTCTCCAACTCTGCAAGTCAGCCATAGAGTTGAACCATGAAAAAGAGCAATATTGAAATGATAATGAATCCTGAAAACTTCTGTGTTTTCTCCTTTTCGATTTTGTTTTGTGAAAGATTCGTACAGAGGTAGGATCTAACTGATTTAGCCAAGGGTAAAATAAGCAGGTTTCTACCAAGCAAATCTTTGTCTGTTTTTTAGCACAGACATAAATGTACATATATATATTTATCAGTGAATCAAATTTTATAAATATTGTCTGATAAAAGCTTTAAACTCATAGCTGATGTCATACCATACTTGTGTTCCCACTTTAATAATAGAATTGTTAATCTTACTAATATCAAACTGATCCCATGCCATCTTTATTGTTTATGACAAATGGTCTTTGTAAATAATTTGTCTGTGGTACCCATCTGTTTGGACCAGTTTTCAGATAATGCTAGCCAGCATTCTTACTAATGCCCTAAAAATTAAAATCACTGGTGCTGCATATTTGTAGGTGGCAAAAATTAAGAGCTGCAAATAATGATAATAGCAATCAGTGCTCTAGAAGATAGCTGTCGTAGCATGATTTAACATCTGGAAATTGAAGTTAAGGGGGAAATGCCATCAGAACACTGAAAATCACAGATTGGTCTGAGTTGGAAGGGGCCTTAATGGCCACATGATTCCGGCCCCACTGTTATGGGCAGAAAGATGAGGCATTACATCATTCAGCAGAGGATGTAGGAGCTTCTCCACAAGTTAAGTTCCTTAAGTCATGACAGGATGTCTTGCTGAAAGATGTGCTGTAGTGCAGCTACAATTCTTTGGGCTTGATTGAGGTTTTACTGCTTGAAAATCTATGTTCTCCCAGCAGAAAATCAGAGAAGATGATCAAAACGGTCTCTAGCCTTAAAACCTATGAATTGTTCTCAGAGCTATTCCCTTCTGACTTTCTTCTTACTACATCTCTCTTGTGGGTTGTATTACTTAAACACTCTACAATAAACAGCTACATTACATTGTTTTAGATATGGCATGTGTATATAAATGTACTTTGATACAGATATTTAGTGCTACGTAGAAGTAAAATGTAGTTTTATTGGAGTATTTCCAAGAACATTGGTGGGTTTTTTCTGTGGCAAGAGGAAACTTGGTGGAACAAACTTACTTCAATTGCTCTGTCTAAAGATCAGCTTTCATATACCTGTGTAGATGAAGAAATAGAGCCATATTTTCTAGCCCAGCTAAGATCTATGCTGCTGTTTTCGAAGGTATTGTGTCTTGGAAAGAAGCAGGAAACTCAGGAGAGAAGGCTCCTTCTACAACGTGTTTCATGAAAGATGGTGTGAATCTGGGCTTTTCCCTTAGCAGAGGATACCTCAAGCAATTTCTTCCTGTCTTTTAAATAATTAGCCAGTTGAAGTTTGAACATCTGTGCGTAGTGAAGGCATAAATCACCACAGCAGCAGTTTTATGAGTCCTTTATAGTATTCCAATTTTCCGTCTGCTACACACTGCACAATGGTAGAAAGTATCTGCTTTATTTCAATGCCAGCAGTTGGCAACATGCTCAAAAACAGTAAAATTTATTAGAAAACCATCATGGTGGAGAAATAGCAGTCATTTTTCATCTAGCGCTAAGAAGTGATGGAGTTAGGATACCACTGACTTCAGCAGACTTTGGTTTTGTCCATGGAGTTTTCCATAGCACCGTTGCCTTTAGTGCTGTCTCAGTGGTTCAGCAGCCTGTCAGTACCTAACTTTACATAGGCAAATATGTGCTGCTTTATAAGCCAGTACTGTTCCTCAGCACCATGTCTAGTTGCACTTTTCAGCATGTTCAGGCACACCTGGAAGGTGCCATGCTGCCCTTGGCTCCACTGAAAACAGTGTCATTGTCTCAACAAGATGCGATGATGCCAGCAAAAGATCAGTACCTTGATGAGGAGCTGCTGGCTCAAAACCATGGTGATATTTGATAGTTGGAACACTTTCCAAAGCAGTTCCTATGGTGTGAAATTCTAGCGACCCAATTTGTCTCTCTGCTGAGCAATTGAGTTGATTCATCTGTAACGGTGTCTGCCAGCCTGAGATAACAAGAAAAATTGCACCGTCTATCCATGTTAGTTTTCAATCTTTCAGGTATTTCAATAGTATATTTGCAAAAGAAGTGTTTCAAATCCAAACAATTAATTCAGTGGGGAAGAGAGGAAAGGGCTTTAGCTGTTTCTTGCTGTTGATTCCAGACAAGTCTTACATTTAGTCACCCATCATATGGCTGCATGTACTTGGAAGCTCTGTGCTGCGGTGTGAAGGCTTGCAGCCTTCAGGTGGACAAGGAGGTGGACAGGAGGTGCGTTTAAAGCCCCCTGTGCTCCAGCCCTCCATTCAGCCGCCTGCTGCCTGCCATGCCCACCTCTCCCTGTCTGGGACGGGCCATGACAGCCATGTGCCTCCATGTCTCAGTGTGGTGAGAGGCCAGGAGCTGAGCTGAAGGGATCTTTACTGCAGCAAGCTCAGCTCTCAGCTGGGAAATGAGTCTGAGAGGAGATTAGAGTTGTTCAGAGTGCTAAAGCAGCATCATTTTGAATGTCAGTATATAGTAGTCAAGGATTATGCAACTTGAGTAAAACTGCTTAAAAGGGGTTGGTCAAACTGTTTGGACTGTTTGTGTCCTCTCCTGCAGTCAGTGTTGGCTTCAGCAGAAGTTGGCCCACATCTTGTATCATCCAATTTGAGGATTTAGGTACCCAAAGGCAGTTATTTCTGTAAAGTTGTTTCCTTTTGTAATTGAGGAAGAAAATAATGACTTCAATAAGCTTCAATAAAAAAAAAAAAAAAAGTGGGAAAAGAGAGGGTTCTGCATCCCTTCATGTTCTGCTGACATGTATGCCACTTTTGGCATTATTTGTCTGCTTATGCTCTGGTTGATAAAACCACCGTACTTAGTGCAGTTTTGAACTTATTTCAATTGTTGCAGTAGAAGTTGTTTATTGATGTTATCATAGGAAGCATATATCCCTTGGGAAGAGGCAAGCTCAACAATGTCAAGCTTCTATCATATTTCTTCAGCTCAAATCTATCAAAAATGTTCCCTGTTTCATCCTTGTGTTCTGGGGTGCTGCATAGCTTGAAGAGTTCACATACATTCTAGATTAACTTTTATATACTGATACTGTGTATTATAGCATTTGAATTGTAAAAGCTTCAGAATCATCTGTGAAAAAAACTCTCTAACTTTTTTCTTTAAACCCACACAAAGCAGAACCCACTTTTCACATGGGAAGATTGGGTTCTCCACTTCTGTGGTGCAAGAGCAACCTGAGCATTCATTTCACCTTAAGAGAATTGCTCAGTGTTGGTTTGCTATTTTGTTTATTTCAACAGTGAAGCTGTATGATCTTTTCCTCTGGCAGAAGAAACAAGAAAGCAACTTTGTCAGAGCTGTTCTGAAAAGCCTTTTGTAGCATCCATCAACTCCTGTGAACTTCAGGGGAATCGCTCATCCCTTTCATCCCAAGGAATAAGGATCAATACCTGAGAGATCTCTTATAGGCCTAGGAGTCCTGGGGACATGAGCCAGCATTAGGCACTTTGGTGCTCTGAATATTTCCCTTTCCACACAGCCTTCCTTTCTGATGCTCATCTGCACTGTGCTGCTATAGATTTTTCCCTGACAGGTGCAGCTCAGTGTGTGCATACACAAGGCCTGGAAGAAACTGAACCTACGGGTTGGGATTTCACACTGCTCTAAGAAACACTGGTCCATGTACAGATACTGTGGATTCTAAGGATTGTAAACTTCATCAAAGACATTTTTATTTCTCTGAAATAGTCCAAGAACTTTTATAGCAGCAACAATAACAGCCTTGTTGCTTTTGTGGGAGGTTTGGGCTTCATGACTTGGTTCTTTTCTAGTACAATTAGCCTACTTTGTTTATCCTCTGTCCTGTAATCAAATGAACTCACTGTAGCATCGCTGTTTGTGTAAGTGGCTCTCACTCCTGTATCCTGGGGCATCAATGCTTTTTCCCACCAAAACAGACCAAAACAATAATTCCATCTAGTATCCCTCATACAAAGTACCATCAGAACTGACCGCCTTGATTTTAGTTCTCTGTTGATCAAGTATTGTACATTCAGTGTGTGATTTCTCCTGCAGGAAGGAAGCACATAGCTCAGGAGTGTCTTCCTACCTGCAGAGGAGAACTCAGGGTTGCCCCCTTTGTCAACAGTGTTTCCATCCATTACACCACAATAAATGACATTTGTATTACTAATAATGCCTCTTCAAGATAGAGCAAGTGTCTCCTGAGGTTGCTTTTAATACCTCTTTATGAGGTTGCAATAAGAGGTGTCCTGGAGTCTGTCAGCAAAACAGTGTTGAGTAGAGGGGTTGGTTCTGCTCAGTGCTGTAATGGTTTGGTAATCTCATTCTCCAGGATCAAGCCAATTACCATTTGCAGCATGCCCAGGTGTCAGCCAGCTGAAGATCAAAGCATTCTGGCCTGCTGTTTGAACATGACTCGTTTTCATGTCAACGTGACCATTGGGCAGTTAATGTGAATCTGGCATTTTTGGAACCTGTCTACTTTGAGAGTAGCATTGGTGCTTTAGGAGACAAAGTCTGTTTTCTTGCAGTCACTACAACACTGACTGCTTTAAGATTATCACAGAAAAAAGATAATCCACAAAAAGAAAAAAATGATCCTTCCTGAAGTTTGAAAAGCCCATTCTACTGTACCAGTAGTGCTGCACTTGGCTGTAGGTGGGTAATGCAAGGAAATGGAGATTTTGGCTTGAGAGGACTAAAAATCCTGCATGTTTCTTGATCTATTTCATAAGATTTTTGCCAGTTTGTATCTTCCCTATACATACATGCTGGAAATTCAGCAAAAGAATGTTGACTCAGAAAAAGACTTCTCCAAACTCCAGCGCTATGATAATTGTGCTCATACAAACCCATATAAAAGCTGCCTGAACAGCAGTAGTCAACCGTGCCAAATACATTCAGCTGTTTACTTTCAAGATAAGCAGTGCTGCGGGGATCTTGGCAAACAGCCCCCACTATTTGAAAGCTGAGGAAATTCCCACTGGGCCTGCTACCAAACAGTTTCTTGCAGCCATTTCATGGGCTTTTACTGCTGTGGTGTTCTGAAGCACTGGTGGTTCGCAGCCTCTCACTGCTCAGGAATCCAGCTGAGCTGCTTCACAGAGCGCTGCTCAGCTTTCCTCCGCTGCAAACGCAATTCAGCCACTCCCAGCTGTGTGCTGCCCACTTAAGGCAATGATTAATTTCCTTCCCAGGGCTTCAATATAAAAGTAATCTTCCCTGAGTGATGTGCTGCATTTCTGTTCCTTTTTGCAACGTTTTTTAATATTAGGGCTGTGAATGCTTGTTTTTTCACATTAGAATTTTCAGAAATATCATGTCTTAACTTCCCATTTCTAATCTCATGGTCCTACAGAAACAGACTGAAGACAGATCCGTAGCTGAGAATTGTATTTTTATGTATTTTTATTTAATCTCTTTATATGGGAAATGCTACGTATTGATTCATGCCTAATTGCTTGCTACCTAGTAATAAAAAACTGTTTGTAAAGCCTGAGTAAAACCTGCTTTCCATCACAATAATTCATTTTTCAACTGCTGTGTGTTTCTATTATTTGTTATTTCTAGGCTGTATTGTAGGGACTAGAACCTGATAATGACAGTAATGGGTATAAAAGTTGGTGGTAGATTGCTAAGTAGGGAGGCCCAGCATTTTCTGCATTTGCCTGAAATTAATGCGTATGCCCAAAGCAGCATCCACTTGTTTCTCATGGCAGCTACACTGCTGCAGTTCAGACTGGTGCCCCATAAGGGTCGACTGCAGTGCAGCTTGAAGAATGAAGAAGTAGAATGATTAAAAAAAACATTCATGTAGAATTTCCTAGAATCTAGACTGTTGTAATAAAGTGATGAAACCTGTAATTAAAATGTTCTGATGAGCCATGGAACCATTCTTAAAGTTTCACCGTTTTGCATCTGAGAGAAAAAAAAATCTGTGGAATATCCATCAGTTTGATGAAAGCCTTTGACCACTCAGAAGTGAGCTGGGCTTTGAGGCAGAATGGAAGGATGGCTGTTTGAGAGAACGGTCCTCAGCTACAGGAAAGGTCAACAGAATTCCAAGCCAATCTTTTTGCCGCACTGAATAGTAACAAATGAGATGATTGCATCTGAGAGACCGCATGGTGCGTACTATTTTGTGCATTTGTGCTAGGTGGTGCACTGAAACAATCAATAGCATTCATTTCTGAACTATTCCAGGCTACAAAATACCTCATGTAGGATTCAATTATTCTCTGGTAGTACGCTGTAAACAAGGTATTGGGTCTGTAGGCATTTTTTCTGCTTTTTGCAACAGCTTTCCATCAGCTTATGACTCCATGACAATGAAAGATTATATCTTAAAGAAGAAAATATACATTCAAATTCACTGATAGACATAAACTTGAAATTTGATGTGCTTATGCAATTTCATTATTATATCTAACTAACAGTAGCTTCTTGACCAAATGAAAGTGGTGCACTACCACTCATGCCATGCTCGTGCAAGAGTCAGAGATTTGCATAGGAAATACATTGAACCGTGGGTTTCCACTCATGGAAAATTGCCAGAGGAGGATTCTGTGTACCTGCTCTTAATGACAACGGTATTCCACATACATGTGGGCACTTTTTGCTCTTAGCCAGATTAGCTTTATGCTCGTTGTGCCAGAAGCATTGAGTGGTAGGTGTTGTCTGGATAAACAACAGTAAGTGCTGAAGCAATTCTCATACAGTGAGTTGGAATTTGTGAAAAGTAGGATGAGTAATAACACTTCAAAGATACTCTAGAAGCACAACAAACTGAATGCACCCTGCCATCTCATGCTTCTAATCTTCAAACCAAGAAGTGGAGTCTTCTGCACAGGGTTAAACATGGGCACAGATGTTAACATGTTAGTGCCTACCCCTCTGTCAGCAACATCTTTGGTTCTGAGACCACAATAATGATGAAAAATACTGTGATTTCACAGAACTGCCACTTCACCAGCTGTCAGTTAAATTAAGTAGCTGCCCAGGGAAAAAAAAAAAAAAAAAAAAAAAAAAAAAAAGAATCTGAGATTCTGTGTGATTTATGTAAGGTGCTGTAAAAGATTATTTGTAAATATTTATGGTAGGGGTGCATAAATAAGCAGCAGTGTGTTGCATTATAGGTAGATCTGGGAAAGAACAAATTGCTACAATAAGTAGCTGAAATAAGTTACACAGCCAAATACTAATGCTATGTGTCTCTGCAGATACAGTATCAGATGGGCAGTATATACAGTAATTGAAGATTGAAAGTATATACAGTATCAGAAGATTTATTTAGGCATGATAACATCTTCACTGTTGCAAAACTGTTAAATACCAGCATGTTTCAATTTGATGGTAAGCAGAGTGTTTCTACAATTGCTGTGTCTCCTGAAGGGGCTGTGATGTATCTACATCAACTTAAGGCTGTTAAAATTCAGTCATCATTTTGCTTGAAACCTGTTTGTTTTTCTGGATACTTGTACTGTAGCAGGAACTTGAAACATAGTTATGAAACTATGAAAAATCAGGTAGTGGCCATCAACTCTTGAGCTGCTCTAGCCCCTTTGATCTCTTCTTCCAGATGTCCCAGGAAATTTGAGGCCTGGAAATTCATTTGAAATTATAAGTCCAGTGGAATCATAGAATCCTAGAATGGCCTGGGTTGAAAAGGACCACAATGATCATCCAGTTTCAAACCCCTGCTGTGTGCAGGGTCGCCAACCAGCAGACCAGGCTGCCCAGAGCCACATCCAGCCTGGCCTTGAATGCCTCCAGGGATGGGGCATCCACAGCCTCCCTGGGCAACCTGTTCCAGTGCGTCACCACCCCCTGTGTGAAAAGCTTCCTCCTAATATCTAACACCTAAACCTCCCCTGTCTCAGTTTAAAACCATTCCCCCTTGTCCTATCACTATCCACCCTTGTAAGCAGCCATTCCCCCTCTTGTTTATATGCTCCTTTTAAATACTGGAAGGCCACAGTAATGTCCATCCAGAGCCTTCTCTTCTCCAAGCTAAACAAGCCCAGTTACCTCAATCTTTCTTCATAGGAGAGCTGCTCCAGCCCTCTGATCATCTTAGTGGCTCTCCTCTGGACCTGCTCCAAGAGCTTCACGTCCTTCCTGTACCGGGGGCCCCAGGCCTGGACTCAGTACTGCAGATGGGGCCTCACAAGAGCCGAGCACAGCAGGACAATCACCTCCCTCTCCAGTAAAGGCAGGAGAGTTCAGGGTTTTTTTAAGAAATAATGCTTTCTAAACAATGGAAGCTATTTCACCCTGGGCCAATCTAATGTTCCTAGGCGCAATGTAACCAGCTCTACACTGGCAATTAGATTTGGAACGGTAATTCAGTTTTGAAGCAAATCCCTTGATTGTCTCATCTGCTGTGTCTTAGTTCAGTTTTGGGGGCAGTTGTGGCACTCCTGAAGCAAATGCTATTCAGCAGGAAAATAAATAAGGAATATTACACCAAAGGAGCAGTGCTTCTTCAGGGACAGTAGATTCCTAACTTACTTGTGGATTCTGCCACCAAAATATCTTCCAGTCTGTGGCTGCCATTTTTCCCTGGGCATTGAGCCACCAATGTAGTGGAGACGGTTGGCCCAGGAAACTAGCTGACACCTCGACCAGGCTGAGCCTCCTGAGGGTCACACACCAGAGTAGCAAGGAGCCTTAGCATCGGTCACTTTCATCTACTGATCACACTTTCGGTAGGGAAGAAAATGTATATGAGTGATTAGTAGTTGCTGTACTTAAGACATTAATCCCAGGATTCTGATGACAAAAACCTGAGGCCTCCCTGCTAAACAGTGCTATCCAACATGGGGAGTGGCATTCAGTTGCCTAAATCTAGACGTTTAGTACCATGTTAAATGCTGTAATGTATCTACCCTTGCTACCAGCTGCTGTTTCAGAAGATGTGAGCCTTTTCTGAGGCATTTTTTCATATCTGACTGTCCCACATAGACATCTTGGCTACCCAAAGGCCTCTTGACTTGTCACATTGATTTTAGCAGTGATGGTGAGGACTGTTTTAAGTCAGTTTTACCCACTGGTGTTTGTGTCAGTCTAAAGAGCAAGTTATTTATTCACATGTTTGAAACTAATTGTAGGAGGCAATACTTTATGCGGAAGCAAGCATTTTTTATTCTGATATATCATACCCTCCATACAGTTAAACAATTACCAGTAAGCAGAACACCAGAAGGAGAAACTTTTAAGATTTTTAGGATAAGCAAATTAAATTTCAAGGGTAAAGAAGTCTGGCTGCATTATCCTTTCATTACTCTGAAGTGCAAAGCAATGGGCAAGGTGATAACACTGTTATCATCATGTGAATCCCAGAATCACAGAATTGCAGGGGTTGGAAGGGACCTCAAGAGGTCATCGAGCCCTGCAGGTTCCCTACAGAGGAAGAGATGTTCAGGCAAGTGTGGAGGTTCAGGTAAATGCTTTTCTTTTTAGTTGGCCATGCATGCAGATGCGCTTGCACATACATACGCTCTGTAGCCATGGTGTTCTCAGAGAAATTAATGTCTTTATTCAGTTTTACTTCGCCATTACTCATGTTGCTCTTTATCTGATAGTTTTCAGAAATGTGTTGGCACTGATTCAGTTACATAGGAGCCGTTTGTATTTTCTAACCCAACTCCAAGCTAGCTGCTGTCGGTGCTGCAATGCGTATTTCCCCTGGGAGCTGCGTGCAGCATTGCTTGCATTCTGAAACAGTGCATGAGTTTGGTGTTTTTGTGCTGAGAAAGAAAGGCAAATGTATTTTTCTTACCTCCTACTCCTACCCTGTTTGTAGTCAGGTGCTGTCCGCTTCTGCTCAGCCTATGGTTGAGTTGTTGGGTTGTACTGAGAAAGTCCACACAACCCTTCTTTATTCCTCTCTGTCCACTTTGTGTTCTGTCCCACAGTGTTTCAAAACGCTTCCTTCCAAAGGTGGATTGATTTGTGATGTTGAGATAATCAACCATATGGTGCAGCAGGTAAGTCATACATGTTTTCTCAGTAGCCAGTGGCTGCTGGCTGTGAAAGGCATACATAGCATTACATTCATTTCTGTCCTAAGAATTCCAGTCACGGTCTCAAAATCTGCTAAAAACAGCAAGAGGAATGAAATGTTGTACAAGTCCATTTTAGACTGAATATTTATTTCATCTCAATGCCTCTCTGGTTTCTATTATAGTTCCTGTTTGGGCCCTGCACAGATTTATTTTACACTCATCCTACTGTGACAGAGGAGGAAGTTTCTCACAGCTAAATCTATTATGAATGTGTTATTAGTTCAAGTCTCATTATTGCATTACCTTTTCTAATCAAAGCGAAGAATCTGTTATTAACAATGTAATCTCTTTTCCTGATGGCTTGTTGTTATAGATACAACCATAAAAGCAATTGGCTTGAATGGTTCCTTTGCACTCAGGTTCTTTTTCATAACACAGATTACTCCTAATTACCATTTCTTAGTTACAGTGATTTAGAATTATGTTTTTGAGTCATGGCTTTCACAAGGCTACGTGCACTGACAGTCTGGAGATAGCTTGGATATGATTGATTTTTCAAAGCTTTGCAGTGAAATTTGATTCATAGTTCCGACAAAATGAGTTTGTTGAGTAAAACCCTGTGCAATCATTTGAAAATGTATCACTTTCATCAGAATATACAACTTTTCTAAATTATATTTAGTATGACATGTAGACTAGTCAGCTCTAAAAATGTTTCCTGTAAGATGGTGGACTACAGATGAACTTGGCAGCCTTTTGTCAGGCAAGACAAACAGATTACAAATATTCACCAGATTACTCTTCAGTCTCTGAATTTTCTTTTCAAGGTACTCCGATTTACCCCCGGGATGATTGGCTTCCCTTTGAACAAGTATGAAGTCAGGTACAGCAAAGCTCTTAATTGTATTCATTTGCTAGAATTAAATATTTAATTTCAGTGATGAAAAGATACTCTGTTCTCTGCTGCCCACTTTTTTTTTTCCCCATAGCTGTGTCTGATTTTATATTCTGCTCTTCCCATCTTATTTTGATACCAGAATATCAGAAGGAGAGAAATCCATTTCAAGTCAACATGCATGCTGAGATGTCAAAAGACACAGTGCACAAATCGCTCCGCTTTGTGTTTTTTTATGCAAAGTATTGGCAAGTATCTGTGCTCCAGCATCACTGATTCAGACAACTTCATACCAGCTGTCATCATCCTTGCTTCAGCATTCATTTGAAAAACAATCAAAGTGAAAATTACACTATTCAAATAAAGTGCTTCAATCTATCTTTGATCTGATCACTCAGAATCTCAGTTTTTGAAAGAGAATTTTACTTCTATTTCTAAGCGTTTTCTTCAAGCTGATATTATATTTTTAAAATATCCTACATACCAAACCAAAGTAACATCATTAATTAAATCACATGATTCACGTCGGTTTCTAGGAGGCTACTCACTAGCATTTGAAGACAAAAACAAGCAAACAAACAAACAAAAACCAACACCTTTCCTCTTCTACCTTAAATCTCCAGACAGCTTTAAAAGAATCAACAACCAGAATCTTTGTCTATGCAAAGATAGATACTGTTTAAATAAAAGACCATGCACCTGTGAATTTCCAATTAAATAATGAGTGAATAATAAGACCGATGAGATTGTATCCGAAGACTGATAAATTTGAGAACACTTGTATGTACGTGTATTTATATATGAATATAGTCTTACCTTTTCTGAATTAAGATTGTTCCGATAAGGGTGTTATGTAAAAGGATTGCTATTGAGGGGCTGTGGGAGCCTTATATTTCATTTTTTAGTTCTTTTTTTCTTGCTGTTTGATTTGGTTTTTGTTTTCTGCCAAAACTGAAATGGAGGGATCGAAGAAATGAAAACATGAAACAAAATTTTGTAAGTATAAAACATGAATTTATCACCATTTCCAGGAAAGTCAGGTCTGAGTCATCTACTCTACCTTACTCCAAAATGGCAGTATCTACAAGAGTTTCATGCATCATATTTTTTTGGTTCAGCCAAATGTCTTTGCCCTTCTGAACATCCTCATTCCTCATAAAGTACCTATCCTATCTTCCAAATAGAGGCTACATCTTTGAGCACCTCTTGCACTTCTAAGATGAACCTCTACACCCATTTTTAACTGTAATTATTTGTAGTCTTCTAGAGATGCTTAACAAACTTTGAGCTTTTCAACAGCGGGAGAAAGTGCCTTCCACGGAGATTGGTGTGGGTTTTTGTATTTCAGAGTACAGTTGATGGGTGATAAGTTCTCAAGAACCAAACATAATTGAAGCACTGAAGAAGACTGCAAGAAGTCAAGAAGGGAGCAGGAAGAAGTAAGTGGTGATTAAGCATTTCGCAAGCTCCTAGGTGAACCCAGCCCACCTGTGATCACAGGTAAGACAATAAGAAACGACACATCAGGGTCATTTCAGTGACTAACAGAAAAAAATAAAAGTATAAACTAGGTTCGTGTTTCATCTCAGCCTATATGAATCAAGTGCAGTCTCAGTCCTGGCATCTCTAAGGAGTCAAATACTTTTTAATAAACCTAGTTTATTTATATATATATATATTCTAATTACTGTCTAATTTATATTTTTTCAAGTTATTAACATTTTAACATTGGTCCACTGGTTCTTTTAGTGTGAGAAGTGATCTGAGTTTCTTGAATGACATTGCTGCTCAGATAATTTCTATTTTGTTTTACTGAAAATCACAAAGATCATATGAGACGCTTCTATGATTGCTTAAGTACTAGTGTTATATCTCTTTTTATGTGCTGTTTTAATTGTCCATCAGACAGTTTGCAGAGACTGGAGCCCTCTATTGAAATTTGCGAAGTGTGACACTGGTTGCACACACGTGTCCTGTAAATTTGCTAAGGAAAACCAAAGCCACCCAGGCAGAGTTAAAAACCTTCAAAAAATCTGATTTTTCTTATACTAAGAAAGAGTGT
Organism: Tetrao urogallus; assembly: GCF_951394365.1. Lineage (NCBI taxonomy): Eukaryota > Metazoa > Chordata > Aves > Galliformes > Phasianidae > Tetrao > Tetrao urogallus. Next base: position 178,099,123 of record NC_136813.1, read on the forward strand.
ATATAAAAGAGTTTACTACTGAACTTGGTATGTAGTTTGATAGTAATTTATTACTACCTGAACTATAGAAAACTGTTTGCATGCCCAAAGTTCCTGCCTGTTAGAACTCTTCTGTAGAAAGGGTCTGTGTGTAGCTGCAAAAAAAAAAAAAGAACAAATGGACGTGCTCCATGCAAGTCTGCTTGGGCCTAAGAGCAGCTCTGTGGGATCAGAGACATTGGCAAAGCGGAGGGAAGCATGCTCTTGTATTGGAAGAACTGATGGAGTTGAAGGGTGAACAGAAGAGAAAAACATTTGGATATTACCAGCATTCTTTCAGTTTCGCCTCCTCAGTTATCCTTGCCTACAAGCACTGCAGGTAAGGACCTACTTTCTTTTTTCTTTCTTAAAAGGATGCAGTTGGATGAGGGCTGTGTGTGTGCATCTCACAGCTCCACAGGCAATCCACTAGAGGCTAATAATTAAGATAGGATGTCATCATAGAAATACAGGCAGTCAAGTACTTCTGTGTCTATCTATAAGTGGAAGCCACAGCTGTAACAGCTTGAAACAAACCGTAGTTAGTATTTTTCACAGAGATGGATAGTTTATACAGAGCATGTAGAGATAGATTGGAGCTTTGGAAGAAAGGAAGGAATCTGTAAATTTCCATAGCTCAGGATTAGAATGTGACATTTCCCTTCACAAGAAAAATTATCTTCTGGATCCATTCCTTCCAGTATATCAACAACTTTCTCTCAATTACCTTTTAGTTCGAGTGAATAAAAGGCTGCAATCATCCTTTCTGACATGCCTTTAAAACAGCTTTTTCCAAATAATTTTCAATAATAACTGTAATTTAAACTTATAAGCACAGAAGTGCTTTAAAATAACTAGGTATTTTTATAGAGAAAGTGATGTCATTCTTCCTATCAGTGGCAAGAATATTCCTCTCACTCTTTAGTATTTGTTTGCTGATAAGTAGAAAGAGAATTAGAATATTAGCCATTACTTTAATGTTAAAAATGAATTATTCTTCTATCTTCTATTAACTTTGACTTTTAGTTTTTCAGTAACCAAATGTGGCCTTTGAGTGTATTTGTGCTGTTCTGGCAGGACTTGTGTGCATACTTGAGAATGGAATTTGATTCATTGTAAGTACTTCAATCTTCCCGAGATGCAATGAAATACAATAATAATAATAATAATAAAAAGATAACTTCCAAGCAGCTATCTTGAAACCTTCTTGGGGAGTTCTTTCTGCGGAAGAAAAGAAATATTTCATAGGTTTCAATGCACGACAAAAATATGCAAAGCAACAGCTTTTCCTTGACTTTGGTTCCAGCCTTAAATTCCCGAGCAGTGAGATAACAGTTTCAGTTCCACACTTCTCTTCCAGCAGTCACTTTGGCTAGACCGGAGCTGGTTCTCAGATGGGTTCAAGGGTTGGTATTAGGAACATCTCCACTGATGTGGAACTTCTCTTCCCTCAGTGAGACCAAGCACCACTGCAGGATCCCGGGGACACGAAGATTTCTGGGGCTTGGAGTTCTCCATAAAAATCTGATTCCCTCTTATTTCCAGCAAAGAACTGTGTAGAGCAGTGAAAACATGGTGGAATACAATCCTTCTTTGACCTCTGGTGCACCTGTGTGGCTGTTATTCCACTTTCACTCCAGTTATGATATTTTACTTTTTTTTTTTTTTTTTTTTTAACTTTAGACCTTCCCCTGTCTAAGATAAGCTTGCATACGCAGTGCCTTCTACTTCTGCCAAGGTATACAAAGGGCATGCTTGATTTTCACTGTGGAAAAAATTAGTTGCGAGGACCTAATGAGTCAGTAAACCTCCTAAAGAGTTGGAAGAAAGCCAGATAATTAGTTTGCAATTTAGCTTAAATTTGAAATGATTAAAATCAATGTTTTGTTAATGTAGGTTGTGCTGAAGAGCACCTGTCTGCTCCTGTCAATTAGAAAGATGTACCTGCTTGGAAGTCTTCCTTAATTGATTGCCTATATTGTCACGTAATGATCCTCTTCAGTGCAACATAAAGTTGCTCAGAGTAAGTACTTTTTATAGAGATGAATGACCTATTATAAAATCAGACACTGGGGAGAGAAAGGCAGCTTTAAATGTTGTTTGTTCTCTATATAAAGTAAATGGGTCATAGAGACAGTATAAACCCTGTAAGTTGTGTTACCTTTCTGCATTTTTTTCCATTTGACATTGAGAATAGTGCTTGTTATGCAATGCATCACAGTTCCTGAATTAACTGCAACTGCAGCCCTTCCTGTGGCCTCCACAAACCTGTGAACAAAGCGAGGTGCTTTAGAAACCATACGATTTCTCGGGGTGGAACCCTGTCATCAGCTGTCTTCAGACCAAGGTTTTAGGCTATAAATCCTGCAGTTTGGCAGCATCGCTGCCTCTGCAGCTCCAGCCCCTCAGTGGTAATTGTAGGGTAATATAATAAGCAGTAAAACAATAATTGACACTTGTGTGCTTTAGCTTACCAAGTCAGTCACCCTTAAGTAGTTCTTTCTCAATTGTTGTTAGGAAAGAAAATCATAAACTACTAAAACTGACAGGAAAAAAAAGGGCAGGGAAGGGAAAATGGAGAAGGGAAGAGAGAAAAGGAAACCATCATTGTGCTGACTCCAAGTTAACCGTTACTTTCTAAGGGCATAAGCAAACACTGATGTTCACAGGACTGTCAGAGGATGTCAGCACACAGCAAACAGCACTGTTACAAGTTCCAGCACCACAAACCCTGTGGTACTGCAAGGGAGCTTGAATCATTGTTAGGCTAAAATGGTGTGCAAGCAAGAAGTGAAGGATTCCTTATATAAACAGGAATTTTGAATGTAGAATGCTGTAGTGTTTTCTAGTGTTCTGTATTTAAAACGTACAGGTTTTAGCCTTAGCTAAGACAAAAAGTGTTGTCAGGTTAATAAGAATGAAAAGAAATAATCATAGGGAAGAGATGTAAAAACAATGAACCTTTTACCTCTTCAGCTAGAATGGATCACAGCTTAAGAATATTGATTCATGTGACTGTGAACTATAAAAGATTAGATCTAATCTGCTCATTGTTAAAATGACACTAAGTACCCCAACATAATATTTTTGATACTGCAGCTGTCAGCACCTAGAGCGTGTCTGAAGAGGTCAGCACTGAAAGAGGTTCTGTTGCATTTCATCTGCGTTAGACTGTGGTTTCCACGTCACTGTTGTGGCTTGCAGAAATAATAATATTGTTATACACAACAGAGGTGAAACACGCTAAGTACGGAACTATTCAGAATAAAAGGATCCTTCTTGGACCTGGAGTATTAGAGTTCTAGAGGAGGAGAGGTAGTAACAGTAGATATAGATGGTTACAGATGATGTAGACAGTAACAGATGATGTAGCTGGCACAATGTGAAGGACCAGCAGGACGTTAATGGTTGCAAAGCAGTGCATTTGGCTGAGTAATGCTCAGAACAGACTTTCAGGACAAACGAGCTTTACTTTAAGCCTCAGTATGAAGCATTTTACAGGTGTTTGGGTGTCTGTGGGAAGGACGGATTCCAAAGTGTAAAGAGTAATACAGTTGAGTAATACAGGATAGGTTCCTTGGAACTGTGGCAGCATGAGATACCGAGGCATATGACAAAAAAAAAGATGACAACATCATGCTTTTCAAGGCGAGAGGAAAGTGTGTTGCAAGCGACAACAAACAAGATGACAAGAATACATGAAACATACTTGTTCAAGACCATCCCAAACACATAGCTCAGGTGAAAATTACAAGGTCATTTGTTTTCAGAACACGCTCTGAGTACACTGAATGGTTCAGAGCAGAACTCAAGTGCTCTTGTGCAAACTCAAGCATTTAGACCTGTGCTGGCTCTGAGCAAAGCAAGCCAGAGGGCTCTGTGCCATCCTCTGTGAAGCAGGGATTTTTGCCCAGGCCCAGAGCTGGAAACAAATAAGAACAGATTAGCATTTTTTTCTTCTAAACTGTAGAAAATATTCAGAATCACGTCTCCAGAAAGGTCAGAGGCAAAGGAATTGCCTCGCTCTGGCCTATATTTTAAGTAGGCTTCTGGTGCTTACAGAGATGAGTGGATCTAAACCAAAAGAGGGGAGGTTTAAGTTAGATGTTAGAAGGGAATTCTTTACTCAGAGAGCAGTGAGGCCCTGGCACAGCTGCCCAGAGAAGCTGTAGGTGCCCCATCCCTAGAGGCACTCAGGGCCGGGTGGGATCTAATGGGGAATCTGATCTAATGGTTGGCAATCCTGCGCATGGCAGGGGTGCTGGAACTTGATGATGTTAGAGGAACCTTCCAACCAGAGCCATCCCACGATTCTGTGATTTACAGCAATGCCATGGAGGACCTGAAGGGCAGCAAAGACTCCAGAGTTTAATCACATAGAATTATTGCCAAGTACAAGACAATTTCTTCTGGTCTGGAAGGCATATCCTGATCCTGTGGGAAGTGGGAAATACACTCCATGTGTCAGGCCTGGAAGGAAGGAGACTGAGGGCTGCCCTGCCCTGAGCTTCCTGCAGAGGGGCACTGGGGAAAGAGGTGTGGTCCCTTCCCACTGATACCCAACAGCAGATAGGAAGGATGGCTCAGAGCTGTGTTGGAGAGGTTTGGGTTGGACATCAGGAAGAACCTCTTTTCTGAGAGGGTGTTTAGACACTGGGATAGCCTTCCTGGAAACGTGGTTGGTGCCCCATGCCTGCAGTGTTCCAGAGGCATCTGGGTGATGATCTTCATGACAGGTTTATCTGAGGTTCAGCCCTGAGGTGGTCAGGCAGTTGGACTGGGTGATCTCTGTAGGTGTATTCCAACTGAACCATTCTATTTGATTCAGTGCTAAAGGAAAACACATGTGCTTACAGAGGAGAAGGCAGGGTTACACTGAGAGGTCTGTGGATTTACTCAGGCAGACACATCACCCTTTCATTGCTTCACTGTCGCTTTGAGAGGTATTTGATCCTCCCACAGGAAGCACAACAGCACTAAGAGCTCGGCAGCACCTGAACCCACTTCCCAGCGTCGAGGCCTCGCTGCCTCGCGCGGGCCGAGCAGAGCGGGACCGAGCCGGAATCGGGCGGCGCCGAGCCGAGCCGACCCCGCGGCCCACAGGCCCCGCCCCGCGCGGCGGAGGCCGACCCGGCGGCGCTGGCGTAGACGCTGACGCCGCGTCCCGCCTCGGGGCCAGGCCGGGTAGCGGCGGGCGAGGGGCGCCGTTAGCTGCCGGGTCGCCCCGCGGCGGTGGCCCGCCGCAGGCCATGCGGTAGCGGAACGCGCCGCGCCCGGGCTCTCGGCGGCCATGGAGCGGCTCCCGGGCGGCCGGCGGCTCCGGCTCGCGTCCTCGCTGGGGCTGGGGCAGCGCTGCTGGGAGGTGACCTTAGACGAGGAGCGGGGGCTGCTGGCCTGGCGCGACCCGCGTCCGCCGCGCCGCGGCGCCGGTGAGTGGAGCTGTGGGAGCGGAACGCTCCTGGGCCGCGGAGGGGAGGGGGCGGCGCGGAGCACCTGCCGGGCCGGGCCGCCCGCGTCGGGGCCAGCCCGAACTCGCAGGGGTCGGCAGAGCAGCGACTTCGGGGCGGCGTGACCCTGAGCGCGGCCGGGTCCCGCGGCTTCCTGCCCGCGCGGGGCGCTTTGTCGAGCCGAGCGATTCCCGCACGTGTCGGGGGCTTTCCCCTGTCAGGGGCCAGCCGGTGTAACCCGCAGCGTCTGGGGTTCAGAGTCCAGCCGCTGAAGGCAGATGGCGGTTTAAGGAAACGCGGCCCTTCGGAGTGTGGCAGGCAGCGGAGCCTCAGGGCCGCGCCGGGCCGCCCGGGGGCAGAGCAGCTCCGGGGCTGTCGGCTGTCGCGATGCGGAGCCTAGAGCTGTCCCAGGAGCCCGGCACGTGATGCGAGCGCTGCGAGCTGTTAAGGGAATGAGGCTCTGATAACAAAGGGAGGAACCCGACCTGCAGCTGGATGAGAAAACCTCCGGCTTGTTTAATTTCGCCCTATTGTTTCTTGTTCATACGTGGCAGCCTGCAGCTTTTGATGTTACATTTACGTTAATCACAGTAGGACGTGACGCACTCAGGGAACTTTAAAAGTGGCTTTATTTCATCCATGTGACTTTGATACTGCTAAAAAAACACTTCCATGCTGGGGCTGTTTTGTTTTTTCTCAAGTAGTTATACTTGAAGCAGTTTGCTTTCTGAAAGCCTCTATGGAACAAAAGGTTTAACCTGTGTGCATTCCAGTCCTGGGAGTATTTAATACAGACTATAATAGTCTATAATGTGCTAACAGAGTTGTTTATAGAATTCCCATTTGTGCGGTTTCAGTAGGACTGACTTTAAAAACTGCAGATGGGAGAGTTTACTGCCAAAACGATGTGACAGAATTGTAGGATGACTTCTGAAAATACCTGTGTACCAATGGCCTCAAGTTTTTTGCTATTTTTTTAGGTGGCATTTTATCACATTGTTTGACCTCTTGGTTTTTATAGAATTGTTACTCCCATTATTCTTACGTCCCTACTAGCATGGGAACATCAGGAAATGTTTCATGTACTCCTTCTTTTCACAGCAGCTGCTGTTGTGTGGATAACTGCTGTCATCTTCACTTTAGAGATGGAGGAACTGAGACAGAGAAAGAGAGGAACTAAATGAGCGATAGAAGGGTTGACTAGAAGGTTGTTGTGGAAAGGTGAGGTGTAGATATCTCCAGTCCCAGGCAAGTTCCCAAACTTGACTACTAAAATAGTCTTCCCTTACCACATACTTTATTTAAATATTTTCCTGTTGTTTTCTTTTTAAATCAGAATTTCTTAATTATTTGTGATGTTCAAAGAAAGAAGAGGCAAAGAAGAGGACTGTATGAATTTGTTGTTGCAGTTTACATGACTGCAACTTGGCCATGGTTTGAATACGTTTTTTGAATATGTACTCTTCATAATGATAACATCAAACCCATACTTTGTTGTTGTCCTCTTGCTATTGGGCGTATGCAGTTTGACTTAGTCTAGGTTTTTATCAGCAATATAGCTGGGTAGGGTAGTTTGATACTTTAGGTGTGCAACTAAATGAACTTAAAACTGCAAAGACAAATCTGCTGAGTTAAATGATATAAAAGGAGGTAAGAGGAACTTACCTGAAATACGGAGTTTCAAAGCCTTTTGGGGACAATTGCTCCCACTAGGTGAAGTGGCCCCTCCTTTGTAGAAAATTTTGTTGAATTCTGTGAAGTCCTTCTAAAAATCCTTTTCTGAACTTCTTGGTTGACTGATAAGCTACAGCAAGTTCAATGGCAGCTCCTTTCTACTTTACGATAACTTGCTTTAGACTATACATGCCCAACCTACCATTTGATGGTTTTGTTTCTTTTGTTAATGTTTTAATAAAAAATAAAAAGTTTAGTTACGTGCATTAATTATATTACATATTTTATATGCAGCAAGAGATAATTGTTCTTTACTCAATGCGGCCCAAGCAAGCCAAAATATTGGACACCCATGCTTTACACCATGAAAGAATGCCATGGAGCTTTAAAGCTCTATTATTATACCTCTGAAGTTTACAGGTGTTTACAAGCAAGTTTTCTTGTTTATTCTGCTGAGCCAAGCCAAATATGAGCCTGTCCTGAAGCCATTTCGAGGGCGCATGTCAGAATCCTGGAAGTGGTAGAGGCTGAGTGGGACATAATAAACAAGGCCCTTTTTGGGGTGGTTTCTGAAGCGGTACTCAGCTGGAGATTGTTTAGGTGGCAAGCCTGGTTAGTGAGTGTGGCTGCTCTCCTGTTCTTACTGGACTTTGAGATATGTAGAATCAGAGGAGGAAAGAGAAAGTGGGAGAAGAAATAGAAATGCTTAAGTGTTCTGGAAGCACAGCTGTAATGGATGTAGAGAAAATACAATAAATGATGTAACTTCTCTGCTTAAAGCTCTGATTCATTTGTGTGTTTTCTGAGCTTGTGCTTCAGATGGCAGTTTTATATTACTGCCATCTTTCTGTTTTTCAGCTTTAAGACCTGGGATGGCTCATTGTGTTCCCTGCAATTATATTGGAAACATGAGCATCGTACATGATGGTATAAATAAGTTTTGTAACATGGAAGGTGGTTAGTTAGAAGCATATAATTTCAGAGGTGTAGCTTGACCAAGATTGGTATCTTTCCTCCATTTAGCGTTTAACTACGTGAGTACTGTACAGAATGCCTAAATAGAGACTTAATTATATAGTAGAAGCATTCTCTATTTTTGTTGTTGAGTAGGTAGTCATTGCAGTGAAACAATCTTTAAAAATATCAAATCAGAGCTGCCTGTATTCTGTTTATTGGCTTGCACTTAGTTGTGCAAATTAAAGTGGTTTGGTACATATTTTCTCAAAGTCTTCAGACTTTTACAGGTAAGGAACTAGTGCTATTAGTTAGAGGTACTGTGGAAGTACTGAAATAAGCATCTCTTCCTTACTACATCCAAATTCAGGATCATATAGGAAGCAACAGAGACTGTTGTGTTTAGGGAAAGTGTAGTTCTGTAAAATATGGGAACATCCACTGGTTTTGCATCTTTGCACAACGAAAATATTAAAAAAAAAAAAAAAAAAAGCACTGTTAAAATGCCACTTGTGAAGGAATAAATATTAATTCAGCAATATTACTTCTAATTCTGTCACTGAGAAGGTGATAATGAAAACATAACTTGCTTATTCAGGCTGTGGTATGTTTTTATATCCTTAACTCTTTGGTACTGTTGACTTTCCCTCGTCCTACTGGACCTTATTTAGCAGTATCGTATTTTCAAAAGCTCTCTTCAGTGCTGAGGTTCCCATTTCCTGTTCTCTGGTTGGATTTGTATGAACTCAGAGTGAAACCTTTATCTGAATTTCTTCAAACGCTTCTCATTCACTTCTAGCTATACACCTTTTTTCCTAGGCATCTCTTCAAGTACACTGGAGAACGTTCTTTTTCAACCTTGAAACACTTGTACATGAGATTGAGTTGTAAATCATAAGTAGCTTATGCAAAGCTGCATTGTTCAGTTGTTCTCTATTGTTATGTTATTTCCTTGTGTTGATGGCACGTTCTGTTTTTCAAGAAACATGATAAAACTTTATGTGCAAAATTCTGTAGGTTATGTACTGTGTGTGTGTACTTAATGGAATTTGTAAGTCTTGGCTAAGACAGGACCGCGCCTGGTTCTAAGGCGTTATAAACACAGAATGAGATTGTTCTGTCACTTTCCTGTTCTGGTGGTTGTTGTTGTTATTGTAAAGTACATGCAAGAGGGCTATAATCAAACTAGGCACTGGACTGTGTACTTTTGTTTGTTGTGTGCTCTTAACCTTCTTTTTTTGTTCTTCAAAATTCTGTTCCCTCAGCCTGTTTTTTTCCTGCTTTCTCCTTAAAACAACCCCTTGAGGAAGCCTCAGGGCAAGCGTTAACAAGACCAGTGCCATTCTGGCGGTGTGGATTGTAGAGAACACTGAGTTGAATAAACACAGTACAGAAACGAAGGAGGTGGGCTTGCTTGGCACCAAGGTCTGTTCAGCACCTGCACTGTGCTGATGCATCCCTCATCAAGGCGGCCTTCCTTCAGTTGTTTGCAGGTGGCATGGGGCTGGCAAGGGAATCTGATCCATACTTATGTCTTGGTGGTTCCACTGGCTGTGTTGAGCTGGTAGGATATGGGGAGTAATAACCCAGGCAGTTGCTTCTTCCGTGGAACATGCATTATTCAAATATAGATGAATGGTTAATTAACCAGTACATGTTTTTCTACATGTACCTGGTTGCTTTGCTGTTGTTTTGATTGTCTGCTTATTGTATTTTCTTTTAGTTTTTCCTTAGGGGGAAAACATGCAACTTGTTAAGTAGCTTCTTGTTTTAGCAGTGAAATATGCTAGTCACAACTTTCTTGTGTTGTTTTTTTTTTTTTTTTTTTTTTACTTCTGGTAATTATGCTTTGTACCCTTACGTAGAATTTTCACTTATCCTGGTCTTTATTAGATACTACTTTTTGTAGTATGTAATCAATATAATTTAACATGCCTTCTGATGGAGAGCTTTCTTACTATTTTCTAGCCTCCAGCTGAAGGGAAGTTTAAACTTAGGACCAAAAAAAAAACCAACCCTTAGTGTTTGTGCTGTCTGTAACAGGAAGCTGGTTTTCAGAGTGACTGAAAAAACGTCTTTTGTTTTTAGTCCTTAATATTTTTTAAGTCAGGGAAGTAGTCATATTGGTAAAACTGAATGCCAGTGTACTTATGGGGTTGAGCTGATTATTTAACAGAAAACTAAATGTTGTAATCACAGTTGGTTTTTATCTTTTGGCACGCTGAGCTAGTGCATTTCATAGAGAATTTGGCCTGTGGAACACATGGTTGGCAGTGATAAATGAACAAATCTTGACTTGGGTTCTGAGCAGGTTTGCTTGCGAAGTGTTCTTTGGGAGTTGCAAACAGAGATGATATACTAAAAACCCATTCCTACAGAGAAAATGTGCTTAGTGGCCTTTAGTTCCTTTATTCAGAAGGCAATCTCAGTTAGTGTTTACCTTGTGGTGTGCTTTTTCTTCTTTCTTAATGTGGGGAAAAGTAGTAGGCATTTAACACTGGTGTCATTTTGGTGATACCTCAGTTTGCACTGACTCAGAATGAGCAATGAGTGGCACAGCCATCGTATTGGGAAGATTGTTGATTGGATTATCTTTTTTTCTTTGTTATTTGCCATGTCTCTACATTCAGCTGCTCTGGCTTTATTGTGTTTTGTATGCTAGAGATTGAACAAGGTGAGACATGAAAACATGAACTTGTGAGGTTGTTTGAGTTTAAGCTTAAGAAATTTGACCTGTACTTCAGCGTTTTTGCACTTGAGATTCAGTCTCTTGAATCGAGATAGAAAGGTTGAAAGAAGCGTGTTATTTCACGTGGAATTTTGCTTAGGTAGATAGTGAGGAGGACAAGGGGAAATGATTTCAAACTAGAAGAAGAGAGATGTAGATTAGATGTTGGAGAGCGTTTTCTCTGACGGGGCAGTGAGGCCCTTGCACAGCTGCCCAGAGTAGCTGTGGGTGCCCCATCCTTGGAGCAGCTCAAGGCAGGGTCGGATGGGGCCCGGTGCAGCCTGAGTTGATGGGGAGCAGCCCTGCCTGTGGAAGAGGAGTTGGAACTGCATGGTCTTTAAGGTTCCTTCCAAATGAAGCTATTCTATGATTTTGTAACACTAAGTTATATAGTGATAGAATTATATGTCTTCTTTTTGGTACAAAGGGACGTAGGAGTCCTGGTAGGTGCCAAGTTGAACACAAGGCTGCAGTGTGCCCTTGCTGCTGAGGAGGCTAATGGTGTTCTTGGCTGCGTTAGGCAAAGTACAGTAGCAGATTGAGGAGATCATCCTTTCTCTGTGCTCAGAATTGGTGAGGCCACGCTTGGTATGCTGTGCCTAGTACATGGATGTACTGGAAAGTCCAACACAGGGCCGCCAAGGTGACGTGGGACCTGGAGAGCCTGTCCTTTGAGGGGAGAGGCTGAGAAAGCTGGGCTTGGCCAGTGTGGAGAAAAGGAGTCTCGCAGGGATTTCATCAATGTCTATAAATACCTGAGGAGAAGGTGCGAAGAAAATGGAGCCAGGCTTTTTTTGGTAGAGGCCTGGTGCCAGGACAAGAGGCCATGGGCACAAACTGGAACATAGGAGGTGCTGTCTAAACATGAGGCAGCACTTCAGCGCTGTGTGGGTGGCTGAGCACTGGCACAGCTGCCCAGGGCTGTGTAGTCTCCTCCTTGGAGATCTCCAGAAGCTGCCTGGCTGTGGCCCTTGGCACTCTGCTCTGGGGGTCCCTGCTGGGGTGGGTTTGGGCAGAGGAACGCAGAGGGCACTGCCAGCCTCAGCCATGCTGTGATTTGTACTGATATAAATTCTTGAGCTCTATTCAAACACAAAAGCTTAGTTTTCGTAAGTAGGGAATTTCTGAATAACATGTTTGTATGTGAGAGAGCTTTGCATCTTTCTGGCCCTCTACAACTGCTGTATTAAGGAGTGTGTGCTTTTGACTATACTGGAGATTGGTGAATTCTGTCAGAGCAGTGGAGCTGCTGAAGGGCATTATTGACATAGCTGGTGTTTATAGAAGTTTCTGAAAGATTCTCTCTGATTCCACAGGTTCACAGAGGGGAGGTGAGATCAGGCTAGTTTGTTGTTGTTGTTCTGGTTTTTTTTTGTTTGTTTTTCTCCCTCATGTTTTTGTTCAGTAATGTGTTTTTCAGGGATACGTAATTCTTCTGCACATATTAAACTGAAGTACTTATTCTAAGTGGGTTTTTCTCTTGCCACACCTGTGAAGAGATTTGCTAGAAAAGCAGGACTTCCACAGTCGTTCTCAGAAGGAGAATATATCTGAAGATCAAGGAGAGCTTAGTAGAGCTGATTTCAGGGTCCAAAGTTGTTAATATAAGTTAGGTATTTTGTACTAAAATGCATGCTCCAAATAAATGCTTCCTGTCATGCTGATTTGGAAGTGGTTTTCATAGGACCATGGAATCTTAGAATTGCTCAGGTTGGAAAAGAGCTTAAAGATCATCAAGTCCAACCTCAACCTAACCATACTATCCTAACTCCCCACTAATAAATCATGTCCCTGAGTGCCACATCCAAACTGTTTTTAAATGCATCCAGGGATGGTGACTCAACCAGTTCCCCGAGGAGCCTATTTCCGTGCTTAACAACCCTTTCTGTAAAGTTCTTCCTGATATCCAACCTAAACCTTCCCTGGTGCAACTTAAGGCCATTTCCCCTCATCTTGCCACCAGTGAGAAGAGACCAACACCACTCTCACTGCCATCACCTTTCAGGTATTTGAAGAGAGCAGTAAGGTCTTCCTTCAGCTTCCTTTTCCCCAGACTAAACAACCTCATTCCTTCAGTCGCTCCTTGCAGGGTGTATTCTCCTAGCTCTTCCGAAGAGCGTCTCTTGATCTGTTTGCTATTTGTGTGTTTGGCAAGCTTTCACTTTTTCCTTTTTTTTTTTTTTTTTTTTAAATACAGAAAATGCCTAATAGAACAATAACTTCTGTTGCTACTCCTATCATAGAAGCTAAACATTATCCAGTATATCATGCTTGCGTAATTTCTGGCTGTCAATAGAGTATGACAGCATACAACAATTGAGAAGAGCTGCTGACAGAAGGAGGAAAAAAAAGCAACTCAATTAGTAGCAAATGAGCTGTTGTCACCACTGTGAAGAGGTCATGAAGAATCTTTCATTTTACATTCTTTACTGTCAACATGGCACTTCTTCAAATTAGCAAGAATTATAGGAAATGTAGAGTACAGTAACAAAACTATTGCTCCTTTTTGTCTAATATCTCTTACTTTCTCATATAGCAATATATAGATATTATAATTCTCTTACAGCTACATATTATTTATGAGTTGCAGATGACACCAAGCCGGCAGGAAATGTCAATCTGCTTGAGGGTAGGGAGGGTCTGCAGTGATCTGGAAAGGCTGGATTGAGGCCAATGAGATGAAGTTCAACAAGATCAAGTGCCAGGTTCTGCACTTTGGCCACAACAACCCCAAACAACACTACAGGCTTGGGACAGAGTGGCTGGAAGACTGTGTGGAAGAAATGGACCTGAAGGTGTGGTTGATGCTTGGCTGAACATGAGCCAGCAGTGTGCCTAGGTGACTAAGAAGGCCAAAGGCATCCTGGCTTGTATCAGAAATGGTGTTGCCAGCAGGAACAGGGAAGTGATCATCCCTCTGTACTCAGCTCTAGTGAGGTTGCAGCTTGAATACTGTGTTCAGTTTTGGGCCCCTCACTACAGGAAAGACACCAAGGCTCTGGAGTGTGTCCAGAGAAGGGCAGTTGAGCTGTGAGGAGTCTGGAACACAAGCCTTAAGAACAGCTGGGGTAATTGGGATTATTTAGTCTGGAGAAGAAGACGCTCAGGGTGACTTTATAGCTCTCTCCAACTACCTGAAGGGAGGCTATGGTGATGTGGGGGTCAGCGTCTTCTCCCATGTAACTTGCAGTAGGCCTCAAGTTGCAACAGGGGTGATTCAGGTTGGATGTTTTCTTAACATATCGAAAAAAGTGGTCAGATGCTGGTACAGGCAGCTGGGGAGGTGATGGTGCCACTGTCCCTGGAACTGCTCAAGAAACATTTAGATGTGGCACTAAGGAACATGGTTTAGTGTGGAATATTGGTGATAAGTGAGCAGTTTGACTGGATGATCTTGGTGGTCTTTTCCAACCTTAGTGATTCTATGTTTCTGTATACATTTGTGTGCGTGCTGCTTGCTTGTACATAAATACACCGAATTTTCAGTTCCATTTCAGTTTTTGTTGTTGTTGTTGTTGTTGTTGTTGTTTTTTGTTTTTTTTTTAAGTCAAGATAAAGGCTTGGTAGTTTGAAAGTGCTAATGAAAATGAGACTAACTTCTCTGTTTGACAGGACTCATGAAGACTGAGAATGTGTTGAGAGCGTCAGAGAGGGGGGAAAATGTTGTGGGTGGAGAAAATTATTTCATAATGTAAGAAAAAGAGGTCTTTAGAAGCACTGTCTTTCAGAATTAATGTTGATGAAAGGGAAATACATTTAGCAGTACATAAACATAACATTTAGAATTTGCTTCTTAGGAGATCTGAAAGTTTTAAAGTCTATTGGGATTTTAAAATGTAAGAATTCATATAAATGCCCTTCTTTTGTAAGCTGTCTACTTACTGGAGAGTGGCAAATAGCCTTTGTAGTCTTTGCCACTAGATTGTTGCATGTCCTTTGAAATAACCTGTGCTATTCATTGACACATATCTGGGTTAGGGGTCATTGGAGGGGCAGTTTCTTTGCTCTGAAAGCAGCATTACTGGATTTTTGGCTTCATGTGAAAAACGTTTTTATGCTCAGAATATCTACCTTTCACAGAAATTGTAGTCATTTTAAATATTAATGAAGGTAATGCATAGGTGATTATGGATGGTGTGCTTGGAGTAAATGCAAGAGGAAATTGGAAATATTCAGCAGATTTCTACTTACATTCTTAACTGTGTTTAAGAATGAGTTGCTTTAAATGTATTGCTGTTACTTGGATACTGTTATTATCCAAGTTGAAGGAGGGAAGATTTAGTTTGGATGTTAGGGGGAAGTTCTTTACAAGGAGAGTGGTTAGGCCCTGGAACGGGCTGCCCAGGGAGGTTGTGGATGCCCCGTCCTTGGACGTGTTCAAGGCCAGGTTGGACGGGGTCCTGGGCAACCTGATCTAAATGTGTATGTTTGGTGGCCCTGCTAGGCAGGGGGGTTGGAACTACATGATCCTTGAGGTCCCTTCCAACCCGGGTGATTCTGTGATACTGTATCGTGTATAGAAATAATCATTCTGGTGCTGTTTTAAGATGTACATGTGTAAAACCTTGTGTTCATACAGATAACTGTTTTGTACCAACCTCCGAGATCATTGCTGTAGAAGAAACTGAACTGAACAAGAAACAGCGTAGTACTGGCAAATGGCAAAAAATGGCAAAGCCCCATGCTTTCACAGGTAAGGCACATAGAGGCTCGGGAGGCACACAGTGATTATTTTGTTGGAGATATCATAGGGCAGACAGGAAAGGAATCTTCAGAATTAATATTATTTTTAACAGAAAAGATGTATATAAGATATCTTTCAGCATGCATTTATATTTTCTTTGAAAAATTAAACCCTTCTTTTAGGAACTCATGCCATTTGAGTTACGTCGTGAAGTGCTAGCTAATGTTGTATTTCTGCTGCTGGATGGATCTGCAGTAGAACAATTGCTTTATACTTCACTAGGAAGTCAGAAGGCTGAAAAAAATGACCCCTACATGTTTGGGTTTGTTTGTTTGTTTGTTTTCTTTTTAATTATCCCTAACTGTCAGAATGTGTGCATATAAATGTTGTTTGTGCTACTGACTGTGATTTTGAAGTGCCAAGAAATGTTCAGACTGTTTTGGGGAAACAGTGCTGCAAAGCAGGGACAAATGGGATTGCTCACATAACAAAGGTTGATCTTATAGAATGCTTTCTTCACATTCAGTCCTTCAGTATTACTGTTTGGTGATACTGTAGATGGAAAAGTAAGAACACTTATGTTCTCATCAACCTAGTTCAAAATACACAAGAAGATTTAAACTTTTTTTCTATTATTACAATTTTTTTTAAACTACTTTTTCTCAAGTTTCAGCTTTATGAAATTAAATTCACCCTGTTCTGTTGGTTACATGGGACCTGATACAAGTATATCCCAAACCCTTGTAAGCTTATGGCCGGTTATATCAGGTAGATAACGCAGGCTTGAATATAGCTTAAAAAATCAGTGTATGCTTAGTGAACTTGTGTACATCTTGTGTATCAGTTTATGGAGAATGAATTGCATTTGGTGGTTGAGTACCTGCTATGAGGTAAGGTGAGGACCTAGAGCGGATATTTTCACTTATTTTTGCAGTTTTACCTTTTATGCTTTGAGTCCTTTCATTTGCAGAAATGTGTACTGAGGGTTAATTACCGCTTCTTCAGAAAGGCAGATGTTTCCAAGGCGTGTTTGAAATGCATTTCCCATTTTGCAGAACAGTCTCATTGTGTTTCCCCTTATTTATGTATTTCTCTTTATTAGTTTATTATGTGAAAAAAGCCCGAAATCACCGCTGGCGGTGCAGAGATGTGACGTTTTGGTGTGCTGATGAGTACTTGTGTAACCAGTGGATACAGGCACTGAAAGAATTACTTGAAATGCAGAGTAAGTTCAACTGAAGCACCAACATTGACAGCACAATTTTATGAATGTGTGTCAATTAAGATTATTTTGAGATCTCTGATATCTTTTTGAGCTCTTGAGGCTAG
Organism: Tetrao urogallus; assembly: GCF_951394365.1. Taxonomy (NCBI): domain Eukaryota; kingdom Metazoa; phylum Chordata; class Aves; order Galliformes; family Phasianidae; genus Tetrao; species Tetrao urogallus. The sequence continues at coordinate 178,115,957 of NC_136813.1, forward strand.
CTTCTGCTTATGAAGTAAGTGAGGTGGGAATTGAAATGTCTCACTTCTCTTGTCATTACTTTGCATCATGCGTATTTTCTAAGCTGTACTAAATGTGTATTTTACTCTCAGTCAGGATTAAAATGTCTTGCACCTTTTCCCTGGATATAATTTTCTCTTTTTTGCAAAATAGAGACACATTGGAAACTTAGCAGAGATTTTAAAAGATTCTGAGAAGGAGCAAGTTTAAAATTGGAAATTTGAGGTACTCTGGAGATCCAAGGGCAAGTATTATAGTAATTGTTACACTTATGGGCGACTTTTTCCGCTTTGCGTATCCACTCTTTGTATTTACCAGTGTGTGAGGGCTGCTCCAAAAGTAATGTCTCCTATTTTATTATGTTGGCCCACAGTGCCATAGGCAGATGTTGGTGGCAGTAGAAGTTGAATCTCCCCACCAGCATCCTGTTACATGTTGTTGCTGTGTGGGAAATGGCAGCAGAGGGGCAGTCTGACAAAATGACATCTGACATCGAAGTGCATATGAAGCAAAGGTGTGTCAAGGAATTCCTCTGTGCAAAAAAAAAAAAAGACCCACCTGCTGACATTCATCTGCACTTGCTGACCATTTGCGGAGACTGACAAGTAGATGTGAGCACAGTGAAGCAGAGGGTGGTGTGTGTCAGCAGTGGTGATTGTGCCTGACCAATGTGCTGGCCTTCCATGATGGAGTGACGGCTTTGGTGGATGGGGGAAGGGCGGTGGATGTCATCTGCCTGGACTTCTGCAAAGCCTTTGACATGATTCCTCACCACATCCTTCTCTCTAAATTGGAGAGGTGTGGATTTGAAGGATGGACTGTTAGATGGATTAGGAATTGGCTGGCTGGATGCAGCTAGAGGGTTGTGTTCAGTGGTTCGGTGTCAGGGAGGAGGCCCGTCGCAAGAGGCATCCCTCGGGTCGGTTTTGGGACCAGTGCTCTTCAACATCTTCAGCAGCGACGCAGACAATGGCATCGAGTGCACCCTCAGCAAGTCTGCAGATGACACCAAGCTGAGCGGTGCAGTCGATACATTGGAAGGAAGGGAAGCCATCCAGAGAGACCTGGACAGGCCGGAGAAGTGGGCCCGTGAAAACCTAATGAGGTTCAACAAGGCCAAGTGCAGGGTGCAGTAACTTCGGTCGGGGCAATCCCAGGTATTTATACAGACTGGGGGATGAGCCCCTTGAGAGCAGCCCTGCGGGGAAGGACTTAGGGATCCTGGTGGACGAGAAGCTGGACATAAACCAACAGTTGCCTGGAAGGCCAACTGTGTTCTGGGCTGCATTAAAAAAGGGGTGGGCAGCAGGGAGAGGGATGTGATCATCCCCCTCTACTCGGCTGTTGTGAGGCCCCACCTGCAGTACTGCGTGCAGGCCTGGGGCCCCCAGTACAAGAAGGATGCAGAGAATGAGTCCAGAGGAGGGCAACTAAGATGATCAGAAGGCTGGAGCATCTCTCCTGTGAGGAAAGGTTGAAGGAACTGGGCTTGTTTAGCTTAGAGAAAAGAAGGCTCTGCAGAGACCTCTTTGTGGCCTTCCAGTGCTTGAAGGGAGCATATAAGCAGGAGAGGGAGCAGGGTTGGGGTGTCCACGAGGGTGGACAGGACAAGGGGGAATGGTTTTCAACTGAGACGGGAGGTTTACGTTAGGTATTAGTAGGAAGTTTTTCACACAGAGAGTGGTGACGCACTGGAACAGGTTGCCCAAGGGAGGTTGTGGATGCCCCATCCCTGGAGGCATTCAAGGCCAGGCTGGATGTGGCTCTGGGCAGCCTGGTCTGGTGGTTGGCAACCCTGCACATAGCAGGGGGATTGAAACTAGGTGATCATTGTGGTCCTTTTCAACTCAGGCCATTCTGTGATTCTGCATGGGCATGCAGATTTTTGAGTGTGACATACATGCTCTTGTTTGTCAGTGATGAAAATGCATAGTTAATGGTGGTTCCTGCATTGAAAAAGTGTTCTGTAGGTGAGAATTTGCTCTACCGAATAGTGTTATTGTGCTCCTTATATCTGTTCTAATAAATACATAGGAGGCATTACTTTCAGGATAATATACTTACCTTTTGTGGAAAGAGTTCTGAGTAATAATTTCTGAAACTCTTGGGCATTTACTTTATGGAAGGCTAGGTATAGTTTACAAGGAATTACCTGTGTTGATATCTGTCAGGAAATAGTAAGAAGGAAATAACTCCACAACAGAAGGCAAGCCAAGGGTAACAGTAGTACAGCCTCAGCTGTGTCTGAGCAGGATGAAGGATAGCAATAGGTCCTATCTACAGTCTAGACAACGCAAAGTGATGCTGACTATCCAGGGGGCCAGGCAGGAACAGCAGAGGGTGGGTGGAGGCAGGACTGGAGGAAGGATAACTACAGTATAGGTCTGAGTTCCATTTTGAAAGCCAAAGCCAGAGAAGAGACTGGAGACAGGTACAGCTAAAATATGATTCAGGTAAGGACTTAAGGCTCAGAGACCAAAAATAGATATTTAACAAAAAATGTTTGTTTGCATGGGCATTGAGTGTGTGCCTCTTACTACTGATTTTCTTTTCCATACGGTACGTGTGGGGCCTGACTTCCAATAAAGTTATTTAAGAAATGGATTTTATGTGCCTACTAAATTGGATCTGAGAGACATATGGCCTGGGCAGTTATCTCCAAATGTTTTTTCTATTGGTAACTTTCTTAAAAGGTGACATTCTCAGAAAAGATAGTGCTTTGGGCCTTTGGTAACTTTAAACCATCCAAACAAGTCTAGCTTTGTTTAGCTGGATTTATTATGTAAGTGTATTGACCTAATACTTGTTTATTCCATTAAAATAAAAATTTTGAACATATTTAGAATGTTGTCTGAGGAAGTGGAAATGTTCTAATAGATAACTGTGTTCTATACCAGAGTGTAGACCAAAGCAGTTGCTTGTGTATATTAATCCATATGGAGGAAAGCGACAAGGGAAGAGGATTTATGAACAGAAAGTTGCTCCACTTTTCAGTTTGGCTTCTATTTCTACTGATGTTGTCGGTGAGTAAAGAATGTTTTAGTACCTTGATAAACATTATATAGATTTTGAAGCATCTCTGTGTAGTTTAGTTCTTTCCTTTATTTATTTTTTTAAGTTTTGGTACTACTGAATTTCTCCATTTATTAAATACTTTTTCAGTTTTACTGTTTAAAAACAATTGTTCACTTGCACAGTTTTTAGTGAAATTTTTTTTTACATTTACCCTATTTTTCAATTCTTTCTTTGGCATAAAATTATTTGAAGCACGGCTTATGGGCAAGTTGATTTTATGTCATACTGGCAGTAGAGTTATCCTTATTAATAAATTAATAACAATTTTAACAAATGCATATACCTTTTTATAACAATATTTTGTAACATTAATTTTTAAGTGTGTATTTTTTCATTTCTTCATAGTAACTGAACATGCTAACCATGCTAAGGAGAACTTATTTGAAGTTAATATTAATAAATATGATGGGTAAGTAACTTCATTTGGTGTTGTGGTTTTTTTAAGTTAGCTGATATGTATGTGTTCTCGTCTCTAACTTAAAATAGCATTAATTGATGATGTGTTTTTTGCAACAAATCAAAGATCCAGGATGTGTTCTTCTCCACAGTAGGACGTGCACTTTTAGGAGTGTCAAAGGAAAACTGCACCGTTTCAGTAAACGTGTTCAAAACATAATATATTCAAATGAAATATAATGATGTTTGCATGAGGCTGTTGTGCAGATCAATGTAAGATTACTTTTGCTGGTCCAGAACCTGAGCGTTCTGTGGCAGCCTGGAAGGTATCATGAATTGTTTTGTAGTGCAGATGACTTTGACACATACATGAGTCCAAAAAATTGCTTTAGTGGCATCTTGACTATGTGTAAAACCACTCTTGTCAAGTGCAGATAACTGCCGGGTTATTCAGCTTTGTATTTTTCACCTGTATTTCTTCTGTTTGTGAAGTTACTGGTTCAGAAGAAGACCCAGCTGAACAGTAAAATTGCATTCTGTTATTATGTCTGCTATAGAAGCAAAATATTTTAGTAAATAAACTAGTCATTCTAGTTCTGTTTCATGACATGAAGTGAATTATGTAGTGATATAATAATGAAAATGTGTGCAGAACCTATGTAAATAAACTCATATCTACAGTATTTTAAAGTTATGTCTTCCTATGCTTGGAGGCAGGTGCTTTTAAGCTGGTAAATTACAAAAATAAAAAATCTCCTATCTCTTCAGAGTATTCTTGCAAATCTGTATGCATGGTTGTAAATCAAGTAAGTGCATAATGTTGGCAAATTGTTACAGTTAAAAACTACATTTGCAAATTGAGTTCCTTGACTTTAAAGCAAGATCCTAGACTTGCTTTAAAATGAACAGGTGTTTTTTGTTTTGTTTTTTTGTAGTACTGACAGTTTCCTCAATTTTGCAAACATTCAAAGAAAGTAACTTAAAAGTTAGTATTCTTAACTATTTCATTTGAATTAAGTATATGAAGTATATAATACTGAAGGTTGATGCGGTTTCAGTACAGAATGGGGAAGAAAATTAAGCGAGTCAATATGTAGAATTGGTTATTGTAAGAAGAGGTTCCCAAAATGGTAATCGTTCTGGCCTGCAGGGTCAGCAGCTACCTAAATAGTCTACTCTCATGTGAGATTTAGAATCTATAGCTGATCTTGTTAGTTTAAAGGGGAGGACTCCATCTCTACTGCAACATTATAGTCTTTATAGATTTAGTCTAGTAAAGTATTTAGTAGTTCAGCATGAAAGTTCTAACACTTTATATTGATGTAAATTACTATTGATGTGAACTATGTGTTGTTGCTAGCTGTGCATGTTTATGTTTCTCATTAAGTCCATTTACCATTTCATCAGAGAAGTAAAAGTGAATATTTTTTAGGAAGTACGGGAGAACAAGTTATTAAACAAATTTTGGGACTTCTAAGGAAAGAAGGAAGGCTATAAGTGATGTTGTAATATCAACTGTGAAGACAAGCAGAGGGAACCCTTGCTTCTCTGAAAAGATTGTTAACTCTCTGAGTTAAAAACAAACAAGCCAAAACCCACAAAAACAAACTACTGAATCTTACCATGCAGTGTATCTGTATTGAACTGTGATAGTTGCATGTTCTAAGTTTAGGAATAAGAGCAGAATCTGAAAGAATAAGATGTTGAGGTGTTTAGTTCCAGACAGAGGCGGTTCTACTATCTTGGGCTATGTAGCAAAATTAAAAGGAGAATGAGTCTTCCCTGTTCCAAAGTTAATCTCTAAATAGAATCTCCTCCTGGCAACTTGCTTTTACAGTGAATGTCACTGAGTGTAGTGGTACTTGAAACACTTTTTTCACATATTCGAACAATGCCTAGTGTGTACTTCAAGGATTTCTGAATCTCTCTTTGATAGTTCCACTTCAAATCTTGTGGTGGGGATTGCTTTTACTTTCTTTAATGTGATTGAGATAAAAAATTGCCCAAAGTAGCGCATGTTCTTGCAATCTCTTGACTCTTCCATTCCCAGACTAGGCCTCAATGGCAGCCTGGGAACTGCAGCCGTGTTTCTAAGCCTGGCTTTTGATCATTATGTACAAGTATGTTTCTGTAGTGAACAATGACATTAGGAAGCAATTCTTCTACTCATGCTACTTTTTAAACAGCAGATCATGCGGTTAACTGAAAACTAAAATAAATTAATAAATAAATCATCATGTAAATGTGTTTTTATCTTCGAGTTCAGTAGACTCTTCTCACATACAGGAAAAGCCTTTTTGGATTCCTGCATCCAATGGTTGTTCACCTGTCCTTGCAGATCACTTAATTTATTAAGTGACTTTTCCTTCATTGAGTGTTTAGATTCTTTATTCAGTCTCTTCAGATTCTCTATTTAGAAAAGATGTACTTGAATTTTTTGGAACTAGATAGAGATTCCTAATGATAATTGCTTCCTTGCCTTCTCAGTGTCTATGCTTAAACCTTTTATGTGTGTTTTCTGTTTGTTCTTCCCATCTCTTCTAATACAGATTTCCTGCAGTGAGTGTACTATTCTAATAGCTCAGTGGTAGTCTGGCTTCCCCTTGAAGATGATTACTTCAAGTACCATTCATGCATTAACACAGTACAGGTTCTTGTACGTTGTTATGTAGAACGTAACTGTTTTACACGCTGTAATACTGTGCAAATAATGACTGTGTGTGGAATGAACCTGATACGGGTAAGGATGATACTGGAACAAGCCCATGTAAAATTGTTTCATTTTTTTCTAGTTTTTGAATTAGTTCAGAGAGTTTGAGGTTGGAAGAGACCATAGATCATTTAAAAGTCGTTTGTCTCATGGGCTTGCTACTCATGTCCTTTAGCATATCTACGTGAGTCACTCTGAAAGTAATGCCTGCTATTTATTTCCATGGAAACTACAACAGCTACAAAGAGCACACTAACTGTCAGCTACAAAACACTGTTTTTCAACATGGTCACCATTATAATCTGTGTTTTCACCAGTAATGCCTGCATGGAAAAAAAAAAAAAAAAAAAAAAAAAACACAAACAAACAAACAAAAAAAAAAAAAACAAAAACAAGCTTCAAGGATGTCCCTAGTGTGGCTTGTTTTCACTGCTGTCACCACTGCTGAAACATATCACTCCACTCACTGTGCCAACATCCACTGTTTGTTCTCCACAAATAATCAGCAAGCATAGATGAATGTCAGTGGGTGTCATTTTCTACACACAGAAGAATTCAGTGACACACCTTTACTTCACATGCACTTCTGTGTCACACACCATTCTGTAAGACTGCTTCTCTGCTGCCATTTGTCACGCAGCTGCAAAACGTAGTGGTATATTGGGGGGAAGGTTCAAACCTATTGCCCTACCATCAACATCTGCTTTCTGAGGTCATGGGCCAGCACAACAAAATAGGGAACATTAATTTCAGATCAGTCCTTACTGTTTACTGATATCATCTTAACAAGTGAAGTGCTATTCCATTAGAAAAATAAATCCGAAATGGAAGAAGATCGCCAAGAAGGTCTCTGTTAGAGTAGTCCTCCATGGGTACCTTCATACGTGTGTCTCGCACATTGATGACCTGATGCTTGCAATGAGTTTGATCACGCTAATTTTGTGTATGTGATTTATTTCTTTTCAACTGTCAATATTTACCCTCGATAGGGATACAGGTTCATATTATTCTGTCATCACTAAGCCTGCACGTACTGTGTGTTACATAAAGAACACTACCAGCACGGCATAGACCTTAAATTCATGTGGAAACTTTTGCCTACTTCCTCTTAGAGGCTACTCAGAAAGATGAGACAGGTTTCTGAAGCTGAGAAGTAAAGTAGCTAAGTTTTGAAAAGATATTTTCATTATGAAAATGAAAAACAAAAATCCTTTTCTCCCTTCTCTCAGTCTCTTAGGTCTTGGCTTAGAGCTGGACAGTGTATTTATAAGACTATCTTCTCCATTCGTGAAATAAAAAATGACTGGTTTCTCAGGATTTCCTCATGCTGAAAAAACAGCAATAAGTAAATGTAAATCATCAGTTCTTAAATGTAAATCAGCTAACTTGTCCAGTGGGATATGTGCTCATTCTGCAATATCTGTTGCTGACTGTGGAAGAGTGTTAGTTTCTGCATTGGAAATAATTGCTGTGGAAAACAGAAAATATTCCGAATCATATATGCGTAACTTTTGATTCGTCTCATCTCTATTCAAAGTGTATTTGAACTGCAGTCTCTGGAACTCCAAAATCATAAACATTCTTTAACCAGAGTGGGCGTTTTATAAATGTGCATGAAATGTATACTGCTGTAAAACAGTTTTTTATTTCCTAGTATTTGCTTGGGTGTGAACTCTGCTGAGCTTTAACTTTTGAAGATCTGTGTAGCTGCGGTACCATCTCTGACTTGAATTAATTTTGTAAACCAAAGCTTTGCTTCTGGTAACATTTAGAGCTCCGCATTGTTACGAGTGGCTATTTAGATATACGTGACTTCTGTCTGTCTGGGCTAGCAGCATGGTCAAAAGAGCATGCAAGCATGTGCTTTTCTGTTTCTGACCTTCACGTAATGTGTGCCCCTATTAAATGTGCACTGTTAAATCACTTCTGTCTGCATCTATAAATACTAACTTTCCCTTTTTGTAATTTATAAATACTAACTTACCTTTTCCTTTTTTGTGTGAAAACCTAATTGCCATTTTGCTTACTTCAGAAGCTGTATGTACGGTCTTGTTCAATGTTTTCATTGTATTATTATTTTCCACTGATATCTGTCTGTCTGCATACAGCAATAGAGGATAGAGAGGGCTTTTTAGGTTGCATTCCAATATTTTTCAAGCATTGCAGAACTGTCTAGGTGCATTTATGGTTGTGTAGCTTGAATTTTTTTTCTGCGTTTTGTTTAATGCTAAGTTGATTGTGGGCTATTATAGTCTGTAGAAGTGGATGAGGAGAAGACAATTTTGATGTGCATTGCATGCCCTAAGTAGAACATTTGCCGTGTTGTTTATTGACTGTTAGTGTGCATTCTAATTTGTGTTTCCTGGCAGTGTTGTTTGTGTTGGTGGGGACGGCATGTTCAGTGAAGTGATGCATGGTCTCATTGGAAGAATGCAGAAGGACTCTGGCATAGACCAAAATAATCCCAAAGCACCGTTAGTCCAGTGCAATATAAGGATTGGCATAATTCCTGCTGGTAAGAAAGGGTTAACTTTCAGATTACTTCTTTGATTTCTACCTGAAATTTTTTCTTATTCATAACTTCTCAAAATTAGAGCTAAGCTTGAGAAACAAGCAATAGTATTACATAGAAGCACCAAAATGAAGTCTTATATGGGTAGTTCTAGAGAAATTTATTGTTTCTTCCTTTCTCTTTTAATTTATGTCTTATGTTAATACAAGATAAGATGTGATAGTAATGCTTTCGCTCATCTGAACACATTAATGAGTGAACTTTATTGAACAGAGACTTACCTGGAGAAAAATAGTTTCTGAGTTGCACGTGCTCCACAGGGTTAGTTAGAATTGCTGTGAGAGCCTCATGGTGTTCTGATAGCAGTTTGATTCTGTTTTGTTGTGTTGTCTGTTTTTTTTACCACCTTGGTTGCTATTACAGAAAGCATTCAGCAACTGTAGCTGAGGAACAAACAGTCCCCAGGTTCCAGACAGAGTTGCACTTTCTGCCCTGGCTATTTTTGAAGAGGTGCAAGGTGCTGTAACTTCACAGTTCAACCACATTTTCAGGCAATCCTGACTACTGTTGTTGAAAGGCATTTGTAAAAACTCTTCATTATTCACTTTTTTGATGGTAACTTCTTCATCGATCACAGTAAGCTTTGGATCAATTTTACTGTTAAATGAGTGGCCCATGTTATCTCACTCCTCCACTTTGCAGGATACATGCATGACACTGCCACCCAAAATTATATTCATTCTTGCAGCTGTTCAGTGGCATCTGCAATTTGAAGGACTGTATGAAAAGGCAATGCACTTTTCAGTGCCGTTGGTATGCTGTTCTCTTTTGCTTGCCAGACACTTGAGATTTGAATTAAAGAACTGAGATGCGAAATAAATATTACGAGCGTCTGACTAGAACTAAAACACAGACTTTATGAGAAAATTTAACATCAGCAATAAAAATACATCAGGTGAAATAGAATATTTCTACCCTCAAGCATTAGGTGACTTTTTTATGTGCCTCGTATCTTTGTGAAGAATGCATCTAAATCTAAATGTCTGCATTGTTGCTTGAAAGAAGGTTAACTTATATTAGCAGTACAGTCAGGATTAGTTACCTGCAGGTTGTAATGTGAATATAGCTTTATATTATTTCATTCCTGCTAGCTAACACGTTAAAAGTTCTGTGTGGGACTTACTATATATAGGCATACTCTGATCTTATTTGTTGAACCTTAGTATTAAAATCAGATGTAAATTAAAGCAGTAGAATGTGAAGTGCTCCACCCTTCATCTCCCTTACTTAGTTTTGCTTATTAGATAAGAGTTTTTGCTTACATGATTTGGTTTCAGAAAAATTTGGTTCTTGGTGATATTACTGACAGTAAGTAGACATTTAGGAAAAAAAAAAAGAGAACATTATTATTGAAAGCTATTTCTTTGCTCATGGGAAAAGGAAATGAACTAGAAGCATCATAAAACTGAAAGATAACCTTGCTTTTTCAGCAGTTTCTTCATGCGTTTTTTCCTGTTGCAACCGAAATGTATGAGCTTCACTGAGGATTTAGCATTGCTAACATGTATCAAGTTATTTTCTTCTCTGATGTGCTTTAGTGCTTTTGTGAATATTGTTGTGTTGTAGCTGTTTGCTGTTTGAATGCATACTATATGCTGTGTTGTTCCCAAACTAACTTGAGGTATGGCCTTGTAATCAGTGCTAAGGCTCAAACATTTTCAAGTCATTATTCTTTACAGTGGTGTATAAGGAAGCTTAAAGTTCTGTTAATTAGCTTTTGGATTTTAGAAGCACTGAAGATGATACTTGTCTTGATCTGTTTGTATCTTGTGCAATACTTAAAATGCTTTAGTTAATGAAAATACAAGAAGATTGTTATAGGAATTTGGTCTGTTTATCAAACTCATTGAACAAATCTTCACCCTTTCATAACATACATAGCTATTGTAGAGACCTGAAATTGTGTATGAAATAACCAGGGCTGTGCAATGCAGTGTGCTTGGGAAGGCAGCATGATTTTTTATTTTTTGCAGCTTCTGCTGGAAGTTTTAGTGAAGCTGTCTTCAGTGCTGCTTATGTGACTGCTGGCAGGCAGTGTGCTTTGCTTGATGTGTTGGAGCTCTGAGCATGTATCGACTCCAGCAGATCCCTTGATTCCCAAAGAAAGTAGAGTTTGTTGCCAGATAATTGAAATGCTTAAAAAGAGGTAGTTGTATTTTGTGGGTTTTGTTTTGTTTTTCCAGCTAAACTGACAGTCCTAAAATAAAAAGTGAAAAGGGGTAATGCAGAGCAAATCATAAATAGAGGAAGGCTTTATCCATAGTGCTTTTTCAGTTCATTACAACCAACGTTTTGTTAAAACCTTAAGAACGAACATGTCAGTGGATACTGAAGGTGACCATTACCCAGAGATTAAGTTCTAAAGTCTAGTTTATTTTGTGTGGTTTATTCAGTGTTGACAGGAGCCTGGGGTAAGGTGACAGCATCTCTGTGGGTTTGCTGTATTAACATGGCATATTGCTGTGCTTTTGTTGTGTAGAGACTGTATTGAAACTAGCACTCAATTCAGCAGACTTGATCTTAGTTCAGAGACTGGCAATTAATTGGAGGTTTGAAACTGCAAATGCAACAAATATTAAAGTCTTTCAATGCAAAAATCTCTGATCTTTTTTTGAGGAATTAGCTTTATTTCATAGGCAGAATCCCATTCTCCATTAACTTCTTAACATTTAATAGTTCTTGTAAGGCATTTCTTTCTGAAAAAAGTCTTTTCTTGGCCCTTTCAGGATAGCTGGCAGTAGACTGTTCTGATTCCTTTATGTGTCTTTTGTTTAAGAAAAATAAAGCTGTTTTATGATTTCTTGTGTATTTTTATGAAATAACTTGTATTTTAGTTTACATGAATAAAGGCTTCTATTCAAATATCTTCTTTAATTTCAAAATTTCTATATTAGTTGCAGCCATTTTTTAAATCTGCCAGTTGACTGTATTTCCTGTTGAAAGTACTCAGAAGTTGTAGCAACCAGACAGTTCCACACCGTAGGGTGGTAACTAAAAGGCAGTGCACCTACAGCAACTTCTCTTTACTTACTATTTCCTGCCAGTGCCAGCTAGCCTTAAAGTAAATTCAGCTGTGGTTTTTCAGTATATCCAGAGTGATGATAGTATGCCTACATAAAACTTAAAACCAGAGAGAACCTTTTATATTTTAAATGTGACATTGAGGTTTTGTCCAGATGTTTTACTTTTAAAATTATACGCTCTAGAGTAAGCCAGAGTGATTCTTTTTTTTTTTTCTTTTTTTTTTTTTTTTTAACTAAACCTGGCGTAGAAGAAGGAGACAAAGCCATCAACTGCTGTTGGAAGCTCCTCTAGTAAAAAAAAGATCAGATTAAGTGCCTTTGTGAGCTCAGCAGGTAAAAAAATCTTGCTGCACTCTGTGTTATGGCATAATATTAATGTGGTTTCACTCCTTACGGAAGCTGATGGCCTACCCTGGGAGCAGAGGAAGAATTTTCCTAGTGCTAGGGAGGATTGTATAACATGCAGAAACAAAGTGTTAATTGCTGTCATAATTGAAGCTTCTTGCATATCCAGTTTCTTTTTGTTTTGCCTTCAGTCAGGGGTATGACCTAATGTCTGGGATTAAAGCGTATGTGCTGAATGTAATCAGCATATTGATGTGTAACTGTGCAAAATAATGCTAAAAACTGCTAAAAAAGGCTTCTTGCATGAAAAATGGTGGGGGATTCATTCACAAGTTTCTAAAGGAGATAGAAATGAAATCATTGAGTGTGACTGGATCCCTATACTACAGTCCTCTGGGCTGTAAAAATTTTTTTAAAGATTCCGGTGTATCCACAGCCTTCCCTGTTATAATGTTTGTAATATTTAATGGTCTTTGCAGTTTAGTTAGCATCTCATTTCAAGGTTGAATACATTCAATTTGGAAGCTGAAGTCCAGTGTTTTATGTTGCACCTTTATAATTCTAGATCAGTTATACTTGTGGAAATGACAGAGCTAAATACTACATTGAACATGGGACTGCTGTGAGGACTAGTAAGATGAGATAAATTTCAGCTTTTAAATTTGCCGTTGTTGTTATTCTCGTTGTGCTGTGGTATTTAACGTCTGCTGAAGTGGTTATCTACCAAAAATGAAACGTACAGACAAAAAAAATGTCCCAGATCCTTTGGAGGTGTTTCTGTTTAAGCCAGCCTGCTGTTCCAGAGGTGTGAAATTGTTTTCTTGGTTTCTGAATGCCCAGATCATTTATGTCTCCCAACAACAGTAACTTTGCTTACTTCTGAACGTGTTGGGTCCTCGTCATTTGAAAATCACTTCCCAGAAAAGTCACCTTTTAGGTATTTCGAAACACCAGGCCACTCAACCAGGAATACGCAGCTACTCTGCTGTTAAAGTGACTCACTTAAGATTTTGTTATTAGGCTGACTTAAGAAAAATTAACAGGAACCACACTAAAGCTGTTATTCTGTTTATTTGCAGTGTAACATTCTGTTACCATGCTAATTTTTCTTTGAGAATCCTGCAAGTGCTGTATTAGTGCCTTCCTCATGACCAGTTTGTGTGGGCTTCTCGCATGAAGCAATGAGTGCTTCTGTTTTGTTATTAAATTCACTACTTACCCTAGGGTCAGCATCTGACTGTTGCTTCTGTCATCTGCTTAGTTTAGTACTGTAGTCACAGTCTTCTGGTTCTTTGGGATTTCTTCACATTTCTGTCAATGAAAGTGCAGAAATGAATAGTCATCGCCCCAACAGCGTGTTTTGTTTTGAGCGAATTAGTGGTAACTTAGTAGTCTTAATTATTTTTTTCAAAAGATTAGTTTGAATACTTTGCTTTTCTCTCATTTACTTTGGCTGTTTATTGTTGATTTTTATCCATAGAATCTTATGGCATGAATTCTTCCATACAACAAGTAAGAATGCCATGTTTTTACTCATCGCTGTGGTAGTTTCTGTGACTGATCTAAAGCTTGTTAAGTGGTATCTGAGCACCTTGAAGGAGGGAAGATTTAGGTCGGATGTCAGGGGGAAATTCTTTACAGAGAGAGTGGTGAGGTGCTGGAACAGGCTGCCCAGAGATGTGGCGGGTGCTCCATCCCTGGAGGTGTTCAAGGCCAGGTTGGATGGGGCCCTGGGCAGCCTGGTCTAGTGTTAAATGTGGAGGTTGGCAGCTCTGCCTTGGTGGAGAGTGTTGGAGCTTGATGATCTTTGAGGTCCTTTCCGACCCAGGCCATTCTTTGATTCACTGGTCTGGACAATTTGTCTACTCACAACTGTTCAATAATATTTTCATGTGCACACAGTGGGAAATGGCTATCTGGTTACAAATCTGGTTGACTGTACTGCATCTTCTGTAATGCAGGCCCTTACTTTCTACCAAAAATGTTTTATGGAGAGTATGAGTTACTAGCTGTCTTACCTAAATAAATATATATTAATCACTTCTTCTTTACAGTTAAATAAAAGTTAACTTGATTCATTTTTATATCATTACTATGTTAAATGTTTTAAATTTGTAGAAGGATAGAACGTAGAAGAATTTGCCTAGATAACAGTTGTGTGGTTATATAAACCCCCCTAATAAATCCTCTGGGGAAAATCACAGAATCACAGAATTGTAGGGGTTGGAAGGAACCTCCAGAGATCATCGAGTCCAACCCCCCTGCCAAAGCAGGTTCCCTACAGCAGGTCGCACAGGTAGGCATCCAGGCAGGTCTTGAACATCTCCAGAGAAGGAGACTCCACCACCTCCCTGGGCAGCCTGTTCCAGTGCTCCGTCACCTCACTGTAAAGAAGTTCTTGCGCACATTTGTGCGGAACTTCCTATGCTGCAGTTTCTGGCCATTTCCCCTTGTCCTGTTTCCACTCACCACTGAAAAGAGTCTGGCCTCGCCATTCTGCCCCCCACACCTTAGATATTTATAGATCTGGATCAGGTCCCCTCTCAGTCTTCTTTTCTCAAGGCTGATATAAATGATATCATACATGATATGTGGTAAAGATTCAAAGCAACTAGACCCATTTTGTCATGGACCAGCTAAGCTAAGGCCAAAGAGTTGTTCTACCCTCTGCACCCCATTCTCAGTAGGTTCTTAGTATTAAAATGTTCAGGATGAGAACTTCCTTTAGCTGAGATACTTTAGGTATTTAGTCTGGGATTCAGCTGTTTATGTATGGTGGCGTGGTGCCCTTGGAAATGTACTGGTCCCCTATGTCTAGTGTACTACAGGAGCAGTTGGAAGCCAAGCAGTCTCATCTGTAGCACTTCAACACTGGTGGCTGCTGTTGTTTAGGTAACAGGATTAATCTCCTTAGGAGAAATTTAGAAGTGAAATCGATTCTCAGATCTTGATCGTTATGCTTGACTGTCTGTATGTTTGGTGGACGCCTAAATTCATGTTATAATCGGGGGGTGCCTAAACACTACAGTCAGAGGAGCCTGTCAATCTTGTGTTGTAACTGGCAGTATTTTGCATTCTTATTTTCTGGGCCTTCAAATGGTTCAAGGTGCTGAATGGGACTTCAGGCTAATCCTCGTAGCGGAATACAGCTTGAAGAAAGTTGAAAGGCTGGATAGGTATGGCTAGGTTGAGGTTGGACTTGATGATCTTGAAGGTCTTTTCCAACCTGAGCAGTTCTATGATTCAAAGTACTAGGCGTGTACATTTAGCAGAATGAGAACGGGTCATTTCTTCTTGTGGCTGTTTTTCACGTTTGTTTGAATCTTCTAAAAAGTAATGAGTTTTATTTTTTGCCTAAGTGGAATTAATAAGTATACATAACAATATGAGACACAAGTAACATTTTCTGTGTACCTTATCTAATGTGATATTGAAAGAAATTGGAGCTGTTTCCTCTTCAAATACATATGCTTGCAGTGGTACACTTGCAGCATCGCAAACCTCCATCTCTGAGGAAGAATATCTGAATCACAGTGTTTCTTTTGTTCTGCAGCTCTGCTTTTTTTTAACTGGCTCCTGCAGCTGCTCCTTGCTCACTGTGGCTGCCTTCTGCATAATATTTGCTTGATAGAAGCTTCTTCTGTGAACATAAGTGATAGGGGAAATGATGTCCTTTAACTGAGAAATGAGTCAGAGGCAGAAGGATTTTTTTGGTGTTCCTGTTCATGATGGTACATGTTCTCATTGCTTTCAAAGCGAGAAAGAACCATAAGTGAATTTTTAGACAGTGGGCATTCTTCCATTTCTAATTTTCTATTTTACTTCAGTTTAGAAATCAAGTGCTCTCTATCTGGTTGTGAATCAGTAGCAAATCTAAGATCAGATATGTAAACAAAGTAAGTTTTTGTTTTTCTGTTCCCAGCCTTCCCTTTCAGGGAATTCCTTTTGAGGAGAGGCAGTAGAGAAACCACAAGATAGACTTGGAGTCAGTTGCTGTAACAAATTATATGCATTGGTATATCTGACTCTGACTTCCAAGTGCTTGCTGCAGAATAGAGTTCAGAACTCTCCAGTCAGCTCTTAAATAGTTCTTATAGAGCTTAAGAGTATTGTGTAGCTCTAAATGGCAGCTAATAATACTGAGTGGGCATACTGAGTGAGGAGTGGCCTGAAGTAGTTAGAAAAAACAGAATGCAGGTGAAACCTAAATCTTATATTTTCATGCTTTTAGATATTTTGCTGAAGACTGTAAAAGCATATTTCTGCCTAGTTTGCTCTCCTATCAGTAAATCAACTCCTGAAAGCAAATATTAACTTTCAAATAATCAAACAATGCACAACTTTGTGTTTTTAAGATGCAGTGAAGGAAGGAGGGGATGTTGACAGCCTGGGACTTAGAGCATTCCCCCAGAAAGTGGGAGACTGGTATCTCTTCTTGAGATCAGCATACACCTTCCTTCACCCCCTTCCATAACTAATGCAAAAGCTTGTAACAACATCCTTAATTTTCTGATTTTCCTTCACTAACTGCTATACATTAATTTCATACATATTGGAGAGCCTTTGTACAAGAGCAAATAGGTTCTATTTTCTGCAGGAGGAAAGTTATTGTTCCAATATAAATCATAATTTTTGTATCATGTATTTACTTCATTCCATAAAATACAAACAGGCAGGCTGCAATAACACAAAGCTTTGTGTTTGGAGGACCATACCAATAGTGCTTGCTTTGAAAAGATATAAAGTAATCTCTTGGTCTTCATTTTTCAGGTTCAACAGATTGCGTATGCTATTCAACTGTTGGTATTTCTGATCCAGTAACGTCAGCTCTTCATATTATTATAGGTGAGTGATCACACTTCACTGTTTTGAAAATATTATCATGCTCTCTGGCACAATATTAAAACAGCAGAAAAATAGATTAAGCAGTGTAAATTATTGGATGATAAATCTCTCTTATAGAAAGCTATCATGAGTAGCATGTACGTTTTAGAAAACACTATTCGTGTAAGTAATCTTGTGCAATTTAATACTTTCATGCCAGGTTACAAGTGTGACTTCTGTTCGATTGGAATTGCTTATAATTGCCGCTTTGTAATCTGAAAATCATATATTTGAGAAGAAGGTAGGGAGGAAGACAACTATTTATCTATAAATGCTTGTTTGGTACGTTCCCATCAGTAAGTGGAGATGCTGACACTGCCACTCTCAAAGTCCTCAAGTAATAGGGTCCCTGAATTGTGTTGGGATTAAAGGAGGAGGAGATAGCTTGTGCATTCACTGTGTTGTGACTAGTGATGTCAGTCCCATCTGCCACATACTGAAGAATAACTTCATAACAGTTGCAAGCTTAGGAGCTGTTGTTGCAAAGACTTACACTTGTGCTTCTCTGCTTACTTATGATTAAAACTGTTCAGCACATCTGGAGTTTAGCACCACTTGACTAGGATTGAAAAGCTGTTTCCAATATGTACTTAATATATCACAATATTTTAACTGGGCATGTCAATATAGGTATTTAAATTTCTATGTATGTTTCTTAATTATGTGGAAAGGACTTCACAGTGATCTGTGCTGAAAGGGTGAGAGACAATGGGCATAGAGTTAAACAGCATACAGTCAGACTTTTTAAAATAAGTAAAATACAAGGCAAAAGAAAATCACATTAAACCACTCCCAAAGCTTCCATTACACAGACATTCAGAGTCCTCTTGTTACTACGAAATACAGGATCTAGTATTCGGTAGATGTACAGATGCAGCTTTGACCTCTTGTATGGTATACCCTCCCCCTCCTACATAGCATGAGTGAAGTCGTCTTTATGTATTTCTAGAATACTGTCCATTCTTTTTCACTTAGTACTAAATGGTTTTTAAATATTGAAAGAAATCAGTCCTCCAAAAATATTTTCTCCTTGTGCAAATATTAAAAAAAAGTGTAAATGACGTGTATAAATATAGGTTACATTTTTTTTTTTAATTGTACAAGTCTGTAACATTAAAGCTATTATGACACTTGCATCTTGAAAAAAAGAAGCCTTAATAGAACCTTGCACTTTTCTAGGTGACTGTCAGCCTTTAGATGTCTCATCTGTGCATCATAACAACACGTTTTTGAAGTATGCTGTGTCATTGTTGGGTTATGGTTTTTATGGAGACGTTTTGAAAGACAGTGAAAAGAAGCGGTGGATGGGTCCGATGAGATATGACTATTCAGGTAACTTGAATAATTATTATGTTCTTACGTAAGCATATTGGAGCAGTTGATGCCCCTTCCTTGAACCAAGCTTCTCTGTACCTTATAAACGTAAGGAACTTGATTTTAAATTTCTTATGATGTCAATTACGTTGAATCATGTTGTCTCAGAAGGCCAACCATATTCTGGGCTGCATTGAAAGAGGAGTGGCCAGCTGGGTGAGGAAGGTGATCGTCCCTTCTGCTTTTTCATTGTGAGGCTCTACCTGGAGTGCTGCATCCAGGCCTGGGACTGTAGATGCAGAGCTGTTGGAGCAGGCCCAGAGGAGGCCCCAAGGATGCTCAGAGAAGTGAAGCACCTTTCCAAGAAGAAAGCCCAAGGGATTTGAGCTTCTTTGTGCTGGGGGAGAGAAGGCTCCAGGGAGATAAGCCCTCAGTGGGGCTTTCTAGTGCTTAAAAGGAGTTTATAAACAAGACGGAGACCAACTTTTTGCATGGTCTCTTAGTGACAGGAAAAGGAGGAATGGTTTTAAAGTAAAAGAGATTTAGGTTATCTATCAGGAGAAAATTTTGGACTCGGAGGATGTTTAGGCACTGAAACAAGTTGCCCAAAGAAGTTGTGGATATCGCATCTCTTGTGGCATTCAAGGCCAGGTTGGATGGGGTTCCAGGCAACCTGGTGTGGTGGGAGGCATCCCTGCCACGGCAGAGGGTTGGAACTAAATGATCTTCAAGTTTCCTTGCAGCCCAAGCTGTTCTATGATACTGTGTTCTGCAAAACTGTGTAACTTGAGGAATAACGTTAAGAGTTTGCTTATTAAAGTATGAATTTGACAAAATAGCACAGTTAGCAGATTAACTTGTACCTAATACTTTCATATTTTATGATCTTATAAAGAAACAAAAAATTTTGAACTGTCATGAATTATGTTGAAAGCATCCCTAACTAAAATTTGATTATCTTCTTTAGTAGTAAAATTGCTAGCACTTTAGCACAGTTCTATATCATTCATAGAAATGTGTTGATACGTCTTGCCTAGTGATTGCTGCCCAAAATTAATATGTTTTTGGTGTTAATCGTTTTGACTTTCTTAGCTGGAAAGAGGCTCTCTTCTGTTCTGGACATTCAGCTCACGAATTGCTTGTATCTTTCAGTTTTATGGATGGAGCTGAGTGATTTAGCCCAGGTAACTAATATTTGGGCAAATCTTATGCTTCTGGAAAGTATTTGTTGCCTTTTTTGATTTACGGTATGACTAAAATTTTCTGTTTTCTTCTGAAGACATCAATCAAAGTAAGAGCCCCTCATGGAAACGTTGAAGTCTTTGTGGGGGAGAGGAGAACATGTCCTCTTCCAGTCTAAGACATCAGAGCTTGGGGAGAAAAGCTATTTTTGGTGGTCCTTAGAGAAGGAAGGAGAACAATCAAAGGATGTAAGCAGAGATGTTTGCAATGTGGCTTTGTAAAGGCTTAATGCTGCTTAATACCTCTTTTATGTAGGCTTCAAGACTTTTCTTTCTCATCATTACTATGAAGGAACAATTTCCTTTCAACCAGCAAAACACACACTGGGATCTCCACGAGATAAAGATAGCTGCAGAACAGGGTAGGCTACTGTTTATCTCTGGATACTCTTTGATAATGTCTGTATGTAAACTGAGGTTACGGCAATGTTGCTATTTGATATCAAAACTCTTGCTCTGAAGAGTTTTTTTTTTAAAAAAAAAGTTGTTTCCTCATTGAAGGGAATACCGTGTTTTTTTCAGGTTAGAAAAAAAAGTAATTTTTTTGTTAGTGTCCTCCCACTCCCGGTTTTAGATTAAACAAAGCATAACAGCATGCTGTTAAAAAGATACTGAGGGCACTATACTTTGTTACTGCTAATAAATGCCGGCTCTGGATGCCTCATAGCTTCTGAAAATGGGAATAATTACTCAGAAATTCTCAAATGTTCACACTGTAATTTGAACTAACAATTTTATAAATTGTTGTTGTCATGAGACTGAAACTTGTGAGGATAGGTCATTTAATGAACTGCTATCTATTTAGTCTTTTTTTTTTTTTTTTTTGTAGAATATTACCCTCTGTTAATTTAGTGTGATATTCTTCAGTTGTTTATTCAGTCAGGGGGCCTAACTAAATCTTCTCACTTCCTTTCTCTTTGCTTTCTCCTGCTTCAAGTTATGTGTTATTATTTATTATTCTTGATATATGATTGCAGCTAACAGGGATATAGCAGTTGTCTCAGTAGCTAACAGCACATCAGGGTACAGAGGAGTCAGAAACTGTGAAAGTATGTGGAATACAGTACCTGGTCTCCGGGAACTAGCTAGAGCTACAGTTCTGACACGAGGTGCCTTGATGCTAGCAGTGCTCCAGATGGAGAAAACTGGCATCCAGGTCTCAGTATGGAAAAGTGCCTGATGTGTCTCCCTGAACCTGGGTTTATGGGCAACAGTGGCCTCACTAGTAAAAAAAGGTTTTGGTAAAACACTGAATTGCCATCAGAGTATAGAGGTGAGCAAGCTATCTAGCAACTGAGAAGATTAACATGAGATTGAAAATATCTTTCCAGAGGCAGGAGCCCAAATCCTTCAATGCAAGGAATGAATGAAGTGTGTGATAGTCACTGAAGACTGCTTCCTACAGGAGACAGAGGAAACCACCTGCAAAACTGACTGATGTTTTTTTATGACTAAAGAACATTCTTTATAAAACATAAATTTTGTGGAGGAGTGGCACCCATCTGTCAAGTTGGAGCAACCTCTGCAAAGAGAATGGCTAGCCTTGTAAAGAGGGTCAGATTATAGGTATGAAGAGGCTTTCTATAACTTGGAAAGAAAAAAAGGCCATAATAGGTACTGAGAAAGTGTACAGAAACTACATTGAGAGTGAGAGCTTCCCCCCTGTCATACCATCCTGACTGAGTGTCTATTTCAAGTGCCTCAGCACAATTGCTGAGTGCATAATTGCAGAGCTAGTGTCTCTTTGAAGTTGCATAGAAAGGGTAAGACTGCCCATGTGAGTACTGTATGCATGTGAACTCTTTGGACTTGAGGCCGTCTTATCTAGTGGGTGACAGCCTTGCCTACAGCAGGTGGTTTGGAAATGGATGAACCTTAAAGTCCCTTCTGACCCAAACTGTTCCATGCCTTTAGACACCTGGAGGAAATGAAGATGGGGATGTGGTGGTTGATGGTAGTCTTGGCAGCAGTGACTGTGAGCTTACAAAGGTTAAAATCCCCAGAGAAACAAGCAAGGCAAAGTGTTGAATTACAGCCCTGAATTTCAGAAGAACAGATGTTGGTTTATTCAGGAATCTTGGCAAGATCCCATGCAACATTGGAGGACAAAGAGGTCTAGAAGAGTTCATTGGTTTTTAAGGATGTATGTAGTACATGAACAGACCATTCTGTTCATATGCAGAAACTTGAGTAAATGTGCAAAAAGAGCAGTGTGATAATCCAAGATCTTTCTTGGCCAAAACCGAAATGTAACTGAGAAGTGAACAGAAGGTAGAGGTGGAATGGGTTGCCTCAGAGGAGCGCAGAACACACTGGCTCAACGTGTGGGGATGCCACTGGGAAAGCCAGAGTGTGAATAGAGTTGAAATGAGTGAGGGATATGAAGAGCGTTATGTCGTAAAAGGGATTATTTATGGATGTCGATCATAAAAGATGGAAGGAAATGTGGACCTACTGCTTAGCAGTGCAGCAGACCTACTGACAGAAGATAGGGGAAATGCCTCCTTTGCCTGTGGATGAGAGAGAAACAGTGGGTGTTAAATATCTTAATTTTAGCAAGGCCTTTAATAGTGTTTTCTGTGGTATTCTTAAAATGAAGTCAATGAGGTGTATAGTACATTAGGAGATAGGTGTAAAACTGGTTAGGCTATACGGAAATGTTTCGAGTGCTGTGTCCAACAGATAGCTAATTACTAATGGTGTGCCTCAGAAAACAATTGTGAGGCCAGTACTGTGCAGCACCTTTGTTTAAGACTGAGATGGTGGTACAGAGTGAGCTGACAGTGGTTTTATGGGTGGTAGCAGGTTGGGAGGAGTGGTCAGTGTGTTGAATGTCAAGGCTGCTGTTGAGGTGCATCTTGGCAGGTTGAAGAAATGGTTGACAGGAACACTGTGAAGTCCAGGAGAAGGAGTGGGAACCTGGAGTTAGGTTGTTATTTCTTACCTCTGATAATCTTCAGCAGTGTATTAAAGTACCTGTAGGGTCTCCAGGACTATAGTGATTTGTGCCACATCAAGGCTGTTGGTGCCATGCTCCATCTTATAGAGGAGGAAGTTCTTACAGTTATTAGGTAAAGCACAGAACTGAATATGTTTGTTTTCAGGCACTGAATAGCATTTCTGTTTTCAGATGTTATGTTTGCAAGGAAAGTGAGCAACAGCTGGCAGAACAACGCAAGAAGTGTGGATTCAAACATGAAGGTAACTTATCATAAAAAGTAAAATGATGGAGTATTGTGGAACTTACTGTTTTTCTGTGTATATCAGCTCAGGTGTGTTTGTTGCTACAGGTTGCTAGAATGATGTTTCTTTTAAGGTTAAAAAAAAAGATAAATGAAAAGCATGTTAAGGCATCACTTCCACCCAAGCCTCAGACAATTCTGGTGGAATTGTATTAATTACTTACATATTTTGATGTGTTGGGCTTCCTTAAGGAAGATATGTTCAGTGAACTGGGACTTTGTCTTGCTTTTGTGAGTAGGATTTGAGTGATAAACTGTGAGTCAGTATGGAAAGAAGTTCAGTGAGAGAACTTCTGGAATAGATGAGAATTCAGCTTAGTGTTTGTTTACACACAAGTCACAAGTTCTTTAAGTTGCTAAGTACATGTGAGACAGTGAATATGGAAAATACTAGCCTAGCTAGCAAATTTAAGTATTTCTAAGTAAATGGAGGAATAAATCTAATTTAATTGAGATTTTTCTCATCTTTCTCTCATTGTTATACATATATATATCGTGTAACATATATGTTACCTCATATATATCCTCTTCTCCTCGTTCAGGCCATGTTTACACTTTCATATGGGCACACCTTTTCCTTTGTTTTGTTAAAGCAACAATTTACACGCTGGATGCTATGCAGTAGTCTTCCTATCTCTTTATGCCTAATTACTGCCTCCTAGTAGGAAGCACTGGCATTGATGCACTTCTAACTTTGCAGAAAGAAAATATGGAACTTCAATTGGCTGACTTTAGCCTCTGGTCTCAGTTTGTCTTCTTGAATATCC
Organism: Tetrao urogallus; assembly: GCF_951394365.1. Lineage (NCBI taxonomy): Eukaryota > Metazoa > Chordata > Aves > Galliformes > Phasianidae > Tetrao > Tetrao urogallus. Next base: position 178,139,545 of record NC_136813.1, read on the forward strand.
TCTCTCAAACATCCTTTACTTTGAGGGCTTATTTATCCCTTCTTTTTTTTCTTGCAGAGCCCAGTGCATAATATTATAGTTTTCTTAACACAACAGTTGGTTCTTATGACCTAGTTTGTCTTGTAATCACAATTACTTTGCACAGTTTCTGTGTGTGGTTCTAGCCATTTGTTTGCAAAGAGCATCATTGTGCTGTAGAGCTTCACTGATAGCCTGTAAGCCTGTATAACTGAATCAAAGCATAAATAAATGACTTTACGTAATATCGTTTTAGGATTTAAATGTGATACCAAGATTCTTTTCAGTAAGAAAATCTCATGAGTAGGAGGAAATAATTGTAGTTAGAAGTTGCCTTTTTTCTTCTTTTTTTTTTTTTTTGTTCATGATTTTTGTTCTTAATAGCTTTGATCCAGCAAAGGAGCAAGGGCTGAAGAAAGTGAAATACATACATTAGTGAACAACTGACTGCTTTAGTCTGCTTAGCATGAGACATGCAAATGATTTTGTAGGACATTGTCCTAGATTTTACTTTCAGTAGCTGCTTTTCTTTGCTGTGTAGTCTCTTCTCCATGTAGTACTGCTAAGTGAACAGGAACAATTTGTTATTCCTGATTTGCACTAAGAAGGATTTCAAACTACCACTTTGTGTAAGCTTTTACTCGTGAGATGTATTGGCTAACTCTTTCATTTGCATACTTGGTTTGTGTACAGTTCAGATGAGTTTAGAAGGATGTTTGCATTGACCATCGCTTAACATTTCATTACAGTTGTGATAAAGTCTGTGTGTATGTGCTGAGCAAATTTTCAGTGCTAGCACTTCAGGCTGATTTCAGCAACTGGCAGTATGTGTACACCATAGGCAGTTGAAATGAGTGCCATTTACCTTCTTCCTTGTTTATGATTGCCCTACTGTATAAAAGATAGCCTAGGTATGTTGCGATATTACAGGAGGCACTCTGTGCAGAATGGTTAGGAGAACAGCTGGTTATTTAAGATGTGATAAATACCCAGATTTTGTTGTTACTGAGCAGGTAAGCTTCTTTAGAGAGTGACATGCTTCAATTTTTACTGAACAGTGCTTTTCCACTAGGTAAAAATGTATGTAGCCATTCTACCCTCTACTGAGACTTGATTATTACAGTGAGCATACTTAAAAAGTTAATACATCTAGATGCATTCAGGACCAAGTTATTAATACTTCTCAGATAAACAGCTAAAAGTTGCATCATTAAAGGAGGTTTTTTTGTTGTTGTTGTTTTTTTCTGTTTTGTTGTTTCTATATCAAGAGAATGTCTGGTTTTCTTTTAAAGTAAGTGCTTGTAAAGCTCTGGACACAGATGACTGATAAGCATTGTGTGTGAAGTAAAATTCAGTATTAGCATTAGTTGAGATTCTGAAGTGATTAATATGGTCTGTTACATCTATTACAGTTTGTGGACTTTCAGATTCAGGAACATTCTTCCCCCCTCAGTGTGCAGGTACCCAGATGAAGCCAGGAAACAACACTGAACATGTTTTCCTATGCAGATATAGACATGGACGCAGCACAGTTGTGGCTGGACACAGAGACATCAATGCAGACAGGATGTCAGTATCTTCATAGATACTGACCACACAGGACATGAGCACTGTAACTATCCCAATCCTGCTTTCTCTCCTCATCAGGATTGAAGTTTGCTAATAGAACATACACATCCCTTACTGTCTTGATTCACAGTGATGTCTGTATTCAGGGATCCCTCAAATATTAGCGTGTACTTTAAGTCTCTCTACTATCAGTGCCCAGATCCTGGGTCTTTTGCCTAGTTTGCAACAAAACCTACAGATACTCTAAGTTATCGAACTGTGATCTCTGTGGGGGGGGCAGGGAAGGGGGGGAGGGTCCTTCACACTCTGGCACATCCAGAATCCAGACCCCAAGCACTGTTAGCTAGCTTCCAGCTCTGACTGGGAGTTTTTACAAATTAAGTTCTGGTTAGTGTGACTTGAAGTTTTCAGCAGGTGACATGCACATCAGGGAGGTTTCTGGTCAGTTTGTGCTCATGCTCAAGTGATGCCCTGCTATCTCTCCATGCTTGTCCTTCCTTAATCCACTTCTTCCCTTTCTCCAGCCTTTTCTTCTCCCAAATAAACAGCTGTTTCTAGCTGAATTTCACTGTTTCCAGTTTTGCTACATCAGTGCCCCGGATTGATATTGCTGATTGTACCAGTATTGCATAGGTCATCTGATTAAGTAGATGCTGTTGGCTTTTCAAGGTTCATCTCCCCTAAAGGTGGTCTCCCTCAGTTCTCTCTACAGTCCTTCCAGTAACTCCCTTTACCACCTGTGAAATTCAGACATTCTACGTGATGCAGTCTGTAACTTTTCTCACTTTCGCACACTGAGAACTGTTGGGTCGCACAATACCTCATGTTTCCAGTAGTTTCTTATGTTCTGTTTGGCTGCCTTAGTTTCAGAACAGTCTCATCATTTGCCTGCAGCCTGAACAAAGTCATTCTGTAGTTTGATTTATGTCTTTCTTTTCTCTTAAAATACACATTTTAAAGCTAATTTAAGTGATTTCTCTCTGTAATGTCCTTTTTGAAAGCACGTAAAAAATGATCAGCAGTAAAGCAAACACAACTGATACTAAAACCGCTCTGGCAAATGATGCAAAAATGTTGAATCTAACAGAGCTGCATTTCTTTTATTACTGATTTGTTTATCAGAACATACGGAGGATAGTCTAAATGGAAGAAATACGAAGTTGTTTTTAGTTTGCTTTGAGACTTCTCATATTGTCACATCACAATCCTACTCTGGTTTTCCTGGTGTTGAATTTTTCTAAGTACTAAAAAAGGGGGAATGGCAAGAAGTTTCAAAGAATTTTTTAAAATAATTAAAAAGAAAAGTTCAAGAAGCTCATCTTTGTTCTTTCAACTTCTCCATCTACATTAATTTTTTTCCTTCTTCTAGTGTATAAAGCTTTGACGAGGTCAATTCAAAATAAGTGTGTTATAGAATTTAGGTCCACCATTTACTTAGGCGGAGGTGGTAGTGACTCTGTAAAGTAAATGTAACAGATGAGATGCTGAGATTTAAGAACTAAGATAGTAAGGAATAGTGGAAATTGCAGGACACGACATATCTATATACAAATCACCCATCGTCTCAATAATGAACCACCTTGAATAATTAATTATAAATTAACCCCAACATGAGCAACTGAATAATATTAGATTTCTAAGTTGCTATTAATTATTTAATGTGGCTCAAAAACTGCCTGGCTGTGGTTTGATGATCAAATTGGTTAAACAGACTTTCATAAACAAAGTTTATCTTGTTTGTTTGTTCCTTAATTTTTACCCCCATCATCTACAGTGGCACTTGGACTACAGTTTTCAAACTGTGCATCTCCACAGACTATTCTAGATCATTAGTTCTGTGGAGTTTTTCATTTGATATATCTGAGCCCACTTATATTTGGAGATGAAGCATAATGGTATAGCTGCTTTATGGCTTTTTTTTATTATTGTAGTAAGGAAGGCAATCATGTTTAATGTAAAAATGCAAAGGCTTTTCTGATCTATTTTTATCCTCATACAAGAAGCAGTGCCAGTATAAACAATTTTCATTCCAGAAATTTCCTCTGCTTCCTGTTAGTATCTACTTCATCACACATTTAAAGTCAGTTTAGGTCTAATAGAACAGTTTTATATTACTGAAAACTCTTTTTCTTCCCAGCAGTCCCTGAATATTTTTGCAGTATCTTTGTTACTACTGTTCATCTGCAGACGTGTTTTTTAGGAGTTCCTAACAGGCTGCTGATCTGCTGCATGCTGGCCCTTCCTGCATCCAGAGTCATCTTCTCTCTTTTGATCTTTTTTTTTTGTTTTAGTTTGGTTTTGTTTGTTTTTCAATATAGTTTGTGGCATTGAGGCTGACAGAGGAGTGGGTTGGAAAGCAGACACTAAGCCACTGTCTCTGCATCATTGCTTGCTTAAGAATAACATGTTGAACAGTAAGAATAAAATTTTTTAACCCCTGAATTTTTTAACCTGCAAGAGTTGTAACCTGCCTGTGTCTTTTCCTTGCCTGAAACTTAGTGATTTTACCTCCAGAACATTGATCCTGAATTTGATATGTTATCTCAGGAATGGTAAGCAGCACTAGCAGCACTATAATGATGGTGTGTGCAGGAGGGAAGCAACTTCTTCTGTTAATATATGAGATCTAGGAGTCTTTTTTTTGTTTAGATATGTATTGACAGTGCATAAACGTGCCTAGTAAAATATTGTACAATGCCAATAAAGATTGCTTCTTACTGTTCTTATGTGTAGATCAAGTAATATCCGATATCCCTGTGTTTATTGATATGTTTCAGAAGATGAAGAAGAATGGAAGGTTATTAAAGGAAAATTTCTAGCCATCAATGTAGTAAACATGAGCTGTGCCTGTCCACGAAGTCCAAAAGGTCTTTCACCAGCAGCTCATTTAGCAGATGGTTCAGCTGACCTCATTCTAGTTCGTAAATGCTCCAGATTTGATTTTCTGCGTTATCTTGTCAGACATACAAACCAACATGACCAGGTATGTATTCCCTTTGGCAGTGAACTCTCCAGAATAAGTTTTAAGGTGTGAATGCTTATATTTATACATGACAAAAAAGAATACCTACAAAATATATTTAAAAAAAAAAAAAAAAAAGCTTATGCATTTTGTATGACTTAATCTGAATATGTGTATCATCACAAAAATCACTTAAGCTAAACCAAGTCTTGGGCCGTAGCGTTCTAAACAAATTCCACTTATGCTAATTGAATTCTGTCTTATAACATTTTCCATATATTTAATATTTGGATGATATTTAAACTCTTTTGGCTGCCAAGGCACACTGCTGACTCAAATTCAACTTGCCATCAACCAGAACCCCGGATTCTTTTCTGTGGGACTGCTCTCCTTCTTCTCAGCTCCCAGTCTGTACATATATTCAGGATTAACCCTGTCCTGGGTGCAGAACTTGGCACTTGCTCCTGTTAAACTTCATATAGTTGGTGATTGATCAACCCTCTAATCTGTCAAGACCTCAGTGCAGTACTTCTCTATCCTTGAAAGAGTCGAAGTTCTTCCTAACTTAGTATGCATTTGAATCTTGAAATCAGATTATTTATATATATATATATATAAAAAAAAATCAAATAGAACTGGTCTCAAACTGATCCTACTTATTTCTATCTGAAATTATTTTATTTTGTTGGTGTTTAATATCTCTCTTTACTCTTGTTTTCCTCTACACCCACTTCTGTAATGTAATCTGGAATTCTTTGATCAAGGCAGTGCTTTGTGTTTCTCAGCTGCATTCTGAATCACTGAGGTAAGGCCCAGTGAATTTCTACAAGACCATGTGCTGGGTCTCGTACTTTGGCCACAACAACCCCAGGCAGTGCTACAGGCTTGCTAGAGGCAGAGTGGCTGGAAGACTGTGTGGAAGAGAGAGACCCAAGAGTGTTTGTTGACACTTGGCTAAACATGAGCCAGCAGTGTGCCCAGGTGACCAAGAAGGCCAATGGCATCCTGGCTTGTATCAGAAATAGTGCTGCCAGCAGGAGCAGGGAGGTGATCAACTTCCTGTACTCAACTTTAGTGCGGCTGCTGCTTGAGTACTGTTTTCAGTTTTGGGTCCCTCACTACAAGGAAGACATTGAGGGCCTGGATTGTGTCCAGAGAAGAGCAATGGAGCTGTGAGGGGTCTGGAGCACAAACCTTCTGGAAAGTGGCTATGGGTATTGGAATTGTTCAATCTGGAGAAGAGGAGGCTCACGGGAGACCTTATTGCTCTCTACAGCTGACTGAAAGGAGGTTATGGTGAGCTGGGGGTCAGCTCTGCTGTAGCTAGAAGGAATGGCCTCAAGTTGATCCACGGGAGGTTCAGGTTGGCTATTAGGAAGAATTTCTTCTCAGGAATAGTGGTGAGGTATTGGAACAGGGAGGTGATGGAGTCACCATCTGTGGAGATGTTCAAGAAACATGGAGATGTGGCATTGAGGGACATGGTTTAATGAGGGGAATATTGGTGGTAGGTACATGGTTGGGCTAGATAATCTTGGATGTCTTTTCCAACGTTGCTTATTCTGTGATTATCCTCATTATTCTATGATAAGGCTCAGAAAAGGTCATCTTTAGAGTTGTAGTTGAACAATTCCTAAGGATGGTACAGGGATCCAAGCCAAACCTTTTTGACTTAGATTCCACATTATAATCTATTTTTATAGGGTTTTTTTTATAGTTCTTATATCCCCTTCTAATCTCAGAACCTTTTACCTCATTATCCAAAACGTGGCTGTTTGCTGCTACTTGACGAACACCATTGGAAAGTAAGATTCCAGTTTTGCTTTTCGTTTTAAAAAGCTGCACAAATCAGAAAAGATAAGTCATTCAATGCCTCAGGTAATCTTCTCTAAAAAAATTGGAAATGACAGACTTCCTTGAATGCAGAATACTACATGCTGAGTTGCTTTACGTATCAAGTATATTTAAATAATTGTAATTGCCTTTTCTGGTTATTTTTTCTTTGTAGTTTGACTTCTCATTTGTAGATGTTTATCGGGTGAAGAGTTTTCAATTTACATCAAAGCTTTCAGAAGACAATGAAAGCAGTGTCACAGACATAGGAAAGAAACGTTTTGGCCAATTTTGCAGAGATCATCCAGCCTGCTGCTGCAATATTGCTAATAGCACTTGGAACTGTGATGGAGAAACTCTGGATAGTTCAGCAATTGAAGTGAGGTGAGCATCAATTTTTCCCTGTGTGTACCATAAAAGGTATTGAGCCTTTTCATTGATTTAATTGTGCTCCTAAAGATATTTTCAAGACACATCCCCACATAGCATATTTGAGTGTTTTGATAATAAACTTAATTTGTCTTTGGTTTTGCTGTTCTGGTCCTTTCCAGTAAATAGTTCAACTATCTCTCATAAATGATCTCTTTGAGAGAAGAGAGAACCCAACCCCCGAAGTCCTGCTTAGTTCTCACCTAACATCTTGGTATTACAAAATATGGCATGTGCGCAGTATTCCTGTATGTTTTTTATGTCTGATAAGCCCAGTATTGTCTTAAGCCTTAGCAGATGGAGAAAGCAGTTTGTAGTTCTGCAGATAATCAAATTAGAAGACAAGAGTATCTTGTTTTGAAGTGCTTTTTTTGTATGGTTTGTGTGTTTTTCTGCTTCAGATCAAAGAGAAGCAAAAATACAAAACGAAATATTTGTATTTAAGTTTCTTTGGTGTATACAGTGTATATTGTATAAGGTCAGCTTCTCTTGATGTCCCATGGAACTTAATATGTGGAATAAATCACTAGCAGGAATGATGGAAGGGTGAAAGCAACCAGCCTTCTCTGCAGGGAAATGAAGGCTGTTTTTGTAGTCTGAAGTTAGGAACTTTTGCTCAAGTGCCCAAGATTCACAGATCGTTAGAACTAAATATACATTATCATTTCTTCCTTTTTTTTTTGTTTTTAAAGTATGATTAATTGACTTCCATCTTTTTCAGGGTTCACTGCCAGTTAATGAAACTGTTTGCAAGGGGAATTGAGGAAAACAGTAAAGATGAAGCTGCCTACAGCCACAGTAGCATTGAACAATTACTATAAGTACTGTTCCTCCGATGAGGAGAAGAAAAAAATAAATGCTCAAGGAAATTGAGTATATATGCATTTTAGTCAAATTGACAAGTATTTTAAAGTTTTAGGATTTTTTTTGTGATAGTTTCAGTGTAATTTTAGATTTTTATTTCACTATTTTTTTTTTTACATTGTAGTCATTAAAATATGTCTTGGAGTAATGTAATCTAAGTTATGTTAGAGAAGAGAGAATTGGCGTATGTGTATGTATTCACAACAATTGAAAAATACTGTGCTTTTTTAGAGAGCTGATTTAGCAGTTGTGTTGCAATAATATGTAATTGTTATAAAACGTTGAACTTTATATCGCCATCAAACCAAGATACAAAGACAAGATATTTTCAGTATCTGAGAGAATATGTTCTGCTGGGAGTGTGAAGTATTGCATGTGGCTTAAATGCTGGACAGCAGTGTTGTCCTTGGCATATATTTTTTTTAACCTTTCCTTTGTAGTTCTGACAATACTTTGCAACTTATCAATGCAATTCAGATACACATTCCTGGCTTTAAGTAATAACAATAACAGTCTAGAAATATTTTTAAAAACAAAAGCACATCTGTAGACAGATCATAACTTCTATATATTCTATTTATAAGTGCTTCCTTGCATGCTGCTGTTTGGGATTATAAAGCATCTAATGACTGGATTATACCAAATACTGTGTACTGCATTGAAATGTCTTGCAAGCAACTCACAGGAATGTGTGATACCAGGAAAGCATAGGCAGGGGAAAATAAAAAATATCTTATAAAACACCAGCAAATTTTACATTTCTAAAAATGGTTAAAATTAACATATGAAAAGCTTTCCTCTTCAGTACAGGATTCTTTGAAGATTCTATGAGATATGTTAAAATGTCTTTGCAAAGTAAGATGTTGGAATATTAAGTTTGAAAATATTATTTGATGATTGAATGTCTTTTAAACAATGTTTTATTTAACTAAATAGGAAGCAGAGTAATGTGTGATGTGAAGTCAAAGGAAGAAACTGGCATCTGATAAATCACAAATCACTGTGCTTATTTTTACAGCAAGTACCTTAGACTATCAAGTACGACTATGGAGCGATTATTTAAGTTATACTTGAATTTATGTGTTGTGGCTCACACACAACCAGTGTGTAGTCTTGGGGCAAAATTTTCCTCTTGTCAAGCAGGTTACTTCCTGTTTGGTAAGGATCAGAACTTAACCTCCATTTGTTAATGCTTACTGCATCTCAGATTTTTTGTGTGTGTGTTTGAACAGCTAATTATTCTCTATTCATGTATATTTATTGGTATTTCTGTCATTCAGCTTCTACTGGTTTCGTGTATATTTGCTCTGTGTAAGCCATGGTGATTGGTCAGTTTATTTCTGAAGCACTTGAAGTTTCTTTTATATGGCTGATTTATTTTCTTTTCTGCTGAAACATTCCAATGTCCTGTAATATCAGAAGTTGTGCTATATTGTTGCTACAAGTATTATTCATACTGTTGCGTATGACAGAAAACCAAAAAGATTTGTGAGTGATAATTACTTAAGTACAGTCATACAAAGTTTAGGATCTGTTTTTCATTATATAAAATGTCAGGGAGATACTTGAATACTTTTCCAAAAGTAGTACTGTTTACTTTTCTCAATATTGTACTGAGTCTGAAAAACATTGGGTAAATCAACTTTTCAACATTTGTAATACGAAAATGTTAAATATGCTGTATATTTTTAAAGCCATGTTTAGCAAGGAAAATGGTACATTTGAATAAAGAACCCTATTGAAAATGAGATGATGCAGTCATACAAATGCAGATACCTTCTGAAAGTATAAGTTGTTTAAAAAGAGCTAAAGCTTGGTCTATGCTGAATATTGTAAAAGAACTGAGATTTCAAATTACTGTAATTCTTGGCCAGGGTATGACAGTGTAAACTCCACTCACCAACAGATGAAGTGTTACAGCTATCCAGATCAATTTCTCATTTGTGAGAACAGCAGAAATGCTAACCAGCTTTTTTCCATTAGTTTGCTAGTAAGACTGTTACTTAAAAAATGGTAGATTAATCTGGTTGTGATGTTGAAATGCTTTGAGTACTTGTAATGTCTGAAACTGTGCCTGGTGTTTCCAAAAAAAAGGCCACTGGGAAGGCCTCCATTCTGAAAGAGAACTGCCACAAAAGAAGGAGGAAAAGATCATTCAGTAGTATCGTAATGAAGTGTTAAGTTAATGCCGAAGGTATTGCAACATATTAAATATCTTAGAAAATAGGAAAGCTGCATAGTTGAATTGAATAATTCTATTTGTAGCATATTGTATTAGCGAAGGTGAGCTGTACGACATCCAGTTCATTTTTAAGAAGAGAGCTGTGTAAGTAGTATATGCTTTCATTTTAATTCTAGTATTTTTCCCTGAATGTAGTCTCGGAATGAAAATCATGTGTGGGAAAACCAAGTTTGATTCCCTGTTTTGTTTTTTATTTCCCAATCTTGCTGGCTTCAAGATTAGAAAATGTGCTCTGTTTTATGAGGCTAAAGGAATTCACTGGAAAAAAAAAAAAATAATAAAATGATGTTGTACAGAGATACTGTGGTTTTCTTCTTTTTACAGATTGATTTGAAAGAAAATATCTGTTGTGAGATTTTTGCCTTTCGTAGAAAATGCATGCACTGTACTGGATGTGGGTAGGTTAAAGCGGCAGAGAAGTAATTTGTAAGCTTTCATTAGCACTGACCACTACTTTATAGGCAGCGTGAGTGCAGGCAGTACTGAGACTGAAGAAAAGCAGCTCCCGAGGCTGGATTGCCCCTAGAACTATTAATCCTATTAAGAGAAAGTAAAGATCGAAGGGGAAGGAAAATCTTGGTTGTAAGTATTTGGAGTTATTGGCTTTGGAAAATTGTAAACTACAAAATGTCAAAGACAACTGCCATTGTAAGAAGCATGGACTACGTATTATACTAAATTAATACCTACTATATGCCAAAAAGGTGCTTTTCAGACTTTAATTGCAGAAATTATTGATGCAGTACACTTGCTACTAAGAAGTAAAACACATTCTTCGTATGTGAATGGTGGGCACAGTAAGAGTAGGCTTTTCAGCACTTCACAGATTTCACTTTTGAAGTTATGCAGCAAGTCAGTGTTTGCAAGAATGTCACCATACCACTCTTGTGTTTGTGAACACAAAGATGTTATGTATCTAGAATCAGAAATTTCTCCCAACACTTGTCTTGCTGTTTCCTTGCTGAACTCCTGCCTTAATATGTATGATAGGATTTTATCTTTCTTATCAGTCACATTGCTTATTTCAAATTTTTAGCAGATTGTTAAGTACATTCAATAGATTCTAGCTGGTGTTTAGTTTCTAGCAAATGAATTCTGTCCACAATGTAGCAGCAGTTTCCTCAGGCATGTCTCACCCACTGATGTGCATGCAGCATACATCTTTGCCAGGGCTTATGCATATTCTCAATTAACATGTGACTAGTCCCATTGCTTTAAAGGAGGTGGGGCATTTGGTCTGTTTTTAGTCCTGTCAGATGCTCTGCTATGAGAGGATTAACAGTGTTTTCATTCATTTTCCCATTGTTTAGAAATAGTTCCTAGCAAGCACGTATTGACTTGCCAACAAGAGGTTGTCTTCAGAAGGTGTTTGCTTCTTTAAGACTCTTGCATGAGAAGAGCTTGCTTCTGTTTCACCTAAGGTGTGGGGTTGATTTGTTTGGTTTTCTTTTGGTAATAAAAGATTTTCATAGTGTATAACAAGGTGAAAAAAAAAATAAGAAATAACTGATAATCCATAAAGGAAAAGTACTGAAGGAATAAGAGAGGTGATGCAAATTTAAATTTTTAAAAAAAAAAAAAAAAAAAAAAAAAAGGGAGAGGGACCAATCCTGGAAAGGATGAAAAAGAAAATGCAAAAAAGTTTGTAGAAGGAAAATACAAAATACAGATATGGCAAGGTCTTTAGGGTTATTTTTTTTTTTTTTCTGGAAAGCATTGCCTGGTCATTTGTACTTTAACTGCACAGAGAAGTGGGCAATAAAGGCCTGGATAGATTACCAGAAGCTGAATATTTATGACTGGCAGACAGAATAAAAGGTTTATTGCTCTTGAGAAGACATAATCCTGAAAAGTTGTACTCTATATTTGCAAACTTCAGCAGAAGAGGAGCATCTCAAAGAGAGGTGCTAAAGGACAACTGTAAAAGCAACTCCGTGTAGCAATGTGTAGTAATCTGAAATGGCTGATGAGTTTAATCTGCTGAATATTTATTTTTCATGTTAATATTTAGCAACTTTATTTTAGGAAAGGGGGGCATTGGGCAGCAAGCAAGGAGGGGAGCTGTGTTAGCACGGCAGTGATGCTGAGGTTAAAGCTGCAGGACAGCAACTTGCACAGCTAAGGGGCTGATCCATAAACTGTAATTTCTGTGGGCGAAGTTCCCACAGAAAATGACTGCATACATAAAGCCCTGTGTTATGCCTGAGTATTCATGTAAGCTGTTCTTAAAAGCATTCAGTGATGGGAGTTCTGTGAAGTAGCTTAGCTGTTAGAACAGATTGGTTAAAGATTTTTGTAGCTAAAAATCTTCAGTTACTTGCTTAACTGAAGTAGCGTTACTGCACTGTTCTGAAGTACTGTTACTGTAAGCTGGTTCTGCTCAGAGTGGACACAGGGACTTGTTCCCTCCAAGGGAGTTCCCATGCATATGTTGCCGTGCTCCCTCTCAGTCTGCTGTTCTCTGCTTAGCCAGGATTAATATGCAGACAGAGCAGGAAAAGAACGATGTTTGAGCAGAATAGCGATATCAAGAAAAAAGGCTTGAAGCTGATTTCTATTTACCACCAAAGAAGTGACTGTAGAAAGGCAGAACTGCCAGGCTCACTCTGGAAAAGCAACACGTATCTGCATAGTCTTCAATCAAAGTCGGTACTGTTAGTTCCTAGAGATCATGTCTTCATAGAATGCTGTCAGAAGCTGTGATGGATGTATTTAGGACAGGTATCTCCCCTTAGCAATGCCTATCAAAGAAAGAACTACTCTGAGAGTTGCAGGGCCCAGCCTAAGAAGAATCAACCCAATAAAACATCTCTCAGGTGCTTCTCTTTTTCATTTTGTCTTGTAATGCTGGACATCACAACCAACACCCTGCTGTTGGTTTAGGTGCAAGTTCCTATCAGATTTTCAGAAAATCCTCTGGTCATTGGTAGCGGGGACCAGGAAAGAGTGAACATGGGCATATTCGCTCTCTGGAATGGCAGATTGTGCTGTTTGTTCTTTCCTCTGTGCGTAGGCAAAGCTTTGGGCTAACAGAAGAATATGTATTTTTTCCTAGATAGAAGTTTGTACAGATTCAGTGGAGGAAAGCCAGGCAGGGAGAAAGCAGAAAGCAGACACCTGCTGCCATCTGTGCTGAGGGATCTGTCCCCAGGCTCTGAATGGGAGCAGCAGGCAGGGGCTGTGCTTCATTGTAACTCCTACCCATGAGTGGCATAGAGCAGAAGGGGGGGGTGAGACGACCGCACATCGAAAGATGGGTGGCTGTGCACGCTCAGCAGTCCATTCTCATCTCACAGTCAACGAAAATGTTGCCTACACCTCTAAATTGCTCAAGTTTTGGGACGGAAGGCCATTGCTGGCTGTTGTGGCTCCATGTGCTGGACCAGGTAAACCTTGCTGGTCTTGGATAATTCAGTAACGCTGTTGTAAAATCACACAGCAGGACTTTGTTAGCAAAGTGGATTGTGCTCAGTTTTATCACCTGAATTTAAAGAGGGTAAAGCAGATGAAAAGGTTTGCTGACAGCCCATCCTGAACTGACAGTCTGATTTGGTGCATCTGATGTTAGAAATGCAAGGAGGATAGGACACTATCGGTACTATTAGAGATTTCTACAGAGATTTCCAATGTCCAACTTCTAACTATTGCTGAGACATACTTGACGGCTAAGGAAATTAATGCTATACCATTTTAAAAGCACAGATCTTTGTGCTTTGAATGCTTTTCAGTCCCATCTCTCAGAGATGATAGCCAAAGCTTCCTGGGCCTCCTTGCTCTCTTAAGTGGAAAGCATTGACTGAAATGCACTACACTTATTGTGTTTTTAATGCTTCTTCTGATGCTACTCAGGTGGGCTTAGGTCTCCACTGGGAAGCACACATAAAGTCTTAATGACTTCTGGAATGTCCCCCACAAGAGGAGTGCAGGGGCAGCACTGAACTCTGTTCTCTGGTGACAGTAAGGGCCCAATGGAATGGCATGGAGCAGTGTCAGGGGTGGGCGTTAGGAAAAGGTTCTTCATTGAGAGGTCTTCACAAATTTGTGTGGTGATCAACCACCAGCTGCGTGAAGATTAGCAAGAGCAAGAACCTGATTCTGCACCCAGGATGGGGTCAACCCTGGACAAACGTACAAGCTGGGAGATGAGGGGCTGGAGAGCAGCCCTGCAGAAAGGGATTTGGGAGTTCTGGTTGACAGCAAGTTGAATCTGAGTCAGCAGTGTGCCCTGGCAGCCCAAAGGGCCAACCGTACCCTGGGCTGCAGCAGGCCCAGCATTGCCAGCAGGCAAGAGGAGCGCTTGTCCTGCTCTGCTCTGCACTGCGCGGCCTCATCTCCTGCACTGGGTGCAGTGTGGGTGCCACAGCTTCAGAGGGACATAAAGCTATTAGACAGCGTCCAGAGGAGGGATATGAAGATGGGGAAGGGTCTGGAGGGCAGGGTGTGTGAGGAGCGGCTGAGCTCCCTGTGTTTGCTCAGCCCAGAGCTGAGGAGCAGAGGGAAGGCCTGATGGCGGCTGCAGCTCCTCGCAGGGAGCGGAGGGGCAGCGCTGAGCTCTGCTCTGTGTGACAGCGACAGGGCCCGAGGGAACGGCATGGAGCTGCGTCAGGGGAGGGGCAGCTGAGGGTGAGGGAAAGGGTCTGCACCAGGGGGCGGGGGGCACAGCACTGGATATATATGGGTGGTGGACACAGAACAGGCTGCCCAGGACAGTGGGCACAGCACTGAGCTGCTGGAGTTCAAGGAATGTTTGAGTAACACTTTCAGACGCAGGGCTTGAATTTTTGGTGGTCCTGTGTGGAGCCAGGAGTTGGACTCAGTGATCCTTGTGGGTCCTTTCTGACCTGGGATATTCTATGACTTCTACTGACATCAAACTGATGTCTTACAACCAGGTTTGGCCCATGTGCAGGTGAAATCAGAAGACCTATATCATGAAATGACGTTGCCATTATCTCTGGGATAAGACCGCAGGCATTTTAGCAGGAGTGTTGATAACCATGTGGTTTTCTTACTTGTTGACTATGAACTGCCAAGCTACAGAGCTGCAGGGGTTGAGCGGAGCTACCTGACTGAAGGCGATACACACTGAGGAGAGAACGAGGGCCTGGGACAAGTGCATTGGCACTGCACATCTTGTGGCAGCTCTTGGCCTAAGAGTTGTCCAGTTGTAGGTGGTAATGCTGTGCCAAGAAGATTTTAAGGTCCTGACACAAGTCCCAGGTCTTTAAAGTATGGCAAGCCTGCTCTCATGAGTGATGGCCTTAGGACTTGAGCCATCATCCCTTGTTTAGAACATAGCTAATGCAGTTTGTCTGGAGATACACTGTGCACTAGGCATGGTGACTCCTACTTAAAGCTCTCTGCAGCCTCCTGCTTGTTCTTTTGCCCTTCTCTCATGAGTATCAACCTGTACCAACAGACTGATGAACAGGAGGAAGATTGTCACAAAGGGTGGCTGAGTGCTGACATAGCTGGCCAAAGGCTGCATATCTCCTCTTTGGAGATCTCCAGAAGCCACCTGACCGTAGCCCTGGACACCCTGCTCTGGGTCACTCTGCTGGGGCTGGGCAGAGGGACCCAGAAGTCCCCTGCCGTGTTGTGGTTCTGTGAGAGATTACCTCACTGAGACCTGATATAGAGGTCAGCAGGGTCTATATGATGTGTAAAGTTAAGATGGAGAAGCAGCATGGTGTTGTTTGGGCTTATGCCATATGCCTGGTGGCATGGATATGGCATGTAGGGGACTCCTGACGTCTTGCTGTGAACATGAATGGAGCTCGCAGGCCTGAGGCAACTGGCAGCAGAGGCTGCAGAGAAACCATCATCTCCAAAAAAAATCTCACATTCATGAATGTATTAAGACCTGTAAATAACATCAGATATTTCACTGCAACCTCATTTTCCTCGTTTCAGACACCTGTCAAAGTCTTGTTTTTCAGCATTCACTGGCATTGCTTACACAATGGTGTCAGTACAGAAAGGCTCACCAGCACTGAGGGGCTCTATACAGCTGTATGTGAAACAGTGCTTCAAATGTTGCTAACTGGCCTGTGCTGGTGTGCAGCCTCAATTAAAAAAAAAAAAAAGAAAAAAAAAAGAAAAAAAGCTTAGTGCATGCTGAGTTTGGAAATAACACATCTAGAGAAGACTGCACACACACGAGATTTGCCTTTGGGTAGAAGCAGATTATTCTGCATACAAATACAGCGGGATGGAGACAGCATAGATAACTCTGCCTGTTGTTTTCTGGTGCATATGCTGTTTGAATTTCTGAACCTGCAGTCCAAAGTCACCATCTTGGACATATTGCCATTAACTTCCAATGAGGAAAGAAATATGTCTGTTTTGTTTGTAGAGCCTTTGTATCACAAATCAGAGTTTCCAATCCAGGAAAGGAAAATATTATCTTTCAGCAATCTATCAGGCAGTGCCTTTGCATGCAGTTATATACATGTCACTTTTTTTCTCCACACTCTAAGCTGAAGTGGAGAGGTCTAGTGTTTAAATCACGTTATGACACTGAACTTTCTAGTCCATTGTTTAATAATTCTATGTGTTACTGTAAATACTTAGTTATCTGCCTTACTGCGGTAACTGCTGTTCAGTGTTTTCAGTTCAACAGTCCTCCAGCTCCCTCTACTGAAAATTATTTCTCTTGAAAATAGCTGCATTTCAACATGCAGCATTCATTTTTAAGGTAGTCTGGCAAATCTATTTCCTGTGGGTTCTCTCCTGTTGAGATCTGCAGTAACATGCTTCAGTTCAAGTTTCCTGTTTTTTCACAGTGGCAATTTCTACTTTTAATTTGCTTTGCAGGATTCATCGTGTTCAAACAGAGATAGATGCTGCAGTGTTGCTTTTTTGTCCTTATAATTGAATAATTTGGACAGTGTCTTCATTAAAAAAAGAATGTGAAAGAAAAGGGAAAGTATAACAGTTAAGGTCTGGGATCCTTGAATTCCTGTTGAGCTACCAACTTTTTAAGCCCATGATTTCTCTGCAATATAAGACTGTTGATCATACAAATAAATGTGTCTTAAAGTTTCTTCTCCCTCGGCTCTTAGATCTAGTTCTTGGTGAATAAGGATTCACTGTGCTTCTCTGTGCTAAGGAAGAATGTCAGCTGCAGCACAAACAATGAAAATAAGCATCCACATATGTTAAGATGGTAGTCTACAAGAACAAATCCAGAAAACAACCAACTCACTCTGTCCTGTATTGTCAGTAAGTGGTGCAGTGGAGGCTGAGGCATGACTCAGTAGGTTGGTGCTGCTTCTCCTCCCCATCTCAGTCCTTAGTTCCAAGCTGAGTCCATTTGATCCTTTATACCATATCAGCATTTCTAGGTGCTCTGTTCTACCCTAGCTTTTCCCCTTGTTCACCAGCACACCCAGGCATACATGCCATCACCTCTCCCAGTTTCTTCCTCCTTCTCTTCCTCACTGCTATCCTTTCACTATTCACATTGCTTTCTTTTACCATTTTCTTTCCAAGTTGAGCAGTGCATTTACTATCCTTTGATCTCCCTTGGTTGGCCTTTGATATTCCCTGGGTCTGGCTGCTCACTGCTTGAGTGATGGAGACCATCGAGCTCTAGTCTGTGTGAGTTCTCTTCTGGAACTTTTCTGCTTGATTCTGTGAACCTGGGGGTCCTGGCAGACAATAGTTTGGCCATGAGTCAGCAGTGTGACCTTGTGGCCAAGAAAGCCAATGGCATCCTGGGGTGCATTAAAAAGAACATGGCCAGCAGGTTAAGGGAGGTGATCATCCCCTTCTTCTTTGCCTTGGTGAGGCCACGTTTAGACTACTGTGCCCAGTTCTGGGCTCCTCAGTTCAAAAAAGACAGAGATCTCCTAGAGGGAGTCCAGCAGAGGGCCACCAAGATGATAGCTACGGCAGGGGAGATTCAGGCTGGACATTAGGAAGTATTACTTTTCAGAAAGGGTGGTCAGGCACTGGAATGGACTGCCCAGGGAGGTGGTGGAGTCACCGAGCCTGGGGGTGTTCAAGGAAAGGCTGGATGTTGTGCTGAGGGACATGGTTTAGTGGGAGCTATTGGGAATAGGTGAACGGTTGGACTGGATGATCTCTTAGGTCTTTTCCAACCTTGGTGATTCTATGATTCTATGATTCTATGATTCTAAAGGGCCTGGAGCATCTCCCATATGTGGAAAGGCTGAGTAACCTGAGTATGTTTAGCATGGGCAAAAGAAGAGGGGATATGATGGATGTTTATAAATATCTAAAGGGAGGTAGGAGGCAAGTGGATAAGGCCAGGCTCTTCTCAGTGCATGGCCATTAGGAGCAGTGGCCTAAAACTTGAACACAGGAAATTCCATACTAACATGCAATAGAACTTCTTTATGGTAAGGGTGAGGGAACACAGGAGCAGACTGCCAGAGAAGTTGTGGAGTTTCCTTCTACGGAGATATTCAAGATTCATCTGGACCTGTGTGACCTATTATAGGGTACCCGCTTTAGCAAGGTTGTACTCGATGATCTCCTGACGTCCCTTCAACCCCTGTGATTCTGCAATTCTGTGACTTCTATATCACCAAGAAGTTGTTTGGCGCCTGGACGCAGCCTTGGGCATCCAGGAGCTTTATGTTAGGGCATATTCAGGCCATATGCTCAGCTCTGGATTTCTGGCTCTGTGAGTGCTTTCTGTCTATTTGAAAATTCTTCAAAATTGCTTTTATTAAGGGAAGATATTGATGTATCACAAATGAATGACAACAGCAATGTGAAATTCTTATTCATTGTTTGAAATTCAGTTACCAATAGGCACACACTCACAAAAGAAGCATTTAAATACTGCGTATCACTGACGAGGGTTCATACAGCACCATCACAGCAATCTGCTGCCTTGCTCAGACTTTTTTAAAAGACCGTTAAAATACACCGTGCCGCTGTGAGCAGTGAGCTTCTCGTACTTATTTCTACATTAAAAGGGGTCTCCAAGGAAACAGAAGTACTGTGTGGCACTGCTAAGATGTTTGTTCCCTCTTTTAACCTTCCAACAGCCATCTTTATCGGA
Organism: Tetrao urogallus; assembly: GCF_951394365.1. NCBI lineage: Eukaryota > Metazoa > Chordata > Aves > Galliformes > Phasianidae > Tetrao > Tetrao urogallus. The sequence continues at coordinate 178,158,499 of NC_136813.1, forward strand.
AGCCTTAAAAAAAGTAATGATTTCTTTAGCGTGTACAGGTATGGACGATAGGAATGTCAATATTCATGCCCTACATATTTTCTCCTGTATAGCAGAGCGATGATATATGTGTAAAAGCAATTTTGCAGAAAATAGGATAGAACGATTTCAGTGCAAATGTTCTTAGCATTTATTGCTATGAGCTGGCTTGTTTACAATGGGATCCATAATCCAAACAACACTTGATTGAAGTGCATCCTAATGTTTGTAACTGGATTTCATCAGAAACTATAAGCTGCAGAAAGGAAAATGCCTGTTTCTACAGCCAAAAGGGTTGTGTGTTCTGTGCTGGCTGTGGTCATCTTTTAAATTCAGGAGTATTAAGATCCCTGGGGCTGTCAGTGGAAAATGATGAGAGAGAACACGGCACTATCAAAAAGGTGACAGGAGAGGTACCAATCCCTCTGCCCTTGGGAGAGATGATACAGAATGGGGAATGATATAAAACAGAGCAGTTCAAGCCAAAAGCCAGGCCTCTTGTCTATTTGTGTAGTCTGGAGAAGAGGAGGCTCAGGAGAGACCTTATCACTCTCTACAATGACCTGAAAGGAGGTTGTATCAAGGTGGGTGTCAGCCTCTTCTCCCAAGTAGTAGTGATAGGATGAGAGAGAATGGCTGTGAGTTGCACCAGGGGAGGTTCATGTGGATATCAGGAATTAGGAACAAATTCTTCCCAGAAAGAGTGGTGAGGCAGTGGAGTCGCTGACTCTGGGGATGTTCAAGAACCGTGTGGATGTGCTTCAGTGGGCAGTATTGATAGTAGATGGTTGGTCGGGCTGACCTTAGAGGTCTTTTCCAACCTTAATGATTCTATGATCCAATTATTCTGTGATCCCAGCCTGTACTGAAGGCTCCATCAGCAGCACATTGATTACTAAATCCAAACCAGCTGCCTTTGGCTTGTGTCCATTCCACTTGAACAACCTCATGTCGCATTTTGAAAGTCAGCAGAGCTCCTGGAGTTTGGCAAAAGCACAGCAATGCTGAGGGCGAAGAAGCCACAGGGGAAAACCTGCTGCTCTGCTCTGCCAATATATGTGCTTAACTCAGGCACATCTCAGCACGCGTTTCACCAGAACTGTGAGCAGGCATTGTGCCTGTGGTACTACCTTTTTTGTCTACTTTAATATACTCTGTACCTGATGAACCAGACTAATAAAGCATGAGGTTCATTTCCAGATGAGTGTTGAATAAGGAAAATTTGCATTTTCTAGTGAGTACACAAGCTCATCTAAACAGCAAGGAGAAGACAGTCTATTGACATTATGTAAAGGAGGCATATCGGTTTAAAGGGTTCTGTTTGCTTAGAAGAGTGTGAAGGAGACTATTTAATTACCTGTCTGGGGTTGACAAAGATAAACACCCTGCTATTATTCTATGTATTTGCTTGTAACTCAATTAAGGGTGTGTACTTAATTGTATCACCAATAAGAAGAAATAAACGTGGAGGTGTTTGAAAGCTGGAGGAAATGAGACGTCCCTCAAGAAACATGAAAGGTCAGGAAGTAGAGAAGGCAGGGAAGCATAAAATTATGGCATTGGTATTCAGCGAAGATCAGAAGTGAAGGGCTGTGTTATCTGAATTCCCAATTGTAAGGTTGAATTGAGGAGTTAACAGAAAAAGTGCGGACTTACAAAGCAGAGCGGCACTGCGCGGCAGCATGAGCTGAATCAAACACTTCTGGCTCCTCTGGCAGTGTGAAGGGGAGCTTATGTTCTCTGGTTATTTCCGTTACATTGAATCTTCCCTGACATGTCTGTGATATATGCTGTCCTCTGCGTACAACACTTTTCTTGAATGATAGCAGGTAATGCATGGCACTAAATGATTGGCCTATTTCATTTACTGCTTTCCCGTATTAATCTTGCCATTAAAAATTACAGAAACAGCAAAGGAGATTAATTTAAGGGGTTTATTTATTTATTTATTTAAAACCATTGCAGGGGGCTTTCTGATCATCTCCCTACACATCCTTTTCAATCTTCCGATCCTTCAGCTGCACGCTGCCCTGCAGCCCCAGAACAGGACAGGCAGCGCTGTGCCCACAGCTGTCTGATGGGGGCAGGCTTTCAGAGGCCAGAAACCAGGTGACTTTATGCTTTCTTTAATCCATTTCTGCAGAATGCATGTCCAGAGGAGGGCGGCTGTGAAGGTTCTGGGGCACAGGTGTGATGGGGAGCGGCTGGGTCAGAGGGAACTGGGATGGGTCAGTATGGAGAAGAGGAGGCTCAGGGAAGGCCTTATCACTCTCTACAGCTGCCTGAAAGGTGGTTGTGATGACATGGGGGTTGGCTTCTGCTGCCAGGTAACAGCGATATGATGAGAGGAAATGGCTTTAAGTTGTGCCGGAGGAGGTTCGGGTTGGATATTAGGAAACATTTATTCTCAGCAAGAGTGGTGAGGCACTGGCACAGGCTGCCCAGGGAGGTGGTGGAGTCACCATCCCTGGAGGTGTTCAAGAAAAGGGTGGATGTCACATTGGGTGACATGGTCTAGAGTAGTCACAGACGTGGGTTGACTGTTGCACTAGATGATCTTATTGGTCTTTCCAACCTTCATGATTCTGTGATTCTGTAATAAGTATTCTCATTGCAGCAAATTTGAGAGGGACAGAAGGCAGCCAGGGGACATCACTGGGCCATGTCACATTGGAGATGGTGCTTCTGGGTCAGTACAGTGTCAGAGATGTGGGGAGAAGGAGCGTCCATGCTTTTTGTCTGTCATTACAATGTCTCCTTCTAATCCTCCTTTTGACCTACTTGACATTATAAACATGTTCTTTACATCCTCTGGAGAATTCCCTGACTGCAATTTATCATTGCAGTGGTTTGATTAAATTTAATTTTGAACTTTCTATATTTTTTAAATTACCTCAGCTGTTTGAGAGGAAACTACTTCTTTATAAGACAGTCTGACAGCTGATTGTTTTGAGTTTTTTTTACAGTATCTGACATTGCTGACACCACTGTTCTTATTATAAATATCTGCCACATTAGTTTAAAGCTGTGATTAAAGCTGCTCTGCATTCTGCTGGCAAGGCAGCCGGACCCGCACAAATTACGATAATAACCACACACTCCTTCCTGCGAAGAGCGCTGCTTCTGTAGCTGTGTCCAACAAATGCTGCCTTTTAAGAATGAGTGCTCAGCTATAAGTGACATTTTTCTGGATTTCTTTTAGAAAAGTAAGTTATTTATTTGCCTGGTATTTTAACTAAAGTACACTATCATCCTTAGGGAACAATTTTGTTTTTCAGCACCGGAGCAATTACTTTCAGCCATATCAAGCGCCTGATGTTTAAAAGTCTGTTATGGTTTCTTGGATTTGAGAAACACTGTCTCTAAAGGACTCCTGAACTAACTTCTCTGTGGTTCTCACCTGCACAGCCTCAGAAGCACGTCACCACTTATCTCTCAACACTTTTGGGAAAATGCACATCCAGCTGGGGTCTGATATAGTCAGTTGAAGTGGGAGATGAACACAAATGGTCATGATGCCGTCATTTAGGCAGCAGGACCTTGTTTGGAAAAGCTGTTGTACAGGACAATAACTGAAAAGGAGCTCTCTGGGGTTTTGGTCTAAGGGTCAAGCTGATGGCTGGTGTGCATAAACTCAGCTTTTCTGTGATTGAAGATCTCTTGACCTCAGGAGAAGGCAGGTTAAGGCAAAAGTCCTCTCTGGATGCAAGAGCCCATCCTCTGTTATGTGCTTCCCAACTCAGACTGCTTACCATCTCCATATATCCTTGGGCTTTCCTAAGAAAGTCTTAGTGCTCACGTGACATTGCCAAGGGATACACTTGGCTGCATGAAAACAACCACACCAGACACCCCATTTCTCATCTCACCACCACCAGCAGACAAAGTTTGGATCAGTACAAGGCAGCAGCATCACAGTTCTGCTTGCTGTTCTCTATTATTGTCATAATACCCTTCCTCCACAGCTGAGTCATGCCCTGATGGAAAAGTACAAGCAGCAGGAATGTGTTCAGGCTCCCCACACATCGTTTTGCCCAAGACCAAGTTTCTCTAACCTTCTGAGGAGACTGAGATGCCACCAGCTCCCTTCTTGGTACTCTGGGCTGAGCAGGAGTGTTAGAACCAGGAGACTTTAAGGAGCCACACCATAGATGGCCACAGCAGCTGTGTCAGTTGTACATATATTCCTGAGCAGGACTAATCCTTGACGCTGGAACAAAGGGAGCAGGACCACAGAGCTGAAGGCAAGATGCCTCATTAAAAGGAGTGCTTGCACCTGCACTATTACTTTATTACTGGCATGCATCAGGTTCATATTGACAAACAGTCCACTAAGAGACAGTCTTAAAAGCCCATCTCATAAGAACAAAACATGCATATAGCCAGATCAATCTATAATTCATACATTCACCAGAGGCATTTGAACACTCAATTCTTGCCATTCTGAATAATTAATATATTCCTTCTGCTGGAAGCAAAGAGTGTAGATGAATATCATCCACAAAATGGAATTGAGTAAGACTGTGCTACTGCCATATTCTCATGGCAACATTTACCAAAACTAAACCAAAACAAAACAGAATGAAAAACAATGACAAAGCAAAAAATAGTGATGCTCACCATCCGGGTCATTCTTAGGTTCTTAGATTTTTCAAACAAAACACATGACCACCATCTAGAGTCAACATAAATGGTTTGCACTTTGTTGCAAATCAATTTGTTGTCTCCGCATGCTTCAGCAGTACTGCAGATCAGCGTAAGCTCTGCGGAGCCTGTCTGCTCAGGCGCAGAGGCATAGCCAGGTAGAAGATACAGCACTGCAGTCCACAGCTTTAACTACTGCTGCTGCTTTATTTGAGTCCTGTGCACAGATGAACTCTCAGTTGCTGTTCTCCTGATCTGTTCAGGTCACCTGGATTAGAAAGTATTGGAGAAAATATAAAAACAAACATTCTGAGCAAATTAAATTAATTGTATCTGTGGAGTTAACCTGGCTGCCTTCTAAATCCTTTGACTTTCATCTGCAGTCCAGCATCTAAGTGTCACACACAAAGGCCTGCATCAAATACCTGAGGCCAAGCATAGCATGTGCATTATGCAATACCTTTGCAATGATCTTTGGGCAGGTTGTCAGCAGAATTACTGTCATAACCTCTCCTGAGAGTTCTGTGAAACCTACTGTAAGCATTCTGGCCACTGGCTCTTTTCTGTGTGTGCCCAGGCTAATGACTAGGATCAGCTACACTGGAGTCTCCAGGGGAATTTGTGAACGTGTTTTGCAAGAACATCAAGCAATTAATTTGTTAGCTTATGTTCTAACATGAGGCCAAAATTAGCCCATGAGATCCTTCTGTTCCCATTAACCTGAGGCCAAGGGCTGGGAGGTACCTGTGAGCTGCCCCCACGGTGTTGTTCCCACCATTAGGCACTGGCCAGTCACCGTGAGTGTCTGTACTGCACACACACTTAATCCAGCTTCTTCCCAGTGCCTCCTGTCCTTCTGCTAGGGCTGAGTGTGCCCAGTGATCACCTCTCAGGAGGAGGGTGCTGGGCAGCAAATGAGCCTAAATGGAGCTGAGCTGCCTGAAGGGAGTGCCCAGACATACAGGGGGCTATTAGCAATCCAGGGGAATTAGGCTCTGCGGTCTGGGGCAATTGCACTCTGACTAAATGCAGACTCATACGCAGAGGGAGAAGTATACTCTATTTTGGAAGCCTAAACTAGAGCAGATTAAATTCAGCCATAGAGTCTATAGACAGTGAATGATATTTGCAATGCAATTAGGCCATTTCTCTCTGTGTCTTTCATTCCAGAACAGATATTTTTATTATTTTATTCATTTTCTTATCTTACTTTAAAATTACTTCATGTAGAGAGTCAGTTGCTTCTGCTATGTTCTCACTGTCGATCTGGCTTGATGGAATTTCCATAAAGGCAGCCTCTAGCTCCAGGAGCAGCTTGAGGCTGAGCATGCAGCTCTGGTGCCATAGGAAGGTGCTGGTATCTGCCTGGCATGCACTTTGCCTGCCCTTAGGAGTGGTAGAATTATATTCCCTTTAAAAATTACAAATTCTTCAGCCTTTGATTGATTCTGTAAGTTCTTATAAGGCTGGCAAAGAAGTCACTTCCTTGTACTGCCTGTGATGTCTGAGGGCACTTGGTCATTTGAAGGCAAAAAGGTCAGTATTTTGCTCCCTGTTTTGGGAGTATTATGTCATTTTCACTCATTAACTTCCACAACGTTGTATCTGTTGTTTAAAAACGTTTTGGGTGAGTGTTTTGACCTCATAAACAGGGGCCTGCATTACTCCCTGTGGCTTCAGAGGTGGGTGGAGGGGAACCGCTTTCTGTAATTATTGTGAAAGTTTATTACTTGAGTATACATCTGGCCAATGCAAATTTCACTCCATAGCTACCACTTCCAAAGCATGCTTTAAATGTGTCAGGGTTCCCCTTCCCTAAGCAGTGTGCTCAGGGGTTTCTTTCCGTGCCTTCTGTTTCACAATTGCTGTTCAGGCCAGTTCTCAAAAGTCAGACAGGAACCCAGTGGACTCTGCTGAACATACAGATCTCCAACTCTGGGTTGTGTTGAGTAAGAACAGTTACTGAAAGAAATGAAAAGTTCTGAAAGTGAGTTTCTTGACTGAAAGTCAAGAAAGTGGAAAATGCATTTTTCCAAGTTCAGGCGTGGACGGTCTATGAAGTTATTTCCTATGATGTCCTGATACAAGACTTTGCTTTCTCTTTTTGGAAATCTCTCCTGTAAGCACCATGAGGCTGTGTCCCATGGCATCTGTGACCCCAATGCTCCCAAGGGCACTGAGGGATCAGTGACGTTCCTGCAGGAGTTGGCTCTACTCTTCCCAAAGCATTTCACACAATAGCTTTTAAAATGGATAATACCATTTTTTTTCTGTGGATGTACATACCGTGTTACTCTAAATCTCTCCCAAGATATATCTGTTCATACACAAAGACAGAGAGCTGATTTTGCTGCCTCAATCACAATTTTAGTTCTATTACAATGATAATTAATCCTTCACATACTGAGGCTTATGTCTCCCTAATTCCCAGCTTGCCTGGGGAAGTACCTTCCTCTCCCATAGCCCTCAGCAGTACCCTGCAATCCAATTTCATCTCTGTGAGTACCTGTGCACAACAGAGCGGTTCTGAGGGGCTCTGTGCTCCATCTCCATGAGCTGTCAGCTGGCAGATGGGGGCAGAGTTCCCAAGGGATGGGAATACATGCTCAGCCATTACTCAGTACACACTTATGAAACAAAGCCTTTATCCTACTGTCTTGCTTTACTTATATATATATGCAGGTATATATCTTTCTGTTCTCTGTTCTTTCCATGTGATTAGTAAATTGCTCTCTGGACAAGGAAGTGAAGAATCTTCAAGACTGCGCTACCAACTTTTCTTTGGTTAAAAACTGACAACTCCTTTACCCTTCAAAAATATTCCCTGGGTCTTAACAGAAGATCTGAACTTGTTTCAAAGCCTTGCATGCCTCAGTACTGGCACCGGTTAAGCTCCTGTGTGTTAAAAAACTTACCATTCCTCTTTACTGTCTATGCTATTTGGTTAGCATTCACTACTTCACCTTTCTTTATTCATTTTTTATGCTTCTTTAATATTTTTTGCTCTGATTACTTGTGATCTGGTTCCAGCTTCGAGCTGTGTTGTGCAGTAAGCCAAGTATGCTCCTTAACCATGAACCCCCTCTTTCATCCCTCCACTTGTTCAGTTGTTGCACACAAACATTGAGTTCACATTAATTGTCCCTGAACCTTTTAAGTGCTTCCCTTGCCTCTGCTGAGCCGACAGGTGCTGGTGAGGTCAGGAAGGGAAGGCTAAGAGCTGGGCAATGGACAGTGCTGCAAGGGTGTTGGAGCAGCTGCATGTGTGTGCTTTGTGCCTTCCCCACAGCTCTGAGGAAGAACAGGAGGAGAATTAACCTCATCATTAAGAGAAAACAGAGGCCTTTTTTCTTCAAGTGCTCTTCTCTGACCAGTTGCAGGTCTGAGCAGAAAGTGCTGCCTGTAGGTCAGAAGTTAATATTTGCTCACTCAAGCAAGGTCCCCTGCTGAGTCCAAAAGAAGGTATGGCCTAATTAAATTATTCCCTGTGCATGTGCCTTTCTTGCCACTGATGGGGTGCAAACATCCCAACAGTTACTGACAGCATGTAGTTGAATACTTCCTACCCCAATTCCTCATGGGACCATGGGGTTCTATTCTGAGAACCTTCAAGTTATTCCTGTAGCTCAAAGAATGTTCTCTTTAGAGGTGGTTGTTCTTTCGCCTTCCTGAACTTGGCAGATCCAATTTGTTCATAACCTAAATGAATATCAAGGAGAACCTCCTGAGACTGCCCAGCATCTCTTGATACCTTTTGATTTCTTGATACCAAAAAATGCATCATCAAAATGTCTGTATCTTATTATTTTGATAGTGCAAGCTTATTGGATACTTTGCTGCTATGTGGTACAAAATACAGCTTTGAATAGGCATTTACACTTACATGAATTTCAGATCCTTGATTTCCATCTTTATCTTGGAAGCACAGAGATTTGTGTCATTTAAAGCATATAGCATATGGTGGGTATTTGGTACGTGAGAAGGAAAAAAAAGCTGAGGCATATAGATATTTGTTTATTTCTGTAATATCTCCAGTAGGAAACTTTAAGCTTAGCTGCTTTATGTACTGGTACCTACTGTGCAGATAGAGCAGAGAGCCCATTAGCAGTTAATTAACAAACACACACAATGCAGTTAATGATAGGGAGAAGCTCAATTCACAAATAGATGGAGGGACAAGATTCAGCCATAATATGGTTGTGTAGTGTATCTGCTGATTTCAGGAAGAGCTGCTTCATTTTGCAGCAAGCTTAAGTCTTCACCAGACTCTGCTTATGAGCCATACTGAGAATACATCCACATTAAGAAGGTCATGAAATAAAGCAATAATTATAAAATACCACTCTATTTTAAAAACAAAGCAACAAATATTTGTAAATATTGGAAAATAACAAAGGAAGGATTAGAGTATAGAGGTCATTCAAAGCCAAAGTTGAAGTGCTGGTGCCAGCAGCTGTGCAGGCTGGGTGTAGTGGTGCCCTTGGCCTGGCAGCTGTGGTTGGTCTGTGGTTGGCTCTGTCTCAGGCACCCAGAAGTCTGATTTAAAATGAGACAATAAGGTGTGAATGCAGCACGTGCTGCCAGCAAACCCAGCTCTCACCCGCTGCAGCTCTCAGGATGGCTCTGGAAGATGGACCCCATTTCAGGATCGCTCCCTGAGAAGTAACAGGGAGGCACAAAACTCCGCTTCAGAAGCAAAGTTTTGGCAAAAGGAGATCTTCAGAGGATGCCCAAGTGTGGACAGTTCCCCTGTGCTGTGCTCCAGGAAAGCAGAAATTTAATAGGTTGCCAGACACGATTAAAAACATAAAATATTTATCCTTCTTAATTAGACTGCAGAAAACTCATCACCAACCACCCCCAGTGCTTGATTTTGAAGCAAATAATTTTGAGTTGACTTTTAACAGAACTTTATGCAACTTGCTGAAACCCTCACATCTTTAGTAGGACTAGAGATAAAACTGCTAAATAATAAGACTGTAAAAGATACTCTGTAATTATGTTGTTCATAACTTCAGTTGGCTTTGGCTTTTGTCAGATAGTTTCTCATCAGAGAAACTTACTTAACCAAATGCCAGCAGCGATGACAACCAGCAGCTCTAATTACACATGACAGACTACAAGACAGCATTTTTCCATCCTACCAGATGCTTCCACTGCTGTGGGCTCCCTCATCTATGAATCTCTGCCCCCGGTAGAACTTGGTAAGACGTGTACCTGTCATTTGGGACATCACAGATATGTGGCAAGACGTGCAAAGTGTAACAACGTGCAGCAGAAGCACCCAAGTAAACAGCCCCTTTCTGTCACAGAAGACTTCCTTCAAATGCAGGAGCTGTGCAGGCGGGTGCGTGTCACTCAGGTGCTGTGATGGGCTCTGTGCTGCAGCGGGCCTGGTGGCAGTGGGAAGATATTGGGTGCACTGCTATCTAAACGCCCTATTGCTGAAGTGCTCCCCGTCCTGTGCTTGACCAGACTGCCCCAGGGGGCCCATGGGCTCGTGCTTCATTACACAGCTGAAGCATGCGGGACGAGCTGATGGCTGCCATGGTGTGAAACTGCAAGGTGTGTCAGCACGGTGCTTCCTATTCCAGACAAATCACAATGTAACGATCTGCCAGCATGCACCAATGTATTTTCCCATTTTTGTTTTGTGTAGAAATGTTTGTTTTAATATCACTCTACTTTGCCTCCAGTGTATAGAATGAACTGGCCTAATTTTTGTTGCAGGGCACAAGGAAGGCAGAACAATGAAAGTGTTCCATGGGTGAAAGATCCTGAAACCATATTTGTGCTGTGCAGCTAGAGCATAAAAACAAGATGTGGCCATACACTGATAAGGAGGTCACTAATGAGATACTGGTAGACTAAACACCACATTGCTGAAAATGAATAAATAAATAAATAAATAGCAGAACCTCATCAGTTGATTGGTTCATCTGTGATTCTAACATACAGCAGGATGAAATATTTTCCAATTGCTATCTACTACAAGTGCTTCTTAATGGATTCTGGGAAGCAGAAAGGCATGTACATCTTTATAGCAAGTTTACCAGGTTTTTGTGTTTTTGTGTATCCACAATGCAAAAATTGAAATTAAGAGCATTGTGGGTTGTTACTTGTTCCACTTTATCTGGAACAAGAACTGAGGAAGTTTAGAAAAGAAGCTTGGAGATTTCCTGTTGTCTGAGGAAGAAACATCAGTGTATCTTCTCTTACTTACATTCTTCAGGAAAAATCAGGAAGTTCCTCCTAAGTTTTGTTCCTCTGGTTATGAGAACTAGGTGAGCCCGCAAGCTTGCTACAAAGAAATCATCAATGAGAAAACAAACTTAAAACAATCTACCAAGAAAGTTTTGGTGGGATTTTGATAGACTAGAAGGTATATTTTCTATCCCATTTTAAGAGCCAAGAGCCTTCCAGCTAGTCCAGATATTTTGAGCCTAGAAAGAACTCTAACATTTCAAAGATAGGTTTTATATTTGTTAAAAATAATTCATACTTTAACAGTCAAGATATCTCTAAGCTTTCTAAACCTGGGAGACTGGAAGTGTTTCCTTTCTGTAAAGACTTCAATTTCTAGTCATACCCAATAAACTATATATGGGGCATTACAGTTCTGGCATTTCTAGACATAGAAAATTTGTTACTGTAGAAGCGTGGATTTTTACCTTTCCAATAGCTCACACAGGTGTCATTCTGGGAGAAACTCCATGTCTGCAATGAAAAAAGAAGAAGTACTAGCTACAGGGAGCTGTTCCCTTTTGGACACTGTTGAGATAAATCCTAGGTGATAGGATTTGACAAGCAGATGAAGTGGTCAAAGGTGTATGATAAATTCATATACAATAAATCACTATAATTGAACACCCCATCTCTGAATGCACCACTCTGTGCCATCAGTCAGGTTTCTGTGTGAGTTCAGTTGATCAATTTTCAAGGAAATGGGAGAGGCAGAATATCCTAAACACTTTGGGACTGGCTCCCATGGGAGTGCAGCTTGGTTACTGTGAGAGCAGAAGGATGGGACACAGAACTCTTTCAAGTTGGTCAGGTCTTCCACAAGGGCAAAGGTTAAGGAAGAAGTTAACAGTGGACAGTTATGGCAGATGAATCTGAAGCAGCCAAGCAGGTGATCATGGGGCATCTTAAACTAGATGAAGCTGCCCCGTGAGCTCCTGGTTGGGTGGTGAGTACTTGTTTGGAGAGGAGCTCCTGTGACCAACAGCTGTTCATTAAGCACCACTGAAGTGCTTGGAGAGTTTAATGAACTTCACAGCCCCTGCTCCAGGTCACACTCAAGAGAAATCCATTGCTTTATTTCTTATTTCTTTACCCTGCAACTATGTGCTTCCACTGTGAAGGGGAGGGGAATAGCCCATTTGGGCTTTCTTACTGATTGTCTGATGTGGTTTTTTGACGAGAGCCAGAGAGGAATGGGAGAGGGTTTTTTTGTTTGTTTGTTTTTGTGAAATTTATATTTTGAGCAATAAATACATGCATAATATGTCTAGGTTTTTAACACTGGGTACTTAGATTACTAAATTGTAGCTGTATAAAGTAAGTCGACATGTAGAGCGAGAGTATAAAACACCGACCAGTCATTTCTCCTGACTTCTGCACATGCTGTACTTCACAGCCAAGTTCTTGATGCTTTACTTTCTCCTACGTAAGCATACTGCTCTTAATGATAATGTACTCCCTAATTTGTTCTCCCACTAGTTTACATTTTCTATAGCTAGTTTTTCAAACACATAATAGCACTGTAGAGCTTAGGCAATTATTTCCAATGTCTGGGCATATTTATCAAGTGGAGCCAAGTATTGATCATCTGTAGAGAATTTCTCAGCATTTTTTCATATTTTCTGGCTGGCTGAAGTGAGGGTGCAGTTCATTTTTGTAAGTGAATTGAAAATTGGTTTTGTATTTCTGTTTTTAAACAAAACTCACCAGGCCTCACTTTCGCAGGTTCATAACAAAAAATAGTCATGCTATTTGCTTTCCTCAACTGCTACTATCATTAATTGGCTGTTCTGTTTCAAATACGGCACTTCATGCTTTTCACATGTTTAGATCCAAAGAGTTTCAGTGAAATGAGATAACTATTCTGTGTGACAATGATTGTTCTAAGGTTTTAAGACTAACTACTTAATATTTTTTGTTAATTTCATTTTTAGCTGCATGTCAGTGAACACAGCAAGACCAAATTTCTATCACCTGAACACTTCTTACCATGAGTATCTGCTGCTTTCAAAGATGAAAATTTACTTTCTAGTATGATTTATCAGGTCCAGCATCATACCTACACTAACAACCAGTCATAGCTTCTCTCTTCAGATATTCAGCCTTCTCTTCTCTGCTGAGGTCAAGCAAGTGGGAAATCACTGCAGACTCATGACAGTCCAATACAGTAAATGGGTTTTCCTCCTATCCCTGTTTTACAGATCAAAGAGCACAAAACTAGATGGAAGTAAGAAATTCAAACAAAATCTTATGCAAAATATCATAAGAGGAAATTCTGGTTCCATAACCATAAGAGGAATCTTCTGGTGTCCCTACTTTGTCTCTTATTGATAGACTGATCGTTTCCATTTATTTCAAAGATTTATTTGTATTGCTAGTACTGCTGCCAATAGCATTGTTTCAACTGATGCACTTCTTAACTTCCTGAGATTCCAAAGTGGTCTGTCTGCAAATCTTTTGCTTTCTGTTCTGTACAATGTAATGGAAAGAATTTTTGGAGGTAAAAGTACTATCCCTGGTCCTATCATTATCCACCCTCATAAACAACTGTACGCCCTCCTGTTTATATGCTCCCTTCAAGCACTGGAAGGCCACAAAGAGTCTTTCCAGAGCCTTCTCTTCTCTAAGCTCAACAATCCCAGTTCCTTCAACCTTTCCTCACAGGAGAGATGCTCCAGCCCTCTGATCATCTTAGTTGCCCTCCTCTGGACTCATTCTCTGCATCCTTCTTGTACTGGGGCCCCCAGGCCTCCGCGCAGTACTGCAGGTGGGGCCTCACAAGAGCTGAGTAGAGGGGGATGATCACATCCCTCTCCCTGCTGCCCACCCATTTTTTATTGCAGCCCAGAACACAGTTGGCCTTCCAGGCTGCAAGCGCACACTGCTGGCTCATGTCCAGCTTCTCGTCCACCAGGACCCCCAAGTCCTTCCCCGCAGGGCTGCTCTCAAGTGGCTCATCCCCCAGTCTGTATAAATACCTGGGATTGCCCCGACCTAAGTACTGCACTCTGCACTTGGTCTTGTTGAATCTCATTAGGTTTTCATGGGCCCACTTCTCCAGCCTGTCCAGGTCCCTCTGGATGGCTTTCTTTCCTTTCAGTTTATCAACTGCACCACTCAGCTTGCTGTCTGCAGACTTGCTGAGGATGCACTCCATGCCATCGTCTATGTCATTAATAAAGATGTTGAAGAGCACCTGTCCCAAAAATGTATAACACAATCCACCTAGCATTCACAGTGACAAGCTTTCATTTCTGTAACCCTCATTCCATGTGATATTTCCCTACACGTTTCCACTGAAGAAACTTCTGGATAGCAGACTATTTGCAGGAGTGACATATAAGAAATGTTAACAAAGAGAATTGACAGAAAACTTCAAACTGACATGTTTTTACTGATTTTCCAGGATTCATTTTTTGCTTTCTATGTACATATCCACCTACAGTCATTTTAATGAGTGGGGAAGTTATAAGAGGAAACAAGAAGTCACACCGTGGTTCCTCACAGATGGGAGACATCCATCAGCCACCAGAGCAACCATTGAGACAGGCAGAACCAGATCCTATTTGGGTCCTACTGCATTTAGGCGAAAATATAGGCACTGCCCTCCTTGGCACTACCCAACCTTGAATGAGATGCACAAGCTCCCCTTACACACAGAATTTCCCATACTCCACTCTCTTGCCCCATACTTGTGAAAAACAGTCATAATCTTTGGACAGGAAGCATTTGACTATTCATATAAAGTGGAGCCCACTCCATAGCAGTATAATGGCAGTGGAGCCAGCAGCAGACTTAGGATTAAAGCATTGTGAGGGGAAGGTTTGGAATGATTTTCAAGGACTTGCCATCATTTAAGTGAAGCCAGACAGGAAGTTTGTCACCCATATAGCTGAGTTACTCACTCACCTGATGAGTGCTACAGACATCAAAGCTGTAGGGATCACATAAACTGAAAGCCAGAAACAGACCCAGAGCCGCTTTTGTATTCTCTTCCTATTAGGTTATCACATGATCTGTCCAGTCTGCTTTTAAATCATTTTAGAGATGTGACTCCTAGCACTTTTCTTGGGAAGCTATTTCACAGTCTATTAGACCTCTTGTTAAAATTTTGTCTGGATAGTCAACTGGAATCTCCCTTTGCTCAGTCTCCTAACTTTATGTGCAATTATGCTCCTTAGAAGCACTCTAAACAATCTCCCTAATGCCTCATGGTTTATATCATTCAAGACATGTAAACAGTCATAGCATTTTTGGTCACTGTATGGGGCATCTTGAAATACTTAGCAGCTACATTTTCCATAAATCATTCGCTATAGCCTTTATGTTTGACATTTTATTCTTCGTAAAGTTCCTTCTAATTTCTCATAACTTCCTTAGTGGGATGGTGTCCAGGCCTGCATGCAAGCTGTAATTTGTACAACAAAGATTCCATGTTCATAATGTTTCTAGGCTACACATAGTTCCAAAATCTGCTCAGCCCCTAATTTCACCAGTAACTGTATCTTTTTTTTTTAACCTTATACAGAAGGAGAAGTAAGCAGCTTTTCGGTTTAATTAGTCTGGTTTCTGACAGCTTTAATATGCAGTGCTGTAAAGAACTGCAAGGTTAAAAGATTTTCCTGGGTTCCACAGAACCAGAAAGAAAAATAAACATGTTTTGCCTATAAAACAGAAGAAAATCTATGTAGGATATTAAAATATTTTCCTCCATTTGTTTTCTTAGAGCACAGAACTGCTCATTTCACAGTGTAAAATAGGAACATGGGTTTGTCATCCTAACTCCTCAAATAAACCCCACATAAATATATTCATAGTACCATCCCGATATTTTTCATGACAGCATGACAATCAGATGTCACATGCAGAATGCTGTCTGCTGATATTCAGAACATTCAGTGTCACTGCATGGTAGAAGTTCTTTCTGCATAACATAATGCACAGAGAGTACGTAGATGCTTTTTGTTACAATATTTTTACAGAAAATTCTATCTGGGAATTCATAACTGATGCATTTTATTTGAAAAAAAGAAATTATGCTTACATGAAGTGATAAGAACAACCGATTGTAATTTCTTCACAGGAGTGTGAAAAACTGCATGGGGAAAAAAACAACAACAACAACAACAACAAAAAAGCAATCTATTTCCAGATCTGAATTGTGGAAATGAACGCAATTGCACTAAAAATGAGCAACATCAATGCTCTATGGTCTTTGGGATGATTTGTGGCAGGGTCAAAATAGCCTTGTATGATGATATACAGTTATTAATAATGATGATGATTAATGCAATAATAGTAACAGTGATGATAATCAAAACAAAATTGTTCAGAAGCATAAGACAAGACTTGTGCTCCATTGTGCCAAACAAATACAAAATCACTGTCACATACCTACCACCTGGACTCTCCAATTCCTAACAGAAAGAACAGCTTTTTTTTTTCTCTTGGGATGAGCAGCATTTTTGAAGTGCTCTAAGCGTGGCTGGCATTATATCCATCTTCTCCTCTTGTTCAGTACAGTGAGATAAAAAAAATATGAACAACTATGTGAGGAAAAAATGTGAGGAAACCATAGATGATATGTTTTACAAAAACCGTGGTAGAACCAAAGATTTGAAAGGCATCTTTTTATTACCTCTTTCTACTTGAGGATATTCCCACCTCTGCCCCTACCAGCAACATTTTAGTCTCCTCAGTATTAATTTCCCAGAGTCTGGTTTCTGTCTTGTTGAGAGGCTGCTGCTGATTGACATGCCAAAATCTAAAACCACTGTCTGCCAATTCCAGCTCACTTAGAGCTGCTGATCTGTATTAATGCAGTAACCTTCACCAAGCTCTTTTTCATGTGAATGAAGCAGGTCACAGAGGAAGGCTTGCCAGTCCCATAGACTGAAATCTTCTTCGGCAGTTCAATGAATAAGCCGTGTGTTACGCAGTGGGAGCTGGCTGTGGACTGCCTGGCTATGCATGTGACTTCTGTGGGAAAATGAGCAATATGGTTGCAATTTCTAGGGAATGTCCAATTAAAACGGAGGAACTTTTCATCTCCATTTTAATGCTTGTTGGTGCACCTGACTGGACAAGAACCACTAAATTGGGAGAGGTAAGGTGAGAGGTGACAGTGAGTTTAAAGAAGAAAAGGATAATCTTTTTTCTCTCAAGCACAAAAAAAAAAAAAAAAAAAAAAAAAAAAAGTTATTTTTTTAATTCTTCATGTTTTTGGATAGGAAAAATAATGCCATAGGACCATATCTCAGAAGCATGAGAAGATGTTCATGGATGCTGCATCTTCAAGGTACATTACAAAACAAACCTGCCTCTGCCATTTCCTTTTGAATGACTATCACGCATGGATCACATCTGCCAAACTACCAGAACCTCTACTTGAGAAGGCAGACATCTGAATCATAGAATCTTTAACGTTGGAAAGGACTACTGAGATCATCTAGTCCAACCATCAACCCATCCCCACCAATACTGCTGACTAACCACATCCCTCAGAGCCACATCTCACATTCTTGAACACCTCCAGGGGCAGTGACTCCACACCTCCCTGGGCAGCCTGTGCCACTGCCTCACCACTCTTGCTGAGAGTAAATTTTTCCCATTATCCAATCTGAGCATCCCCTGGTGCAACTTAAGGGCACTGAATGGCCCAGTACAGGTGTCTTCTGCAGGAGATTTACCTGATTGCCTTTTTCTGGATGTTTCTTTTGATACTTCTGAACGCTACAAGAAACTTGTTAATGAGAATCACCCTTGATTTGTATCGTGCACAGGACATTGCAGACAACTCTTGGTGTAATGCTGGATGCAACTATCCTGCAATTCTACTGTTTTTCTAAAGTAATGCACCACAGGATTGGATCTTGGTGGAATCTGGTGTTTCTCTATACTTGGACTGTCCAATCTAAAAGAGATAAAGATTCAGCCATTCCTATGGATGGAAGATATCGAATTGTGTGGGGTTTTTTTCCATAGAAATTCTTTACATCATATTTGAGTGAATTTACTTTGGCAGAATTCCCATTTCCCTGTGCTTTCTGTGCACTTTCCATTTATTAAACCAGCTGTGACTGCTCAGTCGGTACATTTCAATAAATATATTTTTCTATATCAGGCCTTACATCTTACTCAGTGGTGTAAAATCCAAAGCCTTACCACAGTGCATGAAGCGATTTGATTGCTCTCTCTGGCACGTTTGCTCTGTCTTTCTCCAGAGAAATATATCTGCAGTGCTCTGCACACACAGCACATACATGTCCTTGGAGGCCCTGGGATGGTCAGGGATGTTCCTTCCCCGTACACTGGGAATAAGAGACCTCCTGTCAGTGCCTAGACTCTGGTTTCTGTTCCACACCTCTAAAGGGTCCCAAATTTCACTGAATTCTTAGCAGCAGCTACCATCTCATGGTAATGTTTTTGTAACAGATTTATATGCTGCACAGATCAAAGCCAGTGTCATGGTCATCAGGAATCAACTCCAACACTGCACAGATTGAAACTGAAATCTGAAAAGTTCATATACTTAGAATAGAATAAAGTAACCTATTCTGAAAAGCCACTGAGGGTTTGGTCCCTTGGATTTAGTGCAAGACTGGTATTCAAGAAAGCTCACTATAGTCTTGTTTATCTTACAAGCTGAGGAAGTTGTGAATCTATCAGTGAAAAGTAAAATGAAACTGCTCTGATGTAAAGTTTTCTAATAAGCAGTTTGCATTCTTTCCAACACTGCCTACATCCTAATTTTTACCACAGAAAAATTAGGCACCAGAGAAAAGCCTCATGATTCACCCAGATGGACATTTAAAAAATAATAAGCATTAATTCAGGAAATGAATTAACCTGTAATTCATCGTGTATGCTCAATTACAGCTAGTTAAGAGGACTCTACATTCTCAGTTCCCTCTTTTTTTTTTTTTTTTCCTTTGTTTTCATTAAAATCACTCTCATTTCCCTTCAAAACCTTCAGGTTCTATTTGGCAGAGTGGATGCTTTATTTACGTAGCGCAGGATGGCAGGAGCCCTGCAATTAGCTGTTGGTGTGTATCTGCATTTGATCTGAATACCTGACTGTGTTTTCTCCATTTCTTAGAGGTGCCCTTTCTGTGGCGATTGAGAGCCCACAAAAAAAAAAAAAAAGCAAAAACATGTCCTAACTCTGTTTTCTCTCTTACTTTAGCATAAGTTTTGGATTAAATCTGGCTACCAATTTTGACTGGTTCTCAGAAAAATCCTGTTATCGAGTTCAGTATTTGGTACTGCCATGAGTCCAAGGAATGGATAAACCAGGAAGCAAGTTGTGTGACCACCTCCACAATGATTTTTCTCCCCAAAAAGGTCTATTTCTGGGATTTTGTCAAGGAGATGTGCTGGTAGCAGTCTTCCTCTAACAGACATGCCCAGGAACGTTGTGTTGTACCTGTGCGATGGGGTGTGCAGCTCCCATCAGTGTGCATGCACAGTAATGACTACTTTGGAGCTGATGCTGAGCCCATTGCTGCCCATGGAAGTTCAGAGCTGTTAGCGAGGAGTAAGGCCCAGCCCTCATCAAGCACATCATGTGTTTCAAATCCAGTCAGCATGCACAGTTGCTGGCGGAAGTCATCATCAGTGGGTGGTTCTCTTTTTTACTGAGTTAGCAGAAGTGACCAAGGAAAAGGGAGCATAGACAGCCTGGCAGTAGCTCTTATCTCAGAGCAGCTGACGCAGTTGACATCAACTCCAAGAGTCAATCCTTCCAGAGCCACAGTTGCTCAGAGCGAGAGAGATGCAAAAATGCTTGACAGATAATGTTGTCACTGCTAATGAGCAGGGCTGCTCTGAGCTGGGAGGGCAAAGTGCTGAAGCCAACAGCCATCAGGAAGTCACAGAGATGTGGACAGAGCTGCAAAGCCCAGACTGTGCTCTGCCAGCAGCATTCCAGCTCAGCATCACCAGCAAACAACCTCCGGGGTGCAGCAGGGCAGCTGCTTGGCTGTCCGTGCTGAGGAAGAACTTTGCATACAAAATGACAAATCTCTCTTCCTTGGCCAACTGCCTTCGACTTTACTCAGAGAGCATCGCCAGAGCATGGGCAGCGTGCAGTGTGGCGAATGTTGATGGATCTGAGGACCCTGGGGCTTGTTTTGTGCACAGCATCTCTCACCGCTGCTGTCCTCATGTTTTTTGTCCTGCTAAGCACTAATCTGCCACGTGCCAGGGGTATGTTTAACAGCAGTATTACATGGCTCTGGTTATACTCTGCCCTGGAGGGTAACTACTGTGATTTGGAAAACTGTAATTCCTACACTGGGTCTGACATACGGCAAAGCAATAAAGCACTCCTCATTATTGTCATAAATGGGGCTGTCTCAAAGGTCCTGCCCATTACCCAACATATGTCTTTAAGTGCACATAGACACAAACACCAGGAAAATAGCTTTCAGCTCAACCTGAGCCTTCTCCCCGGGACCACAATAATCCTGATTAGCTGATACTGTAGATAGACTTCACTTACTTGTCACACGAGCTCTGTCGCTTAATGAAATGAACAAATCCACTTCAAGCCTCAAAGGAGACTTTAACTTGCTGTTTCTTTAAATTAAGCCTGCACTGCCTCAAGCCTCTATTGAAGTGTCAGCAGGTATATTCCAAAAATGACATCTATAAAAATGACTCTCTCCCCCTCCTGCTATTCTCTGTTCACCCATGTAGAAGCTAATTTGGAAAAATAATGTTATCTACTAATAATGGTGAGCTAATCTCTATTCTGCTATCTGGCAATCTGCAGGACTGGCTTTAGCAGCCTGTGTGAAGTGATTACAACACAGTGATGTACCAAAACATGGAGCAGAGCCACACTTTGTCCAGTCTGCTCTTTTACTCCAGGCTGCTCCTCAGAAGAAGTGATTTATGTAGGGGCACCGTCCAGACCTACAGCAAAAAAAGAATGAGCAATATTTTTTTCTTCGTTCAGTGAAAATGAATTGCAGTATGTGTTGCTACATCTCAAATTTGTCTTTATTTTAAGGTTTCTGTCCACTTTTCAGTAGTTCTTTCCTTGGTGATGCCTTAATATTAATTACAGTGACTATGAGCCCTAGGAAGCATTTGTGTGAGTGATTGCAGGAAGGAGGAAGGTGAGATGTTTCTCCCACCGGTGTGTGGATGATGTACGTACATAATTTCCACAAACGCTTAAGAATTTGTCTTGCATGCCTGTTCCCCCTGCAGAGATGAGACACTGCCTGACACCCGCACGTCACGGATTACGATAGCTGCAGTTTCATTTATAGAAGTTGGGAGCAAACAGAACTCAGCATGTTCACTTGTAGACTTTAGCCAGACAGATTCTCAAGGAGGGCTTTCCACTGTCTGGTCTGATGCATCTGCCTCAGCAGTGGTGCTGTGCTTGGAAGCACCTCATCCTTCACAGAGAACATTCGGGTTTGGAAAACATCTTTCCCTTTCTCTAGCAGGAGGGGGAGATGTAGACATTAGCGGCTCTCATCCTCTGCTGCCTCTTCTCAGGGAGGTTTGCAATACTATTTTCCATGACATACTGTGAGAAATCATATAATCACAGAATGGTTTGTTTTGGAAGGGACTTTAAAGGCCATCTCTTTCTATCCACTTGCCATGTGCAGTGACATCACCACCAGATCAGGTTATCCAGGGTCCAATCCAACCTGGCCTTGAACAGTGCCAAGGGTGGGACTTCCACAGCTTCTCTGAGCAGCCTGTGCCAGGGCCTCACCACTCTCTCTGTGAAGAATTTCTTCCTTATATCTAATCTCAGCCTAATCTCTTTCAGTTTGAAACCATTACCTGTCATCCTATCACTACACGCCCATGTAAAAAGACTTTCTTTTGTTCTTTCATGACTCCTTTATGTACTGAAAGCCTGCAGTAATGTGTCCATGGAGCTTCTTCTTCTCCAGACTGAACAGTTCCAGTCTTCTCAGAATCTCCTACAGGAGGGATGCTTCAGTCCCTTCATCATCTTGGTGGCCCTTTGCTGGACTGCCTCCAGGAGCTCCGTGTCTCTTTGTACTGGGGAGCCCAGAAATGCACACAGCGCTCCAGATGTGGCCTCACCAGGGCTGAGTGGAAGGGAAGGATCACCTCCCTCAACCCACTGCAAAATTTTGCCTAATGCAGAGCAGGATACCATCAGCCTTCTTTGTGGCAAGGGCACATTGCTGACTCACATTCTCTCAAAATGAACCAAATGAACTGAGATGAGAAATACATTTTTGAAGAAGTTGTCCTTTGTAGTTTTTTGTTATTTTTTATGTTTTCCATCATGTAGAAGAAACACTTCTTTTCTCTCTAGATGAAATGGAGGCTCATTGCATTTCATTTTGCTGGAAAGAAAAAATAAAGTTCCTGGAAGAATAAATCTAGATGTGATTTTGGATTTTAGGAATTTTGTTCTGAAGATTTTTGAGATTTTGCTGAAGTGGTCTACAGCTGAAGCGCACACATTTTGGTTTTGAGCCTTTTTAGGTTCTGGTTTATTCCGCTGTCATAATTTTGAAGGCAATCCAAAGACTTCTGGGTATGAGTTCTATTTATATGTTTCTGCTGTTCATAAAAAAATTAATGATATACGCCAGACAGTACAAAGAGAGCGATCATTTCAATGAGTACATTTTCTGAGGAACACTATGCTATACTACTCCTGCTTGACTCCTTAAAACAGTTCTTAAGAGGGAAATTTATTCTGATTTGAAAAGACTGAAACATTGTACTGTAGGAAAGGTAAATCAATCTGTCTTTCAATTTACTTAATGCTATAAAACTCTACAGCTCTCCTCATTCCTGCTTCTTAAAACATCAGCTGGCAAGGAAAGTGAGAAATAAATGGCTGCTATTTAAGCAGCAGTGGTGTTACTGAAGCTTCAGGGCTCCCAGGGGATGCTCGGTGCGGGGTAAGGCAGAGGCTGGGAGGCAGCTGGGGCCACCTACCATCTCCCCAAATGGAGCAGATCCCAGCTTGCAGCACAGAGCCCTTCAGACACAGAGCAAAAAGCACTTAGCACAGTGTGTGCAATCAGCATATTTCCCAGACACGGAAGAAATTTACTGACGACATTTTATGGTGCAGTGTAAAATAAAAATTACTTTTTTTTTCCCCCCCAAAGATGGATATACTGCAATCTTCCTCTAATAGGAGTGGAAGGAAGCTTGGATAAAGTTTATCAGAGGGTTGAAATGCTTGGTGAAACTGGATATGCAGAGGTTTAAAGAAATCTATTTTCAGGCATTTATGAGGATGATAGCTATCTGTGTATGAAAAAATGGTACGCTAGCAAAATACACTAATCTGAATGGACCCTGATTCCCTATATATATAGAGAATGTATCTGAGATTACTTGAATAATCCTTAAAAATAGCCTCCGTGTTGTGCTTGGAATAAATGGTGGGCATTTCTTCACTGTATTCATGGTATCCTGGATATGGATAAGAAAGATAATCCTGCTCTGGCTACTTTTTGTGATTAAAAATTTTATATTCAAAACACATATATAAACACCTCTTTTTAATGAGAGCTTTAGCAGAAATATTTGAAAATCAGGCGACTCAGGGATCACGTCTTGTGATTGAATATTAAAAGTTACATCAATAGTAGCATTTTAATTGATGTGTGACCTCTAAATACAGTCCAGCACTGTGAGTACAGCACTGTACTGTACCCATCCTCCTGTTACAGAATCACAGCATAGCTGAGGCTGGCAATGCCCTCTGTGTCGCTCTGCCCAATCCCTGCTCCAGCAGGGATACCCAGAGCAGGGTGCCCAGGGCCATGGCCAGGCAGCTTCTGTGCCAGTGCTCAACCACCTGCATAGCGCAGAAGTGCTGCCTCTGTGTCCCAGTTCAGACAGCACCTCTATGTTCCCGTGTGAGCCTGCAGCCTGTTGTCCTGGCACTGGGCACCACTGCCAGGTGCATGGCTCCAACACCCTTATACTCTCCCTTCAGGTATATATTGGTGAATTTCCCCCTGAGCCCCTTCTTCTCCAGGCTGACCAGGCTCAGTTCCCAGTCTCTCCTCACAGGAGAGCTGCTCTGGTCCCTTCATCTTCTTGGTGCAGATATTTGTCTCCATTTTCTCAAGCTGAGCCATAAGCCTGGTGCCTTCATCTAACTGTACATTCTTATTTATAACAGTACATGCTGCTGATATTAAACTTTCTAATCTTCTTCTATTGATGATACTGTGTATTTTTTCCCATTTTCTTTATGTAGTCTTCATTTGCGGTGGCCTTCACAGTCTACAGTCATTATTTCTTGTACCTTTTTTTATGGAGCCAGCTACTTCAGAAAGAACAGTGTCTATATTCAGCATATTTAAGGCACTGCAGCAATATATGTGGCAATAAAGAATGATACAATTAATGAAATGGATCTTTGGTTGAACTACAATTGCCCAAGTATCAATGGATTTGTACTCGTGTTATTACTTACAGATGACATCTGCAGTTTCTAACCTCACATCCAACAAGCTGTGGTTTGGTGAGTTTTTTTGTCTTTGTTTGTTTTGAGGGGGGTGGTGGTGGTGGAGGGCCAGCCTTTAATCTCGCTCCTGCTTTCCATGTAGCTTATTGCTGTACATTTCTGAATTTTGCTTTCATTGTTCCCTACCTGCCTCTTTTCCAGATTGAATCTCATTTTACTACGTACTTATATCTCTAAATTCTGTGGCTTTCTTTTTATTATTTTGCTATCTTGGGTTTCGCAACACCTCACAATTTAGCCTGATCTGTACATTGTAAATTTAATTAATGTCGCATTTGCCAAAGACCGTTAGGAGCCGAGTCAATTACACAGTCAAAAAAGAAAAAGGGAAACCTTTATTATGCTATAAATGCTCTGCTAAAAATCCCTCTTCATAAGAAAACATTATAGACTTCTTGGCCTCCATAGATGTAATTGCAGGGAGGCCTAAGTCATTTTACCCACATCATTTGTGCCATTTTGAAATTTAAAATATATTATTACTAAAGTAAATAACAAAGAAATGAAAAATGACAATTTAATTCATTTCTCTGTAACTGAAATGTGCTGGGCAGGGTTAGACAAACGCTCATCGCATATGTTTCCCTATGACATGTAAATTAAACCTACCACAGTGTTACTCTAGCAGAATTGCCACAAATGGCTTCACACATTAAGGGCAAACGCAAGCAGCCAATTAATAACTGATTTCATTTAGAATGTCTGGGGTTTTTTTTGTTTTCTTTTTTGTTGTTGTTGTTGCTTTCTTTGTTTGTGGTTTTGTTTTCTAGTGTTTCCAATGTGTGTTATATACGTACTGCAACTGTGTGATGCCTCAGCCCATTCTGATAACGTTTGAATAAAATCTATAATTCTTCATCATTATTATCTCTGGGCAATTATGATGCTGGTAGGAATTAGAGCACAGCAATCTCTATCATTCAACTAGGAATAACAACAATTACTACTTGGGTCTCTGACTGAGGTTAGAACAGATGAATTGAGATAGAAAATTATAACCATTTCTCAAATTCATCATTTGCAACTGCATTTCTAATGCAGAAGGACAGATCGTTGGGGCTGACCAGCAGCTGTTCCTTACTTACTCTACAGAAACACTACTAAGCTTACTCTCTCTCTAATTAGAACTTTATTCTAAAAGCGAAATCAAAATCATCTGGCATGCATCAATACGTATTAACTTTCATAAAGTAATTCGAGACTTTGAAAATTGATTTTGAAAGTTCATTCTAAACACCTGATTTTCAGACAGGGTTGCTCTCAACTGGCAAAAAAGAAAAAAGGAAAGATTACTCCTTTAGTGTTTCAAAAATGAGTCCTACTTCCTGAACAAAATAAAATATATGCTTTTTTAAGCATATGGCAAAATGTCGTTTGGTTAATGAAAGGACAGGAACCAAGATGTGTAGTTCACAAATGATGAATGTGCCCTGCTTCCATGACATCAGTGACTTTCCTGTAAATTCAGAGCACGTGCAAATTTGTCCAAGGAAAAGCTGAGCTCCTATATCATTCTCTTCATAACCTTATTGTATTCTGTAATTAACTGTTTTTAGTTTTCAAGGATTTTTTTCACCTGTAGAAATATATTCCAAGCCCAAGTACGTTGGCAATGGATTAAAACAAAGTTGTGACTGAGAGGTCAGCTAAGCTTTGGTATCTAAGCATGGTGTGTGCAGCAGCAAATTGTCTCTGGAACCTGAGCTCTTACTGCTGCTCATATGAATGTCAGCCTGTCCACAAAGACCACTGTCCACAGAGTGAAGAAAACCATCCCACACTGAAGAAAGAGTACCACAGGTGAAGTCTAAAAGTTGAGTGAATCATTATGGCTGCCCAAACACGGGTAGCCAGCACCACATAGAAAACCTATGGGTCTGAGGAATGTTTGTATGGTGTTCATGGAGATGGCATAGGATCTCCTTTCCCATACAGATTTGTGACCCTCTGTGGAGGCAGCTGGTGGTCTATGGTGGATATCTCGGAGTGTCACAGTGTGCCTGATGGCTGTCTGTAGAACGCTGAGCAGTGTTCCAGACATCACGAAGGCTGCAAAGATTCAGAGCATTCAGGCACATTAATTATAGTCTTTTAGTAAATGTTTTATCCTGTTTTTTTAGGGAAAGATAGCTGACACAGACATAGAATTAGTAAATTGTCCTAATCGATACTAGCGCCTACTACCAGCTTAAAAACCGCTAGGTGTTAATTATGAGACACTGCAAACACATCGCTCAGGCAGATCATCAGCTGAGACTGCTGCATTCTGCTCAGCTCTCAGCCCACACATTCCCTCCCTCCATCTCACCTCTCAGTCAACAGCAGTTACTTTGGTGAGATGCTCCTTGTGTTACAGCTTCAAGTTTCTGACTTTAATTCTGCCCTTCCAACTCCAAAATTATCCCTCCAAAATCAGCACTGGTGCGGCTGCACCTAAAGCGCCGTGTTCGGTTTGGGGCTCTGGAGTGTGTCCAGAGAAGGGCAACAAAACTGTGAGGGGTGTGGAGCACTGGTCTGATGGGGAGCAGCTGAGGGAACCGGGATGGATCAGTCTGGAGAAGAGGAGGCTCAGGGGAGGCCTTATCACTCTCTACAATTGCCTGAAAGAACATTGTGGAGAGCTGGGGGTAGGCCTGTACTCCCAGGTAACAGCAATAGGATAAAAGTTAATGACCTTAAGTTGTATCAGGGGAGTTTCAGGTTGGATATTAGGAAACATTCCTTCTCAGAAAGAGTGGTGAGGCGCTGGCACAGGCTGCCCAGGAAGGTGGTGAAGTCACTGTCCCCAGAGGTGTTCAAGAAATGCGGAGATGTGGCACAGAGAAACGTGGTTAGTGGGCAATATTGGTGGTAGGTGGATGGTTGTACTAGAAGATCTTAATAGTCTTTTCCAATCTTAATTATTATGTGATTCTGGGAAATGAAGTCATGGCAAATTTCTGCTCTTGACCATTTGTGGTAAACCATAATCTACTCTCTTCACTCCAAAGCTATTTAAGGTTTCAAATGATTCAAAGTAACTCTGGGTTTGTGCCATGACCAAATGCTTGTTTGGAGACACTGGGAAACCCATGATAGACTGATGCTGATTATATCATGCACTGTTTTTCAGGAAGGCATTCCGATATCACAGTGATAGGCATCACCATAGGGTAGGCAAGAGATAACTGTTGCCTAAGACTGAGTTTTTTGCAAGTGTTGCCTGCCCTGTAGTGTCCTTAAGGGCTGTGGTGCCTTGAGATGATGCCACAGGAGACAGCCATGACTGTCTTGCCCATACAGAGCCACAGCAATGTTACCTGGCTGACTCAGGTCTTTGGGTCTGACACATGGGTGAAAGGTGGGACCCCAAAAGCCAAAGAGCCAAAAAAACAAGCAAAGGTTAAAAGAGATTTGCACATTGATGAGGGTGGCTTTGTTGACATTATAGACAACAATAATATTTCAGCTGTTCTAATTAAAAGTAGTAATCAAGCAGCTGGACCAGATCAGTGTTGGGGGACAAACACCTGCCTTTGTTTTTTCAGCTGTTCTCCATTGAAATTATTAGCAGATTTGTTGCATGGATATTTTACAGTCTTTTCAAAATCACCACTATCTCTGCTTCGTTCCTTCTGCAGAACATTCTCTCTGCAGTACATTGCTCAGAGAAAGAGAGTGGCTGTTTGGGGAATCATAGCATTTAGTATTTCCCCAGCCCGCCTGCCTTTTGTGCAGTCACTTCTCACACCTGAAGGAAACATAGCATGGCAGAGGCTGAAGATAACAAAACAACAGCTTCATTCAAATGCACGAAGGTGGTTTATTCATTTCTAAATGAGAGAGGATGCCAAAAGTCTGCTGTAAATCTGAATGTCAGAATTGCTCAGAGCTCAGCCTACCTCCCTGATAGCAGCAGGCTTTCTGTGCAGCTTTATGATACTTACAGAGACATTCACAAACATTTCTAAGCAAAGGTTGCAGCCACCTGTTGTCCTGTTTGTTCCCAAAGTGCTCAGGGCTGGCTGGAAGCAGAGCCCCACCGTGCTGGGCACTGCACGGACAAAGCCACAGAGACATTGCTGCCTTGCTGGGTTCACTTGGCTATTGTTTTGCTGAAAGGTAGTTTAAAAATATGATGTGATTCTCCTGGCTGGTAAGAACATGGCAAAACGCCATCTTGATTTCTTGATCTATGTCAGTTTGCTAGAAGGCTTGAGGACAAGCAGATAGAAATGAAGCTATATATTTTCATGTGTTTAGGGCAAGCGTTCAGATAAAACCTATGGCTGAAGTGAGAGCCTCAATTCATTTGGGGCTGGGAGCATTTGGCCAGCCAGCTGTGAGCCGAGTGAGTGGGGGTGGTGGGACACCCCACCTCTGAGCTCAGGAGGCAGGACAGAGGCACACAGGCAGACACTGCTGAGATGTATGCTTCAGGCTTCCTTGCAGTGGCAGCCAGCAGTGCACAGCCCCAAATGGCCACAAACGTCTGATTTCTCCAAGGAAATAAGGAGCTGCTGGACCCAGCTAGCACCATGGGGACGGTGCCGACTATCGGGAGCTCAGCTGAACTTTGTCCTGACCCCAGAGATGGATGGTGACAAGTAGGAATCTGTTTTGTTTCTATTTTATTGCGGTAGAAGATGCAGGCACAGAGAGATGCTGTGAAGGACAGAGTGCTTTCAACGTTGCTTTTTCACTCTGCCGTTTTTCTGTAATGATCTTGCCTGCTGTCTAACTACACAGGCTTAAAATAAGAGGAAGTTTCGTGACTGTGCGTAACATCTGGGATGGAAAGGCTGCCAGCAGGTCTGTTGCGTTGGACGCAGGCACAACTGGCTGAGGGGGTGCCAAGGTCTCATCACCTGAATGCTGCATTTCTTTAATTGGGGTGGAGAACAACCAAACTTCCTCCTTCCAAATAGCTTTTCACTTTTTGATGTCATCTTCTTATCTGTTTCCTCGAAACTCACCACGGCTCATCATTTCTCCACATTTTAATTTCTCTTTATGCATTGAAGGACACTTTGTTATGATTGCCCAAAAAGATGGCAGAGAGATCCTTGACAAGCTCTGGAAGTCAACTGGGGAAGCACAGGAGGCTCAGACAAGTCTGAGGGGACCACACCACATTCCTGCTGCCATCCTTTCCTGTGTCCATCTGTCAGGACCAGAGCAAGGTGTTGGCTGCTGCTGCATTCTGCCTGGCAGAGCTCTCAACAGGACAGTGACAGAGGTCACCTTAGAGATGAGGGAACACTTTTCATTTAGGGAAGGTACCAAGGACCCCTGCTGGTGCTGGCTGATCCCATGGTTGTTCCCAGCTGTGTCAATATCATTCCTTTTCTCTGCTCCACAAGCAGGGCTGGCCCTGACGGTGGCTGAGTATCAATACTTACCAGGACATTGCAGGAAAAGCGATCTTTAGGGTCACAAAGCTCAAAATGAAACTCATTTTTCATGACTTTTTGCAATATCTACCAATGACACAACCTCACTGGATGATTTCTTAGTATCTCTACCAGTGCACCTTCTGGCATGAGGGTGACTCTGGCAAGTATCTCACACAGGAGGATTTTGTTCGGTAACTTTCTGCTGTACATCAGTTTGTCATGAAACGCTGAGCATGTGTTGTTTAATGTCAGGCAGAAGCACAGCTTGGGTATTGCTTATGCTCATTCACTATTTTCCTTCTCATCAAAGCCTACTCATTTCCTGAGCAAGTGTTCATTTCACACATGTGCTTGCAGTAAGCACAGAACAAAATCTATCTATTGTAACCAAACCTCTCAGGAAAAAACAACGTCATTATAATTTTATGGCTAATGAATTTTAAATGACCTCAGGAGAAGTTCCAACACCAAAAAGAAAACAGGGACACATGGGGACTTTTTATTCACCTGCCTTTGCAAAATGTGTTGGGATATCCCCTCTAGCAGAGGTATCATCTCGTTTGGGATTCTGAAGAAGACATGCTGAATATTCACTTCAGATTGAATAGAGATGGAAGTTTTCTTCAGTGGTGAATCTCTCATATATACATATATATACTCGCCAATCACTGGTTTGTAGCCACCAGAAGCTCTGATTTCTGTGGAATTTCTGTATGTTTTCTTTCTTTCGGAATAAGACAAGTGGAAATGTTTTGACTTTGCAAGATCCAGGAATACAAGCATTTGTGGCACGAGTAAAAGAGAAGTTCTAAATAAAACCTTCTCAAAACCAGGGAGGAATAATCATGACAAGCAATGACTTTTGTTTTCTAATAACAAATGGCAGCTGGATTAGGACATCAGGTCATCCATGCCCCAAGCGCTTACTCAAGTCTTTCATTTCCTAAAGTTCAGCCACAGTGGGGCCTCTCTGAGTTATTGTGATGTTTTCAGTGCTGCTCCTTGTGGCATACACTAAATATTCTCTTCGCAAATGCAGTTCACATGATTTCTCCACCCCAAATACCCAACCCTGCAAAGTGTACTCGAGGTGGCTTTGAATCACGTGACAGGTTAATCTTACAAAAACATCTGTGCTGGAATTGCCCACTCAGGTGCACATACTGCTTCCCATCCAACCACTTCTGCAAACTGCTTTCTTGCACTAAAAACCCACAGACCCACAGAAACGCTGATTATTCTAAATCTGAAAGACAGTGAAAGCACATTCTGCAAGATGACGATTAGAAAGTAGAGTTTTATTCATAGTTGTGAAATAAAGACCAGCTAATCATCACCACCAGCACCAATTCCTAACTTCCGTTTGGGTGAGATTTCAGATGCCGAACTCATTGTCGGCTTTCAATGCCTGCTCATCAACAGCAGTCATTTCACTTTAGACAAAATACAATGCATGTGATATGGCAGTAATTAAATCATACTCCAGGGAAGAGATAATAGTGATACTTATACAGAAGTGATAATAATTACTCCAAAGGGGTTCTATTCTATTAGGGTTTAAATACTTTTAAGACTTTGTAGAAGAGATGTAATTTAAAAAGAAGAAGAAAAAAAAAAAACCTGCTGAAGATGACAGTAAACAAAAGCTAAGTGCTGTTAGTGTAATCTGCCACAAACATCTCCAGTACTGTTTTGGCTCTTTTCCTTTAATTTTAGCCCCAAAATGCTTTAACTTGCCTTCAGAAACCTCTGTATTAGTCATCACAATTGAAGCAACACATGATTCTATTTAATTGATGTGGCTTGATCTCATCTATGCAGATCAGAAGTTTGGCCAAAGCTAAGGACACTCAGCAAAGGGAGAAAGTCCACTGGGAAGATCATGAGGAGACCGTATCTGGGAAGGAGATCTGAAAAGAAGAGAGCAGTAAAGAACTGGGAAAATCCAGAGCCCTGGCAATGGAGGCAGAGGCCAAATCTAATGTTTTCTTAAGAAAATCTTAAACTAAATCTTTCTGATATGGAAACTGGGTAAGACATGTCTTGAGTCCCAGCTCTGTGAAACAGAATCACAGAATCATTAGGGTTGGAAAAAAAACACAAAGACCACCTTCAACCCATGCCCACTAAACCACATCACTGGATTAGTGTCACTTGTGCCCTGTTATAATTCTGATTTGCTTTATTTGCTTTATTTGGGCAACAAAAAACTAAATGTTTGAAGCATTGCAAAGCTTGATTAAAATTTCTCTAATTCAGGCTTAACGTGTAGCACTCTGATTTGAGAAGACAGCATTGCAGCACTCCGTTTCCAGCTCTGCCTAAAGGCAGTAAGCAGAGATTGTGATGATGGACCAGATCCTGCACTCGGCGAGTCAGTAGGATTCATGGATTTCACCCTAGCCCATTAGTATCATGCGTGTGGGCATTCATTTGCTCCTGGTTTCGTTCAAAGAAAAACTAGATGCTTACAGAATTATCACAATAAGGTCATTAGATAAGGCAGTCATGTCGTTTATCTAACATTCTAACACTTAGCAACAGCGTTAGATTTATATTAGTATTGGATATTTCATATAAAGCATAGAATGGATGTGAAAGGAAGCATACAGGTGTCTTTTGTCAATGTTTACTGGAACAAATTTGAGCAGCTTGGGTTTTATCATGCCTCATTTGATGTTTTTCACAGAGGGTTTTCTTTGGTAGCGAAATGAGATTTGGTTGTTCTAAAGACCCAGAGCCTTTAACATATTTGCTGCATTTTCGTTCTCCTGTACAATGGACGATTTGTTACAGTTACTGCACAACTCTTGGACAAGCACTTTGTGATCCTGGTGATTTGCTGCCACTAATTCTGCCAGCTTCGTTCAAAATCACCTCGATTAGCATTTCAATGTGAGACAATTATCTAGTTTTAAAAAGAGAAAGAATGAGGAAAAGTTCTTCTATGGGAACCTCTCCATCCCCTTCCATAGGAAACTGATGAAATAATCCATTTCGCTCTTCTGCTGCGTCATCACTTACCCTGAATGAAAGTCCTTTTACACTCCGATTACCCACCAAGCCCTCTAAATCTCTGGCTGCTCAAAGGCAAATTGTAAAAGCAGGTTATGGTGGATAGTCCCAACAATGCATACAAAGTTTTGCTCCAATTGTTTGCTTTCCAACTTTCTGCAGTATTGTGTTTCTGTGGGATTTTTTGTACATCATTTAAGTGTATTTTAAGCCTAGAAAGACCTGTTGCTTCAAAACTGTCCCATGTTTTCATGAATAATTAACCTCACCTAGCGCTTCTTCATAATAAATAAAAATAGAGAGAAACTTGCTGTGAAAATAATACAGTAGAGCCCAAAGAGGGGGAAATATTGGACATTAAAGTAATGAAAATTCCATACCATCATTTTTTAAGAACATGAAAGAAATACAGTGTTCCTTCTTCTGAGGCTGTCCTCGGGAGATGAGTGTTTTGTAAATCACATTCCTCTGATGATTCAGAAGTATTTCGTGTTGCCGGCGGCCAGGCTGGAACCGGCTTATTAATATTGCATGATAATAGATAAACTTTGAGAGGAGCACATTGTTGTACAGGCTTAACTCTGTTCAATTTACTGCACCTGTGCTATCTGCAAGGCGGCACGGAGTTCGGCATAACGCGATACTTGCCAGTGGGCGCTGAAGAGATCTGTGGATACAAGAAACAGCTGTAGGGCAAAGCAAGTGACAATACTTACCAAACCAAGGTGCTGCATCGCTTCCCCCATGGGCATTTTGATATTGACTGCAGATCTACGTGTACTGTGATGCCCAAAGGCATACTGCTGCCATTTAAGCTTTTGCTCACGTCCACAGCTGCACTGGGACGTGGCAGCCTGGTGAGAGACACACATATCAGTGCTGTCACAAATGCAGAATACATTTGTCCCAGGCTATGTTGTCTCTCCAGGCCTTTATTTCTCTTAAAGGGTCCTCTATTACCACCCCCTTAAACCTGCACTAAAGAAGAAACAGGAAACATGGGCAGTGCAAATGTGGCTCATCACAAGTGTGCGTGGATGGTGAGGTTCAGTCCTCATATTTCACAAACCAGCACATTTAATAACTGTTTAGAAGCACAAGTATGAAAATACAGAGAGAAATACTTTCCCTAAATATTTTTTTGAGTCAGGAAACATAAAAAGAAAAATGGATCAAAGAAGCACAGATAAATGTATGTAACAATACCCTCAACAATCTCCTTCTGAACCTCCAGCACGCACATTATGTGCTGAGTGCACTCTTGTGCTTGAGTAGATCAGATACATACAAGTACATCCTTTCAGGTCACCAAATCTGATCTTCCCCTACTCTTTCTCCACTAAATACATCCTTTTTTTCCCAACCAATCTTGAGGTTGCATTCATTGTACTTGAAAGACCCTGAGCTCATCAGACCTAGAGACGGAGGACTTGATGGCTGCGTGCTCCCAGCAGAACAGGCTTGCCTCGTGTCCGCCCCCTATTCACTCTACATGAGTACGTTTACAATTCAGCCATTTAATAAATTGGGCTCACTACCCTGGACCACTGTATTTTGAGGGGGATCATGAAGAACACAGGCACTAATAGTTCTCTGTTTTTTAGATACTGAAATATCAATATCAGATAGCAGCACCAGTGTGGGGTAGAAGTGAATCTTCACTTGTGAGTAAAGTCCTCACCATGTATAAACAATGACTGCATACTACCACTGTTATTGACCCGTATTCACTCTTATCTAAGCTTCCTTTAATTTTCTGGCCAGCTACATTTTTCTGTAAATTTGATTTCCCTGTAAGCAAATGGAGTCCCAGCATCCATCTCTTTGCATTTTCAGCTCTTCCTCTCCTTCTTTTCTAATTATCTCTCTAGGATCACCAATAGTTCAAGGTTGTGGTGGCAATCCAATGTGGCTCAGGTGCCCCATTTTTCAGGTCTCTCCAGTGCTTCATTACATACACTTGGGCTGCTGATGTCAAGTTCTGTGCAATACTGAGGAGCGGAAACAAACCTAAGCCCCTTGCAGCACAGTGTGCAATCTGGAGACCACAGGCATGCACCGAACAGATTGAACATGTGAGAGGAAGCTCAGCTTTCACCCGGTGCCACCTGCACTAAGGCCAGCCCTGGCTTTCCTCATGCTCTTGGGGAGCTCCTGCCCATGCCACATCCCCTCAGAAATGTGCCGCCGTCTGTCTCTCCACATCACCACCCATCCGTGTCACCAGCCAAGCTTTGTCAGGAGCCATCGCCATCAGTGCTGCTCAGAAAGCCTGGGGCAGGTGCTTCTTCAGAGCACCCAAACCAGACTCGCTCTGTACAAGCCGTAAAGATTCTGGTTCAGCATTTGCCTTGAATGCAATTAAAGCTCCCCCTTCCCCATATTCCTATCCATACCCATCTCCTCACATCCAAATTTGGAATAAACTGGGCTGGAAAGGTATTTGCTTTCAGGTGGTCACAGAGGCTGGTCAAATGCTAACAGTGTTCTTTGGGTAAAACACTATTTTACCTATTGTGGTGGCTGAGCTCCACTTGTAGCATACCCTCCCAGTTTCCATGGATTTGGTCTCTAACAACCTCGGGCAAGGTGGGAAAATCACCTTGCTGCAGTGCAGAGTGCAGCCCTGCACCATGGGACCCAAACCTGCTTAGCTCATGGTCGGTGTGGGGTCACGGGATCCTTATTTTGCCTCTCTGTAAGAGATTTTTCTAGCCACAACATAAGGATAAATGACATTTTTGCAAGCGTCCTGCTGCATGCACATAAATAGCACTCAGCGTTACTGGCCACTGTGATGATTAACGTGTGTTTTAATGGCTGCATCTACATTTGTTCCTCTGCCTCACTCCCACTCTCCAATGCTGCCGTGGATCGTCTTTCCAGGATAATGCATCTCAGAATCAGCTTTCCAAAAACCCAAGCTCCCCATTTTGGGGGGAGGCACAGCCAGTCCTGTACATTGGTGCAGTCACTCCCTATCCACCTGGTTCCCCACGCTGTGACAGCTTGCAGAAATGGGGCCATACTGATGGAGCGCATTTCTTCACGTTGCTACACTGGCAATGAGGGCTATTTATCAAGTGTACAAGATTCAGAACTGCAAGACCCTGAATTTCATAGTCATTTGCAGCATCAGAAGCTGCTAATGGCCCATAAAATTTAGCAACTTCTCCATAAGCTGCTGGTTAATGAAAAATCGGTTAAATTGTTCACAGATCAGCTGGCACGGTGCCCTTTGAGCCACGGCAGGCTCTGCCTGGCAGAGGTTCCACTGACAGCACTGGGAAGCAGGAGAGCAGCTGGGGGGCACCAGGGGCAAGCACCCCCCAGCCTGGTGCCTGATGTCAGGATGCACGACTGCAGAGGAGCTCAGTGTAGCAAGGGGATGCGGTGTGCTGATACATACATGCACTTCATGTATTCACACTGAATCTTCATCTTGGCTTTTAATTGCAACCAGAAGGCAGAGCCGACCTTCCCCTTGCTAGGAGAGCTGCATTGCAAGCAGCAGGGGTCCCAGCCAGCGTGTCCCCACAGCTCTGGGGGTGATGGAGGCCAAGAAGAAGGGATGTTGCAGCACTCAACCAGCTTCCCGCAGCACCTATGTGCCTTTTCTGCCCCTGATGCAGCTCTCCTGCCTCTCTCCGCCACCACAACTTTAACGTGCTTTGCACAAATATGCACTGCCCTGGGCTGGCACAGCCCTCAGCATGTAGCACAGAGCGAGGATTTGGCACCCACGTGCAGGGAGCGATCCGATGTCAGCAGAGATGAACACAGCTCACCATGCTGACACTGCAGGGCCACAACTGTCAATGCTGGCATTTATGGTGCTGTGTATTTTAACTAATTATGCTGGTGCAACCCCTCCGTCTTATGGACACGGGACGTTTTTGCACCGGCATATGCTACAGTAATGAGAATCAATGTTACTAATCATTTTGCACAGCCCATTTTTCAGCCACCTTCATAAATGCACATTATGCTGGGAATGAGCATAAAAGAAAACACTGCTGTTGAAATGCCAAAGATGCCCATGCAGGACAAGCCCCAGCCAGGCCTGGCCCATCTGAAGCCCAGGGAACCAGAGCTGCTCCTACCAAAGAAACCACACAACACTAAAAAAGCAGTTTCTATTGCAAGCATGACAAAAGATGAGATTTCTGGTGTCAAAACCTTAAGGAGGTTTTCCTGAATTTCCTGAGTCTTTTGTCCCTTTCCTTGGGCAACCTTTCAGGCTTTTGCTGCCGTTGAGCACTTGCTCCTTTTCTTGCTCCACACAGCACCTGCATGCTGGGGCTCTAGGACTGCTGCCTCACATTTAGTGCTCGGGAAAAGCAGCAGCAGAGAAAGAAGAATCCTTCTTTTGCCTTCAAAAGCACCTTCCCATCCTCCAGAGAACCACCAGCTGTTCTGATTAAGGCGGTTCAATTGCAGTGGTTAAAAGCCTGTTCCACCTGCTCCTTGTAAGCAACTCTCCATGGGCCAGAGTAGCTCTAATTAAAAATTCACTCCTGCTGCGATGACTCCTCCCTCATCTTTCCCAAAATCAGCCTTGAACAGAGAACCCCTGGGGATTGCTCTGCAGAGGACGACTCCTCTCCCTTTTGGTTATTTCTATTGCAGTAGAAATCAGAAATTTTGGAACTTGAATCCCAGGCAACATGGGACAGGAAGGCTCCTTCCCAAAGCTTTCCTCCCAACACTGTCCAAGAACTGCCCTGCCTGAGCCCTGGTAGGTTCTGCCCTAGATATAGAAATGCTTCCAGGTTATAGGAAGAAGCCTCAAGGCCACAGCCCTCTAAATGCACCTTGCTGGCTGACTCAGCAGTGCTGAGCCTGCTCTGTGGCTGTCCCTGTGTGGCAACAGAGCACTGAGTGGAGGAGGTGGCTCCTAGAGACCAGGATTTAGCCCTGGCTGTCCCCTTATAGGATCAGGTCCAGAGAGATAGGTCCATCTGTGAGAACACCAAACTGTAGCACAAGAGAAAGAGACACAGAGTGAGATTTGATTACATAAAACTCAGGTGAATTTTGCTTTTGTAGTGGCTTTCTTCTATTGTTGGGAAGAAAAACTATGATCCTGCCATACTAAAGAGCCCCATGGACCCTAGCACTGCTCCTTCTCGTGCTGTGGTGAGGAGTACACTGAAGTGAATGGTTCAAAACATGCAGATTACCACCTCGCGTAGTCCTCCATGCCCTTCCTCCCTGTTGTAACACCTTCCAACTCAAACCAGACACAAGTGCCCACCCCCATGCAGGCAGAGTGTGCTGGAATGTGCATCCCCACCTGGGCACCAATGTTAGGGCTGTTGGCTCACAGCTTTCTCAGAGCTGAGTTCCACTTCCATTTCTCCCTGCTAGCAGTGCAGCTTCACCCCACTCCAAAAGGCCAAGGCAGAAAATCTTAAGCGACTCCTCGGTTGATAAGTGCCACTCAGGTGATGGGATTAATATTTCTCCCTATTTCGGAGCCACTCAAGCATGCAGGTGAATATGGTGGTTCTGAGCTTCCCCCCATCCTGACAGATTTCTGTCTCTTAACCCTCCCCTGCCCAGTGGATGTGTCTCTTTGCATGGCTGTCACAGAGCCCCACAGAGCCCATCCCCATAGTAACAGGGTGTTCCCACCTGAATTCAGAGCTGCAGTGCTTGGTGTCTATGCAGGAAACATCGGGGCACTTCTACATAAGTCTGCATAACAGCAGTGTGTGCTTGCTCAGCAGATATCTGCACAAGTCAGGTAAATGCTGGTGAAACTGCCCTTCATGTTTAGAGCCTGCATGCATGCCATGGCCAGGGATGTTTAAAATGACCAAAGAATCAGGCAGTGCTCAGTCAAACGTGCCTATCGCAGCTCTAAAATGATCAGAGGATGATTTCCCAAGTTGTGTTGTTCAAACAGTTTATATTTGCATA
The DNA here is from genome assembly GCF_951394365.1 of Tetrao urogallus. Taxonomy (NCBI): domain Eukaryota; kingdom Metazoa; phylum Chordata; class Aves; order Galliformes; family Phasianidae; genus Tetrao; species Tetrao urogallus. Next base: position 178,197,226 of record NC_136813.1, read on the forward strand.
TTTTCATCAAAGAACATAACCCTTTAAAATGGGAGCTGCTCTAGCTTTAGCTTTAATTTGCATGGAAGGGCTGCAAAGCTGTGCAAAACTGGGCTGCTAGCACCACTTACTGGTAGAGAAATATTGAACGGACTTTACAGGCTCACACAGGAATACTGAACACAGATCTTAGCACTCAAATACAACAAACAAATGTAGAGCATAATCTCTCCTTCCCTGCACAAAAAGAGGGAAGGGAAGGGAAGGGAAGGGAAGGGAAGGGAAGGGAAGGGAAGGGAAGGGAAGGGAAGGGAAGGGAAGGGAAGGGAAGGGAAGGGAAGGGAAGGGAAGGGAAGGGAAGGGAAGGGAAGGGAAGGGAAGGGAAGGGAAGGGAAGGGAAGGGAAGGGAAGGGAAGGGAAGGGAAGGGAAGGGAAGGGAAGGGAAGGGAAGGGAAGGGAAGGGAAGGGAAGGGAAGGGAAGGGAAGGGAAGGGAAGGGAAGGGAAAGACCCTCCCACAAACACATGAAAAGGAATAAACTGAAATTTCCCTCTAAAAGTGCCTCCAAACAGCTGCCAGTACCAAAGCCCTTGCAATGGAGAGTTTCTCTCAGTCTGCAATATCTGTGTGTGCTACTAACAACTCTCCTGTCATTCCCACCTCTGTGGTAATGGAGATAAGTCAGTGGGCACAAATGGGGAGCAGGAAAGAAGGGATCAATACATCAATGGGATGATATGTGTTGCACATATATATTCCTGTGTGTGGATCAACACTTTCAAAATCCCAACAGAAATGATCCCACTTGAAGATGTTCTCCTCCACTTCATGTTTAGTGAGCTGATGGGTGGCCTCATGGTCCCACTTCTTGGCCTTCAGAGTATTCGTGTTCCATAAATCATGGCCAATGCTTTCTGCTGCTTAACAGAGGGTCCTTGCAGCAACCTTCTGAGCTGTCTCCTGCTTTGGTGGTTGTGATTTATTTGGGAAACAAAGAGCCAGTTCAGAGGTACTGTAGTGGTTTCTACTTAAAAGCACCACTGCACTTTGACACTTTACTGACTTTGCTTTACAAGCACAATTTCTTCAGCCCTTAGATGTTCACAAAACCACAGCATGGCTGAGGCTGGTGGGGCCCTCTGTGTGCTTCTGCCCAACCCCTGCCTCAGCAGGGACACCCAGAGCAGGGTGCCCAGGACACGGTCAGGTGGCTTCTGGAGATCTCCAGTATCTCCGTGTTTATATTAGAATCATTCGTTTACACTGAAAATCCCAGGGAGATAGAACAGAAAAAAGGTTGGGCTTCCTGAGAGCTTCAGTCCAGGGCAGAAGTTACACCACTTCTGAAAGTTCTCAGACAGCAGCAGTACACCTTGTTTTGACCAGCATCCATAAGGCCTGGCTGGGCCCAAAACTCTGTTCCAATTGTTTCATTCCTGAGAGGTGCCTGATCTCCAATGAATATGAAGAAAAACCACATTTGAGAGCTCTGTCAATTAGACAGATCATCTTGAAAAAGAAGATTCATTAATTAGTTACACTGGCAGTCTCTTTAATTAGGCATCGCTGAGTACTTTCAGTCTTTGTGATCTCCAGCATTCTTAGCTTCTTGTGCCTTATTTACATATTTTTGGGACATGTACGCATCTCCTAATTAACACAGTAGAGTCTACTCCATCTATTTCAAGATGTCACGTTCTGAAGATCTTCAGACATGTTTATGGGATGTCTACTACATTTAAATTACTCCTTTAATCAAGCCAGAAATCCCACATCCCTTTTTGGGGTACAAGAACCACCACCAGAGGCATCCGGGGGTAATCCTGTTTTCAGGAGGTTTCAGTGTGGGAGCAAATGAAAGACACTTACAGAAGGAAGCCTTTCAAAGTCATCTCTGCCAGGAATTTTAAAAAGCGGATTTGCCTGCAGGGAAATCCCTCTGACAGCAGGCTGTCAGCAGCACGTCCCACCAGGGTGGGCTGCAGAAAGGAACTGCGCAGCCTGGATCGTGTTGGGATTTTGGGAGACTTGGGCAAATGTGGCGTTTCTTAAAAGGAAAGTGGAAGGTTTGTAACCTGGTGGGAGAACACACACTCGTATATCAGACCTCAAAGAAAAGGTCTTGGCAAGGAGGAGCCTGAGAAAGTAAGGGGTGCCCCTGTGCCCTTCCCATGTGTTGAACCAAGCAATCCTTGAAATAAAAGGATCTCCTCTTCTTCTAGCTGTGTCTCTCTCTGCACCAGTCTGCCAAGTGCATTTTTGTGAAAGCCTCAACCTGATATCCAGCTTCTTTCTACTCAGCTTCTATTTTTAGAGAGCAGAAAGGATACTTTGCAGGGGACGGTCCTACAGAGGCAGATAACCGGGAGAGAGGATGAGAATACTGTGTCTCCTCCCCATCTAACTTAGCTAACAAAACCTTGCTTTGCCAGTCCTAGCTTAAACTGATCGAGTTGCCCCGATCTTATCCATCAGTGTATCTTTCCCTGGTCCTTCTCCTTACTGGCAGCTATGATCAATATACAACACTGTCTTCCTGCAAGGTGGTGCCCTATGTTTTTCAAGAACTTCTGCCACTGCTTTCTCAGGTGCTTCAGATTGAACCTCATCTTTTCTAGGTGCCTTTCTCCCATGCAGATAGGCCTGACCCTAAAAGACAACCATATTAACTGAATGATGAATTTTTTTGCTCCTCCTCCACAGCTCAGTTTACCCCAGTCCATAAGCAAATGAATAAAGCCTGATGAGCTCTCCCTGCAAGGGCACTTTGCCTTATCCTCAGAGATAAGAGAAAGAAAGAATATGAATAAGGTGAGCAACTGATAAGTCCTGCCCAGACATTTATGCAAAATAGAGACAGAAGGTCTGGATTTTGCAATCTCCCCATTGCTAGAAGAAAAGTGGTCCAGATTAGCACAGCAGTGTAGGGGATGTTGCATCCCTCCTGCTCAGCTTTCTGCGGTGAGCTGCAGTGCTCCACAGCTAATTGTGCTGAAGCAGTCCTCCCTCTCACTTGTCAGCCATAAAATAAAGTTCTCCACTGCAGCAAATCTTATAAATTCTATATAAAAAATGCCCAGGTTTCTCTCTCACACACAGAGCTGCGCCTGGCAGCTGCTTGGCAGGAAACAAAATAGCAGCTTAGGAGTGCTGGAGGGAAGGGACCATCCTTTTATCTCAGTCGTTCTGCTGTGTCCTGTGTTGGGATCCATGGTCTGAGAGCACAATGATAACAGAAATATGTAAATAATGGTGACAGGAGTAATAAGAATGCTCCTTGTCCTTGCTGCATGGAGACATTAAGATTTGGCAGCTGTTGATGTTGCTTTCTGCACCTGGGCTGGCTCCAGCAAGCCAAAGCAAGGTCTGGATTGAATCAAGCACTACCTGTATCAGAAACATCAATGTTCTGGGTGTCAAACTCTGTATCACTGCTGAGCGCTCGTTCTCTAGGAGTTAGTTAGATACTGGACCCAGCTGTGGTGAAAACCCTTCACCTCCTCAAGAAGGAAGCACAGCACCTCTTGTGCTCTCCGGGAGGGCATGCCATGTCCTGTTTCTTGGGGCTAAAGGACTAAGGAAAAAGGAGGAGGAGGCTTGAAGGACAGTGGTTAAATTTCCAAAGTCTATCTCAGAGCCAGTTGCAGGATGGGACCAAAACTGAGGCTGTTGTGACATCTTCATCTTGCTTGTGAAAAAACAGGGATCTCATAAAGTTTACTATGGGCAAGCAGAAAGGCTTGATAAGGTAGAGGAAGTCCAGCAAAGGGCCTCTGAGATTCCTCAGGGGCTGGAATGTGGCGGGAACTGATGAAGCAGGATCAGTTAACCTTGAGAACTGCGGGCCCTCTGCTGCCCGAAGTGGAGGTAACATCTTCCAGCACTGCAGAGGAGACAAACCTGGATTCTCAGAGACACGGTCACCTCTGGGAAGCACCAGACAGATGCAAGGGAATAGAAATGGACAGTAAGAGTGGCTGCAAAGCAGAATGGGATGCCCAAAGCATTTTGGAGTCTCCATTCGCAAACATATTCACAACTCAGGGCTGGACAAGAAACAACCTGCCCCTCTTTGAAGCTTGCCCCACGCTGTGACCAGAGATCTCCACAGTCCTCCCCAGGTCTGAATCATTCTATGATTATGGCTTTCATTAACTTATTTCCCCTTTCTGCTAGAAGTAACAATTTGATCAAACGATAGGGCAGGTTGCAGCATCTAAACATGGGCTGCACTTCACAGGTTGACACCAACCTAACAGCTAATGCAGCAGCTGTCCTGTTAGGCTTTCACACCATTTAGTCTCCTGGTAAACAGTGTCACTTCTCCTATTGACTAATAAGTGCCACTGAACAAAAACTTGTGTGCAAATTATATATGGCAGTGAATCTTGGAAGACAGCTTCCCCTCCTAATATCGAAACATGACATATTGTCACAAGAGTTATAAATGAACAAGTGCATAAACCTTTTTTTTTTTTTTTTTTTTTTCAGACAGACAAGCTGTACAAGATGTCTTGAAGAGCCAAGGTATTATTTAGTTGGTTATCTGCATCCTACAGTCTCAGGAGAACTCAGCTGATACTAAACATGTCAAATTGCAGCACATATAAAGCCCAGATGCCTAACTCGGCTCTGCACTGTAGTACTCATAATTGCCAGTGAAGGGGAAAACCACTGGAAAAATTAACAACCTGTATCAAGATTGGTACTTTACTTTAGCAGGCTTAGAATTGCATATTTTAGAGCATAATCTAGTTAATAGAAGATGTTAGAAGCTGTTAAATGGAAGGGCTTCTTGTTTGCAGGACCTCAGCAAGCAGTGTGGCCACCCCCCCACTCTCTGGTTCCCACATGTGAATGACATTGCACTGCCCACTGTTCTTCCTTGAGGACACTGGGATAAACTGCTTGACTGAACATGTGGTGGGACTACAACTCTATTTAGGAATCTCATTTTTCTGGCATTAATTTTCTTAGAAAAGTTTTCCTTTATTTCTTGGTCATGCGCACTAAAAGAAGAGATCTCCTTATTGAAGCAATGCTCTCCAGGGCCAGTGGCATTTTCCCCCAATAATCCTGTCCCAGAGCAAAATCTTCACAGCTCCATAGGCATCGGCTTAAAGGTTAATGCTCCGCAGAAAGAAACCCAGTCAATCCTCCTCAAAGGGCAAGAGGTGCCAGCCACTATCTCAGAGATTTGTTTAAAGCTACCTTTAAAATGAAACTGACTTTAACCTGCCAGTGCCATAGGTACTAAATCAAGAAAGAGTAGAGCAGCTGCTAAGAAAAGACATTTTATGGTCCGTGAAAATATTGTCTGTAGTGGCAAACAGCATGTTGCTTAATTATTGGGCTCTCTGTTCCACACTCATCCCATCGCCAGCTGCCTGATGCCATATCGCCGCCTGCTCTGGGTCCTTTCCCTGCCACATCACTGCCTGCTCAGGGTCCAGCCTCACTGTACCACACCACATCTCCACTACCTCCCAAATCCTCAGCAAGAATGGAATCAGTGTCAGGAGAGACACTTCTGTGCATATCTTCAAGGATCCTTTTAGTTGGTGGGGGTCACAGGTGAGGATGAGTGCAGTTGTTGCCATGGGGGAGCAGTGATGAATCCAAATGCTGCTATAAAAGTCTTCAGCCCCTGGGGCAAGTGGAAGAGGTGGCTCTGGGAAGAGGAATGCATTTACCATTTGAAATGCAATATGTAGCAATATGTTCAGAGAAGTCAGTGCCCTAATCACATTACTGTGCACCACATCTGCTGAGGAGTTATTTAAAATCACTTGAGATTGCAGCTGAGAAAAGTATCTCTGGAGGAGCAGCCCGAGGAAGAGGCTGTGTGTCACAGCGGTCAGCCCTGACTTCTTCTGTAAGGAGAAGAGCCCTGAAATCAGCAGGGCCACAGGGAGCATCTGCCTGCGGGACAGATGTGATGCGGTGCCACCACCTACATGTGAACAGGTCTGTGGGGCTCAGGGCTGTGCAAGGCAGAGGAAGGCAGGGGCTGCTTCTGGCTGCTCCCCTGTCCCACCCATGCCTTGGTGCCTGTGTAATGTGGACAGAGAAGGGACGAGTCCCTGCTCATTGTTCTGCCACAGCTGTTATCATTGCACATGAAATCACATCAAGTTTTCGAGGTCCTATCTACTACTCTCTGGGCTTCTCAACTATTGTGAAGTTTTGCCAGCAATACCAGCCCACGAGAACATCATCAGGTTCAATAAATCAAGTGCAAGCTCTTGCACCTGGGTTGAGGCAACATCCACTACCAATATAAGGTGGGGGATCAAATGATAGAGCACAGTCCTACCAAAAAGGACCTGGGGGTACTGGTGGATGGCAGCTGGATATGAGCCAGCACTGTGCTCTCACAGCCCAGAAAGCCAACTGTACCCTGGTCTGCATCAAAAGCAGCACGGCCAACAGGGCAAGGAGGTGATCCTGCCCTTCTGCTCTGCTCTGTGAGGCCTCACCTGGAGTCCAGATGTGGAGTCCTCAGTGCTGGAGAGACACAGACCTGCTGGAGTGCATCCAGAGGAGGGCCACAGAAATGATGCAAGGGATGGAACACATCTCCTGTGAGGACAAGCTGAGAGCTGGGGCTGTTCAGTCTGGAGAAGAGAAGGCTTTGGGGACATAGGAAAGAAGGGGAGAGACTCTTTAACAGGTTCTGTTGTGATAGGACAATGGGAAATTGTTTCAAACTTGAAGAGTGGAGATTTCGATTGGGTGTAAAGAAGTCGTCTTTTGCAGTGAGAGTGGTGAGGCACTGGCACAGGTTGCCCAGAGAGGTGGTGAATGTCCTGTCCCTGGAGACTTTCAAGGCCAGGCTGATGGGGCTCTGAGCACCCTGATCTAGCTGTGGGTGTCCCTGTTTATTGCTGGGAAGTTGGACTAGATGATCTTTAGAGGGCCCTTCCAACTCTGTGGAATCTGTGATTCTTTGCTCCTGAGTTCAGAGAAACTCAGTGCCTACTGTTTTACTTTGGATCTGTCTGATTCCTGACCTAGGGCAAAGTCTGAGCAGTTTCTTGGGGCCCCAGTTCCACGATTTCTGAACCACATGTGACAGCACTGTTGACACACGATGCTAAATGTCCATGTCAGCATAGCAGCTCTGAGAAATTCAGATGGGAGGGAAAAGATGTTATTTTTACCAGGCTTCATCTTCACTGTAAAGACCTTATGGAACAGGCATGGGAAAGTCAGATCAAGAATATTTGCTTTCAGGACATTACTTTGCAGAGCAATTTTCTGCCTACAGGTGTTGATGCCCATGACTGTTTACTTGGCAGGGATGGTCAACTGGGAGTGTCCCAGATCAGTTAGGAGGTTTGCGTTGCTTCTGGTTGTTTCCTTGAACAACTGAAGATACACGCAACCCTGATTTTTTCCTGGAACATCATTGGATCAGTAAATCAAGACAGCTTATTTAGCTATTTTATTTATTAACAGCAGTTCAGGGCTCCCCTGCAACAAAGTGGGTACAGCATTGCCTCAGATTGCCCTTGTGTTTAAATAACAGTGTGTTACCAGAAAGCTAAACTGTTCCCCACCATATAAATAAAAATTGTGTTACCAGCTGTCCTGCTATGGGCTTTCTGGCTCTGTACGAGCATCAGGACTGGGCCGACCTGAGTGAGCATCCCAAAAGACACTGCAGCTCCTTGGGGTGACCCTGAGCTGAGAAGTGCCTTTGCAGGAATTTCAACTTCTACATTGCTTGGATGGAAAGAAAGATGAATTCCAGGGCTGCTTTCCTGGATATAAATGATTTTGATGGGAAAGCAGTCAGACTTCAAAGATGACCATTGCCATGCAGTGCATCACTTGTTGGGGTGAAATATCAAGTCAGCATAGGTGCATTTTTTGCCCAGCATATCACCCCTTGGTCATTTCACAAGGAGATGTATTTCCCACAGAATCCCCCACTATTCACAGCACATTTCTCAGTGTGAGAGGTGTTATTTCAATTCCAGTGTGATGTCTATGTGTCTGCTGGAGAGCATGAGGAAATAGAGGATGAAGTACATTTTTCCTAGTAACTCAGAAGTATTGATTAACTAGTTCAAGGTCTGGCAGATACTGAAGTAACATATTGAAAGCCTGACTGTTGCTTTTGATGGAAGTTTATATAAAACTGGGTTCGCCAGACCTTAAAAATCATTACTGTAAAGGAAAAAGAATTAATAACAAAGGTACATTTTTCATGCACTTCTATCCAAATTCATATGCTGGTAAAGTGCACATGAAACAAGGTAAATAGCTTATCAGCAAGATGAGCCCATAATCTTTCCTTGATGTTCATAGTCTGTCTACTGCTAAACTGATTGCCAGGTTTGTCCACAACAAAGTCAGCCCCTGCTCTTTGTAACCAGCTAGCGCATGTGCCCTGCAAGTGCTGATTCAGGTGTGGGAAGCAGGAAGGTTATCTGCACTGTGCTCGATTGCTGGCAGGAGAGCAGCTTTCTGGGAAGTGGCTGTGCTCTGGGGTGTGCTATAGATTCACTCTGATGCTGGGTAAGTGTGCTTCTCCATGCTGCCCAGGCAGAGGGGACACAGCGTCCTATGAGGACAAGGCGCCCTATGGGGACATGGCATCCTGTAGGGACACAGCATTCTGCAGGGACAGGGCTTCTCATCTCAGTGTGCTCTGCAGCAGTGAACCCTGACGGTACATGTAAAGCCTTTCACTTCTGATGAGGGCACAGTCATGTGCACACCATCATTTCTATTTTGAAGAAGATGCCATCAAATATTGGGAAGCACTTCTGCAGCTGGATAATTGAATTCAGAGCAACCCGTTCCTGAGTGGAAAATTAATAACTTGGCAACTTCAGACTTTACCTTTATTAACTCTATCACTGACACTCAAGAAATGTTGCTCTTAATTCTTTGAAATAAAGAAGCCTCTTAGGATTTCTTGTACCAATATCTCACATCCAGTACACTTGCCCCAGGAATCATCGAATTACTGAATCATTTGAGTTGAAAGAACCCTTAAAGATCATAAAGTACAAATTCACTGCAATGCTCAGAAACACCTGTCTCTCATTCATGATACTCAGAGATCTATCCATCCTGACCTTGAATGTCTTCAAGGATGGGGTGTCATCCACCGCTCTAGGCAACCAGTACAGTGCTTCACCACCCTTATCATAATAAAGGTCTTCCTTATATCCAATCTGTATCTCCCCTCTTTTAGTTTGTAACCGTTTCTCCATGTGCTATCACAACAGATTCTGCTAAAGAATCTGTCCCCTTCCTTCCTGCAGCCCCCCCTTTAGATACTGAAAGGAAACCCTAAACAACCTGTCTTTAACCCTAAAACAAAAAAGACCACTTACAGGGAGTTCTGTTTGCAGAACACAGACACCATACATCTAACCTCGATACTTTCAGCATGCTGTAACCATAAATATGTTCAAATTGAAACATATTTTGTTGGCCACACCAAAAATGTTGGATTAACGTGTCAAGTGAGGGGATACACCAGTGTGGTCATTAACACAACAGCTGTGTTGTCAGTGTTGTGGCCAACAAAGTAGATCACAGAATCACAGTCACAGAATCACAGAATAGTTTGGGAATAGAGGGAACCTTAAAGCCCACCACTCCCAACCCCTGCCCTCGGCTGGCTGCCCTCCACCATCTCAGGATGCTCAGGGCCCCATCCAACCTGGCCTTCACATCTCCACAATGGGGTACCCACAGCATCTCTGGGCAGCTGTGCCAGGCCCTCACTGCCCTCTGAGTAAAGAATTTTCTTCATAACATCTAACCTAACCTCCCATTTTCGTTGACAACCGTTCCCCCTTGTCCTATCACCACAGTCACTGATAACCACTTCCACCCATCTTCCCTGTAGGCCCTTTTGGATACAAGGAGGCCACTGTAATCGGCGTTTTTATTAATCAGTAAGTTGCTCATTGGCGTAACCTCTTTCCAGGACAGATAAGCAATTTGAGTGTGAAAAAAAGCCCTCACAGCTCTTATCTCAAAAGAAAGCTCACAGAAACGTAAAGAATTTGTTACCTGGAAAATTGTTTAAAGGTGCTATCTCAGCACTCAGAAAGGTCCTACTCTTGCAACGCATCAATTTTGGTCTGTTCTGAACAACTGGAGCTGGTCTAATAAAGGTGCATGGCAAATAAGTAGAAGTAAGTATAAGGGTAATAAAAAAGAAATTGCTTGATTCACTCTCTTGGAATTTATTCCCAACGTTTATAGAAAACTGAATAATAAAGTGAGTAAAGCTGTACTTCAGACTCAGGACAAATTCAGCATTAATCTGATTATAAGAATAATTCTTTTGCAGCGGAGGTAATACGTTGACTGAGATGTAAAACCTGAATGTACCAGGAAACAGAACTGTAGACAAAAAGGCATGTATCCATTCTACAAATTAATTACAGAGAAGCACAGTATGCAAAAAAAGCCACCGCTCCTGTCTGAAACAACCAAACAGATATCCCAGGCATGAAAGTGCATCATTCCTGTTTGAGAGGTGTCACAGCAGCTCCCCATGCACCTAAACCCACTGCGGTGTGATTGCTCCTTAGGGTTCCTGCTATGAGAAAGCAGAGCCACACGGAACTCAGCAGCTTTTTACAGGATTTAACCTTCTTCAGAAATGGCTTTTTTGACTTTTTTTTTAAATTAATTTTTATTCTGACTGCTGTCTGGAGAAAACTCAGCCCTCATGCAATCCTGCTTTCATGGGCGTGGATTTGGGTTAGCCCCCGCTGGGGTGAGAACCCTGCAGGGCAGCGGGTGCCAACAGGAGAGATGCTGCTGCCCTGAGCGATGGCAGCCTCCATCCCATTCCTGCAGCCTTGGGCGTGAAGGCAGATCCCAGTGCCTGTGCTGCTGGCATGACCTGCACTGCCCCGTGGCAATGGCATCCACCTGCTCTGCGGGATTCCATCCTCCCACCATACACACAGCCCTCCCAAAAAGGCCTCACTCAGTCTCTTAGCAACTCCTCAATGAAGAGAGGGCAAGAGCCCTCCTGCAGCATGAATTTGCTGCTGGCACAAGCTGGGCAGGGAAAGAAAAACCATGACAGTGTTGGAAATGCCAGCATGGGTGGGCTGTGAGCTCTGGTTTGTGGGCAAATGAAAGAGCCTGCCTGTGGGAACCACTCAGTCAGCCTTTCCTTCAGCCTTATGTACAATGTATGTAGTTAATAACAATTTAAACATCCGTTATGCAAACATAAATACTTTGCCTACCTTTAATCCTAGTTATCTTCAGCCATTATAGTGTTGTGAATCAAAAATGCCATATTTACAGGCCTGAAATTGCTGCAGCAGCGTAAGATTAGTAAAGAAAGCCAAATGCACAGCAGCTGCACAAGACATGGTGTGACTCTGGCTAAAGCCTGGCAACTACCAGCAGAAATCACAGGCCCTGAATCGCAGTTCACCCTGATGGGTTCATGTAGAATCATAGAACTACCGAATCGTTTGAGTTGGAAGGAACCCTCACAGGTCATCTAGTCCAACTCCCTGCAATGCTCAAGGACACCTACAGCTCTATCAGGGTGTTGCTCAGAGCCCAGTCCAGCCTGACCTTGAATATTTCCAGGGATAAGTCATCCTCCACCTCTCTGGGCAACCTGTTCCATACATAAATTGATCTCTCTGAGATGAAGTTAGCAGGCACAAAAGCTGCAGTACCTTCTGCTAGCACAGTCCAGCACAGGACACTGCATGCTCTGTGCAGCATCTGAGCACCATTGCATGACTTTTTTGTGGAGCACAACTTCATATGCTTGAAAAAAATCCCAAGGCCCTCCCCAAGGCAGAACTAAAGACCAAGGGCTGGGAGATGTGAAAACGGAAGCAAAAACAGGGTGGCTCAGATTGCTCAACCCAATTAGGAGTTGATAGACATGGAGCAAAGTCAAGAGAAGCTGATCTGGTGAGATGTATGGCAGTATCGCTCAGTCTCAGCCTCACTACTGATTTTTCTCAGCCCAGAAAAAGAGGAGAAAGTAATACAATAGAACAGAGAAGACTGCATTCATTAAAGCACTTCTATACCTGCTCTGCATTTTTCAGACCTTAAGGAAATTTCTGTCACTGAAATCAGACAGAAAGTACATTGGAAAGTATATTTCATATAATGGTGGAAAAGGAGCTGTAATTTCAGTAGTAAAGCAGGATCTGATGATCTAGTATTAAATGTGGTTTAACTTAAATTACCTCATTAAATGTTCTTCTTATTATTACACATTGTCAAGCAACAGCAGATAACTGAGGCACTGCTGGATGGTTCCCTGGGAAGGATGATGCAGAAAATCTTTCTATTTGTGTGATTTGTTCTAGTGACACTTTTACAGTAGTCCTTGAGCACAGGATGATGGTGTGTGAACCAGGTTTGCTTACTGACATCTTCAGAAACACAGTCTGCACCACCAGGAATCTGTATCGATGCAATTAACCACGCACACAGTAGCTTCTCAAGACATGCGCACCTTCATAGAATCATCAAATCATAGAATCGTTGAGGTTGGAAAAGATCACTGAGATCCTCCAGTCCAACCCTCCACCTACCATTAATGTTGTCCACTAAACCACGTCCCTCAGTGCCACATCCACTCTCTTCTTGAACACCTCCAGGGATGGTGACTCCACCACCTGCCTAGGCAGCCTGCGCCTCTGCCTCATCACTCGTTCAGAGAAGAAGTTTTTCCTAATATCCAACCATTGCTTAGTTGTCAAGGAACCAAACCGTAGTTTATTCCAAATTCAAATACTAACGGAGCCCAAAAATAGAGCTCCTACCCTGCTATCTTCTCACCCCTCCAACCAGCCCTCAGGCTCTCCCACATGCAGGAGATGCAAGGGCCAGCTCAATATAATTGCTTTATATTCCTTTATAAAAAGGTCAGAAAAGTGAAAATCAACAGTAACAAAACATTGCCATCGCAGTGAGTGAGCTGAACCATTTATTATGTTACTGTGTTGTATTATGCAGAGCTGCCATAATACCACAAAGAGGTAAGATTAAAAGCAGTTGATATAATTCACATGTTAATAGCTTGAGTATCTGAGAAAGACAACAAATATTGCTGGAGTGCAGACATGAAAGGTCAAGGCAGATTGAGTGGCTGGCAGGCACGGAGCACAAAATCAGCACTGTAGAAATTGTACTGAGAGTACTAAACAACAAGGAATTAGGATGGAAGGCAGATGAGTCTTTAATTCCCCCTTAAATTCCCTTTGCAAAGGTGCTTGTTCCCAGGTACAGAGTGTGGAGAAGCCATGTTCCAGCAAAACCAAGGCAGAGGTCAGAGCACAACAGTGGCTGCTGGACTGGGTGCTGACACTCAGCAGGGCTGGGGCCTGAGCCCACCTGCCTTTCTCACATCTGCACACAACTTCCGCTCCCGTTTCTTGTTGCTCAGAAAGGCTGTGGGTGCCCCATCCCTGGAGGTGCTTAAGGTCAAGCTGGATGGAGCCCTGGGCAGCCTGAGCTGGAGAATAATATCCCAGCAGGGGCTGGAACTGGGTGGGCTTTAGGGTCCCATCCAACCTGAGCCATTCTTTGATTCCATAATTTTTTTTCCGTATGAGTTACAGAAAGTACCAGTGGAGAAAACCACGAGAACAGAGGCTTGTTGCACTTTCAGGATCACCTCTGCCAGCACTGTCTTTTGCAGTCTGATTTTGCAATGCTGTGCCCAAAACGTGTCATTGCTATTCATCTCACGGCTGCGTTTCAGAACTTTCACCTGCAAATGGGATTACAAATGCAATCATTAGTACAGATTCCCCAAGAAGCTTTCACAGTATTACAATTAGATTTCCCATTCTAGCAGCATCTAAATCAATACGATATGATTAGTTACTCTCGTGGATTACATGCTGCTGTACAAAACCTTCACACACAGAAATCTGGGTAATTTAATCAGGCAGTAATGGATTCTGGGAATGCTCCCACTGTCTAGAAACTTAAAATGATTCTATCTCTATAATAATTTGCCATTATGCACCTGAAGCTAAATTGCCTGACATACCTGACAGTGGACAGCAGTGATTAAAACAGGTCACATCTCATCATCAGGAGTGGCGACTCCTGCTGAATCCACTTAGAAAACTGAATTTGCAGGAGGAAAAAAAAAGGAGAAAAAACAAAAGGTTGAGTAGTTTGCCCAGGACTTTAACTTAACTTTGAAGATGTCTCTTTAAATATGCGTATGTGTATATTTGTGTATGTGAGAGTGAGAGAGGAAGAGAAAGACGGAGTGTAAGTGCCATCCATTCCTCATCATTTCAATCAAGGCAAGAAGAATATATGAATTAATGCTCCCAGGGAAATGCAGCCGAGCGAGATGGAAATGAACACATAATTCTGTCTCTGCACCTCTGTATTAAAGCATCACTCTCCTGCAGTCATCTTGGGATAGCAAAATACCCTAAAAAACAAAGCCGCCGTGCCCAGTGCCACACAGAGAAGCTCTGAGCAGAGTGGGGGAGAAAACACCAAACCAAGCACGAACAAACAGCTAAAGCTTCATAGGAAAAATTAAGGCTGGGTATTTTTAGACAGAAGATGCTCAGAAATGTACTGCTGCTCAGCATTTATCCTACTAGCGTGCAACAGTTTATGTCTAAAATATGCAACACATTATTTCACTGTTCAGGACATTTCTTTTTCTGTGGCATTGCCCCATTGAAATATTCTTGACCTACTGAAATATTCCTGACCCAGGGTGCTCTTGACAAGAATGCTTCCTATGGTAAATTGCAATCTCAGATAGCCATCTGGCAAGAAGGGACAGATATACAGCCATCCACACAGGCTCTCCTAGGCAGTAATTGCCAGTGAACTCTGCCCTCATTATAAAACTCTGTATAGCTTCGCCATAAAAAAGCCCCATGATGCATATAAGCTTTTCACCTCTAGGTTCTCCGTAATAGTCTTGGCTGTATTATTCTGGTCAGATACATTAACCACTCTCAGTGTTAATCTTCATCTTTTTTTAGGACTGTGTGCTGCAGCTGCTCCTATGGTGCCCAGCACCAAATCCCACTGATACAACCCATCCCACTGGTCCTCATGACACATGTCTGCTAGACAAAGCTCCTCATTTCTTCATCCCCTGTGGAGGGCATGGGGCATGATGCTGTTGGCACAGGACACGGCCATCCCTCCCCGACCCCCATCAAGGTGCTGATAGTGAATGTAGGCTGGAAATTGGACCAGTGCATTGCCATTAATAAACAATAAGGCTATTAAGGCGTATTAAAGCTTCACGATGAACTTGTCAAAATGGATGATCTATAAATCAATATAAATAACAGTGACAGGCAGTAATTGAATTGCAGCAGTCCCTCAGCACGTGCTAAATATGAAGGGACATGACGTGCTGAAAATAAAGTTGGAGAGCTGAAAAATTGATAGCATTAACATTCTCCTGGTGAAACGTGGCATCGCTTTGGCTTTTAATGGGGGTCAAACTGTGAATGCGTATTGACTTCTTCTTTTAAAACAAGAAAATAGCTACATAAATCTGAGACTTCCCAAATTAGAAATTGCTGCTTCAAAGTTCACTGTGACTCTGGATGCGGTTGTCACAGAGAGGACAGCACAGCCCTCCGATGGGTTCATTAGCAAGGCCTGCTGCCTCGCTTGGGTAGCAAGAGGAATGGGTTTCGTTCAGTCCAGAAGGTCTCTGAAGTTGATTAATCAGTTTTCATCTTCCTCAGAGGAGTAGCAGAAGGAAGCAGGGCACAGGAAGCTAACGTTTGCACTCTGCCAGGCTCTGGGGGGCCACACATCTTTTAAATTCAGATGTAACCGGCCCAGCCTCAACACAAGCAGATGACAAGACAACCAGAATGGAAAGACATCAGTGAATCTGAAGCAAGCTTTTTAATGGAGATTCAAACAACAGCAAACAAATCATGACAGGTTTTTTGGATGAAATCAAGATCTCATTTTCTTATTTCGTCTTGATGTGCTCCATTCAGTGAAAGATAATGCAGCTTTGCTCAGTTGGTTTTTAAAATGAAGCTGTATGGCACAGGAGTTCAGAAACTGCTGAAATGGAGGCTCAAGAGACATATTTTTGAAGACAACTCCATTTGTACCACCTTGCTCATGGGCAGACAGCACCAAAGGTCAAAAATAGTGAAGGCATTTGCTTTTCATGGGTCTCTCTGTGCAAAGAGGCAAAGCTAAGCACACATACACAAATGGTCATCCTGTGTGTTAAGGAATGACCTGCCAATAACGTCCCAAAAGTCTGAGAGCAGCAGAGCTGGGACTGGGGCTGGCATCTCTCCTCTCCCAGCATCACAGCTGCTCTACCCACTTCCATGCGTCCTCCTTCCCATTCTCCAAAATTCTTCTCATGCCCTCTGGATGCTCCCAGCCATGAGAGTGGCTTCCTGCCCATGCCTTTAAACTGACACAAGTTGGGAAGCGTGATGCTCCGTTCGAGTATTCACTTTAATCAACAGGACACCACTGATACATTGCCCAGTGAAACAGACGAGCATGCCTTGTCTTTTCTCTGAGTTTGCTTCATTCTTAATTTTTCTTCTGTGAAGTTTTTTTAAAAAGGTGAGAATTTAGTCTACTGAATGCAGTGCTGATTAGCTCAGTATTATAATTGTGCTTCATGGACTACTGCTTGTATGTCTCAGCTCTCCAAATTCCTATTATATTATTAATCTAGGTTTTATGGTACTTCAGAACTGAAGTATTATAAAACTATGAGGTAAGTGGAAAAATCACACTGGCAATTTACCAAAGAGCTCCTGTGTGGTATTATGAAAACAACAAAAAACAAAACAAGGGGCCCTGTTTGCAAAACCAAGCGTGAGCCTGCTGGCCCGAGAGAACACGCAGCTGTTACACGGCAATCGCTGCCTTTCCAACGCCGCCTACAGCATTTCATCATCCCGCATTCAAGGCTGTGCATTTGTTCTTCTTGCAGAAAGGAGAAACGTGTGCCTCAAAGATTAATGAAGGTAAATGAGACCACTCCAGAATGCTTTTACAGAATCCAGCCCTCTCCTTTCCACAGCATCTGGAGGGGAAGAGAAGGAACCTGTTTGTGACTGTGCTAATGCATGCCACACATTTCCATTTGTTGTTTCTCAGCTGCCGTATTCAGTTTCATACCTTTAAAGAAATTTTTGTTTCTCAAAGACTTATACCCCAAAGATGCTTCATAGGCATCTGAGTCACTGTTTTGTTTGAATTATTATTCACTATTTGAACTGGCACAACCAGAACAGATCTAATTTATTCTAGCAAAATAACACAGTGAACCACCCTGCAGAGCTGGAGAGGAGATGCCCCATAACCTTGCGCTGCTGTGAGCCACTCCCAGACTGGGTCTCTTCTGCAGCTCTTCTGCTTGGGGCCACACAGGAAGAAAAGTGGTTTAAGATGCATTGACAAGGTCTTACAGTGAGCATGATAAATCTGCCTTTGCTTCATGCATTCTTGGAAAGAAACCAGATAACAAGTTATTTTGATTGGGAACACACCACCCCATTTTGTTATGAAATAACCATCTACTTGAGGCGGACCAGAAAATGGTTTCCTTGGCAATCTCAGGAGCAAGGAAGCCACTGGGAACTGTTCCAGAAGCTGCAGATCCCTGGGAAAAGCAAGACATTTCCCTTTTTGACTGCCCTAGCATATACCATACCCCTAATCCTAACCCTTCCCTGACCTTAAAGCTAGCCCTTTTCCCAGAGGAAGAAGAAAGGGGTTTTGCTGCTCTTGCTGTTATGATCTAACATAAATCTAGGAGAACTCATCCCATGTTTAGGGTCAGAGTAGCAAAAAAAAATTTGAGTGGTCATGGCATTGAGTCTGAGATGAGGATGCAAAAGGAAAACGAAAGCTGTAGAGATATTGGCTGTAAGAAATACTTTGTCTGAGTAATGGCTGAGGAAAAATGGAATGTTTAGGGTTAAGATTAGGGTAGGCGTTGAGAGACAGGGATCGCCTACTGCCCCATTAGCAGGGGGAGGCTGGAAAGGAGCTGTAAAAAGAAGCAAAATTTTTCAAGAGCATCTGTGACATTAACCCTCATCAACAACTCGAGAGATGGCACAGAAAGCCCGGGAAGTGCCCTGTATCCTTTTTCCAGCATTGGCTTCCATGAAAGCATGTCAAGAGGGAACTGTTTCCAGGTACCTTTCCTCTGTACTGTTTAAGGCTGATTATCCACCACATGTATGCTCTTTGATTCCTGGCCAATTACCTGCGCCAGCTCTGGCTGCTGGACCAAACGCACTGCTTGAAAATAATCAAAACACCCAAAAGAGAGGCTTTGATCAGTGTGCTGAAAATGAAGACTGAAACAAACGAACAAAACAATAGGTGCTTCCCACAAACAAACCATGCTGAGGCACATTTCTGGTTGTCTCTAGCCTCGTTATTCTTCACCTGCATACTAAGGACAGTAGTATTCTGTGCACTGTCTCTGGAGGCTGTGGAAGCAGAGCCTGCTTGTACTCACCTAATGAGGTGGCCCTGCACAACACTGTATAGCAAAGCCCACCAACAAAGCAGGATCTTTGATTCTTGCCAGCTTTCTGCTGAGATTGCAATTGCAATCTCACAGTTCCCAGGACAGGAGGACAAATAGCTATTTACTGTGAACCACAGACTCATAAGAAATTAAATTCCTTTGGTGGTTACGGATGTAAATACACATCTCTTTACACAGATTCCTGGAACTGTTTCCCACTCGACATTTTGGGTGAGGAGCCAACTCCAAGCATTTCAAACGTGCAGCTTGAAGTGAAGAGCACCATATCCTGCCTTGCTGTGATTGCTCAACAAGGGAGGGAGGAAGCAGGCTGAGTTCAGTGGTGGCAAAGCACTCAGGAGGGTGTGCAAAGCCATCTTTCTGATTTCACAATGTCTCTGCAAGCCCTTTGCCATTAAATATGATTAAATGCACTGGTCAGGAGGACTTCACCTTTAGAAAATGACGCTTACAAGAAATCACTGCCCAAACAGATAGTTGCCTGAATCCGTGAGGTGGAGAAGAGGTCTGATGGATGAGAAGGCAATATTAAAATGTCTCCTCACATAAGAAAACAGAACGAGAGCAATCATCAAAATTTATCAGCCAGGGAGAAGCAGAGTGTTTTCTTGGCACTAAAGGGACCTGATATACTAAATCAAAACCAGAACACAGGCTCACAAAAGAAAGATAAAGATGTCTTTGCCATATAAACACTGTATAAATGAACTTTCTGGAACTGAGATCTTGTTTAAGCACACACAGTAGTGACATCTGAGAAAGAAATAAGAAAATTAAAGCCAAGCACAAAGTTAGTTTCAGCACTAGAATAGCAGCCATTTGTGAGGAATAACTGCCCATCTGCCAATTGAGCCTGAGAGTTACAGCTTTCTGGCTTTTTTGTTTCTACTGCTGTGCAAAGCCCCAACTCCTTGTAACACCTAAACCAGAAGCCATGTACTTGCATTTCACCCATTCTGAACACACTCAGCCAGAAATGCAGTTTAGGTACCAACAGCATCACTGCATATGTAGGGAACCACAGCAGGGCAGT
Organism: Tetrao urogallus; assembly: GCF_951394365.1. Lineage (NCBI taxonomy): Eukaryota > Metazoa > Chordata > Aves > Galliformes > Phasianidae > Tetrao > Tetrao urogallus. The sequence continues at coordinate 178,216,772 of NC_136813.1, forward strand.
GATCCCAATCACTCATTGCACTCATGGATTAAAATGCACCAGAGTCCTCATCCTGAGCACTGCTGGATGGCAGCTGGAATATGGTTCTCTGGTAATGCGTACATCATTCACTTCTATGATACATATAAACTTATCCACATGAGCTTCAGTGCTGAGGCTGGCTACTTAACCTTGCTGCGGGTAAATACCCATATTGTGTTTTAAGGGTTTTCATTTTCTGAAATTCATGTCTTTGGACATGGCTGTTCCTGAGAGATTTAAATGCCTCTCTTGTGTTAGATGCCAAACAGAAAAGAACAACCACAAACTTTCCTTTATGAAGATGAATTGAGTCTTAAGCCAAGTTAAATTTGGGCTCAAATGTGACTGTTGCATGGCTGCCAAAGATTCTCACATGTAAAATACAACTTCCATTTCCTAAAAGAGAGTTCCAGACTGCACGGGACTTCCCATACAACAGAAGAAAACAGTAAAGCAAGGAGTGAGGCTCTGCAATATCTGTGTGGGGGGATTTTGCACGGAGGGAAGGGCTTTGTGTTGCTTCCTGATAAAATAGGCTCTGAGAGCTGGCAGTCATGGTGCAACAGGTCAGCCACAAACCTCCACTTGGGAACGGGTGAGCTGGCACCTACCGTAGCCATCTACGTTAACCTTAACCTTGGGGCTGATTAGCCTTCAACTCCTTCCTGCAAGAGCAGTCTGCAAATAGCACAAAGCCTGACCTACTTCTGGCCGCTGAACTGCAAATTGTAGTTACTGTGATTGAACTCTTTCCACTCTGGGTTTCTTCCAGCAAGATGTCAGGCTTTTCTTCCCTGCTCTTCAAATGCAGCAAACAAGCTCAAGGCCCGAATTGTGCCTCGCTGGAGCAGGGAGGAGAAGCACGAAGCTCTAGTGCTGGAGGTCATCCAGCAAGCTGCCACTCCTTGGAGCACTGGAGATCCCAGCATCTAGCAAGTAGTCCTGGCAGAAAGAAATGAAATTTGAAAGGCACGGCTTGGGTGAACACATCCTGCTTTTTACAGGCAGAGAATGGCTTAGTAAAGAGATGCGGAAACTTCAACAGCATGCTTGACAGCGCATTCATTCAGAGGGAAAAATCATACAAGTGCCATGTATGTTGAACTCCTTTCAGTCCCGTGAAGAGCGAGAGGAGCTGGAGCTAGGAGGTCAGGTCATAAGCTAACTCAAGAAAAAATTTCTACAGCTTGAAAGTTCTTTACATTTTTTTGTTGTTGTTGTTTGGACTTTTTTTCTGTTTGTTTCTTTGGTTATTGGTTGTTGTTGTTTCTTTTTTTTACTGCTGAGCACTGCCTCTCAGCAAGAATATTCAGGGACAGCCACTAGAACACAAAAAGTTTTGTCATTCCTTTCTTCCAAGAGCGCATCTCACCTCTTTGTCCCAATCAGTAGAAATTAGGCTGCAATTAATACAGTCATTTGGGGAGTTAGGATAAGCTAATGGATTAATTACCTCTAGGAGTTTGTATTTTATTCCAGTGACATGAACATTTATCATTCCTTAACAGGGTACATTTTTATCCCTCTACAGTCATACAAAATGAACACCCCATTTAAGTGGAGCAGGAGCATTGTCCTCCCAGCCAGAAGTCAGGAAAAAACCTTCAACTGCTTATCTCCATGACATAGAAATAGCTGCAAATGAATGTGTTATTAATAATAGGAACTTTTCTGTTAATAATACAGGAGAGAAAAAAGAAGCGTCCTGAACGAAGTGCCTTATCCGAAAAATTCCATCAAGGTCCAGTTCCTCAGCCTGTTATTACCATGATTCCACTAATGCAAGTGGGAATACAAGTGCCGACCCCTAACAGAACACATTTTTATGCTATGACATGTGTGGTGCTTAAGGACATGGCTGTGGTATTTGAGGACATGGCTGTGGTACTTAGGAACGTGGTTTAATAGGCTATATTGGTGGTAGGTGGACGGTTGGACTAGATGATCTTAGAGGCCTTTTTCAACCTTGGTGATTCTGTGATTCTTTGTACAGTAGTGTATACAAGACACTGTCCTTGCCAGGAACATGAGACCCAGTTTGATTTTTTCCCACTGCTAAACTGGTACCTGGAAGATCAAAGAAGGCTGCAAATGTGTGGTGCTCTTTTGATGCATTGATACATATCCTACTATTTATCCTAACTCTCTTAAGTGCAGTACTGTAATATGACTATTAAATCAACACATGAAAACTCTTGCTAAGCAGATGGCAGTTTGATCTTAGTTTGATGAAGGAGTTGAAAATCAAGCACAGCTCCTCTTTGAAAATTATAGGGGTCTTCTTTAAAGATTTTGAGATTTCTTTATACTGCAGTAAAATCCACGAGTGCCTGTTTTTTATACAGTTCCACTCAAAGAAATGAAGAGATGATGAAGAAGTCACTCATTCATATGAGTAATTGGCTACTGACAATGACTCTTATGAAGCTTTTGCTGAGGCCACATGTGCAAGGACGTCAAATTTGTCGTGGCCATACATTTAACAGACAAACTACATCTGAGCAACAAAAGAACATCCTTGAAAATCAGTGTAGCATTTCAACTACTATATCTATGCATTAAAAGGGATGAGTAATTTCATGGTCAGTAATAATAGCATTTTTATTTTCACAAATAAGAGAATCTTGTGTCAGGCAGAAAGATGATTGCCAAGGCATTAAAAAGAAACAAGCGCGTATATGTAGATAGTGCTGTGTGCTGGACCAGGTTCATAACACTTAGATAAACAGATCATCAATTTTTCTACTAACATTTAATATCTTTCTCATTTCTTTCCCCAAGATCCTTTCTGTTGGATCCCAGAAGCCAGCGTAGGCATTGACACCTTGAGCAGGTAGACCCTGGCTCTAGGCAGGGAAGGGTGCAGGCTGTTTAAGGCCATTTAAGGTCAATTAAGATGCCAAGTTATTGAAGAGATGCTTCTCTGTCTCTCCTCTGCTTCCGTATGGACCAAAGGCACTTCAGCTGTAGGTCACTTAAAGCTATCCCTACTCTGGAGGATGTATAGAACAAATGTGAGATCTGAGGGATCTGCACCCAGTCTCCCAGTCCTCTTCTGGGCAAGACACAAAGAGCAGGTGGTGGTTGTAGCTGGCGCGTTATCATCGTTGTCTGGAAAGAAAGTGGGAAGTTCTGGCTTCTTAGCTCTATACGCGGGATTGAGCCGCATCCCAGCAATAAGTCCTGAAAAGCAAATCCTGACTATATGTACTGAAGATAAACACTCTTTTCTCCTTCTGAAGACAAATTCCATACAGAACTGTCAATGCTGATGGTCCAGAAAGAGAGCTGATGGATTTGCAGTACCAGAAAAGCTACAGTAAAGGAGGACTCAGGGTTGTCAAGTCTGGGAAGAATTAATAGCTTCAGTGTGAAGCAAAGACATTTTAGATATCAAGAAAAGATACTAAGGGTAAGGAGAGACAGGGCTCGGGAACCAGCTCAGCTCACTTTTATACACATATTTAGTTGCTAAATCACCTTCTAAATCTGCACATCTTTAACTATGAACTAAATCCTGGTCAGAGAGGACACAGTGAGTTCTGGAGAAGTGATGCTCAGATTGGCACACTCCTCCACAGCTGGTGAGTCCTCTCAGGTCATGTAGGAAGAGTCATACACCACTTGCTGCAGATTTCATGTGAGATCCATGAGTTGTTCCAGCTAACAGAGTCCTGGCTCATAGAACCTTGGACCTCAGTGGAGCAGTCTAACAGGTTTTACTTTCATAAAGCTCTGCTTTGGTGTCTGCCACTGATCTTCTCTAAAGACGCATCTGAAGGAGCGGCAAAGTATGCACACTGACCTAGAAGACAACACACACTTGGCAAACTTTGCAGATACGCTGATTTATCAGTGGAGCTCACACAGGATCTCAGAAAGGCTCAGGAAACCCAAGAACATATCACCAGACAGAAACACACCTGGGACATCTCTCTCTCTGACAGTATTAGCTGTGGTAATGATGTCTCTAGTCCAGAGAGAATATATTTCTTTCTCAGAGTGAAATAAAAAGTTAGCATTTTGAGGGCTTTGCATATATTACAAGAATTAGATATACTACGCCACAAACACTGTCATGCTGCACGAGCCCTCCGCAGTGCTTTGGATATATGCATCTATAAATCAGATCTTCTGGAAAGCGAAAGAGGGTGATCTCTGCATAAAAACCACACAGCATGGCATACACTTTGCATTGTGTGATGGCAGTGGGGCTCTGTGGGCGGTGGTCCTCGTGGGAGAGGGCACAGCCCCTACTGAAATGGAACCTTCCAGGGTGTTAGCAGTGCTGTCTCCCTGACTGTGGTGCAATCTGCAGAGTACTGCTAAACCAGACAGATTCTCAAGTAGCTTTTCCCATTTTGAATGATGTCCCTTCCCAAAGAGGCAGTATCCTTTTGTGTCCCCTGCCATCCCAGCTGCAGTTAATGAACTCAACAGAAAAATATGGAGTTGGTTTTTCTGCTCTCCTGGGCCTGGAGCTCTATCAGGAATGCAGGTCCAGAGGACAGTTACTGGACCATATGAGGGGTTATACAGGAGCTGAATTTTCAACTGAAAATCCTTCCCTGGCTCGCTCCAACTCCCATTAAAGGTAACAGCAGAGTAGCTGTGACTCCCCTGGCACAGGATTAGGTCCCTGCAGCACGGATCATCCATTTATTTTCCTAAGAGGACAGCAAGAGGCCACTGGTTTAAGTGATTTGACTTAGTCACTCGCATGCAGAAAGAATTAATTTGCACTGGCTGTAAAGCAGCAGGACAGCCAGGTGCAATCATGGATCTCGGCAGCTCTTCATATTTATATTAGGCCCTTTGCAGCTGCTCTAGAGGCGCCTCACTAACTCTGAACCTCCCCTGAATACCAAGTGACTGCGGCTACGCAGTGTGCTGTCCCTCTTCTCAAGGCTGAAAAAAAGATAAAATAATCAACAGAAGCAGTTGGAAAGCCTTTCCTTTGGGAGAGAAAACAGGGGCAAGCAGTTCTTCTCCCAGAGAACAGAGCGAGAGGATGGAGTAGCCCAGAGCAGGTCTCTTCAGCAGTGAGGGCAGGGCTGCCAACATGCCAAGAACTAGGACAGCCTGGTCTGTAGCCCCCCAGGAGCCAGGAAGCTGGTTTTTAAGGAAACATCAGAAGTAGGCAGCTGTGTTTTTATGTCTGTGTACACATACAGTGTACACAAATAGAGACACATCAACAGAAAAGCTCACACATGGCTCTGGTCGTGCTCCTTTACACAGCAAGAGCACGGTGATGGGAGACCAACTTCATGAGCTTCTCAGCTTCTGGGCTCTTCCTAAAGTTTTGTCTCTTGGCTGACAACACAAGTAGCATTGCCTGACTCTGGTGATTCATGCCCCGCTCCCCAAATGGCTGCCCACATTTTGTGCCTACACTGATATGATTGGAATCACAAACCACACATTTTCATCTTCATCTGTGCTTATGTTGCAGTACTTTCTATGTACAGGTGGTTTTAATACCTCTTTTTATACAATCATAGGATCATTAAAATTGGAAAAGATCTTTAAGGTCATCTAGTCCTACCATCAATCTACCACCAGTACCGCCCACTAACACATTCCTCTGCAACATCCACACGTTTCTTGGACACCTCCAGAAACAGTGACTCCACCACCTCCCTGGGCAGCCTCTGCCAGTCCTCACCACTCCTGCAGAGAAGAAATCGTTGCAAATATTCAACCTGAGCCTCCCCTGCTGCAACTTCATGATATTCCCTCCCATTCTATCTCCAGTTACATCAGAGAATAGGCCAGTCCCTACCTCACCAAACTTCCTTTCAGGCTGCTGTAGAGAGCAATATTGTCTCCCCTGAGCCTCCTCTTCTCCAGACTGACCCATCCCAGTTCTCTCAGCCACTCCCCATCAGACCTGGGCTCCAGACCCTGCACAGCTTCACTGCCCTTCCCTGGACACACTCCAGGGCCTCCATGTCTTTCTTGTGAGGAGCTCAAAAACTGAATGCAGTACTCGAGGTACAGCCTCTCTAGGGCTTCATCCCTGGGCATATGTTAACAGCTCGAGCGTGGAGTAGATATTCAGGCATTTTCCCCTGCCTAGTTAGGGACTGAGTATATGAGGTGACCCTGTCACCTCCTGATGTCATCCTGATTACAACTGGTTAAAATGTTAGCATCATAAAGTGTTGGTAGGATATATTATTTTCCTTAAAAATTTCACAAAGGGATTTGGTAGGAAGAGGTAATTTCTTAAAATAGTGCCGGTGTGGGTTTCTGATTTGATCTTTGAGAGCCCTGAGCTCAAGCCCCTGCCTGGCCATAACTGAAGTGCATAGCTACATACAGTGAGGGCAGTCAGCAAAGATCTCTGCTCGGGGGGAGAACTTCAGCAAAGCAACTGGAAAACTTTTAAAATGTGGTTCTGTGAACCTTCTGCCCTCTCTCATGCTGCTGGGTGGGCTCAATTGTGCTTTTGGGACCTGGGTCATATCTTGTGCTGGATGAAGAGGTCTGTAGCCATCTGACCACCATGGACCATTTGGCTGCGCTTTGTAACTGGTTTCTGAGGAAGAAGCCCCAGGCTGTAAGCTGTCAGCAGAGAGGAATGGATACCTGGTCACAGGGTTAAGCAGCAGGAACCAGCCTGAAGCAGATCCATATGTATGAGTTTACCTAAGACTCAGAAAAGCCAGTGAGAAGTTCAGTGTTACGGAGTCAGGGAAAGCAGCAGCCAACAGGATTGAAAAGCAAGCAAGCAAGCAATAGCATATAGCTCCAGTTCTGTGCCCTGCAAACAAGCTGCCAGCCACGCTGCCTGCCACAGGCTGTATCACTCCTTGGTTCTTTGTGTCTCCACTTGCTGTACTCAGGTCGATGCATTATATTGACAAAGTGGTGTACCTCCTCACCCACATACACTTCCAGGGTGTGTTTGCACCAAAACCAGCGCTCTGTGAAGAAGAAAATTTAATTGCATGCATGCTTTCTCTCCAGTGCCCAGTACATGCATCCTCCCCTATTTCTATCATTCCCACATAAAACCATTCTTCTAACTCGAGTGAGATACAAAAGTTTGTTATTCTGAAGCCTCGAGGCACCTCTGTTCTCCAAACTATCCTGCCCACGTGGGCAGAGCAGCCAGCCTTGCTCTCCTTCACAACCTAAACCTCTATTTTATTCAGTGGTTTAGGGCATCTCTGAAACTTTCCAAATTATTTGCCTCGATAAAAGAGAAACCAAACCTCAGCAGCTTGCAGAGATCTGGGTTTCAATAAATAAATATAAAGATGAAGAAAAGGGAAATGTGATTTGTTTGATGCCTGGCCTCAAATAGTTGCTGCATCTCCCATCCACTGCCTAACTAACCTGTGTCATCTACTTCTCAGCTACACCTGTGCAATCATTTGCAGAAGCATTATTAGCTGTTCCGTTTTTTTCCCCATTTGCTTCCATAGCAACATCCATCAGGAAGAGAACAGTAGGAGCATATGGGGAAGTTACAAAACGCATTTTCTACAAGAGAAGGAGGCCAGAGCATTTAACAGACAGCATTTAGGTTTCCCTTAGTAACTGAAAATCCAACATACCTTTCTTGTTTCAATATGTCCTGGTATTAATTACGCTGCTTAATGATGCACCAGTGCAGGCTGGAGGTAACATGGGTTGTCTTTAATTAATTAGGGTAGTGGAACTTTTCTGTGAGATTTAAGCTTGTTGCTGAAACAGAATCTTGTTACACTGCGACGCGCACGTGTTTTACAAGCAGATCCCTGAGCTGTCAGACAGCCTTTGACATGCTAAACATTGTGGAAGAGTCTGTGCATGAAGTTCCAAAGTGAAATGCAAGAACTGAAAATTATCTGTTTGAACAGTCTGAAACCCTGGGAACTGCCAGGTCAATTTTAGAATAAGCTTACAATAAATAAAAGCATTTCTCCTGCTTAGTCATTTTTCTCCTTGCCAGTAGCAAACTATATAGCATGCGCAGTGATATTTTATTAATGAAAACCGTACTGGTGCTCCTCTTTAGTTTAAAATAAAGCCCTTGAAACTCAGGATGAAAATGTGGTTTTGAGGAAAGGGAAACAACACCTTCTTGCTCCCCAGTCTGAGCGAGAGCAGGAAAACAATTTGCAGCATATCAGTGTTGGAAAAAGGAACAGGTGCAATAAAATAAAGCAGTCAGCCAACTCTGCACTGCCTGTCTCTGAAACACAGAGTGTTGTCAGGCCTTCTGGTAAATCAAGCACTGCGCTTTTCTTTCGGCTGGAGTCTGAAATGGAGACCCTGATGTTCTGGAGGCTGTCGCACACTGCACAAACAGCAGCAGGACTGCAGTAGGACTGGTGAGATGCAGTGCAGGCATTGGTGGGGATGGAACTACTGGCACTGCACAAACATTCAGAAGCATGCTTTAGTGCTGACTAGAGCAAGATGCAGCAGGATTCTCCCATTGCCATTTCTCCCGAGAAATGGAGAGAAACGTTTGGAATTGTAGCTACAGTTTTACCTTTCTGCTTTCCATTTTTACCCATCTTTTTTTTCTTGCTTTTTAATTCTCGTGTCCAAGTCATTCTTTGCTTCATGCACGGCACTTCAGCCCCCTCCACTTTTGTCTCATCCTCTCCACTGGCAGAAATCTGGGTCCAGCCAAAAGAAATTCCTACTGCTACTCATATTCAGTATCTCTCAATATGAGCTCTTCCACATCTGATCTTTCTGCCAATGCAAGTGCTCTTTCTGCAACCAGTTAACAATTCTCTGCTCCCTCCTACTTTGAACACCACCCCCATCAGCTCTGCAAACAGAGCTGTTCTGCAACAAGACCCTGAAATTCTCACTAACAATCAAAGTTTGCCAGGAAGCTCAAAAACTTTGGCCAGCCATGAGGAACATGGGTTGCTTGAGCTTTCCAGCTGAGCTGAGCTAGCAGACTCAGAGCTACTTGGGGACATACACTTGTGAACCACAAGCCACTGCCTGAGGCTGCTCTTTACTTTTGCTAAGTTGTGTTCTTTGAAACAGGCAAATGTGACTTCGTCCTCCTCCTGCTCTCATGTTGCAGGTCAAAATGGTTTCCTGTATAGCAATAAACCCTGTCATTCTGTAGCTGCATGAAAGTAATTCAGTCCATAACCATGAATAAAACTGCAAGTAACAAAATCAGTAATTGCTCTGGCTGTAATTCCACCAGATGCAAATTGTTCACCTTTTAAAGAGACTACTTAAAAACAAATAAATTACCACCCTTCCCCCTCAGAGTTTGAAGGAAGATCTTAATTTCCTGCCATTTGCTTTGGTTTAAAGTGGGAACTGGGAGCTCTTGGGTGACCACATATGTCATGATCAGCCTTGCCTGGTGAGCAGAGGGTTAAGGCTTCCCAAAGTACCAGCCCTTCTTTAACACTGGCTCCTGTGATATTACAACAGCTCTCTTGAATCCTGTTTCTATTAAGGATGGCATAGGCAGAATGTATCCACCTAGAAGTTATCAAACACGAAATAAACAGGAAAGCAATATATCTCCCTTTGTTTAAAAAGCACCTGCTGCATCAACTAAGTTATAGCACAGATAGAACATGAAAAATAAGAGCTGGCATAGCCTAAATTGGAGAAACAATATTTCTGTTTGTTCTGCTACAGGAGCGACTCTTGTTGGACTGATGGCAAGGACGGACAGAGCCAGCTCTCCACTCTGCTCTACTTTCAGAGGCGGCTGGAAATCCCAGCCAAGGTGTGCTGTTGGCCAACTCTTAGCACAGGCAAAGCCAGCAGAGCGCTGAGGGCTGAAAGCAGGGAGGCTGAGATAGCCAGGCTGGGTAGCGTGGCTTATTCCTCTGCACAGCTGAAGGCACCATAAGAAAGAGAGAAAATAAATTGGTTTTTTTCCAAATGAGACTCCTAGCCTTCACTGTTCCAGAAGGGTTGTATCCTGTGTCTTCTAGTTTGTACCTCTATGGTGGATAGTTTTTATTTCTTAATGAGGGCAATATGTCATTTTTATATACATATAGAATGTAACTGCTATTTAAATGAATATAATGTAATTACAGATAAGCTCTGGAGAGCAAATTAACCTCATCTTTTGTTTACTACAGGGGCATAGAAATAGTTTAAACAATACAATTTCATTATTAGCAAATTAGAATAAAAATAATGACATTATTACACTTGCATTATTATTCTGCCATTATTATTGAGATTTTAAACTTCTGAAGTGTGCTAAATGCTCCGCAGAAAACCACAGGGCTACATTCAGACTGTCAACTCCAAGGACAGGATTCAGCTCAAGGCTAAATCAAGGTGCCACCTCCTATGCTGCACGTATAAGTTTGTATTACAGTCCAGGGGGGCCCAGTCAATAGAGTCAGCAGAGCATAGAGAGTGATTCAGTTCACTAACAAGGTCACATCCAGAGTGATTCAGCTGCACAAACACAGACATCAAGTACCATTTCAGATATTACAGGAGCCTTGCTGGCATAGCAGCAGTGAGCTTACTGATTTGCTACCACATCCACCAGCCCTTGCAACTGTTTCAAGTGTCCTGGGACATCCAGATCGATGCAGACATCTATGTTTAGATATCCTCAATAGCTGGGAGGACAAAGGCTCAGTGTACTGTATTCAGTTGCCTAAACTGAAAGAGGCACCTAATGATGTTTGTGATGCTTGGAAGTGCTTCAAAGACAGCACCAGAAGGTCATCTTCACCCTGTTTTGTGTTCTTGCCTGGTGAAGTCATCTCAGTTACACATAGAGCATCTCAAATCGTCTTTTCTTAACATGGGCATCTATATCCCGCCATCCATTCCCTGTACTGGGTGTTGGTTTCACTAATTCCCAGCTGTGGATATATATCTAAGAGAATTCCCTAAGCAAAGTGCACTTGGAGTCAGATGGTCCAGGGCCAGCAGAAGGCCCCATGCTCCTGGACAAGCAGACACACCAAGTACCTCTCACGGTACTAGATGTTTATGCAGGAAAACTGATTCCACCTTGGTTCCCAAGACAAATGTTGCAGTTACAATCATGTTTTGCTAGGGTGCCTTGATGTCCAGCATCCCTGCCTGAGCAGGGCCACCTAGAGCTGGTTGCCCAGGCTCCGCTTTAATATGACTGCTACTGAGACAGTGGATGAAAACCTGAACATGAACCTGCAGTGTGTGCTTGCAGCCCAGAAGGCCAACTGTATCCTGGGCTGCATCAAAAGAGGGGTGGCTCGCAGGGAGAGGGAGGTGATTGTGCCCCTCTGTTCTGCCCTCCTGAGGCCTCCGCCTGCAGTACTGCTTCCAGGCCTGGGTACCCAGCATAAGATGCTGAGCTGTTGGACTGGGCACAGAGGAAGGCCACAAAGATTACAGGGGGGCTGGAGCATTCCTCATACAAAGAAAGGCTGAGGGAGCTGGGCTTATTCAGCTTGGAGGAGACTCCTGAGAGACCTCATTATGGCCTCCCAGTGCTAAAAATGAGACTGCAGGAAAGTTGGAGAGAGACTCTATATCCAGGAGTGTTGTAATAGGACAAGGTGTAGTGGCTATAAGCTAAAAAGGGAGAGATTTAGATTAGGTGTTAGAAGGAAACTCTTTTCTCAGAGTGCAGTGAGGCCCTGGCACAGCTGCCCATAGAGCTGTGGGTGCCCCATCCCTGCAGGCACTCAGGGCCGGATTGGATGGGGCGATGGACAGCCTGAGCTGGTGGAGGGCAGCCAGCCCAGGGCAGGGGTTGGGAATGGGTGGGCTTTAGGGTCTCTTCCCACCCAAACCATACTGTGATTCTATGACAAGCCTGCAATTTATCAGCATGAACATGCTGAAATAGAACCAGACAAACACTCTTCCTAATTCCAGAAGAGCAGACCAAGAAGGCAGAGGAAGGAATAGAGGGACCAAGAATGCATACAGAGAAGTCAAAACTTCTTCACTGAATGCAGGGAACAGAAAATGAGAAAGTAAGATCAAGAAGCTGAGGAGACAAGTGTCAGCTTTAGGAAGACAGAAAATCAGATCATTGCTTACACCTTGGGAGAAAGGGAGATTAAGGCTGAGGGAGAACCTGTGAGATGCCCAAGTCCTCTGCAGGAGCTGGCAGGGATCAGGGTTGCTGGAGGACAGGGGTGAAGCTGGAGTAACCCTCTGGATTTTAAGAGCACAAACACTGCTGTGTATTTTGAAAAATAAAAAATAAAAAAGAATTGTAAAAAAGAAATAATTGCCTTATTCCTGCAAGAATGTCCCAAACCTCAAATGCTCACTTCATAATTTAACTTGCTCTATATAACTATTCTAAATCCCCTATGAGATCCACTACTTTCAATATTTTAAATAACTCAAAAGGGATTAAATAAGGAGTTAGTGTTCTTATCTTCCTATGGATAACAACGTGAGGCTTTTCCACCTGTTTGTTGCTGTGTTCTCTCCCTTTCTGTTCTGAGTACGTGACAGTGATGCTTTCTATTCCTTTGCTCTGAGAATTAACCTCCCCAAATGCTGACACGCTGTAACAGCTGTGGTTCCTAATTTGCACTAAAATGAAGTATTATTCCATAATGCTATGCAATTTGCCAACTCTTACACCTCCGCAGTCCTGAAATCTTTTTCTCTGCATCAGAAGACATTTGCATACATCAGGTCATAGCCGATTTCCTTATGAAAACCAAATGCAAACTCTGCCTGTTTTCTTAACGTTTCAGTAGTCTGAAATTCCTGTTATCTAGTCTGGTTGCAAAAACCCCTTTCAACCATGGTCCATTTATCTTGGATGGCAGCAAGAGAGAGGAGAGCATCTCCTAGCCTGGGGTTGGGGACTGGAGCCATGCCTAAATCCCTACCCCTGTGGCTCTTAGAGGTGTGTATCCCATTTCTGGCTGTTGTCATGATGGAGGTTATGCAGATCCTCCTGCTGATTTTGATCCCAAAATTTCAGTCTGTGACTGCCTTGGCCATCTAAGCTCAGTCTTGATGGGATGTTGCAGCATATGCAGAAGCTATATCCATCCATGAAGAGCTGTACTGGATGAGGGACGGGGCTGCAAAGGACCAATCATCTCACATGGCACCACTAGAGACCATCCAGGACGGACAGTCGTGCTCTCCTCATTGCCCCCAAGCTGAGCCACATTGCTGAGCGCTGCCTTCACAGTGGGCATCAGTGGGTGATTTTGTGGATGTGGCAAGGGGCAGAAAAATACACAGTCCAGCCCACTTCATTCTTCAGTCTTTAGGAAGTGTCAGAATTGAATTTCCAGATGTACCACTCCGTTGTGAATCTGACTGAGAGATTTAAAGCTTCAAGAACGTATTTCTTTCTTGTTCTGATGCAGATGAAAACTCACAAGAATAACAATTCTCCTGAGATTTTTGCCCAGGAGTAGTAGAAATATCAAGCATGCAATCCGTTTTGTAATATCTCTGACTTTTCTGTTCAAAATCTTGCAAGGAAATTTTCCAGGACAGTTGAGTCTAAAGCAAAGCGCTACCCAGCCATGGTCTCAAATCCAAATGAGTCCAGATAACTTCTTATTTTTCTTTGATAATTTACAGTAATAATTTGGGCTACTTAAAGAGAGCATGGTCCAGCCTCAGTGTTTGGTGCTCTGCTGTCAGGAAATTTAGGCACAAATGGAACAGAACTGGCCACGGAATAAGCCCAACAGAGGGTTGCTCCCCAGTGACATACAGTGACCATGGGCAGTCCTGGTGGCTTGCTTTGCACTGCCCTGATTTTTACATCTCTGCAGCCACCATGTGATTGTGCAATTGGTAGAAAAGCAAGATGCTGGCCCAGCACTGATCTGCAGCAGACAAAAGTGCAAGGAGAGCCTGTGAGCCAGGAATGCCCTAACCTTGACCAGGCTCTGCATGATGGACACATGCTTCTGCCCTTGGCTTTCTGTCTGGGTCACAACTGCAGTTCAAATGAGGCATTTTGTAAAAGAAAAACCAACAAAAGTATAACCACCAGGTATTTACAGCTATTCCACTTTACATCACAGAAGTGAGATCCTGGGATTAGCTTATATCCTGCACGTCTGCATCCTCTCTTCCACTGCAGCACAGATAGTGCTGGGGTATAGTCACAGGAAGAAAGATGCATTGGCAGGATCTGATGATTTCTAACACTGAAAGATTTTTAGAGGAGAAAATAAGAAGAAATAGGAGAGAGAAAGAAAAGTGCACAGGGCATTTTATACTCCCATAGCAAATGGTTCAAGGCCTATAATGGGTAAAAGGCTGTGGCAGAAAAAAAGAATCAGAAGGGGAGGACTAGTGTGTAAGAAAGTACAGGGCCTCCCTTTTGTGAAGGAGAGTGAACAGAAGTGAAAATTTGTGGCTTATGGCTGAGAAACCCTGACTTGACATCCTGTCCTGGTTTGGTACCCGAGAAGCCCTTTAAGACAGGGTAAAGCATTCATGGGAAGAAGATAGGCAGGAGTGAGGAAGAAAGAAGAATCAGCTATTTTCCAAACCTTCCCTAAGGAACGTGACACCTAATAGTGCCCGCTCCTGTTCCTGTGAGCTCTGCTGCAAGACAGACAAATGCAAATGAAGCATGCTCTGGCCAATTTGTGGGGAATCTGTAGCTTAGCTCTTGAAAATCTGACTCCTTGTATGATAGATGTTCTTCTCAGCGTGGTACAAACTGTTTGGTATCCCTAAATAGAGATTCCCAAGCACACCCCTCAGTGACTCCCTGCAGATGATTCAGACCAAGTCTCTGGCTCAGGACCCGCTCCTCACAGGGGCACGTGCAGCGCATGCAGTACCAAGGGCTCTCAGCGTTACTAAGAGGATCTGCGTAACAGAGCAGTTACATTACACAGAAATAATGGCATTCACACTTACATCAGACAAAAGCACCAGTATCAGGCTTGCAGACACCCACAGCCCTGTTCAGCTTTACACGACCAGTTATTCTGGGAGTTGCGGGGAAGCGCAGCCGCACGCTGCCCCATCTGAGGGAGGCGGGCAGGCAGGGCGTGCTGCCTTTGGTGCTCCGAGAGCCCAGAGGCCTGGCAGCAGCTCCAAAAATCCTCCTGCAGCTTCCACCTGCAATCAGCACTTTTATCTCCAAGGCAAACACTGTCTGTGTGCCATTTCCTGGAGCTGTCAGGTAATCGCGGCTGTCTGTGTTCTCCCAGCACATTTCATGGCTACAAGGCCTCGAAACAGAGCGGCCAGGCAAGGAGGAATTTCTCTGGAGGAGATGTGTTGACTAAACAGTTTGAGGCTTTTACTCATAGTAGAAGTAAAATTGATTGTGTGTACCTGCCCAGTCGAAAGCCCACTCGTGTTCCACAGAAATACAAAAGCACCGTGCTGTGCTGCCACAAGGAAAGGAGACAGAAATGCCATAGAAGCCGTGAGGGTACAAGGTCAGACCCAGCAAAGCCCATAACCTCCTGTGTGGTCACACAGAGGATGGAGTCCTGCAGTGCAGAACGCCTTCAGTATGGATTCCCTCAGCACCTGACAGGACCTGAGGCCTGTGTGGATCCAGCCCTGTCTCCAGCTGTGCCAGGAGATGGGTTGCCTGCTTGGGAACTGTGTGAAATAAAGTGTGACATGCAGCTCATTCCTCTGGGTCTAGCTCCTTCTCATCTGCCCTGCACTGATGTGGGGAAGAAAGGACACCTTCCAGGATGTGTTGGCTGGAGCTACCGGCTGGATGGGCAGCCAGCAGCATCTGGTGGATTTCTCTCTGAGGTGACAGTGGCACATCCTGGGTGTGCAGGAGTCTGGTTTTCAGCTTTGAGGTCTTTAAAAGGCAACAGCACCCTGCATTTTGATGAACAGCGAGAGTAAGAAAGGTAAGATGGGAAACACGTTCATCAACACAGAGATGGCAGTGGGTGCCGTCCAAGCTAGTTACACCAAGACTTCATTTACGTATGTCATCTGGGAGGAGGAGGAGTGCTTAAGGTGCAGATCTGCTTCACATTTCTAGCCATTCATGTGTCTGCATGGTCAGACAATTCGTGCCTGGCATATCTAAAGCTTTAACTGGTGGTCTGATTTCCTACCTTCTCTGTAGCTGTAAATCAGGTGTTCCTCCAGCGGTCTCCTGGGCAGGGTAGGAGAGGTGAATCAGATCTTGCCAACTCAGAACAAGGTGCAAGAAATACAAAACCAGAGCTGTAATCATATTCACCCAGGCAAGATCTGTCCTGATAGGGAAAAGCAGGCTTAAAATGCAGTAGAAACAAACCAAATGAAAAAACATTTAGAAAAATAGCTGATGTATTACTTATACTAGATGTACTTTAAATGTCTGAGAGTAATGAACTGGTACCTCACACAAATGGAAACTAAAAGGGAAAGGTTTCACATGGATGGAGGGATGGTAAATAATCCTGCTGCATATATTGTTTTCTGAATGTAAACCTACTTCACACTTCTGTAGGCTAGCACACCTCCCGTGCAAACATCTTTACTCTGAAAGGCTTTTATTTATTTTCATCTGAAAAGAAAACTTCTGTTGCCCAGAAAAGATGAAAGAATATTGAACCAGATCTAACACAGCCTGCTGTAAATAGCAAGAATAGAAAACGGAGATGCTCTCAGCAGTCATTTTACCTTTTTGTTGCAAGCAGTTAACCTGGGATGCACAGCCTGGACAAGCACTGTGTTTTCTGGGAATGGCTGGCCCCTGGGCTGGAGGGTATGATCCTAGAAGTTGAGAAGCAGCAATGGATGACCAAGAAAGACAAACATCATTTGCTCATCAAAACTTTCAGCTTGCTACTTAGCAATTTTAACAGTGAAGAACAGCATGAACAGCTTGTCCTTAGAGTACCTCTGTAACACAAGTGCTGTGATTAAGAGAAAAGAGCAATCTGCTAGATAACCGTGTGCTGCCTCTTCTCTCTTCTAACCCCTATGGACGCAGGAGGCAGGGAGCTCACACAGACGTGAAATGTGAACCACTTGGTCTCAGCTCACAGCCGTCTCCCGGCCCAGCAGCTCAGTGAGGGCCAGTTGCTTGGAGCAGCCCATTCAACACGACTGCTCCCACTGCAGAGTGGCCAGGTGCTGAGACAGCTCGTTGGAGCTCTCCCAGCGATTCCAGCAGGGTTTTTCTCCGATTATCCTCCCACAGCCCCTGGGGATATGATTAATTCATAGAGCATCACTGAAGGCATCTTTCTGTGGCATATGGAGTTAAAGTGTCCTCTTCACAGAGCTGCCTGGGGACAACTGTGAAATTTGTACAGACAATCCCACTAGGTAGTCAATCTTGTAAAAGCACTGATATTACAAAGTAAATACAAGTGATCTATTTGTTTAAGGTTATTACTGTGACCGACAGGGTATTAAAACAATCTTTCTACTGACAAAAGATATCAGGCCTGCACTCCCATTTGATGTTCCTAGGCAGCCTTTTTCTTCTCTCTTTCTCAGCCACTAAGCTTTGGGGTGTTCATCAAATTTGACTGATATGGAGATTGGAATACACTGCACAACCATCCCATTGAAATTCAATTCAGATATGGGCTTAAATTATAAAAAGAAACCTTAGCTAGTAGTAACACTTTGATGTGCAGATGCATAAAAGTTTTAACTTCTACATTCTTCTGAAAGGAACCAGATTCCAGTCACGCTATTTGATTTATATTTTATCTTTTAATACATCCAAAGCACGAATATTAAACATTGCCCTCTGTGGTCAGGAAAATTATAGTGGGTACCGTATGAAGACTTCCATTTCATCCTTTAATCAAGGTTGTATACAGACACTTCCATGAAACGTGAATATACTGCCCAATACTTAGAGTAAAAAGGTCAGTCCCTTCAAATCTGGCCCCTTTTCAAAAGCGTACCAGTTCTTTTCAAACTGGAAATTTCAGCTAGGAAAAGACGTTGGCTGGATTTTACATTCTGGCAGCAGAGAGCTAAGCAAGAAGCCAGCACTGGACACAGTGAGCAGCTGGATTGATCTGTGCTTTGTAGCCCCTGCCATGCTCTCCTGGACACTTTTACTCTGAGGCCTGCCTGCCAACTCTCCACTTTGTTCATTTTTTTTATTTTTGCTTTTCTGTACAATTATCCCACAATGGCAGATCTTGGCAAATCCATTAGTGTTTTAACTGCTCTTGTCTGCTGTACCCAAATCCTCACCCAGTCCAGGGAGAGGTACCACTATTCCTTCACTCACACCCACCTTATCCTTCCTTGGGATTTTACAGCATCCAACAGCTAGTAAAAAATTATTTGCCCTCACAATCTCCAAGCTTAACACTAACTGTAAGCTTAACAATAATTAATTGTCACTAAACTATAATTCAGTTACTCTTGTGAAAATCAGCTTCATTCTAACCTCATTGATCTGCCGAGATTTTGTAAATGTCAACATGAGAGGTGATCATCCCTCTGTGCTCAACAGTGGTGAGGCTGCAGCTTGAGTGCTGTGTACAGTTTTGGGTCCCTCACTACAAGAAAGACTCAATTGCCTGTAATATGCCTAGAAAATGGCAGCAAATCTGCAAAGGGTCTGGAGCACAGGTCTGATGGGGGCAGCTGAGGGAACTGGAATTGTTCAGTCTGGAGGAGTCTCAGGGGAGACATTATTGCTCTCTACAACTGCCTGAAAGGAGGTAGTGAGGAGGTGGGGATCAATATCTTCTCCCAGGTAACAGTAACAGAACAAGAGGAAATAGCTTTAAGTTGTGCCAGGAGAGGTTCAGGTTGGATATTGGGAAAAAAAATTTCTCAGAAAGAACAGTGATGCATTGGAACAGGCTGCTCAGGGAGGTGGTGGAGTCACCATCCCTGAAGGAGTTCAAGAAACATGGAGATGTGGTACTTAGGGGCATGGTTAGTGGGCATTATTGGTGGTAGCTGAATGGCTGGACTAGATGATCTTAAAGTTCTTTTTCAGTCTTAATGATTCTGTGATTCTAACACTGCACATCTCTACCTCTAACCCTCAGCCCTAATTCTAGCTTTAAATCCAGCCCAGCAATACCTCTGTGTCTCAAAAATTTAACATGGATGATTCCAGAAATAAATTTAGCTTATCATTAACCAGAACACATTCATCTTGCTTTCATCTCTCATTTTAATATTTCATGTTTCCCCTTTTGTAACCTGGAACCGTGACCTTAAGCCAAACCATGTCTTCATTCCTTGAGGTTTTGGGATCTATCAGCATTAATATGTCAATATGAGGGAGGGACTAAAGAGCTAGATTTATGTCTCAAGTTTCAAAGTCTGGGGTGAAGCTCTGTACCCACAGTGGGGATTTCAACAATATGCACCAGAACTACACAGTGGCCTTTACTACCCCACAGGAGGCACAGGGCTGCCAATGCATAACCCTCTTCAGGTTCTTAATTCCTGTTCTTTAAGCAGACCTTAACTTAAATCAGACACACAGCCTGTGAGAAGCTGTGTTCCAGGGGAACCAAACCTCACTCCTCTTCTTCAGGAGCTCAGGATGTGTCCCAGCTCTTTGACATATGGTTTCCCAAAAAAATTCCTCAAACCCAAGCCTTGTGTAGATCACAACCCAGTCACCTATCCCAGACCAGAACAAATCACAAGACATCACCCCATAGGCACAAGTCTTTATCCTACCTCTTAAAGAAGCTTTGGCTCTTTCCTCCAGCCTGTGCTATGCTCTAAGGTATGTCCCAAACTGTGTACAGCCAGATCAGGCCAATGCCCTACAGGGGACTGTGTTAATAACCAAACAATACAGTCAATTGCATATCCTGGCTCTGTTTAATTTACTGCGATAGATATAGCCACAAATACAGTAATAAATACAGCCCTGGAGGCCCCGAGATCAGAAGGCATGTTCTTTATCCCACTCCATCTCTGTCTTAGCTGTAATGCCATAAACAATAACTTCGCTAGATAAAATAGAAGTAATTCTACCCTGCAGGCACCTGTCTCGATTCTAGCATGGAAGATTCGGCAGAACACAATGCAGATAAACAATAAATGATTAATTTTCCAGGCCTGGCAGGTCCCTGTTGTAAAGGTTATTGCTGGGTATTAAGTCCTAGGAGTGAAAAAGTAGAACCAGATAATTGCAGAGCAGTTCAGATGAGAAAGGACATCCCTGCAGAGATCTGGTCCTACCTTCTGCTCAAAGCAGAGTGGGACCTTGCCCAAGAAAATGCTCCATGACAAGTTTGACCATCCCCTTCCAGTTCATAACTACTCCCCTTGAAAAATGTTGTTCTTATGTCTAGTTGGTATTTCTGTTGCTGCAGACTGTGACTGTGGCTTCTCACCCTCTCATTCTGCATCTCTGAGAAGGGTTTGGATTTATCATCTCTATGAACACTCCACTCCTTGGGCTGAGTCAGGCTCAGCGCTTTATTTCCTCACAGCCTTGAGCTTAACTAAATCAAATGGTTACCTTTTATGATTTTTTGTCAGAGGGAAAAGTCTTCTATGCAGGCAGAAGGAGAAAGTAAACATGCCAGACCAATGTGGAAGCTAACAGTGGTGGGACAGATGGCCACTGTTTCAGGATAAGGAAGAAGTGGTTGCCATAGCCTGTGCTGACTGCAGGCAGCAATGTAGGCTGCTATGAAATGAAGCCAATAGATCAGAGCAATTTCTGAGCACTGTAGTAGCACAGCATGATATGCAGCGATCATAAAAAAAAAATATATTATTTTTCAGCTCCTATTTCTAAATCCTACCTCATAACTATCCATTTCATTCCCTAACAGATGAAGAAATGCAACCAACCCTAAGGCAAATCACTCATCCCAGTGAGCACTGCTCCTCTTCTCAGCAAACAAGCCTTGCAGGACACAGCAATGGCACAAGCATTTCTGTCACAGGAATCCCACATTTGTGATACGTGGAACTATAATGTGCATGATGCCAATGGCACAAATGTAACAAAAGGCTGCTATTTTGTGAGACTCTGTACCATACTAGGTTTCCAGTCCTGGATTTCATAGACCTTAATGCCAACCTCACTGTGTACCAGGTGATGGCATCTCTGCTTCAGTGAACTGTAAGTCACTCTGTTTGTTGGCACTGGCCCTCCTCAGAGACTCTGATAGCAGAAAGAACCTCTAATTTTTCAACGCCTGGTTTGCATGCCTCACTGAGCCACGTAGCTTTGCTGTGTGCTGTGCAGCACAGGACATGACCTTCAGCAATATGATCTAGCTTTGAAGTCGAAGATAACATCAAAGTTGGCCCTGCTTTGATTGCAGGGTTAAGCCAGAGGTCCTCAGATGACCCTACCAACCTTAACTGAGAGCCTGCATGCAAACTCAGCTGACACCAGCCTCTCACCTGAGCTTTGTAATATCAACCAAGAAATCCATTTATGCATTCCTTTCTCTACCTGAACACAATGCCAACTATAGCCTTAGTGAGAACCATCCAGTCTAGGTCTGCAGTAGAAATAATTCATGCTATTTGCCCATGCTGACATACAGATGTGGGCTTTGAAATACACTCAGTAAAATTCTATATCAACCCAAGGAAGGAAAGAGAAGCCATCTTTTGCTTTTGCATCACAACCCTCTCATTCACATTTTTTAGAGTTATTTGAAAGTCTCACCTGTATGCTTCTGGCTTCCTAGCAGTCCTTTGGCTATTGCAGTTCAGTCTTTCCTTCTGGGATCAGTCCATTCCAAATACACTTTTCCCTTGTTTACAGAGGCACTGACTGCTCTCCTCTGCTCATCCCAAATGAAGTGATTTCCTGTCCCTCAGACTCTTCATTTTCTTTTCTTGACAGTGATGGAGAGATGAATTTGCATGGGTTTCTAAAGACAACTGTAAATATTACCTTAACACAGCATGTGAAAAATCAAGCAAAAAGCTTGGAAGTTACAGGTCACCTCTAATTTAATAATTAAGCCAGAGTAGGATGTCTGTCATTTAACTTGCTTCCTTGGTACAGCAGTTTGTAATGGAGGAAGAGCTTCCCCTCCACAGTGATGCCAGCTTCCGGCTGTGCCACAGTGCGTCCTGGCACAGAGCTGAGCATCGTGCCCTGCTCAGCTCTGGGGGAACGACAGCTTCACAGTGCCCTTGCTGAGGGCACAGGGACGTGGCAGCATCATTTCAGATGGATTCCATTTTCCTACTCAAGTGAAGTAGAGTTTCAAAATGAGAGAAAGCATTTAAAGGGAATGAAAACCACTACTTCTCAATGAATTTTGATGTCAAGGGTTACCATCTAGCTACAAAAGCTCTGTCGCCGTGAAATACCAAGTACATATCAGTGTACAAAGCCTACATTTTCCAAGCAGATGGTCAGTGGCAGATGACCTAACCCACCAGCTACTCATTCCAAGCTGCAGCTGTGGCTTAGGTTAATTTTCCTGCCAAGTCTTAACTATAATTTAAATTTCCTACACTAGTTAAGCTGAGCAATCTGTACTTCGGATCTCTTGAGCATTAATAAAAGAGTTATGAGAAGTTTCAGGATAAAAGGTTAAGCCCATAAAAATATGCAACTCATTTATAAAAATAACTCCATCAGGTTTTTCACAGGCTGTAAAGACAAGGATGTTAATTTCTGCATTGGTAATAAACTTGGGACTTTCAGTAGTAGAAGTCACAGGGGCAGCCTCCCTTTGGGAATCCCAAACTTTACAAATCTGAAACTAGCCCGCTTGCTTCACCGGCATTTTTGGCTTCACAATTGTGACATTTTATACTTCACAACCAGGGGAATCACTCAGGAGGCAGAGACACAACCTCAGTCACCCCAGGGAAGCTCTCTGGAGCTCACCACCTCTCTTATGAAGCTCAGGTCCTTTTCTGATGGGTTGCTTAACCACAGAAATCTCCCAGTGGGATTGTCCTTCCTAATAAGTCAGGCTGTTTCAATGAGTCATGTTCCCTGTTGCCTAGAGCTTCTGCTTGCAGGGCATCAGGGACAGTCTCCCTGCACCCCTGACTGTGGCAGTGTCACCTTCAGAGTGATGTTTCAGGATATGTCAGGCATCTCAAGCACCCTCGTGGCTTTTGTGAGTGGGGCAAGTCTGCCTCTCTCTGGTGAACAAAGGGAATCACTGGGGCTAGCTCAGACGCAGACATCCGGGGGTCGTGTCGGCCTCTTCCTTTCTTTCTCAGCTCGAAGGGAATTGACTCAGTCAGAATTACAAACTGAGTACAGTTGAAAACAATACAACATTCCACAGTCATAGAATCATTAAGGTTGGAAAGACAGTAAGATCATCCATCAACCCACACATCTGACCGCTCCAGATCACGTCCCTCAATGCCTCATCTCCACGTTTCTTGAGCACCTCCAGGGGCAGTGACTCCACCTCCTCCCTGGGCAGCCTGTGCCAGTGCCTCACCACTCCTGCTGAGAGGAAATTGTTCTGAATGTCCCAGCTGAATCTCCGTGGGTGAAACTTAAAGCCATTCGCTCTTGTCCTATTGCTACCTGGGAAAAGAGACCCCCACCTCTCTACAACCTCCTCTGGGCTAAGCCTGTCAACAAGTCAAGGTTTGTAAGCTGCCCAGTGCATATACAAAGTCAGTGGGGTCTGGAGACAACTTTTAAGCTTTACTAAAAGCCCAGATTTCTTGCTATTGCTGTAAAATACTATGAGAAATGTTTATGCAGTTCCTCAGGAGCTCAGAAATTACTTTAAAATAAATCAGCTTAAAATAAACCCGATAATTCCTTGTTATACTTGATACCATATTCATCCTCATATAATCAGCTTTTCTTGCTAAGCATTAGCTTGTATTTGCCTATCAATTTTAAAAGGTCTGTTCTTTCTTCTCATCGAGAAGCCTTTAAAGCCTCTTCCTCTGCAGCATCTGCTGGGGAGACAGGGAAATGAAATGCAAGCATGTGGCACACAGTGCTACTCCAGAAACAGCAGCCCTGGGTTGGCCGTAAATAGGCAGCCCATGGTATTTATTAAGAGATATATGAATTTACAGCAAAACATAAAGCTGTGTTGATATGGCCAGGGACAACCACTGCAACAAACCCCAGCAACCAGAATTTCTTGCCTGTTTGATGTCTCCATCCCATGGAACAAATGCACAAAGATAGTGAGGAGCTGCCAGCTGGGAGTGAGGAATGGGAGCAAAACCATGGCTGGTGGCAGCAAGACCTTTAGCAGCCCCTGGAAACCATCACCTCACTCAGACAACTTTAATCTCAAGTAAGACAGCTCACACTAGGCTGGCCATCCCCTTAGATCTATTATTTTCTTCCTATTTGTGTTAAAAACGAGAGCAGAAGCAGGAGAGTGCTTCAAGCCTATACTGTGTGAATAGAAGTAGAAATAATAGTACTTCGCCTTTATGTAGCAGCTTTTTATCTGTAGATTTTAAAGCACTTCCACAAAAGAACATCACAGTCACTCTCCGCATTCTCCCAGAAGAAGAGAGGTAGCCAAGCTCAGTGGCATATCCCACCAGGGCAGGCAGCAGCTCCCAGTCCTGTGCTTCCTTCCCCTCCACTCACTCGTGAGCTCTCCAAAGCACACGGGGCTGCTTCTCTCCACTGCCCATCCCTGGTACCTGCAGCATCTCCTGGGACAGGGACCAGCCCTGTTGGTGGGAGAAGCATCAGAGCACTGGGTGGGATGGGCCCAGGAGCCGGTGCTGCACAGCATCATCCCAGGGCAGCAATAGCTCACTGGAGACAGCCTGAAGAGCTGTGCATCTCCCTGCTGCTGGTGAAAAGGAAACAGTGAATTAGTGCTGTGCTAATAAAGCAGACCTCCAGGTGTGTTTGCTTTTCTTATTAATATGAGGTACACAACAAAAAAAGACCGATACATAGGAGAAAAGGAGTAGCTTGCTTGCTTTGTTCTACCTTAAGAAAGGATGCTCCCATACAAACTAGAATCCTCCTTCATTAATATGCCTGCAACATACACTCATGAGAACTGCAATACTCACTGCACCGAGTTTTGCACTTCTCTGCAGGTCTTTTATACCAACCTGGAGTCTGCTGCAAGGTCCTCATGATTTGAGACAGAAAAGGGCTGAAAGCCCAGCACTTTCTGATGTTTAAAAGCATTTTAATCAGAACAGCTGTACTGAATGGGTAAATGGCAGCAGGGAACCCTTCACAGCTGCTGGAGAATTTGGGCCTGCCCTTTACATGGCCAAAATGTGTCTTCTGTGCTTCTTGCTTGTGTGCTGCAAACCCTGTACAACACCAGGATTTCCATGGAGATGGAGGCATTGCATATTGTCGAGGTAAGGATGTGAATTTAAAATAGAAATATGATTGATCTTGCAGTGTTTCTCAGGGGGCAAGGCACTGTTATGCTAAAAAGCGTGCTTTGCAGTCCTCTGCCACCGGCAGCAGGGCTGCTGTTAACTCCTGCAGCACTGAACCCCATGCACCTAAGAGCAGCCTGCAGTAATGTAGGAGCGATGCGCAGGCAGCACAGCTGCTTGTCTGCTTGCTTGGAAGCCCCAACTTCCCTGTGGCATTAGCATGGCCGTACCAGTGTGGCACTGCTCATCCTGCAGCAAGCTGGGAACCCCTGGGGGAGAGTGGGGGCTGAGCATCCTGCAGGATAGGGACGTGAGATTTTGGATTTGCAGAAGAACTTATCAGGAAGAGTTAATATATGTATATATTTGGTATATCAGTGCTCTGCTAATTGCCAGAAAACATGAGGAAAACATATTATTCAAGCCCAATAATAAGTATCTGGCGCCAAGATTTTCTCCTCCCACATCCCCCGCCTGCCACTCAGCACTTAAACAGAACTGGGAACCAGGAGGAAGTGCAGGGAATGTGGGCAGGTGACCCCGGAGGTGGCTTCACCTGCTTCTGGCTGACACAGGTCTCTCAGATGAATGTCTGTAAAGCTCTCTCAGGACTGAGAAGCCTCATATATATTAACAACAGTGTGTATAGTGTATTAGAGGAAAATAAACAGCATGGCAATGCAGAGGTGTAGGCAGCCTTTGCACAGCTCTCACATAGATGTGCAGGGAGTGTTAGCCTGGAAGAGGCATAGGCATGCTGCTTGGGAAGGAGACTTGGAGGCAGACAAGTTGGTCTGCTCTACAAAAATCAAGGCCTGAGGAGTGTTAAAACATGCAGATTACAGAAGAGCATGGCACAGGGACACACAGTGCTGAGTTCAGAGCCAGGATGAGGATTCGCAGCCCAGGGCTGCATCAGGGCATCAGCACTGCTCTGAGCCACCTTCAGCACAAGGAAAGGCCTCAGAGCCTTTGGTTCTTCGCAAAGAGCTGAGGACCTCCACGATTTAAATTTGTTTTATGTAGGACTGTAGCAGGAGGATGGCATTAACAACACACCCCAGATTGTTGGTTGCACTCAAAGAAACCATAACTACAGATATCTGTGGCTCCACATCCTCTGGTCCTCTCTAAGATCAATCAGCCTTTGCAAAAGCTCAGGTAGCAGCAGGTCCCACAGACCACAGAACCATGGAATACCCCAGGTTGGAAGGGCCCACAAGGACTGCACTTCAAGTACCTTGTTCAGTTGTAGGTCCCTCACAAGAAAGACATTGACGCCCTGGCACATGTCCAGGGAAGGGCAGTGAAGTTGGTGAGGGGCCTGGAGCACAGGTCTGATAGGGAGCAGCTGAGAGAACTGAGATGGTTCAGCCTGGAGAAGGGGAGGCTCAGAGGAGAACCTTATCACTCTGCAACTGCCTGAAAGGAGGCTTTGGTGAGGTAGAGGTCAGCCTCTGCTCCAAGAATGTGTTTTTGCAGTGACCAGATCCACTCACAGTCTATATTTTACCTGGATGAGCACAGACCCTTTGTTCACAGAATCATGGAATGGCTGGAATTATAAGGGAGCATAAGGGCCATCTGGTTCCAACCCACCAGCTCAGGCTGCCCAGGGCCCCATCCAACCCGGCCCTGATTGCCTGCAGGGATGGGTCACACACAGCTCTATGGGCAGCTGTGCCAGGACCTCTCCGCCCTCTGAGTAAAGTGTTTTCTGTAAAGTAAACATCTAACCTAAATCTCTTTTTGTTTGCAACCATTCCCCTTGTTCTATCATTATCTGACTGTGTACAAATTGATCTCCATCTTGCTATAAGCTCCCTTCAAATACTAGAAGTCCTCAACAAGTTTTACCTAAAGCCTTCTCCAGGCTGAAAAGATCCTCTGGCAGCAGTGGGATCCAAACCCACAGCTGAAATAACAACCTGGATTCTCAGGCATCTCTTCCGGATACCAGAGAGCAGATGCAGAAGATAAGTAGGGGTTTGAAGTTGGTCAGAACATCACTGCTGTCAGTGTAAGAGTAACCTTGCTTGAGGGACTCTGAAGTAAAAGCTATTCACTGTTGCCTTCTCTTCAGCAAAAATAGTTAAATTCCCCAGAGATGTTTTCAAAAACAGCCCGGGGAATGCTTAGGCAAGCTGTGAAAGCAGGAGCCCCATCACACAGCCTTCTGCCACCATCCCCCAAGGGCTCTCCCTTGTGTGCCTCCTGGGCTGCTGCCCACACGGGCCTTGGTGGGAGCAGAGTTCAGGTACAGCCTTGTATCCTGTCTCAGTGAAGATTCAAATGTGACAGAAAGATTCAAGATAAAACAAATTTCAGAGAAAGTGACAGGGGGATTAAAATCCAAGAATAGCATAAATAGACAGGGTTAGCATCATCAAAATGAAATTACTTTCTCCTTATTGTTCTTTACAGACTTCATATTGACCATGTAAGTGAACTGTTTTCTGTAGCGTGTACAATTGACTTCGGGAAACTTCCTTAAATCAAATTGGAAATGTTTTGAGATTTCTCAGGAGAGCGAATGAGAAATAAATAGCAAAGCAGCATTTTGTTGAGGTGTCTAGTCACCAGTCATCATTAGATCTGACAGACAGAACAAGATGTTTAGAAAACTTACTGAATATGGTCTGTTATCTAGCTATGTACTGAGCTTTTTATCTGATGTATCTCTGACTTTCTTTGTATAAAAAGAACTCTGTTGCATTTGCAACAGAAACGTCTGTTTATCCTCAGGACCTCGTTGTCTACATTTACATTGCTTCTGAGCACTACGCAATTTATTTTATGGCAACAGAGTTCTCTCTGTTTTAATGTTGCTGTGAAAAATTAGGAACATTGCAGTTTGGTGAAGGGCAGACAGAAATCTGCTCGTGTTTATGCTTGAATAAATCTAAAACAACTGTTGACTTCAGTTGCTCATCTAGATACCCACTGGTGCAACAGGGGAGAAACAGCCACAGGATGCTCATTTTTCTGGATGACGATCATGCCTGTAGGGCTGAGCCTGGGCTCCTCATAGATAATGCAGAAACGCTTTGAAGAAGTGCTTGTCCCGCAGCCTGGATCTTCAGTCTTCTCCTGCCCCCGTCTCTGCAGCATTAAAGTGAATCAGAGACTTCAGAAGCCTTTTCCCTGGGTAGGGACTTACAGGCCATGATGAAGGCACTTAAGCTTCTTCTGGATAAATCATATTGAATACTTGGCACCCTCTAAGCTTTTCCAGACTTCAAATCATTCTTGCAGCACTTCTCTGAATCCTTTCCAATTTATCAGCATGCTCTTTAAACTGGGGATCCAAGAAGTGGTCAGTTTGTTCCAGTAATGCTCTTGCTAATGCCTCACAGAGTGATAATTTCTCCTCACGCCTCTCATGAGCACTTTCCTCCTTTGCAGCCCAGGATTGCTGCAGCACTTTAGCCACTTGGTTAGAGGGGAGCCGTTAGCAGTCAGCTGTCCACTGTGAAACCATTTCTTGGCCATTGCTTGCTGAAATACAGTCCCAAGTCCTACCCCTGGCACCTGCGTTTTTGTTCCAGCAGACGCATTTCTATCTCCAGCAGTTCAGCACAGCATTAAATGGCTCATTATTCAAGTGGGGCCAGACTGCTGGGCAATCTGATAGCCTTGAAGAGCTGCCCTTCAGCATCTTGCTCTGTGCCATCGGCAGCCAGCTCCCTCGGGGCACTGCTGCACCCCCAGCTGCTGTGGACCACGAGCAGGTAAATCCCAGCGAACACACTCCTCTGGGATGCTGGCTCCTAAACACAATCACTTTCCGGGCTCCATCCATTAGCAGATTTCTGAAGCCTTTTCATAGGGGTTTGTGAACAGAAATGCTGTTGGTTTTCTTAACAGAACGTCAGATGCTATCCAACAAGATGCCTGACAGTGCAGCGTCTGGCAATACGTTTCTTCTATCAGCCCAGCCGAATCTCAAAGAAAAAGCAATATCAGGTTTGACAGAAATACTGCTCTGCACTCATTTGCCTATGCACACAAAAAAAGCAATCAATCTGCAAAACCTTGGCAAATAAGAAAATACATTCAGTTATTTAAATTTCCTAAGAAAAATCTTTAGTTCATCCGCTTTGCAATATTCCTGCAAACAGAAAGGTTTCTCCTCCTTACTGATATGCAGCAACTCCCATCACATCTGAGACAGCTAATTTCAGTCTCAAGCCATTTAAAGCAGATGGATTGTAGTCATGCACAAAACTCTCTAATGAATAAGTAAAACTACAGTTACTTATTATATTACATAATAGCCATTTGTAAAGAACTGATCATTGAAGCAGTTGAAGTTTTCAGCTTCTCTTTGCCGTGCTATATTTAATTGCCTTTGTCTGAGGAACTTTTGTTGTGCATTTACTGCCATCCAGTGCTTGTGTGAGAGATTGCTCTCACACTCAGAGCTAACCCACAGCATGGCTGTTAGACTCTTCGTGAATTTGCCAGCCTCATTAGCAGGAGCAGTGCCACAGGCGTGTTACAGCACTTAGCTGTGCACGGCTCCGCTGCTGGCACTGTTTGGTGATGTTGCAGTGTCTCCCTGTGCTGACACTTCATAACGATGGGACTTAAGTGGCCCAAACCCGTCTGTAGGGCTCAGCGTGCCCAGCATAGGAGCAGGCTGACAGAGCTGCTGTTTGCAGGTGTTGGAGGGAAAGCACTTCAGGATGAGCACCTTCAATTGTTGTTTGCCTTGGCTTTAAGATGTTAATCTTTTCTCTTTTTTTTTTTTCCTCTTTATTTCCTACCCAGGATTTGCTTTAGCACAGCCTGCAAATATTCACACAGCTCTCACAGAATGAGCTGCTTCTGCTTGGCTGGAAGTGAAAGCTCAGCACCTAAGAAGCGTCCATCTCACCTGGATCGCACACTTCATAAGATCTGCAACATTTGTACAGCATCTAAGAGCTGAAGCAGCAGAGATTTAAATATTAAAGAATACATATTGTTCCTGTTTTCATGAAATGTAGAGCGGTGTTCATAATGAACTGTCCATGTTGGGGAGAGGGAGGAAAGGTAATCATATGTTCTGCTCCTATGACCAAGTTAGAGTGGCTTAGTGCTGCAAGGGATAAATTGGGGCTTCAGGAAGGCCAGAAAATGTTACTGCATATCTCCTGAGGAGCTTGGGAGAGAGTGGACCGGAGCAAATGAGGAGCTGGGGGCTATGAGCTGGGAAGCCAGGCTGATCCCGGTCCTCCCAAGGCACTCAGGCCCCATTCTAGAAGTTCCGCAAGCACTCCTTGTCTTGGGAATGGAAAGAGAGGCCTGAAGAGCTGTACGTATCCATTTTTGTGTTCTCAGAGTTTACCTATGCCATCTAGTGGTACTTTCCCTATTGCAACGATATAGCACATTTAGCAAGAAATTACTGAGGAAAAAATATATAGTAGTATATCTAAACTGAAGTCTGTTTTGCCATCAAGTGCTGATTTAAGGAAGTCTGAGCTTGCAGGATACAGCACTTGAACACTTTTGTTTTTTTAATTATTGTTATGAGGAAGGTCAAATGCTGGAATTCATTGCTCGGAGAGGTTGTGAGATCTCCAGCCTTGGAGATACTCAACCCCAGCTGGATGTGGTCTTGAGCAAGATGCTGTGGCTGATCCTGCTCTGAGCAAGGGTTGGAGCAGATGGTCTCCAGAGGCACATCCAGCCTCAGACGTCCTGTGATTATGTGGTAAAATGTATGGATTTGTCCTGAAATAAAACACTGTGCAGGGCAGGAAAATATCGTACAGCAATTCTAGTCAAAATTATAGCCAAACAGTTTAGTTTACATTCATGAGTTAACCACTTTTCAAGTTCTATTAAGATAATGAACCTCTAACGACGCAGTAACTCATAATAACATTCATAAATATAACGCAATTTAACTTCTAATGTACTAAAATGTTGAAGCATGTGTGCGGGTATCAGGATAACCCTGCTGTGGTCTGTACACATATTAATGCCAAGCAGGTGGTTAGATGAACAGGAAACCCCTACCTTTTAACACATACACTGCTGCGGTGTCAATACTCCAGACCAATGAGCTAGTTAATAAAGGACCAAGAAAGATTTTATGAGACGGAAGCAAACTGTGAGGCAGCTCAAAGAAGGGAAAACCTGGCCCAGAAAACACTTGATACAGCCATGAATTCCCCGCATAAAGCATCAAGCACACCTTGTTCAGATACTCCACAAATCTCAGGTGAGTTTGGCCCCAGGTTACAAATATACAGGATTCGCCCTTCCACAGCAGTATTGAACCAGGAAGGCCGGCACAGGAAAGCATCTCAGCTACCCCGACCCAGTTGTCCTGGCCATCTGGTTCTGTCTGGCATGGCACTCCACAGGTCGCCCCATCCCCAGGAGCACGCATCCCATCAGCACCAAAGCCTTTGTCTCCCCGTGCCACAGGTCCGCCACATGCAGACATCTTTCTTTCTCCTTCTGTCTTTTCTCCTTGAGGAGGAAAAGGGCCTCGATAGCTCCCACCTCTGTAACACAACAGCCCACATTACAATATGCATCCAAGCTGTGGGGTGCTCTTTGCTTAGTCGTTCTCTCACGTAAGCAGGAGGCTGAGGAACAGCTGAATACCATAATCCAGTACTATGTTTTGTGCTACAACGTTTTACTGTGTTTTATTTCCTTTTAGAACCATGTTAATTAAAAATCTTTGCCTCAGCTAATCTCTGTGTCTTACAAGGTTTCAACTGAACCCTTTAAAAAGTGCTCTTCCTCCTTTATCATTGTTTCCAATTCTGTGCTTCTTTCAGAGCGGTGAATGAAAGAGAAATTAATCTGATTCAATTTGTGTTTGTTTTTTTTTTTTAATTGATTCCAATTCCAGATGGTTTTTACGCCCTTCAAATGTTTTAAATGATGATGGTAGGGAAATGCAGACCCATTTCCACAAGAATAATAATAAAAAAAATTGTCCTGAGTACTGCCATCCTTATCTAAAACAAATCACCAGAAGCACAGAAAAGACTTTGAGAATCTGTAAAGGAGACCTGAACTTGGGGAGGAAGGGGCTGTGTTTTGGATGCTCTCTTCCAAGGCTTTCATCCCATTCATTTCTTTTGCCTTTATCATGAAGTCTAGGAACTGGGAGCTATCAATTTGACTTCCCGTGGAATAAAAAGCCTTCAGAAGACATTTAAGTCTCCTGCGGAAGACAACAAGGAGGATTTGGAGCAAAAGTCATTTTGTATCAATAACCTCCTAATCTGCTCCAGCCATCCGCTGTGATCTTCCAGTTCTGAACATTAAAAAAAAAAAAAAAAATCACTTATCAATGGATATTTTTAATTAGCACTCCCTATGTAAAATAAATACCACAGATTCATAAAAGAAATGACTTGATGTAGAGATTCCTGGGGGAAGGAAACGGGCTCTTTGTCTTCCTTTTCTTAAATGAAATGTAGAGTTACATCCAATGGTTGGTTCCACGAAGAGCACTTCCAACCTGGACCCACATATGTTTAATGTCCAACACCCAGGTCTGAGTTTGGCCCCAGCTTGTCCTGACTGGAAGCTGCAAGACCTCAATGAGCTTTAATATCGATCTGCCTTCAGCTCTAAATGAAAAACATAATTTAAGCATAATTAAAATATTAAAATAAAAATGTAGCACACGGCTGGAGCACGTCTTACAGGATTGTCTGAGGGGGCTGGAATTGTTTGGTCTGAAGAAGAGGAGGCTCAGGAGAGACCTTATCTCTCTCTACAACTGCCTGAAGGGAGGTTGTGGTGAGGTGGGGGTTGGCCTCTTCAGTAGGACGATAGGTAATGGCCTCAAGTTGTGCCAGGGCAAGCTCGGGGTGGGTATTAGGAACATTTCTTCTCAGAAGGAGGGGCCGGGTGTTGGAATGGGCTGACCAGGGAGGAGGTGGATTCACCAGCCCTGGTGGTGTTCAAGTAATGAAAGAGTGGAGATGTGGCAGGGATGCGGTTCAGTGGGGGAGGATTACTGGTAGGTGGATGGTTGGACCAGATGATCTTGGAGGTCTTTTCCAACCTTGGTGATTCTATGAAATGCTGAAATCACAGTTGAAGCACAGAATGTATGTTTGCATTTAAATGGCAGGAGAAGAATGCATTTGTTTTGTTTGTTTGTTTGTTTTTTTACAAATGTCTGTACACAGTGGGCAAAGACAACATCCAAGCCTTTTCTGATCACTGATATCTTTACAGAACTGTTCATTGTGATGTTTTTTCCAAAGTTTCATTCACCTGTTCTTGGACGCCTGTGCTGTGGTGCCCCAGCTTAGTATTTCATCATGACTTAAGTCTGTTATTCAAGTTGTTCAGCTTGCTAAGGATCTGACCTGCCTGTTCTCATCTTAGCTTCTCCTACAGTCTCTGAAGACCTCTTTTATACTTCTGCTGACCTGAGAGTATTTGCAGACTGTGGCATTATCCTTCTTGCAATGCATCATATTGAGTTTCTGCAGGAGCTCCTCCTCTTCTTAGCCAGATTTTGAATTCTTTTTGGTCTGTCCTTTTATAAACTCTGCATCAGGTTAATCCCTCTCTCTGAGCTTTTTTTCTGTAAGAATTTCATAGCAGCAGATTCAGAAGAAATCCTGCAAACTGCAAGAATATTAATTGGGTCCTGTCTCACAAACTGAAAGTCAGCACAGATTCTGAAGGCAGCTGGAGGAACACATGACAGGTCAATCTATCAAATAGGAATGCTGTGGCTTCCACGAGCCTCCTTTTTAAAATTGGGAATTGCTGGCCTCAGCCTTTCGGATGCTGTATGTGTTCTCAGGGGCTGATGAGGTCCCACAGAAGCAAATGAGAGAAAGCAAAGCAGGCTGCTGCCTAGTGGGCAGTGCCTCCTGAGGGCTGTTGGCTGTGATGTAGCAAAGCTGAAGGCTGATGCCATGGGGACAGTGGGAGCGGACAGGACAGCCACATGCCCTCATGGGCTGCAGCTTCAGAGGCATGTGCTAGCGGTAGATCACAGCTTATAGCACAAACACCTTGATGCTTCCAAATCAGACAGCATTTTGGGATATTTTGTACTGATGTTTATGCTCAGTTTGCATTAGGACAAAGCAACAAATGTTGAAGAACCCATTTTTCCCCTGCGATGAAATACCTAATTTCTGCTTGGCTGTAAAGAATAAACAATCTGCAGTAGCTTGGAGGCTTAATTAAAAGCAGACTATACCTGTGGTAAGAACTGGCAAACATCAACTTTTTAATGGCTTGTGAGAGCAATCAAAGGGAAAAGAAAAAAAAAGAAAAGGCTGTTGGAGTCTGCACTGTAATGAGAAAAGCAGTTCTGAAGAGCAGCCAGTGTGGGGACCGCGACCTTCGCTGATGGCACCCTTGGAGATAAACATGACTAATGTAAGCACTGAGTGACCCACGGGATGGAGAATATTACTTTAACAAGATGTGTTTTATAGAGCTGCTTGATTTTACCACCAGGATACAATGAAGACATAATGAAAAACAGCAATAGGAGTACTTCAGAAATGGTGGAAACAACGTTTATTCCCAGCACCAACTGAAAGGAAGAGGGGCCTAAGCCAGTCCCTCAGCACCCGCTCTGTGGGAGGAAGGAAATGCTCACCAGAGATTCCCCAGGACGGATTTCAAAGAAGCAACACTAAAACCTGTAGAGTTTAATTCCATTTGAAAGGATTGTTTGCTGCGTGCCTCCCTTTTTGCTGCACTGAATTCCCCTACTGGAGAAGAGCCCCATTTCACACTAACGATGGTGCTGTGCTGGTGGCTCCCCTGCAAGCACAGCGCTGCCCACCGCTGCCCTCAGTGCCTCACAGTAAGTTTTCTCTACCCTGATTATTTACTACAAAAGAGATGCAATAGCAAATTCTTTCAGATATGTTCATCTGTTAGTCAAAGAGAGGAGGAAGCTGCTTAATTTGGTAACAGGGAGACGTTCTTTACTGAAACATCACAGGCAACAAATGAGCATTCTGGGGCTTAGGTTTGTTGATTATTCTCTGTCTGTCAAAAAGAGAATTCTTCTGGTGCTGTGTTTCAAGTGGGAAAAATATACAGTTGTGTGTTGAACTCTTGAGAGAGAAACCTAAGATGTTTGCAAAGACAAATTACAGTGGAAAAATAAAACATATGTGATTTATTACTGACTTTAATCCTTTCTGTTCTTACTTCTAGACAAGCTCATTAGAGAAGAACTGAATTCTGCAGGAGCTGCCTTGGTTCACAGGCCTGTGATGAGCAATCAGTGCTGTGCTCTGAAGCGTGAACTTTATATGTGTACAGAAATTCACAGTTCAACAAATTCCAGCGGTCAGCCTGGAGATGGAATAGCAACAGAAGTGGATGTGTTATTACAGATAGTGACCCAACACCTTCCTTCTCAGTCTTTGAATTTACCTTTTCCTTTGCCCGCCTCTGAAGTGACAAGCTGAGTCTATCCCCACTCCATCACTTATACGACGAGATGTATGATGAAATTTCAACTGGACAAAAATACGACTGCTGTATTTTTAATTTTGATACTGTTTTTCTTGCTTTGCTTTGCTATTCACATAAAAGCCATATATACATGGTGGAGATTAAGAAACATCACGGTGCACAGCCTTCAAATTAAAATGACGTTTTCACCTCCTTCTTTAGGACGTAAAAAACACGTGGGGGATCCTGCATTCCCTCTGCTGTTGGAGGTGGAATCGCAGGGATCACCCAAGACCCGCAGGCAGCACAGGGCAGCACATCAGCCTGTTGGTGGCAGCAGGGATGGGCAGAGGCTGCCATTAACCTACATAAACTTCTTAGGTTCAGCACTTCTAGTGCATCTTGGCTTCCTGTCTTTGAATGACATTAACTTTTCTGAGGTGGAAGGAGCAGAGTGATGCTCTGAGGATTGCAGAGAGAAAACCTGAAATTCATAAAAGCTGTTCTGAACACCTATTGTAGGGAACGTGCTTTAGCAGGGGGTTGGACTTGATGATGATCTCCTGAGATCCCTTCCGACTTATGCAATTCTGTGATTTTGTGACAAGATCCTTTCATTTAATATACAGCTACATTGCTATTATGAGATAAAGTAAGGAACAGGTGACAAAATGCAGTCTGAGACTTCAGTTTCTCTCGTCTCACAGTCTTAAGCCAAAGCAGTATCAGTGACACCAGTAGTGCAGCCTGGCACTTCCTATTTTTTATTTTGCTTAATTCTTCCCATTCTCCCTCCCTCCCAGCCACTGGAGAATATTTTTAAGGCTTCTAGTCACTGAAAAAACTCCTTTATGTAATGCACATTCCATAAAATGAGAGATTTTGGAGCTCACTCCCTGATACATGAGCTGAGTAAGGATGAATTTGCAGAGGATGCATCCCATTGGGAAATGGAGGTGCAGAGTACTCTCATCCCTGGAGTCAGGCCATTGTGCCCTGCTTGCTGAAGGGACAACTGGCAGCCACCTACCCACACCAAACACTCCTTGCCAGCACAGCATCCCCCATCCTCTGTCCTGTCAGCACAGTGGAAACGTCCTTCCAAATGCTGGAGAGCATCACAGCTCCTGCTGGCATCAACCAGAGCCGCCCTAAGCAATGGTTCTTGTCAGTAAGAAATACATTTGCTCTATCCACTAAATGTAAATGGGTATCTAAATGAACGGGTAAAGGAATTACTGTGTTCTGAAGTGGTCACCAAAAGACTAAAAGGAATGCAGGTTTGTATGGACAGATCCAGCTTCTCCCATTGACGCTGCCTGAAAGCACATCCCCTGCTTCTGTCCCTGCCATCCTCCACAGAAATCAGCCCCAAGAACCCCACCAGCTACTTCTCACACCCGCATTATTCACACCTTTCGCTCATTTAAAGTTCCCTAGCAAAGATCATGGAATCGTTATGGTTTGAAAAGACCACGAAGATCATTTATTTCAACCATCAGCTCATCCCCACCATGCCCACTAATCACATCCCTCAGTGCCACATCTCCACGTTTCACGAACTCCTCCACAGACAGTGACTGCACCACCTCCCTGGGCAGCCTGTGCCACTGCCTCACCTCTCTTGCTGATAAGAAATTGTTCCTAATACCCAATCTGAGCCTCCCCTGGAGCAACTTCAAAGATGTCCTCCCAGGCAGGGAGTTGTCCTACAGCGAGGACCTGTAGTCAGCTCCATGCCTGCTCAGAAGTTGACCGACCCCAAAATCTTTGGGAACCAATTCAACATCTTCAGAAATTTCCCTTCCCTGATAGTGCAGCAGTGGGGCCAGCTTTCTCACAGAGCATGGCTGACGCCACACCAGTGATGAAGGATGGTATTTTAATTAGTTCAAGGTGGTTTATGCTGTCACAGGACATCACAGAAGTCCAGTAGCTCTATCATCACAAAGCTCCAAACTGATGCATCTGATAGCAGCATGCCTCAAATCTGTTTCCATTAAAGCATTACCCACCCACAAAAATGGAAAATAAATCATCCTATTATTCACTGGACTTTGACCATATCCTAATCTCATGAAACACACAGAAATAGCTATGCTAATGATGTTGTTATGAATCCCTTTTTCCTACTCATCATTACCATTTTAAAGCTGCTTAAATGGGCTAGTAATCACCATAGCAACAAAGCAGCAGTCAGGAGGACTACTATCAAGAGAATTTGGCATCTCAAAAGGAAATGTGATTTTTTTTTTTTTTTTTTTTCAAATATCTTCCTAATGGAAACTGAGTTTCTTCCGATTTTGAACGTGACAACAGACCAAAAAGAAACAAGAAAATACAAACATTCTTAGAAAGCATCAAATATCCCTAAGCAAACACTGCTTATTTATTGAAGCAAAGTTTAAGAGGCATAAATAGAGAAGAATTAGTATGACACCAAGGATCTGAAGAATGCATTGAGGTAAATAACTCATTCAGGTAGCAAAAAGGCAATGGTACGCTGAGGAGAGCACATAACTGAGGTGCAAAGGAAGACAGCAGTCTCACTGTACCTCAGATTTCAGGTGGTTTGTTTGGCTTTGCTTTAAAGATCCTCTTCCTTGTTCTGCTTCCTCCTTCAGTTGTTCCGTTCTGATAGACCCTTAAAATGATCTGCCATGCTAAATCCCACAGTCTAACACCATTATTTTAGTTGTTCCTTAGACACTGGCAAACTAAAGGTAATTCTATTAGAAGTGATATATTATTTATTAAAAAAAAGAAAAAAGAAAAAAAAGAAGAAAAAAAAATAGGCCTTGCTGCTGCCTGGCTTGTAAAAATTCTGTATGCTTACAATGACTGAAACATTGAAATAACTATCATTGCTTGTCTGTGGTCTCTCTCCTTTCCTTCACAATTTCTGGAAGACTTTATAGGTCACAGGAAGAAGCAAGTTGATTCAAAGACAAATAATAAAACCATTAAAAACAAAGAAAACTTTAAAATAATGAATCCCATCTGTTCGTATGCCTCACAAACTGTCTGCATAAAAACACCTTCTGTGAAAAAGGCACAAGTTGTGCCTGACACTGGGAAGTTCCTCTGCCACGAGTCCATCCCCGTTGCATGGCACAGGTTTAGAGGCTTCCCAAAGTATGGCTTTTTGTTCCCAAAGTGTCTGGCAGCAGCTGTTCCATTCAGGCACTTAACTAGAACAGAGAGCAAGCACAAGAAGAATGCTTGCCTGTAAGCACACATAGCTTAGTAGCCAAGCTGGAGTTCCGTGGAGCAGCCCTTCCAACCCTACAAGAAGGCAGCAATCTTAGAGAGGATGGCATTTAGACCCATGCAAAGGTTGGGAAGGTCCAGCCATAGCAGGGACATGTCCCACTCAAACCATCATCCCACCCAGCCTTGAGCACTCTGGTGGGGGCAGCCATGTCTCCCCAGGACAGCTGAGCTGCTCCCAGGGCCACACAGCACCCATCCTGCCTGCAGGCCTCTGTGTGGGGAAGGGCTGGAAATCAGGCATGGCTTCAGCCTCAAATGGGCACAAAAGCATCTCAGCACCACAGTGCACTTGGCTGAACTGCAGGGCTGCTTTGCGTGGATTGTGCAGCCATGCTTTTAACTGGCCTGGGTGCATGTGGAATACACACGGTACAGAGGCCTCCCCCAGGCCTGCCTGCTGCTCTGCAGCCAGCTGCTGCTCCCACCTCACAGCCCGTGAGCACGCGCAGACTGCTGAGGGGCAGATCTTAAACACTGTGTACTCTCCAAGCTTCTTTCCTTCATTATTGAACACCAGCAGGCAGACTTGGTGTTTTTACCGGGCTGTGCTCAAGGTTCAGGGAGAACGTGAGCTGTATTAGCGAGCTGAATGCATCAGGAGAGCTCACAGGAAAGCACAGTAGGTAAAAACCTCTAGCAAAGTCTCCCTACCCACCTGAGCTCTTTTTGTGGCTGAAGACTTCTACAGCAGTACAACAGCAACCCCAGTGTCACACGGAACAGCTCTTCTCCATCCCTTGCACAGGAGCTGACACATCACCCTTGCAGCTGAACAGGCTCCAGTGAGTTACAGTCTGCATCAACCACCAGGCAAATGCAGATGAAAAAGGTGCCTGCTGCTCATTAAAAACACACAGAATGAGAGA
This sequence comes from Tetrao urogallus, assembly GCF_951394365.1. NCBI lineage: Eukaryota > Metazoa > Chordata > Aves > Galliformes > Phasianidae > Tetrao > Tetrao urogallus. Next base: position 178,256,512 of record NC_136813.1, read on the forward strand.
GAATGCAGGCAGTGTAGTTCTTCCTAGTGAGAGCATCAAACTCAGCATCTGGGAAACGCACTGAACTTCATTCTCTGCAAGAACTTCAATTTAAGTTGGTCAAATATCTCATCCATTAGCTATGTTTCAACAATGATCTAGCAGAGGAATAGGAGTTTCAGCTCCTCAGCTACACTGATAGCAAAAGAAAATGCAGACAGGAAGAGTTCCCCGAGTCCTGATCGACCCAACGCAGCATGATCAGAGAATTACAGAGGGGCTGAGGCTGGAATGGACCTCTGCATCTACTGTCCTGGGGCACATGAGGTGCCAAGCCTGGGTGTTTCTGCTGCCTGTGATGAGCCTTGACCTGGAGCTGGCCCAGTTTCACCAAGCTAGAGAGGAGCAGCACGTGGCTCTGGCAACCTTCAGTGCCAGGGAACCAAGAGCTGCTCTCCATGTGGTGCAGGCACAGCCAACCAGAGACCCAGCCTTGAATCACCTGCACCCGAAATAGGGAGTCCTATCAACTGTCCCACCACCACATCTCTCCTGTCATCACCCAACTGCACAGCTCATCACGTGCCCTCCGTCAGGCCAGGTGCCTGGTTCTTCTTTCATCAACCAATCTGGTGACAAGCAACCTAATGAGGCTGCTGAAATGGTGCTGCTGAAAGCTGGGAGAGAAGCGTCTCTCATGAGGCCTTTTTTGGTATCAATAGGGAAATATATATATATACATCCTAAAAAGAACAAAAGCTTACAAACTGCTGAAACTGGGCACTTACATTTTGTTATTCTCTGGCAAAAAGTGGATTATAATGCAGCTGTATCAGCTGTAGAGCAACACGAAGAGCATATAAAGGACCACACGTACAACAGAACTCTAGTCTTCTCCAGCCTGTGCTCTGTGGATGCCCTACAACTTTCCCTGCTCAGAACACAATGCCCAAACACCCCTAGGTGAACCTCCCTCTTTGCTTTCTTTTTCCCAGCTCTGAAGTTCTGAGAGCAAGAGCAGGGGAAAAGCTGCTGCTTGAAGGCTCAGATGAAAGGCAGAGCTAACAGCAGCATGCTGATCTGCAAATATTTGCACCAATGGGATTCACACCAAGTTGTGCACACAGAAGATAGCTTTAGCTCACAGTTCCTTTCATTATTCTTTAACACTACAGTCAGGGCCGACACTGTGATGTTTATCCAATCTGTATGAAAAGGTTACCTCTGAAATCCGACGGTCATTGCAGAACGTTCCCAAATGCTGTAGGCCAGGGGAACATTGAGGCAGTTTTATATACCCCCAAAACTTACCTGAGGCTGCAGTTGCAAGGGCAGCTGTGCCAACCCACGATGGCTCACTGTGCTGCAAAGGGAGATGTGCAGAGCACTCCAAGGTGCTCTGCTGGGCTCCTGCCTTTTTAGGAAGGTCTGATGAGTCCCAGTGGCAGCATTAGGTAGGTGGCAGGAGACAGGAGCTCTCAGCCCTTGTATTAAGACAGCAACATGAGTAAATACCAACTCGTAACACACGTTTCCCATGGTGAAATGTTCAGTGTATGTCACTGCTAGTTTACGCAGCAGCCCATCCCCCAGCTTTTCCCAAAGAGGATCTGAAATATGTGATCATTTTTCCCAAACACCAAAGTGCTTCTCAGACTTACATCATTTCTGCAAATTTACAGACGTACGTGATATTTTTAGGGATGGTTGGCTTTAGAAACAGCCCATGCAACTCATTCCTTACTTATGTCAGCGTTTGTCAGTGGCTAAAGACATTTCTGATCAGAAACGACTTTTCAAAATGTATAAATAACACTTAATGCACCTGTTTGGTCTACAGACTTCATACTAACAGCAGTTCCTCTTAAATACTTCCCTGACTTAGGAAAACCAAGGAGAGCATTTACAGAAGCTCTTACTGACTTAGCTGAGAGAGATCAAAACCTGATGCCCTGTGCTCAATAGAACAGCATGGAGATGACTGAGCAAATATCAGCTTAGATTGAACAATCTTCCCCAAATACCTCTCTGTGTTATGCAGCTACTTTTACATTCATCTTTTACAGACACACCTTTTGCTCAAGGTAAATCTGAATCAGTCAGAACCCTTGGACATATTCACCTTCAATCTCAGCTAGACTGTAGGGTAGAAGCCAGCCACTCATTGCTACTAATTACCATGTGAAGCAAAGATGAAGATTAATTTCCGGTCCATAGGATCTTACCCAACCACGTGAATCATTCAGAGATGAAACGGAGCAGACGGCAAATGGATCAAATGGTTTTGGATAAAGGTTTGTGTACTCACATGAGAAGGATGAAGCTAAGTGTATAGAGGAAAACATGCACATGGAATTAGGGGAGGGTGAAACACAGGGAGCAGCTAAAGAATAGGCAAAGTTGATAGTTAACCAAAAGAAAAACATAATGAAAAAGGAAGACTGAAGGAAATCCTTCTCCACATATAGCCATTTGAAGTTTGAAGTGGTAAAAACAGCATCAGTAGAGAATGCAAAAACAGATTATACGCAGTTCACATCTCAAAAAGGTGTGAAGCTCACAATGCACAAAGAAGAGCCAGGTATCTAAATGTGGAAACAGGTCTCTATCTTCCCATCATCTTCCCTCTCTGCTTCCCAACCAAAGCTAAACTGCCCAAATAAATCAGTTCAGGTTAAATACAGTACCAGGCACATTCTCAACTACATCCTCGAGGCACTGCATTAAGCCCACTTAACTTCTCATGTCAACAGCTCAGTGAGGAGCTGCTGCTGCAAGAGAGTTCTCTTAAGAATGCCTCAGCTTGTCTAACACATAAAATACATCTTTTACAACTCTTAACTCATGATGTAGGGAAATATTTGAAGCTGAGATGAGCCATTAACTTGCAGACAGAACATTTAGCTTACCCTGAAACTGTCTAAAAAGAGGAATGTACTGAATCCAGGGACTCCCTAGAGGAACTTAGATCTTAAAAAAAAAGAAATACTTAGAATAGGGGAAAAAGAACAAACCACATTTGTATCTCTGGTCTGAATGCAGTAACTGTCCTTTACAATCTCATTAATACTTGTTCTGCACAATGGAGTTAGAGCTGCATGGAGGGCAGGTATGCAGCTCATTCAGTAAATCCTATTATTTCCATGGGCTGCTAAAGTGGGGCTGAGAAAACAAGAGCCGTTTTCAGGAACAACGGCCTCCCCTCCCCAGGTCTCATGCAGCCTACAGCCAAAACCAGACATGAAGGCTCCACGCACTCCTCCCACCAGGCTGCAGGCAGCCGGGGCTGAATCCAACCTGTGTGAGCGCCGCTGCAGATGCACCTGGCCTTGTATAAAAGTATTTAATGAAAAAGGCATTAACAGAAGAACAAGAGGGAAGTTAAGTATGGTTTGAACACACAAGTATTTAAAATAGAAGCTTAAAAGCACCACTTTGTCACCAAACGCATAGCTGCCATCGTGAGGAAACTAAATATAGAAGTAAATGAAACAGCGCGCATTCATGACTGCAGGATCTGCTGTGGACTGATCTATTTCAACGGAGCAAAACATAAAAAGGAGCATTGTAGGGACAAACAAATACACTCAGATTAGATGATCAGGAAGCTTACTCTTGGTATCATGTTCCTAACCAGAGACAAAGCCCTGAGTATGCAGTGAAAGCCAGTGCTGTGCAGCCAGCTCCTGTGACAGACACCATGGACAAAGAAGCCACACCATTAATCCCCAGTAGGGTTACAGATTTCACAGAAGCACGGCCAAAGGCACAGCAACTGACCGCATCTAAGTCTGTGAGACAAAAGACCTGAAACGACCACAGGTACTGAAAGACAAAGAACAGCCCTCGGTCAGCTATACAAGCTTTCTAAGCACACCTCCCACATACCTCTGAGGCAGAAAGGCTCCCATTCTTACCTCCGTGCCTACCTGTAGCACGGTCTGCAGCTATTACTTTGTCTAAGAGCTTTTACTGAGTCTTGTTTTACCCCTGCTCTCCTTCAGTGGGAGCGCCTCAGATTCACCTGCTGCTTCTCCATCCCTGGATTTAACTACATGATTACAAAGGGACAGGTGCTCAACAGCACAGGAGCCAAAACCACAGCCGTGCTCTCCAATGCACCAGCAGGATCACTTCAGATAAAAGCACAGTTCTTGAGCTTCAAAAGCAGTGAGCACCAGAAACCACACACTTCCCCAGCAAAGGGCTTGAGTCTGCTGTGAAAATGCCAAAAGGCAGTATTGTGCTCTGCTGCAAGAAATCTGCTGTCAAATTCGCTGTACCAACTACTGGAGTTTGTAAAAAGGGTTAGCACAAAGCATTTGTATGTTTATTTAAATAAAAATTATAATTTATACAAGACTTTTTAAACAAACAACATTTCTTTAAAAAATGTACAGGGCAAATCATTTCATTATCTCAATTTTTCATACAGTATAAGTCTTTTGTCAAACAAAAGTTACACTGATAATGAGTTATTTACAACTTCAAAATATAGACTCAAACTTCAGACATAAAAATTTTAACATCCATTATATTTCAATGATTAGTAGTAGAAATTAAACATCTGCCAAAATGTACAGAATTCAATAAAAACTACCAGTGTTCTTCATACAAGTTTAAGTAGCCAAAAAAAAAGTACATCCTGCCATCTCTTCAAGATTGGGTGAAATCTTGTTCTTCTTTGTCTGCAGGAACAACAGTGGGGTTTTGCTGCTGGCTTCCCGTTTGATGCTGCTACTTAGAAACAGCTTGTTTCATTCAATCTTGCCTCACAAAAGCTACAGTGTATGGAAAGGCATGATTTCATATTTCAGCTTTTTTTTTTCCTTCTGAATTTAAATGGTCACCAATAAGAAACTGAAGTAGTCAGTTTTCATCTCCCTTTTTTTCTTCCTTTAAAAGGGACTCAAACTAACCAATGCACTTCTATTAAAAGAAGTTAAATCCAACAGCAGTGAACCGCATACATCAACAGAACTGCAAATATAAACAGCAAACAGAACGACAAGAACATCACTTTCTGCTATTAGAAAGTAACACTCTACATTAAGTGGTACTACCCAGCCTGCTAATGAAGCAAAGCAGGTTACACTGCAAAGTTACGTAAGTCAATTGGAATCGAAGGTTAACTTGAGTGTAATCGTACAAATCAAGTATACACTTCCTCACTGCCCCACCCCTGCTGCCCTCCGAGCACTCGGGGATGCAGCAGAGGAACGAGCACAGGACTCGTCAGTAAACACACTGAGGGCACCTTGGAGCAGCAGTGATGTTCTGTAATGCACAGAGCAGCTACACAGCAGGAACCTGGACAACCTAATGTAAAGTGAGCTTTGCAAAATATGTACATAGACGTCTGTCTGTTATATTACAGCTCCCCCCAAAAAATCCAGTCTGGTTTCTACACGTTCGAATGAAATGGTGTTGCACTGCAGTTTGCCCTAGGTTTACTGCTCAAGGAATTGCTCATTTTCAAATTCACACTGTTAAAGCGTGCATTGATTCTGAATGCCAACACATTAGATTTTGTAAAAAGTTTTTAATTTCTTTGTCCAGAAAGAAAATAAAATTAACAGTATATTGTACACGAGGCATTTCAGGCTGGGAGAAAGGATCATGACCTCTTTTCTCCTGCTCTGAAGCCTAGGTATAGTGAACCACCCTGGCACCACAAGCACAGGACCTACAGCTCCTTCAGGAACCAGAATCCAGGACAGCCCCATAAGCCAGGGTCAACCAGTGATGGGGGTGTGGGGGAAGTAACAAGTGTCAGTCAGCTGATTTCCTACTGAAACTGCTGTTATGATCAGAGTGAAGGTATAAATTACACTTGAAAAAATGATACAAAAATAAGAAAAAGAGCAGGCTCTCTGTAAAAAATATAGTTTTCTGTTTCTTCAAAAAAAAAAAAAAAAAAACCCAAAAACCAATAGCTTTAAACATACCCAAGGGATTTCTTCCTTAAGACAAAATGGATGAATCTGGTTAAGATTTGTATAACATTAAGCGATTTTAATGCCTATTAGCCACACTCACTACTCAGGGAAGCTTCTAGGAAGGAAAATCAGATGATAATACAAAACAATTACAAAAAGATTAATTGATTTTGAAGTCTGAAGAAGAAAATTAAGTTCAAGGAATTTAAACATAAAACCTGAGTATGTCAAGCGAAGAAACCATGAACTGCCAAGCTACATCCATGTTAGATGGTGGCAAAAAGGAAAGCCCACCCAGCCTCACTTACGTGTTAAGTTTTCAGGTCCTGATGTACACACATGGGCAGCACTAGAAATGCACCCCTTTTCCTGGTTGCAAAGGTCAAGAGATCTCCAAAATGATATCCCAGCCCTTATGGATTCTCTCCTGCTCCTGTTCACAGTTCCATCCAGGGCATGGTGCTTTACCACAGTCAGTGTTTTACTTCACAACACCCAACCAAATCACAGTATTCAATAGTATTTCTTCATATCAGGTGCACTTTAAGTTCTTTGCATCATACCTCTTCACAGCCAGACTGAAATAGTTTCGTACAGTTTAACTGCCTCCTTCAGTACTGCTGCATTTAGTTACTTTAAGTAAAAACTGTGCTAAGTGTTAAAGATCCTTTGGTGTTTGGCTCTGCCACTCCTTCATTCTATCTTTTTCCCCATATAAAGAAAGAAAAATCCCTGTTAAAAAAAAATCTGTGAAACTAAGTCCTATTTTTTATATAAGAATTTGCATTTCCATTACTTTTCTGGGGTCCTCCATATAACACCTGGAGACATCGCACTACTCAACTCAAAAGACACAGAGAAGGAACAGACAAACTGGAAGGCTCAGTGTAACTCCTACTGTGCTTCAGGAAAAATGCAAATAGAATTCTAAACCTCTCAGATGGGTGCTATTGTATAGAATAAAAAAGCTTTCTGTATTAAAGTTGAAGATCAATATGTGCTTTGCTGCCACAAAGGCCTGAGAGAGTTTAGAGAAGGAGCACAGCCTTCCTGTTTTACCTGGCAATTGGGTTTAACTGTTACTGAAATTCAATTTTACAAGTGGAAACACAGTGACATTGCAATGCCCCTCAAATGATGTTGTGAGAAGGAAATAGTGCTTTCAGTTGCTGTCTCATAGTGTTATTATAAGGTAACTCCAGAGAAAAAGCCAAATTAAAAACCAGCCATGTTGCAGGTTAGTTTAACCACTCCCAGCTCCCCAGCACAAAAAGCCCACAAGTCTTTTATGCAATAACATACAAACACCTTGTACATACAACATGTACAACAGTTGAGCCCTTCTATGACAACTATCTACAGAAATACAAATATATGATGCCTAACATTTTAGGAACAACGTTTTGATGCCCTCTTTTATAAAAAGTATCTGCCTGCCTTCCTTCCTCTTGCTTTGGTTAATCAGGAAAGGAAGATATAGCTAGAAATGTTTTCCTCCAATTCACTGTACAAACAATTTAAATCTCTGTAAGCAGAAAAAACTGACCCAACTGGTAAACAACCTTCTTCGATGCAAGATTTAGCAAGGAGGAGTTATGTTAAGTGCAGTTACAAATATGGAAATACTAAGATGATAATACTTCCTTGGTGTTGGCCACCAGTTTTAATATAGAACCCAATTTAAAACTTAAAGCTGAAGAAACAGACTTCAGGATGTTGCAGTTGTCGTTCTCACATCTTGGGGAAAAAATAACTGAGATAATGGGTCCAACGTATCCCCAGTGATATAAGTGCAGTTAAAAGGGATCAGTCTGTTTCAGTCCATTACTCAGTCACTTCTTCTAGTGTCTTTTGAGCTACTCATGTCAGTAAATAAACATTAAAAGTGCTTAATGTACAAGGCTAATAGTGATGATAGCACTTCCACTGTTTTGCTTCATTTTGTTGTTGTTGTTTTTTTTTTTTGTGGGTTTTTTACAATTTTTTTTTTTTTTTACAAAAACCTTAAAAACAAACATGAAGGCATATATAAAATACACTTGATTTATGTAACAGATAGAATATAAACCACCAGACAAGAAAAATTATTGCAAAATAGATGAGGATGTTCATTATTTTTTTTTCACTACCAAATTGCAAAATAAGAAAGTTTCCTTTATGTTTTCCAAGATAAGATACTAGCTCTCACTGTTCGATGACGCAGAGGTTATTTTCACATACTGGTTGAAAATCGTCTCAAAAGCTTCATCTCTGTGTACCATAGCACCAAACACCAAAGGCTAAACGACAGGGAAAGAAAGAAAAGATCACGTCAGTCTGGAATAAGAAAACTCTTCCTTTAGGTACTTTATGGTTCTGGCCATATCATTAGGAGCAGGACTGTACTCAAAGTACATTAATAAAGAGTAAGAATCCTTTTCTCTACTAAATCCTTGGATATATGCCCAAGTTTCTAATGTGTCTCCATCTCCATCTTGTCTTTATGAAACAACAACAGCATAAAGCACAGAGAACAGGCAACCGAGGGCATTTTAACTCACTCGTGAAGTGCATGAAGTTTTCCTGATGATACTTAACTGTTTAGTACAATAAGGTTTGAACAGGAAAACTAAATCCACCCCAAAACATGCCATACAGCAGATCATTCCTCACCCAAAGATACTGTCAAGCCATCAACTTTTATTCTCTGACTGTTGCACTGCCTATCACCCCTTACGCTCTCAAAGGATGCTGAGAGAGCAGTCAATTGAGGTAATGAAAGAAAGGAGCTGAAAGGATGAAGCAAATCTGTCTGAAGTGTTACAGTAAAGTAGTCAGATGCAGTAAAACAGGTTGAATGTTTAATTCATTAAAATTCTGAAAGAAACATGCTGAATTATGTACAAGCGAATTAGAGAAAGAAGCAAAACACTAGCAAGAGGAAAAAGAAAAACCCTTTTTGCTACCACTTGCCAGAGAAAGATGTCAAAAAGGGCATGAAGGCAAACAGACAACACAGATAGAGCCAGCTACTTACTTTTTGTGTAGATGGTGTTGATACAGCAATACCCATCCCTGATCCCGGGAGAACAGAGAGCACTTTATACTGGAAGAGCAAGCACAGACCTAAGGTGTCTTAGATGTACTAAACAATTGTAAGAAGTGCTGAGGAGGTTATACAGTTCATCAGAGGTAGACCCTTCCAGCCACAACTAACAGGCCTGTGTTAAAATCAGCACAGGCCAGACACTTCTTGCTGGCCCCGAAATAAACCAGCACAGCTCTGCCCACACAGCAAGCACCTGCCCCATGCTGTGCTACCTGCACACCCCAATGGTCCCCAGCCCAGCACTGCTACTGGGAGCTGCCCCAGCTTCCCCTGCCAGGGTCCAGTCAGCAGCTTCACACTTAAGGGATATCAGTGGTCACTGACCAGGCGTGCACCCTGCTCTTCTGCAGTACATCAGTGTGCCTGTGTGCTCATATATATTGTTTACATATATATACATGTGCATAAATTTAAGCAGGCAGAAGAGGTGTGCAAGTGCCTAGAGTTTAAGGGTTTCCCTAGAATTAATAATATTCATTGATAGTTTAAAGCAGCAGGAAATAGACAAAAAAAAACCTAATTTTCAAAATTAAGTAGATCAACAGAATATGTACAGTTGGGCTTTTTAAAGAAAGTCTGCAAGGCTATGCAGAAATACTGCTGGCTGAGCTAGAGAATATCCTAAATATAGAAGGAGCCTGAGCCTGTCCTGTTTTCACCCACCCACAAATAAAACAAGGCCCACTGTGCTTTTATGCTTGGCTGCACAATCTCTGTCTCATCTTCATCAAGAAGCTACACTGATACAAAAGGACTTCCATGGCAGTAAAGACCAACTAAACAAGCCAGTGCTGCTTCAAGTATGGTGTTTAAAATACATCAGTATGAATTATTAATTTCAATGAGAAGTTCAAGCTGAGCTCGAGTCATCTCCCTAATAGACATGTGATGTGAATGGAAAGAATTCATTTGCAAATCTAGAGGTACCCAAACTATAGACACCAGACTGACTTCTTTCTCTGTGGGTTATAATTTGTGGCTCTCGTGGCCACAGGATATAGCAAAAAGTAGGGTTGCCTGTATTTAAGAGTGAGACAATTTAAAAGAGGTAACAAGAAGTGATACTAAACATCATACAACGTGATGCTAGGCACAGAATGCAGCCACTGGTGACAGCAGGCTCAACCAGAAGATTACACTGTACTTGCCAGGCTTCTAACCATCCACTTTTCACTCTCTTAGTGATGGATTCCATCTAGACAAAATTCCAGTCCGATTCAGTAATGCTACTCTAATGCTTTATCCTTCTTCACTGCCAGTAATCCCTCTTTCCTCCAAGGCATCTACATTTAAGATGGTGGATCTTCTGACATCAACCCTCTAATTTAAGTTAAGGTTACACAATTCTTGCTAACAAAAAAATCTTCTTAAAGCCTAAGCAGATCCAATAAGCAGATCAATACAGGAGAAACAACATAATTTTAATTCAAAAATAATTCAGGAATGTAAGAGTTTTGTAAACATTTATGCTCCCAGTGAGTTTGCATGTGGTTACTCTAAACAACTGAACAAATATTCCTGATCAAAGAATGGTCTCAGTTACATAAACGATCAATGTCATCTTCCCCTCCTCCCCCAAAATCCCAAATCACCATAAGCAGAAAATCAAGACATAACTAACAGAACAGAAAATCAACTTTTTTCTCTATGTGCAACACAAAAAAGACATACCTTCTGAATATCTGTTATATCCGTTAGCTTTATAACTTTATTTCTTTTAGATGAGCCTGATTTGGAACTTTCAAAGCACAAGTAACTGAAGACAAGAAAAGAAAATGCTCATTTTGACACAGTATTCTAAAACAAAATTCAATTAATTTGAATTCAATTAATTCAATTACAACTTTTGATTCAGAACAAACATTCATGAAATGCTACCAACTGGCTAACACGTCGGAAAGCCAGGAACACACAGCAAGCACAGACCAAAAAAACATTGTTTTTATATTACTGCACTTACGGGGAAACCCAACAAGCACTTTAAAAATACAGGAAACAAGTAAAGACTTAAACAGTTGAAATATTATATCTCAAAAAGCTTGTAAGTCTTTTACCCTCCCCTAAAATAGGACCTAATGGAAAATTACTGTGTTAATTTCATGTTATTGTGATGCAGACAAAAGCTCAATTTTTTAAACGCTACAGATTCCAAACACTCTCCATCACTGGGTGACACTGCATACGGATTAGCTTTACTTCCATTCATTACACTCCAAAGGAATTTCAGTGCAAGAGCCAAATGGTAGTGACACTCATTTCAGCACAGGGGAGGAAGAAAAAGGAAGTAAAAACTAAAAACAAGAACAAAAAAAACAGCAACAAAAAAAATCAATTACTAGTTTTGAAACCAAAGCTTGAGTTTCTTTGGTTTGCTGGTTTGGTTGCACATTGCTTCAAGGAAGCATTCTTTAAAAATGAAACTTAAGAATAATTGTCACATAGCCATTAATCACAGCTCCCAAAATACATCCAGCTGTTAGGTTTCTTTTTTTTTTTTTGACATACACACATAGAGAGTGTACGTTATCCTTATCACGGATTGCAGCTACTAACAACTGGCTATAGAGCTGTTCTCCATTCCCATGCAAGCCTTCCCAAGACAAAACCAGGCTTGTTAAGCTTTACTACACCCTAGATTTTGATCTCGCTCTCCTATCATGCTTTGAGGTTTTAAAGCACCATGAAAAGGCACTTTAAACCCACTTATAAGAAGAGTGTTGTTTCAAAATATTGTCAAAGGATCACTTTCAGATTCTTTTTTTTTAATGTCTGCTGCATTTTCCTCCTAAGAAATGTGTCAATTTTAATGACTCACTTTTCCGTGACGTAAAGAATTCCATTTCTGATGTAGTCTGTAGGCATCTTCCTATCTCTATTGATCAAGCAACAACGCCAGCCATTTTCACACACTAAACAAAAAATCACAGGAAGAAATCTTACTTCAGGAAAGAGAGAAACAGCAATTCCCTTATAAAAGGGCAGAACTGAAAATTCACCTTTAGATACCGAAAACAAGAAGTGTTTGCACAGCAAAACCTAGAGAGGGTGTTTCTAGGCATCATAACAACTGTTTTAACACTGATTATTTTTTTTTTTTAAGTTAAGAACAAAGGTCCAACCCACAAACACAATTATTTACTTTAACATTTGCACTACAACAAAAGACATGACCTGCTGTTGATTCTTGCAAACAATTGTAAAGACATAGAATGAAAGAGACCACCACTATTCATTGTAATTTAAAGCAGGTATTTTAAATCAAAAACTTCTATTTATACATTACACAGAGGGAGAATTCAGCTTTAAGCTTTCTTTGGCTTTTCAGAATGTATTCCACTAATGTTGCAATACCTGCCAAAGGACGCTCATTTTCTGACAGGTTAAACACTTCATGGAAATTCCCCCTCTTAGTGCTATGGAAGCGACTCGTGTCTTCATCTTTGTTTATTCCAGTTGGGGCACTTGAGCCCACGTAACTTCTGGATGCTGCTGTTTGAAGCTGAAAAAGCAAGAAACATATTCCAAAATTTGAACAGCAACATTTTGGAACTGCGCTCTCAAAAGCTTGGCTAGCTATTCTTCCTCAAGGAAAGGCAGGACAACAATTTTCATTAACTACTTCAACAAAGTTGCTGCTGCTGCACCATACTACTTCTATATCACAAGGCTGCGAATTTCTACCTGGAGACAGCCTTGCAAAGTGCTACACTTCGAAGGGCAGCCTCTACAGAAATGAAAGTACATGGTGCTAGATATTCCTGTCTTAAAATATCATTTCTTTACAGTAAAAGGGTATATCTGATTAGATACAGCTAGGCCACTGCACACAATTCCAAATTAACTGCGCTACTGGGACTAATCATAAGTTAACATAATTTCACTATTCAGTTTGTCTTCAAGAGACAGGCCAAGATATTTTTGCACAAACTAAGGTTATAAAGAAAAAAAAAGCAAACAAAAAAAAAAAAGTCACACAAAACTGCAGAAGCTCATTAGGAATACAAATGCTGAAATTGAAGGGGAGTTTTCCACGCTACGATTCATACCTTTTCATGCCCTGACAGCTAGCAGGAAAAGAAACAAACAACACAAATGTGACAGTGACAAAAGAAAAAAGTGAAGTCTATATAACAGCATATTAGATAGAATAAAACATGAACTGAGTGAAGCTGCAAGATCTTGCTCACATACCAAAAGACTACACACGACAAATGCAATTAAAAATGAGAGTTAGCAGTGGTTAGAGCACACCAGTTCAATTTATTCAGGTTGTGTTAGAGTCATTGATCTTTGCTTTCCTTTGAAGTTGCACTGAATTTTGAGCGTTGACATGTGAAATAAAACCAGAATGGCAGTCAGTATCCTTGGGAAGGGGGTGGGGTGGCTGGGAAGTAGCACGGCGTTCTTAAAGTTGAATTACTTCAGTAAAATCTTTTCAGCAGGGCTCCTGAACCACTGCAGCCCTAATAAAACAGCCTTGCTTCTGGAAAGACAGCAGGCAGCTATTTTCCAAAAGCTTGCCTCCATTTGTTTTGTTCATCTTGCTAGTGTACCACACAATTCTAAAGGCTGGCTTTTGTCACAAAAGCAGGAACAGCTCCATTCTTAGTCCTACTGCAGACATGCAGTTAAACAACTGGCAAAGTGACAGCGTGCAAGCCTGGGACTAAGCCCTTCTCCTGCAGCAGCCCAATGCCATGGGAAGCTGACTAGCCTCAGCTGCTTTCTGAGTTTCAGTTGGCAGCACTCAACACTTCACAGGATTTAGCTTAACAAAAGCAAATGAAAAGTGTGCATTGCATTCACCGACTATAAAATCAGACTTGACAAAACAGTTATGCACAACAGAGTGTATTTACCATCCAGCTTTTAGGGTAACCGTAATACAACGATGCCTCAGGGGAAAAGAATAAAGAAAGTTGAGATTGAAAGCAAATGTTTGACAATAATTGTACTATTGCTTCAGTTACTGCCTTTCTGCTGTGCCCTTAGCAATGATAAAGCCCCTGCAACCAAGGAATTCTTTCTTTGTGAGTAAAGACCAGATGAGATTCTGGAAGGCACCCTTTGACAAGTTATTTGGTTCTATACGTGCGTAACCAGGTGAAGCTCCATCGTCCGAGACATACAAAAGGTCAGGAAAAGAGACCTAATGATTTTTGCTCTGAAATAAAGATTATCCCTGCTCTGTGCTGCACAGCTTCCTACCTAACCATTACATGGAGAAAAAAAAAGTGGCCGGGCTTCAATGCCATATTCCACTCTGAGGCTGGAGATGTGAGAAGTTTTGCCCTTTCCTTGCATCCTCCCTAAAAGAGGCACATGTTTCCACTACCCTTAAAGCAACCAGCTCGTTTAAGTATAACCTCTCAGGCTATGAGGCAATGAGACAATGAAGGGTCCTTTACTAAAAGAATTTTGGTAAGCTTAAATATAACTGGAAGGTATTAGATTTGTAATACTGGTGGAATCCTGCCTGGCTGGAATTGCCATCAACAGTCTGGAAGCAGGCAAGCAGTATTCCTTGTTGGTTCCACTTGATCTGTCATCAGCTTTTGACATACAACCTGTACCCATCAGATACTGTTATCAAGACTATTCTCTGAGGACATGGGACCAGGGTGGTACAGTTGATGAATACTGCATGGTGTCTAAGTTTACCCTGTCTTGTACACCATTTAAGGATAAAAAGCCAAGGCAAATGCACATATAATGTAATATATGCTTTTGTGCTTTCTCTTTTGTATGAAAAAAAAAAAAGAAGAAGAAAAGAAAAACCACAACTATTTTTATTCTACAATTTTCCCAGAAATCTCCCAAGGGGTGAGAAAGTTTGTCTAAAATTAATGAAATTACTGAGATCAAGTTAATGCTTTTGAAGACATTTTGAGGAAAATAATGCTGTCCCACAATTAATTTCCAAGATGAAAAACCAACTCTATGAAGTCAGTCTCAAAAGCTGGTCAACTTGTCAAAACTTAAGCCATAAAGGAAAAGCAGAAAGGACAGTTATTCTTTAAGGTTATGGATTCAGATTCAGCTCCTTAGAGCCTTTCTATCCCTAAGGTAGATTACACAATCTTCAGAGCAAGTGAATGATAACCTGTAAGCTCTAGGGATACAAGAAGTTTTAAATCCATCTTTTGCAAGCAACAGAAATAGCAGCTACAGAAGACAGAATCTACAGCCCTGCCTAACCTCTTGATCATTTCTCTCATCAGACAGAAGATACAAACAGAAGATTCAATTTCAGTCAGATTTTCTCTCTCTTCTACTTTCTTCCGAAAAACTCAGCTTATGTTGCACTTATCATTTTGCCACCTTCAATTCAACTTCCCCCAGGCCCCAGACTTCTTCCTGACAGGTTAACCACAGGTTACAGTTTACCCCTGTTGCTCCCCAATTGCATGCCCAGCCCGAGTTACTGCTAAGTGTTTCACATTTTAGCCAGGAACTTTACGAGAATACTCAGAAACCCCATGATGCAATTTCTGTAGTAAGAGGCATTAAGCCAACACTAAGATGGGATCAGACTACAGTCTATGAGACTTTAACAAAAGAAAAATTTACTGCAAAGAGTACCAACATGGTGAAAAATCACTTGTCATCACTATGCTAAAAGGTTGTCTAATATGAATAACTTTTAGACATAATATCTATGTCTCTAAGCTACTAATTCCATTAACATGTATCCCATTAGCAAGCTATGTATTTACTCTTTTCTTCCTGTTCTTCACGCAAGCAGACGAATCTCCACTAAAAAATATCTGAGAACAGAGAAAGGCAACACAAGACTGAATTTTGACTATAAAAAAAAAATCACACAGAATGTATGTTACAGAAATAGTAATAGGAATGAATATGGATGGCATTGTTTTTGTGTATTTAGCTTCATGTGATTGCCATTATTTTTGTGCGCATATACGCACACTTTGATACTGGATTAATTTCTTACAAGAAACAAAGTCAATATGAAAACACTATGAATCTTCAACATAATTATAAAAATTGAACTAATAATAATTGTTAAGTTTAAATTAATCTTCCTCTTAATTGTGCTCTAGCCACTGGGGAAAAGTGGAAGGGAGAAAGGTATCTGATTTTAAGATGTTGGGGACAGAGGTACAAAATGATTTATTATCCTTACTCGTCTCGACACTGTAGCATTAGATCTTTCTTTGAGTTGAGGATCTGTTGGGAGACTTGTCCAGATGATATAAGGAGTATCATACTTAGCTCTTAGTCTGGGGCATCGTTTGAAGATGAAATCAATAAGGAAAAACTTGATTCCAGCATAGAGTCCTGAAAAAAATAAATCACTATGGTATGCATTTGTAAAGGCGCTGAGAAAATCACAGTTTTGACCATGTTTGAACAAGTTCATGAAGGAAACCAAATTATTTAAGTCTCCTCATTCACAGTGCTAAACCAGTCCTTGGTGCTACTTGGAGTCTTCTTACAATGGCAGGAAAACCTTTTTCCCCTTCCTCACCCACAGATCTTTCCCCTTCCCAGGTTCTTACAAAGTTTCTTACTATGTAGAAGAGCATTGAAATAATTCAAACATACAAAGTTTATTACCAAAAACATCTTGAAAACATAATATACTTCCAGAATAGAAAACATGTCAGAGCACTAAGCTCTACAGTTACTTGCAAAAATTTATACGGCAACAGAGGGCTCTCACGTACTGCATTAACCTCTATCTTCCAGTACAGCATGTCTTATCTTACCTTCTGTGACAGAAGGTACTCTCGTGCATTCTGACAGATTAAAAAGGGCTTGAAATACTCTCTTAAGACTTCAGTGAATGAGATTCAGATCTCCTAAGAGTCAGAGCAATAAAATAATACCTCACACTTATAATTCAATAGCTGTATCAAGCAAATCCATACATATGTTTAAGTTAACAGGGTTTAAAGGTTTGAAGTTCAGCTCCACTGAAGCTAATACTCTTCCGATCATCTCATTACCTCAAGAAAAAGACCATAAAATCAAAGATCTTGGTTCACACTCATATCTTTTCATTTTCTATTCATACCAGTTTTCCCAACCCTACCATCCTCAAGCCTTCTGTGTGTGTTTCATGTACAAGGAAGTATGAGCAAAAAAAACAAAATACAAGATTTCTTGTAAGTCTTGGAGCAGACAGTCTGAAAATCTCTCCTAAAAGCTCATCACAGACTTCCCCACTTTAAGGACTAAGTGTATTCTCCAGTCTTTGTCTATTAGATTATGTATTCAGATGTGGCTTTCAGAAATGCATGCAACAAACAATGCCAAGCTCAGTGAAGACACTTTAAAACACTGCATTATTTATTAATGTAGGGTATTCTTTCTTACACTCCAAAATTCCCTCTCTGAAGATCATGCTAAATTTTAAAGCATTAAGTCTAGACTTTAATAGGCCAATTATTTAATGTGTTTACCCATTGCAAGTCCAATAATCCTGTAGGGCAAAAAGCAGGATGCAATAAAAGCTGCCCATAGAACGATGTAGAGCTTCTGTGTTATTTCTGGTTGGACCCACATGAACAAGCTGAAAACAAATAAAACCAAAACTGTATTACCATGCTTTCCAGATGTTGTCTTTATTTAAAAAGGACAAAAAAAATTAATTAACTTATATAACTTACTTTTTAATTTTTTCCAGTATGTCTGCCATCTTCCCAAAAAGATTCTGCATAAGAAGCAAGAGAATTAAATCCAATTCTTGTGTTACTTTGGAGGGTTTTTGTCCACGTATTAGAAACCAACAAAGTTATCTTACAGAATAAGCAATCCCTGAAAGTGATTTTTTAAAAAATCATTTTTTAGCCATTTACAGACTTCACAACTGAATAAATACAGCACTGAACAGCAACATTCAACGACTTCTAATTTAATACCTTGTTCTTCAATTCAAAGTTAGTTATTAGAAGTGAAGGAAAGAAGTTTTTCAAACTCACTGTTATGACTGGAAACTGTTTGTATCACTGCAAAAAATTTAAATTGCCAGAATTTGGAAGCTAGGAGCTTCTGTCAGTTGGTAACAAAATGGAAACTTGGTTGAATCATTACAGCACCGAAATTTTAGGAAGTGCTTACTGAGATTGTCAAATGTTGGGCTACTCGCTTTTTTTAATAGGATTTTTATGATACACCCTTGAAGATTCCATATAATTCTTACAGATACAAGTAGACCACTTCTCTGGATTAACAGTGTTATTCAGCAACCTTCTCTAACTGATCCTTGCTGTCACAATACCTGTAAATTTCATCTTCCAAATAAACTTTGAGATGCATTCATATAAACACAAGAGAAATGTGGTTATTTAGTGCCATGAAAAAGAAAGAACAAACAAACTCATACTACTGCTACCAATGGGACAATCAGTGAAGACTACACTGATGACTTGGCACGCTCCTACCTAAGGCTAACAATGGCTCACTGCCACAGTCAGCTCCCTCCCTGCTCTCAGCCATGTGCCTCCTCTTGAAGAAGAACGGAGTTTCACTTTTTATCAGATTCATTTACACGGACACCATGAACAAGGGGTCAGGTATGAACCACAGCCAGCAGAAGGAAGAGTATAGGACTACACAGCTGGCAACAGAAAGGTAAGCTACTTTGAGTGGCTGCACATCATTAGACAGGGCACAAAGCTGCAGTTCAACTCTATGGTTGACTCAATGAACTACCAGTGTAGCTAACCAAAATGACATAGGTGAGAGAAATTCTTCCCTCATCTTTTGCCACACAAACAGATTTCAGGCTAAGGTGGTGGTGTTTAAAAACCAGACTGTTCTGGTGACAACTGTTAACTAACTTATCTAAACATGCAGCAACCTTCACCTTAAAACTTGAAGGGATAAAGTCTCAAGCTAATTTTGTGACTAGCACATTTGTGGTATGGACCTATGTTCCAGTACTTTTCTAAGATTCACTGCCTGGTCTACATTTTCAGAAACTTGACTGCATACTGTAGGGAAAAAAAGAGTCAGAAATGATTTCTCTTCCCCTTTGGACTTTGTTCTGAATCATGACTTGGAGAACGCCAACCAGTTCTCCAAAGCATTTGGCCATTTCAGAAGCTCCAGGCATCCTATTGGTAGTTCTATTGCTTGTAAGTAAAGAATGTGAGAAAAGTATTGTTTAAGCACTTGTTTTCACACCATCTGTAACAGGCTGTGTAGATGCTCTGACCACTTCAGAACGAACCTTTTTGTTTTAGGGAAGAAGCCAAAGAGATGAGAGTAGCACAGTACCTGCGCCTTCTGAGCCACATCTAGAACAAGCTGAAACTTTTCAGACACCGTCAGATCCTCTTTTGGAGGTTCCTTGAGCAAGAAAGAGAGATAACCGATTAATTTTTGTCTCAGATGGAAGCGACATTTTACAAAACTCCTCACAACAATGCGACTCCTCCACATTCTTGAAAACAATACTTTCACTTCAAACAATCTCTAAATGTAGCAAGTTCCTCCCTTGTTTTAGATCTACAGAATATATTTTTCACTGATGGTTATCTTCAGCTATGAATGCTTTTCCTCCATGGTATATACAAATATGAGTCATACGAGACTGTAGACAAAAGACAATATGTCTTTGAAGAAATGCAGTTACAATGGCTTTCAGTCTATGCCACAGACCTAGAGTGACCTATTTCTGGTCTAGCAAGGAAATGTCATTTTTAGAAATTTTGCAACTTTTTTTTCCACTAGATTACTGATCTTTTAACAGTATTGGTAAGCCTCAGTGTACAATGTGAAATTCAAAGAACTCCATCTTACATTAGTACTTCAAACAAAAAAAAACATGGAAAGTTAGATGGCAATTCAGGTTAGAAGGGACCTTAAGAGGCCACCTAGTCCAACTTACTGCTTAAAGTAGGTTCACAAGCAATAATTATAATGCATTACAAACAAAACACAACACAAGGCTTCTTTTAAGTTCCCACAGGATCTACCTTGGCCCCAGTTATTACATAAAAGTTTATTCCAGAAATTTCAATCAAATTCAGAACATTTTATGAAGCACCCAAATATAAGAGCACTATTAGTTTCTAAGTGGCAAGAGAAAGAAGTTGTTACATCTTTATTTACACCTTATTCTTCTTTCCTGTCTCAGCTACTCACACACATAGAAAGATTGTGAAAGTGCAGCTTTTAACATAGTCGCATAGACCAAACTGATCAAAGACTTACCACAGGTTCAGAAACTTCAGGCACAATACTCCACTGTATTCTCCAACCCCTAGAAGTTACGGAAATAGTTAAAGAGAGCAAGTATTTCTTTTCCATCTGCCAACATGGATTGGCTCTAAGAGGCTGAAAAGCAGTTTTCTGCAGTAAGTAAAATGGCTTTTAAAAAAAAAACACTCAAAAACCAATAAGGAGCCTACAACACGACAAAAGTAGAAGGAGCCAACCACAAGTGGCTTTAAATGCATATATATATATATATTTAACAATATTAGCTAAGTAGATACTGCATGGAATCAGGTACACAGCTTGTGGATTTTATGATAAAAGTGGACTGCGTGCACAGAACAGATAATGAGGATTTTTTTGTGAGTGAACGAATTGCATAAACATATTCAGGAGCCTATTTGGTCTTGTTAATTTTCAAAGAATGGAGCATCAGACTGCAAGTATTAAGCAAGAAATTAGAAAATGATTTTTTAAGACACACACTGAAAGGTCCCCATCTCAATTTTAAGGGGAAAAAAATCATAAGCTTATAATAGCATTTTAAAAGACATTCTCAGCACAGAAAGAAGAAAAAAGGTTTTTTTAAGAAGCCTTAATTTTTAATAGAGACCAAGTATACAAATGGAAGACTCTGGATATAAGAGCCAAAGAAAAAGAATAAATTGCAATTTAGGTGTAGGTGAAAATTCTCTCTAGGAAGCTGCAGGCTTCAATATGTAAGGTGATATTCGAGATATTCTTCAATATGTAGGGTGATACTCTGAATACTGCAGGGTATTTTTATTTTCGATTCTTTAAGTATTAAGAGGTTTGTCTGAGAACACGCAGTCTCGTTTATGATGACCCAAGCCGTGGCAAATAAAGATAATTCCTAAGTGCATTCAAAGATTATAGAATTAAGCAATGAAATCATAGATACTGGAGTTTGAATTCTAGCTTGTAAACTTAATTCACAATGTTAGAAAAAGTAACAGTTTACAAATCAATACAAGAACAAAAAAACCCCATTCAAGCAAAGTGCTACAAGAAAATAATCTAGTATTTAAGTACATACATACCTGGCTATGAGGTAATTTAGGGACAACCTCAAAATTGCTAAAAATAAGAACATAGGAATGGCCCAGCCATGCCATACAGCATTCATGTAAATCTGCAGATTGTGAAGGAAAAGAAAAAAAGACACAGATTACAAACTTAGGTACAGTGAGTCACTCACATTTTCCCACGGTACTGTCGGGTTCAGGAGAATACAACTCAGATCATGAATATTAATGAATTTTAGCCACTCCAGGATTGACAACAACAATGCATTAATGAATGTAAAGCTGAAACTATAAGACTGAACCAAATCTCCAGAGATAACACTTAAATAGCTCTCAGCTGCACAAGATCGAATATTTCCAAGGTTGCAATTATGTGAAGATGTGGGGGAAAAAAAATCATAAATCTTCAAGTCTGAATCTACTACATAAACATGATATGGTCTAATATCTTATAATCATAAAATCTGTAGAGTTGGAAGGGACCTTTAGAAGTCATTCAGTTCAACTCCCCTCACTTGAACAGGGACACCACAGCTAGATCAGGTTGCCTAGAACCTCGTTCAGCCTGGCCTTGAATGTCTTCAAGGCCAGGGATGAGCTGGACCAGGCTAGGTCAGTGAAAGAAACACTGGAAAAAGGAAGAGCTAGGACAGTTATACCCTCACAGGGCATCAGGACAACTCACTGTTTTATTTCAGATCAATTAAATCCCAAACTTCAGTGGTGAGAAAGTCTCCTCCTCAGTATTCTTTCAGCTGTGCAGTGCAAAGTATCATTCAACAAGGCTCTATAACTTACAGAGGGGGATCATTTAATGGAAAAGTGTGTAGCATTTTCACCAAAAAGATTAATTCTGATGAAGTCAGTTAGAACTACTGCTTATAATTTCCTCCGACATTCTAAATATTGTGTCTACAGCACAACCAAAGGAATTTAGATCATTTCATTAACACATAGAAGAAAAAAGAACAAATCAAAACTCCACTAAATAGTTATGTCACAGCAGCATGCAAACTTTCTTACATTGCTCTATGGGAACACTTAAATTTAGCTCATGGGAACACTCAAATTTAGTTCACAGATCTCATGTTGGCACATTAAATGAAACTAAAATCAGGGCGCTTTGTCTCTCATCACTAAGTGTGACTCTAATCAATAGAAAAGAGCACTGATGGTGAAAGATATCTTCCTATCAAGTATAGCCTCTATCAGCCTTTCAGCTCCAGAAAAAGAGAGATTTTGCAGAGGCTGCAGTAACCACCATCAGTTCACTGACCAGGGAGACAGGAAGCAAAGAACATGAGAACAATGTCTATATTGTTCCAAGTTATTTTAACAATTACAAAACGAATTTGGAATGTACAACTGAAATGGCTCTGAAATTTAATTTAAATGGCAACTACACCGTATCTTTTGTTAACTGCAATCCTACTATTTGACTTGACTTCAACGTAATCCCTCTGAATATATGGCAGTTTCAACGAATTTCCATAAATAATATATTTTAAAATAAGTTCTTACAACTTCTGGAGGAATAGCATAACTTACAATAAAGGCAATAGCAGAAGTGTAGATAGAATACCAGTCTGATAAGGCAGAAAGGTTCTTCACAAAATTAGTAACAGGTTTGGCACCTCTCTCTAAACAGAGCAGAGAAAGAACACAATTATTAGAATTAGCAGACAGTGGGGTTAAGTCACTTGTAAACATCAAACAACAAAATCAGAAAGTTAGTAAGAACACTCAAGGCATGTAAATATAAAAAAGCCATATCAAAATTAAGGAAAATTAAAATGTAGAGACCCATCAACGTAACAACAACCAGTTCAGTAATGCATTTTCGAAAACTGAATTGCTATTCAAGATAAAAGTTATATCTAAACTCTTAAGTGCACATCAAACAAATAAATCAAGATTTGCATTATTTTTAGAAGGGTAACTCGGATGCCTACAGCAGTCTGTCCCGAGCTCTGTTCACACTGCTCCAAAGAACTCAGCATAGGTCAGCCCACTGTACTGTAAAACAAGCTAAACTAGCCTGACTGGACTCCAAGCCACCAAGGAGCAATTCACTGTTACTTCAAAAAAGCTGACCTCAAACCAGGCTACATATCTCTTGGCTGCACTTCTGCTGCAGGTAGCAGGTAGCAGGACTTGGCTGCTTACTCTTTCTAAGGCACAGCACAAGACCTTGCTGCCTGTCTCTCAGCTCTGCAGACCTTTGCTCTTGCTGAGTGACAAATCTGTACAGGGAAGGGCACTGCTCCCATCTGCAGACATACTCAGCCAGGCAGCGGCAGCAAAAGCAGCTCTTTTTCAACTCCCTAAAATACACTTGTCCTTCACTCTTCCTATTCCTATATGCTTTTTTACCACTTAGCTAAGCAACACAGCAAAACAGGAAGGGGCTGTTGCAAGAAGACTTTTGCTTTTTCTATTGAAAAACACTGCTTTTGCCTCTCCTACTGATAAGAGTAAATATTCTTGGAAAGGGGAGCCCAGAGGTACCCACCCTTGTTTGCAGCACAGCTCACAGCTTTGAAAGGCTGTCCTCAAGAGAGCCTGCAACTTGCTGTCCTAGTTTGTTCGGTTTGAAATTCAGCTAGCCTTGGTGCATTCCCTATGGGAAGTGATTAAACAGCCAGATTTCCTTGAGCATCAGTGACTTAAACAAAGCTGTGGATGAAACAAGTGGATGGGCAGACTCGAGGCTTCAGACAAGGCACTGACTTGAGCAATGCTTCCAGCAGTTCCTCCCATCTGCTCTGTTTCACCATCCCACACCAAATCTGCAGGGAAGGTCACCACTTGGAAAGCACTGCTGATGGAAAGGCCCTTGAGAGCTGCAGGTGGCAACCAGGCACCCCTGAACAACAGGCACCTTTGAGAACCACTCAAAGCATAAGCTCAGTACTCTTTTTTAAACTACTCAAAAGGCAAAGCACATTCACTACAGGGAACAGATCACAGGTATGCTCCCAAAGTACTGGTATTGATTCTTAGGATACTGAAATCACAATTGTACTGAGATTAAAGACCCTTATGCGCCTCCCATCGACAATACTATAAAGATTTGAGGCACAAAACAGCCTTTTTTTTCACGCTGTAGCAATTCTTGGTTGTACAGAACTTCTAGAGGGTTTAACTACTTAGTTTAACCTGCCACCACCCATCCTTTGCCTTCCAAAATACCTCACTAAGAGAAAAAATTCAAGACCCACTCATAGACTTACCTATCCCTTTGAAAGCATAAGCTAAAAGCCCAGCAAGCAAACTGCAAGGAGCTTGGGAAAAAGTATGTGGGCAGCTCAGGAATAAGCATCTTGCCATTGTAGAAATAACCTGTTCTCACTTGTTATGTGCTTTCACATTTTAATTAGCACTACATTTTTACCACTGAGATACTCTGTGCTATGCTAGATTTAAGGCAAGCTCCTACCACTGTTCATTTAAGTTACTTTGCACTCCAAGCACTAATGCAGGATTTCAGAACCATTCCTGCTTTTGAACAGGCAGAAGTATTTCTAAACTTCATACGTTGTATGCAGCAGTCCTCACAATAAAATCAGTAAGAACTACTTGCAGAAATTGAAGTACTTTTAATACTTACTTAATCTTCTCATATTTTCAGTCAACCTGAAAAAAATCAATAGAAGAAACTTGTTAAAAAGACAACAAGTGAATTATATTGAAATGCAGTCATGCTCCCCTGGTCTCTGGAAAACTGCTCACAGTTATAAATTAAACGTTTGTACATCTAGCTTCATTCTTGCCTCTTATGAAATGTGCTTCTAGTAATATAGGCTATCTTGCATCAAATCAAAAATTGAAATGTAAAAGCTCTGCAGCCTAACTAAGCCTTAGCCCACATTTTGAGAAGTGCATGGCAGAGCCTGCTAAACAATTCTTCTACCTCAGGTTGCAGATAGAGTTTTGTGTTTCATCCCAGGTACTCACAAACCATTTGAGATAGCCTTAGTTTAATTACTCCTGATACAAACACTTGCTCATATCACCTAGAAGGTGCTGATTTTTTGTCTTTGAAGAGAAGCAACTTGTAAAAACCCAACAATTCCTTTCAATCACGTTGGAGATTTACCTTCTAGCACTAAGTGGCTCCTCTGTTTCCACTGTGTTCTCCTCTGGTTGAAATCTGAAGTCCTCAACATACTCCCCAAATTTGTCACAAAACCACTTCTGGAGTCTTGAACATACAGTGTGACTACGTTTATCTACAAAAAAAAGAAGCACTCTGTATCAGGATATTACTAGAAAACATCTTTGTATAAAACTTCATGCGTTCCCGAATGCTGTTTTTGGTAAGATAGTATTCTTTGTAACAGCATTTCTGTCTTTCCGTAACACTTCTCCTGGAAGTTCACTATGTGATTTAGTTCTGCCATTTCACAGAAACAGAGACTATGCCATGCTTGTAAAGATGACTGAAGAAGATTCCTGCATCCAGCACAAGTTTTGCTGTAAGTACAGCGCATGGGAACACCTCACTATACAACTACAGAAATTACTGAAACACTCTTAACAGATGAGAATTTTTAGCAAACACTAACAAACTTTTTGCTGTGTTCTCTTAACAGAGGTCTGACCCAAATCTCAGCACTCCTGTTGTGCTGATGGGTCATCCAGAGAAAAGGAAGTGTAAAGCAAAACACTCCTGAGCAGAGAATAGGATGATCACCTTACAGCTATGCTAATCTGACAGGAAAAGGAGATGGAAAGCAACGAAGCACTGTATGCTTTCTTTATGCTGGTTTCAGTGGAAGTACATAGCAGGATTAGGCAGTGCAGATGAGAGCAGAACACTCATCTTTTGTGTTGTCTCTACCTCAGAAAATCACTTTCTAGCAGCATTCTTTGGAAAGAGAGGTCAATAAAACAGTGTAAGAAAGAGGAGATGGGTCACAGCTCCCCTTTAGATATTGAAAGGCTGCTATCGGGTCTCCCTGGAGCTTTCTCTTCTCCAGGTTGAACAGCTCAACATGCAAAAAGTCAGACAACAGATTTCATTACATTCCTGAAGGTCGTCTAATTAAAAATATATATATATCCTTATTCAAGCATATAAAATCATCTACAAAAACTAAAAGCAGAATCATACACAGACATAAGAATCTGCTCAGATGCTCTTACTTGGGCTTCTTCAAAAGTCTGATTCATGACCAAGCAAGTTTTCCCATAACATCTTATTTTCTGGAAGAGCTTCAAAAGAAACGAGTGGAAAGAAAATGAACTGCATCAAACTGCTAGTACAGATCTGACCAAGATTACCTGCTCCATTGGCCTGTGTCTGTGGCTTTGCAGGCTGTTGAGCTGCAGATACCTCTTCAGCTCTGCAAAGAAGAACAGAAACAATGCAAAATCCTGCAAGTTAATTAAAGAGAAAACCAAACATGCATCCTATTGCAGGATTAAAATTATCACAGTACGCTGCATTCAGGATCCAGGGAAATATCACCATGTAACGGATAAGTGTAGTTTAGCCATTTTCTGTCAGCAACCACTCAGCCTGATCTTTTAACAAAATATTTTAGTATCATTTGGTTGTATTACTTATGTCTTTGCATTTTATGTTTATTGCAACGCTGCCAGAAAACTCTTCAGAGCCCTGACTCTTCCCACAGCAATAAATGAAAAGGGATTCCATACTGCAAGCTGATAACCACAGTACTCAAACAATACCACAGTTTATTATATGACCCTTGAATTCTGCTGCTGTTAGTACACTCAATACCACTCATCTTCACAGTGAGAAGAGCACATACCAAGAATTATTTCAAATGCTACATTGTTAGCTCTCGGCGCAGAGATGCCAAGCCAAGATGAAACTGTATTAAAAAATAAATAAATGCAAAATTCATGTATCAGTGTGAAAAACAGAGATGATAATGTTCCAAAGCCACACAACAAGAATCAGGCATCACTGGTCTCATCTTTTAAGACAGATCAAGAATAATGTTCTCATTCTTAAAACCACACGTTTTGGAAAACAAGAACCATCTGGCCATTCTGCACACGTATAAGGCTCCACATTACATCTGCAGGATCCATAGCCTCCAACTGCTAAAGTGTCTTGAGAACACTTCCAGCATCAGCTCATCAGTCTTTAGCCATCCATGCAGACATGCTACAGAAAGATTTCTCTAATGAAGAAGCAGCTCTGCAACAGAACAGCTGCAGCAAGCTTTTTGTGACACAGAACTGTATAACCAAAAAGGTTATTATTCAAAACAATAACATGTTAGCTGTGTACTTTCACTGCCACTTATTTAAGGAGACAAGGTAGGTGCTTTCAAATGTTCATTCCATCTCTCACTCCTCAGGAAAGGAACCAAGTGGGACGGATGCAGGTCAGCAAGAGGAGATCACTGTGCACTAGGTAGGTAACAGAATATAGATGGGTTTATAGGCATCTTGCCTTTCTTCCAAGAAGTACATTAGGTAAAATCTCACTGTATTGTCTGCACATGGCAAAGGCTTCTGTGAATTTGTGCATTCTGACTCATTAAAATGGAAAAATGACAGGGCTAATTACAAGCACTCCCCATACATAATGGATTTTCTACGTTCCTGCTTATTTCTAAAAGGAACATTTAGAAATAGTTTATTGATTTGTAAAGTAACTGGATGTCAGTCAAGGTGAACTCAATGGTTTCATCTTTGAAAACCACTTGTTTTCACCCCTCCGCAGGTCTTTTCCACACTGTTTCTATATTTGCAGCAACTCTTCAAATTTTCTCAGAAGTAATCTAAATACCAGCAGTTTTTTTTTTCCCCTAACTAAACTTTCACTTGTGTTTCTCTGCAATTTTTCCCCAGTTCTGTACAACCCTGAGGTTCTCCACCCAGACATTCCTTCTCCTTGCGCCTTCTCACACATGCATCCAACTCCATCCCTCTAAAGACAACAAGCAATGAATGTGATCAAATTTGCACAGATTACTGCATAGCAGTGTCTTTCTCCCAACACAGTTCTACAGTGACTCCATACAGGTGGGACATTTTTAGTCACCGTCTGTCACTGCCACCACATATCACTGAAAACTCATTTTGGTAGGAAGGCCACAGTCATTCACAGGCAGGTTCCCATTGCTTGAGCAGCATCCTGGGGGGATGTCACACCTGAACAGCTCCAGTGACAGAATGGAGATGGGATCCCACCATCAACAATCATCAGAGCCTTCAGGCTGGGTCTTCCTTTGACATGCTGGGATCTATTTTCAGAAGCAGCTCAGCGTCATTACTCTCTATGTTACTTGGAAAAAAATCAAGAAAGATCTCATCCAGCAACAGTCTGGAATACCAGGCTTACTGCCTTCCTCAGTAGCACACCAGAGTCTGGCTCTGGCCATTCCCGGTGGTTTTTCCATTTGTTCATTTTTTGGCACTGTTTTACTTGCCATCTGCCTCTCACTCTTTCCCCATGAAGAACATGACCTTTATGAATCACCAGGTTAATGACAACTCATTACTGCACCTGCGAATCAGGTTATAATTAGCCACCTCAGACAAATTTGGTTCAGGAAGCTCAAAATTCATTCTTTAGGCTTGAAAACCCATTGGAAAGCCCAACTCACTACAGCAAGACCCCTGATGGGCAGGAATCATCCTTCCTACAGTTTCTGAACCTCTTCTCATGCCAGAGACCAATTAGAAGGCAGGAAAATATGAACCGTCTTTGAAACAACACAGAAGGTTGTGTTTTGCTGCAGACTTCCTAACTGCAGCCTGTACTGAAGAAAACAAGCTGCATTAATGCCTCTGTGAGCGTGCTTTCCACCCAGAAAAAAAGCTGTGGTCAGTAAGGCTAACGGGCCATCCTCCTGATGGAAGGGCATGTTTATGCAACTACAGATTGAACCCACTTAGAAGCAAAGGCTGATTAAAACAGGAAATAGCAAGCTACGGCTAAGAAAAGATGAGCACAAGTGTGGGAATTCTTTTATACACACTTGGCAGGGAAGCATGGATGTTAGAGCTGCTCATGATGAGTACATGTGCAATGTTTAAAAATGACAAGCACACATCAGTGAGGCTTCCACTCAATTCTGCCCCACAGAAACACACAAAATGGTGCCAAACTGTTATTTTCATAGCCATATGACCCAAATGTTTAGGGAACCTTGATGCTGAACTGCTGCTCGTTTATCATATCTAAATATTTTTGCTTTGTGTGTCTTTAGCCTTGACTACAGCTGTGAGTTGAACTGAATTTGAATCAAAAGAATCTTTCCAAAAAACTACAAGAAGACCTGACCTACTGCACACAGCCTTACAACAGCTACAGGGCTGCTCTCAGCCATGTGCACTCTTCCTACAGACCAGCTCTAATACTGAGCTCACAAACCCATCATCATTCCTTTGACAGCTTTTCTGAAGCCAGTTTTGTCTCTGTTGGATCTCAAAGAAACACATGCACACTTCCACGGAAAGCACCTTCCAATAACAGAAACAAAAATATTATGCAGAAATGAGGTATTTTCATGGCTCAGTTTAAAGACAAATCAGTCAGATATACATGGCATCTCAACCAGAGGGGCTGTTACATACTTGAGTTAAAATACTTTCACGTTTTCCATTTCCCTCCCATTAAAATACACCAAATACTTTAGGATGCTTTGTCCATCCCACACAGATATTCCCAAATTTTACATGGCTAATATAGTTTGTACTTTCAGAAACAAAATAAAAGCTCTCAGAAGAACTGTTATCAACTCAAAGTTGTGCAAGATCTCATCTAAACATCTGTGGCCAGAGAAAAACAACAACAAAAAAAAACCAAAAAAAAACACAACACCCCACACTACTCTTTACAGGAGGTAGATTTGGTGACAGGCTGATAAGTTAAAAATAATGAGAAGGACAGTTCAGCAAGCTGGATTTGTTAGCAATCCCAGCGCAGTACCACTGCCAAAAACCTGACCTGGGTGTCAGCTTCTTGCTACCTGTGTGCAGTCCCAGCCTAACAGGTACCTTTCCAGTGGAGAAAGTCTTCAGTGAACAGCTATTTTCACTGTCATGCAGAGCATCTTCTCAAGGGATGCCATTCAGCAAGGGGCCAGTTAGTCAATAAAAATGCACAATACAGAAGAAACGGTGGCTTATGTCAAACCACTGTCTATTCTTCTTAAAAATAGCTCAAGAGATTCATATGAGACACAGCTTGCTGGTAAGTGTTGTTACAGTACTTCGTATTTTTTATTGTGTGACAGAGCTGGAAACAAATTGTAAAACAAGGCAGCAACAGCCCACAATTTACACTAAACAAGCATTACTCACACAAGACTATTCCAGATTATTTATGCATTGTTCCACCAGTAAAATGTTACTGGCTTCAGCTGTTGCACCAAATGCTGGGCTGTCTCAAAGTGTCTATGGAAAACTTGAGCCGAGGGCCTCTTTCTGAATGCTCAGACATACAGTGAACATTGCAACAAACAAATCCAAATTCAACTAAACATCCCCTTCTTCCACTCCTCCCTACAAACAATTTGATGAAATAAGCCCATGTTCTACACACAAAAAACATGTCATTAACCCATTGTTCTCTCCTTGTTGCACACTTTGCATGTATTTATACAGCTGCGTGTACTGATCTGCTTCACATATAATTCTGAATACTGGAATAGCTAAAATAATTTCTTTCTCCTTACAATATAGCTTGATTTGTTTTTCATTAGTAGTTCACTTCTGTAAGCAAAGAGGATACATGCAAACATTTTTATAAACATACTACTTGAAGATGACATGGAAACTTAACTGAGACTTGGGCAAATGTTTCTGTTGATGTAAGTACAAATAGTGACTTTCCAAGGCAAATTCACTTAATAAAATTAAGTTGCTAGCAGATATATATTTAGCCTACTATATGCTTGATTGTGTCAACACTGTGTCTGTAGTAATAACAGAGGTATTTTAAAATGCCTATAGTAAAGTGCAAACAGATAAAAAGCAGTGGAAAAGAATTTCACACAATGAGCACGGTGTAACAAAAAGCCTAGGTAAACCAATTTTTCTTCTGAGTGTAAACTGAAAAGCAGTTTCGATATATTTTTTTTGCTGTTGTATAAATGTCTGCCCAAAAAGATTGAAATGTTAGCAACATGAATCAGAAAAAGACTTGGATAAAATGGTTAATTGGCTGAATGTAAACCTCAAGTGCAAGCCAAGTTCAAAGGGCTAGTGTAATCCTTAAGATATCTAAATGGGAACACAGCATTGAGGGGGAGAGGTCATGCCACATTAGTTTAATAGTGGCACACTTGTTAGAGATTTTCTCTGATTATGGTTATCCACAACCCAACACAACAGATGTTGACAGTTCGAGAGAAAACACTGAGAGCTGAAAAAAAGCCCAAACATTTGATAAACAAAGACCAAACTCTTTTCTCTGTAAAATGCTCATACTTGCAAAGTCACAGTCAGACCCTTATTTGGCCAATATCAGATCCTGGGATACCCCTATTGCTTCCTGTAAAGAGCAAGTCCACACACAGGACGGTGGGCACTTCCTACAGAGGAAGCCCTTGTCCTTCTTCAGAACTCTGTTAGAATGGAATAATTCTCCCCCTTCTGTGATGGGCATGAACCCAGGTGTTCCCCTCTCAAAAGAAAGCCTAAGGGCCAGAGTTGATGGTACAACCAGTACTGTACTCAGCTGTACGGGATTTGCTTAGTTTCAGCTGGGATGGAATTGTTTTCTTCAAAGTGTCTGGTATAATGCTATGTTTTGGTTCTAGAAGAAAAACAATATTGATAACACACCATTGCTTACAGTTGTCCACTAAGCAGTGCTGTACAGGGCCAAAAGGGCCCAAAGAGCTGGAAGGGAACAGAATTAGGATAGCTGACTTAAACTGGCCAAAAGGATATTCCATGCCATATGACATCAAGTGGAAGGAGTTCTGGAGGTGGTGGGAGTTCATCTCTCTCTATTCTGCTGCTTGGGGGTCTAGTTGGGGGATGACAGGCAATTGCTTGTGCATCACTTGCGATACACATTTTTATATACATAGTGATAACTAGTTTCCATTTCTCTATCTCAGTAAATAGTTTTATCTCAACCCACCAGTTCTAGTTTGTGTTGTTTTTTTTCTTTAATTCTCTCCCCTATCCCACTAGGAAGCAGGGGAGTGAGCAAATGACTGTGTGGTGCTGCCTGGTTGAACCATAGCAGGTAGCATATTAGACAAAAAGGTGCCCTGAAGCATCAGTTTCACCTACTAACATTCACACTTTATAATGCTGTTATGGGGCAAACAGATATTCTCAGCATGGGAACAGGTCCAACTTTGTCCCTTTTCCACTGTTCCCAGCAGTTCACTCAAACAATGAATCTTCAGTCTAGACACTAAAGGGAAGTTACATGTGCATGCAGCAAAGCCAACCAGCACAGGAGGTGAAAAACGGTCTCCTACTTCGCAGCTCTGAGAGCAACCATAAAACCACAGAAAAAATTCCCAAAACAGAACCATGCAGGTCACATTCCCGGTGCATGACCACAGGACTGGCTTGCAAGGACCTCACAGAGCCTCTTCTAAGCATACAGCGTGGGTCAGGACTGCACATGGACCAATCCTGCATGGAACCAGTGATTTTGACAAAACATCAGCCAAAATAAAAAAAAATAATGCTGTACCAGGTTTTGAGAGTAAGAGTATTTCATCTGCCATATAAAAGCCTCGGTGAACCTACAGTGTGAACACAGACTTTTCATCTTAAGACGGAAGAATTAAAGAATAGTAAATGAAGCACTGAAGGGGAAACACAGGAAAATCTGGAACTCTACGGTCTGCAGAAAAAAGTGACCAAAGGTAATACTTAAGCTGAATGCTTAATAGTTACTCACTTCTGTGATTAACTCAACTCTAAGTAGAGACACTAAGAAATGTATTAAAGAAACAAACTCCCACAATTGCTTCTTCGTAGTTAACAGTGAACTTCTGAACTACTTCCATAGCTTAGCATAGACTACTGAAAGCAAGTAAGCTCACATACTCTCCATAAACATCTCCCATCCCCCTGCAACAGAATACTGGGTGTAAGGGCAGCTGGCCTAACCATAAAAGGATTTTTATGCTCAGCATATGCACTGCAGGAAGTAGCTAGTGAAGTTTGTATAGTATTGGAAATCTCATACCCAGAGCAAAAAGTTTTGCCAGTTTGCTCTTGCCTGTAACCTCCAAATAGCTGGCAGCATTTACTCTGCACAATTACCAACTCAGCTTGCACTATTTAGTGATGACTGTAGTTGATGTTGAACCACAGCTCCAAGTACTCAGCCAAGTAACCTTAGCTATGCTGAGGACAACAACGCAGGCAAGCGAGTTAGACCATCAGGGTCACCAAGCATCTGCTGCAGTTCTAAGATCTAAAGTCTCCATACAGACAGGCAGACTAAGAAGAGACATCATCAAATGTGTTGCTTAGTAGCATCAGGAGAAATGTCTTCAAAGCTGTACAAATTTAGGAGTATGGGGAGGGACATACTCCTCACTGCAGTGGCAAGGAAGGCTCAAATTTCAGCCACTTCCACACATTAAGGACTGTGGTGTGGTACTGGGATGTCCTTGCACTCACCAGAAGAGGAGTAGCACTGACTGGGCAGTCAGGAGATGACAGTGTTAGAAGAGGCAACATATATCCATCAGCACGGCATTCAGCATCACACAGTGCATGCTGACAGCTCCATGCAGGTCAGACCCCAGAGATGATAGGAAGAACATTCCAACCAGACAACTGCCAGGACATCTCTGTTGCTATGACAGTACATATGGTCAAGTAATACGGGAGTACTGCTCTGTACAAGATGTACTTTTATAGGAAAGGACAGCTTCTTTCTCTGTGAACCACTCGTTTATTTTAAGAGTCTAAACTGGAAATGGATATTTTCACCCAAACTTTCATTCAGTTTGAGACCTCAAGTGGCTTTCAGCAAAGACATTTCTCTTACCCTTCTTTAAGTACTCACTGACTTCATGTTCTAGTTTTCACTTTCCCTGCCTCTTTAAAGCCTTTCCCTTAATGTTTCAGTCTTTGTTTCATCACTCAGCTTCCTGATGTACTTTTACAGGAAAACATAGCTTCTCTCTCCGTGAATTACTCATCTAAGTGAGTCTAGGCTGGTAATTGATGTTTTCACCAAAACTCCTCATTCAGAGAGTCTGAGACCTCAAGTGGCTTTCACCTATACAGTGAAGACATTTCTCTTACCTTGCTTTAAGTACTTCATTGACTTTTTGTTCCAGTTCTAGCCTCCTCTGTCGTTCCTTTTCTAGTTCTTGCCTTAATGTTTCAGCATTCGTTTCTTCTCTCAGCTTCCTGAGTTCCTCCTCTGTTAAGTAGGATAGAAGAAAAACATTTTGTTATTTTGAAGAACAATAAACCCTAAATATGGCAAATAAGATTTTTTTTGTCGTTTTCTTGTTGTTTCCATTTGGGCTACAGCAAATATTTTCACCATAAAAAACAAATAATTGAGATCTGGAATAACTTCACAAAAAATGCACAGGTATACCATGTACAAAACGTTCCATTCTAACTGTTAAAGCAAGTAGAAAAATGACTTCAAAGTTCTCCTTTACAGATACATCCTTTGGTACAAGCTACCTTTAGCTAAATACAGCTTGACATATCCTTCATTCCCCACAGAAATAATCAGCAGGAAAGGCTATTTGTTGCTCATAAAATAAAATAATAAAAAAAATCTGTTCCTCCTTTTCCTCCCATGTGTATGGGTAGGAAAAAACAAACACATACTCATGAAGTTATCCAATGCTATATAATTCTCTGTCAACAACTGGCACACCAGTATTTTTATTCAAGTCAGGTGGATGCATTACAGACTTGAGTACATCACAGAACAGGTTATGGGATGAGGAATTGAGTTCAGGTTTCTATTTTTTTCCAAGGTTACAGTGTGCCTGACTAAATTCCAAGAAATTATGTATGTATAAACACACCTATATATACACAAATATACATATTCTCTTTCATGAACTATCAACTATGCATAAGACTTTTTTGTGGCTAATTAGCTTTGCTTTTTGTCACTGACAGTATCATTGTCATGATCTTATTTTAGTCTAGAGCTACAGTAGACTTGCTGTCACCAATCGCTTTGCCAAGATAGGCACTCAAGAGACGTGACAAAAAGAAGACTGGGAATCTCTTTTGTTCTTTCCTTTTTTTAAATGACAAAATTACTCTATTTTTTTTCTGGGCTGCTGAGTTTTTTAGCTCAGTCTTGGCAGTAAGTAGAACAGCAGGTGTATTTCAGGCTTATAGCAAACCAGAACAGAAATACTTGCTAATTCTACAATCTCCACAGACACAGGAGTTCAAGCTTTACCGTTTTACATGAGTCACAGATTATGTTCTACCCTACAGCAACCTGTTCTGTTTCTTTTCATATAGTCTTGTAAATTTGTGGTCAATCTGACAGTTTTGATATCTGAACCTTGTCACTTCAATCAGCACGTGCCTTGAGGAGGTCACAAGTCCCACTGCAAGTATTCAGAAGATCTGATAAACTCTCTGCCCCCACTGCACGAGGGGCTCCTGCAGCATCTCCCATCATTTTATCTGCTGTGCCAGTTAGCTGGTGGCGGATTATCCATATTCCTGCCACACTAAGAGGTTTAGAGCACAGAATTAGAAGAGAAAAACATGAAGTGAGAGAACAGCACAATGCGACGTGTTCCACTGGGAGGCTACAGGTTGTATTCCAGCAAACAGGAGTGTGCTGTCATATCACCACTGATGCTTTGTTAACAGCCCCAGAAAGAAGACATGAAGCAGAGAAGTCAACTTGTCCTCTAGCAAAAGAACTCCAGATTTATTCTCAAGACTATACTATGCTATGATATGATACAGAAGGAAATCTCCTGCTGTTGCAGCAGAGATTGTTTGCCCTGTAAATAAAGAGAAAGATACAGGCATAAGGGCACATCGTTTTACACAGAGCTGTTTCTAATTACATGTCTACAAGCAATTTGAATTCCAGCAAGAAAACTGTGCTTGCAATTAGCCTTTCCTACACTTTCGAGAGTTTGCATTGCTGCATAACAAGAGCATGCATCCAAATGAACGGAAGCAGTTCTTGTAATTCAAATA
Source organism: Tetrao urogallus (assembly GCF_951394365.1). Taxonomy (NCBI): domain Eukaryota; kingdom Metazoa; phylum Chordata; class Aves; order Galliformes; family Phasianidae; genus Tetrao; species Tetrao urogallus. Next base: position 178,292,883 of record NC_136813.1, read on the forward strand.
CACTGGAGCTTGTGCAATATTACAAAAGGTTCCAGAGGGAAGATTAATTTCTCAAGACCATTAAAGGGAAAAAAATTCTTTGATAGCTATTTGAAAAATAAAAACTGAAAAAAAGAGGAAATGAATAAGCATTTTGTGTACACAAGAAAACCACAAGTAGTATAAATTAACCTCAGTGCTCTTGAAAGCCTACACAGATCTTCCAGCTTTTGTAATCCTTCTTGTTCTGATTGTACTGTGTCTCATCCTATTAAAAACAAAACAAAACCCAGAAACTTGAACACTGGGAGGACAAGAAGAGCCAGATAATTATTTTATGCAAAGGAGGCAGAGTAAAAGGGTGCACAATGAACAAGACAGAACTCCTATAAAACAAGGCAAAAAACACAGCATCTGATAGTACTCCTTAACTTTCAAGTATGCAACTTTGCAATTTAAACCCACCTCAGCTCTGCCCATTCCATTCTTTAAAGCAGCATTTATTGCTGCTTTGGCAGCAGTATGGGTCTGGCGTTGTAAAATCTCCGTGTCTGGTGAGTTAAATACGCCAAGTTTGCTAAGCAACAGAAACCACCACAGAGGATAGAGAAAAGAAGAAGAAAAAAAAAAAGAAAAAAAAGAGCTGTTCTTCCTTGCTCTCTGCCCTGAAATAATCTACAGTTTGGCTCAACTGAACTGAAATTCTCAAGCCCCAGGTGCTCCTCCTGCAAAGCAACCAAATTGGACACAAAGACCAGAACCCACGAACTCTAGAGCAGAGCCCACAAGATAACACCATGTCTTCCCACTGAGCTTTACAGATGTGTATTCTCCATGATGATGAGAGAAGTGCACTCCTTGGAGTTTACCCTCAGACAGCCAAAGTCCAGTGCTCTCCCTCCACCACCACCCCAAAGGGGTGCACACAAAGAAGGCTGTGCTTCAGGTCCAAGATTAATCCATTTCCCTACCAGGCACATCAGTCACGGTTCCCAGTCTCCTGCTGTATATGACATTACAAGAGATTCAGGGTATGGCTCAACCAGACATGGAGATGCGACCCTCAAAAATGCTTTAAAGACTCTCCAAGTAAAGTGAAGTTTCTGGATGCTGCTGCATTTTTAAAAATGAGCTTTAGAAGTCTGCAAGGAGTCAGTCATCTAAATTTAAAGATTTAACATTTCCAGAAGCTTAGTTGCTCTCACCCAGTCACTCAAAGACAAGCTACCCAGTATTTCAATGCAATGCAGCTATCATTCCCCACCATGCCATCAGCCTTTACAGCTATTGAAAAAAATCAGTTTCCCTCTCAGGACAGACAGAAACGTTTTGCTAAAAACCCCATAAATACTGTATATCTACATGTCTAGTTCAGAGAGAACAAAGAAAGCCCAGCAACATTTGGGAAAAGAAGATGCTATGTTAGGCTGGGAAGGCATTACACAGTAAGTTGGCTTTCTAATTCAACACCGCAAGTGCGGTAAAGCGGATGTTTCCTTTAATAAGGGGATTGGAGGTGGATTAGGGAGACTCCCAGTAGCTATTTTACATAATAGCTTTCCTTTGGAGGCCTACAGGTATGCAGCAAAATCTCCCTGTGAGACAAAGAGAGAAAAAATTCCTTCCAGAGCAGAGCCTAGAGAGAATACTGTAAATTGGTGTTTATGGATACCGTCAGCTCAGTGTTAAATCAAAACAGACAAAGTTAAAACAGCAGAAGTGCCAAATAGCATTGGATGTATCCTGCCACATTTACATGGGGAAACACCAGTGCTTAATAAGACAGGAATAACTCTTCTACGTCTATGTTAATTATGGCAAATCTCCCTTTAACCCCCTGAACAATTACTGGAGTTCAAGTATGTAGTCCAATAGGTAATGAACGTGCTAAATCTCAACAACACACTACCAAAGTGGATCTCAGCACCAGTGCTAGAAGCTATCTCCAACACATGCACCTTCTGCCTTTGCCTGACTCCCAGATCCTCCAGACATCCAGAGTATTAAGTGTGTCCCAGGTAAGCCAGTACAACATAGCAGACAAAAATGTTAAAAATCTGAAAATATATATATTTTTATTGTCATAGACTTTGAAGTGCTTTTATTCTTTACCCTGAACTCCAGCAATAAATAGCATAGTAGAAGACATGGAAGCGTTTCACCATTTGTCATAAAGTAAAGCCACATTCTAAGAACACTTTCGGCTGTCTGAGCAACAAGTAGTGATGAGGAAAGACCTACCAAAAAATAACTACTTAGTTTGGTAGGTAGGTCTTTTTTTTTTTTTTTTCCTACTTTTTATGGTGATGTGATTTATTTTGTATTGTGGAGGCAAGTTCCCAATCCACAGCTACAAAAGGATACAGCTGAAGTGTGAACTAATCATTTACCAGTTCTCCTTTGAATCCTTCCCTTCCCTCCCCAGAGGCTTCTGTCCTTTTCACCACAGGCTCGAGAGCCATGGAGACTCCAAAGCCTTACCACACATCTATCTGTAAGACTTCAAATAATGTACTAACTTTTGATACCAGACAGTGCCAGACATTCTAATCTTTTGCATGAGAGATGCTCAGGAAAGAAAAGGGATTGACTAAGACACTGTTCCAGCAGCTTCACTTTATTACCTGTCCTTTGTTCTTTAAGTCACCTTTTCAATTTATGAGCTTTCAAGTCGGTACAGAATTTTTTGAGCATGGCACACAGGCTCTTGTTCAGATTAGGCAAAGTGCACAGCTAATGGTGGTGATAATGCTGAAAAACACTGCTTTGTAGCTGAGAATTTGCTTTGTCAAATAGCACTATTTTGCTCTTTGTAGCTGTTTGAATTTTCATGGAAACAAATAGGATGCATTACTTTTGGAGCAACCTACATACTTCCAGTATGCTGCAACTACAGTTCCCTCTTTCTACAAGCACAGTTTAAAATATCAGTGAATGCATTCTTGAGAGCAAAAAAGAGTCATTTAAGGGTTCAGATTCACCTATGGAACATTCAGCAGTTAGTGCCACACTAACATTTGATACAGCAAGCATAAAATTTTTGTCATCTTGGGTTGTTTTTTGGTGTTTGCTTTTTTTTTAATCACAAGACATTCAGTGGTGAGGAGTCTCAGACGAGCAAAGAATTTGTATGAATAAATCAAAAAACCAATCAAACAAAAAAAATCCAAGACCTCTCATGATCTGCCCAAGCAGGCTGTGGATGCCCCATCCCTGTAGGCATTCAAGGCCAGGCTGGATGTGGCTCTGGGCAGCCTGGTCTGGTGGGTGGCGACTGCACACAGCAGGGGGTTGAAACCAGATGGTCACTGTGGTCCTTTTCAACCCAGGCCATTCTGTGATTCTATGACACTGCTGCACAAGGATTGAAATGCATTCTCCACATATTTAACTACTCTTACAGAATTCTCATTCCTCTTGCCTCAAAAACCTGTTTTCATGTTGTCCTATAAAACTTACCCTGCACTATTTTATCTTCAGCTGATCTTTGCTGAACTACACTGTCTGTGATATGTGGAAGAAAATAATGATAAAAACACTTTTCTTTTTTAAATCCAACCAGACTATGTACAAGGGCAAGTAGTAAGACACTTAAATGCTAATGAGGTAAGATATGGCAAAAAAAAGTCAGTGAAGATGGAAGATGGAAGGAAGAGCTATTCATTTTATTCCATTTGCAAATGCCTTGCTTTGTTAATTCAATGGTTTTCCTTTGTGATCACATCCCTCCTGTCTGCTTGAAAGAGTCTTTCACGCAGAAAGAAGAGGAAAAAGATTTTCTAATGGGAATACGGCTGTCTCATGAAGCCAGAGAAGCAAACAGGATACATTAAAAATGGACTATGTTTATCTGGCGCATATCTTTTCCTCCTTCCTCCTGCATTCTGTATGGGCACTCTGTTAAGAGCAGAGAAATGAAACAGTTAAATATTTAAAAAGAAAGAATAAAGCACATGCACATTTTCACCATAAACTTTCTCCAGCTCAGTCCAGTTTACCTGCACACAAACTGAAGCGACCTGTCACTTTCAGAAACAGCTAAGCCAGCTCGCTTTAAGCCAACCTATCTCAAATTTGGCTGTTAAAAAATCCCCCTTTCTCCTTTTGCTCTTTTTTTCCCCCTTCTCCTTTCTTTGTCATCTTGCTGTACCTCCATTTACTGCTTTTTGGTGGTTTTTTGTTTGTTTGTTTTGTTTTGCTTTTTAAGGCAAAGCTCCTTCTCCAGCATCTTCAATAGGCACAGCTTTGGGGAACCAATTTCTGAATCTCTTAGCATACGCCTACAGGAACTGAGAGAGAGGCATGGACTTCCTCTGCACTGATAGAAGGCAGAGCAGAGCTGATCCAGAAGCAGCAGCAGCAGCAAAGGCTGAGCCTGAACTTTCATCCTGCTGCTCAGGAGTGTGGTATTCTTCATCTCAGTAGCAGAATTTTGTGTTGTGTGTGAAGTGTTGTTCTGTCTTACATAAATGAGGAAGTCTAATTTAAAAAGCACATCTTATTCAACATCTATGCGAAGTGGTGTGGTCTTCTCTCTCACCACTCCTGTTGCATCCCACTTGGAGCAGGTGATGTTAGAAAGAACTGAGATGTCATTACTACAGTTGGAACAGAATAATTATGCTAATGTTTAATTAGTTACCTTACATTTACACACAGATTTTTCAGTTGAGCTTTATTATAATAGACACAGAAAAGACAGGAGCATTTCACTTTTGCAACGGGCTCTAGCTTAAAAAGCTTCCTGAAAACATGCTGATTATCTTAAAAATCAACAACTCACTGAGATAGATCCTACTCTCAAAACATCTACTGTGAAGTTCTCTATTGTTAGATGCACTTCTGTCAGCTTAAAAGTCATGAGAACTACTGCTCTGTGAATTTTCAGAAATTTCAGAGAATAAAAACGCCAGAAGAGCTGCAGATCCATCTAAAATGAAGAGAGCTGTGAAAAATGTTGTCGTTAGCGCAGGAAGTGTTTTCACTCCATGATTTTGGCAGAATAAATGAATCAGGCTATAAACATTTCATCTCCTGGTTTGGGAATAGCTGCAGACTCTCTAAGACTTGTGTTACTGAACCGATAAGGGAAGGGCAAGTTCTACAGAGCTCCTAAAATCTCCAGCCCAGTTATACAACAGGGACAGGCACAGTGTAGTGTCCACACTGCCCCGCTCAAGGTTTCAGCCACTTCCAGCCTCACAATTCATGAAGCAAAGCTGGGCAGCCAAAATAAAAAAAAAACCAAACAATGCAGCAGGAAGAGCATGCCGTATCTACATAACACAGTGTGGTAGGCAGCATCTGTCAGAAGCAGTGAGGGAGCAAGTTTCAGAACCAAAACCAATCTATCTTTGTCAGCACAGTGCTGCGCTGAGATTAATTGGCCCCACAGAAGACATCAGAGGAGTGTGAGATCCTCCTGGGTTGGGCCTCCCAGGCTTCTGGCACCTTCACACAACCACTGTCAACACATTTTGGGCAATATCTAGTGCAGGTTGCACAAGGTAGCCCTGGAACAGGACCAGCCCAGGACTCCATCCTGCTGCTGGCTCTGGGCTGTAATTGTAGCCTTTCCTTCTCTGGTCTTGGCAAGCCTGGGCTCTCGGAGTCAAGCTGAGAGAGCAAGAGCAGAACCCATTCTCCACCAGCTAGATAGAGCACTGGACATGTACTGATCTCCCAGAAACACCCATCAGGAATGTGGGAGTCCAGGATATTAAGCTGAGAAAAACAAGGCTGAGGTGAAGGCGCAGAGGCAGTACAAAGCATCAGCACACTTTAAGAAGGCGGGCTGCTGCATCAACTCCTAATTCTACTTCAAAATTTCTGAATCAAAGGTGACTACAGGCTGCTGAGTCAGCAAGAAAGCAAAACTTGCACTGAAACAGTTCCCCTGCTGTTTTCCAGCTTTACTGCTGCAGCAGGCATTTGACCTTGGTATCAGGAACAATTACACCAAGGCTACTGTGACAATGGGACTCTGACTCAGCTTTACAGTCACTTTGTTGCATACAATTCCTGTGGCTTTGCTAGGAGCTGTTAGTATTTCTATACAGAATAGGCCTTCAAACAGGATAATTTGGTCACAACCACCAGCACCACACATTAAATCTCCTTTTCTAACATCCCAGATGTACCTGAAGACCACACAGGTATCTGGAGCTCTACTTTCTTCAGTACATTCTGTTAATTCGCTCTTCATACAGTCACTGAGTTGGTTAGCAACAAAACAGAAGAAGCCACAGTTAGCCACACACACAGTTTAAATATGCATACCAGAGAGGGAGAAAAGTTCAGCAGAACTTTTAATGTGAAAGATGCATTCTCTCAACTTCTTTAATATTGTTATAAAAATCATAACCTTGAACAGTAGTTTTTTAAGCACCAAGGGACTCCTGCAACAGCCTGCTGAACAGAGAGGGATGCAAAATCCTTGTGGGAAGGGACCTTATTTCCTCCCAAAGCCTTTCACTGTCATTCTGAGTTCCTTCAGTTCATGTCACCAGGCGACTCTTCTCTAAGACACCTGGTTTACTTACTCTAAGCTGCTGCCACCATCATCTCCTCTTCCTTGAGTTGCTAAAATTGAGTTGCAACAGGCTTGAACATCCCTGAATGAGAATTAGCTAAGGCTTCATGTGAGCCATAGGATGCGTGCCTGCCCACAAAGCATGTCTGTAGCACAGAGTGCTGGCATAAACTAATACCAGCTGCAGAACTGCCCTCTACAATCAGGCACAAACACAGGGAAAAAAGCCTTCAGTGAGGTACAAATCCAGAAGGATATCGCCTATCCTTTTGTCTTCCGAATGCAAGAGCAGCAGGTTAGGCTTTATTTCTCCTTTAGATACAGAAAGTGTGAAATGGAAGCACTGAAAGCTGTTGTAGCATGGTTCAATAGTTTGTTCATCTGTACTAAGTATGATCTGAAAGAACAAATACTACGAACCATGTTTTCAAAAACCGTGCTAACCATACCATATTAGTCTAGGCACCCCAGTTCAGTATCTGTCTTCCAAACCTGAACCCTCAGCTAGCATCCACGCAGTGCTGGAGTGCACAGAAGCAAGGTTGTAGTAATGCACCGTCCTTTACAAATGTAAAATAGCAACAGCTCCAAAACTATTTTTTTTTTCATCCATTTCTGTTTGGTGCTTCCAGCAGATGGAACTCCTTGCAGGTTTCATTCAGCAGGCATTTAAACACTGTTCTGCAGGAACGACTCACTGAGTCATCCACTCCAATACTGCAGCCTGGTAGCCAAAATGCTGTGGTCATCATTCCTATAATGAGGCTCAGAAGGACCCATTAGATTATGCAGATTAAGAACATTCCTGTACGGACAGGAAAAGCAACTTTAGCCCTTTTGGCTGGAAGAGTCAGATGATCCCTCCCTTGCTTAAGATGTCATTATCTAAGATCCTTTCCTCCTGGTGAGTGACAGAAGGACTCCTGTCAGTCTGAAGCTTAATATCCTCACATTTTCAGTCACATTTTATTTGCATGTATAGCTATGGAACATGCTAAGTAATGCCTCTCCATCTTCACCTTCCTGGATTTTTAGATTCTCTCTTTAGAAAGGAAGGAAGGGATTCATTTGGCACCACAGATGAAGATATTCTCCCTTTAGACAACTACATTATTTTGTGAGCGTGTTGGGTAAATATTTGCTCTAGATTTCCTTTCCAGCTTTTAGAGGCTATGGTCATGCATAGATGTGTTTTGCTGAAAATATTACTGAGCCAAACTGCACTTTTTACTCGTGCCCACTAACTGTAACTGTTACTGTGCCCACTAACTTGACTGACTGCAATTTAGGAAAGATCAGCAGTCTGCTACTCATTGAGCTATACATTTACAGCCATAAAGTGACCTGCAGCTTTATATACACATACCGTACAGTGTGGTGTACACCTAACATTTTAAGAGACCTTAAGGGAACACATAATTTAAAAAAAAAACAAAAACAAAAAAAACCCAACCAAAATCCAACAAATAAAAGCATGCAGATACAGTTAATAGCCTTAAAAATCATCTATTGAAGCAGTAAGATTTAAAAAACAACAACAGAAAACACTAAAAACCAGGCTTTCTTCCAAAGGCAAATAAAGCAAACAAACTGCACATTTCAAGAATGTTTCTCTGCTCATTGTCAGTTCACTTCTGGGAAGAAAAAAAGATATATATATCACACAGCATTTCTAGAACCAAATAAAAAACACAGAAAGAACCCTTCAACTCGTTAACCTCAAAGAAATAAGGAAGAGAATTAATGAATACAACAACCATATTAAAAAAATTCAGCTCCTACTTCAGTTCCAACTGGCAAACACATTTCAGACCAAAACTCTGAAGGGGGTAAAAGTGGGAGTGAGGAATGAGATTTTTCTGTGCTTATTCCTTTACCAGTTTATCATTCCTTCTTTTGATTTTCTGTAGAGTTGCAAAAAACTCATCAGGATAAGAATGACTGCAGCTAAAGCAAAGCCAAGGCTTCAGGAAAGATGTCTTGACCCAGCAGGAAGGCTGGAGTGAGCCTGACCTGCCTACCAGAACCGCCCCTGTTGGCCTGAACTTCCAAACACATTCTCAAACAATTATGTTCCTTATCTTCCAGCCTTGAGATTTGTGTTCCATATGCAAAAGAAAAGGATTCATTTACAAGTGGTTGATAAGAAGGTTTTCAGACTACAGCATAAGCCTGAAAGTAAAAAAATATTTGCAAAAATGTGTCCCCTACACATTTTTTAGCTCCTGTAACTATACACTAAATGCTGCAAATGGATTCACCAGCAGTGGAAGTGTTTGGCAGCCATACAATGTTGTTATAGCAAGATATACGTCCTTGTTCAAGCCAGAAATGAGTTCTGGGAAGGCCTACTTTCTCTCACACACCAAGTTACATTAGGAAATCATGAAAATCCCATCTGGTTCAAAGAACAATCTGATAACAGTAGCTTAAGCAATACAATTCCAGGGATATAAGAAGTATGAGGTAACTTCAGTACTGCACAGATGAGTTAGAATTCAAATAAATTACAACCAGCTTTTGCTTGATAGATCAATCATGATACCTCTTCCAGGCTACCAGTGGAAGTTGGTATCAGCTTACTATACATTTTTGTCCAGTTTCTTTATCATGCCACCCTCTTGCACTCAGGGGAATAAAACATCAAAGAAAAATATTGCCAAAAGATAAACAAGCCACATAAAATTAATTTCAAGTCCTTGAGAACATGCTGAAGGTAAAATACAAGTCTTAAATTACTTTAAGACTTTAATCTAGTTATTGAATAGAATCTGTAAACACGTTATTTTTATCCTTAGAAAACATTTGACGAGCTTTGAGCATCTAAAAACAACCCTCATATTCTTAAGTTCAAAAATTATCCACTAAAATGACCATTTGGGAAAGCAGCTGAGTGAGAACTCTATTTGTTGGAGATCTCTGCTTCTGTAACATTAAAGGAATACCTGTGTTCCGTTCTGATCTGTTGAAATGAGGGCTGCTCTGAAAATAATTCCTCGTTTTATTATGTTGGCCCACAGTATCAGAGGCAGATGTTGGTGGTATTGCACTAGAGGTTGAACCTTCCAACAATATTCCCTTACAACACTGAGGCTTCAAATAAACAGCATTTGTCACAGAGCATTGTATGTTGTGACAAATGCCATTTAAAAAAAAAATACTTCAGTGATCTAGCAACCTTGAGAAACATCAGCCCCTGCATTATCCAGTCATCAGCATACCGCAGAATTCTGATGCAACCTCTTGCAGTTTTGGAGAACATACATCAAGTCTTTTTCCAGCAGGCCTAAGCCATTCCTTTCCACAGAGTACTAATGTCATACTTACGCAAAAAGTGTTTTTCCAGTAAGGCTATTTCCAGGTGACCTTTGATTTCATTCAGTCTGTCAGACTCCGTTCTGTTAAAATCCTGGACTCCTGAAGCCATGATGATGGTCCCTGGACCAGCCTGTAAGAAAGCCAGAACACACTGACAGCTCAGAGGCACATTTGGTTTTGGTCATTTAAATATATCAACTTACTTTTAGTGCAGTAAAGACAGCCGTGGGAAAAACACACAAGTATCAACAATTTTGCATGTCTCTTAATCTGCATTTAACAACCAAAAATGGATGAGTGCAAACCAATCCAAAGCATGGTATCTTTCCCACGTGAATCTGAATGACGCAGACCTCAAGGAGATACAGAAAACAAATTTTCTTTTTCTGCTCCCTCAGCATCTATGCCGTACCATCATTTACCCTTTCTTCTGCTGATTTGAAAAGTGTAGTTATACTATGCACCTCCCACTCCCAGTTAAGAAATGATATGACATACTTTACACATTAAATTGAAAAGCTAGTGAAAGAAATATTCTAAAATATTTACTCTAAAAGAGCATCCTGGAGGTCCAGGCGGAGGGGAGTCAGGAGACTGTCCTGACTGATTTATTGCTGTCACCCCGAGCACGGGAAATACTGCAGGAGATGAGAATTAAAGAGCAATGTGATCAGTTAAGAACAGCAGTGACAATCGCCACCTCCACAAAGAGAGCAGAGAGAGAAAGTGAGCCCACACAGCAGAAGGCAGGCGATGCTGCCCATTTCTCATGAAGTGAGCATTTTCAGAAAGCAGGGAAAGGAGTGTGTGTGAGGGCATCTCTTCAGCAATGGAGGGTGAGGTCCTGCATGCAGTGCCCACTGCTTACAAGAAGGCTGCCAATGAGGTTTACAGGAGGCCAAACTGAATGGCATTACGGGAGCCTGCATTTTGAAAATGATCTTCAGACAAAGAGGGATTTATCATGAACACTTCCCCAATCCCTATTTATCTCTGAAAACATACAGGAGCTCTACTGCTTTCTGAAGTCAGCTACATATATCTAACTGCAACAGTTTAATTACATACTTACATCAACTCAGCTAATTTACAGGAGAGTTAATTAAAATACATTTTCTATGTCTTAGGAAAGGATGTACAAAGATCACAGGCTGCAAAGTACTTTTACTGGTGGGAATGATTTGCTCTTTTAAATAAAGCAGTGTGGAAATACCTATTAAACATCTGTTTTCTTGCTCAAGCTAAAGAGACACAGTTTGAACCTCAGAACTGTCAATGAAGTCAAATGAAGAAGCGGTGGACACTTACTGCAGGACATCTACCTGGCACCAGCTTCCCACCTGGATTTGTTTCATATAGTGCCAAGCAGGGATGCTATTTCCTGTTCCAAAAGCGCCACAGTGACACCCACAATCCTGCAAGCTGTCGGCCCTGATAAGAGAAGCTGTCAGCACAGCGCTGCTCCCAGCTGGAGCATGAGCATCCCAGCAGCATGGCACAGCAGACAGACAGAACCCACAGCCATACTGGTATGGGGAGATGCAGCACAGCATCCTGCTGTCCAGGTACCACATCTCCCATCCAGCCAGCGAGGTGCAGCACTACAGGCCACCTGACACTGCTCCAGCCTGGTGAGAAGAGCGGTTTATTTCCAAATGAGCACAGGATGGTGATTAACCTTGGTGTTGATTTCTTATCTTTAAACCTGGATCATATGCATTCAGTGCTGTAGGACTTAGTGTTACTGCTTGCTAGACACAGCCCCACTGAGGAAGGTGTGGCAGATGTCAGAGATGTGTTCAGCTCCTGGCATGACGGCTGCAGATGGAGCTCAACTGTCTGCAAGGGGTAAAAGGATCCTAGCCCAGGAGCTGGCGGGCCTCATTGAAAGGTCTTTAAACTAGATAAGAAGGGGGAAGGGGACAAAATGAGGACTGCTGAGGTTCAGGTAGTTCAAGGTTCAATATTGAACTTGATGGGTGACGAGGGTGGAGTTCGAAGGGATGGAGTGTGGCAGGGGAATGCTGCCTCCCTGAAGTGTCTATACACCAATGCGCGCAGTATGGGAAATAAACAGGAAGAGTTGGAGATCTGCGTGCGGTCACATGGCTATGATCTCATTGTGATCACAGAGACGTGGTGGGACAGCTCGCATGACTGGAATGTTGTCATGGAGGGCTACGTGCTCTTTAGGAAAGATCGGCCGGCGAGGCGGGGTGGTGGAGTTGCTCTTTATGTAAGAGAGCAGCATGAATGTATTGAACTCCACCTGGGGGAGAGTGGTGTAGCAGTGGAGAGCTTGTGGGTAAGAATCAAGGGGCGGGCTGGTATGGCTGACACCGTTGTGGGTGTGTGCTACAGGCCCCCTGATCAGGAGGAGGAGGTTGATGAGGCCTTCCACAAACAGCTGGAAGCAGCGTCACGATCCCAGACACCGGTGCTTATGGGGGACTTCAATTATCCAGATATTTGCTGGAAAAGCAATGTGGCCAGGCATGCGCGGTCCAGACGGTTCCTGCAATGTGTTGAAGACAACTTCCTGATGCAGGTGGTTGAGGAACCGACGAGGAGAGGGGTACTGCTGGACCTTATTCTCACTAATAGAGAAGGGCTTGTGAGGGAAGTAAAGGTCGGGGGTAGCTTGGGTTGCAGTGACCACGAGATGGTGGAGTTCAAGATCCTGAGTGGAAGAAGTAAAGCAAAAAGTAGGATTGCTATCCTGGACTTTAGGAGAGCCGACTTCGATCTCTTCCGGGACCTACTTGGAGCTGTCTCATGGGCTAGGGTGTTGGAAGACAAGGGGGCCTGTGAGAGCTGGTCAGCATTTAAGCAGCTCTTCTTCCAAGCTCAGGATCAGTGTGTCCCTGTGAGGAAGAAATCGGGAAAGGGTGGCAGGAGACCTGTGTGGATGAGCAAGGAGCTCGTGCACAAACTCAAAGGAAAGAAGAAAGCCCATGAAATGTGGAAAAAGGGTCTGACTACTTGGGAAGAATACAGGAATGTTGTCAGGGTCTGCAGGGATGCGACGAGGAAGGCTAAAGCCCGCCTGGAATTAAATCTGGCAAAGTGGATAAAGGATAATAAAAAAGGTTTTTTCAAGTACATTAACAGTAAAAGGAAGACTAGGGAGAATGTGGCTCCCCTGCTAAGTGACGGGGGTGTGCTGGTAACGGGGGATGCTGAGAAGGTGGAGATACTGAATGCCTTCTTTGCTTCTGTTTTCAGTGAAAAAGCTCCCACTCGGGAATCTGAGACCCTGGAGGTGAGTGAGAGGATCTGGGGAATGGAAGACCTCCCTTCTGTCAGGGAAGAGGTGGTCCAGGAGCGCCTAGGCAACACCAATGTTCACAAATCCATGGGACCTGATGGGATTCATCCACGGGTGCTGAGGGAGCTGGCAGAGGTGGTTGCTGAACCGCTTTCTGTCATCTCTGAGAAGTCTTGGAGGACGGGAGAGGTGCCTGAAGACTGGAAGATAACCAATGTCACTCCGGTCTTCAAAAGAGGCAAGAAGGAAGACCCAGGCAATTATAGGCCAGTCAGCCTCACCTCTGTCCCTGGAAAGGTGATGGAACAGCTTGTACTGGATGTCATCTCCAGACAACTGGAAGAAGAGGAGGTTATCAGGAGTAGTCAGCACGGGTTCACAAGGGGGAGGTCGTGCTTGACCAACCTGGTAGCCTTCTATGATGTTGTCTCTGGCTGGGTGGATGGGGGGAGAGCAGTGGATGTAGTCTACCTTGATTTCAGCAAGGCATTTGATACTGTCCCCCATGACGTCCTTATAACAAAGCTGAGGAAGTGTGGGATAGATGAGTGGACAGTGAGGTGGGTTGAGAACTGGCTGACTGGCAGAGCACAGAGGGTCGTTGTTGGTGGTGCAGAGTCCAGTTGGAGGCCTGTAACTAGCGGTGTTCCTCAGGGGTCTGTGCTGGGTCCGGTCTTGTTCAACGTCTTCATCAATGACCTTGATGAGGGGATAATGGCCACCCTCAGCAAATTTGCTGATGATACAAAGTTGGGAGGATTGGCTGACACGCCTGAAGGCTGTGTTGCCATTCAGCAAGACCTGGATAGGCTGGAGAGCTGGGCAGAAAAAAACCAGATGAGGTTTAACAAAAGCAAGTGTAGAGTCTTGCATCTGGGGAGGAATAATTGCATGCACCAGTACAGGTTGGGCGATGACCTGCTGGAGGGGAGCTCTGCGGAAAGGGACCTGGGTGTCCTGGTGGATGACAGGTTGGCCATGAGCCAGCAGTGTGCCCTTGTAGCCAAAAAGGCCAATGGCTTACTGGGGTGCATTAAAAAGAGCGTGTCCAGCAGGTCGAGGGAGGTGATCCTCCCCCTCTACTCTGCCCTGGTGAGGCCTCATCTGGAGTACTGCGTCCAGTTCTGGGCTCCCCAGTACAAAAAAGACAAGGATCTCTTGGAAAGAATCCAGCGGAGGGCCACGAAGATGGTGAAGGGCCTGGAGCATCTCCCCTATGAGGAAAGGCTGAGTGAACTGGGTCTGTTCAGCCTTGGGAAGAGAAGACTGAGAGGGGACCTGATCCAGGTCTATAAATATCTAAGGTGTGGGGGGCAGAATGGCGAGGCCAGACTCTTTTCAGTGGTGAGTGGAGACAGGACAAGGGGAAACGGCTGGAAACTGCAGCATAGGAAGTTCCGCACAAACATGCGCAAGAACTTCTTTACAGTGAGGGTGACAGAGCACTGGAACAGGCTGCCCAGGGAGGTGGTGGAGTCTCCTTCTCTGGAGATGTTCAAGACCTGCCTGGATGCCTACCTGGTGTAGGGAACCTGCTTTGGCAGTGGGGTTGGACTCGATGATCTCTGGAGGTCCCTTCCAACCCCTACAATTCTGTGATTCTGTGATGTCAGGCAGGAGCACCTTGCAATACGCTATAGGCAGGCAGAAGGAAGCATTATAAAAATGCAGACTGCTACCCAGTTATGAAAGCACAGATTTTATATTGTAACTGAGTTTTTATCACTCTGTGACTCATATAGGAGGGAGCTTAACATGCTTGGGAGAAGTACACCTTGCACAAGAGGACAGCTTCTGGTCCCAGCATGTAGGATTAGATATGGAACTGGCTAAAGACACTGCTGAGAAAATACACAGCTTAAAAAAAAAAAAAAAAAAACAACACTAAAACCCCCCCACAACATAAAGGCCAGAGAGTAAGGTGCTATACTCATCAGGAATGCTCACAAGCTATGCACATCAGGCCATGTGATAGCATGTGCTGTGACACTTCAGCTGTACTGCTAGAGGCACACTGCTCCTGCCACACTGCTCCCCAGTCCCACGCAGAGCAGATGGGATAGAAGATGACAGGTGAGGGAAGAGTGGAGGGAGAAAGGGGCTTGTACTTGTCTGAGATATTCAAGTTTCCACCCAAGTAATGGGATAAAAATCAGCAGGTACACATAGAATCATAGAATGGCATGGATTGAAAAGGACCTTAAAGATCATCTAGTTTCAACCCCCCTGCTGGGGGCCATTAAACTAACCCCAAACAACCTAAGCCAGAGAGAAGAAAACAAATAAAAAGATAAATTAAAATATAAGGCTGCTTGCTAAGTACACCAGGAGCAACATCATGCAAGTACTGTATGATGTACAATAATAATGAAATGGTTTAACCGGAGTAGTAAGATGAGATGCACAGCAACACCAATGTGGTGAAAACAGAGCACCTGCTCCAAACTCAGTGACATCGTAAAGTATTACTGAACACAACTGAGAAGGGCCAAAAAAGTGAGCACATACAGGAAAGAGAGACATTTAAGCAGAAGGCACTTCTGTCAGAGAAGATTTTTCTCCACACCAACACACCTTGCTCTGTCAAGAGGTGTTATGGGCTAAAAAGATAAGAAATGAGCCTGTTACGTTCACTGGAAGTCAGCTGCCTGTCTCAGGAATGCATAACTGACTCCACTCACAGGTTAATAAAAAATGTTCCTGTTGTAATTCCTGTGTTAAATGGGTAATAGCATTTCTTTCTTCAGCTGCTGTAGGACAGCTCAGGGACTGGGATTGGATTAACACAACTCTACTGTACAGATGCCCTTTCTTGCTTCTGCATGACTCAGTAAAAGCCTTAAAGGCTTCCACAGATTTCTGCTTTTCCATAGATTCTGCCTCTCCAGCTTTGACAATGTTTGACGCAAGGACCCTCTTAAAATGTTGGCAATCACAATTACTTAGCAAAGATGAGTTTGCAGTACCTAGGAAGCCAGCAAAATGCCACGGAGTTGAGCAGGAAGAGTTTAAGTCAGAGGAGTTAAAGGCACATTGCTGATGACAACAGATAACCTGCTGTCTGAACTCCTGCTCCACACCACATCCAGCTCCAGGTCTGAAGGCAAATCTCACTGGCCCACTAATGTGCTTTTATAGCCACCTGCAGGTTAGGTTTTTAGCAACAGCACCTCTCAACCTGAGAGCTCTTTACCTTCTACAGACTTGTATCCCAAGAGCCCTGGCATTTGGTTTTGAATGCTGAGCACCCAAACCTGTGAACACCATCACTGCGCAGCCACAGCAGAGGAACTCCATTGCTCAGCAGATACGGATGCATCTCCATCTGCAGTACAGCATATCTCAGCATTACACAGACATGCAACTGTTCAATTCCTTTTATTTATTCGCACAACATCACATGGAGATTTTTTTTTCCAGGAGCATCTAAGAAGATGTTGGCCTTGTTTCCAGGTTTGCAATTACCTTATTAGAGGAACAGTTCCCAGATGAAACAACTACTGACGCAGGCAAAGATGAGTGCTATTTTCACTGCAATTTGCACACCACATTGGTTGCCATACCCGGGGACAACAGCTTAGATATAACATCCTGCCCTTCTCCCCCATTCCTCAACAAAAATCCTCACATATTAGGGCTGCCCAGAGTGCACACGACTTCCAGATTACTTCCTTCATATACCCACACGCTATGAATTAGCCTGCTGTTCTCAACTGACACTGCTCAAAGATTCTTTGAAATAAGCAAGGGTTCACCATGGCTGCCACAAGTACCTGCTGCAGGGAAGGGAAAAACACCAGGCAGACGGCTCAAGAACAAAGCATCCGCATCAACTGCTAATCCTCAATAGCTGCTCTGGGAAGCACACCCACAACAGATAGCTCACAAAGCACTGCTATATTTTGAAAGATTTTTTTTTGTTGTTATTTTAGTGGCAGCTTATTTTATCTGTAATGTTTGCCTGAGTCTTTATATCTTCAAATCATTGCAAATGAGGCAACAGATACACAAATTTTAAGGTTTTAATTGACATGTTTCAGGAAAAGCCAAACTGTACTGGAACAGCAATTAAATTAATGTTTGCTGCACCATAATAACTCAGATTTAATCCTAGCACACTGGCAGGGAACTTGCATAAGTAGATTAGGCTGCTTTCAGTACAATATGCCAGGTACCAGAGAGCTTCAATTGGAAATTCTCACTGAGTTCAGTGCAGAAGCTCCGGGGGCTGAAACACAAATTTGTTCTTCCCCTCTTCTGCCCAAGGGGACGTGATCCTCTCTCTGCTGTACTTGAATTCACTGTGTGTACTAGGAAACATTTTCTCCCTCTTATAAAAATGAAACACTTTTAACATTAACAGTGCATAAATTCACCTGGATCACAAAACAATGAGACACTATATAGAAGGCAAGACAAGCCAAAACAGGCAAATACAAGGATGGGCCATGATTTCCAGGGTGCAGTCCCAGCCCTGAAGATTTGCGTCATAGCAAATCAGGCTGCAGACATTACATCTATAAAATAGGAAAACGTGATGCCTGAGTCTTCCCTCTGTACTCAGCACTGGTGAGGCTGAACCTCGAGTACTGTGTTCAGTTTTGCGCTCCTCACTACAAAAAAGACATTGAGGCCCTGGAATGTGTCCAGAGAAGGGCAACGATACTGGAGAGTGGTCTGGAGCACAAGTCTTATGAGGAGTGGCTGAGGGAGCTGGGATTGTTCAGTGTGGAGAAGAGGAGGCTCAGGGGAGACCTCATTGCACTCTACAACTTCCTGAAGGGAGGTTGTGGTGAGGAGGGGTTTGCCCTCTTCTCCCAGGCAACAGACAGGACCCGAGGAAATGGCCGCAAGTTGTACCAGAGGAGTTTAGGTTGGACATGAGGAAAAACTTTTTCTCTCAGAGAGTGGTCAGGCACTGGAATGGCTGCCCAGGGAGGTGGTGGAGTCGCCGTCCCTGGCAGTGTTCAAGAGGCGCCTGGATGAGGAGCTGCGAGATGTGGTTTAGTGCTTGTGGTAGCAGTGGTGATGAGAAGACGGTTGGACTGGATGGTCTTACAGGTCGTTTCCAACCTTGTGATTCTATGATTCTATTCTACGTGATAGCCCTGAATGAAAGGGGTTTTAATTAATCAATTAATAAATCTTATATAAAGTTTCAACATCACAATATGACAAATGCTAATACTTTCACTATAAAGAAGATGGAATGGACCAGGTTATTCACAGTCAACTCAATAATTGTGGTGTTTTGACAAAACAAGCTTGAAATACCATTGCTGCATATAGAGTTGAATGTCCACATTTATTAAAAAAAAACAAACAAAAACCTGATGCTAAAATGGGGAGAAGGAGTAATCTGGGAAGCCATTCAAGAACTGAAAAACGCTTCACTAAGAGCTTATTAAGCAACACAGTGTCTGGGCTATGACATGGTCACAGTGTCCAGGAACTCACAGACACCTAAGAAAGTAGCTGCTATCCCAGAAGTACTGGGTAGTAAGGGCAGAGAAGGGAGAATTACAATGTAGTCTAGCCGTAGGCATCCCAGTTCATTGCAGGGGAGCTGGACTAGGTGGCCTTTAAGAGACCCTTCCAACTCAAATGATTCTATGAAGTAACTACACAAGGAAATGGACAGCCTGTAAGTCAAGACTGAACTAGTTCAAGGTAAGAGGAACGAGTATTTTGAACAGTACAGAAGATTCTGAACAGAATTCAAATGAATTCAAAGAAAAACAACAAATCTTCAAGTCCAAGGCTTCCCTAGCAGTGCCAACCTGTTCTTATGGAACAGCTGCTTTACCCAAACACAGGTCCAGGTGTTTATTATGGAGCTAAACAGGTAATGCTTACAGTTTAAGATAGAGCATACAAGATTCCTTCATCCGGTCATCCTTTCTCTAGCCACAGGATGTAAATTCTGCATGTGTTACTTCAGTAAGATGTGAAGTTGTGGGACTAACTCCCACAGCTCTGTTTGTGGCTTGTGACTGAACATTCACTTAACTTGCTGAAGCTGGATAACAGAGAATACTCTTCTCTGCACACCATTAGACTGAAAAGTTAGAAGTAAAAGCAAAGCAGTGAGGGGCAAAGAAGAAACCTTTAACAAAGGGATGGCTGACAGCAGACTCAAAGACATCCATGTACTGAAGATGCAGTTAAGGGTGCTGAGACTCAAATCTTCCACGCTTATGTTCAGGTCTAAGCCAACAATACTGCTGTTTCCAGCTCAGGAGTTCTCCACTCAGATTTCAAGAGGAATAACAAAGCAACAGAAGTGAAAATACGGCACCAGCTCACCTGTACATGAAAATACACGTGACCTAACTTCCATTTATGCACAAGATTTGCACTCACTTCTGTCTGCTTTGAAGAGCTCCTTCAAGTATTCATCAGGAAGAAATCAACCCAATTTGGTCTTTTCTCGATCCCTCTCCTAGACAGCATAATCATAGTATGATGCCGCGGTGCTTACAAAGCCTGTGAAAGGCGACCACCCCATATAAGCAATCTAAGATTTGAGTTTCAGTCATGGAGAACAGTTTGGGCAGAACTCAAGCATCTGATCTCAACAAGAAACAGACATAACTCAGAATCCCTCTGTTCACATGATCTCAGCCACTATTTTAACACTGGCTTAAATACAGAAGAATTATTTTGGTTACTCCTGGCAACTCTGCAGGACTAGGGATTATTTCTTCTCCCTTCACTTTATGGGTGGGCAGCAGTGCTTAGGAAGACAGAAGCCTTCCAGAGCCAAGTAGCAATCCCTCACACTTTCCATGTGAAACTTAGCCCCTATAGTTCAGGTCTCTTTCCTCATCCAAGTTTGCTTTGCCACTATCTGCAACACAGCTGCTGCTCTTAGACGGTGGTTCCGGCGTCACACTGGCTTTGGAAGTCACTAACACTATGAGCAGGGCATAACAAGTTTGATAGCATTTCTGCTTTTCTTTTCTCCCCTTTCTCTCTGCGCTCAATTATATCCCACAGAGTTAGATCAGGGCACTCCACATCATGTAATCAGCCAGCTAGCAAAGTGCTTCTCTTTAAATTGGTTTCTGAAATTGTTCAGCTCTGCACACTGAGGTGTCTGGATGAAAATAAGCCACTACTTACCTAAGATAAATTGAGACAATACCATGTTGGAAGAGTAAAAACACAACAGTCTCAGTACATACAATAGATATGTAGTAACAAAAGACAGATGCCATAGAAGAGTAAGAGCAAAGGAAAGATATTCAAAAGACCTTCCTTGTCTGAGGAGCTTGACAATATGAATACAATAGGTTTTTTTGTGACACAAAAATGCTCTGTTGTTACCAATTGTTTCATTATCATAGGAAACAAAACCTGGCAAAAGAGCTCCATATAAGCAAAGACCATTTGTGCTACTATATGCTTACAAAAAAAAAAAAAAAAAAAAAAAAGGCACCATTAATAATAGCCACTGAACAGGATACAAGCTGCCAAACCAAAGGAAATGCTTAACCCTACACAGATTAAAATCTTTCAGATGATTCCTCTAAGCAGTGAGCATGCATGTTTGAAACATGGTCCAGCTGTTATCTGAAAGCTTGTATCTGGGTCCAAGAACCACACTGTGAGTCCCCAGAGTAGTACAAGTTCTGACTTCAACAGCTGAATTGCCAAACTGTAATTTAGATTGTACCCAGTAGTCCAAGCTCAAGAACCACAGTCATATAAGAGGTCAAAGGAGGATTCCTTATATTGTTTTAAAAACAATATTTAACAATTCCTGAAGCATTTCTATTTTTATAGAAAGCCATTATATTCAGCTGCTCCTGCTTGCAAGTGTCAAAAAGTTGTAGCGGAAGAGTCTTGCATGGGGTTAAGACAGCCATGAAATATGGCAGCAGCACTGGATACAACACTCCAGTAAACAATGAGGAATCAGAAATTGTATGCCTACAGTTCTGGGCAGTGGCAGCTATGAGTTTCTCTAGCTGAAAAACAACCAGAAGTCTCTCCTTCGTATTTATTAGTAAAAACTTGAGAGCATTCAGAAGCACATCCAAAGTTAACAGACTTGTCAATCTACAACATCTAAAAACAACAGCAGGAAGAGGAAACATTACTATTAAGAAAGTACCTTGAACTTTCCACAATGTGGAAGCCTACTTAAAGCTTTATTCCCAATCCACAAATCTTCAAGTGCTAAATGCAAAATATAGGGGGCAAGGAATTATTAATTTGGTTGTGTTTTTTTTTTCTACCCAACAATGACATAATTTAACAATACTTGAAGCTAGTACTTACAGGGTCTCTCAGCTCTTCATTGTCTCGGGGTGATGTTCGAGGTATTTTCACTGGGATTTCATCTCCACATTCAGTGTCAGAAGCATTTGGAGACTCTGCTAAATCAAGGAACTCATCTCTCTTGTGACCTCTGAACCTTATTTTGTCCAACTTCTTTAGCATGTTCAGCACTGCACTTTTCTGCTTTACCTTAACATGACGGTTGGAGTCTCTGCAAGAAGCAAGACATGAAGAGTACTTTAGAAAGCTTTCAATAAGCCTAAATACATACATTTTGTTAATTACCTACTTACAGCCATCTTTTCAAGAGCCTTCCTGTCACTAGAAGAAAAAACATTCTGCAGCTTAGCTTTTTTTAAGAGGCATTTCTCCCCACCCCCTGTGTAACAGGTGCACGGTTTGTTTTCCAGTAGTTGATAACTTACCATCTTCCTGCATATCTTCCCCTACTGTTACAACCTCTTTCTCATGGCTATTTCTAAAGACAGAATGGGAACAAACTCACAACCTGCCCCCAAAACAAGTTACTTTAAACAAAAAAGGTTCAGTTGACACTGTTCAGCTTGTTGACATGTCTAATTAAAGACATGAAAATCCATTACACATCACAACCCATCTTTAAATCTGAAAAACTGAAGAAGAGTAGTAAGGCTATCATAACACTCTCTACTTCAGAGTAAGAAAAAGGAAGGTAACAGGGATTTACTGAGGAATGCTGACAGGTAGATCGACACAGAAGATCCCATCAAAAAATTACGGATGGTTGAATTTGATATAGCACTTATTTAAATATACAACCAAAATCCTTAACATTATTGTTATCAACAATCTTGTATACTTCGGGAAGCAATTTTGCTAGATTTCTACAACTCTCTTCTCAATACAAAGGAGAATCACTTCATTAGTGATTTTCACATTGCCTAAAGGCAGAGCAAGCAGAAGTTTACTCTGAGTGCAACAGTTCAGCCAGCACTTCTGCAAACAGTGCAGATATCATCTCATCGGGAGGGATAGGAGATGCACACATATCACTTCTGGAGATAACAGCTCATGCAAGAGTACTTGAATTTAGACTTAAATTTAAAATTTCTTAAAATTATAATTCAGAAACCACAGAATCACAGAATCACCAAGGTTGGAAAAGACTTCTAAGATTATCTAGTCCAACCACCCACCTACCACCAATATTTCCCCACTAAACCATGCCTCAAACACATCGAGGGATGGTGATTCCACCACTTCCCTGGGCAGCCCGCTCCAGCATCTGACCACTCTTTGGGATTAGAAACTTTTCCAAACATCCAACCTCAACCTCCCTGATGCAATTTGAGGCCATTTCCTCTTGCCCTAGTGCTGGTTATGCGAGAACAGAGGCCGACCCCCATCTCCCACAACCTCCTTTCAGGCAGCTGTAGAGAGCGATAAGGTCTCCCACGAGCTTCCTCTTCTCCAGACAGAACCACCCCAGCCTCTCCTCATTAGACCTGCACTCCAGACCCCTCACACCTCCACTGCCCTTCTCTGGACATATTCCAAAGCCTTGACGCCTATCTTGTAGTGAGGGGCCCAAAACTGAACAGAGAACTCAAGGTGCGGCCTCACCAGTACTGAGTATAGAGGGTTGATCACTTCCCTGCTCCTGCTGGCCAAACTATTTCTGATACAAGCTGGGATGCCATCTTGGCTGTCTGAGCACACTATTGGCTCATGTTCAGCTGAGTGTTGACTAATATCCCCAAGTCCATTTCCTCAATGCAGTTTTCCAGCCACTCTGCCCCAAGCCTGTAGCATTGCCTGGGGTTGTTGTGGCCAAAACGTAGGACCTGACACCAGGTCTTGCTGAACTTCATCCCATTGGCCTCAGCCCAGCAATCCAGCCTGTCCAGATCCCTCTGTAGGCCCTCCCTACTTCCAGGTATATCAACACTTCCAGCTTGATGTCATCTGTAAGCTAACTGACAATGCACTCAATTCCCTCATCCAGGTTATCAACAGAGATATTAAGCAGGATGGGCTCCAGCACTGACCCATGGGGAGCATCACTTGTGACTGGTTGCCATCTGGATTTAACCCTGTTCACCACCACTCTCTTGGCCTAGCCCTCCAGCCAGTTCTTTACGAAGAAAAAAATTGTATCTATCCAAGCCATGGGCTGCCAGCTTCTCCAGGAGAATACTGTGGGAGACAGTGTCAAAGGCTTTACTGACATCTAAGCAGACTATGTCAATAGTCTTTCCCTCATTCACCAGGCAGGTCACTCAGTTGCATAAGGAGATCAAGCTAGTCAAGCAGGACCTGCATTTCGTGAACCAGTGCTGGCTGGGCTTGATCCCCCAGCTGTCCCACACTTGCCATTTGATCTCACTCAAGATAATCTGCTCCATGACTTTATCTGGCGCTGAAGTCAGGCTGAGCTCAGGAGCCCCCAGTACAAGAAAGACAGGGAGCTGTTGGAGAGGGTCCAGAGGAAGGCCACAAAGATGATCAGGGGACTGGAGCGCCTCCCCTATGAAGACTGGCTGAGGGAGCTGGGCTTGTTCAGCCTGGAGAAAAGAAGGCTGCGGGGTGACCTCATTGCAGCCTTTCAATACCTAAAGGGAGCCTACAGAGGGGAGGGGAATCAACTCTTTGAAAGGGTTGATACGTGTAGGACGAGGGGAAATGGTTTTAAGTTGAGGGAAGGAAGATCTAGGATATCAGGGGGAAGTTCTTTACAGAGAGAGTGGTGAGGTGCTGGAACAGGCTGCCCAGAGAGATTGTGGATGCTCCGACCCTGGAGTTGTTCAAGGCCAGACTGGATGGGGCCCTGGGCAGCCTGGTTTAGCATTGAATGGGGAGGTTGGTGGCCCTGCATGTGGCAGGGGGGTTGGAAATTCATGATCCTTGAGGTCCCTTCCAACCCTAGCCATTCCGTGATTCCGTGAGAGGCCTGTAGTTCCCCAGATCTTCCTTACAACCTTTCTTATAGATGGGAGTCACATTGGTAAGCCTCCAACCCTCTGGAACTCCTCTGGTTGACCCGGACTGTTGATAAATCACTTCCACCAGCTCCCTCAACACCCTTGGATGGATCCCATCTAGCCCCATGGATTTGTGGCAGTCCAGGTGGAATGGTAGGTCTCTAACTGTTTCCACTTGAATCATGGGGGGCTTACTCTGACTTCCAGGTCAGAGGCTAGAGTATCCTGAGGATAGTTGGTTTGGCTTTTAAAGACAGATGTACAAAAGGCACTGAGAACCTCAGCTTTATCCTTATCCTCAGCAGTAACTTTTCCCACCACATCCAGTTAAGGATGGAGATCCTCCTTAGCTCTCCTCTAATTGTTAACATACTTGTTAAAAAGCATTTTGTTCTCTTTTACTATGGCAGCCAGGTTGAGTTCAAGCTTGGTTAATGCCTGATTTTTTCCCTGCACATCCTAACAACTTCTTTGTACTCTCCAAGTTGCCCATCCCTTATTCCACAGAATCACAGAATCGCAAGGTTGGAAACGACCTGCAAGATCATCTACTCCAACTACCCTCCCATTCCTATTAGTACCACAAGCTACTAAACCATATATAACCATATAAACCATATATACCACAGGAGGTAGAGTCTCCTTTTCTCCTGGAGACTTAGAAAAAGTTCCCTGTTCACCCATGCCGATGTTCTTGCCCCTCAGCTCATCTTATGGCACAGGGGGATATCCTGTTCCTGCACTCCCCCCTGAGCTCCTTCTAGAGGAGCGTTCAGCTTTCCTGGACCCTTTTACCCTTCAAGGACCAACTCCCAAGGGACCGTCCCTTCCAGTATCCTGAACAGTTCAAAGTCTGCCCTCCAAAAGTCCTGGGCAGCAGTTTTGCTGACTCCCCCTCCTGACTCCATCCTGAATACAGAACTCTGCCATTTCATAGTCACTCTGCCCAAGACAGCTCCCAAACTCTGCATCCCCCACTAGGCGTTTTCTGCTTGTGAACAGCAGGTCTAGCGGGGCACCTCCGTGGTAGGCTCTCTTACTAGCTGCGTCAGTAAGTTATCTTCACACGCTCCAGAAACCTAGACTGCTTCTTCTGCGCTGTACTGTATTTCCAGCATACATCAGGGAAGTTAAAATCTCCCAAGAGAACAAGGGCTGCGGACCACACAACTTCTGCCAGCTGCTTGTACGATTCCTCATCCGCCTCTTCATCTGGGTTAGGCAGTCCATAACAAACCCCACCAGGATGTCTGCCTTGTTGGCCCTCCCTGTGATCCTTACCCACAGAGACTCAACCTCATCATTCCCAATCCCAATCTTAACAACATTAAAACCCTCTCTAGCATAGAGAGCCATGACAAAGCTCCTCCTTCTTTGCCTATCTCTTCAGAAGAACTTACAGCCTTCCATTACAGCACTCCAGCAGTGGAGGCGCTCCCTCTACATTTCAGTAATAGCAACTAAGCTATAGTTTGCCTGCTGCACAGCAGCTTCCAGCTCCTCCTTTTAGTTGTCCATGCTGCATGTGTTGGTGTAGATGCACTTCAGCTGAGCATTTGTCTTATCCCCACTCCTGACATTGTTCCCCTCGGCTCATCTTTAGTGAGCCTCATTTTAACCTCTTCCTCTTTCATACCTACTTTAAATACTTCAACCCTACCAGGAGAAGCATTTTGCTTTTCAGAAGACAATATAAGAAAGATGAATTAATATATGTAAACTCATCGTAATTCTAGCTTTCTAAGACACTGCACTGTATCACCTATGATTTAAACTGGGCCCCCTGACTCAGTCCAATTCAGTGTTGTAAACTTATCACATTGGGTAACAAAGGCCACAAACTCCAACTTCAAAGTCAGTTCCTTGATCACACCACTTCAGAAAGCTTCCATGGGCATCTGCTGCGAAATAGCCAGTTTTTTTCTTCATGCAATTTATTTTCCTCAGCTCAGAGGCCTTCACATGGAGGATGCTTTAAAACTTTCACAAATGAATGCCTGTCAGGGTTGAAATCTGTTCTGATGCATCTGTTTGTATTACAATCATCTTTTCCCTATGGTCAACATTCCCCTCTTCATCGTTAAAAGAAATGCATTAGCTGCATTGCACATCATCACATTATCCCAGGAACCAATGCAACATAAAAGAGGCAAGCAAGATATAGACAGGCAACACCTTTGACATACTAACAGCAAGAAAGAGGAGCCTTGGCAAGACCAAGGGTACAAGACTGGAGGTAATTCTCACCTCCTTGTACAAATCTCTTTCAAGCAGACCGTTCCCTCTTTCTCCAGATTCCCCTTCTACAGCAACTCTTCACACCAAGCTCAAACCATTTGAAACTAATACAAATACCCCACAGCACAGCCAGCTAAAGAAACATCTTCCTTCATCAGGGTTGCAGCCCTCTGTTTATTTTTCCTCTTCAACCTCTTGCAGTAGCTCACCCCAAGGTTATTTTCTATGAACTGCTTCTCTTTGAAGTTCTATTACTTGTCAAAGCTAAGCTTAAAATAGAAACACTTCTGCTCATTCATTGACTATATGATGAAGAAAGTTGTCAGCTATCACATCCCAAACTATCTCCAGGCCCTGCTATTAATAGAGACTGAAGAGCAAATGCTATCAGGGAAGTTTAAACCCCTGATAAGCACTGGAACAAATGCATTATGCTCCCTCCATCTCAAAGATCTCCATCACCATTCAGTTGATGTCACACAGTATGCAGGTCAGACCCACAAGAAGGCAGTTCTCAACCAGGCTTCTCTAGCCATCACCCCTTCCATCACTGCATGAAGAAGAAAGAGGATGGCACACACAGTGCCTGATACCAACAGAGACAAGCATTCCAAGCCACATCCACTCTCCTACAGACAAAGCAGTTGGCTCAAGGTTGCAGATGAGCATCTTTCCTCAGCACAGCTAGAACCCTCAGAGTTCCTTGTTGGGATTATGCTCATTCACTGCTCCCCAGGATCAGGGCTGCTGCAGGACCTTTCCCAACAACAGGCTGGCACATACAGCACTTCAATGGCCATTTTGAGATCTGAAGTCAGTTTTCATCTTAGAGTGGATTCATGCACACCTTATAAAAGCAGCAAGAGGCAACAAAAATACTGAGACACAGCAAACTCAGATACTCTTCTTCTAGCTTTGCTTTCAAAGGATGAAAACTGAAGGACCCACAAGGCCAGTGAAGAAGCCCAAGATTGTATCTGCCTGCATTGGGACACTATTCAGGAACAAGAAGTCCAAATGGCAGCCGTCTCCTAGGGACCATTCATGTGTTTCAGCCCTGCTCATAGAATAACCAAGCCAAAAGATGTGCCCAAGAATACACTTATTGTATTTTTACTAATGAAACAGATGTACCTGTCATTAAGTGTTTCAGCACCTGCTTATTTAAAAATGCAGACCTTTGTTTGAGACACTACCAGATTACTCCACTAAACAACATGCTCAAATTCTGTAATGGAGAGGCTAGCAAGATCTCATCGGTGTATTAATTCCTAAAATTATTATTCAGTAAGTCTATCATTAAATGATTAAATAGCAAAGAATTGCGTTCCTAGGCATTTTTGTATTTAAACAAGAAACTATCACATAGAAATATCTGCTAAATTATAAAACAATATGACCATCTTGTCTAAAAATTGTTCAAATGTAACAGGCTCCCATATTGCTTAGCTATACTAGAGAAGAAAAACTTCAGCTTGCCAAGAAGCTCCTATAGAAGCTCATTCTTTGGCCTCAAGCCAAACACGTGCTCTCAGATAGGCTTTTCATGTCAGCAGCCTATTCTTGTAACAAGCAACTTCTTCTTTTTTAGATGAAGATCGATAAATATGGCAACATTTCAATAGCTTCGCATTCACTAGAAGAAAAGCTTCTCAGAGATTCCAAGTGACTCAGATGAAATCTAGCTAAGCATGAGGAAGCAAATAAGTCTCTACAGAACAAAAAGAAATCTATTTATAGGTCAGAATCTGGTCTTGTAAAACACAGTAACTAAATACCAAAACACCTGCTTCACCACCACAGCTATTCACCCCCTTACCCTCTCCCAGCTCCCCATGCATGTCCCAGCCCCAGCCAGCTCAGCTCTGAGTTTCAGGCTGTTTCTAGAGAGATCCCATAGCAGCAATATCAAACCTGACAGGCAGCTTTGTATATGCAGAGCTACAAGCAAGAACGCAGATCCTTCTCTCAAACTATCTATCAGCAGAAAGAAATGCAACTATTTTAACTTTGCACACTGCAAATGTACGTTGCATTGCTGTACATAAGGCAGCAGTTGCTCACATTAGCATACTACAAAAATAATACAAAAATTAAGATTGGTATCACCTTCATAAATCATTAATTCAAGCAAAATAAATGCTAATTCTTACAAGACTATTTCTGAAACAAGCACTGCAGTATTAATGCAAGCAACGAGAGATCTTTCCCCTGTCCAGCTCTGTGGCACTAAGCACAGGGTGCAGCACGGCAGACGCTGACTCTGCAAGATTGATTTAGGTCCAACATCATGGCACCACAGCCAGACCTCGTAATACTAGCAGGCCCTCTTCATGATACGGTGCAGCTATCTTGCATTAACGTGCTTACAAACAAGGCTATTCAGGCACCCACGTTTTGTTTTTGTTTGTTTGTTTTTTAAGAAGGTGGCTTTCATTTCTCTCGTTGCAGTGGCAGAGGTCAAATCAGCAAAATTAAATACCAGCCTGTTAAAATTATCTTGGCTCCCAAATCATCCTGTAACAAGGTAGGCAACAGCTCATGTACTTACTTGATGAGCTTGGTTAGGGAAAAAGGTCTGTACTTGTCACATTTAAAAAACAAGCAAATGCTCAAACAGCAAAACCACCTTTGATTTTCTTTTTCCATTGCAATCAATATCCTTTGGCTAATGCAAAAACTTAGTGGCTGAAGTTCTATTTCTTTTACAGAGGGCCAGAGAAGAGATGACTTTATTTGGACCTAGAACTAAAACCCTCAATTGGCACCAAAAATAACTATCAGACTATCAGACATTTAAGCTATCAAGATTCCAATCCCCAAAATAACGTATGCACACATCCCAAACTTCTGATGAGGAGAAAAATTCAAATTTTCCTAAACTTTCTCATAAAAATCACATAGATCTGCAGCAGCCTTCCTGCAAGTGTTTCCAGAGCAGCTTCAGCATGAAGATAGCCGTGAGCTACCCGTGAGCCTCAGGCAGCTGGAGAACAACCAGAGCCAGCCTGCCCTGCATAGCCCAAGGATCAGCAGTTACAGGACTTGCTACTATGGAAAGAGTCTCACTTCATCACAGCACTGCTCCCCACCCCTCCCCCCAACTAACTGTCAGATTTTTGGCAGGTCCCGAGCTAACACCAGCAGCCCTTGCAGCCCTGTGGAAGCAGCAAACACGATCTGCACTTGCCTGAATGTGGAAAAGTCGTTCCCCTGCAGCTTCCTACGAGTTGCTTAAGGGTTTCGGTTTTCTTTTCTCACATCCAGACTTTGACACCAGAACACAGCGAGTGTGAATATATGGCCTGCTAGACCAGGCAGAGATGCTGCAACTAAATTCTGATGTACACTTTGTCAGAGAGGGAACTCTGCTTCTCAACCCTTGCAATCTTCTCATCTGATAACGAAATGCAGAGGCACTACACAGACAGCATCCCCTTGGCACACATTCATTGGGACTCTGAGAAAAAAAGAACACAAAGCACTACAACATCATAGTGTAACTGTATATAAAATCAAAAAGGCCACACCAGACTGCAACACAGAGAAAGCCCTCAAAGCACCTGCGCTCCTATTGCTAGAAAAACAATATTTCAGAAAGCTAAAGACATTAGAGCCAAAATAGATCTAACATACCCCTGCTTCTCATCTTCACATTTCATTTTCCTTCACATTCTCCTTTTAATCTCAAAACGTCTTTCTACAGAAGTCAGGGAGTTCTGGTATTCAGTAAGAGCTCAACTGTGTGTGTGAACAAACACAGGCAGTGTCAACACCAGGACGTTTCAGCCTTATCACGAGGGAGGGACATGCAAATGGAGGGAGTGGACAGCATCAGGCTTACTTTAGGTATTCACTTCTTTTTCAGTGAAACAATCCTGCGTATTCTCTTGACAGGAAAGCAGGGACACCACAAGCTATGTGGACAGTCCATATATGTCACCAGATAGAGCACTGAAAACAAGGCCTGGCATGCTTTCTTCTGGACATGTCTAATTAAAACAGGACCCTGAGTGGAACACCTACACTACAACAGATTTAAAGGGCAGCTCTGCACAGAGCTCTGCACAAAAGGTTCCCTCTTTCTACACACATTCCTCCGGCTTTTCTTTTTAATGGACAGAATCTCATCTGAAGTCACTGTCTGAACATTTTGTACTTATTAATATTTAAAAACTTTAACTGGAGAAACTGACTGCACTGTAAGATCCCTGGGCAGCCTGGTCTGGTGGTTGGCAACCCTGCAGATAGCAGGGGGGTTGAAACTCGATGATCATTGTGGTCCTTTTCAACCCAGGCCATTCTATGGTTCTACGATCCCTGCCTGTTCAGTTCTCTTTCCCCTGTACACGTAGTTCTCCCAGTTTGCTCTCCAGAAGGTTCAAATCTGTTCAGAAAACCAAACCATATTTACAGCTTCTTCTCTTGAACAACAGGAAGTGGTTTTGTGTAGATAAAGTCGTTATCTTTCAAGAAAACTTGGCATTAAGCTCAATTTGAGAAGACACGGAAGAGTGGGGAAGGGATGACACAGCACAGCACTATCCTAAATCCCACTGTGGAAACATGCATCTCACTTCAGACCACGCAATAGGTTAAATTCTCCGTACAGAACCATGTCATTGTTTCCCCAGAACTCAGCCACCAGCCAGCACAGTTCTCCTACCAGCACCTCACCCACACACTGACCAAGAGCCTCGGAAAGGAACACTCTAAGTGGGCAGCTAGTTTCCGAAAGCAATAATCCTTGCCTGCTTTGGAGCTAGGGAAAAGGCCACGCACTTTATACTCACTGGAAACAAACTGCAGTCCTCTGGGCCAAACATTCAGTCAGACCAGGCAACAGCAGCATATAAACGTCTTCCAAAAGTCACAAAGGTTGCACAAGTGCCCTCAATTTCTCACATCAACAGGCAGAACTTAACCTTCAGAGCTAAGCTCTCTCCACACGCTCAACTCACCACAAGCTCATCCAGAAATTAGTCACTGCCTTCATGTCACAGCCTGCTATAATCTTCCTCAAATTATCTTACCCTGGCCCCAGAGTCATAACAGGATGCATCCAGTACACAGAGAAAACTATTTTCTGAGTAACACCTGTCAAAAGCACCCAATCCTTTCAAGGTCAGGAGCCCTTAAAACACTACTCTTGTATGGGGATCAGCTTTTTTTGGCATGAGAAATTACATTATCAGTTAGGCTACCTACCTAAGGTTTGGAGAAATATACTTGTTAATTCAAGTTTCCTTTTTTCCTCCCCTCAAGTTTAAAGAAAAACAGACGAGGAAAATCCAGCATTAAAGACATCTTGCAGAATAAAGCACCCCACTCCCACAACACTCAATTAACACCAGTAGGAAAGAAGCAGGAAGCTGTGCTTGGACATATTATAAGCTTTATTAGATGCAGCTATTAATTGACAATAATTTAAATTGTTGGAAGGTTGGGAGAAAAGCGGAAAATGTGTAACATCTTCTAAGGGAAAAACCCAGACATAGGAGACAGAAGTTTAAAACACTGATCTTGACTGAGGTGAGGTTGTCACAGCAACCATAGTGCAGCTTCATGAATATGTATTACTCTGAAATCTATTTTTTCCAATAGTCTCATGTGTCATTCAGTATCCAACATGAAGCTGCCTAGGAGATGGACCAAGGTAGTACAGTAAAAGCCATTTGTCTTCAGAACATTCTCTTTGGCAGCTGTAGGCAGGAGGGACAGGGATGCCACAGAACACGGCCTCATACTACAAGGCAGCAGAGTGCAGCTGCAGGACTGGCTTCTGGATCTGCGACAGAGTTCAGCCAGCGGTCCCCCAAGGAAGGCAGAACTGCTGGGCAGTCCCCAGCCAGATGAACCACGGGGACCTGGTTTGATTACCACTGGAATACTGTGGGATGCACAGAGTGGACAAAAAAAACACCACCACCATACACACATACCTACACAGGTCACATGTCAGTGCGTGAAGAAACCAAGATCAGTGACAATTGCAGCAGAGTAGCTATTGGAAGTGTCCTTTGTACTTAATTGGAAAAGTCCATCTCCCAAAACACAGCTCTTCCAAAAATACATTGACACCTTACTTCCCCGTACCATTCTCTCATCACGAAACAATATTAGCAAAATACATTAAATTAATCTCTCTGTAAATTGTTTAAGTGGCAATTTTAACTCCTGATCTAGGGAAAAGCTCGTTTTTCTCAAGGCACTCACGGGAGAAAGTGAAACAGTGAAACATTCACTCTTCCCCCTGAAGAACACCACCAAAAATACCCTGTCAGAAAATCACTTTGCCTGCACGAAAGAGCTGCAGTGACAGGCAGAGCCCACAGATTTAAACCATAGGACAGCAGGCTGCTTCTCAGCATCTGTGTTTACCAGCTCACGCACTCAGTCCCGTGAGCATGGCAAATAACCTGTCAGAGGGGTAGCACACACAACAGAAACAGCAGCAGGTTGCCCTTCAGGTGAACACTTCCATCCCAGTCAGCATCTCCACCAGCAGCACCGGAGCTCTCCCCTCAGGGCCTACCCCTGGCCGAGCCGAAGGCAGCTCCAATGCAGCTGACACCACAGGGCAGCGCTCCTCACTTCTGCCAGAGCCTTTGTGTCACTTTGCCGCTCAATGCGGTTTATCAATTCACTGCTGATCCAACTACTTTTTGTGTTTGCTTTCTGGCAGGGTTGGTTTAATTGGAGCAGACATCCATTCAGCCTCACAGTTGCACACATCATTGCAGCCCTCACACCTCCCTCACAGAAGAGGCTTCTGGTCAGGGGCAGAGGAGAACGTATCCTGTTACAGCAGCCACCCGCACCCAAATCAGGTTCAACAACTGTGCAACCTCGCCCTGAAAACAGCCTTTATGAAGCTGCTCTGCGACATCTTCCAAAATCAGGCCCACAACAGATCTTCAGTCCCTCCTCTGAAGGACGGATGGAGGACGTGTAACAGATTAACACAGACAAAATGCATTTGTCACTCTCTCACTGATTTCTGAGGGCTGGCCAGGGGCGCTGACTGTGAGGACGGGAAGATGAGAGCAGCACCAGCTCAGCAGCGGCTCGCAGGGCGGCACAGACCCGCAGCTCAGCTCTGGCCCAGCTCCAGCAGGCAGAGCTGGGGCAAAGCACCACAACAAACAAACGAACATGGAGGCTGAAGGGACCACTGACACGGGGCAAGGTTATGTTCTCATTACATCCATCTCTTTTTCCACTCTTCTACTGGAAATACACAAAGCCTACCTTGACATAACACCATAAAGTTGGCCTTTTACATACAATCTGTTTTAAAATAAACATTTGAAGTTGAAAGTACACACGCTAGCACAGAACATCTTAATCAGGGTACTAGATTTATTACGAAAGGTGATCACTGCACTGTTTATAAAGTGAAAGCCCTGTTAGTTCCTTCAAGTAAAAACAAATGCAAGCTGTCGCGACCAATGCAGTTAAACCTGTGGAAATACGCAGTCAGCACTGAACAATTTGAATTAGCACAGTCATCATCTTTCAATGATAAATACAGATAAATTAAAGGAGTGCTGTGACAAAAGGCACCATGAATGGTGAACCATACTTCAAGCTAAGAGAAAGGCATTTTGGCAACAGCCTGCCGAGGTCTATGCAGGATGGTCTGGAGCCTCTCAGAGAGGTCTCCCAGCAGCAGGCAAGTACTTCTACTCCAGCTCACAGCTCACCCAGTAATCTTCAGAAACAAAAGTGTAAAACCTGATGTGTCGTTTGCACGAATGACTACACAGTCACTTTGTAATAAATATTTCAACTTGCTATTCATTAAAAATATAGAAGAGAGCGAAAAGGCACACATTTGAAGCAGGACACAGCTCACTGCAAGTGACTGACGCAGAGATCCTCAGCTCAGCACAGCTAAGATCACGCAGCTCACACTCGAAGCAAAGCCTGTCCCAACCCTTACCAACAAACACAGCAGGGCCACGTCTGTTCCCCTTTCACGCTGGGCAGTGCATCACAAGCTACCTATGCACTGCAGATGTTCTTGGGCAAGACCACTCCAAAGGAGTTACTAAGCTATCACGCAAAAGATCACAGATACTTAACTGCTATGCTAAGTATGCAGTGACAAAATGAAGTCTCCTAACTTTTTATTCAACCATGGGTTCCTCCAGATCATTCAGCTATTACACCAGGGCACCTAATTAAAAACAAGGCTATGGGCAAAAATACAGAGTGTAGAAAGATGGTCTATTTTACAGGCTTTCTTCAATTTAGAGAGGATTCAGCAAAAGGTAACAATAACAGTTTTATGAGTAACCAAATTATCAAGAAACCATCTATATGTGAACTTTCACAGACATGCTTTGAGGGTGTGGCGATTCTAAGCATAGTGCTGTGTTAACTTGCTTCTGCAAACCTAAGCTATTCTACTGTCATCTGAAAGATCTAAGCCTCTGTATGAAATAAAACTCACCATAAGTTAACAAGTACTTGAGATGCAGTGACCACAGAAACCAATGATGGACACAGCCAAGGGAAGAAATGGAGTCTTTTACCAACCACCTCTCCAATCACTGTACATTCATGAAAATAAACAAACACCAAAAAACCCACCACCTTCTCATAAATAAAGAAGTTCAACACTTCTAGTACATGAAAATGAACTACAGTGATATGGCTGGCACATCAGCTACACCCATCATCACAATACAGAATCCTCAGCTTAATTCCTACTGGCATTGAGCTCATAAAGAATGCATAGAATCTCCAAATCCCACATTTCTGTACAAGAAGCAGGGCTGCTTTTCATTCTGCTCCTTTCCCCAACAGAAACCTGAAAACACTCTTCCTGTTAACTCTATAGACGTAAAATTGAGGAGGAAGGAAAAAATAAATCACTGCATAAATTAGGAAACTATGTCGCTTTCTAATTCCTCATCATATCAACTTCTAAATGAAGATACAGTTAAGTATTGTGTGAAAACTTCCAAGATAACATGTAAAAAGGCACTCTGCTAAAGAATTTTATGCTGCACAAGGCACGTAGGAGGAATTTGTCCAAGTAAGTCAAATGAAGAAATAACAGAGAGAAAGCAAGTAGCATACAGTAAGTCTGTCTTTGAACAATGCCATTTCTGGCACAGTCTGTACTACCCAGCAGCTCATAAGAACCACATAAACTCTTTCTTCAAATCTTATCAAAGAGTAAAACATTTAAGATGAAGATCCCACCAAACTGATGGAGAAGTGAAACGGCAGCACCTTTGGGCAGAACTTCATCACTCCTTCCTTCTCACACACTCAGCTTGGGAAGAGATCAGAGAAATGGTATTTCCAAACTCTTCATATGGAATTAATAGAGACTGTTGTGATACACAGGAAAGCACTTTACTTGTCCTCTAGGTGTCACGGACCTCTTCTCTGTAATTCTTTATGTAAACACATTTGCACTTCTGGCACATTTGCTATAAACAGAACTGATTCACTGTATCCAAAAGAGTTTTGATTTCTAGATTGCAATCAATTGTTTAAATGATTTGATTATTTAAATGACTTCTCTTAAAACAATGAAATTAGGTTGGAAAACTGCAGTTCAAGCTAATCTCTATTATAGGAGCAAGCCTCGATCAAATTTCAAACTGAATCATTCACTCAGCATGTAAAATATCTATTCCTGTGTCCACACATAGATCAGTGATCCTGAATTTAAGAAATAAAAACTACTTTTAGTTTAGGTTGTTACAAGCTGGTACAGGCATACCAGGCAGTGGAGCAGCCAACCCTATGAGAAAATAAAAGAGCCATTAGGAACATAATCACCCATTATCCTGTACATTAACTCTCTCTGATAGTTAATTGCCTGAGTATTTCATCATAACTACAGACCTTTCTGTTCGTGTACTTATTTGAACATTCTCTGGACTGCAAAAATCAGTGATCTTTGCCGTAGAGTCTGATTCTGCCAAGAGGTACTGACAGCCTGCGATTTGCCAGCATCTCCTCCACCTTCTCTCCCACTAACCTTTGCATGCTTAAGAAACAAAAAGCCAATTTTGGTCTTATCACTGATTACTGTAAGCAGAGGACAGCACTAGACATCCACACATACGCACAATTGTGAATGGTTAAACAGTCGGGGGCAGATAAGTATAAAATTAACCCCGGCAGAAGTTGTTCCCTGTTCCACCAGCAGTTAAGGACAGGGAAGGACATGGGCAGTGCCAGGAAGTGAGATACAGACCTGCTGGAGTGCATCCAGAGGAGGGCCATGAAAATAATCCAAGGAATGGAACACCTCTCCTACAGTGACAGGCTGAGAGCTGGGGCTGCTCAGCCTGGGGAAGAGAAGGCTCCAGGGAGATCTGAGAGTATCTAAAGGAGGGCTGTAAGAAGGAAGGGGACAGACTTTTTAGCAGGGTTTGTTGTGACAGGACAACAGAAAACGCTTTCAAAATTGAAGAGGGGAGGTTTCGATTGGATATAAGGAAAAAGTTTATTACAATATGAGTGGTGAGGCACTGAAACACATTGCCCAGAGACATGGTGGAAGCCTCATCCCTGGAGGCATTGAAGGTCATGCTGGACAGGGCTCTGAGCACTCTGATTTAGCTGTAGGTGTCCCTGTGCTTTGCAGGGGAGTTGGACTACACAACCTTTAAGGGTTCTTTCCAACTCAAATGATACTATGACTCTATGAAGTGCAATACCCTCAGAAAGAAGGACAGAACACGCAAGTCAGACACTTGTAAGGAAGTATAGGGTGGGAGAGTGAAGAAAAAAAACACCCTAAGTTTCTCACACATTCTTGTCTTTTCTCTCAAATTTTATTAGTTCATGGAACCAATTTCATCCACTTGGCATTTTGCAAGCAATTCATATATTTCATCACTTGAAACACTCTACAGTGATGCAAATGATCGGTCAGCAGCCATCATTCCCTCATCCCCAGATACAGAGTTCAACTGTCCATCTTCAACAGCTTGGCATGTAGGACTGCATACCTGTCTGATGCAAAAGAGGAGGGAAAAGGTGAAGATACACAACTACATCCTACAGGGAAGCAACTATGAGGCTGTGCCAAGCCATAAGACACGTCTAGCAATTAGCCATTACAAGTCAACAAAAGAACTAACATGTATGGACTACTGGGTCACCAGCCTTAGCATGGTACTCACTAACAAAACCACTTCCTTCCTCAGCTTTTTGTCCTCCATGTCACCCTACAGTGACACTCAAATTCCCCTCCAGGCACTGCAGACTCTGAGACAATAAGAAAATTTCAGTGTCAGGCCTGAAGCACTGCCAGAATCCTGAAACCACCTCAAAGCAGTGCTTTGCAACCAGTCATTGTTTTCCACAGTCTCATGACAAAGTCACGTCCAGGTCAGTTTCCATCAGACACCAAAGAACATCTCCAAAATCTTGCAATTACAGTAGTCCTACGGGCAAGACTGGTAGTCCAAGTAATTTCATATACAACTTCCAGATAAAGAATTTAAAAGCACAGCAGTTTCTAGAGTTTAATATAACAGTCCTCGGCTTTTTCCCCAGCTTTCAAAGAGCTTATGACAACTACTCTTCAGGCAGCCATACAAGAAACAAGTCTGAATAGATATCTTTTAAATTTTCAGGCTTCCTTAGAGCGTGCACAGAGTTGAGGAAAGCTAAGCAAAAAACTGCACAGTTTCAACAAAACACAGAAATGATGCATTACATGAATCTGTAAGAAAAGTACAAAGCCTCCTCCTAACAAGAAAGCCAACCAGCTGAAGCTGTTACCGTAAACTAGTCCAGTTCTCATTAATTTGGTTGCATTGGTAGGAAATTAACATCTTAATGGCACTTTTTATCCTACTGCCTCATAACAGCAGATGTTTCCAGTGGCAAAAAAAAATTGCACAAAGTTGACAACTACAGTTTTGAAGATGCTTGAAACAACTGGAAAAAGGCATCTTGAAGCAAGTCTTTAAATAAACCAGAGTACATCATATTGAGCTCTAACCCTGTACATGGAGGGGAATGTACTCTTGGCAGCATCACTGCAGGTTAAATCTACGCTAAATGGCATTTCTCCCAAGAGAAGCCTCTTCTGACACAGCCATATTAGCAGCATTTCAACTGCATTTCAACATGAGAAGTACTGGACAAAAGGAAGATGCAGAAAAGTTCTGCCAAACTGTTGGGTTTTTTTTAATTCCAAACATGAAGTAGTCCCTGAATCCAATGCTGTCAGCAATTAGAAGGACTGACCCTTGGGAGAGGTTATTAACCAAGCCTGTGCAAGCACCCCGAGTTACTTTCTGCATGTTCTGTTCCAAAACAAAGTATTTCCTTGTCTCAAAGCATCACAAACACACCACAAAGGCAGTCAGGCTCCTAAAACAGTACAAAGCTAGTGACAGTAAGTAGTAATCTCACACATCACTGAGGCTTCAGAATTCAAATGGAATTAACACGAGGAAAGCAGGATGGATAGTTTAGTAATGAAGAAATCAAGGTAGAAGGAATATGAAAAGGATTAATGCTGTCATCATTCCAATCAGACCAAGCAATTTCAAAGGCAGATAAAGGATGGCATTGGTAAGTCTGCCTATGAGACTGGGATGAGGGCCAGAGTTACACTGTCTGAGCTGACGGGTATATTTATGCCACTATGACGCTTCAGTCAGTAACAATAAAGGTCCAAAGGTCAAAGCTGCTGAAGAAAAAAAACCGCTGTATACACACACTATCTTTCTGAATAGTCATGGCTGGGTGCGGGGAGAGAGGTAGGGCTATTCCTTTCACACATAGGCCATGATAAAATTGTTGCACCTATGTGCATTTCAAAGCTTCTTAAGAGGCCTTTATAGAGGTAACAACTTGCTTAGCCACCAAGCTGTAGTGTTCTTCTAAGAATCCCTTCTAAGAAATTGTTTGGCTTTCAACTCAAAGCTGAGAAGACGACAACAGTGTTTCATAGCAAAACCAAAAGGCCGTTCCT
Source organism: Tetrao urogallus (assembly GCF_951394365.1). Taxonomy (NCBI): domain Eukaryota; kingdom Metazoa; phylum Chordata; class Aves; order Galliformes; family Phasianidae; genus Tetrao; species Tetrao urogallus. Next base: position 178,332,431 of record NC_136813.1, read on the forward strand.
CAGTCCAAGCCCTGCCCTCGCACAAAGATGCTCCCATTGCTGACACCTGTCAGCCTCCTAGCAAGGACTTCTTCCAGCTCCATCTAGATCCCAGTTACTTTGTGAGCATTTGCATATTTAAACATTGGAATTTTAAAAATTAAACCATGGATTTCATTCTTCCATAAATATCTTACGAATGTAACTACCTGTCAACCTCAAATTCTGATTCAGGGGTAGCAAGCCTACTTTTCAACCTTTTGCAAGCGTTTCAACAGATGCAGTGCCCCAAAGTCACTATAACTTGGAGTTCAGGACTTTTTGCATTAATAACATCAGCAAGCTGAAGGCTGCAGGACAAGTTCAACACCACAGAGATCCAATACGGTTATATGCGATATGCAGGTCACTCCAAAAGAAACACTTCCTACTTATTTCCACAGAAACTACAACAGATACCAAGAGCACAATAACAATGTCTGATCAAGCAAGCTCTCAGCTACAAAATGTTTCTTCAATAGTCACCACCATTAGCTATGCATTTTCACCAGCAGTGAACATGGGCCTGCATGCCACGTGCATAAAAATCTGCACTAGCAGAGATGACCTACCGTTTCCTAGCTGCTCTGACAGCATCATCACTAGGAAAATGTGGCTCACAGTGCATCTTTAATCAGTCCAAACAAATGAAGTCAGAAGACACCAAATCCAGACTATACAGTGGGTATGGACAATCCAGTGAAGATTTGTAATGTGCTCCATGGTCTTTAAACTGATATGGTGCCTGGAGTTTATCATGTTGCAAGAAAAAAGTTGCCTTCTTCTCCAGCCTGACTCTGGAATTTATTGGATAGTATGAAACCTTAAGAGAAGCAGTTTTAATCGAGGACTGTTCTGGCTACTGCACTCAACTCCAATGGCACACCGCAAACCAGAGCTGTCAGGCCTCCAAAAGCTGCGCTGCAAGAAGCAGAAGTAAAACTACACCCTCCTGCAAATTTTCCTTCAGAAGAGGCAGCCTCACCACCCAGGAGACACACACATTTGTCTGGTCTTGAAAAGTGCCTTCAAACCAGTAACTGGAAAGGTTTCTGGGTACCCTGGAACAAAGGCAAGCAGTAAGATATGATAGCCAGGTCCAATTTATTACCAATAGCCCCCCAGAGACCTTGACTAAAAGCTCACAAGGGTATGAAAAAAAAAAAAAAGCCTTTGGAGAACAGACTGGGCACATGCTTTAACACAGCTACAAGACGAGCTCAGATCATAGTGGCATTCCTACACAAAAATGCGAACAAGAGTAGATGGGAGCACCTACAGAAACATCAGGACTGCTCAACCTCATGGCGTTACATCCTTTTACATGTGGGAGTTTTCTTCAGCTGACTGACTATGAGATGAGCTTTCCTTTACACCCTGATAAGCGGAGTGATCTGCTGTTCCTTGTCCACCTAAAAACACTCATATTACTGTTTATGGCTGCATTTGGCAAATATACATATATATTTTTACAAAGTGAATCTACTGGTAAATCTTCATATAATAAGGAAGCTACTTCAAACAATGATCATCCTGCAAGCAAGAAAGTATGTATGGTAGCAGTAGATAATCTCCTCAAGTGTTGGCATCTGGTATTTCCTCCATGGTTCAGAAACCATAAGCAATGCGTCTGCTGCCTAAACACAGCTCCACGGGTCCTCATCTCTCGTTTCAGGTAACAAGCAAGTTGTGGTCAGCCAGTCAGGGGTGCAGCCCCTTCTTATCTGTCTTTTCCTACTTCTGACATTCATGAGAACGCAGTTATTAACATCATAACTTTGATATTTATATAAAAAAAGCCCAAAGGAATATCAGCCTATGTAACCACAAACGCTTTGTTTAGCTGAGATATTTGAAAAGGAACAAGAAAGTAGAAAAGCAAATCACCACCTTTAGAACAAACAGACATTCTTCTTTGCTTAAGTCCATGCAGTGTTTCCAGAAGCCACCTAAGACAATTGTTCCACAGCTCTAAGTACACACACGACATCTTTGTGCCACGAGTGAAGCCTGCTGTAGTGCTCAGATATTATGATGAACTTCCAGCCAGCTGAGAACAAAAGCCACCTAGAGGGTAAGATAAACAAGTGGAGTTTGCTTCAGACACAAAGAAATACAAACTGCATGGAAGGATTTTCCATGATTTAACAAAGACAATAAATGGTCATCAACAGCAGACTACAGAGGAATGGGTCACAGATAATAGCTTAATGCTTATCTATAAAGAAAAAAATATTTATGCAATTTCAAAGTATTAACAGCAAAATATAGAATTACTTATGAATTCCATCTTCTCCAACTTAACTCATCTAAGTGAAACTCAAAGCAGATACTGTACATTCAGGCTTGCACTCTGCTAGAAAAACCAGCCTGAGAACACCAGGCAGTTACTCGCTCAAAAACCACGTGCTGTCTCTGCTCTGCTTTATGAGAGGACTCCCAAGTGCCAGAGAGCTTCACCAGTCAGCTGCTCAGCAATGCAATCTCCACGTTCTTCCTACAAAACATTCCAAGAAATGATGTTTGTTCCTCATTTTTTTTTCCTTGTTGTAGAGGGATTAATGATCCAACATTAAATGAAATCATTGTTAGAAGATCCGTCAAAAACGGAAGCAAGACTGCTACTAGAAGAAACAGGAAAGAAGCAGAATTGACATAAAAACATTTCTTAATAGTGAGTTTTCTGGGGAAATCAGAACTATCTTACTTAGACTGGTTATTTCACTGGGAGTACAAGTAAGAGCTGCTGAATGCACATACCTTCATCAATCCCATCAGTAACTGCTAGATAGGGAAAGTGAAAAACGCACAAAACAGGCACAGATCCTTTTCTAAGCTTCATACTCGGAACGTTTCTCTAAACACAACAGGGTTAGCTCCATGTCGTCTGGAGGAGACCACAGCCCTCACTTCTGCAGTGTGCCGCATGCTCCCAACATTTTAGTTTTAATTACTGCAAGTTTCCAGGAAGCTTTTACAGCTCAAGTGAAACTTGAACATACAGCATCCTGCAGCAGCTGGCAGAGCTCTTAAAGGATCCACACATCTAGCTAGGTGCTCTATAGCTTATTGTGAATGACATCCCCCATTGCACGCTCCCAGTTCTTGCAGTGTTGACACCATGCAGCATTTCACACAGCAGCAGCTGCACTTCAGCGCAAAAAGTTACAAAGTTAATCAAACTGCTGTAATGCCTGGAAGTGGTTTAATGTTTTAAAAAGACAGACTATATAAAGAACATAGTAATGCAGGCTCCTCGTATTCCTATTCCATCCAAAACAGCCAGGAGCTCTGGGATGGGACACACAGACGACACTCCAAGAACTACTGCTTATCTCAGAAGGGAAAAGGTGAGGAATAAGGATGATGAAGGAAGTCTGAAGAAAGAGTGACTATACCCCAGAGATAGGATCCTGGATTACATATCAACTTGCACCTTGGTTTTGAATCATGCAGCCAAGGGTGTGTTCATCAAGGGCCATATAAGTGCAGGGAACACCACAGAGTAAACAGCATCTTATCACTGGGTGTTGAATGTGCTATTTTTTTCTTGCTGTGACATGACATCTTGTCACAAGTCTTACAGAACGCTCAGAGCCCAGGCCACCGGTCCCTTCAGCTCCAAGAGGGCTTTCCAAATGGTCTCTGCTGCTGAGATGTCTGGAGCCCAAACTGGGCACACCACCCAGCTCTGCAGCCAATGCAGGCAGCACACAGTCATCAGGCTCCAGGCAGCACTCTGTCCTGGCACACCTGCAGCAGGCCCTGCTTCAGTGTTTGGGGGAAGCAGCTTGTGCCTGGAAGCCATGACTGCACAGCTCCTCAAGACTTAGGTCTGGAATCAGTTACAGGATTTACAGCTTCCACATCAGTCCTCAAATAACTAGAGGAACCCCAAGGCTGTACGTCTACAGCCAAGAGCTGGCTCTACCAAAAGCAAAAAGGAAAAGATTTTTTTCAGACTCATAAAGCAGCACCACAACTATGTGTGGCCTTCAGACCACATTACAAGAACTCCCCCATCGGTACGGCTGTGCTACCGCTTAAACACTGCTGACAGTTGTAAATCCACGTGTCTCTGTGCAGCGCCGCCACATTTTGCCTGGCATGTCAAAATGCTGTTAACCTTGAGAAGCGCAGCAGGTTATTTCGAAGCGCAGTTACTCTGCACGCATAAGGACACAAACGAGATCCAGAGAGAGTAAATAGATAAACCCTTTCCAGAATGTGGCACTTCAGTCAGTAATATCAGCAACGTGAGACAGAAGGACTCCTGCAGACAGCTTCTGAGCTAAACCTCTTGCTCATATTATATTTAAAAAAGTTCTGTTACACATCTAACTTTCAACGTTCAGGTTCATGGTAAACTTCAAGCTTATTTCATAACTCTGCTTTGAGCATCTAAAGATAACTTGTGGATCCTTCATTCAAAACTCTGATATTAATTTTCAAAATTGGTTTGTTTCCAAACCTGTGAATCTCCAGTGTTCTATATACAAGCAACTTTGCACCTGAAATGAATATTGAAGTAACAACTGGCTTCTATGAGATGGTAAAAAAGCCAAGCATTAGTAATGGAAGCTATTAATAAAAGCCACTGACAGTCCTATCAAGAGCTCTGATAAGGCAGCTATAGTGGTAGAAAATAATAGAATTCAGGCACTGATTGTATATGCCAGGCCACCACAAAGCGTGCGGCTTTGTTCTCTTTAATTAAGATAAGTATAGACCTCTCATAATAAAGTTATTTTCAGGGGGGTACTTTGGAAATTTAAAATTCATTTACCAAGACAAGCAACTGCTAACTACTTTTCCTGCATAAAAAAAAATCCACCACAGCTTGGCCAACTACATACAGATATAGAGGAGGAGACGCTCAACACTCAAGAAACACAACTGTGCCCTCCCACAGAGCGTGATGAGTATCCCAAGGACAAAGTGCTGTTTCATGCTTTATTCCGTTCTCTTGTCCTCCTGCCTCCCTCCCAGCTGACAGCAGTGTTACGTGGCTGTCAACATTCCACTAACAGTTTTACTCTGCACCTGGAGCGTTGACCTAAAAATAAAATCCTCCTTTATAAATTTAACATGGACCACAGAGTTCCTCACATAAGCACACAAAACAGATGTGGCAGAATAAGAAACATCTGAACTTCACCCCATTTACTTTAGTTTCTAAGGCAGATGTTCACTTTCACGCACATCACAAAGGAATCTTGAGAACATGGGAATATGCACTGAGCAGACAGAAGAGCCCTGATGAAGGAAAGAGCCCTGAGTGAGGTGGCTGCTGCTGAGCCAGGGCAGCATACAGCAACAACGTGCCCACGCATCAGCAAGCACTTGTTCAAAACAGAGATAAGTTTGAGACCAAACATCCCAAGGAACATACACACACATCTATGCTATGCAGCATTTAATGATTGTGCTTCCTGGGCACGTGCGTCCCACAAATCTAGTCATAAATCCCTTAATCACGGGTCAAAAGATGTGTCAACATCTGCGTTGATGAGATCAGGAAGAGAGGGCTGCAGTGTCTGAGGTTTGCCACCAGAAACATCAGCTCCTGCAGAAGGGCAGCAGCACTCGGAACAGCTGCAGCACCAGTGACTTACAGTGACCTCTAAGACCTGCATCCCAGGAAGAAAGAGCAAGACACAGAACATTTACTTGTTTTTAAAGTATACTAGGAAATAAAAGATCTGTTTGTTTCTGTCCCCAAGACACCTATAGAGCAAGCCTTATGCTAAGTGCAGTGCACTGTTTATAGCATTTCTCTACAACAGGCGATGTGCTCTCAACAGAGCTTGGCAGAGAATGGCTGCAGTAACTCCGAGTTGTAAGCAGCTCATCTCAGCTGAACTCCAGTTTCTGTTGAGATGCAGACATAGCTTTCAAACCAAAAGCAAACCAGACAACCCTAAGTATTCTCCAAGCACATTTACAAGAACCATCAAAGCCAGTAGTTTTTTCCCTTGTTAACATGAGCAAATGTTAAAGACACACGGTGACCCAAGATTCAAATTTTTCAAACGCAACCAAATGCAGAGCAGGTCAGGAGCCTTCGCCTTCTGCCACTCTCAGAAGCACATAACTGCATCTTCAGTCATTTACGCATCTCTGAAGGCCTGGTCTCCTAAGTCAGGGAATTAAATCTATTACTGCCAGAGGGTGCATCAGGAGAAAGGATTGGGTGTCAAAGGGAGGAGAATGAAAAGAGCAAAAAAGCTCCTAACTGGAAATAATGTATTTTTAATTTGCAGCTGAGTGCCACCCTTTAGTCAAGGCGATTTACCATGCAAGAGAAATTGTACCTTTAAGATGAAGAAAAAAAAATCTAGTGCCTACTCTCCACAAAGATTCCAAAGATTGCTAATATTTATGAAGTCAGAAGTGGCTTCAAAGACTTCTTTTGTGTGTGTGTGTCATAACACAAAGCAGCATTAACTCATTTCCAGCTGAATTCACCACTAAACTGTCATTGTATTAATGAATTCTGACCGAAGAGGAAAACGCTCTGCTTCTTTGCCTTGTCCCCCCCCCATGACTGACAATGACCATGGGATAAAAGGAAAAAAAAACTCGCATTTTTCTGAGACTTTAAAGACCAAAACTCTTAAATCCTGGCAGTGCCCAATGTTATGACCCAAAGCGACACTTAACAGCTGTATTTCTGTGCAGAGATTGCTCCACAGATCAGCTCGCCAACGTGCAGGCAGTACCTAACCCAGGAAAACAAATCAGTGCAGAGAAGAAAAAGAACCAGTGTTGCAAAACAAAGCTGGAAAATGGCACACTTCACTTGGGTCAGAAACAGTCAGGTCTGCAGAAGAGAGCCCGCAGCTCAGGATGGCAGACTATCTGCACATAGGACTGCAGTCTCTTACTAACAGCCTGGGATTTGGGAACTCTGAGAGTAACCCTGACAAATTAGCCTGACAAATACTGGGTTGAGAAGGAAGAGACCTGGAGCAGCCACTGCCTAGCTCAAACCAGGAAAATCCAGCGAGGTGCTCATCCATTGCTAAACAGCATTCATTTTCCTGACCTTTAGGAAACAAAACATCAGGAAACATGATCTTTGACTTCGTAAACAAAAAGACAATCATCATAAAACTTTTAATGGAGCCATATGTCACACACAAAGCAGTCTCCCGTCTGCAAGAACAGGAGAGGTGGTGACTGAGTTAAAACTAAACTATGAATTTTCACAGCAGTGCAATATGAAATGAGGTCATGGTTCATTTTCCAACAGGTCGTTACTTTGGAGGTTGAACAGTTTATGTTTCTCCTCAGCTGTAAAGTCTTTGTATTGAAGAGTGAACACTGAAATACCAAACTATGGTGAAGACACTGAATATATACAGCATTATGGACAGACAAGGCTTCATATTGCGGAGGTATATCTGAATTTAACAGTGACACTAACCACTTCTCATACACTGCACAAGCTTCCTTACAAAAACAAATACAGGTTTTTTTCTCCCCTCAAGCCTCCTACTCTCAAACAACACTGAACGCCTGACACCTGATACTGCACTCACACCTACAAGGAACTCCCATCAGTTTCCACACTACACAAGGGCAAAAGGGCAGGGGTAGTGCCTGGGGCTGCCACACTTTGCTACCAGCACACCCCCGCCCTCCCCCCCCTCCCCCGGCCAGCCCTGCTCCTTCCCCAGCAGGGCTTTCTGCCTCCAGCAGGGCTTCCTCTCCCCTCAGGCAGATCCCTGAGGAGTGAGGACAGGCTTTTCCAGCTGCTGCCCTCAATTCCTCCTCCCCCACAGGCACTTACGTCACAGGCCTCAGCGATGCTCCAGGCAGGAGGCAAGGACAGGGAGATGGGCTCAGTGTGGCTTCTCCCAGCACCCATGGGCACCACTGCAGCACGTCCCAGCACCCAGCTCAGCGATGCCCCCATTACAATGAGAAACCCATTGCCTGACTCTATCCCTCAGACAGCCCTACCTCCTGCCAACCAGAAGTGCCTCCAGGAGGACATGCACAGAGCTGTGGACATGTAATGAATGCTGTAAGCCTTCAGTTCGTCCCAGTATCAGCCCCACATCACCTACCTTATGGTGGGGAAAGGAGCCCAGTGTGAGAGCTGTGACATCCAGCTCAGGCTGCCAGGGATTCTTCTGTCACTTGGTACCAATCTACAATTAACCTGCTTCATATTTTACCCATTTTAGAATCAGGTTTAAGATCCAACACTGGCTTCAAAAGAATGCAGACTGAGAGAGCCCTCATTTCTGAAGGGCCAGGTAAGCAGATGTGGAACAAAAAAAGGTTTAATGGAGCTCCCACTTCTAATTAAAAAAAAAATCATTTGAGTTGGAGGAGACTCTTAAAGGTGCAGATGCAAGTCCTGCAATAAACAGGGACCTATAGCTAGACGACTTCTGAGGAACAAAACCACCTGTCACACAGTAAGGAAAGATATGGCCAGGTAACACTGCATTCAGAAGCCTTATTGAGCACCTCCAACTTCACCCACATATAACACCAAGAACTCCTCCAACACTTACTCAACATCCATACCAGCATCACAGTATCACTGCTACCCAAGCTCTGTCACGGAGGCAACGACAGGAAGGGCTGACAGCCAGCTGTCATGTCCCCCACCTGCACCATCATTGCTGGGAAAACCTAGGGACTGTCCGCGGAGCAGACCCGTGGCCCAGAACACACACACTCCTGTCGGAACGTCCAGCAGAGCTCCCTCAGACCAGCAATGGAACTCCCCGCAGCAGCTCTCTCTCCACAGCCCTCTCCACAGCAGCACGGCCCTCATCCGCACACCTGGAAAAGCGATGCGCTTCCCAGACATATAACCGGCTGCCCACAGCGGGCACAGGGCAGCCCCAGCGCAGCCAGGCGCACCCAAACATACTGAACTGAGAGACAGGACGCCTGGTACCAGCAGCACCGCCAGCTTCATTTCCCAGCCACAAGCCACCAAACAGACTACTGGGTCCAAGGGAGACACTGCGACCCAACAGCCCCTAACCAGCAGCAGCGACGGAGACCGGGCGGCCCAACCGTATTTGTGCACGGGGATGCGACCTCCACTGCTCCGGACGAGCCCCCACGCGCGCCGTATTCATTCCGCCGCCGCCGGCTCCCGACCCGCGCCGCACGCCCGGACCGGGCGCTGCCTCTCGGCGGTGGACGGGGCGGCGCTGCCGCCCCCTACGCCCAGGGCCGGACAGCGCCGCACTCCCGGCCCGCGCCCTCCCCGCGTCCCCCGGCCCCGCGCGCCGAACAAAAGGCGACGGAGGACGCGGGGAGGGGGCGGCCGCCCCGGCGGTGCCCCGGGGAAGAGGCGAAGCGGCTCACCCGAGGGACGGGAAGGCTCGGACGAAAATAACGTACGCGACATTCAACGTTAAAACAGGCGCCCGGCGGGGCACTCACCCGGCTCGGAAATCGGAGCAAACTCTCATTCACGCTCCCCGCCGTGCCCAGGCCGCCGGAGCCAGGCGCCGCCCCGAGAGCCGCTGCGCCGCCGGGACGCGGCCGCGCCCGCTCGGCCCCCGCCCGCCGCGGGCTCCGGGCGCGGGCGGCAGCAGGTGCCCGTCCGCCGCCGCCTCCTCCGGCCGCCGTGCCGAGGCCGCGCCGAGCGCCCTGCGCAGCCGCCGCCGTCGCCGCAGCGCCGAGCCGCTCGCCGGGGCCGCGCCGCGCCCCGCCCCCGGCGGCCCGGCGGCGGGAGCCCGCAGAGGCGGGGGCGGGCGGGGCGCAGCCCGGCCTATGGGCGGCCCGCAGCGGTACGGCGCCGCAGAGCCGGAGCCCCGCAGAGCTCGGCGGCCTTACCCGGCCCCGGCCCCGGCCCCGGCGAGCTGCAGCGCGCCCGGAGCCCGCCCGCGGAGGAGCCCGGACGCCTAGCAGGCAAGGACCTCCGTGCCCGGCCGCGGGAACGGGGCTGAGAATGCTCTTTGTTATGCAGCCTGTGCCGGAACGCGTGTGATAGCGGCGGCCGCTGGCGGAGATGCGCCGTGCCGCACCCGGAGCCCTGCGGCACCTGGGGCCGCGCCGCTGCCAGCCCTGTCCCGGAGCCGCTCGCGGGGCCGGAGCCGCGCCCACGCCGGGCGCAGGACTTAGCCCTCAGCCCTGTCCCGCTGCAGTGGCCCCGCGGTACCCGCGGCTGGGCCCGCTGTCTTGAGCTCGTCCAGCAGAGCAGGCTGCGGGGAAGGGTCAGTCCTGCGTGGGTGCATCGCTGTACCGACGCTGTGGGTGCTCGTTAATTGTTTAGTAAGCATAGAGCGCCATACACCATTGCTCATGCATCATCTGTTATATCTGCACTGTTGCTGTTAACGCCGATCTCTTTCGTTGCTTAAAGGGAGAAAGCCTCTTACTTTCCGTCCCGCACGTGTCCCATCCGCTGGCCTGGGGGACGCAGAGCGCATAGCCCAATGGTCACCATGCAGCTCCGGAGCAGCCCCGTGTGCGGCCTGGCGGTGTACCCGGCGAGGTCCCTGCCCTGGGCACGGCCCGGGGCTGTCTTTATGGCAGCAGGTCAGTGCACGGGGCCGCAGCGGCGTGCATTCCACGCTGCCGTTCTCCCATTTCACGTCATCGCGTGCCCTTTGCTTGTGTCATGTCTTTGTAACTTTCCCTGAGATGAAGGATTTATGAATCAAAACCTGGGGGAGTGGATCTGTGCGGAGGCTGAGTCAGATCACAGAAAATGAGAGCCAGGAGCATGCAGTTGCATGGCACATTTACAAACAGGGCTTCATTCATCTCCGTGTGCTGCTCCTGGTGCCGCCAGCACTGCATTGGGTCTCAGGCTGCCTGGGAACACTGTTTGGTCTTCCTGGGGTTTTGCTCTATAACCTCCATAGGATTTCTGTTACAGTGTGTACTTTCCCTGATGAGGTTTTATTAAACTGAACACACACTAATAACAGGAGGAATTTGATCATCTGAATGCAATTCCCACACCCTCCTCTTGGTTTCTATTATTTGATGTGTGAAGGACTGACAGCTCAGGTCCCAGCAGCAATTTTTCCCTCCGTACTGTATGATTTGCTAATTATGAAAACAAAACGAGCCTTCCCCTGAGCGTGTGCCTCTCTTTCCTTCCTATTTCCTTCCTCATCCCGCTAACGAGACTCAACTCTTTCATGGTAATTTGGGAGCTGCAGCAATTTGGATTTGTCTACGGAGGTATTTCTGCAGAAGCCTCCACATGCAAAGGAAGCAGTCTGCTGCAGGCATGATAGTCTCAGAGCTTTGTTCCTTGGTATGGAGGTGTTAAGTGGGGGGCGTGGTAATCAATGTCATCAGCACTGGAAAGGAGGATAAGTTGTGGTGAAAAAAACACCTATCTTAAAGTTTCAAATGTGAGATTCAAGCAGCAATTTCGGTGACCTCCTGGATTTCTGTCTCAGATGAAAGCAGTAGACTTGCAGGACAGTGTCACTTTTCATCTCCAGGGCCTTCCCTATTATTCTGCTTGGTTTTATTCCTTCACTTCCAGGGCTGTGCTCCTCACAGTTTCTTATTTTCCCTCTCTGCTGTGCCAGGTCTTTCTTTCTTCTTGCAGCCCTCTGTGTCCCTCTTACCTGACATTATGCTGGTTACTTTACCTGCCTGTCCCCTTCTCTCTGAGAGAAAAGGCTTGAGAGGAGAAAAGCAGTTTTGTGCCATTTCATATGTTCTCTCTTTCTCCCATCTTTTTTACTTCTTCTCCTGGCTTGATTTTTATAATCTGTTTTGCTCTCTCCTTTCTGAAATCTCTATTGAATCATTGAATCATTTGAGTTGGAAGGAACCCTTACAGGTCATCTGGTCCAATCCCCTGCAGTGCACAGGGACACCTACAGCTCAGTCAGGTGCTCAGAGTCCCATCCAGCCTGACCTTGAGTGTCTCCAGGGACTGGGCTTTCATCACATCTCTGGGTAACCTGTTCCAGTGCGTCACTACCTTTATTGTAAAAACTTTTTCCTCATATCCAGTATAAACCTTCACTCTTTTAGTTTGAAACAATTTCCCCTTGTTCTATCATAGCAGACCCTGTTAAAGAGTCTGCCCCCTTCTTTCATTTAGCTGTTCTTAAGATACTGAAAGGCCACTCTCAGATCTCCCTGGAGCCTTCTCTTCTCCAGGCTGAACAGCCCCAGCTCTCAGCCTGTCCTCACAGGAGATGTGTTCCATCCCTTGGATCATTTTTGTGGCCCTCCTCTGGACGCAGTCCAGCAGGTCCATGTCTCTCCTGCACTGAGGACTCCACATCTGGACACGGTACTCCAGGTGAGGTCTCACAGAGCAGAGGGGCAGGATCACCTCCCTTGCCCTGCTGGCTGTGCTGCTTTTGATGCAGCTCAGGGTATGGTTGGCTTTCTGGGCTGTGAGGGCACATTGCTGGCTCACGGCCAGCTGTGCTCTATCCTTACATCACTCAGCTTGTGCTGATAGCAGGGGTTGCCATGAACCTCACGCTTGGCTTTGTTGAACCTCATGAGGTTCACTTGGGCCCGTTGCTCGAGCCTGTCTAGGTCTCTCTGGATGACGTTCCTCAGGCGTGTTGACCACACCCTACTGCTTGGTGTCGCCAGCAAACGTGCTGAGGGTTACTCAACTCAGTGACGTTGACGAAGATGTTACAGAGCACCAGTGCCAGTGCTGACCCCTGGGGTGCACCACTCATCAGTGATCTCTGTGCGGACACTGAGCCACTGACCACCATCTCTGGGTACAATCTCACAACCAGTCCACTGAAGAGTAGTCCAATCATCAAATCCATATCTTTCCCGTTTAGGAAGAAAGATGTTGCAGGGGCTGTACTCAACCTTCCCCTTAGCAACTTTTTTCCCACACTGCTCACTGTCCCACTGTGTCCTTTCTCCTGGCTGACATTTCCATGTGTATAGACGCACCCATCCATACATTTATGCGGACTCCACTCCAGATCTTCCATTCTCCAGCTGAAACAAAGAACTAACTCATGCTGAAGATCTGATCCTGTCACCTCTCTTTCCCAGCACCTGCAGCGTACTGCTCTGTGTCCTTCCTCAGAGACACACTGTCAGGTAGACTGAAGAATTAAGTGTGTGGGAAACGTTCCTAAATTCAGGAGGGAAACTGGGAAAGTAGCTTGTTCAGCCTGCACTGGAGCCTAAGTAACTGATGGTATTTACTTCACATTTCTGGGTTTCATTTTGGTAATGAAAAGTTTATAATTTTAAATAAGGGACACAGCTATCTATTGCTCAGCACAGAGCAGAGGAGCCGAGGGGAGGCCTGATGGCTGCAGCTCCTCACAGGGAGCGGAGGGGCAGCGCTGAGCTCTGCTCTGTGTGACAGCGGCAGGGCCCGAGAGGACGGCATGGAGCTGCGTCAGGGGAGGGGCGGGAAAAGGGGCTCGGGAAAGGTTGCTGACTAACAGGGCGGTGGGCAGGGCTCCGAGCTGCTGGAGTTCAAGGTGCGTTTGGATAACATTCTCAGACGTACGATCTGATTTTGGGGGTGGTCCTTTGTGGAGCCAAGGGTTGGATTCAGTTATACTCATGGGTCCCTTCCAACTCGGGATGTTTGATGATTTAAATTATCTTTTGAATCCTGGTCTGATCCAAAATAGGACCAAAAACAGCTTTTCCTTTCCCTCCCCCAGTTGCCTTGTTTTATGCATTTGTTAAACCACTCTGCAGCCATTGTGAGAGAAATGTTTTTTCTTCTTTAGGGCCAAGTTCTGTGTGGGGCTGGGATCCTGGCTTGCCTGCTTCTTTTTCTGAAGCCAGAGAGAGAGAAGCAATGTGACTGCAGGATCACAGGTGTGGGTGGGAGGCAGAAGAATAGATGCATTACCCAGAAATGCTATTTTAACCTCAGGGGGTGGAGTTGTTTAGTAATATTTCTCCTTGCCTATCACTGCAGACAGCATCGTTGGAGATTGAGGGCAAATGTTAGATTTTGCTATTTAAATCGAACTTAATTTTGAAAAATCTGATTTAATAATTAAACTATTTATTTTTTTGTCTTTCAAAAAGAATACTGCTGAGTGGCTGGGGCAAACAGAGCTCCATCCCACGGATCCCACCTTCGCCTCCTGGCAGCTTACCTGACTCATAAAGGGAGTGGGGGATTTTGTGTGCCGCCTACATCAGCTCAACATTTCCCTTTGTGGCGAGAGTTAATCACCACTCTTGTCATATTATTTCACTGACCTTCCTGAAGATGCGATCTGTCAGGGGTGATTATTTATCTTTCAGACCATCCTAAAAACTTCTTTAGAATAGGTGTTTTTTTTTTTCTGAATTCAGCAAAAATACTCAAGTGGTCCAAGGTTTTGTGTGCTCACTGTTAAATGCTGGCAGTATACTACCTGTACTACTTCAGGACCAGGAAGGGGTTCCATTTGCAGAGGACTCGTCTCTACCACAAGATGTGCCATCTGGAGAGGCAAGGTGGGTCAGTGTGTGGAGATCCTTCCCCCAAGTAACCCATGCAGGAGGAAGAAACAGTGGGGCTGCAGCCATGGTGACAAAGGATTTTTTGTTTTGACAGCAAAGACAGTGTTCACAGAATCACAGAATGGCCAGGGTTGGAAGGGATCTCAAGGATCATGAATCTCCAACCCCCCTGCCACATGCAGGGCCACCAACCTCCATGTTTAATGCTAAACCAGGCCCTGGGGGGCCCCATCCAACCTGGCCTTGAACGCCTCCAAGGACAGAGCATCCACAACCTCTCTGGGCAGCCTGTTCCAGTACCTCACCACTCTCTGGGTAAAGAATTTCCCCCTGATATCCGACCTAAATCTCCCCTCCCTCAACTTGAAACCATTTCCCCTCGTCCTACACATATCAACCCTTTCAAAGAGTTGATTCCCCTCCCCTCTGTAGGCTCCCTTTAGGTATTGATAGGCTGCAATGAGGTCACCCCGCAGCCTTCTTTTCTCCAGGCTGAACAAGCCCAGCTCCCTCAGCCTGTCCTCATAGGGGAGGTGCTCCAGTCCCCTGATCATCCTAGTGGCCCTCCTCTGGACCCTCTCCAACAGCTCCTTGTCTTTTTTGTACTGTGAGCTCCACACTTGGACACAGTATTCCAGATGGGGCCTCACAAGAGCAGAGTAGAGGGGGACAATCACCTCCCTGTCCCTGCTGGCCACCCCTCTTTTGATGGACCCCAGGATACCATTTGCCCTCCGAGCCACAAGAGCACACTGCTGGCTCATGTTAAGTTTTTCATCTATCAGGACCCCCAGGTCCTTCTCCACAGGGCTGCTTTCAAGGACCTCTCCTTCCAGCCTGTATGGATGCCTGGGATTCCTCCGGCCCAGGTGCAAAACTTTGCACTTTGCTGTGTTGAACCTCATCAGGTTCAGTCGGGCCCACCTTTCTAGCCTCTGTTCATATCAGACCAAAAGCAAAAGTTAGGAAAAATGGGCACATCAAATTGCTCTTTGTAACCTGGTTGTGTAACCTCTTTAGCTCTTTCACTTGCAGGTGAAGAGATTATATGTAATAGGCTGGTATTTGTCAATCAGAAAATACTGCACAAATTAAGGTGTATGGATAGCAATAAGAACAAAAAGCAAAGATGGCAATACAATGAATGTCTGTGGAGGAGGCAATGGAAGAAAGGATGGGGGAAATGAAAATGGACCTTCAGCAAGGTTACACTGTGTTACATAGAGGATATGAATTGCTGTAGAAGGTGAGAGGAAGCTTGAGCAGAAAACGTGATATTTCTGCTAAAGAAATTTCTGTTATGAGGTTCAGGAGCCAGAGAAGGAATGAGTTGAGACCCCTCTGAAATTTAACACTTAAAGAAGAATCTCAGTGATTCTCAGAAAGAAAAAAAAAAAAAAAAAACATCTGATGATCCATTTTTCTGGCTAATGGGCCAGAAAAAGAATTTCATATGAGTCTCCGTATTCCTCTGTCTCAAGGTCAGCCAGAATCGAGAAACAGGGTACCAAAAAGAGGGAACAGTTGAGAAACACGGCTGAAGAAAGGGTAAGGATGTTGCTAAAACATCAGCAGAGAGGGAGGGTTGGTACCTTGTCCTCTCTGGAACCAGAAAAATGCTCAGGATTCATGTGGGATGCTGCAGGGCAGGAGTCAGCATCCTGGGATAGGGAACACCAGAGCATCCCATTGGGAGTGAACTATCTGACCATCCCCAGTATAAATAAGTTTAGTTCCGTCCTTGATGTGTCTGCATCTTAAATGCACTGTAAATACAGGAGCTCTGTCCTGGAGATAGGAATGCTGCAGCTGTCCCACCCTTCCTGTCCTCTCCCACACCAGAATTAATTCCTCTGTTCTATTCTTCTGTGTGCCTGTGGGTCCTCAGTCCAGCCTGCTAAACAACGAGGGCAGAACACAAGATGAGGGCTTGGGCAGATTCCATAAGCATGTGGCTCTTGGATCTAGGACATCAGTGAGCTCTGTGGGGGGAGTGCTGAGAGGGGCAGCAGCAGTGAGGAGGCAGAGCAAGGGGCGAGCACCTCATCTAGGGGAGAAACAGCTTAGGAAACTGAAGGCGTGGGAGCCTCGAGGAAAATAAGCGTAGGAGGATGAAGCCATGGATGGCTAAAAATAACAGTATGGTACAGATAATGTGACATTTTACACAGACTGTGCTTGACAACCCTTTTGTGTTTTGAAAAGCAAGTCTTACCTTTAGGCATTCTAATTGCTACCTACCAGCAAGGACCGCTGGCATTTGGGGCTGTCACTTTGTCCACCAGCCCTCTTCTCT
Organism: Tetrao urogallus; assembly: GCF_951394365.1. Taxonomy (NCBI): domain Eukaryota; kingdom Metazoa; phylum Chordata; class Aves; order Galliformes; family Phasianidae; genus Tetrao; species Tetrao urogallus. Next base: position 178,349,166 of record NC_136813.1, read on the forward strand.
TCAGTGCTGGTCTAGTGGTTGTCACCAAGTCTGCAGCAGAGAGCTCTTTGCGCTGCAGCCTGATGTAAATATTGACTTATCCCTAATTATGCTTTGATTTCTTTGGAGAGTGATTGCTTTTTTCAGCTGGTAGTGGCTAGCACGTGTACTCCTTTTGACAATGATGCTAGTCTCAGTGTTAGAGCTGGATTAAAACACCACTTAGAATTCCATTTGCAGGCAGGCTGTGGAGTGTGGAATTTGGGTGTGAGCTGAACTGAAATGCATTTTTCCAGTGTTTCTGGGGAAGTGCAAGCCCTTCAACCCCATGGCTGCTCAGTCAAAGCAGAGTGTCAGCCTTGGTACCCATATCACATGTTGAATGGGAACAAGTGGTTGCAGACTTCTCCAAAACTCTGGGCCTCTACAATGGGTGGGAAAGAAAGGAAGAAGGGACAATAACAAAAATAACAAAGAAAGAAGAAAGCAAGGTGAAAGGCTTCTCTGCTTTTTGATGGCAGCCCAGTAGCCTGGCAGTATGGAGCAGAAGGAAATTGCTTGGTTAATGCAGAGTAGCTGCTTACTACTCTGTCAGAGCCATATCCTAGGGATCCTTTCCAAAGAAATCAGATTTGAACTATCAACATGGGTTGACAGTGATAGGAAAAGGGGGAATGGTTTTAAACTGAGACAGGGGAGGTTTAGGTCCGATATTAGTAGGAAGTTTTTCACTCAGAGGGTGGTGACGCACTGGAACAGGCTGCCCAAGGAGGTTGTGGATGCCCCATCCCTGGAGGCATTCAAGGCCAGGCTGGATGTGGCTCTGGGCAGCCTGGTCTGCTGGTTGGCGACCTGCACATAGCAGGGGGTTGAAACTAGATGATCACTGTGGTCCTTTTCAACCCAGGCCTTTCTATGATACTATGGTACGATTCAAAGATATAGACTTCTTAATTTCTCCTCTCTTCTCCCTCCATCTCACACCACTTTCAGGTAAAGTTTTCCATATCTCATCTCCAGCATGAAACTATTTGTGAACATTTTGAAACAGTTTATGGTCAGTTCTTATTGCAGGGTTTAACTTAAACAATTATTTTGTCCTTCATTTTCACCCTGCTCTGTTTCTGGAGAGCAGCCAGCTCCCTCTGAGTGCCGTTTGCTGCACTGTGCAAGCCGTGCTCTCCTCATCCCCTGCCCTAGGAGAGGCTGTCCCTGTACCTGCAGCTGTGACCTCCAGTGCTCTTCGACTGGGGGCTGCGGTAATGCGATCTGCTGGTTGCAGCAGAAAGGTGTCAGCAGCCTTGGGCTGCGTTGCTGGTCTGTTCCTGCCTGCTGGGAGCTCTGGGGAAGGATGCTAGTCTTCCTTTCCCTGCAGTGACAGTCACACATCTTCCTTTTACAGTGAAATTGCTGTAAATTGCCCAATTTGTTATTAATGTACACATAGCAGTGTTTTGAGTACCTCGAAATCTGACATGTGTAGCTTGTGGCATGACAGACCACTTTCAAATGTACCTGTTTGGTTTACAGATTCAATGCTCGATGTCTGCATTTGCACATTGCACTCCTGGACTCCTGTGTTTTACATTGATGATAAAGCAGCTTTCACATATTCTTGACTTTTTCATTAATTACATGCTTTCCAATATTATTTTTTCAATCATTTTCAGGAAATGCTGAAATGTGGAGGTGCAGGCACAGTAACTGCAGGACTATAATTGAACTTGGAGGCTCTCATTTGGAAGGAATGTGGGTCATGATTGATTACAGCTGCACAAAGCACATCCTTGCTCAGCTGCATCTCTGCACATAGAGGAGAGTTTGTGATACTTACTGTTCTGTTGAGCATAGACTTGTATACATGGCACAAAGGTTCACAAAAAGGTTTCGTCTGTGCCAGAGGAGACTGGTAGTACTTCTATTTTGATGTGCCCACCATTCTTAAAACGTTCATGACTTTACATGTTATTCCCAGTCAGGGAACATTTTGGAGCATGATCCCTGCTCTAGTGCCTTTCTGCTACGTGGGTTATCTGTAGAAATGGAGAGGTCACACAAAACTCCTGACACCTGGCAATGGGTGATGGAGGAGGAGGAGGTGCCTGATACATCTGCACTGGTTCTCACCTCGCTCCTGCAGTCACTCAGGTGGCTGTTGCTCACGGAAAGGATTTGTGGAAGAAGAGGCAAATCCCAGTAACTATGAAATTTGTAAAGAATGCTTGTGCTGAAGTTTATGTTGTGTTAATATTTTGACTTGCTGATAAACGCAAGGGATGAAGGTGAGCCTGGTTGTGTTCTCTCTTGGAGGTTGTAGTACTGAGGGTGTGGAGGATGGTTGTGATAATATATACTTCTCTTAAACCATGGCTCTTTAAGAAAGAGAGAAAGCTGACTGGAGCATAATTGTAGCAGATTGCAGTACAAGATATACTCCTGTAAACTTTTAGAGGGTATTGATCTATCAAAAATATAATTTCTCCTTTTTGTATTTGTTAGGACCTATTTTCAAGAGTGTAGAATGGAGAGATGCCAGAGCAGGTAGCTATCAAGTGATCTTTGGATGAGCAGATAAAAGTCACATTAAATAGCTTTTTTAAGTACCCACATATTTATTTGCAGCAACAAAACCCTGATAAAACACAGAGTCTGATTTTTGCTAAGTACTGAACCTCCAGCATTCCAGTGGAAATCAATGCTGTCTGCTGGTGCTGAGCATCCCTAAATATTGTACTTGTGGTTTCAGACGCAGGTTAAACCCCCACTGACTTCAGGCACTCTCAGTGTAACAACAGCAATATTTAACCTCCTGACAGCCATTCTTCTTGCAGTCCTGTGTCCCTCTGCTGCTCTGCTTGGTTCATGAATAAGATTTTATTTTCTTTAGAAATTCAGTATATGTTCCCTGCAGACAGCTCTGATCTATGGTCCTGCTCTATACTTGGTGCATAAGCATCTCTGATGTTCCCACAGTCCTGAGAAGTAATTGGAGCTTCAGTAGAGGTAGCACAAGAAATTACAGCTGTTGCTGGTGTTCAGAAATGTGTTTTCTGAAATTGTAAATGGAAATGCCTGCAAAGAAAAGCAAAGCATAGGTTACTGTAAGGAGGTTCCTGGACGGAAGTCCCAGGTAATGCGTTACCACAAGCAATGATGAGAAGCAGTCACAGGGTTAGGATGCCAGTGTATCTCTCTTTGTTACTCTGCTTGTGTTTCTTCTAAAGCTGTGGGTCACTTGGAACGTAGTGCACCTGTGTGTGGGAGTGAGCTGTAGCATTTCTTTAAATATGATGGAGGAAGGGGAGAGCTTCAGTTTTAACAGATTTTCATGGTCCAATATGTAACCATGAATCCAAATTTGGATTAAACATTTAGCCATTGAAATGATTACTTTACAGGAACAACTAAATAAAACACAGCGGAGCATGTGGGACTGGGGACGGGCACTATTATTGATATGGGAATCCTGAAATCTGCTCTTTGGCCCTCCACCTTCGGAAAAAAATCAGCTCAGATTAATCTACCTTATTCTAGGAAACTGTTTTCCTCATTACTTCAGAAGAAAGCAAGCGTTACCTCATGATCACATGCTGCACAACATGCCAAGAGAAAAATTCTTCCCAGTCCAAAACATGACTACCAGTTTTTACACATGAGGAAGCGTCACCAGCGTCTCACCATGACTCACCTCACTTCTGATCTGTTTTGCTACCTAGGCAGAGCTTGCTACCAAATAACCATAAACTACGTGCCTGTTTTCTCAGGTATCACTCTTAACAACGCAGCTGGATGAGAGGGTTCTCGTTTAATAACTGTGAGGTACATTGCAATCCATTGTAAAAGGGAGGGGATCTGCCCTTTGCAGAAATGTGCTCCAATAACAGTCATCTGCTGACATCTGGTAACTTGTTAACTGCATTTGACAGATCTGTCTGCACTCATACAAACATTTCTGAGCAGATGAAGCTATTTAAGAAACTTTTCTGCAGAACATTCTGATATTTGTTGCCCTTTGTGTTTGAGAGTAAAACTGACAGCAATAGCAAATTTCAGGTTTCTTGATGTGTGGGATTAAAGCCAAGTTTTCTTGATTTTATATCACGAGAGAAACTAAAAAATGGGACAATAATTGACCAGAACTAAGAAAACTTTCATATGTAAGGGGCAGAGTAAAGAGCAGGATCCTCTTGGCTCTTATTTATTAGAACAAGAATTAAAATAGATCATCAGAGGATCACCAAGTATCAGAAGAGTACCAGATGTCAGAAAGATGAGAGCTTCAGGATTTCCTACAAATATTCTTTTTTTTTTTTTCATCAAAACATCCCATGAACAAAGTACCGAGATAGAAATGTAGTCCTTTTGGCTGTTAGTAAATTACAGCAAGGGGGCAGTGCGGCGGGCGTGAGGATTTACAACAGATGCCACGAAGCTCATCTCAGCAGGGACAGATTCTGTGAGAGAAAAGGAGGAAAAATGTGAGTGCTGTTTCCACCTCTGCATGAGGAGAGGTCCTAAAGGCCAACAAATGGTCCAGCCCTTGTCATCCTTGCACACCACTGGTACTAACTTGGTGCTGATTTTATGGCAGCAACCCCAAAAATAAGAAAGAATTGCTGAGGGAGTCTCTCTTCCAGTCTGGCTGTCAGTGTATCAGGCATAGGAAAGATGCAGGCAGCATCAGGCTTCATATGGGATTTCTCAGCAGGACTCTTCAGATCAGAGAGGCTGCAGTGATTCATCTCTTTGAATATGTTTTCAACTCTTTTTCCTTTTAATGATGCTGAGGAAAGGGGTGTTGAGGCAAAGGTGTATCTGTCACTTCCTACCTCTCTGCTCCCTAGCAGCAGGCAGGCTGCTGCTTACAGCATAGGACTGCTGGAAGAAATACTGCAGTGGTTTTGTTGTTTTTCTGAGGAAGGGAAACAAATGCCAACAATGGTAACTGATTGACTCACAGCATAGAAAGTAAAGGAAAAACATTCCAGAAGATTTTCCTCAGAAGCCCGAATCCTTTTAAATCTCACCTTGATGATTCCAAGTGCCACTTCTTGCATGGCTGTATCCTGCTTCCCAAAGACCTGGAGTGCCTGGAGACCAGTGTCATCACCCCTCACCAGGAGTGCTTGTAGGGGTGCTGTTAGCTGCAGCATCCCATGGGAAATGGCCATCTGGGGGAGCACAACTTCTAAAGCCTGTTCTGGGTACCCGGCTTCAGTCTCCAGCAGCCACAGAATGGCTGAGGCTGGAGGCACTTTTGGAGATTGTCTAGTGCAGCTCCACCAGGACCAGCTGCTGCTGGCTGCCCAGGACTGGATCCAGTTGGGTTCTGTGTGTCCCCAAGGGTGAAGACCCCACAGCCTCTCCGATCAAGGGGTCAGCCACACTCCATGTAAAAAAGCCGGACATCGTGGCAATGCTTCTAAATGCAAAATAATAAATGTTGGTCTCTTCAGGTTTTCTTTTTGTTCTTTTTTCTTTTCCTAAGAAAGGAAAGAAATGTGATTGTTGGTTTTTTTTCCTAAGGTAGGTAATGTTTGCTCAGCAGACTGTCCTCGTGGACACCTTGGGATAATCCCACTAATTTCACCTCTGTAGCAAGGCAGTACCTGTCTGTGTGGCAGAAAAATAGCAGTGTCACCAGAGTTCTAGGTGGTACTGTGCACCATTATTGACATGATTTATTTAGCACTTAGCAACCTCAATCAGGCCCTTTGTACTGGGCATCATCCCAGCAAACTGGAAGGCAGGAAGCCAGTTCCCAAAGAAGGTATTATTTAGGCTGTTAAACTGTATGCTACAAAGAAATAGGTGGGGAAAAGCAAGGACACTGAAGCATTTGTGCTAATCTCTGAGCTTTAGCATCTTTACTCCCCTCATCACAGCTATAAATGGGAGAAAACTGAGATCCTGGCTGCACTACCCAAGGGCTTCAATGAGTTGAACAGCTGAAACTGTCCTGTAAGCATAAGAAACAGTCACGTCCATTTTTCAGTTGCAGTGTTTTTTCAGTTAGGGAATTAGCCCAAGAGAAAATGAAGAAAGTGCACAGTTATTTCTTGTCTTGGAAAAATGCCTTTGCCTTAAAAAGACTTATCTTCAAGTCTGCAAACAAGAACAGTAGGGGTTTTCTTCTCTTGAATGTTGCTTCTCAAGTAGAGGAAGAAAGGAAGAAAAATGTTGTTGTCACCAAAGGAGGAAAACACAACATCTGAGTGAACAGGTGTCAGAGTTTTGAGGTGCGTTCTGTATTTTGGGTCAATCTAGAATTTACGCATCCAAGTAACTCCACTGAGAAAACCACCAGAAAGGAATTTAGAAGGGTGGAAGAATCAAGCAGATAGATTGGTGAAAATCTTTGGAGGTTTTATAGAAAGGTAAGAAGTTGTTCCGGATGGGCATGCCTGGTTACCCCACATCCTTCTACATGTTTGAGTGACCTGGTCTGGCGGGAGGTGTCCCCACCCACAGAGTGGAAATAGATGGTCTTTAAGATTGCTTCCAGCCCAAGCTATTCTGTGATATCCACATGTGCCATCAGCCTTGATTCTCCTTTTTTTTCTCTTGTCTCTCTTAGCCAACTGACTGGCATCCATAGGTTGTCTTCGAGGGAGGTGCAGCCTCAGCAGGAGGCAGGAGACTGCAGAGCCATGAAAGACCAAGCCCTGGGGCGATGCTGGAAGCTGATCCTCCAGCATCCAGAGCCTGCAGGAGATTTGTCTTCCAAGGGAGCACTCAAGCACAAAACCTTTGTAATAAGAGACCAGGCTGCAGCACAGTTATTCCCTTGACCCACAATAAAACACATGTAAATTTGTAGGGTAGAGGAGGCATCCACTTTTATGACCTGTTTACATACCGCCCTTTTGTTACAGCACTCCTTGACGACAACAGGCAGCTAAAGGTCGAGGCTCTGCAAGCTGTGGTGGAATTAATTAAAACTCAGAGAGAGAATCCAACATCTTTGACGTAGGCTGGCCAACAGAGGCCTGCTCCCCACAAAGCAGAAAGCCCCAAATAGCCAGAAATGAAGATTCGTGAAGATTGCCTCAATCAACATGTAGCCCAAAAGCATTTTGTTTCTTCCTATCTGCATTCCTGCTTCTCTGTCACATGATTCCTGACATCTCCTTTGAGTTTCTCTAGTTCTTTACATTTTTACTAATTTCATGCTGAGAGATTCCAGTGCTTCAGCTGGTTACCTTAAAACTATGTTATTTTTATGTTCCTTTATAATACGTGATGTAAAACAGTAGCCACAAAAATATGGGCACTCTCAAACTTTTGTGGACGTGCCAAACAAAAAGTTCTGTTGGAGTTTGTAGTAGCTGTACAAAATAAACAGCCTCATAAAAAGTTGGCTGCAGTGATATCATCCAAGTGCCTCCAGCATGTTCCAGAAAGACTGAATTTAATCCATGCTGCAGTTAATGCTTTATTTGGAACTTTGGTGTCCCTCTCAGAAATACGTCCATCCCCAGCCCATCTTTACTAAGCAGATGCCAGCTGGGTCTGGGTTCAGCAGTGTTGACAAGGCCAGTATCATGGGGATTTAAACAGAAAACAACACAAAAATAATCACAAACCAGTGTGGTTCTCAGTGGCAGTTCAAAAACACTTGGATGGCGTCGTGGGGTGGTTGTCTCAGATTTGGAGATGGCACTGATGCATCTTTCAGTAGAACTATACCATAGGAGAATAAAAATGAATGTGATTTTTTGTGTTCTTTCCGAGCAGCTTCAAGAACCAGAAAAAAGAGCTCTCAGGATGCCAGAGCCAGCAAAGTCCACTTCTGCCCCCAAAAAGGGCTCCAAGAAAGCCGTGACAAAGACGCAGAAGAAGGGCGATAAGAAGCGACACAAGAGCAGGAAAGAGAGCTACTCCATCTACGTCTACAAGGTGCTAAAGCAGGTCCACCCCGACACCGGCATCTCCTCCAAGGCCATGGGCATCATGAACTCCTTTGTCAACGACATCTTTGAGCGCATCGCGGGTGAGGCCTCGCGCCTGGCGCACTACAACAAGCGCTCCACCATCACCTCGCGGGAGATCCAGACAGCCGTGCGCCTGCTGCTGCCCGGAGAGCTGGCCAAGCACGCCGTCTCCGAGGGCACCAAGGCCGTCACCAAGTACACCAGCTCCAAGTAGCCCAGCGCTTCTTCTCCGGTGGGCCCATTGAGCACAGGCACAGGTAGGCAGCTATGGTTTGGATGAAGGTCACAGCTATTCTCCATGGCGGTGGACAGACTTGGGATGGGCGTTAGGAGCTGGCTAGTAGAAGATGAGGCAGCGAACCGGATGCTGGCTTCTTTTCATTGTGAATTCAGGATGTGCTACGGGTTCCGCACGCTGCACATCAGGCGACGCTGGTGGAGGAGGCCTCTGCTTTCACATCTCATCTGAAGGGACTGGCTGCAGCATATCCAAGTTCTCCTTTGTGCTTGAAAAACATGCATGTGTGGTGCTGGCCGTGATGGCTGGCTGCTCCAGAGATATTGCCTCTGAAGTCTTCCTGTCTGCTTTCATACAGTCGTCCAAGATGGGCACCAAGAAGACTGCACTGCATCCACTCTGTGATAGTCAGGATCCATCCTGTTGTACAGCAAAACAGCCTACCTGTACAGGTCAAGCTGACATCAGCCACAGCAACCACCAGGCACAGTCCATAGACTAAAATCTGTACTGATCCAGCAGAGATCTTGCTTGGCAATGGTGTGCAAGGCCTCTGTTAAAGATGCTGTGATAATGCCATGTGCTGTCCCTCCTTGCTGCTCCTGAGGGAGGAAGCGAGCAGGCTGGTGGCACAGGCATGTGTGGCCTTACCCACCAAGATGCCAGAGCCACCAGCTGGCTCTCAGCTTGTGCCAAAGCATCTGGACCAACAAGGGCAATGGTGGAACCCGGTCATTACCTCCTCCAGCTGCTGCTTTGCCAATTCTGAGACCTATTTCAGTGTGCAAGACATTGCTAATGCTGCTTCTTCTTGGAGACTTTTTTCTGCCTGTGTGCTCTCTTCTGCCGTGTTCACTGTAAGGATGGACAAGTGGGTGCTGTCCAAGGGGCTGTGGGCAGCTCACCTTGCCCCTGCCTTCCCTGCTTCGCTCATTTGCTGGCAAGCGAAACAAAGTCAGGGCTGGGTGAATAGGTAGGGACTCTCAAAATATCACTGCATCCCACTAGTATTTCACAAATTAAATCATTCCAAGCTACTTCAGATATTCCCCATGTCTTCTCAAGATCTACAGTAAGGTGAGCAATAATAAAATCCCCATAAAGCCATAGAGATTAGTGGAGGAATGTCTCAGTTACAAGTTTAGCATGCCTGAACTGCTGGGTAACAGATAAGGAGCATGTGTAGAAATGGTGTGAAGTTGAAGCTTCCTACTCAGAACACAAAATTAGCCAACACTGAAAAAAGTCAAAATTTCTGGTAGGCTTTAGCACTTTCAGATCAAAAAGATTCATGCCTAAATTGCTTTTTGCGATTTATTCTGTAAATAAAAAGAGCAGCAAAGACACAGCGTCCAGAACTAATGCAGGTGCTGTCCGAAATTCATTGCTAATAATTGGACAAATTCCTACCCCTAAATAACAGTCTTGTGGTGCATCTCTCGTTTTCCACTACTTTTTATCTCCATCTTTTTTCTTTTCCCTTTGAGAATGATGGGGACCCTTGTTGTGTCATTTTTGAAGATGCAGAATTCTGCATGTCTGGAAGATTCAGTCACTTCCTGGCTTATAAGGATGTTGCAGAATCCAGTTGGCCTGAGCAAGGGGCTGTTTGTGGCCGTGCCACTGAGAGCGCCTCAGAAACCTGGGAGTAAGGTGAGCTCCCACATGGTCACTGTGCAGGAGCTAAGGACAGGTGGCAGCCTACTGCAGCGTGGGGTTTGAGCACCCCACCCCCAAAAATAGGCTCTCCTGCTGTGCTTTGCTCAGTGGCAGGACACTGAAGGGTTTTCAGCCACATTTCATACAGTAATTCCAGCAGGAATCACTAGCAATGTCTTTCAGAAAGCACGAGCTGTGTTTCTAGACTCCAGCATCCACAGCAAGCAGCAGCTGTATTTGGCAGCAGAAATCTGTCGCCAACCTCAACCATTTCCTCATGGCACTTTGGAAGAAACAGCTTAGCACCTCCTTTGGTTTTCCAATTAAATAGTCAAAATCAGATACCAAAGATGAAAAAGTACCTGCACTGTCGTACCTGCACTATTGAACCACCGTCACTGCCCCCTCTCCCAGCAGAAGTCAGAAAGCAGGGGTTGCAGAGGGGAAATAAGGCTGTTTCAAGGAGGAGAAATGGCAATTTAAGACTGCAGAAGTACTTGAAGGCTTAAGGGGGTTTTTATGTTGCTTAACGCCTGGTGGCTGTGACTGATCATCTCCATCCACCTATAGCTTAGGCTGTCATTTCACACATAATTTGCTCCTCACTCTCCCTTCATATCATTTTCTGTTTGCCCCTGACAACCTGAAGGAGAGGATTGAGGAACTGATCTGAGTTAAAATCAAAGTTTTTGGGTTTTTTTTTTTACTCTTGCAGGGTTCATTTTAACCCAGTTCTGGTGGCTGCTCTGTTTTGTCACTGTCACACAGACACTTGTGGCAGCAAAGGGAGGGCTGAGCTGGGAGAGGCAAGGCTGCCATCAGCTGGGACTGACTCAAAAGCAGTTGTGAAGTCAGCGGCCGTAGAGTCAAAGCACAGGTGACAAAATGAAAGCTGTTTCTCTGCCGTCTGTGCAGGCTCACAATCACATCAGTTCATTGGGAGCTATTTTGGCTGGGATGGGCTTGGACTGAGCCTTCGGGGCAATAGAAAATGGTCTGAAAGTGGAAGGATCAAAGCAGCAATTGTCCATTGACATTGATGTGGCGTGTTGTACAGGTCCTTGGTAAGGAGGTGTTCTGCAGAAAAGAGGGCTTCCTACTTGTGGGTCTGTGCTTGTTAAAAAGTTTTTTTAGCTCTGGAACTGGTAAGACAATTTGAAAATGAAAATAATATGCCTAGTCATGCTGACCCCACCTGATTCCTACTGCAGCAACAGAAGCACCTCTGGGACATTCTCATGTTTTGCCAACAAATGAAAAAATAAAAAAAGGAACTGCACTGAAGGTTGGAAGAGGAAACTGCACGGAGTAACATAACGTTGATGTTAACCCTGAGTTAGACACTGCAATGAGTTACTTGGTTTTATGTACAATTTAAGAGATAAAATTAGTTGTAATAGATCTATGTCCTGGGGAGGACTCTGCTTCCCCAGAGGGACTTCAAGACCACGCTTCACAGAGACCTAAACCTGCAGAAGAACTGGGCAGCCACGTGCATGGCCTGGAGGTTTCCTTACACTCCGAACAGATGGATCTTCAGTCAAGGATGGCAAACGAGTGGCAGCAAACAGAGGAGGAGGGTCTGTCTTGGAGGTCACTGTGTGTGACCTGAGACCTTTGTGAACCTGACCTGAGACCACCCTCAGGACAGAGGCATCCCCATGTCCCCACCACACCCAGCCAAGCTTGGCATGGCTTATGCATAGCCTGGAGCCCTCCTCCCACCACAGCATCTCCTGACACATCCAGAGCAAACTGTTTACAGGGAAAGGAAGAATGAGATATAAACCATAAAAATCATCTGCTGCTAAGATTTGGGAAGTTCCCTGGGACCAGCCCCTGGGGAGCAATCTTTCGTGCTTGCATCCATGCATGGTATCCTGCGGGCTTGTGTACACAGAGTTTTTCTGACAGTAAGTGTTACATAATGTATGGTCTGTGTTATATTACTGTTGTTTTATGAGATACATAGCAGCTGATTACCTGCTTTCTGTTAAACATATAAATAAAATGTAAATGCAGGATGTAAATGTTGGAAGCCAGGTGAGATGCAGCTCTGAGGTGCCTTTGCTTCTGCCCTTTCACAACCCCAAGCAAGCCCTATGTTCCTCATTCTGCTGGGAACATAGGGCAGTGTCCTATGGAAGGGAGCACTCCTGGGGTCATGGTGCTCGTGGACATGAGTTACACCAAACCTGTGTCCCCTTCCTGCTCCTGTGCACACAGCTGCAGGCGGTTCCTGCTTGTGGTGCGTGCTGTCCATCAGCTCTTATGTGGCCCCCAGGGGCAACACTTCCCCCTCACACAGCCAGAAGCACTGAGATTCTTGAGCTAAAAAAGTGTTTCAGACACATTCAGAATTTCTGTTTATGCGACTTAGTGATCGCTGTCACTGAAACCATCTTTCTTTGGACTATGAGATGTTTGTAGGCAGCAACATGGAATAGGATTAAGCATCTGAAAACCCCAGAAAGAAAAAGAGCTTCCTTCTAAAGAAGGATCAGTAAGTACCCTCAAATGAAGCACTCATCTGTTGGGCATCAGCATGATATTGCACTCGCTGCATTGGGAAATGAGGGTGCTTTGCTGATGGAGAAGGAAGCTAAGGCTCAGATGCCACATGATGCAGAAACAAGCTAAGAGTTCAACTGTGCTATGTAACAGAAATCAGAGCTAAAGAGGTTTAGAGTCTCTAAAGACAACCTCATAAGTTCAGCATAATTCAGAAAAAGAAGCATTTAGAAAAAAATAGCTATCTAACTGATCTGAACCAGAGCATTTCTCTCCGAAGAAATAAATAATGCTGCTGCTAATATTCATTTCCTCTCTGGTAACCCTTTGCAGAGCAGCACTCACAATGCGTTTTTATAGCAGAACTGACACCTGGGCCTCGGGAAGACTCAAACCAGGTGACAAAAGATAGAGCATAGCCTATGGTCACGCTCCTCTGGGATGCTGGGAGGACGGAGCCAACATTTTAGTTATCCAGTTAATATGTAGTTATGAACTGGTTATGCAGAGACCATCAGATGGACTCAAGTGCCACATGACTGTGGCTGTCTGCAGAAACTGAGAGAACCAGATTAAAATGTGTGAAATGAAGCAGACCACACCATGGGCAGTTCACCTCTTGAGCCCTTTGCCGAAGGATGTTGAAGATAAAATCTCATTGTGGCCCTCCAATATTTGAAGGGAGCGTATAAACAGGAGGGGGAGCAGCTTTTTACAAGGGTGGATAGTGATGGGATGAAGGGGAATGGCTTTAAACTGAGACAGGGGAGGTTTAGATGTTAGATATTAGGAGGAGGTTTTTCACACAGAAGGTGGTGACACACTGAACAGGTTGCCCAAGGAGGCTGTGGATGCCCCATCCCTGGAGGCATTCAAGGCCAGGCTGGATGTGGCTCTGGGCAGCCTGGTCTGGTGGTTGGCGGCCCTGCACACAGCAGGGGCTTGAAACTGGATGATCATTGTGGTCCTTTTCAACCCAGGCCATTCTAGGATTCTATGATTCCCTCACAGTAACTGCAGGAAACAAGATACTGGGTTGGATGTACCAAAAGACGTCTACATGAATTCATGCACTGTCTGCCTTGCACTCCTCATGAACTATGGAGAACTTCAGGCAGATTTCTTAGGCCTCTGAAGCTTAGAAGAAAGCATAAAAGAAAGCTTTTCCTCTTTTCTACATGGCTTCTGTACTTGCCTTGGTGGTTATACGGATTGCGTTAGCCTGGCTTGCTTGAAAGATGTAAGAGATGTTTTGTTTCTAAAATAGTTAGCGTTAATACACACAGATGGTGTGAGAAAGGGAGAGGAATGGCGCTTCTGCTTTCTCGTATGAAGGAAAGCTGCTCTCAAAATATTTCGCATTTTCTCCCTTCATGCAGTTGTTCAAAAAAAAAAAAAAAAACCCGACAATTTCGTGCTTTTTACTGTCTGTAAGACTGTAAGACAAACCCTTCCTGAAAAAATCTCTTCTAGAAGCTCTTACAAAATTCATTCAGAAAACAAATCTCACAGATCTGTCTCCTAGAGAGATGTGAGAGAAATGGGAAGATGTGTGGTTCATAAGAAATGGCAACGGCTGAGCAGCATTGGAAGCAGCCCCAGACTGTGGAGCCCGGCTGTGCTGTGCTGCTCCTCCTGCATCTCGGCAGGCGCTGATCTGCACCCAGCCCTGTGGCAGCCCCTGCTCTGCCCCACCAGCCAGGGCACGTCTGGATGGCTTTAGAAAATGTAACCCTAGACTAGAAAGCAATGAGTGCTGTTGGTGTAGGTGCTCGGATTCCTCTCTTCGTCCCAGACTGCCTGGGAAGGCCAGCATAAGAAGATGTAGGTGCATCATGTTAGATTCATTAAAATGAGGGAAACGTGAGGCTCTTACTGCCATTTACCATCTTCCTTTTTGCAGGCTTTCTGTTAACTTTGAGGTGCTGCAACATTTGAGAGTTCCCAGAAGCCTGCTCTTGTGGACAGCGATGAAAAATTGAGTTGCTCCATCTCCACAGACCTTTGGAGGAGGTTTTCTGAGGCTCACTGTGTGTGGCTCAGCAATGGTGAAGTAAGAATTGGGGTTTGCAGCAGAGGCGTGGCTGAGCAAACTTGTATGGGAACAGCTGCTTTTGTTGAGAGACTGTTCTTGGGATGAACATTTGTCCCACAGCTTCTTCCTCCTGTCCTTCGGGTACGAAAGTCATATCCAAGTGCTGATATGAGCAGCAGCGTCCTCCCTTCCCTTCTCACGGTATCTCACCCACATCTACACGAATTCACCTTAAGCTCATGCTGCACTTGGGCTCCAGTCCAGAGTGCCCCAGCTCTAACTGGAAAACTCTGTGGTGGAAAAAAGAAAAGAAGAAAATTCAAATTCAGGACCCCTTGTCCCTTTTGCAGCTGTAATACAGAGAGGACCCAGACATCTCACACCGCAGCTGACCCGGAGCTAACAAAGGCTGTCCCCGAGGGGTCTGTCAGCAGCCCCTGGGCAGCTCGCAGGGCAGAGCAGCACTCTTTTTAGCCCGGATGGTTCAGCACAAAGCAGCCTTTATGGCTCGGCAGCAGGCAGCTCGCCCCTCTTCTCATCACCCTTCTCTTGGTTTGAAACGCAAGAGGACAAAAGCTCTTGCAGCCCCCCGGTTCTGCAGATTCCTTGCACACACACGCCTGTAATGCCATTCCTGGCAGTAAGAAATGGAAAAGATAGATCTCTTTGGAATCACGGGGCCACACGCACCATGCCTTTCAGAGCCAGCGTGAGCCCACCATCCTTTGAGTTATTCTGCGTTGGTAGTAGGGGATAATGAATAATGCTGAGCAGCAGCAGAAAGTTCACAGCAAGCAGCTGCACACCATGAAAAACAACGGCAAGATCCTCCGTGCCAAAGGGTATCGCGGCAACCAGGAGCTCGGCCATATTTTAAAGGGATTAGGAGTGCATAGATGACACAAAGAATTTTAATGACAAAAGACTAAATAGATGCAAGTTTGCAAGCAATGGGAGCTCTCTGCTTTATAGCAAAGTTAACCAGTTACAAGGGAACAGCCGGAAGAACTCTCATCCTGCCCTGCCAGCTGCTGAGCGCATGCAGCATCCCTGAACTTCCCTGCACCCATCAGCCCTTCCAGGACCTGAGAGCATGCAGAGGCAGAATCGCCATCCATGCCATATGTGCTCATTCCATACAACTGAATGGTCAGTTTGGACTGTTCAGAAACCAATACTCATTTTTAAAATTATTTTTTAACCTTTTTTTTTTTTTTTTTTTTGGTAATGTATCATTTGGATCACATGCTCCAAATTGATTCACATCTTTCATGTTATTTCCAAGGCTCACTTTGTCGGTGGATAACACAGTTAGGTGTTACTTATATCTCCCACACACCTCTAAGAGAGCTGAATGCCTGCCCACAGGTGGAAACCCAAACTGCTTCTCCACCTGGATTCAAACAAAAGTCTCCTCCTTGGCTGGGTCAGAAGATCCGGGCACTGATGGCAGCATCTGTTGTTACTGTTGTTACAGATTTTTATTACAGGTTTCCCTCCTGCCCCTGCAGGCAGTTTAACAGTGAATCCCTTGGTACTATTTCAGCACTGAGAACAGTGTCCTACCCATATTTTGGTTACATGGTGCTCCTGTACCTGTTGGATGAAGGCTGACCCCATGGAGGCAGCTGCAATGTCTGCAGTGTTTCCAGCCTCCGTAGTCAGTCAGGTGTCCGATGTGCCTGGCTATTATAAAAGAGCCATCAGAAGACATGGGGTTGAGCTGACATCTCTGATCACCTTGGGGATTTCATAGCACTGTACATGCCAGGCTGTGTTTTGCTGTGCAGGTCTGCTTTCCTCTGTTGCTGACATCTGCAACTGAGCACTCACAGCTGAGATTTAAGATTTGGACACGTACTACTCAAACCATATTAAGTGCTATACCCAGCGTACCTTGCTGGAGCTCAGGAGCTGTGCTCAGTAGGCAGCAGTGCAAGATCCTGCTTAGATGCTCGGGCAGAAATTAAGTGGGATTTCCATTAGAATTGAAATCATTTTTAGTGACGTAAAAAACCTCATTCATTCTCTGAGCTGTTCTCTCCCTCAACTCAGTCAGCATAGAATTCCCCACAATGTGGTGAGTCCCAGAACCTCAGAAGGCAGCACCTCATCTGTACAGAAATGGTTATGATATCATCTGGGTTTTGAGCCCTGAGCTGACACAGTGTCCATGTCAGGCTTCTGAGCTGAGTCACTGGGGCACAGCAAACACTCACCTGGAATGCAGCCCGAAGCCCTGACCTTGGAGGACAACACACACACAGCTACTTGTGGCACCTGCCATAGGAGCTGACTTAAACCTGCAGCTGACAGTTGTTTTCACTCCTGTAAAGATAAGCTGGAAGCACTATAGAGCAGTATTCAGTATAAATCAGTTCATCAAAATGCAGCCAGCTTGTGTCAGTGGTGAAATAAAACGGGAAAGAATAAACCATCCATCCCAATTATTTTATCTCCATTTCTGCAGTGCTGAAATAATTCAGATGAGATCGGGTCTCTACAGCAAACAGTGCCTGTGGCAGAGCTCTCATACACGTGCACAAGCCAGATGGGTAAGAAGTGCTCAGAGGGAATCCCAGGGCACTGCTGGACGCCGGGGAGCCAGAAGATGAGCACCTGTCCCTGACTCCACTGCCTCTTACCCACACTTGGTGATCTGCCCAGTCTTAGTGTGGGACCCCACTTGTGAGGTACAGCACCGGGCTGCTGCTGGGTGCTGCTGCACACTGTGAGCGGCCATTTGTATGTGATGTGGTATAGTCAGGGTTTGTGCCTGATACTTTTGCCTGCTGTACACAGAAGGTGGCTGCTTCTAAGCAAAATGGGCCCTATGCAGTGTTGCCTGTGACCACCATTCCTGTGCTTCACGGTCTGCAATAGCAGCAGGATCCAGCAAGCAGGAGTTTGTGGCTGTTTCAGCTCACCACTGAAGAGAGTGAGGTTTAATCCTAGCTACCTGTAGATAGACTTTATTCACTGCTTTAGCAGATGCTCCCTGCATGCTGAGGCTGTTTAGGAGAGGATCACAGAACAACATGACTGAAGCTGGCAGTGCCCTCTGTGTCCCTCTGCACAACCCCTGCCCCAGCAGGGACACCCAGAGCAGAGTGCCCAGGGCCACGGCCAGGCGGTTTCTGGAGATCTCCATTGAGGAGATCCACAGCCTTGAGGCAGTTGTGCCACTGCTCAGCCACCCATGCAGCACTGAAGTGTTGCCTGGTGTTCAGATAAAACTTTCTAAAACTTTCCAGTTTGTGCCCATGGCCTCTTGTCCTGTCAGGATCGCAGTGACTGCCTCCATTCCATTTCCTGCAATACTCACAATTGTAGACACACTGTACTTCTTGTTGCAGACTTCTTCATCAACATGAAACCATGGGGACAACATCTGTTTACATCCTACCTTGCCCCCCACAGCTTTCCAGCTCCTCCAGCCCAGTGCCAATCTCAGCAGGTCTCTGTTGGGATTTTATGCAGTGTTTCCTCAAGCCTCTTCCTCTTCCTTCTGCACCTCACTGCAGGTGGCTTTGGCCAGCTCTCCCCTAACAGGCAAGGAGGAGCCTGCAACTGGAGCTGCAGACATGGGCACAGTGCTGGAGTGGTACAGAGCCGTGCTGAAGCAGTGCTTGAAGAGCTGCAGCCTGTGGGAAGCCCACATGGGTTAGCCTGGAAAGGACAGCCTGCCGTGGGAGGTACTTCCTAAAACTGCTGTGATCGCACTACAGGTTGGGAGATTAGGAGCAATTAATTACGTAGCTCTTTGAGCTGCATGGATCTCCCTTATACACAGTTTGAAAGCTAATGACAAATATTTGTCCTCTTTAATTATGCATGGTATAGGAGGACAGCCCTGGTCCCTCCAGCCTTCCTCCTCCATCACTGGCAGCTTCAACACAACCTGCTCAGGGAGCAAGCAGAAGCTGACACACACAAAATCCACTGATTTTGGACTGGACTTCACATTCAGGTTGTAATGTAAGGTGAGGAAGATGGGTAACTGGCATTCCTGCTCATCTTTTAGAATGACCTCCAGCAGTGACTGCTTTGTGGTTCAGGTGATGCAGGGAAGTCACTTGTTGTTTCTGGTCACCATGGCATTTCTGGATGCTGTGGAGCTCAGGTGAGTCACTGCTCCTTTTCAGAACTCAGACAGAATGGAGGGCAGGTGCTGTAGCTGCTGTCTGTGGTGAAATACTCCACCAGGAGGAGGTAAAGCCCTGCCTGAAGTGCAAATGACTGCCTGGTCCTTCCACCCACTTCATCAGCCACCTAGTACAGATCAATACCAGTCAGATCTGTCCATATCTTTTTCTGAGGCATAGTTAACCTCTTTGGCCCAGAAAAGCTGGAAAAAAAATCTTTCTGGCCTTCCTTCTGGGCTGTCTTTCCTGCATATTGCTGCAAATCTTCTAAGAATCCTACTCCTTCCTCCAGACCCTAACCCCACATTTCACTGCTGAAGCCCCACAGGGTCCCAGGACCAGCCCTGAGGCTCCCACTGTTACACTTTGCTCCTCACTGTGGGGTGCTCTTTCCTTCCTCCCATGCTCTCCCAAAACAAACTCTCCACCTCCTTCTTGTCTTGTCATGTGTTCATCACTCTCCCTCATCTTGGAAGGCAGATTAGGCTTCTTTCTGTTTTCATTGGACCCTAAAAGTGATGGATCATCCTGCTGATGCATCCATTTTTCATACTAACCAAACTCACAGGAAATCACCTTCCCATCTCTGACTGTCAGTCAAAGGGGCTTACTAACTTCTCCTTGGGAAAGCAGGGCTGCTCTGCCACATCGGGAGAAGCAAGTGCTAATGATCCCCCTTCCATTTTAAGAAGGAAGGTGGTCTTGCAATAAGGGTGGTGAGGCACTGGAATGTGTTGTCCAGAGAGACGGTGGATGTCCTGCCCTTGGAGACATTCAAGATCAGGCTGCAAGGGCCTCTGATCACCCTGATCAGGCTGTATGAGTCCCTGTTCATTGCAGGGAGGTTGGACTACCTGGCCTTCAAAGGTTCCTTCCAACTCAAGTAATTTTATGATTCTATGATTCAGAGCAAGGCTGGGAAGGTCGAGGAGTTGAAACCCGATATTCTTGCTCCCTCCTGGCATTGCTGACTCACTGTTGACTGTCAGAGCCCTTCTCTGGTTTTTGTTTTTTCCCCATTTAGTATCAGGCAAAAAGCAGTTTCTGCTTTCCTTGCCTAGCTCTCGCAGCAAAAGCATAGGTTTGATGCATTGAATTTCTTTGTAAAAAAGTAGCAGGGAGGAATCAGGCTTGGTGAACCCATCTCCTCCCTGCTGATCTACAAGGCAAGGTTAGGTTTCAGGGTTCTCACCAGCAAATGGAATGAAGTATGATGAATGTCCCAATCCTGGGGTTCCAGACAGCAGCATCTTACCCTGCGCTGAAGAGAGTGACAAAAACTCAGTGATGAGTGCCTGACTCCAGGTAACACTTCTCCACTTCTCTGCCTTCACCTGCGCTGCTGCTGCTTTGCCCTCCCCTTTCCACTGCAGCTGCTGCAGTCATCCCCATGTGGGTGGCTTTCTCTGAAAGCAACAAATCTGCAGGCTGGGGGCAAATGGCACTCATCATCAAAGTGGCTTTCAGAGGTCTGCTATGGTAGAGGAATGGCCCAGAAGCTGCTTTTCTGCAGTGGTGCCAACCTGCTCCATGCCGCCTGCTGCATCCCCCAGCACCACTCACCATGCTCTGGTGGCAGTGGCAGTGTCCTGTGGCCTCATGGGACTCTCAGCACAGCCCATGCTCCCTGCCATGGGTACCAGGGCAGCAATGCAGAGCTAAAAGCTCCTGGGGGGCATCCCAACCCAACCCAACCCAACCCCACTCCCGTACTGTCAGCAGCCGGCTGAGTGGTTTCCTCAGAGCCTGAGTGAAACTGCAGAGGGCGGCGGGGAAGTTATTTTGCATATGTCAGATTCTGATCCTCAGATATATTTTAGGAAACCAGCAAGTGTATCGCTTCACCTTTCAAACAGCACTTCTATGATCAGAATCATGTGACATCTGAAAACACTTAAAATATCCATCAGTTTCACCAGCCTGGAATGTTGATGTACTTTGGCTGTAGTAAATTTTGTCCTCATAATTTAGGTTTTTTTTGTGTTCCTCCTTCTTATGAGAAGGCCCTGCAAAACCTCGGAAAGACCACAAAAAGAATATAGACACTGATGTGCACAGCCAGTATTTCATACCTTTGAGTTTTACTGCTAAGATTTTTCCTTCTGTAAGACTCTTTTTGTATGGCCAGATACAAAAAAAACCTGATTTTTAATAGGCAAATGATGAAGATTTTCTATGAAAACGCTCCACTGAATGCTCTCTGCTGCTTTTGTCATTGTCTTAAAAGGTGAAGCAATCCAACCATGATGAATTTTTCATGCACTGGGTAGAAAGGGATAATTAGAGTGTGCTTCATACGGATTGTCTGCAACCGCTTTCTAATTAACTAATTGACTACAGAGCTAATGAGATTCAAAATTAATTCTTGTATTTGAATTTTGCCAGGCCTATTTTAAGAACCACGAAGACAGATTGGCCAGAAGCTTTCGTTTGGTGTAAAAGGGATGTTTTGGAAATACTGTTACATTCTCTCTTCCAGTCCATTTTGCAATAGCTTTTGCCTCTCCCTAGTGGCTGCACGGTGAATTGCACGGCTCCATTCTCGCCTTTGGAGGGGACAGGCAGACTTTTTGGACAGAAAC
The DNA here is from genome assembly GCF_951394365.1 of Tetrao urogallus. Classification (NCBI taxonomy): domain Eukaryota; kingdom Metazoa; phylum Chordata; class Aves; order Galliformes; family Phasianidae; genus Tetrao; species Tetrao urogallus. The sequence goes on from NC_136813.1 coordinate 178,370,249, forward strand.
ATCAAAACCACTCCAAGCCGTCGCTGTCTCCACACTTGCTTTTGCACCATCCCACAGTGAAAAAGCTATTGTAAAGGATTGGTGTTGTGGATACGTGAATAAAGATGGTATATTTGCAGCGTAGAGTTTGTGCAGAACGCAAGTAATTGAGGAGTGCTCCTGAAGTGCTGAGCAGTGTGACAAAAGGGATCAGCAGGGCTGGTTGGTGTGCCTTTCAGATATGCTGATGGCTGTCAGATGAGCTCTTACAGTGTCAGTGATCACAACAATAATATAGTGGCACTCCAGCTGAAGCGATCAGACCTGCCGGCTAACAACATGTCAGTTGTGATTATTACATCCCAGAGCATCTCACGCAGCAGAAGTGTCAGGGGATAATTCAGCAGTCTAAATAAACACTGCAGGTGAAGGCTGCCTGTGCTCTGACATGCCAGCTGCCCCTGCTCCACCAGGCAGGGTGTGCGGCTGTGAGCTCGTGCCCAGAGCAGCTCCAGTTGCTGGGATTCACACTGCTGGGGAGAGGGGAACCCACAGAGAACTGCTTGGTTGGAGCCACGTCTCTTGGTAACCCCACAGTTAGCTCTGCATCTGTACCAGGGTGGGCACAAGGACAGTCAGGACATGGGGCAGCTGCTCTGGCACTCCAAGGTCACTGGGTCAGTGTCAGGGAGGGCAGGCTGGTCTGGCACAGATGACTGGGAACTGCTGACAGCCATCCTGGGAAGTTCCGTACTGGGTGACAAGCTGCCAAGCTGTGACATAATTGCTGTTTTCCAGTTTGCAGCTGATTTCTACTGCAGTGCTCTATCTTAGTATGCCCCGAGAGTTTTGTTCCAGACATCCAGAACACAGTGAATGCTCACCTATGATCCCTCTGGCAGTCTCTTTCCTCTCTTCTGATCCACATCAGCAATTCCCCTTTCTCCACCTTTCCAACCCTGTTTTATCCTGCCCCTGGCCCCTCTGTCACTGTCCTGTTGTGAATCACAGCATGACTGAGGCTAGCAGGGCCCCCTGTGTCCCTCTACCCAACCCCTGCCCCAGCAGGGACACCCAGAGCAAGGTGCCCAGGGCCACGGCCAGGCAGCTTTTGAAGCTCCCAAGGAGGAGATCCACAGCCTCCAGGCAGCTGTGCCAGTGCTCAGCCCCCCACACAGCACAGAAGTGCTGCCTGGTGTTCAGGTGGCACCTCTGTGTTCCAGTGTGTGCCCACAGCCTCTTGTCCTGGCACTGGGCACCACTAAAAAGAGCCTGACTCCATCCTCATTTGCACCCTCCCTTCAGGTATTTATGGACACGGATGAGATCTCCCTGAGCCTTTTCTTCTCCAGGATGACCAGGCCCCGCTCTCTCTCTCAGCCTCTCCTTACACAGGAGATGCTACAGCTGCTGCTTCACTGTGGTGGCCCTGCACTCTACTCTTTCCAGTACATCTATGTCTCTCTTGGACTGAGACACCTAGAATTGGACACAGCACTCCAGGTGTAGCCTCTGCGGGGCTGAGTAGAGAGCAAGGATCACCTCCTTTGACCTGCTGGCCATACTTTGCATAATGCAGCCCAAGATGCCATCAGCCTTCTTTGCGGCAAGTACACCTGTCCTGCTCCTGAGTCCTGGCCCTGACTCAAGCCCTGGGCACAGTAGACCAAATTCCCTCTTCAGCTGCTACCATGATGTACTCTAATGACCAGAAAGCTCCCGCCCAGTGCATTGGCAGGGTGATACCTTCTGTATTTAAAAAAATGCTGCTCTAGGGGTGAACACAGCACTTGCTCAAAAGCTAAAATTCACGAGAAAGCCAAGGATTTCCCATTTCTTTTCTCTCTCATCTCTTTTTCAAGAAAGCTGTATGGCAGTATGGCAGATGGGGTTCTTGGGTTAGCACAGAGAGCAACTATCTTTGTTTTGGAATAAAATGCAGGTACAGGGCAATATGCTTCACCATATCCAAATGGCCTGGCATCCCCAAGGCGAGAAAGTGAAAGGTAAATAGGAGAATTCCCTATTCCAAACAAAATAATAATAATAATGTATGCTTCCTTTTTCCCAAAAAGCATCCCAATGGAACTCAGCAACACTCACTCATGAGAAGAGCAGCATCCCTGCACCATGCCCAAAACAGGGCCCTTCTCTGCCTCTGCTGACAGTTGGGTTTGCTTGCTAGAACGTTCAGAATAAGCCATTTTGACAACATTTTCAACAGCAACAATGGCATCTGCAAGAATATGTTTACTTGTGATTCTCAGCCTCATCATAATTCAGAAAATATTCCATTTTTTTTTCAAACTACGGGTGGAAATGGCAATTAGCAGTTCCCAGTGTCACAGCAACACTCAGTGTGTGAGCAGCAGAGAGGGAATGGGAGTCCCCACGCAGTGCCCACGGCACAGCAGAGGGCACCTCGCACCTCCCTGGGGTGCCATGGCAGAAGATGCAGCCTGTGGTGGGTACGGCAGCAGGGGGGGATTGGAAATATTCTCGGAGGGTTTTATGCACATGAAAATATGTCTTGTGCCCCAGAGGACAAACAAAACATCAAGAGAACACTGATATCATACTATCATAGAATCACAGAATGGTTTGGGTAGGAAGGGATGTAATGCCCATTCCCATCCTGTGTAACCTGTCATTGTCTTTGTCCTCATAGAATCACAGAATCACAGGGTTGAGTTGGAAAGAACCATTAAATGTCATCTGGTCCAACCCCCCTGCAATGACCAGGGACATTTACAGATAGATCAGGGTGCTCAAAGCCTTTTCCCTGCTGACAGCTTCCCTGGTGACAGCTTGCAGCCTTCCAGGATAAAATGTCTGTTTGGGGAATGCCAGGAGGTTGAGGCAGGACCTATACCTGTGCCTGAGCACAAAAGCAAATCTCAGTTCCACACAGCCACCGTGGTACTGCCAGGCTGCTGGTGCAGGAGTTTCATCCCTGCACACAGGCCTGACCAATCCCACTTAAGAATTTGGAAAATTTCCCAGATTATAATTACCTATATATAAGTATAATGATAATTACGGTACCTAACTGAGACCTCAGAGCACAAAACTGACAAGTGATGACAACTCAATTCATTAAGAGTGCAGATGTGCTTCCTCTCCTTTATGAAACAACACTGAGTGATTGCTGAAGAAAGATTGCAGCCAGAGATGTGATCTGCAGATACGTGCTGAGCCTGAGATGGGCAGAGGCTGCTGAAAAGGGCAGTGGGACCATCTGGATGTGGGCACTGCTCTGGGTGTCTGTGCTGGAGAAGGGTTGGTCCAGAGGGATGCACAGGGCACTGCCAGCCTCAAGACAGCAAAGAGGAGCCGTGGGCAGTGTAAAACAGGGCAACATGAAAAGCAGTCATGGTGCAAGGTAGGCTTCTAGACCAGGATCAGAAATCAAGACAGGCTCTTCCCATCAGAGCCTGGGTATGAAATAACAGTGAGGGAGGTAAGTGAACAGTGCCTCGTACAGACGATAGCAGGATGCTGGGCACCTACATCAGCTGGTTTTGCTCAGAGCACCATCAACTGCTGTTGTGTGAGTGACCTGCAACACTGAATTCATATTCATTCACATTCCCACGTTAAGCATTTCAGCCTATGCTTTTATTTTTCCAGCAGGGCTGCTAACCCCCTGCCTGAAAGTGTTTCATTACAGCTGTGTGCCTCCACCCATAAAAGCCTTAAATACTTTGTCTCTGAATGTAATTGAATTTCTGGAAAGTAACAGTCTAGACCAATTTGAAGGTGCCCTTGCTTTCACACTCTCTTAATGTCTGTCCACAAGAAGTTCTACAGTGTGAATGCACTGTGCATTCCGTGAAAGCACCGTGCTTCTACTCTTTCCCTTGGAAGGCTGCTTCACAATCAGAAACATCTCCGTTTCAGTACCTGGAGCTTAATATTCAGTCTGCATTCTCCCTCTTCTGTGTCACCTCCTACTCCTGATGTCCTTGTGCCACCATCAGTAACTGCTCCTTGGTGACTGCACCTCCGGGTACTGCGATGAGGCATTAGATTTTGCCTGCTGCAGTCCCTGCAGTCTCTTAGCCAAGCTAGAGGTGTCTATCTTTCGTACTCTTCGATGTTAACTAGTCCCATAATCCCCTGCCTACATGCCAGAAGCTGGCAAGACAACTGTAGCTGTAGTGCTGCACGTTCATTGTGATGGGCTGGCAGAAAGGACTTTCAGCAGGCTTCCCTCAGCCCCTAGGATGAAGCCATTAGAGCTGACCTTTGAATGCTGAGGCTCTGGGACAGGGAAGTGCTGAAATCCCCACCCCCAGAGGGGACTAGGAGACCTGTGGATGTGGCACTAAGGGGCACACTTTAGTGATGGGACTCAATATGTCAGCTCGATTAGACTTGGTGATCTTGAGGGTCTTTTCCAACTGAAATGACTCGGTGATTTCTAAGGCAAAAAATAAAAATAAAAATCAATAAATCAGGGCTTTCTACACTGCTTAGTTGAACTGGAGCATCAGTTTTGGCATCCTGTTGTTTTTGGGACTGACTACACTTACAATGCATCCTCCCCCACAGAGCTTCAGTGTTCCCATAAAGTTGTGCCACACTCAGCTTTTTGCTCTCAGCCACTGTGCAATTTCTGGGCATTACATTTGCTCTTTTCTTGATGTCGTTGCCTATTTGCATGTTTTAACTAGTTGAATCTTCAGCCAGTGCAAGTGAGGGGAAAAAATACCAAACCCATTTAGAGTCAGGAAACTCACAGGCACTATTTGAGAAGGGTGGAGCTGAGCTCCTTAGGGTAAATTAAAAATGGATGGTATTAAGTCTAAGGAAATAAACAAGTTACAACACCAAATCACTGCTCCCTCCACAGAGGATTTTAAAAGAAGCAGCAACATGATAGGCTAAAACAAACTCCCTGTCTGAAAGCCCTAAATTGTTTCTTCTCTTGCTACACAATAGAAGCTATATAGAGCCAAGAAGCCTTGAACATTGTTCCTGCAATAAAGATCCTAGTGTTTTGGAATCCATTCTTGGCATTAAGAATAATTAATGTTAGCAATAAAAGTGTTTTCTGAAACGTTTCCAAACCTGTGTGGTTCCTGTAATAGGTGAAGGTTCAGATTTCATCTGATGGAGCTCAAACTAATTCCTCTGTTCTCAAAATAGACCCAGATGAAAGGTGAAAGAAATAACGACTTTTGCTCACTGAGCTTTCCTGGGCTGGAAAGGGGACAGCTTCACACGGGACTAGAAGTCCAAATGCCTGTCTACACAGTGACTTCTTATCATGTCTCTTTATGGTGATTACTGTCTAAAATGCCGGTTTTACCCGGCTTAACCTCACTGTGGTGATACCAAGGCAATCATTCTGCCTAGGACTCAGCTCTGGTCCTCAGACCAGCTTGACGCACAGCCCAGGTTTCAGACTCCTGCGGGGGCTTTGGGCAGATGCAGCCCTTCACTGCAGTGCCCCAGCTCCAGGGGATCAGCGGGGGTCACAGCACCAACATGGGACTCCCAGCCAGCAACGCAGACGTCATGTCCCACTGTTGTGCTTTGCTTACCAGAGTACCAATGGCGCTGCCTGAGGCTGAGCCACAACACGGAGGATTTCCTCATAGCTTGCTTCTCTTCTCCACTAGACTTCATCTGGGATCACTGAAGGTGATTTGTGCTGACTGCAGCCCCAGACAACCAAGAGACACAACCTTAAGTGTAGGAAGGAGTTGGAAGCACCACAGACAGCCTACAAACTTGCAAGTTGTTTTCTAGGCACTCTTCTTTCTTCATGTCTGATGTGTTGCTGTGTAATTTGATATCAGGGATAATAAATAATGTTCCCCTCCAGAACCTGGTTTCGTTCACTTTTAATGTATGGCACAAAACTTCTGTTTTCTCTCCAAGTGTTGGAAAACTGGAAGGTTGATGAATGAAGTGTGGTTAGAAGGTGCTTTATGGCTGACTGTTGTGGTTGCTACGCTTATTTGCTCAAAGTGCTACTTTAGCAGGAGTAGATCACTGGTGCACTTGTGAAGTAAGCAGTTATGAATACACGCTATATGTACAAATTTATATTTAACATTACGTATACGTAATGTTGGGCTCCTTCAGCCTGGAGATCTCACAGTAGAACTTAAAATAGGGAAATACTCTTCCCACTATTCATAGGGTTTCTTCCCTGCTCTTGTAAACTTCATGTTTTAAGAAAATTCCTTGAAGCAATTTATTTTTTGTGGAACTGAGCACTGAATGGAGCTGGGTAGCAGCTTGGTTTTTTTAACCTCTCAATTTTATTTTAAATTCCCTTCGGAAAGAAGTTTGAAATAGTTCACACCCAGGCAAGTTGGAACAGAGCATTTTTTGAACTGGGAAATGAATATGTCATCCGTTGGTGCCGAGAAAACAAAGGGTCAGGCAAAACCTCGCCCACGAGCTTATTTTTATGGAGGTTGCCCATCAACTTGATGTCTGCGTGACTCCTTCTAGAGAAAAAGGCAATTCATACCAGGAATCAGACTCAAAGGGAACATGACATTTTCTTTGAAGGATCAGCCTTCACCGAAATTGAAATCATGACACATAATTCTGGTTTTCTTTCCCACCTTGTGCTTCTTGTACCAACTGTTGGGTTTCACCATTTACTGTCTCCAACTCTTCTAGAAGGAAGATCCATAGAAAGAGCAGCAGGGAGATCCCATCTGCATCCAGCCTGGGACCCCAGACAAGAACAACATGACGCTGTGAGAATAGGTCCAGAAAAGGCCAGGGAGATGATCAGGGCTGGAGCACTTCTACTGGGAACACAGGCTGAGGGAGTAGGGCTTGTTCAGCCTGAGGAAGAGAAAGCTCTCAGGAGACCTCATTGAGGCTTTCCAGTACTTAGAAAAGGTTTATAAGCGACAGGGAGACCAACTTTTTACACTGGCAGATGGTGATAGGACAGGGAGGAATGTCTTCAAACAGAAAGAGGGGAGATTCAGGTTAGATGTTAGGAAGAAGATCATTACTCAGAGGGCGGTGAGGCCCTGGCACAGCTGCCCATAGAGCTGTGGGTGCCCCATCCCTGCAGGCGCTCAGAGCTGGGTTGGATGGGGCCCTGGGCAGCCTGAGCTGGTGGGGGCAGCCAGTTCAGGGCAGGGGTTGGGGATGGTGGGCTTTGAGGACCCCTCCAACCCAAACCATTCTGCAGTTCTGTGATCTCACTGGTGCCTAAGAAATGATTTGAGTTGTCCATGTGTTAAACGTGCCACTCCTTTCACTAGGGCAATGGGTCAGCCTTGCATTGGAATATATTTTTATGGTACAATTATACAGCAAGTGGTAGAATGCACAAAAGGGCTTCAGAACAATAGGAATTGTGTAATTATTGAGAAAACAGTGAAACATGCCAGATAAACAAGAGAAAATTAACAGCTCAGCAAGTGGCTCCAAGAAAATAGCAGGCAAGTAGGACAAAAGGAGTAGAACAGAGGATTTGGTGTAATTATCCCCACAATTAGTTTCATACAAGTGCTTTTACAATATCTTCCATCTCCAGACTCCTGGATGTTGCCTCTTGCTGCCATAAAATTGGAAAAAAAGGTCTCAAATGCCTTTTCTTGTGGATCTATTTAGTCTAACAAAATCTCCTGAAATGTGTACTTGGATCTGACATTAAAAAGGCTGCAGAAAAGGATTGTGTTGAAACAAAAGCTTTTTTTTTTTTTTTTTTTTTTTTCTTTTCAAAACATGGGCATTAAGGATTGCATTAAAAAAAAAGTAAAGAGAGAAAAATACAGATGTGCACCAGGGTGGTTTTTATGTACATGCCAAGTTTGGGTTGACATGAATTAAACCAACTGCAGAGTGAGTAGCTGGATTTTTGTGAGCATAAAACACAGCACCCAAGCCAACCTGTTAGCCTCACCCCTGTGCCAGAGAAGATCCTGGAGCAGATTCTCCTGCAAGTCATGCACATGGAAGAGAGGGAGGGGATATGGGACAACCAGCACGGCTTCACCAAGGGCAGGTCCTTATTCCTTTTTATGGCAGTGTAACTGTGTCAGTGAACAAAGGAAAAGATGTCATCTATCTGGACTTCAGCAACACTTTTGACAGTGTCCCCCACCACATCCCTCTCTGCAGATTGGAATGGTATGAATTTGGCAGGTGGACTGTTTGATGTATGACTGACTGGTTGTGAGATCATACACAGAGAATGGTGGTCAATGGCTCAGTGTCTGCATGATGAGTGGTGTCCCCCAAGGGTCAGTGCTGGGACCGGTGCTTTTTACATCTTCATCAATGACACAGCGGGGGTGAGTGCACCCTCAGCAAGTTTGTCAATGACACCAAGCTGTGGGGTAATGCCAGCACGTCTGAGGGACAAGATGACATCCAGAGACACCTGGGCAGGTTCAAGCAGTGGGCCCAGGTGAACCTCAGCAGATTCAACAAAGTCAAATGCGAGGTCTTGCATCTGGGTTATTGCAACCCCAGCTATCAGCACAAGCTGGGATATGTAAGATATGTAAGGACAGCCCTGCCAAAACACCTGGAGGTGCTGGTGGATGGCAGCTGGCCATGAGCCAGCAATGTGCCCTCACAGCCCAGAAAGCCAACCGTGCCCTGGGCTGCATCAAAAGTAGCATGGCCAGCAGGCTGAGGGAGGTGATCCTGCCCCTCTGCTCTGCGAGACCTCATCTGAAAACACTCAAGGTCAGGCTGGATGGGGCTCTGAGCACCTGGTGTAGCTTTAGTTGTCCCTTTGCATTGCAGTGCGTTGGACTAGATGACCCTTAAAGGTCCCTTCCAACTCAAAAGATTCTACGATTCTATGAAACCTGATAATGGCGAAGTTAATTTAAAATTTATTTTGAACCTATTTTCTCCCTTTACAGGAATGACTTTTTCCATCAGAGGATTAGAAAATGCAACTAAGACTTTAAATTCCATTAAAAAAAAAAAAAAATCGGACGGGATTAAGCTGAATCAGCGAAACCCCTTCCAAACTTGCCATTTACAAAGCTTTTCCTTTCCCCTGACGGACGTATTGGCAACAATCCCATCGTATTTTCCCCTTGAAATGACGCCGTTCCGGGCTGAAGGCAGCCGAAGGAACCGCCGTTTCTCGCACCCTCCAGGGAGCGCAGGAGCTCCGCAGCCGCAGGACGGGACGGCCGCCCCCTGTCGGCAGCGCGTCCCGCAGCGCTTCCCGCAGCCCCCGCCAGGGGCCACTGCGCCCGCGGGGACGGGCGCTGCGAGCGGCGGCGGAAAGCGTTCAGCGGCAATGCACGGAATCATCGCCGCCGCGATATTGAAACGCGGGCTTTGGCTCCGCTACTCCCCACAGACTGGAACTTTGCAGAGAGCGTGCAACGACTTGCAGCTGCCCCAAAGTTATTTCAAACTCAGCCGTCCTTCTGCTTACCCGCTGTTGTGCGCGGTCCGCAGCGGCCGGCGAAGTGCAGGGCAACGCCAGAGCGGCAAGTCGCGCACAGCCTAACAGGATTGTAATTTTCCGTACTCCGAAAAGTGACATTCCTGTTTCCCACTTTTTTTTTTTTTTTTCCAAGAGTCCATTCAATTTAATTTTTTTACAGACAGCAAACCCGAGACGACAGGTGACTGCGCACGGGTAAAGCCGCAGCGCTCCGGCGACGCCGCGTTTCCACTTCCCGAAGCGGCTCCCCCAGACGGAACCCGCCGCCTTCCCCGCGCGTCCGAGCGGCGGACGGACGGGCGGACGGAGAGAGGCAGAGAGCCCCGCGGGGCGCGCCCGGCCCGGCCCCCACAGCCGCCACCGCCCGGGAGGGGCCGGGCGGGGCCGCCGGGAAACCCCGCCCCGGGCAGCGCCCGCCGCGCAGCGCGCAGCCCGCAACGAGCGGAGCGGGGCGGCACAACGGGACGGGACGGGACGCGGACGGGGCGGCTGCACCGTGCAGGGAGCACTCCGCCCGTGTGCCGGCCCCGCCGGAGGGGACGCTGAGGAGGGGCTTCGGGATTTTTCTTTTTTTTTTTCTTTTTTTTTTTCTTTTTTTTTTTTTTTTTTCTTTTTTTCTTTTTTTTCTGTGAGAAGTAGAGGAGCAGCAGGTTTATGCTAATCGCCCTCCCGGGAGCAGCGGTAGGAGGAGGAGGAGGAGAGGAGCCATTTTGAACTCACTTCAAAGTTTAAGGTGGAAAAGTTGGAGCGCTCCCGCACGCTGCCCGCGGACGGGGCCGGGGCTCCCGCGGAGCGCGGGGCGCAGAGGGGCCGGGGCGGCGGCTGATGGCTGCGGGCGGGCGGGCGGCCCGGCGGGTGGATGGATTGTGCGGCAGCGCGCAGCCCGCGGTCGCTGCCTCCTGAGCCCCGGAGATGCCGCGGCTGTCCGCCGCCGCCGCCGCCTGCGTGTCTTGGGCCGCGCTGCTCTGCGCCCTGGCTCACGCGGGCGGCGCGGAGCCTCGGCCGCCCCGCGCCGCCCCGCTCCTCCACCTGCCCCCGGGGGCCGCGCCGCGCCGCGGAGCCGCCGAGCCGCCGGCGCTGCCGCCCACCGGGCGCCTGAGGGCGGCGGGGCCCGCGCCGCGCCGCGCTCCGCCCGCGGAGCCCCGCGGGCCCCGGTGTGGAGGGGTGAGCCCGCGGCGCGCCCGGCGGCGGGCGGCCCCCGAGCACCGCGGAGCTGACTGTGCTCTGGCGGACGGGGACGGGCGGAGGGCGGCGCGGCGGGCGCGGAGCCCAAACAGTCCTCCGCAGTTCCAGCTGCCCAGCTACCAGGTGTCCATCCCCGAGAACGAGCCGGCCGGCACGGCGGTGATCGCGCTGCGCGCGCAGGACCCCGACGAGGGGGAAGCGGGCCGGCTGGCGTACTCCATGGAAGCGCTCTTCGACGAGCGCTCCAACGACTACTTCTCCATCGACCCCCAGACGGGCAGCGTGGTCACCGCCCGCAGCCTCGACAGGGAGACGAAGGACACCCACGTGCTGAAGGTGACCGCCTCTGACCACGGCTCCCCGCGCCGCCGCTCGGCCACCACCTACCTGACGGTGACGGTCAGCGACACCAACGACCACGAGCCGGTGTTCGAGCAGCCCGAGTACCGGGAGAGCATCCGCGAGAACCTGGAGGTGGGCTACGAGGTGCTGACCATCCGCGCCACCGATGGCGACGCCCCGGCCAACGCCAACATGCTTTACCGCCTGCTGGAGCCGGGCGCTGGCGACGGGGTCTTCGAGATCGACCCGCGGTCGGGGGTCGTGAGGACCCGCGCCCCGGTGGACCGCGAGGAGGTCTCCGAGTATCACCTGGTGGTGGAAGCCAATGATCAGGGCAAGGATCCTGGGCCACGCAGTGCCACGGCCATGGTGCACATCACCGTTGAGGACGAGAATGACAACTACCCTCAGTTCAGTGAGAAGCGCTACCTGGTGCAGGTGCAGGAAGACGCCCCAGTGAACAGCCAGATCCTGCAGGTGCAGGCCACGGATCGGGACCGGGGCAGCAATGCCCAGGTGCACTACAGCATCGTGAGTGGCAACCTGAAAGGTCAGTTCTACATCCACTCCTTCTCCGGTGCCATTGATCTGATCAACCCTCTCGATTATGAGACTATTCGGGAGTACACGCTGCGCATCAAAGCCCAGGATGGGGGCAGACCTCCCTTAATCAACTCCAGCGGCATGGTGTCGGTGCAGGTTGTGGACGTCAATGACAATGCCCCCATCTTCGTCAGCACTCCCTTTCAGGCCACGGTGCTGGAGAACGTTCCTCTGGGCTACTCGGTGCTGCATGTCCAGGCTGTGGATGCTGACTCTGGGGAGAACGCACGCCTGGAATACAAGCTTATTGAGATGACACCACCAGCTGGCGTTGCCCCTGCATCGGGGGACTCCGGGTTTCCCTTTCAAATCAACAACAGCACAGGGTGGATCACGGTGGCTGCAGAGTTGGACAGAGAAACTGTGGAGAACTATCACTTCGGGGTGGAGGCCAGGGACCACGGTGTGCCGGTGATGACCTCCTCGGCCAGCGTGTCCATCACTGTCCTGGACGTGAACGACAACAACCCCACCTTCACAGAGAAGGTCTATCACCTCCGGCTGAATGAGGATGCAGCAGTGGGCAGCAGTGTCCTCACCCTGACCGCTGTGGACAGGGACGTGAACAGTGTAGTGACCTACCAGATCACCAGTGGCAACACCAGGAACCGCTTTGCCATCACCAGCCAGAGCGGAGGGGGACTGATCACACTGGCCTTGCCTCTGGATTACAAGCAGGAGAGGCAGTACGTGCTCACTGTCACTGCCTCTGATGGCACTCGCTTTGACACCGTCCAGGTCTTCATCAACGTCACAGATGCCAACACGCACCGCCCAGTCTTCCAGAGCTCCCATTACACGGTGAGTGTCAGTGAGGACAAGCCCATTGGCACCTCTATTGTCACCATCAGTGCCACCGATGAAGACACGGGGGAGAATGCGAGAATCACTTACATTTTGGATGACAACATCCCTCAGTTCCGCATTGACCCTGATACCGGCACCATCACCACCCTGATGGAGCTGGACTATGAGGATCAGGCGTCCTACACATTGGCCATCACAGCCCATGACAATGGCATCCCACAGAAATCAGACACCACCTACGTGGAGATCCTCATCCTGGATGCCAATGATAATGCGCCCCGCTTCCTCCGTGACCGCTACCAGGGATCAGTTTTTGAGGACGTGCCGCTCTCCACCAGCGTCCTGCAGCTTTCTGCCACCGACCGCGACTCAGGCCTCAATGGCCGCCTGCTCTATACATTCCAAGGTGGAGATGATGGAGATGGAGACTTCTATATCGAGCCCACCTCTGGAGTGATACGCACGCTGCGCAAGCTGGACCGTGAAAACGTGGCCGTCTACAGCCTGCGAGCCTTTGCAGTAGACAGGGGCAGCCCACCCCTGAAGGCCTCTGTGGACATCCAGGTGACTGTGCTGGACATCAACGACAATCCCCCTGTCTTTGAGAAGGATGAGTTTGACATCTTTGTGGAGGAAAACAGCCCTGTGGGCTCCATTGTGGCCCGAATCAGTGCAGCTGACCCTGACGAAGGAACCAATGCGCAGATCATGTACCAGATAGTGGAGGGCAACATCCCTGAGGTCTTCCAACTGGATTTGTTGAATGGGGACCTCACTGCCCTGATGGACCTGGATTACGAGAGCCGCACGGAGTATGTGATTGTGGTGCAGGCCACCTCGGCCCCACTGGTGAGCCGGGCTACTGTGCACATCCGCCTGTTGGATCAGAACGACAACCCACCTGTCCTACAGGACTTCCAGATCCTCTTCAACAACTATGTAACCAACAAATCCAACAGCTTCCCCTCCGGTGTGATTGGCAAGATCCCTGCGCATGACCCTGATGTGTCAGACAGCCTGGCCTATACCTTTGTGCAAGGCAATGAGTTAAACTTGCTCCTCTTGGACTCTGCCACTGGGGAACTCAAGCTCAGCCGAGACCTGGACAACAACCGGCCCCTGGAAGCCCTCATGAAAGTGTCAGTCTCAGGTAAGCAAGCACTGGAGGTGTGTGAAATGTGCAGATCTTTTTGGGCTGACGGGGTGGCATGGGCAGAATAGCTACTTATGGCTTAGCGTGCAGCCTTCAGTTTCCAGAGGCAGCAATTTATCTGTGAAGTTCTTGGAAAGGAACCACAAAAATAGATCTGATCCACGTGCTGTGGATTGAAGTGATGCATTGAAGTTGTTTGGTAGATGTGGATCATGAGAGTAAATAAACGTGTTGGGGTACAGATTTCCTTTGTTTAAGTGATGCTTTGGCTCAAGCTTTTCTGATGTGGTTGCATCAAGGCAATAAATGATCTAACCTGCGAAGATGTAGGGAATGTGCACGTACCTGTGATGCTTGGGGTTAAGCTTACTGTTGGTGATATGTGATGGCTTTGCAGATCCATCTTCCCTAGCTCTTTTTTCCTCTTTTGTTAAAAGATAGTGGCCAAGTAGCACTCAAAGTAGTACTGAGTGATCCTTTGCTGTGGGGGGAGAGGAATGGGGAAGGACAGATGCTGTGACCGCCTTCCTTGGAGAGCTGGTGCGTGATGGGGAGGGCTCTGCCTCTTCTGTTGAGCAGACTGTCCCTTATTGTTCAATATGTACTTTTATGTGAGTGTGTCTACACTCTTGGGATAAATGTTTTTTTTCTGCTCGGTCAGTTGTTTATCATGGAATTACTTTTTATGCCTTTAATTGTGGCATCAATCATGCAATGAGTAATTTCCTCCGCAGGTGCCACTCTATAAAGTTTACTGTGGACCTGATCCCACACTTCTGTTGACTTTCAAAGGTTATAACCAGACACATTCCTCGCTGCCTCTCTGTGCAACTCTGAAGCTAGTATTTGAATTTATTTTTTTCCCTTTTTTACATAAAATAGCTGAAAGTATGAGATACATAGGAACATAGGACATGCTTCTTTTTTGGGGGGGAGGGGGAGGGCGGGATTGTATTAAAAAATACCAAACTATGGCATAATCCTGGCAGTGCTCATTACTGTAAGTAGTCATTAAGTGCTGCAGGGCCTCGGGGGACTCTCTGTTGTGCTTGCAGGCTTGAGTTCCCTTTTGCTTCAGGAAAATGAAAGTGATATTAACTGCACTGATTGAATTTACTGCAGTGCGTCACCTGACAGGAGACTTCTATTGCAAAATGCTGGGGGGCAGCTCACGCAGTATGTTAGCTCATAAATGCCATTTCCACGTCCTGTGAGGACTTGTAGAAAAAAACAGGCAATTGGCTTGTGGCCTTAAAGAAACATTTGGATCAGCGTGGTGGTGATTGCGTGGTCATCGTCTGTCTGAAGCAGTGGCTCTTTATCTATCAGCAGCTGATAAGAACTGACTTGGAGCAAAAAGCTTGGAGCAGCCGTTTGGTCAGACCAGATGGAGAGAAATAGCTCACGGGGACCATTGCTCAGGCTGAGGAAGTGTCAGGCAGGGAAACGAAGGACTGGAGTCCTCTGTTAAGCAATGGGAGTTCAGCCCTTGCTGCTCTGTATTCATGTTGGGTGAGGACGTGAACTTTGCAGCTCTGCTGTGATGTTGATCAGAACTGTCTGCTGCACATCCTGAGATGTATTTAAATACAAGAGCTTCTTATGGGTAGGGGTTTGACGTAATTTTGACAAGTGCTGAACTCCCTTTGGTGTTTGTTCTGAGCAGTTTGCTGTTTGGGAACTGGGAGGGCAGAGTCCCGACATTTGTGATTGTTTCCAGTAAACTTTCACCTGCTTGCTTTCCTGCTTATCTGATGTGGTCTCAAAACAAAACAAAAAAAAAAAAAAAGAAAAAAAAAGACAGAAGAGCTCAGACAGAAGCCCTCCACCTGGTTATCTCCAAGCATTGCAAAATACCTGCAAATCATCTGCTAGGATAAGCTGCCAGTTAACTGAAAAATGTGTCTATGGAGCAGCCATTAACCTCTCAACCCAGACAGACACAAAGTCCTGCCCGGCTCACAGCTGCTGCTCCGGTCAGGGCAGAATGCGAGCTCTTTATGTACTTGGGGAATGTGATCTATATACGGGTCGGAAGTACTGTGCTGCTGTAAAAGCCTGTCTGCCATTCAGCACTGCCTTTTGCCGTTGGGGTGAGCATGTGGAGCTGGGGAGCTGCTGAACTCTGTCACCTGTGGGACTTTGAGATTTTACTACAACCCATGTCCTTTTATTTGCACTGGGAATTGTTTGGAGAAGCGTGGGAATTCTGTCCTTCTGCACATAAACAAAACTCGGGGAATCATGAAGAGCAAGCAGACTGAGATAACTGGTTTCACAAAGCCTGAGAATGGGACGGCTCTTCACACTTTACCTAAAGAGAAGGAACACCCTCAGAGCTGTGGGGGGGCTGTGGGCAGCCCGCAGGAGTCTGTGTGTGCGGCTCTGCCCAGTGCTGTGGGACCTGCTTGGCTGTGCCCTGCAGCTGTCAGGAGGAGAGCGGGGAGGAACGGGGCTGGTGGGGCCCGTGGGCGGGCAGGCATTAGCATCTTGGAGCTGGAGAGCCGCTTTTGAAGTCAGCCTCTTTTGAAGTGAATCTCTCAGGGTGCCCCTGCGCCGTGCCCGCAGAGTGAGCAAACAGGCCCTGCTGCAGGAAGCTAAGCCAGGTGTGCTCCTGGGTGCCCCAGGTGCTCACAGGCTTTGGCTGCAGTGTCTCATAGTGATGCGTCTCTCAGAGTCCCTCATTTTAGCTACTCTTTGCCCTGAAAGCTGGTACTTTTGCTGCAGGTGTGGTGTCACGTAGGAGGAAGCGTTGTTCTTTTCCTGGACACCTTCAAGGCTTTCCTGTGGGAAGGCAGAGCTTGGCTCTGTACCCATGCCCGCTGTTTTAACAACTGGGGCCATGCTGCAATCCTGCCCTTACTTTCCAGGAGTCCATTTTACTCCGGGCTCAAATACGAGGTGCTAGTTGGCAGCCAGCCAAACATGAGCCAGCAGTGTACTCAGGTGGCCCAAAATGCCAACGGCATCCTGGCTTGTGTCAGAAATAGCGCAGCCAGCAGGAGCAGGGAGGTAATCGTCCCTCTGTGCTCAGCTCTGGTGAGGCCGCACCTCAAGTGCTGTGTTCAGTTTTGGGCTCTCACTGCACAAAAGACATGGAGGCCCTGGAGTGTGTCCAGAGAAAGGCAGTGGAGCTTGTGAGGAGCGTAGGTCTGATGGGGAGCAGCTGAAGGAACTGGGATGGGTCAGTCTGGAGAAGAGGAGGCTCAAGGGAGGCCTTATTGCTCTCTACAGCTGCCTGAAAGGAGGTTGTGGTGAGGTAAAGGTTGGCCTCTGCTCCCAGATAACAGTGATAGGGCGGGAGGAAATGGCCTCAAGTTGCACCAGGGGAGGTTCAGGTTGGATATTAGAAACAGTTTCTTCTCAGCAGGAGCAGTGAGGCACAGGCTGCCCAGTGGGGTGATGGAGTCATTGCCCCAGAAGTATTGAAGAAACGTATGGATGTGGTAGGGAGGAATATCATTAGAGGGCGACTAAGATGATCAGGGGGCTGGAGCACCTCCCCTATGAGGACAGGCTGAGGGAGTTGGGCTTGTTCAGCCTGGAGAAAAGAAGGCTGCGGGGCGACCTCATTGCAGCCTATCAATACCTGAAGGGAACCTACACCCGGGAAGGGAGTAAACTCTTCAAAAGGGCTGACAATAGCAGGACTAGGGGAAATGGATCCAAGTTGAAGGAGGGAAGATTTAGGTTGGATGTTAGGGGGATGTTAGGAGGAAGTGCTGCGTGAGGTCACCTGTGTATGACACTGCAAACTGCCTGCACCCGTTGGGCCCGGAGCGTGTGCTATGAATGTAAAGTAATGCTATGTAACAGTCATTTTGGGAAGGCAGTGCTCTGGCTCTGTGCTTTGCTTTAGGCTGGTTTCCCTAGTGAGAGGTAGGCACGCTAAAGCGTTCCTTTACATTCCTTTGACTTTAAACCTCCGCTGGCATTCAGTGATGGTATTGACTATCAGCAAATACAAATCGGGATAGAGCTCCTTCATGTTGCAATAAACATTTGCTGTTTTTAACTTTAGCACTTGTTAAAGGATCTTTATTATTATTGTAATTTAAAAGTCATTACGCTAAAGCTCCTGAGTCTCCAGCTCCATGCTTCTCCATACAAATGGAAGAGGCGACATTACACTTAGTTTAACCCTTAGGACAAAGCAAGGCCATGGCTGTGCCTAAGGTAGAGCACTGGGGAGTTGTGTGTGTGCACTGGGGGACAGAGACACTCAAGTTCTCCCCCGCACCCCAAAATACTGCAGCCCCCTGGTATGGGCTGGGAGCATCACAGTGCAAACTGTCTTCTTGCCCCCGTGCTTAGGGGGCTGTGCCTTCACCACCTGTGGCATGTGGGGCTGCTGAGGCCATTTCGGGGGTACGTAGGGCAAGGAGATGCTTCTGGTGAGACTGCAGGAACAGCACTGCTTTCAGGTACTGGGGAGAAGGGATTGGCACCCAAACCGCTCTATGCATCCTCCCCTTGCCACCGGGGAGGTAAATTCCTGCAGCCTTAAATAAGCCATACAATTACAGGATTATAGGAATGAAAGGATGTTCTCTCCTCCCTCCCCGTGCCTTCCCCGTGGGTGAGGTGCAGGTTTCCTCCTGAGCCTATTTCCTGACAAAATGGGGATTTTGCTGTTCCCTGCACTGTGTTCTGTGTGCGCACCCAGCACGGGAGCAGCAGCAGGGAGGGAGCAGCAAGGGACCTCGTTGGGAACACCGGGTGTGAGACCTGGCCATCACTTCGTGTATTAAATGGGAACTAATGATTAGCAGCCTCTATGCTGTGCTTTTGAACGCTTACCTTTGTTTTCGTGAATCAGTGACTGCTAAGTAGTGGCCATCCTTTTGAAGTGAGGAGAGCTCCCATGCTGCTGTTGCTACTGAAATCCCTCCTTATCTAAAATGCAGCTCAGTTTCACAGAGACAGATGCCCCTCCAGCCCACAGGTATGCGAGTTGCCCCCCTGCTCTGTGTAATCTATTCCAGCTGATAAAGAGCCGCTGCTGCCTGTTGCTCTCGTATGTGTTTCCTTCCACTTCGTTCCTGGCTTTCATAGGAGTGGTGTATTTTTGTTTCTAAAGACAGGAAAACATCTATGGCTGCAAGAGCAAAAATATTTAATGGAAGGCTGACTGGAAAAATAACTTTAGACTGAGATAAAAGACATCTCCTGCAGGTAAACAAATAAAATAATGAGTTATGCAATGACTTTAGTTGGGGAGATAAGCAATTTCTCTGCTAAAATAGTGATTTCCAGATATAAAAAAGTATTTACCACAGCATACTTGAGGAATTAAATGAGATATTTTATCTCAGCAGAAAGTTATTTTGCTCATCAACTTCTCTCAGAAAATGCTGCTGTGAAAGTAGCTATCACTCTAAGTGTTTGTTTTCTCCCTGTCTGTGTGTGCTGTATGTGCCCGTTTTTGTTTCACAGTGTTTGCATGGCCTCCCTACCCTAGCAGATCTCAGTGGCTGAGGCGCAACCAGAAGGCACTTCTGAACCTCATCCCATATCAATACGAGGGATTGCAATCAGCTCCTAGAGAGAAAAACAAAACAAAAAAACCCTTATGCTACTAATTTCCTTATTTGTAAACTGTTGTACCCAAACCCCGTATGGAAAACACTCATGACTAAGGATCAGTCTGAGAATTTGACTCGTAGCAGTGTTTCAGCTATCCCTGAAAAGTGACATAATATATGTAAAGTAGGATAAAATACCTGTTTTCTGTAGGTAAGAAACTGGTTGATGGAGTCACACTGAGAGACATGGCTCAGTGGGCATGGTGGGGGTTGGGCTGACGGTTAGACTAAACGATCCCTGTGGTGTATTCCAACATTAGTGATTCTGTGATTCTAACTGTGCCTGAGTCCAGCTGGAGACTGGCAGCTCAGTCTGAGGCCAGATGGATGTGGGATGATCCAGCCAGGGCAGAAGGGACATCCCTGCACGGTGCCCAAGAAGTTTGGGGCAGCTTGAATTGCTCTGCTTGTTTGGTAATGCAGCATTAAATACTGAAAACCCAAGCATGTGTTTATGTTTGTAACATCTTCTGGATAAGCTGTTGGGTTGCCTTGGTTGAGAAGTGGCTCAGTGAGGTTTTGGGGTTTGGGCTGGTTTTGCTCAGCACGCTGGTAGTTTTACTGAGTATTTTATTGCCTAAATGTGGATGTTCTTCCTGGTGTTTTGTGGGAAAGGGGAAGATCAGCACAGAGAAGTTGTAAGCAGAATGAGACTGAAGATGAGAGGGGGAGAAAAATCTACTGGGGTTTACTTGATAACAAGTCTCAAGAAACAGAAATTAAACTTAGTGAAATACGATGAAAGTATTGCCTGGAAAACTTTTTTTTTTTTCCCTATTTTCAAGTTATTTGCAAATGCTGAGATAGTTATAATAATTTTTCATTGACTTGGTGTTGTTTTTTATTTCTGGATTACTTTTTGTGCTTCAGGGTTTGTTCGTGAATTGGTTTCCTTTCTGTATTCCCTTGCTGTGATTTCCTTCCCTCTTAGAAACCATCAAAGCACTTTCCTTCATGTTGTATGAATGACTTATAGTTGTAGACTGGGAGGAATTCCCTTTTGCTCTCTCCTGCTCTCACTTTTTCTTTGCAGGTAAGGATTGTTTCAGGGCCAGGCTGTGGAGCCTGTGCAAACAGACATTGAATTGTTGTGAAGGGCAATGACAAAAGAACCTTTTGTTTAGAATAAAGGAGCAGTTTTCTAGGTTTGGATATTGGGATGACAGTAAACGTGCACCAGAACTAGTCATGGGGAAAGCAGGTGACGTGGAGCAGTGGCATTTTATACTTCATTATCTCCAACATCCCAAGCACTACCTGAGGAAGTAGTTGGCTGCTGATAATGTGTATAATTTTACACTTGCTCTTTGAATGGTCTGTTCTCATTCAACAAGTATTCTCAATAACTTGAAATTCCCTTTCATAGCTGACTCTCACCTTTGAGCTGGATGGGTTTTCTCAGTGCTTACGTTCACAATGATGCATCAGACAAGCCACGACCAAGAAGAGTAATGCTGGATTTAGGGTGATATTCAGTGAAGGCAAGTAGCACATTCACCACCTGTCTGGACAAGGCTTTCTGCTGGGTCTTGGATGAGAGCCCGAGCTTCCTCTCCTTTCCAACACTCAGGCCAGAGCACAGCCCCCAGGCAGCGCTGGAGACACTCCTTTTGTTCTCTGCCTCCTTCTTGGGCTGTGCTGCAGGTCTGCCCACATTCTGCAGCCACTGGGCTATCTCCAGTGTTTTGGCTGGTGGATGCTCAGGGTTTATGGGTCAGGGGTGCGTGATGGCATGCAGCACCTAGGAGAGTGTTTGCAGTGCAGCCAGATGTGAAGCATCTGCATACATGGGCACAGCAGAGCTCACTTCCTTAGGGTACAGGCAGCAGCTGCACCACGGCGTGCCTTCGGTACAAGCAGAACGATGATCCCCTCACTTCCCATCTTCTGGTCTGGACACAAAAAACGATGATGCTGAAACCTCTTCTAAGCCTACGTGCTGCAAATACCTTTTCAATATTTAGAAGCATAGGCAACTCTAGATGTAACACTCATCCATAGAAGATGAGCAAGGGGAGAATCGAATGTCAGACACAATACACGATCCATACACACTCCATCCCCTTCTCCCCCACTTTTATAAGCCTTCAGGATTTTGAGAGCCAGTTGGTGGGGTCAGACTTGTGGCATTTGAGTGTTTGTGATAAAGTAATTTGTGCTTAACTCAGTATTGCTTAACTTACAGGATTTCGGCAACTCTCTTGGCTTCCTTTGCATGTAGACTTGTATTTCCAAAAATATCTATGGAAAGGCACCAGGAAATGTAGGAGGATTAAAAAAGCTGAAGATATTCAGATCAGACCTAATGAGCCTCATTGGCAATTGTTCATGCTATAATCAATTCTGCTCCAGTTTCTGGGGGAATGGCAATGTTTTTAGGCAGAATAGTATTAAAAGTACTCTGACATCTACTTCAGCATTTAAGAAACAAGTATGCCAGTGCTGTCCTTTATGATTAATTGGCTTTTTTGTTTTCTGCTCCTTTTTTGAAGACCATTTTGCCAAAAGATTTCATAGAGTGAGTACAGAACAAGTTGACGGGGGCTCAGTTCTTCAAAGCCTTGTTCACCATAGTTGTCCACTTGAAAGAAAGAATGTCTAAGGGCTGATTGAATTCAGTTTTGCCACTCTGTGTTCCTGTGACAAGTGACAGTTTTATTGTTTTTTTTTCCCCTGATGCAGATCTTTTTCCAGTGTTGAAAAACACAGAACTATTTGTAGAGGTAACATAAGTTTCCGAGAGGGGCAGGATGTAATCTTTATGGAAAAATTGGAAATCCATCATGCAGTGATTTTGTGTTTGCTGATGGTTTGTCTCACGCAGTTGTTTATAAGGCATGGCTGCATACATTTAGGTTTAGATTCCATTGCGGCTTGTTGATTTTGTTGGATTGAAAGAGCGTAATGAAAGGCAGAGTTTGATTTGTATGGTCAGATTTATGTCCCTTGGCACATCTCTTAGAGAAACAAGAGACCTCTGTGGGGTTGGATGTGTAGGTCCCAGCCATGATCTGCCAATAGGCATGGCGGCTGCCAGATGGAGATGCACATCTCGCCTCCAGTTAAAGAGGGAACATGGGTTACTGGCTCGGGCTAATTGCCTTGTTGTTAGATGGGAAAGCTCTGCGGGTGAACCCACCCTGTCCCTGTACGCCAGAAAGGAAGGATTAGTTTTGTTTTGTAGTGATGACTGTACTTAGATCTGTTGCAGCAAACTACCCCTATTTACAGGCTTAGCAGACTAGATGGAAAGAATGGAGGGAGGCTATAACTTGCAAGCTGGAAAATTTGCTCAGAGAAGCTGTAGATGCTCCATCTTTGGACACACTCATGGCTGGGCTGGATGGGGCATTGGTAGCCTGAGCTGATGGGTGGCAGCCAGCCCGTGGCAGGGGTTGGGGCTGGGTGGGCTTTAAGGTTTCTTCCATCATTAACCATTCTATTAAATACTTTGCCATGAGTAAAATTAGGATGTACTTTATATGTTTTCAGGCATTTGGATGTATGAGGGAAAAGTATGTTTCTATGGGAATTTGGCATTCAGCAAAGAAATAAAATTCTAAAACATGGTCTTTTCACTTGAAGAAAGAGAAGAACATTAAACAGAAAAGTAGAAGAGGAAGGAAGACTTTTGGACTTTGTTTCAACAAGCAGTTAATGCCACTAAGCTGCAACTGCCTTCATATTTATTCCACTATTTACACTTGCCAAGCACAGAAGAAGCAAATAAATGGAATGGTAAACCTGTGATACACCTAAGGGGACCACATAACAAACATAGACATGTTATGCTTATCAAATACAAAGAAAAGTAATCTGTTTTGAATACCATTGCCAAAGAGGTGATGGATGCTACATTCCTCAGATCTCCAGCACTTTTGGAAGTGACACATCTGGTCAAAATGTTTCAACACTTTTTGAAGGAAGAAGAATGAGAGGCTGTTGTTATAATAACATTCAATGGATCTCTTTCCTAGTGTGGAGCCTGTAGTTTCAGAGAGAAGCGAAACTATCTGGATCCTGAAAAAAGGGGTAAGACAGGGACTACACCATCAAATTTAATTTCACAGGCATGATGGCCAGTCGTCATCATCTGTGCTGATAAATCCCAAAGGAGTGTTAAGTTTAGATGTCTTCAGAAGAATTAACAGCCACGAAGGAACAAATGTAATGAAAACAACTCTTGGTAGCTGCTGTGCCATGAGAGCATGTACCATGGATTCAAAGAGCTGCTCTGTCTGTTGGGTTTGCTCTTTCATTTATGGCCGCTGCCTCTAGTCCTAGCACTGGGCACCACTGATAAGAGCCTGGCTCTGTTCTTTTTGTACTCTCCCTTCAGGTATTAATAGACATGGTTGAGATCTCTCTGAGCCTATTTTACAGGCTGAGCAGGCCCAGCTTGCTCAGCCTCTCCTCACAGGAGAAATGCTCTGGTATGTCCATGTCCCTATGGTAGTGGGGGACCCAGAACTGGACACAGCACTCAACGTGGGGTCTCACCAGAGCTAAGCTCTGTATCAGACTCCTTGAACCTGTTCAGAACTGATATTGGCAACTCACTGAGTTTGATTGAGTTCACAGCATAGAACTTCTGCGTGAGTCCAGCCCCTCGTTATTTGCGTGCTTCCAGCATTCATTCTTCTGTGTCTGATTCTGAAGAAGGCCTTTTAATGCCCTGTTTTTGTTTTTTTTTTAATTTATCTGTCTGAATTTAGTTCAAATCATGTAAAAGTCGTCACATATTAACCAGAGCCTTGTTTGTTTTGGCCGTGTGCACTTGCCAACCTTTCTGCACTACTGGCTGGGTAGAGATGTTTGGCACCTTCCACACCTCACATCCAGTGGAGAACTTACCTATCTAACCACTACAGGACACAGTGCCTCCCATCGAGGTGTCTGCTCTGTGCTGCGGTATCCTTATTTAGGCAGTCAAGTGTCCTATGAAGTGGGAGCACTTGAAATGCCATCCGCTACAGCGCGGGTGCTTCACTCAGCACACTGATCGGGACACTTAGCGAGGGCAGAGATGGGCTGGGCTCCAGCCCTTGATCTCAGAGCTTTTGCTGTGGTATGCATTAAAGAGGAACCAAATAAGATAGAGACAGTTGTGGGCCTCATATTTCCCATCTCTTGGGCAAGTGCCATAAGCTTCAGGGCCGTGCTGACACCCACCGTGCATGGCAGAGGAGGGTTCCTGGCTCACTCTTTGCAGTTGAGCACTGGTGATGGCAGCGTGGCTCTGACCTGAAGCTGCTAGGTTCTGTTTTGGCTGTCACAGGAGCGGGATCCTCAATTGTTGTCCAGGCTGTGTCAGGGCTAGGTCAGCTCCTGCTGTAGCCAGGGACATGAGTTCTTCCCACCTGGGAACTCAAAGCCAGAATAAACCAAAACGTTGGGGATTTTCTCCTATTGATCACAGCTGATTAGTTTGTCTTCTGGCTTTAGTTATTCCTAAGCGTCTCTTAAAAATGCTTCCTCTGACTTGCTTTGAGGCGGATCAGCCCCCGCTTAGACTAACAGGTCGGTTATGGAAGTGTGTGTGGGATCAGACTCAAATTATGCCACAGAATATCCAGAGTTGGATGAATCTTTACCTCCTCTTAAAACCTCTTTCTCACTGTAGTTTGCTGCGATGATAGACTTGCTGGTAATTACCAGCGTGTTCCTGCTTGTTGCTGGGATGCTGTGGCTTTTCCCTCGATGTGTTCGTGGACACTGCAGCTAGCTGACATTGCCATGACACACACAGCAGAGGTCTCGTGGCAGTGATGACTCAGTGGAGCTAACCAATTGGTTTGCTCATTTTCTTTCCACATGGGGTGTATTTCTGATGTTGGCCTCCTTTTATTGACGCAGGATAATTTAGCAGTGTGTGTTCTACACAATGAGCTCTCCATCTGGCAGATAATTGCCCGTGAGCCTAAATCCCATCTTAACTTCAGGTTCCTCAGATCACGAAACCTGCTGGTGAATTCTGGTTGGCTTAGCAGGCTGCTTGGAAAAGGATTTGCTGAGAGTTGAAGTGATGTGGGCAAATTTCTGTGGATTCTTGCAACGTTAGATGAGATGGGTTAATTTTTGTTTTTTATGTAGTAAGTCACCTAGCATTATTAGCTTTGTTAATTAATTAAGTAATATCTACCATTAAATAATTAGTATTTTGATTTTGAGCATTACATGTGAGGTGGTGGTGCCGTGGAGGTTTTGCTTCCTGGCATGTGCAGCTGACTCCTTCAATCTTCAGCTCCCTTCCAGCTCAGCTAACAGCAGTGCTGGGACTTGGTTCAGCTTTAAAAGGCTTTAAACTAGGAAATTCCTATTTACTACCAGCAACATTGATGGATATGACGGATTAATAGCAATAAACTCTGGTGAGAACTGAGAGATGAGAACATTTTTTTGTATTACATGCAGTTAACTTGTTTTAGGTGAGTGAGCTTTATGAACTTTTCTACAGTTGCTTTTAAAATCCACCTTGCCAAATGACTGGGAATTTCTGAAGCCGAGATGGCTGATTCACTCCTTGGCGCAAGAACGTGCATCACGTGCTGCTCTGAAACGAGGTGCTGAGATGATCAGATAAAATTACCCAAACTCTTCAGAGCAGGGGGTGCAGGCTAGCATCAATCCTTTGTTTTCTGCAGGAAATCCTCCAGAAGATGCAGTTTCACCTGCTTGGAGGCGGTGTGGGTGACTCCCTCCTTTCTGCTGTTGTCTCCCTTATCAGCCTTGAGATGTCACAAGATCCTGTTGCTCTTTTCAAGGCCTAAAGGGAAATTAAGTGACAGCTCTGATGGCTGGTTGGAAAGCTTTCCCCCCAGCCTGGTTGTGGTGCATACTCAGACTGAAAACTGTCCCCTGTGTTAAACAACTTTACTCATGGTCCATGTATCCCAAACTGATGGCGTAGAATGATATTTTGCTGGATTAGCACTGCATAAAGTTGTGATAGTGGGTGTTTTCAGGGATTTCAATGAAGTTATATAAATATCTAACTATAAGAAAAAGCTAATTAAATTTTATCCCAGTGACGATACTGGATTTTACAGAAGTCATTCTGAGATTTCTAAACTTGTTAAATTCATGATGTTTTTGAACTGTGTTAGTCATATTGCATGATGTTGCCCAATACCCAGGAAGATGTATTTGCTCATTCACCAAGCAGAGCTCCATCGAGGTAATTGTTTCCCTCCATGTGCTCAGCAGAGAGCTCAGCCTGATGATTTCAGTGCCACGTGTCTGGGCTTACCTTTCCAGTGCTTTTCCTTTCCGCAGTAATTTTCCATTTTATAGTAAGTGCACTGATTATTGAAAGCAAGGCTCTGACTTCTTTTACCAAGTATGATCCCTCCACGTTTTGCACTTGTGTGATCATGGAATCACAGAACGGATTGGCTTGGAAGGAACCTTAAAGGTATTGAAGCTCAAACCTCTGAGCTAGTTGCCACCCACCAGCTCAGGCTGCCCAGGGACCCATCCGACTTGGCCTTGAACACCTTCCAAAGATGGGATATCCACAGCTTCCCTGGGCAGCTGTGCCAGTGCCTCACTGCCCTCGTAGGAAAGAATTCTTAGGGGTTGGTCCCATTGTACAGGTGGTTTTGCTGTGTAGCACCCACTCCATCCTTATGGAGTGGTGAGAGAGGCAGCAGGGCACCAGTGCTCAAGCAGGACTGTTGCTGCTTCAGCAAATGAGATACTGACCCATTAGTGCTTCAGGGTAATATTTCACTTGTAGAAAGCACAGTAGTTAATAATTCCACGCTAGCAAACTGCCACTGCTTCTGTTCCTTGTTAGACATGTTAATTAATTTCTGTTCTTAGGCATTTTGAAGCATTTAATTTTCTTTTCGATAATTTATGAGTTGTGAAATCCATTGAAACATATTAGTCTTTGCGTAATGGCATTTTTCAACGCCTCTTGCATTTCCTTTGTGTGTTGCTGCTTGTTTAGAGGCAATGCTAATATATTGAAAAGTAATATATTGCTTCATGGCTATGTTATGGCTGTACCACACTGCCCTCCCCTTGGAGACACCACCCTCCTCCTACTTAGGTGGTGGTCTGAGTGTTTCCTTCTTAGGCTTAATCTGACCCTGCCACATGCATCACCTTCCTCTGAAGTCACGGCCCCATCAGAGACAAGGGGACCCAGCAGCAAAGATCTGCATTGTGAGCACATTCACTTTTATTTTTAAAACCATGAGAATTTGGGAAGGAGTGAGATTCCAGTGTGGTAGATGTGTCTCCTTGGAAGTGACCCAGGAAAAGACTGCTGGTAGTCCCTCATGGTCAGGCTGAGTCTTCTTTTTTATGCTCTGCATTCAAATGAGGGAAGGGAGAATAACTGGAGATTGTCAAACACTGGCTTGGAAAATGACTCAATTTTCCGAAACTGTAGTTTTAGATAGCTTGAATAAGAAAAATAAGTTATGTATTTGAGTTGGGGAAAGAAGCAACAGGACAGCTGAAAAATTCATTCATGTATGAGTTTTCCACTACAGAAGTTAAGTGAAATGGTTTTATGTAAGAAAGTGAAGTAATACATGCTGCTTATTGTACAAGGCACTGCTGATGTCTCAATTCTGCTGTTCTTACAGTTCCCATTCAAGCAAAGTTAATGTGTGCTGTAAAGAGGACCAGTTGGGGAACGGAGATTTTGTTTCAGTTACAGTAGAAGGTTGCATCTTCTGTTCCACAAGGAGGAGCAGACAAGGAGGACTCTTGAGCACTACCTGCCTCTCAGTATTGCTTATGGAAAGCAAGGTTAGCAGCAGGGGAGTTGAAACGGAGAAATCTGTGAGTAAGCTAGGTGAATACATTTGGGTGGGATGTTAGAAACCATTACAGAAGCAACATTCTGGAACAACCTCTCAGTGAAAAGATCCAAAGAAGTGTAGCTGGGCTTACGATGAAGCTTGATAAATTAATGACTGCTTGATAGCTTGTGGGTAATACTATATGTATACAACACACTTCCTTGAGAAGCTTTCTTGAATAGAAAATTGAAGTTGGTGATGGGAAAATTCTTTTCCATTCTCTTTTTGCTGCAGAAATTAAACACACATTAACAAATTGCAAGTTCATTAGCCCTTTGAACTGCCTGAGCTTGTCTGGGTTTTGTGTGTTGATAAGAGCATTGCTGTCTAAACTTGGTATCAAAAGAAGATAAAGAATCCACAAGGCAGCATGGTTCAGCAGGTAAATTACTGGGTCTGGAGGTTACTCACAAATATCATGGGCTGCAAGTTGCAGCAAATCTGAGCCAATCTTGCTTCTGGTTCCTTCACTCCTACCCTTCCTAACATCTGTGTGACCTTATGCTGAGCTCTTTCCATGCACCAAGTTACTAAAATGCCAATCTACTGAAAGGCTTAGCATAAAGAGACAGCTCCGTGCATCAAACAAGTATCAGAGAGAGGGTGCAAGGGAAGATGAAAGTTGATAAAAAACCAAATTACCATAAAAACAAGAAATAAGAACAAAAACTTTCTGACTATGCAAAGAAATAGTTCAGTATAGCATCAGATTAATACCTGTGCAATGCAGGAGATGGGACAATGGTAGCCAGCCCTTGGATTATTTTATGGCTGCTGTGCATTCACAACCAAAGTCTATAGGAAAAAGTCTTTGTTTGAGTGTTTTCTTTGTTTATTTTTGGTTTTGAGTAGGATTTTTATTAATTTATGCTGGAACAGTTCAGCACACATGCTGACGGGTGCCAGGGAAGGTATGAAGAAAGAGGCAGTAATAACGTGGCTTGTTCTACCCTTGGGCCTGTTGGGTTTTCTGCTGCTTGTTAGAGGAGATTGTGTGTGTTTGACCATGCTACTGTTTCATCGCTTCTGGAAGGTAGGAAATCCCTGAAAGTCCTTTCAACACATGGAAATGGTGTGCTGTCCCTCCCTTAGCCCAGTGTGACTACACTGACCCAGACTAAGGGAGGGTTTGCTCCAGTGTTCCTTGTGCAGCGGTCAGCACCCAGCCCATGTAGGTAAGTATGTCAGCATGCATGGTTCTTCTGTGGGTACAGAACTTCTGGGTTTCATTTATATGGAATTCTGCCATCCCTGCAGCTTGAACCTGCTACAGATTTTGTGACATGAAATGCATTTTTATTGCTTACATCTGAACCGCAGGAGATTCAGTGAGCACATTTAGAAGCACACACCTTGGAAGCACACAGAATATGAGAAAATATTGTTATAAATGAACATCAAAATAAACAGCTGGATAAATTTAGTTCTTTATTCCCCACAGATTAGTGCTTTTCAAGGTTTGTTGATTTAGAATTTTGTGTTAACTAATTTTAGTTTAAAAAGGTAAGAGATTCTATGGTAATAAGAATTTTGCGTTTGGAAAATGAATGGGTCTGTGTGCTCTGGCTCAGTCCTTTGCATTATCTAGGCACTACTGTAACTGATAAGTGCATGCTGATAACCCTGTTAATATTTCAAGGACTCTTTGCAACTATAGGGGAGTAGTAGGTAACTATCACATTCCTTTGCACTGCAGGACAGGTTTCTTATTTGCTATCTTAATGACATTATATGCATGAAACTCTTTTCAAGCCACGCTCACCTTGTCTCACGGCAGCTCCTTGGCGCGCAGCCTTGTGAACTCTCTAAGATGCTTCTTAGCCTGCCTGCCCTGGTGTGGCTGGGATTTGGATTGCAAATTCCTGATCTGAACAAAGAGGGGGAATATAAAAGGCTGGTCGCTGGCCTCTCTCACACTTTAGGAAACCTTTCAGGCTTCAGAGGATTCTACTCATAATTCTGGCTACACTTCAAAAAAGAGAAGTTTCTATCTTTGCACAGACCGGTGCAGCTCCACCAGCAGGCTTGTTGCTAAAAACAGAACGAGGAGGCCCTGGGGAGGTGATGGGTCTTTTAGCCATCATCTTATGCAGAGTTACCTTGAGCCATATCCACATGTGTTCCCATTTCCTCCCTACTTTGTCTCCTCAGAACCACAGGGCTGGAAATGGATGTTTTTAGGAACATGGTGACATAGAACAGGACAGAAACAGGCCATGTCCAGGTGTGGCATGAGCTGCAGCAGCCCCGCAGGAGCAATCTATATCACTGGGGCTGCTTCACGGCCCATGCCAGCTTGTGTTGAGTCAAACTGAAGGGGTGACTCATCAGAGCCAGGCTGTATTAATTGTTTTGTATGGGAAACGCATTGGGAAACGGCCTGTCGCTGTCACGAAATTATCTTGCTTTGGTTTGCTGTGCTTCGGAGATGAGAGAGAAGACGCTCACAGTCCATTTCAGCCACGCTCAGGTTAAAAGGTGGTGGTGTTGGCTAATAATTCCTGAGGGGCTCCAGGTGGGGAAATCTGTGTTCCTGCAAGGCAGCCACCAAGAGCTCCCTTTGCACTTCCCCCATCAAGGGTGACAGAAAAGCTCAAATTGTTTGTTTGTTTTCAAACATGTACAGAGGACTTTGCACAATAGGTAGCACCAGGTTAAGCCTTCCATAATTATTAATCATTTTGGTTTAGAAAGTGTGGCAATTGCTTAACCCTAGACAGGCTTGTGTAGCACAGAGAGGAAAGCTGCTTTCATGTCTATTGAGCTGTGTTTTGCTTTGAAACCACCTCCTTCTCCGCCCTCCCTGTGTTAAGGACATTCACCATGCATGGATCTCCCCCTCTCCTGCTGCATGCAGCCACAGGTCTTCATCCTGGTGGACATGCAGGAACCAGGGGGAGGTAGAGCACGGGCACTAGGATTATCCTGTCCTGCACCCTAGGGATTTATCAGATAAAGGAAATCCAGTCGCAGATGCTCTTTCTCCAGCATGGGATGCTTTCTTTAAGAGGTAAATTGAAAGGCAGACCCAATTGAGAGGCCCATGCTGGATCTGCAGCTGAGAGATGTTGTGGAGTCAAGTAGCCCTTGCAGGATCAGCCCCATGTTTCTGTATGCCCCAGAGCTCCTACCACTGCACCCCTGGATTGCCAGGAGCAAAGAGCGGGCTCATCATCCACACAGTGTGTTTTCTTGAATATAGCGTACCTCAAACTAGCCTCTTGGAAAAGCTGGTGCTCCACAGAGAGATTTTTGGGTGTATCCTGCTTTTTGAATGAGCTGTGATTTCTGTGAGTTACAACACACCCTTTTTGGATGTGTTTGTTAGTCAGAAAGGAAACTTCCTTCTCTTTCGGGAGAAGTGAGTCTGGCAGAGGCAGGGAATCAGCGGCAGAGGATCTGGCACAGCTGATGCAGGAGACAGAGGGCTGCAGGGGGACAGGGTTCAGCTGGCCCTTCTTTCTGGTTCAGTGCCACGTGGAGGTAATTAAGGTATACCCTCCAGTTAGTGAAAGTGACCATTTTATTGATGCGTGAGATCAACAAGCCCACTTGCAGAACAGATAGCAGAAAATCATCTGGATGGTTTTAACTGTTTTGCATGTTTAAGTAATACAGATTTAGAAAAGACCTGCCCTGCTGATGTTTACAGAAGCTCATGAAGAGAGGCAGTGATGCTGCTCTGGAGGCCAAGTGGCAGGGCCTGGCTGGGCCTGCATGGATCCCTCCGTGATCCGTTCACCGAGAGCAAGGCAGCCTGGCAGGGCACAACAGCTCCGGCCAAAACCACGTGTGCCAGTGCTGACGGTGCTGCAGGTCATCACACACTGGGCCTACATCCTGACCTTGCCTCATCCGCTACCGCAGGCATCGCTGCTAAATTATATGAGGCCAGAGAGATGTCTGAGCTAATGCCCCTGCTGTAGCTCTGCCTAGAAACAAATATTAGGGAGACAGGATGTGAAGCAGGGCAAGTACAGGCTGGTCCTCCCTGCCTCTCACTGTCCCAGCTGCTAGCAGGCAGATGGGGCTCCGCAGCCTTTTTCCATGGCCCTCTCATCTCTGAATGTGTTTAATCCCCCTCTCAGACTTCCACTCTCCAATGCCTGATTGCAGTCCCCACTGTTCAGACACGCACACTTGCAGCAAGTGTTTTGTTTTGGTGAAAACAGGATGCCTGCTAATTTCACTGGATGATCTTTAGTTGTAATGCTGTGAGGAACAGGAATTAATTGTTCTTAGTTTCTCTTCTAGTGATTTTCTGTTTCCTTGTTGTACTGTCATATGTCCCCCCTTAGCCATCTGTCTGCCCATCCTGACAGGAGTGCTCCTGGTCTTGGACCCTTCTGAAAGACAGCTTCTGCAGATGTGCCTGATTTGTCCGGGAGGGTGCAAATGAAAGCATCCTGCTCTAAATTAGTGTATTTGTTACCAAACCATATCCAGGGAAGGTGCAAATTACAGAGCGCGAATGTCTGTTAACTGTCTGCGTAGTTCTCAGATGCTTTGAGCTTAATTTTTTTGTGAAATGTTTATTGTGTTTGTGTTATTCTTTAAAAATCCTTTGCAAAACTTGCAAAGCGTGGGGTGAAGGAGCAGCCCACCCCTGCCCTGGGTCTGAGCTGCTGGCTGCAAAGCATCAGCCTGCCCTGTCTCATTTTTGTTACTCTTTTTGCTCATCTCTCTAAATGTGTTTGTTAGTCAGAAATGTGTTTGTTAGTCTGTTTTGGATACAGATAATACTCATTTCAATATACAAATATAGCTATATGCTATATTGACTCCCCTCCCATGTGAGAGCAGAGTTTAGTCATATATTTCGGAGAAGAATAAAGAACCAGGTGCAGCAAATGTATTTTTATGCTTCTATATGTATTTCTTGGCAGCCAATTAGCTGGTGGGCTGCCAGCATGAGCACAGGAGAGCTGCTACTCACGAAGATTTGCTCTCCTATTGCTGTAGGTGATGTAGGGCAGCCAGGACCTGTGCTGGATTTCTTATTCAAATGCAGATATTTGCCAAACTTTTCCCGGTTTTGTCCCCATTTGGCTCTATCCTCTGGGAATTCCTGGTTACAGAGACAAGGATAAACCAGCATGTGTATATCCCACCTGTGGAGCCAAGTGGCCGTGCCATGAGCAAGGAGCATCGACTCCAGCTAAACGTTTCACCCCTTTGTCGGGTTGTTTGTGAGTCTGTAAGTATGGATACTTCTGCTATTATAGCCACATTAATTGTGAGTGTGTCTGAATCCAATTTTGATTGCTATTTGGATTGAAACTTTACCTGCTGAGTTGGATTGCCTTTGAAACACTAAGGAAAATCTCTGTATTTTCCTGTAACCATTAATGCTACATTCTCGGTTGGGACATGGCCTTGAGGTGTGACAGGTTTGGCTGCCCAATCTCTTAGACCCCTTGGGAGCTCTTTGTGATGGTCAGGGTTGGGTGTACATGCTGTGTTTTTACAATATCAGAACATGCTGAATTTCTTTACAAAGCTGAGATCCAATCAAGAATGGAGATTTTTGGAGGCTTTAGAAACAAGACAAAATAAATCAACAAGATAAACGGGGGAGATATTATCTAGATGGAGTAAGGAGCTTTGGGAGCCTGGTGGTGGTATGGGAAAGGCTCTGCACAGGGGCTCTGCCACCTGCCTGCTGGAGAACACATCGTCCCAGAATGAGAGTGCAGAGCTTTTCTCAAGGCCGGCAACCTTGGACAGATTTTGTTTCCAGGTGTTCAGTTTGAATGTGTGTCTTTAAAAAAAGGCAGAAAGTGAAAACAAGAAAATCTGCAGCAACATTGTTGAGAGGCCATCGAAAGGAAAGTATTTGTGCTTTCTGCTGTGTTTGTAGAGCTGGAGTCTTGGTCTTCATCCCATTTTAGGTTATAAATCATTGCAGTAAAAAAAAAAAAAAAAAGACCTCAAACAGTAACTCTGCATTTCTTTAACACAAGTATGATGGATTATTTGCTTTAGATAATTTTCTTTGTTCCATGTAAGTTTTCAACTTGTCTTTTTAATAAGTGAAACTTAACTGGGATCTTACTGGTGGTGTCTCGGTCACAGATGGTTGAGCAGGGAATTATTAACCCAGCATAAGAGCTAACATGAGGATTACTGGAAAGTTCCTGCCTGTGTCAGCTTTAAGTGAACTGCGTTACTGCGAAAGCTGCGCAGAGTTCAAATTGCTTGAGATCGTGCCAAAGGACTGTCAGTGGTCTTTTGTTAGACACTGACCACCTCAGACAGGGCTCACAAAGAGTCTCTTTTCTCTGAGCTGAGCAGCACTAGCTCTGTGCTCCGTCACAGCTTAGCTACCTTCCCACAGATCGGCATCTGGGGTATTAAAACCCACTATCAATGTCTCTCCAAAAGCACGATCTCCCACAAAGATGCTGTTTCCAAACACTTTGTCTGCTTCTGCTGAACCCTCTGGTAAATCACCTCCTGATTTTAAGACAAAAGATACATGTGCAACTTTCCGTGATCTTTGGGAGCGTGGTAGCTGGTAGTGAGCTGCTGGTGTGACCTAGAAATAATTGAGAGCCTTTTGTGGCTTAAACAGCCTTTTCATTACAACACCAACTGCTCAGTATGTAGGAAGGTCATACGTAGGAAGCCCTGAGGACAGATGAGTGGAGGTTAAGTTCTCTGAAGGATAGGGAAGAGGGTTGAGCAGGTTGGTCTCTGCTGCACCGGAGAGGTTGGTGGTGGCAGTGCCACAGCCCCACAGATGCCACTTGCCCAGGGACCCCACTTGGCACCTCCTGCAAGCATGGGAGATCAAGCTTTTGTAATACTTCTTTTCTCTGAGGGTCTTGTGCTTCTCTTCTCTTAACTGATGCACAAGTTGCCTTGAAGCTCCCTTGGCTTCCTCTTCATGGAAGCAGGGAACCAGGCAGCATTGTGACTTGAGGTGACCATCTTTCACAGAAGCTTACTGCAACACTGTTGCTGCAGACCTCCTACTAAAAATCCATTTTTTCTGAACCACAGAACCCAGTTTTGTTCACGTTCTGGTGGCTGACCCCTCCGTGCAGCTGGCACCTGGGCCCTCAGTGTCAAATGAGGCATCTCTTAGGTTCAGGTCTGGGGAACAGGCCTCTGTGGCTACCAGTTCCCTCCTCGCTGTTGCTGAGAGACCTTCTCTGCTGTGTGTTTCTCCTCTAACAGCCCATGTCACTTGGGTGATTTCGGCTGTGTTGCCAATACAGTTGTGGATCTGGACGTCCCAAAGCAGCATCTCTTGTACAAAGGAATGAGGCTTTTCTCCATTCAGTGATCATGGCCAACTCTTTCTTATTACCTTCAACCAGAATTGAGAGAATGGACAACGTGTGTTTCTCACGTTGCTGCTTAAAGCTCATTCATCAGTCATCCTTCACTGTAGAAATTATGTCCTTGATGCCAGTATCTGGATCTAAGATCATTTCAGGAGGAATTTGCCCAGACTGCCAAAACCCTGGGGACAGAGGAAGCGGTGATATCAGCAAAACAAGGAGCTGCTCTCTGTCAGCTCCTGGAGAGGCCAAGATCGTCTTCTAGGAAAGTGGGGGATGTTGAAACCTGTTGTACTGATGCTGTGCTAGCTCTGTGATTAGGGAATCCTGCCATAGGCCTCCAAATTTGAACACATTATGCTAAAATAACTTGGTCATTGGCAAGCTGCTAGCAAAGAAGTGTACCTTTCTAATTTCCCGGTCTAGACGAGGTCACATTTTTGCCCCTGTATTGCTTTCATTGGGCTTCTCCTGCCTGTGCACCTCTTTTCTAGACTGGTTGACCTGTGTCTCCAGCTCCAGCTTGGGAGGAGTTGTCTTCTGGGCTGATATTTTCCCATCAGACTAGCAGCAGACTGGTGGGGCTGACTGTCTGCGCCTGTGCTCAGTTGGCTGTGGTGGATGCGTGAGTCTGTCACTGGACAGACTTGAGACAGAAGCATCCTTCCTGGAGGAGTAGACGAGGAACCAGCCTTTTTCTTAGCTGAGAGACAATATCATCTGTGTGCAGAAGCTATAGATAGCCCAGGGCTAAAAGTGTTCTTGCATAGCTCTGCTGGCCTGGCTGTCCTTGAAACAAGAGGATGCATTTTGGGAAAGGAATTTGTCGCACTTGTAGTGCGGCATAGAGCACCACAGTCTTGCCCCCTCCTTGAGGTCTTTTTGCTGCCAAGCCCTCCTGCTTGCTCTGCTGTGGACACACAACCGTGACAGGGTGTTGCGTTGGGACTCTGAGCTGCCTGCCTTTCCCTTTGCTGATCTTATTTTTCTGACAAAGCTTATTTTCGTCAGCCAAATGGACAGTCATTCATAGCGCTCTGCGGAAAATTCCTCAGATCCCTTGGCTGGATACTTGGTTTCTTTTTCTCTGTGGATTGAGTGGCAGAAATACAAGTGCAGCCTGTTATCTGGGGTGCTCCAGAAAGTATAAATACCTTGTATTACAACATTGTACATGCTTGCTTGTGCATATGTATGTGACCAGATCCTAGTATATCATTGTAATGACTTTTAAGGTCAAAATACAGAAAGAGCTACTCTTCTTCTGACATATACTCACAAATAATGGCAGTAACACGAGACAGGATCTTGATTAGACTAATATAGATCTTGTCAATAGCTTTCTGAAGCAGCAGATCGTACTGAGAGTCACAGCTGCAGGTCTTCAGGTTTGCATGCATTTGTCTAGTAGCAAAGATGCTTCCCCCACTCTTTTATTAGCTGTTTGTTTTTTTTTTTTTAATTATTATTTATTTATTGATAACATTTCTTCTTCTTACATGTGCTGCTTCTGGAGGAGAGAGCTCAACACGGTTGTACTCTCAGCAAATCAGAAGCTACCCTAGCTTTTAATGCCTGGGTGTATTCTATCCAGGCGCTTCTTACAGAAAATCTCTTTTTTTTTTAAACTGTTGTATACTGCACAGCACTGGGTTGTTATTGTATAGCACAGAAAACCTCTTATTTTGGGCACACCCACACGTGTGAAGAACATCACTGCAGTAAAAGCAAACAATTCCTGGAACAGTGCCGCTGCCATCAGACGCGAGCAGTTGTTGGAGCACACACCTGCCTTTTCCCATACCTCAGATGTGAGCACAACAGCTGCCAGGGCTTTTGTGCCGGCTACAGTTGCAAAAACATTCTCTGCCTACTTCTTGCCATGCCGATCATCCACCCCTGCAGCAGGCTGTGGGTAGCAAGAGCACTTGTTGAGAGCGGGGCTCTGAAATCCCCATTTGGTACTCCAGGATTTGCCAGTGGTGTACCGTGAGCTGCTGTGGCTGCCTATAGCCTCCTCTGGGTTAATTTATTTGCTTGTGAAAGTAGTGACAGTCAGAAAACAGACTAGAAAGTGATCACACGCTCAGTTGCTGGAACCCGAATGGGTGCAAATCATGATGGAACAGGAAAACCAGGGGGCCACATGGCTGCAGCCATCTCGAAGGAATGCAAAGTCCATGCAGGACTGGGCTCGTGCCCCTAAATCTGCAAGGGCTGAGACTGTGATGTGAATATTGAAGAGTCTCTTTTATCATATTCCCCATGAGGTAATTCTAGTGCAGTAGCATTGGATCACTGATGAAAGGGAAAACCTTTATTTGCTTGTTGTTGAGAGCAGTGGCAGTATAGGACCAGAAGCGTGCTGTACATCTGAGTAGGGCTAAATGTTTGCAGCCTTCTTGATTTTGTTGTCTCTGATGGAGGTGTAGCAGAGACTTAGCAGATAAAGACTGACTGATGCTAGACGATGTTTATTGGAGATTGAAATAAAATGCAGATATGGAGATGTTCTCCTTGTCTGTCCCTATACAGCGTATCTTTGTACGTCTGCAAACTCTCTGAGTGCCAAACATGTTAGAATCCATGATGCCTGTGCTTTAAACAACTTACGACACATCGGTTTTATTTTACTTATCTGCTGTATTGTTTTTTTCCCTGTGCAGCAGCAATCTTTTGGCCTGCAATGATGCATAATTCCCAGTTCTTTTAGAAAGCTGATGTTTGCCAAAATGGTAACCTCATAGATTATCTTCTTGTCAGTAATGCTTTTAGCCACTGTTTTGGCAGAGCCTTGAAAACATGCCCTTTCTCAGGAAAGAGTTGTCTGGGCTAGAAAAGCATTGGCATTAAAAAGAGGTTGTCATAGTGATTGAAACCTCCTCATAGACATTCCTCAGGAAAAGCAGGCTGCAAGATGCACCTTTGTAGTGCCTTTTTTAAGGAAGGGACCCTTTAAATTGAAGAGCCTATTTCATTGTCTAAATGCAGATTTCTGTCACTTGTAAAACAATAGTTCTCTGGAGTGCTGTTTGTGTATCAATGCTTATTTTAATTACTTTCTACAAGAAATGCCTCAATGGGAATTAAGTTCTGATTTCTTGCTATTGCAAGGCTCTGTGTTTCTCGGTCTGAACCAGAGATCGCGGCTCGGCTCCCTAGATTAATAGGAAAAGATTCGAGGAAGACACTCAGAGCCAGCCCTGAGTGACGAGCTGTGAGCAGGCTTGAAAAGTACAGCCTGGAAAATCTTCCCTTGCAGATGTTTGCTCTTTGGGCTGAAAAGAGCTAATAAAGGTCGGGACTTCAGTTACCTCCCGAGCAAGCTGAGCACATGGATGAGCGGTGTGCCTGCTTGTGGGTAGAGTTGTGTGCAAAGCAGAGCAGAGACAGCTGGGAGATGAGCAAATCATTTTAATATGAAATCTAGAAAGGTAGTGTTTAATGAGGTGGGATTATTTTGTGTGCAGATGCAATTATTCATTTGAATCACTGTTCTGTCCGTGTTATATTTCTGTTTACCAGGAGATTAGCAAGTCCATGATCTTCACTGTACAGTCAAGTCAAACTTACTCATAAGCTGGATAATCTTGGAAAAGACTGGAGGAGAATGAAACCAGCAATAAGACGTGCTCAGGGGATGGGGTGCATTTTAGATTCCTGGCGATTATATCCTCCAGCACTCGGAGCCTCTGGATGTGTTTTTCCATCCCATTGCTTTCAATTCTTTCATAACACATGCACACACAAGGAATATTAATTAGATCAGAACTAACCTTGTGGCTAGCTCTGAGCCATCTGTTAGAAGCCCACTTCTTTTTTTCTTTTTTTTTTTTTTAATTTTTTTACCTGACTGCCCAAAAAGAAAGGTCTAATCCTGAGATAGTTGGGATGATAGTAGTGTGCGAGGTGTTGGTGCGAGCTGCCCTGGATTTCTATGCTTGCTCCCACAACAAAATTAACCCCAAATTCCAATCCTTTGGGGATTAAAGGGAGAGACAAAGAACGGACCTTTGGGAAGATCTTGTTATTTCTGGAAGTACCCAAAGCCCCGCTGGGAAGGGGGCCTAATGAGAACCTATTATTGTTCTTATTGTTCTCTCTGAAGTCAAAAAGAGCTTCTGCAATCGACTTGAAAGGAGCAGGACCTGTGAGACATTTATTTTACTTTCGTCCCCTACATGAAAGTTAGTCAGGTCTAAAACATTGATTTGAGTGTTTGTGGGCAAGGGAAAATCCATTCGGGATAGAAAAGGAGACTGGTTTTTATATTGTACCATTGTGTCCTGGGAATTGGGTGAAGCTGCAGTGTAGTTTAAATCTGGTTCAGAAGGGGTGCATCCATTTCATCATTTTATTCCAAAACACAGGTGTGCTTTTGGAGCAGCTCTGCTGCTTATTTCCACACTCTGCACTTCGATGTGCATTTTGGAGCAGCCTGGAAGCTGTAAGCTGGGCTCCTTTCAGGTGAAATTAACCCACCACTGGGTTAATGGAATCTAACTGCTGCCATTCTGCTCTCTGCACTCAGCCATGATAGGAACCCCTGAAATGCATACGGAGAGGCTGTCAGCCCCCATTCTCTCACCCCGCAGCCCTGATCCTATTACACTGCCACGCCTACACCATGGCAGTTTGTGCTGCCACTTTGGCTTGGAGAGGGATGAGAGCTTACATTCATGACTGTTTTTCATAGAGTTTGTATCCGTAGACCACATGTATCTCTCCCAGATTGCATCATTTATCTGAATAACTTGCTGCTGCCCTGCATCTGGTTCAGCATGGTGAGGCTCTGGCAGGATAGGAACATGAGGGGCACAATGTTGCAATTGCCTCTGTAGTGGGACCCCAGGTTCTGCTGATGCTTTTGGGAGCAGTCTTTGCCTGCTGCTTCATATCAGGTACACAGCACTTTCCCAGTGCGTCTCCAGAGTTCATACCTTCTCTGCTTCAGGTGAGCTGATTTAATCTGCCAGAATGAGACGTGATTTAGTGAAAGTCTGCTGTTAGCACCCATCAGGAGTTTTCAGAATTAATCAGTTGAGAATTTCTCCCACTATATTTTTTTGCTTCATTTTCCTGTAGAATCCTTCTGTGAGCAAGCACCATCGCAGCTTGCCAGAAAGGCTGCAGTCTCCTCCTTGGAGACCTTTGCAATCTAGCTGTGGCGCTGGGCAACCTGCTGTGGGTGTCCCTGTGTGAGCAGGGGTTGGGTAGAGGGACCCAGAGATCCACACCAACCTCAGTCACTCTGTTCTGTCAGCAGCAGGGTATCACAATTTACTCCTTCAGAGCTCACATGGAAATCACATTGGCACCTGTGCAGTCAGTGACAGCACCTAAGTCCTGGCCTGACGGCTACATTTAAATTTGGAGTGATGGAAGGTTGTCCATGGCCAGATGTGCCTATGAAGGGAGGCACAGTAGCAGAGCTGGCTGGGGCTGTGTACAACGTCGTGCCCTACAGTCTGCAAAACTGCAGTGTTACACTCATGTTAGTAGCATTGCTTGCATCACAGAAATGATCAAAAGCCCTTTATCTGTGCATAAAAATATCTCTCACCTGCTTGCAAACTTGCTGAATTATGTCTGAGTGGTCCTTCTGCTGAAAGAGGTAGTCACTACTCTAATTTCACTTTTTTGGTGAAATTCTTTGGTTCCAATGCAGACACCAGCTGCTTGCAACCAGTCCTGCCATCGCACATCATTGCAGACAGTGCACTTCACAGTGCTGACTTCCACAACGAATTACTTCTGGAAGCTGTTGGCAGACTCTTGTCCATTGCAATGAGGCAGTGTAGAGCAGTGCTAATGAGGATGTATTTGCAGGGATACTCTGCACAATTCAGTGTGACTGGCACTGCCAGCATCTGCTCCTCCTGCTTAAAACACTAGACGCGTGTAGTTTGGTTGCAAGAAGTAAAATAATTCTCTGATATAAGCAGATCTGTAGAGCACATAGGCACAGAAACCTTATTATAATCATTTCCACATCTAGAAATGCTGTTTGTCCACTTGTAAACATCTCTCTGGGCACTAACGCAGCACATTCTCACCTGTGTGAGCTGGCCTGCTTTCATTGAGCAGCCTCATTAACTGATCTGTAACTGCTCAGCCAGGAAGAAGTTTGCAAGATCACATCTACAGCTTGGCTTCCTTTCTCAAGGGTGCTCGAGTTCATCCCAGAAAGTTGGTTTTGAAATTTTTAATTCATTTTTAAGAGGACAGATGATTTTTGGCAAGCATTCCATCTCCTGTGGAGTATTGTAGGCATCTCCTAACTTTTTTTTTCTTCTTTTTTTGGCCAAGATCTGCTCTTATTGGAGTCATTACTGTGGTACAAACCATATTCTTGCAGTGATTTACACGCTTTAATGACTGAGGTTGCTTGCACGGTGACTCTGCTGGGTTTCCAGGACTTATGTATGTCTGTGGGTCAGATTAGGCATTGTCATGAGCTCACGAGGAGCATCTGCCGATCTCTTCTGCATTGTCTGGCAGCTTCATTAGGGACCTCACAGGTCTAAGCGCCTTGGAGCTGGCACTGTCTCCTAACTTTTGCCTGGATCCATGCTTAAACTGTTGCAGCTGTGAGTAACAGTGGCCCAGTTGTTATGTATCTGCTCATAAGAAGCAGATAATTCATTACCTTGTTTTGGTGGGTTTGGGAACCAGCCTCTCTCCTGTTGGTGCAGGGAGCGCTCTGTCTTTTCCAGTTTGGGATTTTAATTTCCAGAATATCCTTTCTACTTAAACAAAAAAGGCCAAATTATCTTCTTGGCTGTTGTCATTGTGGGATTTCCCAGGTTCTGTTCTGTACAGTGGTCTACTGACAGAAAGGTATCTGAGATCATGCTTGTCTTATTTATTTATTTAAATGTATTTATTTTTCTGGTGATCACTTGAAGGAATTGATGACTTCTTCAAAATGTCTTTTTTCCTGTTTGTTTTATTA
The DNA here is from genome assembly GCF_951394365.1 of Tetrao urogallus. Taxonomy (NCBI): domain Eukaryota; kingdom Metazoa; phylum Chordata; class Aves; order Galliformes; family Phasianidae; genus Tetrao; species Tetrao urogallus. Next base: position 178,412,372 of record NC_136813.1, read on the forward strand.
TATATCTGCATTGTGGGCTGTTAGAAAGAGGCATTTTTTTGTTCTTGGTACCTGCACTCAAGTTCCATTTCTGATAATTGGCCATATGGAACAAGAAGGTAAAGAAATACAGTTGGCAAAATCCTGCCCCAGAATTCTTTTTCCCCAGAATTAATTTGAAAGGAAAAAAAAAAAGTGCACTAATGGAATTTACCCAGTGAGGAGAAGACTTCAGCACAGGGGTGGGGAAGCAGTACCCAGGGTAGTTTCTTTGCTTAAAGTACCCACCTCTTAGTGTTGTTTTCACCATGGAGAGTATGGTGTGTTTTCTGCTTGATTCAGACAGACCATTTCAGTTATCCAAGGCCCAGTAACAAGAAGATGTGGTACTTCTATAATCCTCTTGCAAATTTGCTGAGGTCAGTAGAGTTTTCCTACTGGAGCCCCAGGAGCTGAATTTACACCAAATATGGATGCTTTATCTTCGGTGTGCTTTACCTCCAGCTCAGTGACATGAACTCACTAACTACAGTTCAGTTAAAACACAAACCTCCCTCCCATGAATTTGTATTGTGGATACTCTCTGAAACTTCTTCCTTTGACTCCTGCTTATTTTGTTAGTGATGACGTAGCTCCTGCTAACTGGAATCCCAGTGAGCCCAGGTGGACTTCTCTCTTTCCTGCTGGCTGTGGATGTAGAACGAGGAGAAGGATCCTCGTGTGTACCTCAATGCAGAAGACAAACGACTGTAGCTTTAGATCACAGGAGAATTTGTTCTGTGGTTTCTTTAGCTGATTTCATGGTATGCAAGGCAGTGTGTTTACTCAGTTCTAAATGGAGTTCAGGCATTCATTTCCTTGGTGTTTTTTCCTTAGTGCATTTTCTTTTTGAATATGTGTCAATGTGTCAATATTATATGTATCTCTCTTACAGAAAGTGTAAATACAACTTTTTAAGGCTTTTTAACGAGATAAAACTGTTATTAAGAGAAACAAACACATTGGCTTGTTCAGCTGAAGCTCTGGCTACAGGGAGAGTTACTTATTAGGGCCTCAAGGACATAATGAGTGCATTAACAGTGCTAAAAATCAGTTTGTGAATCAAATCCTGACTCAGGCATAAGGACTTCTGACTCGCTGAGTTGGTCTGTCGGATTTCACCGAGCCAGCAAATTCATATGAAGCACTTGAATTATTGGCCTTTCAGCAAATCTGGTTTTCAAACTTGTCGGCTTTGCTAGTTGTTAAAAACTGTTTCATTCTAAATACGGATGTTTCCTATAAAGCCTTTTTTAACACAGTGAACTCATCGCATTTTGCTGTCATTTCTGGGTAAATGGGTGCTCAGGTCTCTGGAGGATTTGCATTGTCACACATCACAGTTCAGCACTGATGGGGCTGCAGGTGCTTCCTCTTGCTGCCCCTCTCTTGGGGCTGGCATGGCTCACTCAGGGCAGCAGAATGGGCTCCCAAACCAGGGATGGCATTGAAGGCAGTATTATCGGTTCTCTCTGGTGTGAAACCCATGCAAGCAGTCACCTTGTATTTCCTAATGCCCCTGTACCTGGAAGTCTGCTGTTTCACAAGAATCTGTTTTCCCTTTTTTAGAAACATGGTTCTCTAGAGAAGCTTCAGAAGTTTCCCAATGTTGCTTAATGATTTAATTTTATAATGCAAATAGTAAGATGCCAGTATTTACTATTATTTGCCTAAATGTCCTTGTTCTTTTGGAAGTGTAGGGCCTTTTGAGTACACGGGCTTTGAAGAAAATCTTGTAAGCAATTTAAATACTTTTGTCAAGGTAGTCTCTTGTACGGCAAGCAGGGAGAACTAATATTCTTCCATTAGCATGGAAGCGCTTCAGGCCTTTCTTCTTTCTCCTTTATTGATACCATCAGAAACATCTTCAGAGCAAGCCCTGGGTTCATTAAATATGGGTTGGTGCTGGTAAGGTGCTGCTTGTTGCCATCGTGCTCTGCTCACAGCGGGCCAGCTGATGCTCTCCTTACTGAGCCTGGTGGAATTACATGATTGAGGTGGGTACAAGAGCAGGTCCCCTTATGACAAGCAGTGCTCGCTCCTTTGCAGCCATTGCCTTATTCCTGCTTGTCCATGGCTGAACGCGAGAGATTGAACTAACATCAAGTGCTGAGCATGGCTTGCTGTCTCCGAGGAGTCTTTGCAGCTTTACTGTCTGTATTTTCCCACGGGAGGTGATGGAGCAGGGAGTGAGAAGGTTGTGCCTTCAGCCGCTCTGACGGCATTCCCATGCTGTGCTGCAGCAGCTCTTCTGCCCGCAGTGAGACTTGGGTCGGCCCTGGCCATAAGCTCTGCAGCATTGCTGCTGCACCTAATGGCACTGCCACATCTAATCCTTTAGATCACTTTGAACATCTTAGACTGAATTAAAAACAAAAAAAAAAGAAGAAAAGGAAAGGGGAGGGGGGAGTGGTGTTAAGCTAATGTTAAGGGTCTGGCTTAAGCTCTCAAAAAACACAAGAGGATTTGGCATCATTATCTCTGCCTGTTGTTCCTGGGTATTACTGCTGTTGTGATCCCTTGTAAGGAAGGCTCCAGCCTATGTGAGACTGAGAGCTTGCATGACAAAGAATAAAGCAGGTAATGAGCAAATGTTTAATAGCTTTAATAAAAGATTTCACAACCTGCTCCAATTCCATTTTAAGATCACGTGTTATTATGAAAAAGCCACACTCTGTCAGTTGTGCTGTGTTTTAATAGAGACGCAGGGCATAATTCTGCCCTGTTTGCATTAAGCAACGCTTTATCCCAGGAGCAGTCATATGGCAATTACCAGGGGTACATCCCTGTGCACCATGAGTGAACGTGTGGTTTAATTACCTGCTGGAAGATTCTCATTAGTGTAACAAGGAATATTGATCTTTTCCAAGCCTGAAGTTTAGCAAAAGGAGACAAAGCTGTGATTCTGTCTCAAAGCTGAGAGCGTTTATCAAGCGTTGGGAACTACTTGTGAAAACGTGATGGGAAGAGCCAGCCGTGGCGCTGGCAGCAGCTCGGTACGGGCTGGAGCCTGCTCCGTTTGTGGTGATGGGAATTGTGCCTTTGCTTTGGCTGAGATAAAGATCGCTCTGCTGAGCGCCGAGGGACCAGTCAGACAACTCTGGTGTTGGTCGCATTCTCATGATAGAGCCTGTGGACCTCAGCGCAGCTACTGCTGCAGGTAAATGCCAATGAGTGGGAATAAAGTGAACTAATGCCAGCTCTAAATTAACACCGATAAATTAGCCGGCCTTAATCCTTTGCTGTAAATAAAGCCTGTGTGCCACGTTTTAGCATGTTGGGATCCGAAAAGATTCATGATGGAGAAGTGGAGAATGCCCTTAGGGAGAGCAGCAGAGTGTAGGGACACCTTACTGCTAGGGATCCTGACTGGGCGTTCAGCTGGACGTGCTTTCTTAGCACAGTTCTCCTCTCAGGCCTATATACACACAACGTACTCATCACCTCCCATCAGATTTTCCTCCAGAGGGAGTGGCAAGTGTCTCTGACAGCAAAACTTGTGTCTGCAGGTAGCTCAGAGGCAGGAGTTACATGCTGTAGAGTTTCTTCTCATCACACTGGCATAAAGACAAAGCATAGAATCATAGAATGGCTGAGGTTGGAGAGGACCTTAAAGCCCACCCAGCCCCAACCCCTTCTGTGGGCTGGCTGCACCCCACCAGGTCAGGCTGCCCAGGGCCCCATCCAACCCTGCCCTGAGCACCTGCAGGGATGGGGACCCACAGCTTCTCTGGGCAAATTTTTCTGCTTGCAAGTTATAGCCTTCCTCCATTCTCAGAACAAAAAAATTCCACTTACAACTTAAATGACTTTTTTAGCTTTTTTTTTATTGTACATTGTTAAGTATCATAGTGCTCTTGTTTGAAAGGTAGTTTGCTGCCCATCAGATTTCTCTTCTTGTCTTCTGTTGTTATGAGATATGTTATTCTGCAGAGCTGAATTCCCAGCTGAACGCTATCTTCTGATGCTGTAGGTGACACTTTCCAGATGCTTATGCCTTGAATTTGGAAGCCAGGAGTGCAAAGGGCCTTGTTATACTGCAGACTTTGGCTGGGGATGGCCTTAGTATGGTGGTTACATTGATGTGGGGTCAAGAGAACCATGTAAAGCAAATCTGGGAGAGATGAAAGGAGGATTACAGGGTGAAGGTTTTTCCCTGTGAGGGTAGAGTGCTCTCTCCTGAAAAAATAAAAATTGTATGTGACTCGCTGCTGTTAGTGGAACTCAGCTGGTACACTGGCATCAGAATCACCTCTGCTTCCCAACACGCTGTGTTGTTTTGGCTGTTGTCTGAACTAGGGAAGCACATAATCTAGGGTCTGTTTATTTATAAAATACTGGCCCAATAACGTTGCTTAACTTCTCTGACATTATCTTGGCAAATAGTTATCTGTAATAACAGTCCATAGGTGCCTATAGATGCTTTGCCTTTTTGTGGGAGCATTACCCTAGGTGAAGTGCACAAAAAAATATGTGCTCAGAATTAACTATGTAAAGTTCAGATGACTTCCTGCCTGAGTTGCACATTTGATGGGATTCATATGCAGTGTTAGCTTGTGCTTTTGTCTAAACACCTTCCCTATTATCCTTTCCTTCCCCAGACAGAAGTTGCAGCTTGGGTGTCATAAATTCTGCTTAAATTGGAGTCTGGGTTAGAACTGAGGTCACACTTCCATTTCAGCTCATCATCACTTGTAACAGAGATGGACATCACCGGAAATCATAGAATCATAGAATGGCCTGGGTTGAAAAGGACCACGATGATCATCTAGTTTCAACCCCCTGCTGTGTGCAGGTCACCAACCACCAGGCCAGGCTGCCCAGAGCCACATCCAGCCTGGCCTTGAATGCCTCCAGGGATGGGGCATCCACAACCTCCTTGGGCAACCTGTTCCAGTGCGTCACCACCCTCTGAGTGAAAAACCTCCTCCTAATATCTAACACCTAAACCTCCCTGTATCTCAGTTTAAAACCATTCTGCCTTGTCCTACCACTATCCACCCTCACAAACAACCATTCCCCCTCCTGTTTTTATGTTTCCTTCAAGTAGTGGAAGGCCACAATGAGGTCTCCCCACAGCCTTCTCTTCTCCAAGCTAAACAAGTGCAGTTCCCTCAACCTTTCCTCATGGGAGAGGTGCTCCAGCCCTCTGATCATCTTAGTGGCCCTCCTCTGGACCTGCTCCAAGAGCTCGTTTTAAAAATTTAATTATGTGCAACCTACCACTTGCAGTTACTAATAGCCTTTCTTTCTAATACTAATACTAATACTAATACTAATACTAATACTAATACTAATACTAATACTAATACTAATACTAATACTCTTTCATTCGTTGGGTTTTGCTGTTTGGATGAGTAAGTGCTCTCCCCTGGGGATGATGAGTGACGGCCAGAAGAGCTGGCTGCGCTCACTGGCTGTGTGCAGCCGTCCACACGTCACCCAGATGACATCGGATGGCTGTGCTGAGTGCTGAAGTAAGAGATTAACAGCCAAGTGTTAATTTGACATTCAGCAAGGAGGTTTGTAAACTTTCTGTATTGTGTGTTGGGATGGATATTAAAAAAGCGGACTGGCCACAAGTGGTGTGTGTTGTACAGTTAGAGCGGCGCGTCCATCTGCGGGGTGATGTCACTGTCCCCTTTGGTCGCCACTCATTGTCTCTCACTTGAAGTGTTAGGTCTCCTTTTCTCTTTTTGTGCTGCTTTTATTAACCTTTAGGCAGGAGCACATTCTTAGCATTGTTGGGTGTTTTTGGAGAAAGCAATTCCGCTCATTCTTCACTATGGGAAGTGATCAGGCAGAAAGGCGTGAACTAACATAGAATGATTTATCATTGTTCCACCAGAAAAAGGACAGAAGGCCTTAAACAACTACAGGCAGCACAAGCCCAGAAAGTGATTTTACATGGGCTGTTGAAGCCCTAAATAGGAATAGTGGCAGCTTTGCTTGCCGGAGAGGTGCAGTCTTGCTTAAAACCAAGGGCATTCTATGCTTACATGTTAATTCAGACCATGTAAGAATGAGAAGAAGTAATAAAGAAGCTCAGTATCTCAAAGTGCTGCCTACTTTGTTCAGTCTGGGAGGTCTTTGTGTTTGTAACAATGGTCTCCAGGCCGTGATTTGGGTTCACTGATGTGCTGCTCTGGAGAATGAGAAGCTCCTTTCTGTGACAGAGAGAAAGAAATCAGCCTACTTGACTGAGATTCCTGTCTTATTAGATTCAAAATCAGTTCCTGGACATGTGATCTTATTTCCTGAGCTATGCGTAGCAGAGACTTAACATTGAAGCCCTTTTGTATACCACTGTATCTACTGTGTGGTAGAAATTGGATAATGTGAATAGAGCAGTAATAAACTGAACGTGTCAAGGGCTGTCTTGATGACAGACTCTTTCAGAAGGCATTAACAAATCAGACAGGCAGTGAATTGTTTTAATTTGCTCACGAATTTGATAAGAATGATCACACTTTCAGGTTTTCTTGGGTAAGTCTTCTTTCTCTTCCCAGCAATTTTGTCCAGGCAGAAAAACAGGGATTTGTCTATAGGAAAGTACACATGTCGAGCCCTTAGATATCCACATTAACCACGAAATTTTGCCTAAGAAGGTGTTTGATGGTAAGACTAGCTGAAAATGAGTTCTAAGATAGATTCACTAAAGATGTTTGTGGAAAATGCTTTTGTATAAATAGAAAGGCAGATATGTGTAAGAAAAAATGTGGATACAATTATAAATGATGATCTTCATCTTCATAGTAACGTACAGCTTAGATTTGCTGTCCTTGTTCGAGCTTTGTGGGGGCTTCACCTCTGCTGCAGCAGTCACGGGCCACTTCCCTGCAGCAGAGGTGTACAGTGGCCCATCTCACACACTTGCCTGGGCACCAGATCAGAAAAGGAAGTACTGACAAGGATGGAAGCTTTACTCTGAATCCTTTGGGCCTGAACCATACCAGCAGCCAGTATAGCTGCTGCTTTGCCCTTAAAGATAACATTACTGGGGAGAGATGTCTGTTTTCACGTAGGCAGCTTGCTGGGGGATAGCCCTTTGAAGTCAGTGATGGCTACTTTGTGTGAACACATCCATGAAGTGTTTCCAGCTCTGGGTCAAGATAAAGCCTCTTTAAAAGAAATGAAGTAGCGTGTTTTGTTCTGGTTCACAAAAGCAGGATCGAATAACATTGTGAGAACTTGGTAAATCATGGAATCAGCAGTCTGGCCTTAAAGGGGAGAGGCTTATGATGCACCGAGTCCCCAGAAGCTGTGGTCCCAGGGCCTTTGGGTTTATAACCCAAAAGATTTTCTTTCTAGTACTGGCTTCATTCAAACAGGAACCCCAGGCAGAGTCAGGAGCTGGCTGTGAAGCAAAGCAGCACATCACAGTGAAGGAGGGAAGGGTGAGAACGGGGGGAAGTGGGAGGGAGAGGAAAGGGATATCGCTTGTAGGAAGCTGCTGGTGTTGGATACGCTTACTTAATCCTAGAGATTTTCCTCTTCTGAGTGCCCTGGCCCTCCTCAGTGAGAAATACTTTGTGCCCCAAACCTGCCCAAATGTTCTCTGCTGAAAACCTAGAGATTTCTGCTCACAGAGCTAACGGCTTTGGTAAGGGTGGAATCTGTGTGAGGAGGGAATGAGGTGGGAAGAACACATGGTGGGCTGGAAGCTCTTGGATGTCCCGGCATCTGAAGGACATGGGGCTGATGACTGTTAAACAGACTATTTGCCCTGAATGCATAAGTATGTGTGTGTGTTTGTGTAATAAATAAACATATACTGAGATTAGGTATGACAACCTCCCATTCTGGAAAGAGAATTTTGATTGCCCTTTCTTTGTGAAAAATTGCCTAATATTGTTCTATAAATGCTTTGTAGCATTTGCACTAGATGAAAAATGGTACAAAACAAAAACAAAAACTTATTTTAATAAGAAAAGAAATACGCAAAAGTGTTTATATAAATGAAGATTTATCATACTCTGCACCTGCAGCTGGGAGTGGTTCACCTTCAAATTCCAAAGTGAGAATGTCTTTTCTCACAAAACCAAACAAAACCACCATAGAATCAGAAATGGCCATTCTATTTTTGAAGTTTGAGGTTTAATATTCTAAAAAAGGTAAAGGCATTTGTTTGATTGCAGTGCACAAAGACGTGTGCTTCTGTTCTCAGCCACAGTAGGGTACAGCTCATCAAAACTCTGGGATGACTTCATGTTGGCAGTGGTGAACGTGCGAATGATGTTTGGTTAGCAGTCATGATCTTGTAACTCAAAGCCCCAAATAAAGCACACAGATATTTCCCCTTGAAAGTGGAGATTCACAATGGAAAAAAATGAAAGTGTGGAACAGTGTTAGCTGAGGAGATGGAGTGCGAAGGCCCAAAATGCAGACATTTAGATCTGCTTCCACTATAGTTGATGCTGGAACTCTATTGTTTTCTCTGGGAGCTGCATTAATACTTCTATTGATACCATGCCAGTTTGAATTCCACCTCTCATTCTGATCTTGATCTTGACAATCACTTTTTCCATTACAGTGCTATTATGGATTTAAAATACATTATAATGAAACTCAGTGAAGAAATAACTTAGTGCAGCTAAGCCATTATGCAAATGAATGCAAATTTAAACTCATTCACGTCTCTGTATTTCTCTCCTCACACCAAACAATAGTATCCAAACTTCATTCACGTTCATTTACTAATCAATTTTTAGTTCACTCTCTTCAGAGCTTTCTGGAGCATCAAATTAATTGAAAATAATTGGTCTTTCAGTTGTTTTACAGTTGATATTTGGATGATTAAAAATCAGACTGGTTATACATGTTGTGTTATAAAAACAATTTATTATTTAGCGGCCTTTGTTCAGTGGCCTCTGTGAAGTGTGTTTGGCAGCGTTCATCCACTGACCAATGGAGACAAGTCCAGATCATGGAAATAGCCTCTGTGTTTTGGCAGCAACTGAGGTTATTATGAGTCTCAGGAAGAAGCAAAAATAAAAAGCTGGAAATATCTTTTTTTGGGGGGGGAGAAATTCTGCAGCTAACAGTTAGGAGCACCAGCAGCGCAGATACATCAGAGGTGTCACAGATGTGTCTAAATGACTACTCCTTGGTGTCAACAAAGTAAATTCATTCACAGGTGACCTTGTTATGTTTGTTGACCATAGTATATATTTCCGTAATTCTGGAAAATCATAAACTTGATTTCAATGTTGTAAGACTGTTGGCTCAGAATTTGCTTGTAGAAATAAATGAGTGTTAAGTGGAATTAGGGTGGCTTTCTGTGTGAGACTGCTGTCAATCAGACTGACCATGGTTAATGGATGTGTGCCTGTATGACTTCAGTTCACTTGCTTCCAGCTGCAGGAGCACTGCTGTATTTCTACTCTGTTTTACCATTTGTACAGCAAATACTGCAGACTGTTAAAGACAGTTTGACAGGGGCTGTATTTTTCTTATTTGAAGGACAGGGCAGATATATAATAGGGATAATGTGAGGCTAAAGAGCACATCACTGTCACCAAGAGCTGGCTCCATAGCAGCTGTTAGGGAGTACAACCTTTTTCATGCGTTTGCTCGGCAAGGTTGGACCAGGAAAAGATGAAATTAGATAGACTCAGTTAAGGTGAATATGAATGAGACATTATACCTAGGTTTTTCCCCTTCTTTTCATACATTTTATTCAACATAAACTTTAATGTGAATGAGAATTGCCGAAAGGGAGGAGATGAAACCTGAATTGAACATCCGGTACAGCTGTTGTGTCAGCAGACTGAGTGGGCTGGCACACAGGCAAATCCAGATTTCAACTGGAAAAGCACTTTGGGGATGGGTCTTGCTTGCTGGACAGGGTGTTCCATCTCATTCCTGAGGCACACATGTTGGTGTTTCAGCATTTAACTGAGACTCACTGAGCCAACATAGCTGTATCTGTGAAGACTGTGATGCCAAGATCTCTCTTGCCTAACAGTTGTGTGAAGCCCATCAGCACTGATGGAATCGCTTCACGTTGGCATCTTTGGGTGCAGAGATGATTTAGCTTCCCCCCAGACTTTAAATACACAGATAAAAGGAGACTGGCTTCTTCTGTCTCATAGCAAACCTACCAGTTTTATTGCTTTGCAACTTTTGCTTTGCAACGTTCAGTCCCATTTTCAAGAAGGGGAGAAAGAAGATCTGAGGAACTGCATGCTGGTAAGACTCACATCTGTGCTTGAGAAATTCATGAAGTAGGTTCTTCTGGAAGCTATGTTAAGGCACATGGAAGATGAGGAGATGATCCGAGACAGCCAGTATGGCTTCACCAGGGATAGATCACACCTGACCAATCTGGTGTCTTTCTGTGCTGGAGTGACAGCATCGGTGGACAAAGGAAGGGCAACTGGACTTGTGCAAGGCCGTTGATGTGGTCTTGTACCACATCCTTATCCCTAAATTGGAGAGAGATAGATTTGAAGGCTGGACTATTCAGTGGGCAAAGAACTGATTGGATGGTTGCAGTCACAAAATTGTGGGCAACAGACCTGTTGTTCAGGTGAAAGCCTATCATGAGCGGTGTCTCACAGGGGTCCATCCTGGGACCAGACTCTTCAACAGCTTTATCAATGACATAAGCAGTGGGATCGAGTGCATGCTCAGCAAGTTTGCTGATGACACCAAGCTCAGTAATGTAATTGATAACAGTAGAAGGAAGGGAAGCCATCCAGAGGGACCTGGACGGGCTTGAGAAGAGGGTCCGTGAGAACATAATGAGGTTCAACAAAGCCAAGTGCAGGGCCCTGCAGTCATGTCAGGGCAATCACAGAACTAGATGCTATTTAAGGTGCATCCCAACCTAAGCAATTTTATGATATTATGATTCTGTGATTTGCCTGGAAGCGTACTTCAAACCATTGTGGTTTGAATGTTAAAAGATCTTACAGCTCCCCACTAAAAAAATGAAGATAAAATTATTCTTTCACTGCAGACATAGAAAGGCCTCTCTGTTCTGTTTTAGTAAATGTATGTTCTATAGTATCGTGATGTCAAACCAGTGCTGCACAGCACTGCAGCAAACAGCACTGCTTTGAGTACTACCTACCTAGCCCCCAAACGCACCACTAAATTTCATACATATTTATACAGAAATGTTTTTTAAAGTCACCATTTCCCCGACAGCATGCTGGCGGCCACTGATGTCATCCTTCAGCATTTTTGTATAATTGCTGTGATGAAAGCACTTTGCTGTAATTTGCACCAAGATTCTGCAAAATAAGTTCTGTTGGTTTTTTTTTAATCTAGCATTGCATCAGAAATTGCTGTTCTCATGGAGCTTTCTCCTTTCAAAGGAAAGGCAAATTCTTCTTGTGGACCATGCAGTGTTCCTTGCCAAATACCATCCCAGGTCCCTTATGCTCCCTGCAAGGCCTCACATGTGTGAAGGCAGGCTTAGTGGAACAGAAAGCTCAAATAGTAATCTTGTGATTGTTTGGATAGCAATAGCTTTTTTATCCTTTCCTTTACAAAAGACTTAATAAAGGTGGGTTACTTGTTAACAGCTGAAGTCAAATAGTGATAGGCAAATCTGTTCTCTCTATTTACACAACACAGCACAAGAAAGCTGTGTTTTTTAAGTAGTCTGTGCAAGGACTGTAAAAACAAATGTCTCCACCCTTCCCAAACAAAGACTGTACTGGAAGGGACATTTGCCATGTACAGAGCAGAGAAAAGGAAAAAACTGCCCTGCACCTGAGGGAAATGGAGATCCTGACAGTTCATCTGCAGACAGTCTGGGGTCGCTCCATGAACTCATCGGGGCTGGTGATGATGGAGTGAGCCAAGAGCTTTGGGCAGTCAGGCTGTGCGTCGTCACCCTCCCGAACAGTGCACTTCTAAAGGAGAGGGTTCAGAAGAAACTAATGCTGTTTGGCTCCCCTACAAGCTAGCTATTCAGCACAGATTTCTGATGGTGTCTTGGTTTCCTTAGAGTGATGCTTGCTATATTGCCCCAGTACACTGAAGATACATGTTCTGGTGCTGTTTAGTCACCAGCCTTGTGTTTGGTACGTGCTAACGACTGCTCCCTGAGCGAGGAGAGATGCACCACAAACAGGTTGCAACAAGACTTAAAACACTGGTTACAGTACAGAAAATAGGATTTTCATGGCATTAAAAAAATCCTGTAAACCTGCATCTTCAGATTTTTAATGCGGAGAGGGGTATCATTCTGGGAAGAACTCACTTGAGGAGATCCGAATGTATCAATTCAGCTGCAAATTGAATTGGGCTTGAAATTTAATGTAGACCTCCTCCAGCCTTTTTGAAATCGCGCAGTGGGGTACAAGACGTTGCAATGACGTTTATTTCTTTCACTATACTAGCTGTCCTGTCTGCCTCATATTCTTCAGTAGGAAGCTTTGTGTACCTCAGATCTTGCAAATTGGTCTCTCAGCTCTGCATGAACTTCAGTTGCAGATCTCTCCCACACCAACCAAAAATCCCAGAAAGCAACATTCTTCTCTGTCCACTTAGCTGTCCTTTCCATCCTTGTACCGGAAAGGATCTGCAGCAGGGGCTTCATTTGCAGAACTAAAGGTGGTTTGAAGCCTGTATTATGGTACTAGATCTCTAGCCATGGTCAGCAGAATAGCACTGAGGCCCTGTGACGCTCTGTAGAAAATGTAGCTTCAACGTAATGTTTGCTCTTAGGATTTCATGTCTGTGCTCAAAGAAGTCAGGTGGCCCCAAAAGTGTGGACATTGCTTCTGCAAACCTTATCTGGAGGGGCTGTAATTGGTGTTTGCTGACTGTGCTCAGCAATCTGCAGCGGGATGAGGTGGCAGACGCGGCATTTCTTCGTGCTTCCTAATTGTAAGTAACTGCATACTTCTCATTAGACAAAAAAAAAAAACCAAAAACTAGACCAGTACACCAAAAACACCCTGCAAGCTCTTTCATTTGTTTTAATCCTTTTTTTAAATTATTATTATTTTTAAATGTGATGCTATAAACTGTACAGCTGCGATGATCAGACAAATAGGTCGGGCTGAGAAATGAGACAGACCTTAGGCAGGGAAAGGTTCCATCAGAGTGCCTGTCTGCAGTTACAATGTGTTTGGTGACTCTTTTTATTGTTTACATTGTTTAATTGCTGTTCCATTAAGGTATTATTTTATACGATTTATTATTCCTTAGTACGTCAACTGAACTTTAATTTAGTGCTAAAGTCCAGCTCATGACTAGTTTTTAAATTTTAGATTTTAACTTTGCTTTTAAGAAGTCCATCACTGACCAACATGAGCAGTTTACGTTTGTTAATTCTCTGTGTCTTGTAAAATGACACTTGAAATCCACTACATATAAGGCAAAACAAAGAGAGGGCAACGGTCAGGAAGGCCTGTGAGGAGCAGGATCAGTAAGGTCTGTCAATCACAGATCCGGGGTTCTGCTGCACTGCTCCTTTCAGAAGCAGCTTCTCCAAGAGTGTGCTTGGTTTCTCTAGGCAAATTCAGCCTTTAATCCAAGGAAGAAAAAAAAAAACCTGGCATGCCAGCTTGGAATGGCTGCCGACCCCTGAGCTGACGCCTGCTAGTGCGGTGCAGACAGATCGATGTGCTTCCCACAGCGTGCTCTAGAAATGTGGTTAAGACCTTCCAAGTGCTAGTCCGTACAAGTTAGCCCTTCAAATTCTCTTTGGTACTGTTGGAGGGTGTGTTGTGCACACTGGGGCTTTACTTGGGCTGTTTGCACTGGTTTGAACCAATATGGGAATAAGAAAGCATATGAATTCTTTCTCACAAACGTGTTATTTTTCTGTGCTCTTCTGTGAATGAAGTTATGCCAGGAGTTTCCGAGAGGTTGGGAAGGCTCAGGAAGCCAGTAATTTGCTCACTTAGAACTCCACAAAAGATACCAATTTTTTGTATGGTTCTTACCATCTAAAGGCAAATATCATTAAGAAATGGAGTCAGTTTACAAATAGGTTGTGGATCATGTAATAGACTGCAGTTGTTGACATTTATGGACGCTTTTTCTCCTGAACATTGTTTATGAAAGGCAATTGGCAAAGGTGTTGAGACAAAAACTGCTGTAGGCTCCTTCTCTGGGCAGGGTTCAGCCTTCCAAGCACCTCCTTCCCTCCCCAACCTACCTTTTGAAGCTCCATTTTAGGATTTTCATGTATGTACATGTGCTACATTTAAGTGGTGCGGTAGTTGATTTTCTTGTCCTGAGAGCTGTGGATCTCTAATTGCTGGGGGTTTTCACCAAGCAGCTTTCACTTGAACGCCCAGCAGTCCCAGGAGTGGCAGCATGGTGTCCTGTGGGACCAACCCCTTCTCTGGGTTCGAGTGGAGACCACTGGTTGTCCCCAGCAGCACAGGCAGAGTCTTAGGCCTTCAGCCAGCCTCTGTCATGGCTGTAAGCGTGTGTATGGTCTTGTTCTTTTCAGGAGAGAAGCAGGTCAGAGCACCCTCACCGTTCCAAGCAACTAATGGTCAGGATATGGCCTCCTCTTGAAGTGGATGGCAAATTAGCCCTAAGGTTCTTCTTCTTTCAGTATGCTGTGGGTTCTTGTATCAGATGTCATCTACTCCAGTCGGAGGCAACTGATTTGAACTAAAAAAACTCTTGCTAGAGGCAAAATGCATATTCGCTCTTCATTACCCACAGCAGACTGGTGAGAAAAAATGAAGGCGGAGGAGTCAGAGAAAACAGATCAGGGAAACAGTTGAAAGACCTGGGGCTGAGACAAGGACTTGTCTGAATTCAGTTTTTCTCCCATGATCTTGTGTGTTCAGAACTACAGTTAACTGACTCTGTGAGAAGAAAAACAGGGGTTAGTCAAGAAAAGACCCAGAGTTGGGCTTCTCTAGCACTGACAGTGTTGGGTTGCAAAGTTGCAGTTCAGACCTGTCGATCAGAAGACAAGAACATGGCAAAACTGGGGGAAGCTGGGTCCTGTGGAGATCTAGGAACAACAGCCGCTCATACCTTTGGGTTAGCTTACTTCCCAGCTGGCCTAGTCTGCTCTTCAGAGGTCATTTGCCTTCCTCCTTGTGCTTGTGAGATAGGGACAGATAGGGCACATACCTCTTTCAGTATACTCCTACCCACGGTAGGAGGGTTGGAACTGGATGAATTTTAAGGTTCCTTCCAGCCCAAGCCATTCTGATTCCTCTAGTTGTGTTGGACAACCCACCACTGCTCAAGAGGCTGCCATGCCAGCTGGTTCCATGCCTGCCACTGGATTCACACAAATAGGGTGTCCACAGGGCTGTGGCAGAGGTGAGGTGTGGGTGGATTCTGCTCCATGTAACCCTAGGGCAGAGGTGTTGTGTCATGCCTTTGGCACCATGCTCACCTGGCTGCAGTACCTTGTACCCTGCGGGATGTGGAGGACAGTGCTACAGCATGTGGTGTGAGCATGGCCTGTGGGGTCAGTGTGCTGGCACCGGGTTTTGAAAGGCCCATGTGAAGTCCCACAGCTCTGTCTGAGAGGCTCTAAATTTCCCCATAATAGAATTTCACTGCAAAAGGTCCCAGAGGGACCAAGCTGGGACTGAACATAGCCATGAGGAAAAGGCTCAGTGCAAAATTCTCCCCCCACCTCGCTTCATGAGTCCATGTTTGAGACACCAATGAAAGCCAGAGGGAAGCCAAGTTAAACACTTCTAATCTTTGACTTCTGCTGTGCCACTCAACGTAGTGTCGAATACTCATATTAATAGGATTATTCTCCTGTCAGATGGAAGCAGCAGATAGCCATCCCAGATGTGCACGCCTGGTTTGAAGCCCCTGATTATCTTGTTAGTGTCAGTTCTTGGCCTCTTATCAAAGGGACTCTCACGCACGTCGCCTTTCAGCTCCTCGCTCTGCAAGGAGGAAGAGCAGCCTTTGAACACTTTCTAGCTAAGCCAGCAGCTGTCGTTTTGTTTTCAGTAGCATCAAGAAGAGCAGGCTCTCAAGCTTGGTGGGCAGGAGTAGGATGATGGGAGGCTTCCTTTTGAGCCTGAAGGACGAGGATAGGGCCGCACCAGTGCAGTGTGATGTTGAGGGCTGGGGGATGCAAAGCTGGTGTGGGCTGAGTGTGTGAAACTTGGTATTTTGGCTGGTTGGGGTTTGTTTCAAGGGAAAAAAAAAACACAAACATCTTTCCTCTGCAAAGAGTAGAGAGCTGGATTGCTAGCTTGAGGGCAGAATTTGAAAAAAGCCCCTACTGGTAACACACAGCTTGGAGTCTACAATCAGGTGGCTCAAGAGGTGACTTTAGACAGAAATCAGAAAGAAATTAATTAGTTATTCTTTTCAAAGTAATCTCTGTATTTCACTTTTATCAACGTATTACCTGGATTAACTAGAGAGTCAGATGTTCCTGGATTTGGTTACATGATCCCCGTTGTATCTTTTCGTAACAAAGCTATCAAGAACTGAAACCAGCCGTTTCTCAGCTCTGAAATCCCCAAACATAAATTGGTACCTCCAATTGTTTTTGTTGTGGGCTACATACAGACATACACATTTCTGAAACCAGCCAGCATGTAACAAATACAGGAGCATAAATCTGTGCTATCAGCAGGGAAAGCTCTCCTCCTTCCCATGCTGCATGAAACCCACTCTCGGCATGCAGCCCCACCTGGAAATTTTGGATGTGCATTCTCAGGATGAGCTCATTCAATGCCCAGAGTGAAACCCACATGCTGCCTGCCGCCAGTAGCAATTACTTCTCACATGCAGCAGCTGGGCAAGCTCTGTGTTCATTGCTAGAGGCCAGGTGGACTTGGAGTTTTTTTAAAAATTCAAATAAACACACTTTTAAAATCTGCAGATTATATCATGTCATATTGAAATCACTAAGTATTCCATGTAGGAAAACTTAAGCCAGTGACACTTCTGTTGGGTTAACTTGCAACCTGTTGCAGTCGTGCAGGTAGCAGTGTTACTAGAGTTAAAGGTTTTCTTGCATTTTGTCACGAGATGCTAATCATCTGTATCACAGAACGGTTGCACGGCAGAAAATGAGCATGTAGTGACATAAAATGCCCTACCTCCATGCACAGTGCTAAACAAGTTTATTCTGTGCTGGGATTTCTTCCAGACGTTTAACTTCAGTTGTTTAGTGTTCATCTCAGTTATTCACTCCCGTGTTTACCTCCTCCCTCTTCTGTGTTATCGTATTTCTTCCGTTAGCAACGTCTGCTCTTCCAGCATTGCATCACCCCTCTGCCTCCTTTTCTATTCTCTCTCCCCATTGCCAGTCCAAGAATCATTGTTCTCTGTTTAGTGGCGTTGCCAAGGTCACAAATTGCATGATTTATTGACTTTTTACTGTAGCTTCCTTGTTTCCCTTCCCCTCTACACTGTATGTGTCCATTAGTGTAGCTGCCACTGACTGCTTCCATTTCACCGTCTTAGTTGCAGTGTCGAGGATCTAAGCCATGGAAAGTGCTACCACAGAGCTGGAATTGCAGAGTCACACATTCAGCTGTTCTCCCGTGCTTGCAGAAAACCCACACTGTATGGACATGAGCGGGGTGTGTGTGAGAAAGGTGTTTATGTGCTGAGGAGCTGCTGGCAGCAAAGGGAAAGTACCAGCCATCAGCACATGGCGTGCAGCTTAGCTTCATGTCATGTGTATTGCACTGTAGCATTGAGAAGTGTAATACATATGTTTAGGCAGCAGGAAAAACAGTTAATTTGTCTTCTGTTTTGTGCTGGAGCCGGCAGTGAGACCTCCGAGCCAAGGGAAAGCTGCTTCTCTTATTTTTTACCACTTATCTTAAAGCTCTTCTGAATTGTCAGCTGTGAACACAGGGAGGTTAGCACCCTCTTTGCTTAAGACTGTCTAATCTTAGTACTAACCTTTCATCGCAGTGAGCACCCTTGAGCTCTGCCATCCCTTTCAGCAGCACTCCTGCATCCATGCAGGTACCAGCGCATCCCAAACTCTTCTTCTCATTGTTTGTGGTCTCACGGCTCCTGGATGATCCCATTAAGTGCTGACTTGCCTTCTGGTTGTCCTGATAGTTTTCACCTGGAAATAGTGACTCAGAAAATTCCTCTGTATTGCTGATGTTATTTTCCTTCCATCATGTTTATCGTATGAACCCCATCCTAACTCCAAGCAGACAGCAGCAGCCTCTTGAGACCCAAAGCAAAGATGTACAAATACAGCTCTTGAGGCTGGAGAATAGACATGGGAAGTGTTTGTTAGACTCATTCTGGCAATGGCTCTTGGCTTCCTGCTCTGGGTGTCCCTGTGTGAGCAGGGGTTAGGCCAGATGGACCCAGCAGTCCCTGCCTGGGATTGAGGTGAACAGTCAGCCATGTGTACTTTCACATGTACATTTATAATTGGGACCCTTTCTCATCCATGAGTGTCTGAAAAAAGCATCGGTGAAGCATACCTGAGGGTGCTTGTGCCTAATCTAGTCTCACCTGCCCATAAAGGAAGGCAGGGGTTGCAGAAGAGAAAGGTTTGCAGAGGGAGCAAGAAGGGAGATGGGGGTTGGCATCATCTTCTCCCAGACCACAGAAATAGAACGAGGGGTAATGGCTTCAAGTTGTGTCAGGGGAAGACTGGAGTGGATATTAGGAACAATTTCTTCTCAGAAAGAGTGGTGAGGGATTGGCACAGGCTGCCCAGGGAGAAGGTGGAGTCAATGGTGGAACCCTGGAGGTGTTCAAGAAATGTGGAGGTGTGGTGCTGACGGATATGGTTTACTAAACCTTGAACATGGTAGTGATGTGCTGTGGTTGAATAGATGATCTTAGTGGTCTTTTCCAACTTTTAGTGTTTCCATGATTTTATGGCTTTTTGTCTTGGAGAGGTGGAGAAAGGTGTAGATAAAGGAGAGGAGACAGTGCACAGTGGAAATCTGATGTTGGAAAGTTGAGCCCCACCATGTTAGCAAAGCAGAGGGTAAGTGATCGCAAGCGGAGGCTGGAGAGCGAACATCATCCTGCAGTGGGGATTCTATAATGGAGCAGAAATGACACTGCACCATGTCTACAGTGGGGCCTGAGCTCTCCAGCACTGGCACTGCCTCATGAGGATCATGTAAGGCACTGCACAACTGTTGGTGGACTACGTTTGCTTTTGTTGTTGTGCCAGTTCTCCTTTCTTTCCTATGTCTTGTGAGCTGCTGTAAGGAGGGCTTCCTGCAAGACCTGTTTTCTTCCTGGAGGGCTCTGCAAGTCTCCCTGCATCTGATCCAGGCAAGGACCAGAAGGGATCTGGGTCCAAATCAGTAGCATGGAGCACACATAATGTACAGCTGCCATTGAATGATTAATTTTCTCATCTCTTTTCGTTGTTTTTCCTCTGGTTGTGCATCTCTGCCCCACTTCTTTGCTGACTGCTGACTATTTGCATGTGAATTAGCTGGCTTCAGCATTAGTAGATGCTTTGTCACAGGCTTGGGACACCAGACAGGGCTCCGTTCATGTCCCAAAACGTACATCTGTTTCCTTACCCTGCTTTGAAAATCTAGCAGCTGAGTGGAGAGGGATTAGCCTCTAGACAGGGCTTTCAGAGACAGACTTTAATTAGAGGTGCAGGATGGAGCTCAGCAATCACCTCTGATTACTGGTGCAAATGCTTTAAGAAGAGAAATTAGAGCAATGGCGTATTAAGAGGTGGGTTCTCAGGTCTTAACATCCCCAGCAGTTCAGTCTTTTTAAAGTGATTTGGATGGATTCTGCCTTGTGGTACATGTGGGCACATCAAGTACCTGCAATAAATCAGGGGGTTACTGGGCAGGGCAGTCACTCTGTGGGAGGTGAAGATTGAGCACACCAGTCTCTTCGACACCTCCTCCATCAGTGCTTTTATAGTTGTTATGGAAATATCATTACTGAACTGGAAAATGGAAACACTTTGAAAAAGAGGTATGCAATGCACTCAGAGAGCTACAAAGCCCCTGTGATTCCACTGCTTCCAAAGTATCCCATACATCTAGGCAGTATATTGCAGCAGATGCTTAATATATTATCTCTTTAAAAATTGCATTGTCCTACGAGTTGGCCTCAGACCCGTACCAATAAATAAATAAATTAGATGTAAGCGTGGATGTAAGGAAAAAAATGGTTTGATGTAGTAGGCAGGCAGTAGTAAATGTTTCTTCTTTTTGGGCAGTGACTTGGAATCAACCACCTGTTACAGCCTTTTCTGAAGCCTCAGGTTACAGCTGTAGGAATAACAGTGCAGGAGTTGTCATCAGCCAACAGAGTCAGGAGAGGTCATTCTACAGGGCTGGACCTTTTTCCAAGGGTATGTGACCAACATGGGAGCCAGGTGTCGCAGCACAGCTTCCTCCCCATAGGATCCTGGCTTAGAGATGGCTGCGGGAGGGTTTAACTGGGAAACACAGAGCCAGCAGCAGTCGTGGTGAGGGAACGTGGAGCTGAATTTGAGTAAGGAGAGGCTATGAAATGTCTTCTTGGGCAAACAGGCCTCTGAGAAAGAGACAGAGACAAATCAGTAACGTTTTCTTGGCTAGAATATATTACTACAAGCTTGAACATCTTTTAAAATTAAAGAAATTTAACTATGTAAATGTCCATTCTTAATTAGGAAGTATTACTGTTTTGTATGGAATTGAAATTGAAGATATGTCCAACTGGGGAAGCCCTTTGAATGTTTTCAAATTTTACTATAATGAAGTTAAAGTAAGTTAGAGGTTATCAAGGCTACAGTCTGGCTAAATGCACTCTTATTATGTGGGCTTTCCCACTCACTCAAAACATGTTGTTGAAGTTTGCTTCCTCTTCACTGCCAAGTGCAATACACCTGCATAACTGTCCTGCACGTAGCGTCTCGCTCCTCCTCCCACCATCTTGTTAGGGCAATGCAGCTGTTAGTTTTGGCTGGGATGGCAGAAAGGGAGGAAAAGAAGCAGCAAAAGTTGGCTTCTCTAGTGTGAGTCTGGAGGGGCATTGCAGAAGGGGCCTCTCAGCCTGTTGTTAGCAGTCACAGAAGTCAGAGTGATGGGAAAAACTGGAGGTTAGGAGCAAGAGTTGCACGTGGCCATCCTTACCAGCACAGGATTTGAGTTAGAAGTAGACACCAAAATATATATATATGTGGGAGTGGTAGGGATTTCCAAAATAATTCCCATTGAAAAACTCATGGAAATGGCTGTGTTTCCGTCAATTTGTATTGGTTTTCATGGTGCAGGATTGCCAGATTTCTGGTAGAAAAGCTTTTTCTCCACCAGACAGTTCCTGCAGACCTTGCAGCCAGCTGTCGGGACACCTCTGCGT
The DNA here is from genome assembly GCF_951394365.1 of Tetrao urogallus. Classification (NCBI taxonomy): domain Eukaryota; kingdom Metazoa; phylum Chordata; class Aves; order Galliformes; family Phasianidae; genus Tetrao; species Tetrao urogallus. The sequence goes on from NC_136813.1 coordinate 178,433,627, forward strand.
ACATCTTGCTCTGTCTGGCCCAGTGGATGACATCCACGTGATGAATCGTAGAGTCAGAGCTGGGTGTCACCTGTGCTGCCTCTGACCTGGGCATGGCAAAGCCCTCTCCCTTCCTGACATTATTTGGGAATTTTGCTGTCCTTTTCAATAACACTGCCCCATGCTGTGCCACTGCTGTCTGTGCTGCTCTTATGCTCAGAGAAAAACATCATAAATCTACTCTGGCCTGTGGTGCAGCTGCTTTGCCTTTCTCCCCATCACCATCTGTCATTCTTTCCCAAGAATCCACCTGTGAGACATTCAAGATGCTTCAAGCAGCGAATGCAGCTGCAGACCACCATGGATAGGGTTTGTCCATCTTAGATACCCACTTAGATACCCACTTCAGACGTCAGCAGGCTTGTTTTGACCAATTAGGAGTGTTAGAAGATACCTAAAATGCCCTTTTCTTCCAAGTGCTGCATCAGTGGATTGATGCCATGATGTAAGCACTCAAGTCATTCTCTAGAGCGCTGATGTCTTCTTCGTATTTTTTTTTTTTAGTATTTACACACACTCAGGGATATTTATCTGATATTGGGTGCACACAAGTGACTGACACTGAGGTTTAGTATGTAGATAGAAAGTCAGTATGACCCCAGTAACACTCAGAAAATCTCACTGCTGCGTCCCAGCGTGGGGATCATGGGCTGTCCCAGAGCTCTATCAAGGGATGGATGGGAGGAAGCTGCGTGCGTGACATTCCCTAATGCTTGGGATCTGTTGATATCAATGAGGCAGTATTTGCAAGGTTTCATAGAACGAGCATTTTCATGTTTCCCTGAATGATTTCTGTTTTAAGGCTCAACATTACTGGTGCTAGATTTTGGCAATATCTTGTGCAGGCTTGATACTTCATGATTTTCATAAAATGCAGTTAATGTGTTAAAAAAAAAAAAAAAAGAACTTCTGTAGAAGATAATGATAGCACTTTAGTAGTGGTGCAATGAAGGAAAGATCATTAGACTTTGTAGAAATGACAACCCTGAAAAAACTCAATGTTCTTTTTCCCATGAGTAGTTTATTGCATTCCATGGCAGCACTGGGGTAATCTTATGTCCAGTTTTATCTGGAGGTGTGTAAAATTTTGTGCTGTGGGTGATGCCTGTGGCACCAGGATTCACCCAGCACTGATGAGATGACAAGCTCAATTGGGCATGCACTGGTTGGGTACACCACTTACATGGTGAGCCTTTGCTTGCCTACTTAACATCCCATGCTCACCAAATAGTGCTTGTCCGGGTCATCTGCAGCCTGACAGAGTTGAATCACAGGCTGCCTGAGGTTGGCTGGGACCTCTGCATCCATTCAAAACAGAGTGCCCAGGGCCACATCCAGGAGGTTTCTGAAGATAGTCTTTTTTGCATAGAAATTGTTGGGTCACCTTATGCATTAGCCCTAGAATGCAAAATATGCATCACTCAAGATCCCTGTCTTACAAAACGTCTGGCAGAAAATTTTATCTGATTCTTCAGGTGAATCATACGGTTATAAATCCATTTCTACAGCTCCGCTGAATAAGAATAATTAGATAGGCATTTGAGATTGCAGTATCATTTCCGAAGATCAGTGCAGTTTCTGCTCCCCAGCGGTGTCTCAGTCACTGATGTTACCCACCTGAATGTGCCACAACTTGACGTGCCATTTCTCTGCATTGGCTTCCCGAGATGACGCAAGGCAATAGGAACCAAGCTCTGGCAATCTTCTAGTTTTGTCTGTGGGGCTGCTTTTCTCTTTGTGAAAGATTCGGAGAGCAACAATGGGAGAAAAACACCGACTCCAGGTTCAAGACTGCAGGAACAGGAAACAAGTGCTTTGTCCTTTCTGATTAGTGTTCAGCATTCTAGTTGTAGTGGCAGAGAGCCAAGAATAACTTCTCAGTTGACTATGCGACCAAAACCACGGTGATCTCATTGCCAGTGGCCAGTGCCACGTAGCTGGTTAACTAATCACAGTTATTTTTTGGTTTTGCATCATGTTTTTTTTTTTTTTTTAATAGTGTGGGCTGTCTATAAACACAGAATCAGAACAAAATATGTGGCATTTTTTTCTATATATATTGCCCATGCCTGGTGTCTCTTGCCCAAAATAGAAGTTTAGTGGAGGTGTTCTTTGCCTGTTTTACCTTCACATTCCTATTTATTTGTCTGTTTATCTTATTTGCATGATGCAAGCCAATATTTCTCACTGCAGTTTCTTAATTGTTTTTTTGCTTCTTATTCTGTTTAATTTAGGAGGCTTCAGTAAACAAAACAGATCAGCAAATCCGGTCAGTCTAAAACCTAGTAAATGCAAATAAGACCTATTGCCGTTGAAACCAAAAACTGGGAAAAGGTGATATTTCTTTGAGGAAAGTATTATCATTATTCTGGGGATTTCTCATGAGAAGTCTAGATCCTTCGGGCTACAGGAGGTTATGTTTTATGCTGAATCCTGGCGGACAGGCTGTGAGTACACCACTGGTTGTTCATCTGTGCTGCTCTCCATCACTCTTCCTGATTTTGAACTGTTCATCATTAGAAAACTCTTACACTTTAATTGTTCTTGGGAGAGAGACAAGAAGGAGTGATAAAGGCTATGAAACCTTTCCCATAAGTCACACACGTTACATCCATGCCCAAGTCAGGCATTCCACCAGGATTTAGGGCTTTGGCATAAACTGAAGCAGCATGAGGTGAGAGGGAGGTGAGAGGGTGACTTGTCTGGGTCCTTCCCTGGGAGAAGTGTCCAGGTCTCATGGGGCAGGGGGAGTAGCTGACTCCTATCAATGACACTTACAGCTGATACACAACTGTCTTGAAAACTGAGCTGTAAACAGAAATAACATCAGGAAGAAGGGACCATCACCTTTTGTTGTAGATCCCTCCTTTGTTTTTGAGTGAAGATAGTAAACCTGAACTCAGTCCATCTTGAAGCATGCCTGTGCTTTCATTGTGATCCGCAGCGGAGCTTGTAGGAGCAGAGCAGAGAGAATCTCAAGGCAAATGATATGTGGGAATATAGAGAAACATTTTGAAAAACAAATGTGATGAACTATGTGCTGCTGACAATGTTTGAAATGATCCCTTTGAGGCCACTGGCACATGGTTCAGGTGCAGGCACTGAGGCTGCCCCTGTTTTGGAACCCCCTGGCTCCCCACCCAACTCTTGCCATCCTCAGAATAGTTGTAATCTGTTCCTGCTTCAAACTGACAGAGATTTGAGCTGAACCCTGGGGAAGTTCCTGCTTTAGTCAGACAGAAAACATTAGCAGGAGTTGGAGAGAAGTGAGCCTTTTGTGTGGAGCCACCAGTGTCTCTGCGGGCAGCACCAAACAGCACTCCCTCTTTGAAGTGGCATTGGTGATGTAAAGCCACATCCCAGGGTAAGTACACTGGTCTCATATCCCTCTGTACAAGGCTCGTCATCTCCCCAAAAGATTGCCCTGAGTGGAGATTAACAGCCCATGGTCCCGTGAGCGCAGTTTACAGTTTGTGTGTGGTGTGCTGTCATGGTTCTTTAAGATACCTGTTTGAGCCCTGGGTAAGGGCCCCTTTCCCTGGGGGCAGGGAATGGCCACCATGGCCAGCATGGCCTCGCTGTGGTGAGCTGCGAGGTGTGGGCCTGGGCCGTGGGCTGGGAAACCAGCACTTGCCTCTTAGCTATGGACATTTTGCTATGCATTTAATTAGAATGAAAATGCAAATGATATTAAAACCATCACTCTTTAAAGTTCAGAGAGGCTCAGAAATTATCACAGTCATTAGGCAGCGGTTTTGGTTATGTATGAAGTGAGATCAAGCTCCATACACAGGTGGAGCCCCCAGCAAGTCGCTCCGTGTCCCTATCTGCTGCAGCCATCTCATGTGGGGATTTTCATCCTAACAGGTCTGATGGGTGCCGTAATAGGGGCAGTCTGTGTGGGCATTAGCATGACGTGGGAACCAGCCTCTTGAGCTGCAGTTAAGAAGCCTCATCAGAGGGGGAGCGGCCTTGGGTTGGGCTCCTGGGCTGTCCCCTGGAGGGGCTGTGGACAGCGTGGGTCTTAGTGTGCAGAGCCCAGGCAGGAGCCAGGGGTCTGAGGCCCAAGGAGTGATGCAGGAGAGTGCTCAGGAGAGCCAGGCATAGTCTGAGCCTCGCCACAGCCGGAACTCAGCAGTGCTTGTTGCTGCCAACAGACCCATTTCCCCCAGTCTACTGTTAGCGGCCCAATTAGCATTTCAGAATTCTCAGCTTGGAGGTGCTGGTTTCAGAAAAGTTAATGGCAAATTGTACAGCATTGAGCAATCCAGTTGGCATCAATCTGTTCTTAATCCCCCACGCAGTTGTTCAAACTGCAAACTGAAATATATGTATTTTTTCAATATTGTGTGCAAAGTAAGTAAGCCTGAAGTGCATAGGATAATGCTGCCAAAATTACTATGGCTTTTTTTTTTTTTCCGTTAAGCACATGAGGAACTTGCAGCTGCTTTCTGCATAGTCTGCCCTCCTACAGCTTACCTCGTTCAGCTGTCTGACTCAGCGTGCACTGCTGGTACTGCTGCTAAGGGGACCGCACAGTGATTGATGATCACCTTGGGTCCCTCTGCCCACCACCCCCAAGTGTCACAGGTCCCACTTCTGTCAGAATGAAGAGATGGCTCACCTTGCAAAAACAAGCATGAAAAAGCAAAAATAAATCTAGAAAAGCTTGGTGTTAAGTGTCAGATTCCAAAGTAGCTTGCCAGCATCTCCTCCCAGACTGCATTGTTCCCCACAACGCAGAACAGGCATTTTTGGGACCTCTCTTGTGCCGCTTCATCCCCTTTGCATGTTTCAGTCTGCGTTGGGAGCATCAGAGCACAATAACAAAACAGAGTAGAAGCACACAAGGGGAAAAATAGCTTCTAAAATATTATCTGCCGTGAAAGGCCTTATAGTGATACAGCTGCAGGCCAGGTCACTATGTAGATTTATAATACACTGTCATTGTTGCCACAGTTCTGAAAGCTCCTGTACAGGTTTGTGCCCCTCTTTGGGCTAAGGGAACTTCACTGCAAGGGCCAGACATTGCTGCAGCCCTGGGGACATGAGATTACCCCAGGTACCGTGACACTGGTAAGCCGTGGGGGTCAAGGTGGCTGTGTTAGGGTTGGGACTTTATCTACACCCTTTTTTTTTCCAAAGTGTCTTAAGTATATTGGCTCATAGTTTGAACACACCATGAGCAGGTGTTGATAGGTAGATGTGAACATTGCCCCTGGACAGCTAGGAAGCACATTTGTTGCCATTGAACTTGTTTGCTTCTTTGCGCAGAAGAAATAAGCTACCTTCAAACAGCTTATACTTCCTCCGTTCTGATTGTATTGCTAAACTAACTACACATGGAAAATCAGAACCAAACAGTTAGGAAAAAAAGATAAACCCATACATAAAAGCTTGTGTGAATACCCATGTTTGCTGTCTAATGAGGTATTCCAGATGCTGTGCTCCTCTTAAAGCAGACAGGACCCACTCATAGCTGCAGTCGTAGTAGCACAGGGCTCTGGACTGGGCTTTATAAACCTACCTGGACTGTGACGTCTCACCTTGGAGGTTGCCATTTCATGCCAAGTACTGGCAGAGACTCAGACAGGGAATTAGGCTGCATGCCCAGTTTTAGCCAAGAGCAAAGCCTGTTGAAGTCAGTGGAAGTCTTCCCATTGATGTAATGGGCTTTGGAGTGGACTTTGGCCTTCCACGTTCTACAGAGCAGTGTTTCTAATGTAAACATTTAGCATGGTGTGAATAATAGATGATTATTTTTATATATCTTTCCAGTGCCCACAGTTTGCATTGGCTGCCAGTGGTCCTAAATGTGCAAAGGTGATGCCAGCAGTCTGACATGGAGAAAGGGACAAAAGCCATAATGTGAATTTCATGTAACCAAGGGGAATCGTTCCCATGTCATTTCATCCAATTTGTCATAAAGAAGGAATTGGTCATTGTCAGCATTTCTGATCCTAGAGCTGGAAGGTAGGAAGTCTTGACAGAATCCATTAGTGCCTGTCTAAGAAATGAGGATGTTTTCTCAGTACTATAAGCCCTGTAACTTCTCCATAAAGTAGACGTTATTTCAAAGATTTTGTCTTATGGATGATAGAATTCCCATTCCTAATCACAGAACAGCTTTGTAGTGCCCAAACAGTGATTTGGAAGGGACAATTTTAATATACTAACTTTTTATGCATTTTAAAGCTGTTTCCACAGTGTGAGAATACATATGCAAGACAAGACTCTGCATTGCAAGACTTACAGACTTTGTGAGGGAAACCAACATTTAGTGCAGGACTACTTATGTCACGTTTATTGGTGTCTGCTGGCTTTTACTGCTGTTTGTTCAGCGGGAAGCATGTTTTGGGTTCCAGCACTGCTCAGGCAGCCAAATAATTCTCTGTGTCCCAGTGTGCTCAGCCAGTGCTGTTTACATGCTAATGTTACCTAAGCAGTGGAGAGGACACTAAAATTATGGCATCTTCATCATTAATTCAGGGCTTAGTACTGGACTCTCTAAGTAGAGAGCCAAAAAAACCTGAGGTCTTTCGCAGATTTTATTGCCTCTACATCTTTGCCCTCTGGTAGCCGTTGCCACCCATCTGTTTCTTCTCTCCTCTGCACTTGCAGGCTGCTGTGCGCAATGCAACCCGCTGTGTGTTAACTCCCATATGTAAAACATGGCTGCAAGCAGTGAGCACTGGAGTTCTGATCATTAAAAGGCCAAATGATGTTTGCTACCCATATATATGCCTTCTTCTTAGGAGCTGGGAATAGCAAGGGGTTATTTGAACCTATGGAGTGTTCTTATTCTATGTTCTGGCTAAGGATATGTTGTAAGCTGTGGCATCTGCTATTTCCAGATGCAGTATAAAGCAGGATTAAGATAGATTTGTGTTGGAATATCTATGAAAGAATGTTCTGCTGCTAAAGTATTTATGTAAAATATACAGCTTTGATAATTAACCCTAAGACCTTTTCATAGAATAAGCCAAGAAAAGTGTTAATTGTTTTATTTCTGCCAACTTCCAAAAACAAACAAAAAGATCCATTCTGGCCAGGTGCTGTCATTGCCAAATACACGTTTCAGTTAAACATTGCTGTGTTTACATTTCTAGATAATAAAATTCTTTGGTTTATGGACTGCCAGAAGATAGAAAGCTGAGATTAAAGTCTCAGATTTGATTGGGTTTGTTGTAAAGTGAAGGTAACCATGAAACAACAGCTATTTGATAAATTCTGAGTTATTAGTGTGCTTTAGAGAGGATGGTGCTTTTGTCAGCCTTGCTGTCTTGATAACATGTCGGAGTACGTGGTCGCTATTGAATCTTCTCACTAGTTTGATGAAGGGTAAAGATTAGTACTTCTGTAGGTAAGGAGCATGTTCAGCAATGACAGTGACACAGAATATGTCAGCCCGCTTCGATTTCCACCTTCTGGAGATTTCAGAAAGTCTGCAAACGTAAGTATACCTTTGTAACAAAGTATAGCCAGGCAGCGAGTTCAGCGTGCAGGGCTGTGTCTGTAATGAATTCTTACCGTGCAGTCACCTCAGTGTCCAGAACTCCAGTGTTTGTCAGTTCACACTGGAGTGAGATGTTAATAGTCTTTTTTTTCTTCTTTCTTTTTTTAAATCTTTCCACCTCGTTTTTGATAAAGTTGGCTGTAAAACCTTTTGAGAGAATATTTAGTGAGTTATTTAGGATATTCGTGTTGCCTTCATTAGCCCGGTATCCCATCATTTCGACATCTGCATGCAGCACTTCACAATATACATGAACTGCTATTACCCCAGCGTACAGAGGAGAAACTCAGAGTGACAGAAGCCACTGGCACAGGGTTTTAGGAAGCCTAGAAGGACTCTGTCGCTGACCCACCCTTTCAGGGGCTCAGCCTATGGTGATGCATACAGGCCCCCCAGTCCCCTGGTAGCAGGATGCCCACGTGTCCCATCTGCCAGCATGGCCCATGTTTGTAGAGCTCCTTGGCCCTCTGGGTGAAGCCAGGCTGGTGATGGCTGTGAGGAGCAGTGACAGCCAGGCCTCGCACACGCTGACCTGTAGGGCTGCTTCACAGAGTGAGGTGCAGCATTCCTCCTGTAAGGAGGGCTGTCCCACACCCTGATGAGCCATCTTGCACCTGCCAAAACGTGATGCAGGCTTTTTAGAGCTGCATCGTCAGACCTTTGGACAATCTAACTGTCTTAGAGCCTTTCTAGCAGAGTAACAGATGGGTTGTACTTGTAATTGGGTAGCTGCATATGGTAGGCATGTCAGACTGTGAAAGAACTTAAAGCATTATTGCTCCATAAAATGCTACTTTCTGATACTGTCTTTCTCCCATTTCTGGCAGTAAACTTTTGAAACTTCACTCGGGCTATTCCTGAGAGACTCAAAACACACACATTATGTTTTTAGGACGGAATTCAATTACCACTGAAGACAAGGCAATGTCTTCCCTCATTGCAGTTGCTTCAGACCCTCAAAGTGAATGTTGTCTGCTGAATGTAGAATGGATACTAATTTGGTCACATAAAACCTCAGATTGTTTCAGCTTTCCATGAATTTCTCAATGAAAAGAATGATCAAACCCAGTGATTCTGCTCTCAGACACACTGGGGATATGAAAGAGCTGCTTGTCCAGCAGGCTGTATAGCCGAGCCGGTCTTTTGTTGCCTATGGCACACATACTTGGCTCCTTTTTACTCTCTTTTTATTTTAATGCTTTACAATGGAGCTGGACAAAGCCAAATTTACTTTTAAAGCACAACTTAATTTTGCAGAATCCATAGCTATATGTCCATGCCCAGTTTTCTTTTGTGCTGCCTTCAGAACAACAGGGCTGTGTGGTATCTGACATGGGGCTTCTCCCAGTGATTTATTAACTGTGTCAGGATAGCTGTTGTGAATGCTGGGAAGCTCTTGTATATTGTGACAGTTGATATTGATTATGACAGTTTGTAGACCCTAGTGTGTTGTCAGACAGTGGGTTGTATTTTGTCTTCTTACTATACATACCATGGCCTGTAGATCATAGTGTTTTCTTCAAAAAAGGACCCATTGTCCAGAATGCTCATTTGTTGCTGGTATGAGAGCACTTCTGTAGGGTATTGTGCAACAAACGGCAAAATAGTCGAGGCACCCTGTGGGACAGACAATCAAATGTCAATTGCTTTAGGAAAAAAAGAAAAAAAAAAGGTTAGTTTATTCTGATTCTGTTCTTTCAGTGGAATGAGCTGTGCAGTTGTCAGAAGCGAGTAAACTGGTCTGAGTCTGTTATCTGTGAAAATAAAATGCATCCTGCATTAGTCATTATCCAAAAGTCCACAGACCATGCCAGTGGAGGAGGTTCAAAATAAGGATTTGCGCTACTGATAAAGACTTTGGAACTTCATGGAAGCTGAAATGTTTCTAGAATGAGTCTGAGGAAGAGGGGAGAAGCATTTCTGCAAACTTGGGAGAAAGCAAATCTGGCACTGCTGGGATGGGCGCCTTGGAGAGGTCACACCAATTAATGAGCTCTTCTTACTGTTTGCTTTTAGCTAGGCAGCAGTAAAGTAGCACACAGGAGAGAAGATCTTTCTGTTTTGCCTAAAAACTGCTCAGTGTATAAAAAAAAACAACTGAAAAGCAAACGAGGTGAGCTGAGCTTTTGCAGACACTGTGATTGGGAGGATGGAGTCAAAAGCCATTTTGTTAATTATGCTGTTATAATTTACTATATTGCTACTGTATTACTGGGAAAAAGCTACCAATAATATGTTTGTTTTTGAAACATAGAGCACTTGAGGTACAGCGTTGACTGTGAACAAGAAAGGAGCCGTTCTGATTTTTCTGTTCTTGAAGCACCATTTATAAGAGACCATAATGGATCATAAATACACACTTTCAGATGATAATCAGTGGGAATATGACCCAGCAGCAATCTGTGCTATTAGAATTTTGACCTCACAGTGGTTTCACATTGATTCAAGTGCAGTTTCTGCTGTGGTTTTATATTAATTCAAAATCCATTTCCATACATACCTTATGGTTTGATTGAAACAAATGCAGTATCATTGTGAAAGTGTTATTTCAGGGATACTTTGGGCCAAGCTTGGACCTATGAGATCTGGATTCTGTTCTTAACACCCTTGTGGGGCTGAGTGTTGGCCATTCAAAGCAGTTCATTCCTCATGGCATAATCTCATCTCCATTTTTAGTGATTTATTTACACTGTGAGATCTTTGAGAAGGAACAGCCTGGATTTCTCCAGGGTTCTATGGATGCTGCTGTAATATAGCTGTTTCTTAATGTTAGCAAGGAACCTAAGTGGTTTGATTTCGGTGATGGTGCAATTTCCAATTGCGTGCTCACATTGAATTTGGATTAATTCTGCCATTAATAATTGTGTTTAGTAATGAAAGAATGCTCAGTGTTTTGTACATTTGTAGCATTGCTGTAAGCCTAGGAGTAGGAGTGTACTGAAATTTTACAGTGGCATCTCTCAGTCAGTGTCAGGTGTTAGTACTAGGCACATATTTCTTGATTTATTGTGAAACATCCACAGCAGTGTCAGAAATGCTTTAAAAGAAGGAAAAATAGAATGCTTTTTATTACTGACTTTTTCTGATTTCCTATTTTTCCTATATTTCCTAGTTTTCTAAAAAAGGTATGAATTCAGATATTTAAACTTGAAGGTTTTCTTAGATGACTTCTATCTAAAGCTCAGGTAACAGTTCCCCATCTATGCCTAGTTCTGGCTCCTTAAGTCCAAGGCAGCTCTTGGAGACGATGATTTTGGTGTTGTGCTGTGAAAATCAACAGGTCCCCAGCACTGCTTATAGACTAGCTGTAATTTGTATGTAAGTTCCTGTTAGTGGCTACTGAGAGTCCACCCGGCCATCGCAGGGCTGTTGAGCTGTCTGTTTGCTCACTGGCTCTTGCTGTTTTTTGCCTGGCACATTCTCTGTATGTGCTGAGCTCTTTCAGATCTTTGAGTTGCCATCCTTAAGCAATTTCATTTTATTTTCCTTACTAAAGGCATTGGCTTTCACTGCAGGAGGTGGATGCATTTCCCTCTCGCATCCCGGCATCCTCAACAGGCGTGTTTAATTTCTCGAGGGCTGCAGGAACACCCTTGTCCATAAACTGAAACCTGGTCCCTGATGTCTGTTACATTTCTCTTTTCCCTTCAGACGGCGTCCACAGCGTTACGGCTGTTTGCACCCTGCGCGTCACCATCATCACAGACGACATGCTCACCAACAGCATCACGGTGCGGCTGGAGAACATGTCCCAGGAGAGGTTCCTTTCTCCTCTTCTCTCCCTGTTTGTCGAGGGGGTAGCAACAGTGCTCTCCACCACCAAGGACGGCATCTTTGTTTTCAACATCCAAAATGACACAGATGTCAGCTCCAATATCCTGAACGTGACATTCTCAGCTCTGCTCCCCGGTGGCATTCGCAACAAGTTCTTCCCCTCTGAGGACCTGCAGGAGCAGATCTACCTCAATAGGACGCTGCTGACCATGATCTCCACGCAGAGGGTGCTGCCTTTCGATGACAACATCTGCTTGCGCGAGCCCTGTGAGAACTACATGAAGTGTGTCTCCGTCCTCAAGTTTGACAGCTCGGCCCCATTCATCAGCTCCAACACTGTCCTGTTCCGCCCCATCCACCCCATCAATGGCCTGCGGTGCCGCTGCCCACCTGGCTTCACCGGCGATTACTGCGAGACCGAGATCGACCTGTGCTACTCCAACCCATGTGGCAGCAATGGGCTGTGCCGCAGCCGAGAAGGGGGCTACACTTGCGAGTGCTACGAGGACTACACTGGTATGTGTTTATCTTATCTTTGACCCATGATTTATAGGTTGGAACATCAAGCAGGCCGGCTCTATATCAATCTGAAATTGCTGACATTCTTAGTCAAAGGGAGAAAAACTCCTGACAGAGCTTTCTGGTAGAGGGAAGGCTTGTGTCACCTGTCACTTTGGGTGAAGTGTGCATCTCCAAGTCACATGGTGACAGGAGCCATGCACTGCTCCAAGTCAGGGCGGGGGGACCAGCAGCTGCTGAAATGATTCCCACGTGCGAAGTTCATAGAATCGCTTGAGTTGGAAAGGACCTTTGAAGGTCATCCAGTCCAACTCTCCTGCAATGAATAGGGGCACCTACAGCTGGAGCAGGTTGCTCAGAGCCCTGTCCATCCTAATCTTCGGTGTTTCCAGAGATGGGGCATCCACCATCTCCCTGGGAAAGCTGTTCTACTGCTTCACTACCTTTATTGCAAAAAACTTCTTCCTTACACCCAATCTAAATCTCTCCTCTTTTAGTTTGAAACCGTTTCCCCTTTGTTCTCTCACAACAGACCCTCCTCAAGAGTCTCTCCCCTTCTTTCTTATAGCCTCTCTATAGATACTGAAATTTATACTCAGAACAAGATATACAAATGCATGTAACCTAAATACCTGGAAGGAACAAGGTGGGCCACACCCCCTGGTCCATGGTTTCTCATGGTAACTCCTTCCTGCCCCCTCAGCAGTGCCCACCAGGGCATGGAGGGAGTGTGCAGCCTCAGTGAGGTCACTAGGCCCCAGGCCAGGCTAGGGACAAGGGATACCTCGTGGTGCCCAGAAACCACAGCAATACACATTTATGGGAAAAGCTGTGAGTCAGCTTCAGTTTGTAAATATCCGTATAAATGCTTCTTCCCAGCTTGGGTCCAGTGGCCTGTTGAGGAATGTACTTTGCCTCATCATGGTCTTGACAGCTAATAAAGATCAAAGTACTGCTTCTCAACTATTTCTGAGATGTTATGGAAGAACATTAGCTGAATGTTTTCTGGTGCTTCTGGAAAGTTGGTGGGATTATTTTAGTGTTTGAAATTGCAAAGGCATGTGCACATTCTGCAATGACATGCTGCTTGCCTGCAGTTGCTGCTAATGGCTCAGCTGTGTCTGTTGTGACCCCCACAAATGAGAGGTATGGCAGAGGGGACTGCTCCCAGAACTGCTTCTCACTTCTGAAATTAAAAAAAAAATTGAAAATATCAATTATTTAAGCCTCCATATAAAATAATTTGCATGATGTGAATGCCTACTGAGCTGGATGCAGCCCTCTAGGTAGAAGGGTTTTCCTTCAGTTTACATGGCTGTTGGCTCAGGGCTGTCATTAAAAATGCAATGGGGAAAGGAGCCAGCAGTCAGTGAGCAGGGACACAGCAGCAGCATGGGAACTGGGCAGCACATGGTCTGGAGGAGGTGCTCCCTGATATCAGAGGGGCTCAAGGTAGCCACCTTCCTTCCCCTGGGTAGGGGACAGGCCTTTTGCTTGACTAGTGAAACTTTGAATCAGGTTGTGATGGCTGGGATATCTGGTCTTCACTGAAGAGGGCTTTTCTTAAAGGCTGCTTTTGTGTCTCTTACACAGTGAAATGCATTATAAAGCCCTTTTTCTATGCATGGAGATGATGCGTGATATGTGAAACATTGGACACCACTAAATAGGTTTTGTGACCAATTATTACATAAATATGTTAAATGAAATTATTATAGTATTAATAGGAATGGTTAGAAGTAGAAGTTTCATTAAACAAAGATATGCATATAAATAGACTTAATTCATTCACGAGTGAATGTCTTGGAAGGTTGAAACAACATAGGTTCCTGTATCAAATTTTGAGGGTCTTTTCCTGGAAATCTTCAGAACAGAAAGATTAAATATACTTAAAAAGGAAAGAGGAAAATTTTATATTAATAATTCATGAATGTATTTAAAAATTAATACTGCAGTCATAACAGCCACAGTGCGTATTTAGAAGAGAAACACCATATTATTCATACACAAAAGAAGATTTTAACTTTAACTGCACTTTCAGTGCATGTTTGTTGAGTTCAAAGACAACTGTCCTACTGCCACGATGCTGGAGGGATCAGAAGTTAAGGAGTGAGCTCTGCCTGCGTCCACACCATCTTTAGGGCCCAGAAGTAACCATGATTCAATGAAACACTTCATTGTTTGAAACAACAATTTGGATTTCAGTCACCGGCAGGTCAGCCAGGGGAAAGCATACCCATCCATGCTCAAGAGGGCCCTGGAATCCCTTATCCTGTAAATTGATACAAATATTGAATATCGGTTTTATTGCTGAAAACAAAAATTCAGTATCTGCTCTGTGGCTGGTTTGTGCAACATGAGTGCTTTTAGGCTCAGTGTTTATGACAACATTTTTTCCATCAGAGCTGACACACTTACCCACATGTGGTGGTCATTAGTTGCTTATCTCTCAATCCAGCAATGAGAGGTCAAAAATGTTATCTACAAGCAACGTAGTACCAAAAATATTTTACAAAGTACTTGATCCATTATTGCATCTTATCCCAATCTCCTTTAAGAACTGTGTCATTTTACCTACAATTTTTATTCCTTCTTTAAATACTAGACCATGATCTAGTAATCAGAATACTGCATTTTCTGCTTATATATGAATATTCCTTCTTTGCAACAATGCAGATTCGATATCTGTTTAATATTTAAACAACATAGGTTTGATTCAAGAACAGCAATGTGAATTGGTTCTGGTAATGCAGTAAATGGGAATAGCAGAGTAGAATTTGGCTGGTGGCATGGACAGAGAAGTGCAAAGCTGGGAGATGCTGGCGTTACGAAGTATTACCATGGGATTAACTCAGTGTAGTAACGTACTGGTATGAGGTACTTATGAATCTTTGGGATAACTGTAGAGGATGAAATATTAATGGTAACAGTCAATGAAATGCAGCCTGCTCTGGGGACTCTCATGTTTCAATTTCCCAATTAAGAGCTATGTAGAAAAATAATTACAAGAAAATACTAAGATCTATCATCTCCTTAGTAAGATATACTGCAAGTTGATGATAAATCACTACACAATCATAACCCTGTACTAAATCTATCAGACTGGTCACCTGTTAAAAACACAGCATTTATTTCCTGTAGCAGATAATTATGTCCTAACGTAATCAGATGGAATTTCCTCCCATTTTTCCACCCTGCTTTGAAGCCCTCCATTTGTTTTGATGTAATTGTTAGTCATTTATACACGATGAAAGTTCCTCTGTCTTCAGGAGTCTTCTGTTACTTGCACGAAGGTAAGCTGAGCTCTCATAAGGTATTTTTGAAACCTGAATACTGGCTAGTTTTTGGTGAGTTGAAATTAGCTTCACTTCCTGCGATGCGAGGAGGTGAGTGGACAAGGACATACATTTTCAGTCGTGTTTTTCAGAATAGCAACCTCTTTAAGTTCTGTTATTTGTGTACTGACCCATGCACAGAAGTGGACAGTGTGCACTAACAATGCTGCTATTGATGGCAGGGAGCTCTGTGCCTGACTAAAGGGTTAAAGGACGTCATTTATGCTAAACAAACACATGTAATGAAGTCAAACACTGGGGAAAGCCTGCTCAGTTTTTCTGGCTACGTTTTGTGTATCTCTGAGTGCTGCAGAAGAAGTTGAACCCACTACAGGGGAATTGTGCTTAGGCAGAGCAATGTCTGCACTGCTCAGGGGTGAGCTTCTGAAGGATGGAGTATTAATGCGATTCACACATGGCATGGTTGCTATGGCAGTTCCCTGCTGAGCTGTACATCCAGCCACGTCTTGGTGCCTCCAATGGGACGTATCCTATCAGTTGGTTGGGATTGCTGCAGTGCCGGCAGTTCCTCGGCAGCCAGCAGTCCTTCTGCTCAGCAGCAGCCCCAGCATTCTCCTCTGTGATCTCACTCCCCCCAAAAAAAATCAAATTTTCACAGACCAAAAACACTTCAAAGGGAAAAAAAAAAAAATATCCTCAGATAACGAAGAGATTTAATGTTCCCACAGTTCTCCTTAACCTCCTTAGCTACGTCTCCTGTAGCAGGGAGCAATTGCAAGGGAAAAAAAACATTGCAAGAGAATTTCCCATATCCTCAGCATCTCTCCTTGGATTTCACTTCAGAGAGGGGAGAAATCTTAAGTGGTCATAAATCTTCCAGTAATCAAATACAGCAATTAGAGAACTTCTATGCTTTTTTAGTCGTAATATATTTTTGTGATACCATATTGACATATGAAATCTTGCCATCTAACTTCACCTCTGTGAATTCTCACTGTGTGCCATGAGAATGTAATTATAGCTGTTTTCGCAGGGTGGTACCAAAATGCTCTATTCATGTTGTTTGGTAAGCTCTCGGTTCTTGGCTCTTTCAAACAACATCTAGCAATAAAAGAAAATGTGAAGATCTGCTTCTTTGGTATCTTAACTTATATCCATCCTTTAGATAGTAGTTTCACTGCTTGGACTGATACTAGATTCTCATTTTTCAAGCCAGAGAGATTTATCGGGAAGAATTTCAGCTTTCAAGTACAGAAATCTGGCAGCCAGGGTAGCCGTAATGAGCATTTTATCTTGGGTGAGAGTGTCTGAAATTCCATTCTTGGTTACACTTCTGCAGTTCCACTCAAGCCCTGCACCTGTAGGTGTGTAACAGCAGAATCTTGTACAGCGTATCTTAATATGAGACTTTTAGACATCTTTAACTCTTAGGCCACAGTTTTGCCATGGCATCGCCAGGCTGTGGGGCATCGCCAGCACTGTCAGACCTTTGTCTGGAGCACAAAACAGCAAGCAGTGAATTTTGTTCTTCCCAAACACTCTTCTTAAATGTAGGGATGTTGTCCACAGTATGGGAGAGCTTTATGGATTGTCTCTCTGTGGTACCTAATTCAAATATTACGGCAGTGAAGTGAAGTTACTGAAGTACTTTGTACTGGTGCTAACTAAACAGTGTCCCTTAGTTGTGGTTTTCAGGGCTGTGATACTGTCTTCAGGTGCATTTGCTTAGTAAATATTTGAAAACTATGGCAAGTTCTAATTCTTTAAAGATAGTTTATTAATTTTCAAGAGTTCAAATGCAATTACACTTTTTAGGGCACTGGGCGATTCCTGCCATTTTCAGAGTTTAAGGTCTATATTTTTCCCCATTTGTGAAAAGTATTGTGGAATTTTTTGTTCTGATTTAGGATGCAGGAGAAGTTGAGGAAGAGTGCTGTCAACCTCCTAAAAGCAGTCACTGTTTCTTGATGCTTCAGGGGAGAATACCTGGCTTTCTAGCAGTACCTGAATAGCAATAGAGTAGGAAAGCCTAGGTCTATAATTTTTTTCTTGGTTTCCAGCACTGCTATGCCATCCTTTTGTTTGCACGGTTGTAGGGAGACTGGGTTTTTATAATTGCAAAACCGTTTTACTTCTATTTCTGCTCAACTGTCACTGCAACTGAGATAACTTTTTCACACCTGATGATGAATGAATGTATGCAGACATTCCTTAAGATTATTACTCTTTAGTTTTGTTCTCTGCATGGCTCTCCTGTGATTTATTCAACTTTCTCTGTCTCATCTGTGTGAAATCTGTGTAAGGAATGTCCTCTTCTACCTCTGTTGAATAGGCAGGCATTTCAATTGATGCAGACACAGCACCCTACATTTGGTAGCAGCTGGATTTGAAGCAGCTTCTCTCATCTCCTATTCCCTTGTCCCTTTCAAACCCCAAGCTCACAGTGCTCAGCCATCTGACAGGGACCCTGGAAGTGGTGCAGGGGATACTTCAGAAGCAAAGCTTAGCTCCTCCAAACATTTTTTCAGAGCAGAACTGGTGCAAAAGCTGGAAAAGCCTGTCTTTTCCTCTTCTTACGATCCTTACAACTCAGCTGTGTACTCTGAGACATTGTATCTCATAAATCTTATTACAGTGCTTTGAAGTTTCCCCATATGACCATTGCATTTGCCCATGCAGAAGAGCAGTGAATCCCAGATGTTGTCTCACGAGCTGACTTAATATCTAAACGTATGAGGAACTTATACAACCTATTCTTTGCAATTAGCCATGGACAATAAGTCTTCCATTGGGTATTACACAGTGCATGCTGCATTTGAAGAACACAGCAGTCTATTGTGAGAGTTACTTCTCTTAATCTTTTTCCAGTGTGATGTGCATTTTGCATCATGATTTCCTGAAAATGAGTATTGGTTTGGGATATTCAGATTAAGATGTATCAGCAGGCAGAATTCTTACTGTTGGGCATACATGTCAAAAAAACTATGACTTCAGTTCATTACAAGCCATACCTGTACAAAACTCTTCTCATCTATGGATTTCTATGGGCTCTGCAAATCTATTGCTGACAGAGGAAGCCTCTAAGACACCCCTTTGAGCAAGAATGGTATTGTCCCTCCTCACCAAAGGGATGGAAGGAAGTGCAGCATCTTCTAGGTTATGTAAACGATCAGTGGCAAAATCCAGAGCAGCATAGGCAGCTCCTGGTGCTGATGGCTGGAATCCTGGAGGGGGTTCCTGTGAAAGATTTCTTCCCTGACACACACTCACACAGTCACCCACTGTGTTTAACTCAGAGATTCTTTTGTGTCCCTGCATGTTAGAATGGGTCCTTCCATGTTTCTGCAGCCATGCTGTTGGGGCTTGCAGGGATGGGGCCATATGGCTGGGCTGCATCTGAGTGGTGCTCAGCCGTGGCCTGGGTAATGCATAACTACTGATAGCTGAAATAGTGAAAACAGAGCAAAGTAAAAATTTTATATAATTGAGTCAAAAACAGAAATTTCAAAAATTTTTCACATTTTTCTTTCGATATTCCTGAGTCATGGGAAATGAACACTGGAAGTCTGGATCTTCTATCAGATTCGCTTCTTCAGTCCTAGAAGAGGTCCCCACTTCTGTCAGTGGATTTTCTCTGACGGATATTTCCCTCAACTAATCTTCCACCTGTGCTCACTTGTTAGAATGCAAGAAGCCTTTTCTAATTGGATTACTGCGGTGTATTTGTTGGGAGTTCTCGAACTGTGTAAATGGCCTGAAGCCTTAATATCAATCTGCTGTGCCTTCTCCTTAAGCCTGAAAAATAGTTTTATCACCTCACCCTGATGTGTTTAAACTAGCTACTGTTTGAGGCTTGCAAGGTTCCCTGGCCATGCATAACCTTCCCTTGCCCACGTCCCAGTGGCAGCATGGGAGGGATTTGGCCCTGCTGGGGTCTCTTCTGGAGCCTCATAGGTTCTCCTCCTCACCTGTGGAAATGCTTACATTTGATCAAAGCCCTTTGCTGTCATTTGGAAACCTAGCTATGGACTTGATGCGTTGTTTGTTCTTTTTTATGATGTTCTGATAAGGCTCCTGGTCTTAGCAGGTGTTTTCATAGTGGGTGCAAGAAAGCAGCACATCCCACTGATCCATTCAGCCCTGCCTTCAGAAGTTACCTGGGCCATACATGTCCTCTGTAGTTGTAAGGTTAGTCCTTCCAAACTGGTGGGTTCTAGAAGACCATGCTGAGTTATTATAGTTTAATCTGTCGGTTTTCTCTTGCACTGTTTTGCTTTTTTTTGGAGACTCTTGGGTAGTTGGCTGACCTTCTCTTCATTTACCTGCTCCCCTTGCCAGTTACCTGCAGAGTTTATTGCTCATGATTTTACAATTCGTTTCCCATTATTGACGATATCAAGTGTCACATAGCTAAAATTCTGTGTCTGAAGAATTTAGGAAATAACCTATTTGAGGATGATTCCGCGCTCACCGTGACATTTTCGCACCTACTTATTAATGCCACTGGTGTATGTTTCATTACAATCTGAGGAAAGATAGCTTCATAGTCACACATTCATGGTGCCCTGAGTATGGTAGGCTACTGACCTGGCATTGGTGCCTACTTGGCCCTGGCATCCAGCCTCTTTCCCTGCTCTTGGCAAGAATGTGTCACATGAATATGACTTTATCAGTTCGTTTTCTTAATATAAGGGAGATGTGGATTCAGCACTTCTGTTACTTGTAGCCCTTCCAGTTAATAATGGACCAGAATAAATTTGGATTTTTTTCTTCGAGCATACATGAAAACTCTCTTTTATTTAACCTAACGCACAGTTAGGTTAAATAAATTTCTTTCTGAATTATCTTGCTCCATCATTTTTCAGCACTTTTTAGGCTCTTACTTGCTTTTGACTTGCACTCCTGATTTTGTACTGATGGAATTTCTGTTACCACACCTAAATGGGCGTTGTAATTCTCCCAGAATGCGTTTGCTTATCTTCATAGGTATAACTAAAAAAAGTGGAAGGTAGAAAACAATTACACAAAGTGGAGCTATTTAATATTGTAATTTTACAGGCATTTGTAAAACCTCTGCTTACTGATGAAGCTAAATTCCCACACACCACCATAATTGTGAACAGTTGTGCTGAAGAACATGGATCTGAGAGAAATTTTGCACATTTCGTGAGGTTTAATTAACTTACTTTAGATAACAGCGAATTAAACTGTTGCAAACTTCTCCATGAACACAGTTTAAAGTTGTGCTGTGTAAAATCTATCATAGTTGAACTGTATCTAACATGTATTTTTTCTCATAGTCTTTTAGTGATAATTTTTAGGATGAAGTTTTAAAATGGGTGTAAACCATAGAAATGCATCCTGGTATAGCAGAATGTACAGTTGCCGAATATCAAAGTAGACTGCCCTTCCAGTGTTTTATTACCAACATAAGTTTCCTTATGGTTCCTTCCATAAGCTTCCTTATGGGTTCGTTCTCACTGAAAACAAATCAGGTAAGGAAAAAGGAGTAGGGAAGTGAGAAAAAGAAGCAAATAGCAGCAACTAAAAACTTTTGAGTTATCCATGGGGAAGATAGACTCATCACGAGGTAACATTTTTTCCAGCATGCCTTATGGCCCTGGAAACCCCTTCATCATTCTCCTAGCTGAGATGAAGGCTAAAAACAAAACTCCAGGAAGGTGGGAATTAAATATTTTAGATCTTCCAAAACAGAGAACAAAATGAAAGAAAATTAACTTCGAAGGAAGATGTAATGAGCCTCCTTTTCTCCTGGTTAGGAATACAAAACTGGGAAATGAAAGCCAACAGAGAGTAAGATTGAATTGGGAAAACCATTCGTAGTTGCAGAGTTAGCCATTTCACTTTTCATCAGTCACTAAACAACAGGAAGGTGAGCGCGGAGCCGGCAGGAAGGATTGTTGGGCACAGAGACCGGCGCATCGGGGTGATGTCCTGCTAGGGAGGAAAGAAGTGAAGCTTCTCGTGTGCCAGTTCTTTGTGTTACGATGATGACCCAAGGTTTCGACAGTTGAGCGCCAGACTGAGGCACTTGGCCTTGAACATCAAGATAATTACAGCCCTGCCGTACAGTTGTGCGGGGCGTTGTGGGAACCGCAACTTCATTGTCGGTGCAAAAGCTCTTTTGTTTGGAGCATCACGGTTCACTGCCTGCATGGCAGCGCTGCTCCTGGGGCACCCACACTGCGCCCTGCCCCGCACCGCCGCACTGCAGTCGTTAGCCTCAATTTTCTGTTTGCTTCTGAAAATCAAGATGAAGAAACTTTCCTTTGGGCAGTCTCCTAAATTCTGTTTATCTAGAACATGCAAGAGGTACTGTACTGCACTTGCAGTATAATATTTTAAAATGTATTTTTAGTAGATAGGGCAACTAGCCTTCAAAGGTCAGCACACTGATGTGCTTATTGTAAAAATCTTTATTATGAAGATGAGTGTCATTTATTAACAATTAAACACAATCTAAATGACACGGCAAAGCATATTAACTAACAGGACTCAGTAATCATTGGAAGTGACTTCAGAATGAAACTATTCTATACAAAGGCTGAATGGTAACCAATTAGCTGCTTTAGGAAAAGTTAATGATGAGCCGTGGAAGCAGGCTGCATGCAGTATCAGCTTGTCTAAAGTATTTTAAGTTTCTGATCTATACATTCAAAACTAAACTGATTTCAAGATTTTTGATGCAAGATGTGACACTGCGGTGTCTTTTTCATAAGAATAAGTTGACTTCCCTGGCCAAGTCACTTTTTGCTTTCATTTCAGTTTTACTGATCAATGCGGAAAATATTTTTGAGAGTATCTTTCTAACCCTGATCCTTTTAATTTGACAATAAAGGAGCTTCTTTTTTTTTCCTCATAAAGTTCCCTTAAATGTATAGCAGGAGAAATTTGTTGAGCTTCAGATTGCATTTGCTGATTTTATATGCTCTGTGAAGGAAAACCTCTGATCTGCAGTGCAATGACAGTTGTATTGTGCTTAGTATAACTTTCTTTTAAGCTAATATTTCTTATATAAACTGAAAGTACAGAGCTCTGCAATGCTACCCTCTTGAGATGTAATTACAATAATAGATTTACTTGAAGCATGTTTTTCAGCTGCTTTATTAATATTTTATGGTTCCTCCTCAAGTATTCTCACTAATTGGCTATTATAGTTCTTTCCATCGAAGTGTCTGTGACCACCTAGGATGTTAAAGACCATGAGTTTGTTTGAGACATGCCTGTTTCCCCAATGCCATCATTTTTACCATAGTATTAGATTACTGAGGTGATGTTTTCCTGTGAAAATCTGAGTTGAAAACAAGCTTGCACCAGTCATCATGTAATGGAGGTATGTGGAGCTGCTTTCTTACAGTTTGGGCATTGGGAATTGCAACCCTTTGGCGTCCTCCTTTATGGAAAGCAGTTTCAGGAAAAAAACAAGCTGGAAGTATACAGGAAGTTGGGCTGGGCCTGAAAGCACATTTGGTTTTCTGACTCTGACTTCTGATAAAAGTCATTATTGCAGACAACCCCAGCACAGCCACCAGGCTTTGCTCTCTTTCCTCAGTCAGGTAAACAGCTTAATATATTTTGTTAAGCGCTATGGGAGTCTGGTGGCCTGTGAAGTGGTATCTGGGAGGATTTGTGGTGCTGATGGTGGCATTCAGTGCCCAGTGAAAGTGGCAGCTTTTCAGAAGCAGTCTGTTTTATCATATGAACAGGGACGTGATGATGTCACAAGTGACCTTTTTCTTTCTTATGATGACTGCCCATGGAAGGATGTGAGAACCAGCCATGGCAGTTGGTTCCCATGCTGAAGTGCCTGCAGGTGCACAGGGATGCAAATAAGGACCAGGCTGCAAAACCTGTCCCCACGGAGCATGTCCTGCGGGCCACAGCTGCTGCTTCCAGCCTTCAGTGCTCTTCACGTGCCTTTCCTCAGCTGGAGACAAACTGCATGGCACAGGGAGTGGAAAAGGTGACATCAGGTGTGTTTTATGGTAAAGGCAGAGGAAGATGATTTCTCTGAAAAAATACGTGGAGTGGGAAATATTGCTCTGTAAATGAATTACCTATAGGATGCAGAGGTGTGTCATGTTCTTACACCTCCAGGTTTCTCATTGGTTTTAAAAGAGAGCAGCAGGAAGGGGAGATTTTTCGGAAAGTCTGTTCCAAGAGATCTATCCCAGGTGAGACATGATGCAAATTGCAGACACAGTGATGTTATCTAATTTGTGTTTTATCTTTAACATCTATAATAATATTTTTCCCCTACTAAATATATCCAGAGATAAAGCCTTTGGAAGGCAGTGCTTCATCGCTGTATCTTACCCCAAATCAGTGCAATTTGCATTATGGTGCACTGTATAACATATGTTCCTGCTGCAGAACTCAACAATAAATGAGAATTTCTGTTTCCTTTTTCTCTTGCATTATTTTGTGTTGTGTACAGTCCTAGGTGAGAAATGTAAATTGAAGAAGTTTCTAAATCTGTAACTTCCAGGTCAAATGAAGGGGGAGGTGACACCTCGTAAGGGTCCTGTACATTCAAACAAATGGTTCAGTTTATCTACAGAGTTTAGAGATAGTTGTGAAATCACAGAGAGTAAACCAGGAAGAAATTACCCATGAGAATCCCATAGAGCAAAAATTTTAGGTAGCTGTGTCAGGCTGAAGGAACATGTGGTTTTGTTTTGTTTTGTTTTTCTCATTCTCTTCCACCACATCTAAAACAATCCAGGAAAGTGATTTTCCTCAGAAGCCTGGGGTGGGATTAAGTCAGGGTGCTGCTGGAGCACGTGGCAGGGAGAAGTGGAACACCATGGACCCAGCTGGCCCATGTTCAAGCCAGGTGAGTCTTGCTGGGACCTCATTTGAAGATGGGTCAACATTAGTTTGCTATTAGCACCCTGGCTCTGCACAACAACCCAGAGGGACTTTTTTGGCACTTTTTTAATTTTTACACTAAACCATAAGCTGTGAAATCCCAAGATTCATTTGTGACTTGTACTTTGTTTCTGTCAACACTGATGGAAGCTGCATGGATGGGGGCAAGGTCCAGTGACTATTCAGATTGAGCACATAGCATCTTGAGAACATGCTCATCATTTCTAAAATACAGACTAATTCATTTCTTCAACAGATGTGCCCCAAATATCACTAATCCTCCTTATCATTGTTTCTTTTTTTTCCCCAATTATTCCTTCTCATTTAAATGCAAAACCACAAAAACACCAAATCCCAAATCATCCATCCATGCATCCATCCCTGCAGGGTGCTTCAGTTTTGCATTGTTTTGTGACCAGGGATGAAAAGAGGCACATCTTTGCTTAGGCTGGTGCTTTGCATAGGAGAGTGTGCCTGGTTTTGGATTTGAGAGGGGGTGGGCACTATGTCAGCAGCGTGTGGCCTGAAAAAGCAAGAGATACAGGGTCCTGAGCTTCTCCTGCTTTTGCTTTTGTTAAACAACAGTGCTTGTTTAGCCCTGGTGCCACTTAGTGAATGACTGGCACGTGGAATGGGGTCCTGGCCTTCCTCTTACCCATTTGGCAAGGGGAGTTTTCCATCATGGTCCTCCTCCTATGAGCTCTTGGGGCCATGAGACAGCTGGGGTACAGATGCTGCCCTGGAGGTCCCCAGAGGAAAGAATGGAATGAGTAGTCATTGGGAAGAGAGTGAGAACTGGGAGAAGCCTTGGAGCAGCTACTTTCACTTGTGTGTTTCAAGTTGGAATTTGACCACCAAGAGCTCTCGCATGCCATGGAGCCAGCAGATGCCTCCCATAGCTCCAGAGATAAATAAAAGAAAACAGAAAGCCTCCTATGTTCAGTAGATTTGAACATCTCATGATTAAAGATCTCATGACCTTTAACCCAGTCCCATGATATTTGGAAATCTGATATATAGGGAGTTCTTGTGGGGAACAGAGTGATGGTGAAGGAGAACATTTATGTGCAGCTGGGAGAGTGCTGATGGCCTGCACCGTCCCTTCCCACCCGCTCAGAGCTTTTGAGTTTATGTCCACAAGAGAAATTAAACCAAGGCAGTGATTTTGAGTATATTTTTATAGGATTGTTTTCTATCTGTCACCTTGGAGAGCTACTGGCAAGCTCTCTCTCTCTCTATATATATATATATACATACATACATACACAGTTTGTGAGATTACTGTTGTTATTTTGTTCAGTGCTTTAAATTCAGCTTACTTGCTTGCAAATTCATCTTGTTATATCTGGAACAGTTAGCAACTTCCTATGTAAATTAAGTACAGATGCCATTGCTGTTACTGGGATTTGGTCCTCAACAGCGTGTATAGGTGCACACACGTGTATATTTCGTGTGTGGTTGTGTGGGTTTATGCATATTTTATTTGCTTTGCCCTGTTTCTCAGCATCTGCCTTTATAGTGCAGAAACAGCCCAGGGGGCAGAAAGCAAGGAGGGAGAGGGAGACTCCAACTTGGACATTAACCTCTTGTTTCTCCCTGTAAGAAGGTTGGGGTTGATTTTAGTTTTCCTAGGTCAGTCCCAACACTGTAAGCCAATTTAATACAGAAAAGAAAATACCAAAGTGTGTTTCCTAATTTGAACATTAGTAGCTTTATCATGGAGGAATCTCCCGAAGCAAGGAACGTCAATGTCATTATTAAATCTAATGAGTGCTTCTGCCATTGAAGTGGCAGCAGGACTTTGGCAATTGATCTATAAGGGAGCCCAAATTTACCCCTGCTCTTGAAATAGCACTTCTATGTCTTTTTATGTAAAATGGTGCATGAATGTAGTCATCCCTTGTGAATTGTGGTCACCAGTACACAGGTGGCTTCTAACTTCTGTTTGATCCACCTTCTCCATTCAGAATGGCTTGGTTGCTTTGGGTGACTGTTCTCTAACTTCTGCCATCAAACTAGCAGAGTATTTTCCTAGGTTTATTTGTTTGTGTAATGTTTCATTTGTAAATGGGCTGTATTGGCAGTTAAAGCTGATTTCTCCCATTTGATTCTGGGAATTGACTCATCACCACAGATTCACTGTAGTCATTAATTGCCCTTCATGGACAAGGTCCCATATTTATTTTTATTACCTGACTTGTGCCTACATTCCAGGCATGCCAGGAATCAATTCTCCTGTAGTATGTGCCTGCACAGTTGGTGGAGGGAGGTGGGTATCTGCAGCAGGTGTTGATCCAGTTCACCTAAGTCAAGCATAAGCCACTGCACCCATCCATGAGCTGTATAAATTTACTTTCAGCAGTATTTCCATAACAGTTAAACCTTTTATAAGACCATTCCTTCATTGTTATTCCTGGGTGCGTATTCCTGCCTCCTTCCCTTGTGCCTGCTGTGCTATTCATCCTACAGTCAGCCCCATTAGGAGAGACCTAATCAGAAGATCACTAACCCTACAATAGAGAAGTGAGTGAGGTTTTGCCATGTTAGCCCTGCAGATCAGCCTACTGCAGTACTGCAGGATTATATAAATACCAGTGCATGGAAGGAGGAGGAACGTACTATGAGTTTGGGAAAAGAGGATGATGGTGACTCAAACTCAGTCTAAAAAATGGTGAAACTGTCCTCAAAGTGGGGGGGAGGAGGGAGCAGGACATTAAATCCCACTCCATTTATCTCATCCTAGTAAAGATTTCCAGGCAGGTTCTACTACTTACATGTGTGGGCAACATGACTTTAAATTGGAGTCCTGCGGAATAGGACAAAAAAAGAGCTGTGGGATGGAAGCTGCATATGTTTTCAGCAGGTGGTAGGGGAAGCCAAGGACCTGGCTTCTGCCACTCCACTGCCACTCCTCCAGGAGTTCTCATCCTCTTGCGTCTTCACCACTCAGTGCATTCACTGCAAAGGAGATTTTAGAACCAGATTTCAAACAGATATTTGTGAGGACTGTTTTTCCTTTTTTAAATTTTTTTTTTTTCAATCTTTTTATTACTTATTGCATTGATTGTTGTAGTGCTAATTGTAGTTTAGGGATAGTAACATTTTATTTACTAAGAAGAGGATTGGTTTTCCTATAATGTGCAAAATACCAAGAATTTTTTAATGGTAGCTTGCTCTTTATTAGGGCAGTGGGTCAACAGGGATTCCTTGAAATATTCAGTTACTCTGTTTCTTGTTTCTCCTTTCCACTTTAAAGTGTGTCATTTTAGACTGGCTGCTTAAGTCAGCTTTCCATTCTGGTGAAGCAAGTAGAAGCATGGAGAGAAGAAGATTAATATGTATCTGGAGCAAATGGCAGAAGGGAGGAAAGGAGAGAAGAATCAATTCAAGTCAAACAATTGCAGACAGTGAGTGAAAAATTAATGTGTCTAGGGAAACTGGAGGAAAAAAAACAAGAGCAACAGTGCAGGTCTGCTATAGATACAATATATTTCTGTTCAGACAGTCAGGGAATTGTACCAAGTTTTGAGTACTAGTCCTTAAACAGGAATATTGCAGCAACACATTGCAGTAAACTTAAGTTGTAGAATAACTCTGTATTTGTTCCAGTGCCATCGTGTTGTTTCCAGTGAGTTTCCAATATTATACGTTGTCTGCCACTGTAAAGTCAAGCAAGTCGCCAACAAAACCACAGGCGAATTTCTGTGAAGGCAGACTCATTGATGCCTGCCAGTGTGCTTTTGGGTACATAATGTTCAGCTCACAGCATATTTTCATTCATGAGATTACTTTTATGTTGTTAAAGTAGCTTTTATTTCTTTCGACTTTCTATCACTGTTTATTCATTCACTCAATCATTAAGGCCTTCTCTTACTTGATTTGGAACGCGTCAAAGGAAGACCAAATGAAACCATTTTCTAGCTAATCTTTTCCTTGCATATTCTTGTTACATTATGACTAATAGTGTGCTGTCCTCACTTACGTAACATTCATATGGGAAATGTTACGATTAACATCTCTGTAAAGTGAATCCTGAAAGTGAAGGAGTATATGAATGACAGTATGGCTTAGAACAGGAAGCTGTGTCAAAAGCACGGCTATCACGTTGTGATCTCAAGGGCTTTATAGCTGGGAAACACTACATAAAGGGCCGTGTAAAAGCCTCAGGATGTGTAGCTTTAATAGTCATCAATATTAATGGGGAGAATATAAGATCAGCTGCTATCCTGTAACAGTAAACCTCTTTCTGGCTTGGTCCGGCAGTTTTTCAAAGCCTGAGAAGCTGCCCAGCAGATAACAGGCACACACAGCCCGTGTTATCTGACAGCACATGCTTGGGGTTTAGCAGCTGTGGGGGCTAAGCTTGACATTTCCTACTTGGGTTTCACTGAGTTGTGATGTATAAGTAGTTTTTAAAGTTCAGCAACGTAAAAAAAAGAGAAATTATGTTAGCAGAAGAAATAATGTGAAGAAAAAGCATCTGAGTGGCAGCGTGAGCCACCTCCAGTATTACAGTCCATCCCCAGGCTGTGTTTGGTGGCCATCTGGGCTGGGCCTTGGCACCCACACCCCAAAATCCCCTTGCTGGCAACCACTCACCCTCCTTTCCATGCTGTGTTTTCCCACTGCGCTGCTCATCAGTTCACACAGGATTCACTTCAGATTTTGAGTGCTTTTTAGGCCTCAGCTTCTCACAGCACAGCTCTGTAGGATGGAGCTGTGGCCACCCCAGGCAGGGACAAGCTGAAGGGCTGCACAGCATGGCGTTGGGTTCCAGGTAGATTGGGTGCTCCTGAGCATAGTGCTTCGAAAGCTTGCGCAGATGACTGCTTAGTGAAGCCATAAACGTTGTGTTTCTAAATAAATGCAATCACTGGTTTTGTTTTTGGAAAACTGGTAAATAAGGATTGATCAAGTTTCTTGGTAGACCCTTGTGCCTGAAGTGTAGTGATGTATGTCCTGGAGTTATTGTGGAGATTTCAGGAATGCTGTTTTAGTATATTTCAGTAAATATGAAGAAAAAAAATGAAAATTCACCATCAAAGAATATCCTTCAAATTCAGTTCTCATTCACATTAGAGAGTGATGAGAATTCTGAATAATTTGGAATTGGGTAACTGGGTCATCAATGATAGTAAGTTGACTGAATGTAGGACAAAGGATTATGTTTAAAGTTGAACTGCTCTTTTTTTTTTAACTGCTTCTTTAAGCATCATAATGAAAAGTAATTGTAAACATGATTCAATAGAACGGTAGTGTAAGCTTTCTTTTCTCTTAAACAGTTTTCCTACTGGAGTAGGCATCTAGACAAGTGGCCTATCAGTTCTTCTTACATCATAGAGTTAATACAGAGCCGTCAGCAACTTCCAGCTTAGACCTTTGTCTTATGGCTCTGTATTGCCATGGCATTTCCAGAGCACACCACAGTGAGATGAATATCTCGTTTTCGCTTGTGTCTTGTCTTTTCCTCCTTGTGTGTTCAAGTCTGCACATTATTTGCTTTTGCCAAATATATCATTCTGTTTTCAGAAAGCCTTGAAGATTAGATTCCTCTCTGAGTTGGAGAGTTAATTCACAAAATATCCTACTACCTTTTTTAAAGGAACAGATCTGTGCTTGATTGTTATATAGGGATCGTGTTTTTTTCAGTTTTTAGAGGATTTTGTTATGCAAGATATTTTGCAATTCTTGGATCAAGGGGAGTTGGGTTCTGTTTATGCCTTGGATTGTCAAGAAGTGGTTTCTGTAGCATCTGCAAAGCGCATGTGATGTGTGTGTGGTTTTTTTGGCATATTCGTTGCAGTGAGGGATGTTTCTGTCTTGGGTGTTATATACAGTTTCTTGCAGAAGAAGCACATTACAGAGCATTTAAATCTAGCTGAATTCCTCATTAAAGCTTTAAGGAAGGTGTCTTCTTATAATCTTGCCTAACCTGATACTCACAGTTAATAAATGGAAACAGAGATATTTATCGAGTGGTTTTCACAGCTTTTCATCTTAGTGTTAAAACGGGAGTACAAGAACATCAGTCATGATTCTGAAAAGTTCTAAGCACAAGCTTGAAGTTGAACCCTTGGCTATAAAGTTTATTACTTCAGAAGTTTGGGCTTGCACTCCCTCTGGGATGATGGGAAAGATGTATTTTTTAATTTAGTGGTGAGCATTACAGTTCTAGCGATATTTGTCCAGGTCCCCTGTGCCTTGTATTGTGCCCTTTGTGCACGCTCTGGGAAGTCCCATATGCTGTTTGCAAAGAGATGCCCAGCAGTGCACTTGTGAGGAGGCAGCTGTCTGGTTGCTGTTACGGGAGCAGTGCTGGGGAGGAGAGGTCAGTGCTGAGCTGAACTCGCCTGGACAGCACGCATTTACCTCTGCTGAGTGATCACAGCACGTGGTGATGCAGTGTGAGGAAGAACGCGGCAATGGTGGGCATCCCACATACAAACCAGGTGCAGAGTGCTGCAGCTCGCAGCGTGGCACAGAGCAGAGGTGCAGCCGTGGGGCTGGCTTGGGGGCAATGCCCTCAGAGCAGCTCCTGCCCAGCTCGTGCTGGCGCTGGTGTGGGAGCCTGAGGAGCAGCTGCTGCGGCACAGCTTTCCATTTGAATTTGCCTTTGTTTTGTGAGTCACTGCTCACAGTTCCTGCTGCTTTTACTTTCCTCCAGGAATGCGTTTGCATGATTTTAGCTGTGCCTGAATTACTGTAATTGTGTAATCTTGTAGCAAGTCATCATGCAAATATTGAACTGATGGAAACGTGTTCCTTCAGCTGGCTGTTGTGTCTTTTTGCTCTGTGTTTTGTTATCGGACAGTTTTACTGAGCATGTACTCCATTCAAGCGTATACTCCATCTCCAATTTCTGCAGATAGCTTTATGGGCAGGATCTGAACACACATTAAAACATCACAGGGTTACTCTAGGAAAACACATGCCAAAACATAAATGTCAGCCAATTAACTCAGATAGAGGGCCAGCTTTGTGTGCAATGAGTAATTGAGCAACTGCCCAGCCACAGCAGGCTTCTTAAAGCAGGTGCCCTCTGCAAGTTTTGAACCACAAATTGTAACTTGTTTTTTTAAACTATGGTCGCCTTTCAGATTTTCAGCAAATGTAGGAAAGATTATGGTGTCGAATCTGCAAGACACCTGATTCTTCAGTACCTGCATTCAATAGATCTTCATATAGACTTTGAAATAGATTACAGATGAAGCATTTGGTTGGAAAAAAGCTTGAGCAAGCACGTGCGATCCTTAACTTTTACGTAGAGTTACTGTACTCATTTCCGACAGGTCCAGAAAATGATTGTCACAGGCAGGATGCACTGGAAATATGGAAGCAATCCATATGTCATCAGCATCCTGCTCATTCTTTCTGTAAATACTTTGCAAGTGTTGTCACAGCCTCTGCTGTGCCCTGTTGCTGACACGGGCTGCAAAGCCGAATTCCATCTGAGCTGAAGTGCAAACACTTATCTGTTGACACAATTTTCAACCCACAGTGAAATGCTGGAGCAAATTACACATATTCTGGTTGACAGGGAGCATGCAAGATTTTAAATGGTGATGCTACCTCCCCCCTTACAGATCTATCTGTCACCTTTATATTTATCACCAGTTGTGAAAGCTACTAAGGAATCTGAAAACTGGGGCCAGTATTGCCAAATATTTGAAATAGGATTAGACTCTGAACCACCCTAAGAGACAGAAAGACAATGCAGCATCCTTACTCCCATGCAGTTGCAGATTTGTACATTGTTTGCTGATGGAATCGGGTGCAGAGATTGAAAAGTACTGAAGCCCTCGCAGAAGCCCAGGTTTTCCTGGTGCCTTCTGCAGCTTGGGTGGCATGTTGCCTTCCCTGACGTCTCCTTCTGCCTTTCCAGGAGAGTACTGCGAGGTGAACGCCCGCTCCGGCCGCTGTGCCCCAGGCGTGTGTAAGAATGGAGGGACCTGCGTCAATCTGCTGATTGGGGGATTCAAGTGCGAGTGCCCACCAGGAGAATATGAGCGGCCCTACTGTGAGATGACCACCAGGAGCTTCCCCCCACAGTCCTTCATCACCTTCAAGGGGCTGCGGCAGCGCTTCCACTTCACCGTCTCCCTCATGTAAGTCCATGTTCTGTCCCCATCCCAATGGCTCCTAGCACAGGGTCTGGCTTCTCCCCTCAAGGTTGGGGTGCATTTATTAAATATTGTAACCAGCTGAATAATCTATGTGTAGAGGTCTCTGTGGGGGATTTCTGGCTCTGACTCTTTCAAGTGGGACAAAATCACATTGTTTGAAAGCATTTAATTTCTGTCCTGTGCTGTTGAGGTTCTAACCATTTCTCTTTTACTACAGACTTTTACTAAAAATTTCTTTGCTAGGAACTTTGTGTTTTTGACAAGCAGTTTATTTACCTCCTCTGCTTTGGAGATTAGTATTTGGATATACATAGTTCTTTCTTGGTGAAGTGCTTCACACAGCTGAGAGGGCTCATCCCAGCCCTCACAGGCTTTTAGGGGACCACCAGAACAGCAGCCTCTGGAGAGAGGACAGCAACTGATGTCACTGCTCAGGGGGATCACAGAGTAATGTGCCAAGCCAAGGGTCTGCTTGCTAACCTTCCTTTGCTCTAGAGCTCTTATAGGCTGAGTTTTGCTCTGTGGGGAGATGGTGTGGGGAGAAAGGCCTTTCCAGGCAATGGGGTGGTGCCAAACCACAAACTCCATCGCATCTCAGCAGCCCTTGGCCAGAGAGGCATGAGAGTGGATGGTGGGTCAGTCAGGTCATAGCTGAACAAAGGCTGGCGCTCCTCGGGTTCTGGTTTCCAGACTCATGTCTGGAGCAGCCCTGATTGTCACAGCTTCTCACCTTGCTCCTCCTTCATGAAGCTGCCTTCAAGAGCAGCTCTGCTTCTCGTCCCATCCTGGCTGCCACATCCCTGTCCCATTTGCCGTGACAAATCCATGTTGGACAGACTTCACCTGGGCTGTCTGTCACTTCTTCCGTGGGGACAACTGGGGAGCTCTGGGGTGAGGAGAGCAATGGTGACAGCCACTGGTGTACAGTAGAGCTCTCCTCCACTGATTCAAGACTGCCTAGGTTAAAAAAAAGAACACTTCTAGAGAAGACTTTTTTGCTCAAGCCATGTCTTAGGGTTTGTCTGCCATGGAGTGAGAACTTCAGATGGAAATTCATGTTTCCTCTGCAGAGGGTGCAAGTTTTGCAGCTCTCCCACGGTCAGGGTTGACCTTTGGTTGTCCCTCATGGTTGACTTTGAGTAAATAGTGCAAAATGTGTCAGCTCAGACCTTGGCGGGCAAGGTCAGAAGTTTGTTGGTCTGTAAAGCAACAGATGCAACAACAGAAGCGTTTTGTGTGTCTGTCTAGAGAAAATGCTCAGGACTGAGAAGTCACGTCATCAGGCACGTGTCCCATGTCGTGCTTGGCAGATGCTTGCTGTTTTACTTTTGACTGGGGATAGGCAGGTTCAGAATTTCATGGAATCTTGGAAATTACAGTTAAATCTGGATGTGTGGATGCAATTTGCATGCAAACCACAGCAGGGAAGAGTTGTGCCTGAGAAGGTTGGTTTAGAGCATCAGACCTAAATACACAGAAAAGCTGAGAAGCAAAAGACTCAGTTGGCCTTGTCAGATCCACACTAAGAGCAAACAAAGGAGCGGCCTAGGCTGGCTGCCAGCATAAATTACCTGCAGTACCCTTGGAGTGTCCCCACAGCCACATGGTGTCATTTTTCAGGCTTTCAGGAGGAGATCTTTGATGTGTAGGGTCCTTCACATTAAGATGACTCAAATTCTCTGCATGGGCGTTATTAAAAAATAATAACTTGCCTTCATATGGCAGTGCTTGCCCCATGATTTCTTTGGCATTTTTCAGTTGAGATGGCATACTTAGTCCTGAACTAAACGTTATACAGTCCACTTAGTGGGACTGTAAAAAGTGTAGGTCATCCTGGGCTTCATTCCATGCTGTCCAGGACAGTGATATTTTTAGCATTTTGTAACTGAAGTTTTTTTGGTTTTTTTTTGCGCTTGCTGTTTTTTTGGCTTTTATTATCCTTCAGTACAGGTGGAAAACATTATGTGAGGAGAAGCAAGAATTAGTGGTTGGACTAGACAGCGGATTTGCCTTGGCGTATTTCATGATGTGGGAGCATTCTTAACATCACTGGGTGTCCGGCTTCCTTCAGGCTTCAGTGACTCATGACCTGCTCCTGACAAAGAGCAGGGTGCTTGTGTACTCTACATCCATAAGTAAAATGGGATTTTTTGAGGGGGAAAAAAAGAAAAAATGTCCGTATGTTTGTTATGAGCTTAGCAGATGAGCGAACACCTCCAATGCAAAACCGATTTAGGACATGTGGATTTCATATGGCGTGTACTGCTAACAGAATAGGTACCACAGTGTTCCTAATGAAAAGAGTAAAAGTGGAAAAATTTGGGCGCATGTTAACCCTAAATATGTTTCCTTTGTGCAGTTATTCAGGGTTCTGACCAGGCATGTCTTTCTGCCCCCAACTCTATACATCTTTGCCTCTTCCCAACAGCTGCTACTCCGCCTTCTCTCCCAGAGATACCGTCAGTGAAGATATTTTCTCACCGTGTGTTCAGAGTTCTCTAAGAAAGTTTGTCTTTTGTTTCCTGTGCCCTGAGTTCAGAAAGATCTCTTCTATTAAAGCATGATGTTTTTATTCCCCTGTGACATTTTGGCAAGTTCAGAAGCAGCAGTGCTGAGCTAAGGATATGATGCGGCAGGTGCTTTGGGATAGTGCGAAAGAGTGGAACTGAGCACACACCGAGTTAACAGGCATAAAAAATAGAAAGATACTTTGCTTTTTTTTAATTAAAATGATGGTAAAGTATTGTAGCTATACCCAAAAAATATTTTCAAGCAAAACTAAGGTTCCTGTTGTTGCTGATTAAACAGATTCTGTCAGCTCACTCAGACGCTTCTCGTTTCCTTTGCCCTTATATCTAACCTGGTTAGATTTGATCAAAAAAGTTTTGATGAAGCAGACATCCACCGAAAAATGAGATGCTACAGAATGTTTTACGGGGGCTTTATTGCTTTGGATGAAATGCTTGAGTGGAAAAAGTAAAAGCTAAATTAATGTTTGATAATATTGAAATATTTCAATGGTATTGTCTTAATTCATTTAGTCCGACTTTTACTTCCTTTGCTATTGTTTTGTACTATGTCAAAGAATGTAGCACTATTTAGAAATCAAATGGTAGTACAATATTTTGATTGATTATAATGGATACTCTTTAGAATTTGTATTATGTTGGAAATTTCAAAAGTTTGACTTCTGTGCTTTGAATCAGAACAATTCATTCTCTTCCTCTAAATATAGAATTTTATATTTTAAAGGAACAAAGATGTACATTCTCGTGTAGCTCAGATTCAGGCCTCTGCTTATGACAATCAACTTTGGTTAAAGACATTCTTTGGATTTGAAAAATTTTACTTCAAGTATCATTTGGAAGCCATTTGGAAGCACAAGAAATTCCCATGGTTGCCTCTCTGTAGGGAACATTAATCTTTGTGAAAATGAAGCGTAATAAATGTTTGCATTTGTAAATAGATGAGAGCTGTGTGCAAATCCCCAAAGCTAAAAGGGTTCGATTTAAAATCATAAAACGCACAGAAATTTTCAGAAAACATTCTGTGCTGGTGAAAAAGCAAGCTTTTCTAAAAGAGGGCTCGGCTGTTTTGCTGCAGGAAAGGTGTGATATATCCCATATTGGAAACACAAGAAAAATAAACATGCACGCATTGGAACTGATTTAGTGGAATTGTTGAAGTGTTTATTTTCCTTCCTCCGATTGGCTTTACTGTTGATTGATGAGCCTTGATGATCCGTGTGGCATTATTCAGATGCCTCTTATCTTTCTTTGGCCCTTGCTTCCCCAGCAGTTCTTTTTGATCAGTTTATGACGCCCCTTGTAGCATGCAGCACGCGGACAGTGAGCAGGCAGCAGTCCCCCCCTTTGATGTCAAACTGCTTTCTGCCTTTCCAGCTCTGCAAAGTGCAGGAACTGCTACTGTGGATAGCATCAGATACTCACTCTGAATTGCGTGCCTGCATCATTTCGCCTTTTGTTAGGATCACCATCCACAGCAGGTCTCTGTAATTTCCATCACAGTCTCCTCTGTCAATGTGAAAAAACCAAAAACTTAAATAAGCTGCTGCTTATTTAATTTTACAATTTTCTGTCTGAAGAACGAGCCGAAGGCTTGCATTTCTGGCTGTGACCTGACCACTTGTTTCCTCATTCCAGGTTCGCAACCAGGGAGAGGAACGCTCTCCTCCTCTACAACGGGCGGTTCAACGAGAAGCACGACTTCATTGCCTTGGAGATCATTGAGGAGCAGATCCAGCTCACGTTCTCTGCAGGTGGGGTGGCACTGCAGGAAAGTGTCTCTGCTTACGGTCCTGAGATCTTCTCAGCCTGGCTGAAGATGTATTTCCATGGATTTGTATTTGCTGCCTTGTTAATAGAGTAACTGGCTGACGCTGTGCAGTTAACGATTGACAGAGGGTGTTGCAGAGCGCTCCAGATTGTAGCACTTTGTGGTGGTAACACTCGCTGTCATAGACAGGAGCTTGTCAACATATCAGTTATAAAATCCAGAGTTTATGAGTACTATAAAAGATTAACGCTAGTCTGACAGCCAGTGCTTGCTTAAATGAGACTTCATTTTATTATGCTGGGATAAATGTTGTGTATTTATGTATTTTTATACTACGTCAGCAGTGAAACTGGGTGCCTAACTGTATTCTAAAAAATACCTGTGATCCAAAGCAGACAAATGAAGAATGCTTGCCATTCTTTATTGCCTGTGCCAAGCAGTACATCGCTGGAATCCATCAGTGCCCACTAGGAGCTCCTCCCTGCCCTGTAATCCACAATAAATTTTGGAGAACACACCTGCTCCCTCATTGCCAAGCTGGGCTAGAGAACATGAAATGGAGGCTTTGGCATTTGCATTCTTTCTTGGCATCTTTTGATGGTACCATGAACAGAGAGAGGGGAAGGCCGATGAGCGAGACTTGGGATGGTCCATGTCACTGTCACTGTGGCTTTCTCTCAGTTAATAAGTGTCGTACTGAAAATCAACCCTGACATTAACAAACTTTTTCCTGATGAAAGTGTGATTAGAACAAGCTCTTACTGTTCCATTCTCAACAAAGAGATATTTCCGGGGTTTAAATTAAAAAACAAGACCAGCTATGCTCATGTCCATAACAGGGGTAGCACAAGAAGCTGTCAGAGTGCAACTGAAGCACATTAAAGCCAGCAGAAATGAACTTCTGGACTTCAGCAGGATTGCTGAAGCAGTTGGTGGAGGGGATGTTTTCACCTGGGACGAAACATATGCCTGAGTAGGGCTATTGTTCCCATGTGCTTTATTGCACGATGGGGGGAAACATGGAGGCCCAGGAACTGAGGTTGATGTCACATCTGCCTGGTGCTGGAGGAGGAGAGCCTGGCCACCTGGGCCCAGCCCTGCAGTGTCCTGCAGCAGGGACCCAATACATGTAATCAGCTGAGACATTTGTAGCTCTGTACAAGGCACATACCTCCAGAAATAAATTATCCTCTTATTTCCTGGTCTCCTTCAAAGTCGACATGCAGGCTCTGGTTGACTCTCACTTATCTCTTTGAAAGGAGAGACATTGCAAGAAATAAAGCAGTTGAAGCAACAGGCTCATGCTGGTGATACACCCTCCCTGCCAGTGACAGCCATGGTCATCAGACTGCTCTGTAAATCCTGTGTGACCCCATTCATTTACCAACTGTAGTTAAGTGCATATGTGGACTATTAGGGTAGAGGATACTCCAGTTTCATTTCTCCTTTATTACCCAGAAGATGTCCAAATTAGAATGCATTTTCAGTGGATTAGTGTAATGAAATAACATGCTACTGGTGGAGAGATTTGCTTTCTTCTGTATCTCTGCTCCACTTGTCTAAACTTGAATAAAATTGCTAGGAAGGCACCCTGAGGATGAATGAGAAAAAAATCAACTTGCACTTATATGCATTTAAATGTGGAGGAACTCTTTTAAAATACAGGAAACTAAATTTAGATTTGCTCTGCTGCATCCCGGAGCAGGTCTGATCCTGTACCTTACAAAAGGTATTTTCTTTGCAAGAAGAATGGTTTACGTTTTATAGTTTTAAGTGGCATTTAACGAACAATGCAAGTTTTGGACACCTGATCTGACTGCTTTACCTGTCGCAACAACTTTTTCGCAGAAAGCAAAGCAAAGTGACCGAAGACCAGGAACATTCCTATTGCGGAAGCTTTTTAACTGAATAAAAAATATATTTTTACCACATTTCTATCAGCATATGATAAAAAGCATCACAGCAAGGTGTCAAATGTATTCAACTGATACGAACAGAATTACATATAATAGGAGCGAAAGGAATAATGCTTCACACAGGGTAAAGCATTTGTTGCAAGAAAAGAGTAGAAAGTACGTTTTTAAGCTCGACAATAATGTTGACTTATGGCAGGGAGTGAATTTTCCTGTGGGTTATTATGTAGAATTTTCCAACTGTTTAAAAAAGAAAAAAAAAGAGAAAGGGAAAAAGGACAAAACCTAGCAATCTGCTCTCCTTGCCAAGCCTTTTATGTCCTTTCAACACGAATGTTTATTTTGTTGCTACCTTGGAGCAGATATGCATGGTTACTGAGCAGGTTGTGCTTACTCAGACCTGATTTTAAGGCTTCTGCTTTACAATTGCAATGTGAAGAGCTTGCTTTCCAATTTAAATACTGAAGGGCTGCCAGTAGTTTCATTAATCACCTGTAAAATTTTGCTGAGATCCACAGTTACTGTTCCTGTG
Organism: Tetrao urogallus; assembly: GCF_951394365.1. Classification (NCBI taxonomy): domain Eukaryota; kingdom Metazoa; phylum Chordata; class Aves; order Galliformes; family Phasianidae; genus Tetrao; species Tetrao urogallus. Next base: position 178,472,527 of record NC_136813.1, read on the forward strand.
TTTTATACGTAACTATCTGACATGGTCTCATCAGAACTCCTGACAGACTGGAACTGACTGGAAGTAGGATTCTGTTCCCTAAGAAAATATCTTGGCATAGAATCATTAGAGTTGAGAAGACCACTAAGATCATCTATTCCAGCCATCAGCACATCGCCACCATGCCCAATGACCACATCCTTCAGTGCTACATCCATATGGTTCTTCACATCTCCATGGACTGTGACCTCACCACCTCCCTGGGCAGTCTGTGCCGCTGCCTCACCACTGTTGCTGAGAAGAAATTGTTCCTAATATCCAACCTGACCACCCCCTGCCCTCTCTGCTGCTGCATCATGCCCTTTATGTAAAAAAATTTAGTGTGCTGCTTCTGACAGAAATGTAAAAAAAGTCACACAGGCCATTGTAGCAGTGACTGTATCTACACAACACCTATGCACTCTGCAAAAAGCATAACTGAAAATAACACAGTTCACCAGAATATGTAAGAAGCTGTTTTTGTGTTTGCGCGCCAAAGTAAGAACATTAAACTGGGGCTGTTTACTGCCTCCCTGGACGAAATCCCCAATTCCTCCATGAGGAAGTAAGGCGGCTGCATCCTGCGCCCAATGAAGGTCACGCTGTGTTGCAGTGCGGGATTCGGTGGAGTTGCAGAAGCACTGACCCCGATTCTCTTCTGCTGTTGTTGCAGGGGAGACGACCACAACGGTGGCACCATTCATTCCTGGTGGGGTCAGTGATGGGCAATGGCATTCGGTCCAGGTGCAGTACTACAATAAGGTAAGGGAAATCACACTGGCGATACCCCCATTATTTGTCAGTAATAGAGACACGCGTCACTGAGCTCTGCTGATGTATGCAGGTGACCCAAACTGTATTTATTTAACCAGCTCTGCATGAATGGGGCTGGTCTTGCTCACTGCCTGCGTCAAAGCTTCCTTCTGAGCTTTACCTCAAGAAGGCAAAGTCTGACCTTGTATGTCCTCCTTAGAACTACCACCAGACATACCTCTAGGTACTTGCAGCTCTTACAGCTTTCAGTTCTTCAAAACCTTCTGAATATCAGTGTATCTAAAATGACTGACACACTGATGTGAAGTTTTTGAAGAACTGTGCAGTACAGGAGCTTTCAGCATAGTGATTACAAACCACTAAGATAGAATTTTTTAAGGCAAAACAGAACTGCTCCATATAACCCTATTTTCATGTGTGAAGCAACCAGTTTAGTCAATGCAAGCTTTCTGCTTTGGAAAATTTGATTGTAAAATGTGTGACACTTTCTAGTAACTGACAGCTATTTTACTACATTATTTTTTGTCTGCATATGAAAGGATGTGGAGGAGGAATGCAGCAAGTATGGCTCCATGCTGTCGAGGGCACTCAGAGGGGCCGTCCCCATGGGGACGGGTCAACATGTGCTCTCTTAGGAGCTGTCACAAGGAGGCTCGGTTTGATGAGATGGGAACTTGTGTGAAGCAGCCACTTTGAGAAGCAGCAAAGTGCAGGCATTCAGGGGGTGCAGTGTGCAGATGGATGTCAGAGCTCTTCAACCTACAGCAAAAATGAGGGAATTTGTTTAGTTCCTGAGAAGCGCTGCTTTTAAGTCCAAAATGACAGCATTAGGAGGGATTACATAAGGAAATAGAGGAGTATTGTTGGCTGTTAAAAAGGAAACAGGATACTAATGTGGGAAGCTGAAAGGAAGACGAAGGATTAATATGATCAGCAAGTTCTTTATTTCTCTTTGGTGCATCCTGTCAGCACAGTTTGTGTAGTGGGTTGAATAGGAAGGTTTTCTTTGGACTCTTGAGTCCAAAGGGTCTCCTAGCTTAAGGATATTCTGCTGAGGAAGTCAAGATTTCATTAATTTTGTTGTTTAAACCCACTATACTTCTAGCTGTCCACTGTCTGGAACATAGAGAAACAGAAATGACGCTTGACATGCGACTATACTTGCATCTTTGGACTCCATGAGGGCTTTCTTACTAAACATGTTCCCATACCCTGTGTTTTTCTCAGTGAAGAGCCAAGCATTTGCAGGGACAACGAGGAGATGCTCCCACTCTCAGCTCCCCAGTGGCAGGGCTGTGGCAGCTGCAGCATGGCCTGTGGAGCAGCTCTGGCACGCTGTCAGGGAGATAAGGGCCCAGGCAGCCCAGGACACTCTTTAAAAGGCAAAGAGATCTGACACAGGTGTTAAAAATAACCCCCTGCCTTGTTTTCAGCCAGACTGGTTGGTGTGTGGTGCTTGCGGTGTAGGGACTGGTGTTTTCCTGGCATTAATACAGGCACCCTGTCTTTTATTCCTCAGCCCCACTTCTTCCAAGGGGAATGAGCTGGTCCCCACTGTGTGGGGAGATTTTGGGGAGGAGAGGCATAGCGGGGAGGGCCCTACTGCTGACCTCATTCTGGTGCTGAGGGATGCAGCTGGGCGGCCCTGCGGGGCTCTGTGCCCTTCACCTGGCTTCTGTTTGCTGGTAAAGCAGTTCCCAGGCTACTTTGTATTTTAATGGGGCTGGAAGAAAAATGCCTGTGAGCAAGTTGAAAAGACAGAAATAATTTAGGGACTTGGGTTGTGCCAGAGTAAATGGGATGCTGTGTCTGAACTTGATGAGGTGAAGGCATGTTTGGATAACAGTACACAAAACTCATGACTTAGCCTGAATCACACACAGCTCGCAGATGGGCAGAGGCAGGACAAGAGTTGCACTGTGTCTTGCACTGGTATTGTTTTGCAGGTGCTGCATCCTTCCAAAATCCCACTGCACAGTGCCATGTCCTCGCCCCATCTCTGCTTCTGCCCCTCCCTGTGCAACCTCCCTGAGATAGGCACTCTTAGACTCATTCTTCTTCCTCAGTTTCTTTTTTTTCTGTTAAACTTCTTTAAAGTATCTTTAAAGTATGCTTTTTAAAAATACTATGCTTGAAACTGTTCAGATTATTTCCCTTTTTATTTCCCTTTTTCTTCATACAGCATCTAGCAAAAAAAAAAAAAAAAAAGAAAAAGAGGCTTGGTCTTCTGTGGAACTTTTAGATACTGCTGCAATTCACATAAGTAGTATCAGATTTCTTCACAGCTGAGGTTAATTTTTCATCTTAAATTTTTGAGGAGAATGGCTAACAGACTTTGACACATAACCTAAAGTGCTTCACACCAAAGCAAATTTTCTGAGATGAGTTTCCACAGGTCTGGGAGCTGTTCTTGAAATCTGAGTTGTGTTTGGAGACAAGCGCGGTCTAAGTAGTTTTTGGCATCTACAGCTCTGGATGAAGTTTTGCTGAATGTCACTGAAATTTGGAATTCAGGAGCAAGTGAGCTGTGTATACGGCACAGCTCTCGTAGGAAGCTTCTGCAGCATCAGTTTCTCACCCCAGCTGGTGCCTTGCTGTGGGGTCAGCTCAGTGGTAAATGATAAGTAAATGTGAAGTAAGCGTAGAAATGACTCAAGGATTATTTTCTGTGCTCAAATCAGGAGCAGTGCACTTGCTAAAACTACAGGTATCTTCAGTTCCATCTAAAAAATGTTATTTTACAATTGATTCCTCATTGTAAGTGTCCTCTGCCCCTGAGGGACACACATTTGAGACTCAATAAGAGGAGGCTGGTCCAGCCCCCCTTTCAGATCTGACGCCAGCCTGCCTCTGCCCTTCTTCACACATACCAATTCCTCCCTCAAGTCTCTGTTGTAAATGGGTCCCTTTCTGAATTCTGAGTGCCAGTCAGAAAAAGCAGAGGTAGTCTCACTGCAGCTGGTTGTTCCACACCTCTGTCCTGTGAGCAGTGTCCTCTGTAATTCTTCTTCCAGCCCATTCACTCACCGTGGTGATGCTTCCACTGAACACCCTTGGAAATGTGGAAATGCCTAAGTGAGACCTGTGAATGTCTTAATGACTAAGTGTTGGCTCTCTAACTGAATTCCCAGGTGGCAAACACCAAGAGGAAAAAATCTGTAGCTATATGAACTATATAACTCTTCTCTTGTTTCAGTTATATATTAAAAGTCTTGTCACTTACCCAGCAGCAAGACAATGATTTACACGTAAGCAGTATTTTTTGCAGTTACAGAGGTTTGCTGACAGCTGGGGGAAAGCAGGAGGAAAGCTGTTTGCTGATTCTGTTAGCTAAAACATACTAGCTTCTGGCAGCCAGATCTTGCAGCCATTAGAGTCAACGGTATTGAATTAGAGGTGACCTGCATGACCTTCTTTTTCAAGAGGTATATGGATCTATATAAAATTCAGAAGAAAAGAGATATTTGTATTAATTTGGAAAGAAAAGTGGCAAAAGGGGAAAGATTTAAACTTGGCAAATAATGCATTGCTGGAAAACAGCAGAAATGCCTGCTGCTTGTTCACAGGGCAGTGGCAAAATGAGCACTTGCTTTGCCTTGACAGTCCTGTCTGCACAATGAGGGCACAGTCTGTGCTGGTTTGGTCGTTAATGGTCCTCTGGCTGAACCTGCAATAGTGAATGACGGTCAGTGGGTTAAGTGATGCTGATGTTTGTCAGTCTGGAATATGACCAAAACCACCAGGGTGTTCAGTGATAGCAATGCTCAGTGTCAGTAGTATCACAGAAATTAGCTGGCTTTCACTATGTGTACAGCATCATGTTGTGGGGTGTGTTTGGTACGGGAGATTTCAGTGAGCCTGGATAATGGGTGATGTTTTTAATTAAGTGAAAACTTCAAGCCGCTCTCCCAGACTTCTGATAGAAATTCAATTTTGTTGAGAATTTAAGATACACCATCACATTTATGTTAATGTTTTACCTAACTCATTACCTCGGGGTAGAATTCATCATTTGGCAAGAGATAAAACTGTTTTACGTATGGACATGTTCTTTTAATTATAGAGAGCATGAACATGTATATTTATATACTGTGCATTTTGTATGTTACTTATGTATGTGACATCAAAGTCACTTAAGGATGTTACTGTTCTGTAGGCAGAAGCTCATTCTGCGTCTCTTTAAGGGAGTACAGGGTAATTTTACTTAAATGATGGAAAATCTGGAAAGGGCAGGGAGAAGCATGCGATCTCGTGTGCCTGAAGTGCATTGCAGCTGCTGTGGAAGATGGGCTGCAGAAATCCCCAAATGAATCACAGAGTGGCTCACAGCAACAAGGATGTTTTGGAGAACCGTGGCTGTGTTAGGTGCTTAGTCCTCCAGCTCCTAGTAAGGAGATATTCAGGACGAACGTCATGCTTCTTCCACAGCTGGACCTGTTTGACAACAGGTAGTAGTAAGGTGCTTTTTTTCACTCCTTCCTTGCATTCCCTGAAGCTGCTGAAGAGATACATGATTGCTGCTTCAGAAGCCTGGCTGCCTGGGGAGCAGCACCCATCACAGGGACCGGCTTTTTTCCTCCCCACAATGGGGTTAGCTGGCCTGCAACTGAGGCAAGCTGAAACTTGAGTCTTGCCAGCAAGATTGGGCTCTGAGCTCACTTGAGGGCTAGAATTTGCCCATGCCTTTTCTTCCAGAAGAGCCTGTGCCCATCCCTTTGAATGGTGGTTCTTCACTGTTGCCAAAATCCCCTCTGCTTCTGTGCCAAGACGCACGCTGTAATTGATTTTCTGCACCTCGGGTACATTTTGCAGCTCTCCCCTTGTGCATGCTTGGCCTTTATGGCTGATCCTAAATGGTTATTAAACTATGCCTGTGTAGCTGTTGTACAGCATCAGCGGAATGAGTAATTTTAGGTCTACATCCACACATCACATTTTGTGGATGAACAGCAGCAGTGCTGGTAGTGGTCTACCTCTGGGTGGAGGAACTGAACAGAATCTGTACTTTCTTAGGGTTCAGGAGATTAAATGATTAAAGGAAAGGGACAAGAAAAAAAAAAAAAAGAAAAAAAAAGAAAAAGAAAAGGACATCTGCAAGCCACTCCGGGGCAGTGCTTGGGAAAGGCTCCATTACCACTCACCTCCAACATCATGGGTTGGTCCGTTTGCCATCACCGATTCCCCTTACACTGCTTTTCCTTGCTGAAATCCTGCCCTGCTCCGCACTCTCATCTTCTCCTGCATACACCATGTGGGGAAACCACAGCCCCTTCCAGCTCCCATTCTTCCTCAGACTGCTCCCCGCCATGTCTGACAGCCATGGCCATCAACACTGCTTCCATCAGCCTCAGCTTCCTTGTGTCCCCGCATGGGTTTCAAAATGGTCTCCAAATGGACTGAAAGAGTCAAGACATTTAGTGGAGGTTCGTTTGCAAAGTACATTGTCACCAAAGAGATTTGCAGGCAGTTGGGACCTGATGACTCTACTGGGTACCAGCAGCTTTGGTTGTATACAAAGAAGCAGCCTGCTTTCCCTGCCATTGCCTTTAGCGGGTCCCTAGTTAAGGAAGAGGTCCTGAGATCCATAGATAATCATACAAGAAATCTGGTCTAAAGTCTGGAGGTACATCTTGAGGTACTCCATCCTTTTCACCAGTAGCTTCTTTACTTTGGTGGGTATTTTACTTGGGTGTTGCAGTTTCAAGATGTTCCTCATCAGCACAGTTTCATGATGATCTTTATTTTTTTTCTGACAGCCCAAGCTTGTTTCTCTACTTGCTAGAATTAGCCATACCCCAGCATTTAGTTTTATGCATAGTAATCAAAAGATATTTAAAGAGGCATAAATTAAGAGTTCACTTATTGATAGTATTGTTCAATTCTCTTGCAGTGAAAATCAAATGTAAAGCATATATAGGTCTGATCCAAAATACTCACCTTCACTCCACGCACACTCTCCCATCTCCATGTGCAATATTCATTGTATCTAAGTAATAAATACAAAGGATTTTACAAAGGGTTGGTGTTTAGCAGGTTCAAGGTAAAGCTTTCCCGTAATGGACAGGGAGCAAAGACCTTGAGATAGTAATGACAATGTGATTTACACAGTCATCCTGGAGAGACAAAGTCAAGCCAGAATGGCTTTTCTACACAGGCACCTTCCAGACACCCAGCCCAGTGGCACCTTCTGGCTGAACGAAAGGAAGAGGCTGGGTAAGCACACACTGGAACATGCCTTTTTAGTGCAGTACCTACTGACCGTGTTGCAACTGCGAGCTCTTCCCAGATTCTGTCTTGTACAACTCCTGCATTTTCTCATTCTGTTGCATGTTATGCCTGCAACTCATTATCAGAATAATCTTTAGGATTTTCATTATCTTTATAGCAAACCTGTAACAGTCATCGCTGCCTTTATTTTAGCAGAGCCTCTGTTTTGGCTCTTGAGAGCCAGTGTCGAGGGACTGGGAGCACTTCCAAAGGACTTCAGCAGACACAGGCAAAAGTTCCCTTTTAAAAATGAAGTTCCACCTCTGTGCTTGCACATAACCATTGTGTTAATCTGCATTAGGGAGATGGATGTAGCACTTTATTTTGAGTAGGGTGGGATGAAATGCAGCAACCTGGACAGTCAGCCTTGCTCTGTGTGGCCCTATGCCAGGTGCCTTTGGGGCCTGCAGGCACAGGTCTCTCATCTTCTGAAAGCACGCTGTTCTCTGGTGACAACAAATTCACCTCTTGTGAGAACAGAATTATTCTTTATTTGGGACCAGTAATTCCTGTGAGAAGTGCTGGGTCTGTCCCAAGGCTAACAGGTGAACCAGAGCACAGAACAGGGGCTCAGCACAGACCTCTCCATGCCCCGCCATTGCCTGTCTCTGTCCCTGTCTCTGTCTGGAATGAAGGCAATGTTTGCCCAGCCTCGACTTGCCCTCTGATGAGGCTGCCAGCTGCCCCAGTGATTGATGAGGTAAGCAAATGCTGCTGAACAGAGATTGCCAGCTCCCTGGACAAAAACCACCTTGCTGCCACCAGTCATTGGACCAAGGTTGGAAGATTTTGCCCTTATGGTGTCCAGGATGCCATCCAGTATTGTTTATCTTGGAACGGTTAGAAAATTTGGCTGACGATGAAATCCTTGGATAGGCATTGGGTGTTACAGCTTGTGCTGAGAGCACCTCCCACAATGGGGAGAGGCTTCCTTTCCCTTCCCTTTCATTTTTTTGGAGCTCTTGTTGAAAAGACAGATCTAACACAAGTCAAATTGCTGGAAATGTAATTTGCAATAAAGATTAGATACGGCTTATGTAAATGGCTGTCACTCCTGACATCTGAGCAGACATAATTGTAATCTGAGGGAGAATTTCTGAAGTTAATCCTCCTGGTGGCTTCCAGACTAATTTGTTAAAGGATTGAGGGAGATTTTGTAAGTAAACAAAGCAGTTGTTGAAGGTTATGATATTGCCACTGTTGATCAGGTGTGGGCCCTCCAGAGTTGAATTCTGTCTTAGAGAAACTTGCTTTGTCCACAGTGCCTGTGATTAGCTCAGTCCTGGTCCAGCAGTTCTTGGCATCTCCTGGTGGTGAAAAATGCAAGGCATTAATTGCAGTGTTAAGCAAATATTTTTTTGGAGGGGAGGGAGGGCATTGTAAATACTGAAAACGTCGTGAGTTTTCATGATAGCTTAAGCATGGGAAAGCAGGACACCAAAAACATAGGGGACAGAGCAGCAGTCCAGTCTTCTTTACCTGTAGTAAAGATTTGTCAGTGGCTACCTTCTTAAGTACAGCGCCTAATTTCACAAGGAGGGGTTTCTTTAGTTATACAAGGAAGAAAAGCTATTCCATTGAAAAACTCACTTGCTTTGCCATTCAGGGCCGGAGAGGCATGTGTGTTTAATTTACTTTCCAACTAAAGAGGCCATGGAATTTTTACAGAGTTGCCAGTACAAGTCAAATGCTATCATGGTACTTTTCTGACAACTTTCTTAAAAGAACAGAAATTCCTGAATGAGTAGATTTTTATGCTTTTGGTGGGTGGATTTGTATGCTCTTAAAGCATGGTGGTAGCTACTGCTGGAGGCACCCACTGAATATGGGTATGACCTTTGAATTAGAGGAATTTGTTTCTGTGCACTTGCATTATGTATCTGTACAATGGGTTTTGGTGCTAGCAGGCATAGCCATTTAAAAAAGAAAAAAAAAGAAAAAGTCCTTAGCAATTAAAATTACAAGCATCCAAAGGAAGGGAAAGAAATCAGATTTTCCATTGCTGAATGCAGGCCAGGATTTTACAAAGACCAAAATGTTGTTCTAGTCAAACACATAAAATGTACCTCATGTCTGAATGTAAAACGTGTCATTTCCTACATGCTCAAAGCTCAATTTTGAAATTGTCACAAGTAAAGGTAACCTCTGCAGAAATAGCTCAGTGCATGAGTCATTTCTTCATGATTCAGACTCCCATCTTTGCTGAGCCTCATCTCAACAGCTTCCACAGAAGTCCTGAGGATTGTCAATGGAAGTCCTAGATAAGATCATTGGTTTGGTATACAGAAACTAAAGCTTGACAAATTCTAGGAATAACACACATCATTAACAGGTAAGGTAGATAATCTGCAGTTACCTATCCGAAGTTCTGGTGGTTTTACCGTCCTTTGAAATCTTTAAGTCATGTCAGCTTTTCCCTTTCCAAGGGAAAATTTTAGCTCAAGTGAGCAATGTTGTTGGGGCAGGATTGAATGGTTCTGTGGTGAGTTCTGTTTTATTAGGCAAAAACATGAGTAGATAATAGCATCAGTTCCTTTCACTCATAAAATGGGGCAGGATCTTGTGAAAACCCATCCAGAGCCCCATCTTCTGTGTTGCAGGTGAGAGGGGTGAGAGTTGGGAAGGCAGGAGAAGTGTTGCTGTGGGATGGTCCCAGTCTTACAGTCCTCCACATCCATCTAACGCTCCCTTAGCACGACTTGCACTGGCCTGTGACAACCATTCCTTCTCTCCTAACCCTCCTGGAAATCACTGCAGGGTTGTCTCGCTCATGTGTACTTTTTTTTAGTCCTGCTCTGACATGGTTGCATGGTTGCAGGTTTTAGTGGGCATAATGGGGCCAGCCAACCTGCTCTTGCAGAACGTGATATTTATTCTTGCAGATTTCAATTAGTAGTAATTGTTTTTGTTGATATATATATATTTTTTTTTTCTGGTAAAGGATAAGTGAAAAATGATTAATACCTGAGAAAGGAAATCAGGGCTTGGCTGTAGAGCGACATTCCATTGCCTTGACACAAAATAACAAATAACTGGCCTCTAGATTGGTGTCTCAGGAAATGAAAGTGTAAAGCAGTGAAAGTCATCTGAGGGTCATTGAAATGCAAAGTGTGTCCTGCTCCCCAGCCCTGAATTGCTCAGCTATCTGTAACAGCTTGGAGAAATGTTAGGGAGGAAGTGGGCCAGGCCAGTACAGAATGCTTTGCTGTCTTTCTCTCCCCGGTGCTTCTGAAACATTATTCTGGCAGAATTTGCAAGCAACACCTTACATACTTGTTGTGATAGTGATTTTATATTTGCATGCAAAAGGGACGTTTCCAAAGCACTACCCAGGATTTTTGCACTGAGAGTCTTGAAGTCAAAACCAAACAGAGCTTAAAGCCTGCGTCCACCCCTCCCCTTGGCTGGGCTTCAGCTGTGTGGTCCCCGTGGCTTTGGGCTTTCTGCCCTGCAGACAGCCCTGGACAAGCTGGCACCAGGCAGCCAGGGTTGGCTCGGGCTGTCTAGCACCTTCGCATCACAATTCTCCTTGAAGATTTAATAGCATCTCCCCAAAAGGTGATTTTCAGATCCTCTGAAAGCTGAAGAGGCAGGAAGGTGGCAGGCTGGAGGGTCTTCAGCTCATCATCAGGCCTCAGCTTTGGTACTGTGCTGAAGGCTGGGCCCTGCGGAACCAACTGCTGTTCAGAGATGGGGAACAAGCAGTGGGGTTACCAAATGGGTACTGGGAGCCGTGACATGCTCAGTTCTGCTTTCAGTGACGCTGTGACATCACATAGTTTTCTTCAGGTTTGGCAGGTTTGGGTCCCAGTCATTAGGGTCGCACCTGTGGTGACAACCATTTATTTCCCTTCATCAAGTGCCACTATTTTTTGTGCGTTTCTGTTTCTGACAAAGTACGTTGTTCTTCCAAAAAATGCCTCTGTCCTTTTTGTTGTTGCAAAGGAACATTTTCACCCTCTATTCTATTTCGGAGGGGGTGAAACACCGATTTAGCACGGCATGCTGTTTTCAGCAAAGTCATTGAAATGGCACCTCAGGAATTCAGTGCCAGGACTTTGAAGTGCACTGCTATCTCCCTTTAATCACACACTAAAACTATAGTAACTCACTAATTCCTGGTGAACTTTTCAGGCATTTTGCATGTCTGTGGAGTGAGGGGAAGCAGGGCTTTGCAATTACCTGGGGACCAGAGGGCCTGGGAGACTCTCACATGGTCCATATGGCAGTGTGGGACTCCTGGGTTTGATAGACCCAGTTGTGTCCCCGACACCTGCACTAAGCCACAGCACAGTTGGAATCATAGAATTATTAAGGTTGGAAAGACCACTAAGATCATATAGTCCAACCATAACCAATCCCCACCATGTCCTCTGACCATGTCCCTCAGTGCCAACATCCACATGGTTGTTAACACCTCCAGGGGCAGTGACTCTACCAGCTCCTTGGGCAGCCTGAGCCAGTGCATCACTACTCTTTCTGAGAAGAAATTGTTGCTAGTATCCAACCTGAACTTTTTCCTAATATCCAGCATTGGCAAGATGTCGCCTGGGACAAGGATAAGGGAGAGAGTTGGCTGTGTTGTACTATTTCTAGGTGTTACCCGCAACCTGACAGCAGTGATGTTTTTGTTCTGGATGCATGAGTAGGATGTAATAAATACTTATTTATAGACAGCAAAATATGTTTGGGAGTTGTACTGTGATGTAGGGACAAATAGTGAAGGGAGATTTGCTGAAGTGGGAGAGGGGAGCACCTGAAGGAGAACAATGTTGTGAAGGGAGCAGGTGGAAGGGAGGGAGACAGAAAAAAGGCAAAAAAAAATTTTCAGAGAAAGAGAGGGTAGGGAGAAGGGGCACAGCCATAGGGGCACAACAGAGAAGAGGAGGGGGCTGCAGGGGGCCAAAATTAGTCAAATCCAAGAGCATGCTTTCGCAGGAGTTGTATGGGACTTGTGAAGATGCTGTTCACTCTCTGTGATACAAGGAGTACTTCTGGATGCCAGCTGTGCATGCGTATTGCTCCTGACAGCTCTGCGGCGAGGCCCCATGCCGTTGCTACATGGTGGGACATGAGGTGGGACATGAGGCCGCTCCATCTCTACAGCTCTGAGAGCAGTGCTGCTCACATGTGCCACGTCCCCTGACTGTGTGAGAAGCCTGCCTGCTGGATGCAGCCAAAAAGGAGATAACAAACCAGGCCAGTAAAACCCGCTCAGCCCCACAGCCCAGCCTGAATGCAGACTACTGATGCTGCAGGGAGTTTGCCTAGGAAAGAAACTGGTCTGGTGGCTTTTCAGCATTTGCATTTTTGATTCACTGATGGGAAGCTTTGGGGTTTTCCTTTTCACTGTCACAGGCTCTCATGTTTCTCTATAGACTTGAGCCAAGTTTGTATAAAGAAATGCCATTAAAATATTCAGAGAGTAAAGGGGATGCATACATCAAAGGAACGAGGGTTTGATGTGAAATGATGCGGCCTGCTTTTCCCTGGTGACTCATCAGGAGGGATCCAGTGGATGTTTGTAAGAGATTTTCTGTTCTTCACGTCACTAATTTAAAAGGTGCTTTGGGAATCTCTAGAGGGAAACTGGAAAAAAGCAGAGATCAACATTAATGGTTTCTCTTAATCTAACCTAATGTAGAATTTCCCAGCTGATCAGAAGAATTCACAGCACAGCACTAAGTTTCACTGGCATTTCTCTCCTTCCTGCTGGCCAGTGCGTTTGTTTTTTCCTGCTTATTTATTTATCCTCCTCGTGGGGCCGGCCAGGGGCTGCTGGCCGAGGCAGAGCGTGGCGGCAGGCAGTTAATGAGCTTTTTGACCAGTGAAGCAGCACAGCATTGCCTGGGAATCAGAGGGGCTCGCTGCCTTCTAGGCGTTGGATGGCAGCACAGGGGCCGGGGGTTAACGAAGGGGCCGGGGGGCTGGCGGGCGGCCTAATGAGCGCCAGGGAGCCAGGAGGGGGACAGTCCAGCAGCAGCATCCCACGGGACCCACTGCTGGTGGCTCCATTTTCCCCCATTATCACTGTAGCTGGAAAGGCTGGGAAGAAAAGAACCCCAAAGGGAGTGGTGTGAGGCACTGAGCAACATGGGGTTTGAACCAGCACGTTAACAATGCAGAGGAGTGTTGTTTTGTATTAAAAATAGCTAGGAAACAGATTCTTTTTAACCTTTAACCATTCATAACAGTCAATAAATCATTAGCTACTGATTAACAAAAACAGAAGGGTAACTTATTGTCCAGTAAGCAGACTCTTGGAAACCCTGAAAGGCTGGCACTGTCTTCAGGATGGCTTTTCTTTTTACAGATTCGCACTTATTTAAAGACAAACAAGCCAAGCTCTGCATATTAAAACATGCCACACAAAGCATATGGATAAAAGGCCAACTTTCTAAAACAGATTTTTGATGAGTACAGTGAGCCAAGGAAAGGCATTTACAGCATGTGGCATTATATATATCCTCCGAGAAAAACAGCTCTCCTGATACCAAGCATGATTAGATCAGTTTGGTCTCATTCTCAGGAGTTTCCATCTCAAAGTCTTGGCCATATTTGCGGTCTGCTGCCAAGTCTTCTCCTCCACTGTCAGCCCCTTCACTGGGCTCAATGGGGCGGCTGGACACATGGAAGGAGCTGTGGCCAAGGCTGGGACTGCAGAGCACAGCTTTGAGCGTGAGATCAGGAAATACCCGTGAGGAAGGAACACTGTTCTGTGGCTGACCAAAAATGCTCTACTATCGCTCTTTCCATCTTTGCAAGAAGTCAAATGGCAAGTTTTTCAATGAGAATGGAATTTGATGGAGATTGTTCCAGGTGGAGGAGACGTTTGTAAGACGTTTGGGAAAGCTTGTTCGCTGAGATGGTAGTGAGGTGCTGGAACAGGCAGCCCAGAAAAGCTGTGGATGTCCCATACTTGGAGGTTCAAGAGCAGGTTGGATGGGATCCTGGGCAGCCTGATCTGGTGCCTGAATTAGCGGGTGGCAGGGTGGTACAAGGTAATCTTTGTGGTCCCTTCCAACTCAAGGTATTCAAAGATTTTGTGATCTTATGGATTAACTAATACAGGGTAAGATCCAGAGAACTAATCCTCATAGCTGCTATTGATTGTCTAAATAAACTTTGGCACTTTGCAATACTTTTCTGTGTATTCGGTCTGGTTTAATTCAAGATAAATCTACCAAAGATGGACTATTTGCTTAAATTTCTGCAGTGATTTTGCGTTGTGACTTTTGAAAACAGTATTATTTATAATGTAAAAATGGAACATAAATGTTTTAAGAATACAGAACAAGGCTTCCATTATCCATCAATCTGTATGTCTTTTCCATTCACTATGCATTATTAGAACATCCATATCTTTAATAAGTAACTATGTGAGTTCCAGCAGTTAAATATTTACTTTAAAATAAGAAAGGATCCAAATGAAACTGAGATATATCAGAATCTCTCTCTGATGTTTTAAGTGGAATGGGAGTAGATTTGTGCAGTAGATACGCAAACTATAAACATATGTGTTTTGATGACCTTCTCTCCTCTATCCGGCTCCATTTATACAACACAAGTTCACAGATTAAGCTTCTCAGCTTTTTTCAGGCACCTTTGAGGATCTACATATGTTTCTTTCTGTTGAGGTTGTGGGATGGTGTCAAAACAGTTCATTGCTCCACACTTGGGTTTCACTACAATCAGATCTGGCATCTCCAGTACAGTACTTTTTCAGTGGCATTTTCTCACTCTGTCATCAGCTGCGACCGGAGGAAATGCCTGCAGGTGGCAGAGCAGAAGCAGCACCTCTACAGCCCGACAGTGGCCATTGTTTACTATTTTATGTGCTTACTGCCATGGTTTGAGGAGCATGAATATGATTTGTCTTGTTTTATAGATAAAGAAAAATGAAGGGAGCTCTTTAATGTGTCAGGGCCCTGCTTCCTTCTCATTACTCCGTGTACAGTTATGACAGACAAGCACAGATACGAATGCAGCAGTCTTTAATATGGGGTACACCAAATATTTGAAGAATCATTACATGATGATAATGGTAATGCTCTGCAACTTTTTTTTTTTTTTAATTATTATTTTATTTTTTTCTGTTTTCAGCCCAGGACATACACATTCTTTTGTGCTTTGTTGAAGGGTGACCAGGTTCTCTCTGGCGCTGCTTGGTTCCTCTCCTTGCTACTCGCTTTTTCAGCATGTGGTCTTTGAAGTTTGAATCCCAGCTTCTTTCTGGGCAAGCAATAAGTTAAAAGGCAGTCTTTAGGGCAGCGCAAGCTAAATTTTCAGTTCCGTGAGCAGGAACTCAGCTACGTGACTTGCATGGCCATTAATGGGGGTCATGCTGGTACATTCCTGTACACCACACTGAACATTTACTCATGAGTGCAGAATTGGCACACTAGTGAAACGTGCCTTTCGAGGGTAGCGTGGTGTTTCAGGAGATGAGGCTGACAGGCAGAAAGGACTGCTAAGGGCCCAGATGAAAGTCTGGCTTTTAACTCTCTGAACACATTTCCAGAAAATAATAGTGTGAATTGATGCTGTTTTCTGCCAGATGTTCCTCCTGTTAAGGATCAGTCTTGCTCCAGTAATATTCCACAGAAGTGGAGATCATGCTTGAAATGTAGATGTTTGTGCTGTCATTTAATGTTCGGTATTGCCTTTATTGAACATTTTGTAAGCATTAATTGCTATGATTAATTTTCTTAGGAGCACAGGTCAGCTCACTGCTCACATGAGCTTCTCTAATTCCAAACAAATTAAGTTCTTCTTTATAATTTTTGCCCCTGCCACTCTCCCAAAGATCACCCCTCCTAAGGCAGGGTATCATCTGGTGATTTCTGGCCTACATTACTCATGGGCATCGTTTACCCATTTGTTCTTGTACTGCATCCATTGCAGAGATTTCATCTTCTCAGTTCCAAAACTCTTCCCAGCTTTCCTTTGCTAGCCTTCATGAGCCCTTTCGGTCTGTTAAGTTTTCCATTGCCCTGACCACACTAATGTGCATCAGCTCTAGTTTGAAGTTACTTTTAATAAATGAAATCAGAATTATCCACAATATTCTATACTGTTCATTGTGATTGTTTTGTGTTTCTAACCATGCCATGGTTCTTAATAGTTTTATAGTTGATTAATACAATTAATTCTTCCATACTTTTCCATCATCAATAACTGGGAATTTCTAAGCCAGTAGTAGAAGTTTTTGACGTTAGATCCCAAGTTCTCTGTTGTGTGATTAATTCTCTAAGTCTCATATTCAAAGTGATTATTTTCTCATAGTACTCTAGGTATTCTTAAAATCACCAGAAAATGGTATATAATACTAATCAAAATATTAAATGAATAAAATCATTTTCATGATTAAATTCTGCAAGAGCTCCTAACTTAGGATCCCTCAGTTCCAGTCTTTCGTTTTTATTTGCAACATTTCAGATATAAGACATTCCCTAAGCTGCGTCCTGAGAAGATGAGTAGTGTATTACATGACACGTGTAAAACAAAGAAGCCCAGATCACATTAAATCACTCAAAGAATTTCTTTTCTTTCTCAGCAGCGTATTTTTCCATTTTTGGCCAGTTCTATCAAATGGGACTTTTAGCATGTTCAGAAAATCGTGACATGTTTGAACTAAGGATGGTTTGTACTGCGTACAGGTTTTTTTTTTTCATTCACTTGAGTAATTCATTTATTTTTCTTCAGCTTGTGGTTCTGTGTGGTCATCAGAGCTGAAGAGATGCCAGAGGTCTGCACTGCAGTTACCAGTCAGCATCTAAAGAAAAACTTTGCAATTTCAATGTTAAATAAAAGAAGAAAAAAAAATCCATTTACCACTGTGGCTGCTTGACTGTGAAGGAGCAGCTGCAAACTGATGAATCTCATCAGGTTGCACTCTTGATTAACATTGGGCAGAGCCCTCCTGCTGAGAGTAAATACCCTTCCTTTGTCAAGGCTCCCATGTAAGAAACAATAGATTATTTCAGTGAAGCAAGAGAACATAAATGTTAATCAAATCATTCCTCTGAATGAATAGAAGTAGCACCCAGAACGTAAACATTTTAATTTTGGAAGGGAATGTCTGCCTGTGGGCTAGTTTGTTTTTTATGTGTTTTTTTCGTTTACTTTGAGAAGCTGCTCACTAATGTTCTCCCCGTAATATTTTCAGCGCCACAACTATATGTGCTTCCTGTCTGCCCAAACTAGGCAGCACCAAAGCCTGGGGAGTATCAGAAAAATAAAACCGGCCTTCATGTGAGTTAGGAGAGGTCAAAACCTTATACTGTATAGCTGCCAAACTGTGTGATCACATTAGTTCACATTAAGTAGAGGAAATGGAAAATACTTTCCAACTGGAACTGACACCAGGAAACATCTTTTTAAAAAGTTTGTTATGTGTTAAGGTAATTACTCTTACAAATAAATCTCGCTGTCTTTACTGATGATGATATGATTTTAAGTATTTTAATGTATTTATGTGTGTGTACAGTTGTAGCAGAAAGAATTGGCTTTCATCTCCTTACTGCTTCCTTGCTTGATCTACAAAGAATGGATTTCAGCACACCATTTGAACCATGTGTGTTCTAAAGTGGATGTACAGCAAACTACAGTGTAATGCCCGGCTAGCTTCCATGTCGCTGTGATTACAAACCTTGTTGATCAACACATCTAAAAGTATACCTTGGCTTCCAGTGATGCTGCTTGTCTGGGTCAGATCCTGACTTGTTCACTCCTGTGAGGCGTCCCTGTGCTCACAGAGGAACGGCAGCAAAGCCAGCATGAAAATGAGTGTTCCTCACGCAATTTTTTTGCTCTTCACCAAGGCTATCATGCTGTTGTTTATATCTGCTCACTTTTTTCACCATAATGACACACCCCTCCAGGAGAGGGATGTCTCCTGAGGCTGTTCAGTGTCTGTGCAGCAGATGTGGTCTCCTGTCAGTGATGTGGGGTAGATCTTGTACCCCTGCAGTGGGAAATTAGTGGATACATACCAGAGATGAAGGATGTGCCTGCGGTGGGGATGATTGGGTTTGGATTCTCAGTGGTCCTGTCGGCTTTCCTGTCTGCTGAAATCATTGAATTTCCCCAGTTTTTGTAGTTGCTGAAGTGAGGGTGACAATTCCTGTGCACAGGGTTGCAGTGAGGTTGTGAGGCTGAGCGTGATAGTTCTAGTTTTGGTGCCCACATTTGTTCATCAGAATACATTGCGGTTGGGCAGGCAGGAGTTTCCTGCTGTCTGGCGGAACCCAGAGATCAGGGCAAGCCCAAGCTTCTATTGCTTTTCTAAAATACACGTTCTTCCTGTCCTTCACACCCCACCCATGATGTCAGTCTGAGTGCCTGCACCAAGTGGCTGTGTGAGCAAGCTCAGATCCGTCTCTTGGCTTTGTTTGCCAATCTCTGTGGGTTGCTGATCTCTGTCCTGTGATGAGAAGTGGGACTTCTCAGCTGGCTCAACAGTGCTCTTACGGTTTCCGTACCCATCCTGCAGAGGGAAGACACAAGCAACCTTCAGCTAAACTCTTTCCCAGTTATCAGAAAACTTTTCACTACAGCCTTTATTTTTGGAACCTGCACTCTGCTTCTGGTGCCTCTGACAGAGCTGCCCCTTCAGAGGGAACTTGCTCTAAGGGTTTAGCCTCATTGGTGATATTACATCACTCAATGTGTTTTTCTGTCTTTGGTCAGAAACAATGTTAAAGTGCAAGTGATTTCATTCAGTTGAGGCGAGGAGCTGTAAAAAAAAGAGCAAAATATATTAAAATTTGTTATATAGAAGTAAGAAAGTGCTTTTTTGGTTTGAGCCAAAATGGTTCAGCAGTGGAAAATACTGAGGTCACTTCTGACCATGCCATGTATCACACTGGGTGTGTATGAAACCCTCTAATGTCATCCATTTTGTTTTTTTCTTGCCTGTGACTTGCCAGTCAACTTAACTGTTTCTATTTTATTTACACATCCTATTTTACTCCCCCTTTGGGAGTAATAAGAAGTGTGCTATTAAGCTGTAGGAACCTGTGTTTAAATCCTTGTATGTATATAGCATTGTATGATGTGCCATTTACTTCTTGAAGCCCAACATTGGGCGATTAGGAATTCCCCATGGGCCTTCGGGGGAGAAGGTGGCAGTGGTGACCGTGGATGACTGTGACACAGCAGTGGCCGTACGCTTCGGAAGCCTCATTGGAAACTACACCTGTGCTGCCCAGGGGACTCAGACTGGCTCAAAGAAGTAAGAATTTCCTCTATTTGTGTTTTCCATTCATTCTCTTCCTCCAGGGAAGAGCCAGCAATGTGAGGTTAACAATCAAACAGATAAAGTCAGAAAAACAGATGCAATTTAACAAGAAAAATTGACAAGTTTTAGTTTGGCAGATGAAATTTTGTGGAGGTTACCACACACCTGGTGCAATGCAGTTTCACATAGACACAGACATGTGCCTAAATTGCCCCAAAATGAACCAGAAGTCAGCGTAGATGGCCCCAGAAAATAATCCACTCTTGAAAATATGGAGAGTGAGGCAAATACAATGTTAAACATTTTTAGGAAGGAGATAGCTGAAAAGCTTAATACTTCCATCACTTGAGTTAACAGTCCTGTTTTCAAAGGAGATGGAAATGAAGAAGGCACAGAAGAGGTCACAGAAACTCATCAGCTATGAGAAAAAAACTTTTCTGTGAGGAAAGGCCAAAAAGATTATTCCTGTCGTTTAAAGAGGAAATGGATGACAAATAACATATAGGGGTATAAAATAATGAGTGATGGCAAAAAAGCCATTGATATGCACATGCTTTTCTTGAATCCCAAGGAAAGAGAGCATCATAAAAATTAGGAAATTCAAGACTTTTTGCAGTCTGGAATCAATCAGTGGAATCTATTTCCACCAATCAAATTTTCAGAAGTCTTAAAAAGAATTGGCAGTGTATGGTTATGAAGTCATTATACGAAAGTCTAAGCTCCTCAGCCCTTTTGTTGCTGTGTCTAAGCCAGCCCCTGGCTTACTAGAGTCAGAAAGAAGTGACCCACAGCTGTATGTTTTCCCATAATTTTCATTTTCTTCCTCGTGTTGGCCACTGTTAGAGACAGATCATTGGGTTCTGTGTGCATACAGCAACAGCTACTTGACAGATTATGGTGTTTCTGCATTGTCACCAAGAACAGCTGTTTCACCAAAGACTTGTTTGATTACAGCCTCTAAAAATGCTGCTGTAGCAGAGGGAGGTGAATGGCAACACAAGTAAACTCAACATCTACGTGCTTATGGAAACAGTAAGATAAGAATCAAAACAGCACGCAGGAAACAGTGATCATTTCTTTGTTCTTTCAGATCGTTGGACCTGACTGGCCCTCTGCTGCTCGGCGGCGTCCCAAACTTGCCAGAAGATTTCCCAGTGCACAACAGGCAGTTTGTGGGCTGCATGAGGAACCTCTCCATTGACAGCAAGCCAATTGACATGGCTAGTTTCATTGCCAATAATGGCACGCTGCCAGGTAGGAAAGACCAAAGGCTCAGAAGTCAACAGGAGAAAGCTCTCTGCCCTAGCTGTATGTAAAACAGCACTTCGGAAGGGTGGGCACTGTGAGCAGCCCCATCCCTGGCACGACTGCAGCCAGGCCTGCTCAGCACCTCGCCTGTTTGAGCAAGGTGTGCTCAGCACCTGTGCCAAGGATGCACACACAAGGCATGGGGCACACTTAAGCATGTAAGTGGCGTGCAGAAAAGCGCTGGGCTTGTTTAGACTCTTCTGCATCACTACAAGTTTTTCCCAGGAATTTGTACAGATGATTTACTCTTTTTTTAAACAAAGAAATAACTACCTATTCAATATGACTTTGCTCTGAAAGCCATTGGGATTACTTCGTGAAAAAGACATTGTTTATAGTGACTTTTTCATGAATTATGTTTATCCTGTAAGTCAAATGGTGCAGTTTTCCACGTCTGAAGCCGGTTTCATGCAGCAGCCTGTTGGAATTTCTGGGTTGGTTTCTTGTCCCTGGATCAACTAAGATTAATTCTGATTTACATAACGTTCTCATCCACGTCAATCTGTGTCTTACACAGAGGAAGGCAAGTCCTTTCCTTTCACCCTGCTGAAGGTCTGTGTAAGAGCTAAATTCTGTTTTTTATTTGGTGCACTGATCGTGTGATAAGAAGGAAGTTGTAGCATAAGCTTCAGATGACTTGCTTATTTTGGAGCATTTTTTTAATATTCATTACCCTAATATTGGTTAAAGACAAATTTTTGTCCTGTGAAAATAAACATCAGAAAGGACATAAGAAGTGTTTTTTTGAGATTGAATTTCTTTTTCCTCATTTTAAAGCATGTTCCCACATGGTTTAAAACCTACAATAGCTTTACTCCTCTGTGTGACAGTACACATTGCCTTTCCCTGATTAGTTTCTTTGTTACATGACAGTAAATTGAGAACAGTGGTACTGAATCATAGCACTGGTTGATCTGGCTGTCTCCTGCAGTGGTTGCTGGATACTTGTCTCAAATTTTCTCTTAATTTACAGAGATTTACAGCTCAGTGATTGAATTGAATAGCTATTGATTGGTTTGTCTTTATGAATTTGACACTTGCCCAGCTCATGAAAACTTTTGCCATCCGTATTTTGCTTCACTGCCTTCAAGTGTATTTATTAGGAAAAAAAAGGCTGATTAAGTCTCCTTTTTGCAGATAAACTCAGATTCAGTCACTCAGAGCCTTTTCTTGCTGAAGCTGTGTTATGCAACTGTTTTTCTGAATTGCAGGCTGTGCAGCACAGAGGAACTATTGCGAAGCCAACTGGTGCCAGAACGGAGGCACATGTGTCAACAAGTGGAGCACCTACATCTGTGAGTGCCCCGTGCAGTATGGAGGGAAGAACTGCGAGCAAGGTAGGGTGCAGGGACCTCTCTGTGTGTCATCTCATCCCATTACCAGTCACTGACATCTCAGAGCATTTGTGTCCAACTGTGGCAGTTTAAGGAATAAGTAACAGAGGACTGCAATTGAAAAATCACCTTTTGTCTGTTTGAAATCTGTGTGAGATTGCCTGTATAGGAAATATGATAGCTCACTTACTGATGGGTAACAGCAGCTTTCATTAATTTACTTACATGACCAACATAGTTCCACAGCACTTGGCAGTATTCGGTAATTTGTTTATCATAAAAATGCCAAATCCTAAGCCCTCTTAAATCAGTGGAAAGAATCCTGCTGACTTTATTAGGCTTTGACTCAAACCAGGGTCGAATGTGCATTTTTAATCACCACTTCCTTGGCAAGAAGGCAGCCTCTGCTGAGTATGAACACTTTCAGTTTAGCTGGGCTTTTCTTTAATTGAGCACAATGTGCGTGTATGTGTAAAACCTCATTAATACTAGATGAGGAAGGAGCAGCAGGTGTGTTCCATAGGGTGTGAAGAACCTGCCGTTAGTTTCTCCCCAGGGAAGCCAGAGGAGCCTGCCCAAGGGGATCCTTGGGGTCAGTGCACTGCAGGCTGCCTGTTCCCCCAAGGCAGCATGACCACGTCTGGCACAGGGTTGCTGTTCTGGAGTCCTCTTGCACTGGAGGCTTCCAGGAAAGAGCACATGTCTTAACTGGACATGACTTTACTAGAGACAGAAGGATGAGCTCTGCCCAGTGCTTGCCCAGGTGCAGGTAATGTAGGGTTTTATTTCCATTATCCTCTCCATGACACTTAGCCTAGAATAGTTTGCAGCACAAGCAAGGATTTTGTTCTTCTGATATATCAACCCTGAATCAGACATTATTACTCTCAGCAGGACACGGACCCTGGAATAGCAGACTCCAGGCTGAGGTGTGCATGCCATAATGTTTGCAAACCACTTTAGCACAGCATGCCTCACCAAAGGGGCCAGAAGTAGGTTGGAATTGCTGCTTGGGAATAGAGAGCTGCAGGCAGAGCATGCAGTTATGCTTCTGGCTTGGAAAGGAGGGTCTGCAGGGTGGGGGTGGCAGAAAGAGATGGTGGAGGTATTCTGCTAACTTCCACCTAACACAGAGCCCAGAGCTGCTATCACCACCACTAGTGACATATCTGCTTTCTGTAGCAGCTCCAAGGCAGAGAGATGATTTGAAGCATGTGTGCTCACCCCCGAGGTGACAGGATTGAGTCCCTTCTGTAGGCATTGGATGTGGCCACCAGCCCTCCCTACAGACCCCTGGCCTCAGGCTTGGGGAAGGGATGGGGATGGAGAGAGGCCAGAGGGCTGAGGAACGGGGATTTCTGTTCTACAAACAAGGGAAGTTGCACCCTGGCCTCAGGGAAGGGAGGGGAGTTGGGAAGAAATGTGGGAAGGGAATGATGTCTGTGGTCACCTTAAGTTACCACTGGTGAGAAAAGGAAGAAGGTGGCTTATTGTCATGCCTGTCTCATTCTCCCAGGAGCCAAGCTTGCAAACAGCTTTCCCGTCCTGTAGCAGGTGGGAGGGCCCAGAGTTTGCCTCTTGTCTGCTCTCTGGAGGCAGGCAGGCTTAAAAATCTCAGCGATGGTCTGGAAAACCACTAGCAAAGAAATTGGGAGTTAAGGTTATTGTGAAGATTGGCAGGGTAAAGGAGGATGGAGCCAGCTGGCTGATGCATGCATAGGACAGAAGGAGGCAATGATCGTGGTCATTGTGGATGTCATGGTGTACATTGATGTGGTTGCAGTGCGGACTGGTGAATCATGTACTGGCTGAGAGAGCCAGAGCTCAAGCACTGGATTCGAGTTTTAAGAAAGAGGGGTACGAATAGGGTGGAACAAGTGGTAGGACAAAAGGCAATGGGCTCAAACCAGATAACAGTTCCATCTGAATACCAGGAAAATATTATTTACTGTGTGGGTGGTGATGGAGCACAGGTTCCCCACAAACTATGGAGTCTGCTTCTTGGAGTCTATCAAAAGAGAGAGGGCATCATTCAGGAGCCAACAGCGGGTCCCAACCAAAGCCACTGAATGTTTGTGCAGGATTAGACATCAGGGCAATGCTTCAGCTGTCAGCTCTAGAGATCCAAGGCAGATGGTTTTGGTAGCTGCACAAGAGCTATCTCCCTGTGAAAAGACTGCATAACTGAGACAGCTGAATAAGCTGGCCCAGGAGTATTTATAATTAATTAATATTTCCTGTTGCCTCAGAGCCTTTCCTCTGTGTTTAATCTGTTAATTAGAAGCAGGTAATCAAGGATATGTTGAAAATATCTGCAGTGAGTGTTGCCCTTGTAATTCCGGCTCTGTCCGCCCACTCATCGTCAGAAATCTACCAGCAGAGATCCTGAGCTTATTTTTCTAGGAACATTTCTCACCTGTGTAATGCAGTATCAGTGGGGAGGTGCTGCCCTGCATGTCATTTCTCCTCTTAACCTCTGTCATGAAGGATACAAAGATATTTCTGTCTTGTCTTTCCTTATGCAGTAATGCCTTCTCCTCAGCGTTTCAGTGGTGAGAGCATTATCATTTGGAGTGAACTTGATATTACCATCTCTGTGCCATGGTACATCGGGCTGATGTTCAGAACACGGAAAGTCAATGGCATGCTGATGCAGGCAAATGCAGGAACTGCATCCAAGATCAACATTCAGGTAGAACTGTGGACTTCTTTGCTTAGAAAAAACTTAGGAAATCCTCTTCCATCCCCATCTGTGGACATGGCCACATGAACTGCATAGCTTCCTCCACCCAGCTAGGT
The DNA here is from genome assembly GCF_951394365.1 of Tetrao urogallus. Lineage (NCBI taxonomy): Eukaryota > Metazoa > Chordata > Aves > Galliformes > Phasianidae > Tetrao > Tetrao urogallus. The sequence continues at coordinate 178,497,268 of NC_136813.1, forward strand.
GCACAGCAATAAATACAAATGACTTCTTTATTCTTTTAATCATCCTTCTATCATTCTAAAATTCACATTCTGAGGCTCAAGATATTTTTTTCTTAACAAACTTAGTAGTGTGCATTAGTACAAATGCAAAGAATATGTCTCTGTTGTCTTTCTTCTGCTCAATAAAATTAGCAACTGAATACCTGAAGTCATATGAAGAGTTACTGCAAGTGTTCTGTTTTCTATTGTACTTCTGGGAGGGTGATTTTCTTAGCAAATGTGATCTTGCCTTCTGTCTCACGAAATACAAATACATGCCAAATAATTGACTTCTTTTTTTTCCCAATAGATACTGAACAACTACGTGCAGTTTGAAGTATACAGTGGCATGACCCAGGTTGCCAGTTTGAAGATGACCCAAACACGAGTCAGTGATGGGGAATGGCATCATTTATTGATAGAGCTAAAGAGTGCTAAAGATGGGAAAGACATCAAGTACCTAGCTGTCATGTCCTTGGACTATGGGATGTACCAGGTACAGCAGCATTAGAACTTTGCCACTGAGCACCATAGTAACATTTTTCAAAAAGTCTGTGGACAAATACTTCTGCTCTGATCCATGTTCTGCAGTGATTGGTGCCTAATGAAGTTACATTAATTTACGAATCCTAATGATAATGTATCTTAGGTCAGTAAAAAGTCACATTCAAATGTCCAAGCTCCTCACCACTTCAGTATTTTTTGTGTTATCTACTGCCAGCTGTTTCTGCACTCCATCAGTAGAGAAAGTATCTGGGTTGTAGAGAGTGGCAGTGCATTTTATCAGCTGCCCTTTTCCTCAACAGAGCACTGTGCAGATTGGAAATCAACTACCTGGACTGAAAATGAAAAGCATCATTGTGGGAGGTGTCTCTGGAGACCAAGTCTCTGTTCAGCAGGGATTTTATGGCTGTATGCAGGTATGAGATGAGAAATGTAGTGGCAAATATTGAACTTCTAAGAAAATGTGCATATGAAAATACAGGTTTTCCTTTTTTATCCTTTCCCAAACATATCTGTTTCCTCCATCAGAATCTAGGGATCCAAATAGTCATGTCCATGCACTTTCCCAGGTACAAATCTAGTCTCACAGGAGAATGTCCCTTCTCTTTTTCTTCTTTGATTTTGTCAAAGACTGGAATTTGAAAATACCTGTTTTTGACTCATCAGATGATATTTCTGTAAACTGTAGCCTCATAGGTTAATGAAATAGTAATTTAGTAATAGAAATAGTAGTAATGAAACACAAAGTACTGTATCCAGAATGAGCACTCTAAATTAAAGATAGTTGTCTTTTGTCACCAGGGAGTAAGAATGGGAGAGACATCTACAAATGTAGCTACACTGAACATGAAACAGGCTATCAAGATCAATGTGAAGGAGGGTTGTGAAGTGGATAACCCCTGTGACTCCAACCCATGTCCTCAGCACAGCTACTGCAGCGATGACTGGGACAGCTACTCCTGTGTGTGCGACCCAGGTAACCCACTGACCCATCCCATGTGCTCGGATAGGAGCTGGATCGCTTCTCCACAATCTCATCAGAAGAAAAACAGCAGCAGCAGCAGGACACTTTGCAAGCCCTTTGAAAACATCCTGCTGCTGCTTTGGTGCTTATCTACTGATTCTTCCTCTTCCAGCCAGTATTGTCTTTCTCTGATTTGTGGTACCACAATGAAACTGCAGGCATGGACTAAGAATCATTTGTTCTAGGCAGCGTTTCAACCAAACAGAAAGACAGTTTCTGGTCAAAGGGCTCATTCTGTGCACTTCCCTTTCTCTTCTTTTCTGTTTTTTTTCCTTCTGTTTCATTTTGGTTTTTTTTTTCTTTCCCAGCCTTTTTTGCTGTTGGGTTTCAGTCTCATACCCTGCATCCTAATCAAGATACTTTGAAAGTTTTCTCTGTTTTGGTGCATGCAGCCAGGACATGCTGTCAGCACTCGGTGCAGTCACCTCTCGTATGTGCAGAGAGATAATACAAAGCAATCTGTGAAACTTGCCCTGCTTATAGAACTGGGGACCAAAGATACAAGGGCGCCTCAAGCATGTTAACAGAACAGTTGAAAAGAGCAGCCCACTTTAGCTTTTGCTGAGAAGCAAGAGTACCCTTTTTTGGACAGTATCTTGGGGTATCTATTGATTATTGAAGATGTTTTATTAGTGTGTAAGCTTAAAATAAATGATCTTTTAGAGACAAGCAAATCATAAATTACAATGGTTGCTGTAATTTTATGACTTTGTTTCCCCAGGGTACTTTGGAAGAGACTGTGTTGATGTATGTAACCTGAACCCGTGTGAGCATGTCTCCACGTGCGTGCATAAACCTAGCTCATCCCATGGATACACCTGTGAATGTGGACAGAGCTACTATGGGCAGTACTGTGAGAGCAAGTAAGAGAATTATTCTCATTCTTTGGCTCCATGATCCTCCCAGCCACCTCTCCTCCTAAGGAAGCAGTAGTCCCAGCTTATTTTCTGCTTCAGTTAGCTTTCCTGTTCTACTTCAAGTGTTTGTAGTATTTGGTAATTGAAGGCTCCTTGTCCTTTGGTGCTCTTGAGCTCTCTTCTCAGAGAGCAGGCAAATTTCCATACGCTCAGAGACCGTTTTCCTTCACCAGCAGTTCAGGGGCTAAAGCAGTTGTGCTGCGTTAAGCAGCATCGATCTGCCCTGAATCTTAGTGTAGGCTTGGCCAGAGCTGGTTCTGCACCTCTGCTCCAGCTCCCCCAGCACACACACACAGCAATGCACCCATTTAGGGGACCTGGCCATGTGAAATGGCTTTGAAAGTTTGGGTCTGGTCCCTGGGCTGGCAAAAATCTACATCTTCTGGACAGCCTAGGAGGCCTGTGCCCTGCTGGTGAGTGGAAAAAAACCTGCTGATTCCCTCATCAACAGCTTCTTGGTCTCAGGTAAGTATTCAGCAACCAGCCTCCTCTTATTCTGAGACCATTCATGATGTGCAAATTATGTTCATTTGTCTACTTGCTTAGGAATACCTCATGTTGTATTGTTTCCTTTACTTTGATAACTGCAGACTTCTTCCTCTGCCTTCTGTTGTGTGGGCTTGCAAATGCTGGTCACACTGTTGCCAGATTCATTTTTCATTTTTCATTCCCTTGGACTAGCGATGTGGAGAAGTTGTCCCCTGTCATTATCTGCTGACTTCATGTCAAGTAGAACATTGTTGGTTTCTTTTCTTCCATATTACAAAGCATAAATGTACAAGCCCAGCAATTACCCTAATCAACATTCAGCACTGTCTTTGAAGCAGGCGTAAACAGATTTTCTTTCTGTAGATTTTCAGCAGGAAAGGGATTCCTTTGTGCATTGTTGCTGATGGCAGCCTTGGCAGTGACATCCTTAAGGTTCTTGCTTGATGTCCTTTTAGCTGTCAAGGTTTGTACAGACTGCCTCATCCCAGAGCAATCTTTGCCAGCACTAGTGTTGGAGTGGCGGTGGGACAAACCTGCTTAGAATTTTACCCAAGGGGAAAAAAAAAACCAGCAAAAACAATTATTATCCTTCAGCTTGTGTGCTGATGATTGGAGTCTGGCTAGCTGTGCTGTTCCACGAGGCAGGAGGGCTGTAAAATCTCTTCCTCCAGTGGTGTTTCCAGCTTCTGTACCATTGAAGCATTCACCAGAGTGCAGCCGCTGGAAGTGTCCGTGGCACTTCCAGCTAGCCTGAATCAAAGCAGCCAGTGTTCCCTCCTCCATGTTCCCAGCCACACTTTCCATCCTCCTCCAAAACCATGCTGGTGGCAGTGGGTCTGCTAAGGACAGGATGTGGACTGCTGGAGGATCAGCATAGCCTGGCACAGACTGTCCAGCCTGCCCCAACCTGTGCTGACAGGGGGTACCTGGGGCTGGTGGGAGCAGGGACCATCTGGCAGTGTGGGTACTCCCTCCTGAAGGAAAAAGCTCTTTCTTTGCTTGTAGAGATGTATACTACTTACAAAGGAACTGTTCTTGAAAGTGTTTAGAGAAGCATTGCCACTAGAGTTTCATGGAACTAATATCCTTTATCTTTTTTTATTGCAGTTTACATATATAGAGATAGACAGATATAAAGTGGTAGCTGCTGCAGAGAGATACATTATGCCCTGTAAGCTAATGGAGCCGAGTGCAGATTTGGCTCAGAGCTCTTCTTTCCCATTTTTTATGAGGTAGCTTAAAAGAACTTCCTTTGGATGTTGTTTTCTTTTATAGGATTGACTTGCCTTGTCCCAGAGGTTGGTGGGGAAATCCCATCTGTGGTCCTTGTAATTGTGAGACTAGCAAAGGGTTTGATCCAGACTGCAATAAGACCAATGGGGAATGTCACTGTAAGGTAAGCAGAAGAAACCAGTCATAAGTCAAAATTCTTTAGCTTAAAATGTAACTATATCACTAATAACTGCAACAACCAAGACAAAGCATACACAGTTCTGCTTTATATCCTTTATGTGCACAGTATAGTTAATGTTTACCCCAAACATTTTGCTGGCACTGCCTTTCACGAAAACGTACTGTGCAGCTCTTATCTTATTTGCCTTTGGAAAGCAAAACTGAGAGGAGGAAAGCCTGGCTCTGCTCTCTCTGAAGTGCAGCCCAATTTATCAGGGGAGATCAGAGCTGGGTGCAGAGGAATGCTGGAGGTGGTTGCTGTGTCACAGGCAGCGATCACCGTGCTGCAGCTTGGGCTAGCTGGCCTAGCTGTCTTCTGCAGTGGGCCAGCAGAGGACCTAGCTGCTTAGGAGTGGAGAATAAAACTGGGGTTAAATACTTTCCTTGGGGGCAGCTCTTTCCAGCCTTGTTGCAGATTGTAGGGATGAAGCTGAGTGGGGATGGGAAGTGCCTCCCTCCTGGAGGTTTTACAATAGGCTTTTCACAAAGGGTTTTACAATAGGCTGGGATGACCTCAGAGTAGCCCTGCCTGTTTGAACCAGCAGCAGTGAATCTGGCCCAGCACTTATTTCCTAAATGCCAGCAGGACACACAGCAACTGTTGCATTAAATCAAGTCAGTGGGGCGCCCACTCCATTGTCTCATATAATCACATAATGCCTCAGATCAAAAGTGCTTGCAGATGCAATTTGAATATGTGATCATTGGTTTCTCTCCACACCGTACATGCAGCAAAAATGGGCAATACAAGAGGTTTTCTTACAGGCTTGTCTGAGCTAGACAAGAGTCAAATTGCGTAACAGAGAAAACTGCAAATCCTCCAAGAATGTGCTTTCTGGGCAGCAGCAGCAAGTACTCAAGAGGACTTGGCCCCACTACAAACAGTGGTTGAGCCATGGGTCTGCAACCCCAGGCAGCCCAGCAGCCCTGCCATGCTCAGCCTGCCTAATGCAGTAAGCTAACTGGGGGTTAGCAGAAAGAATGATCAAATTTTATGTTTTCTATTAATTGCAATATCATTATCCAGTGCTGTGCTCAGTGAACCATTTTGCACTGCTCCAACAGCAGGATTTCCGAGCACAAAACACGAGTGATTTGGCGTAGAAGTAAAGCATCTCATAGCCTGTGCATTTCTGTTTCTCCAGGCCAATTACTACCGGCCGCAGAGCAGTGACACCTGCTACCCCTGTGACTGCTTCCCCTCCGGCTCCCACACGCGCTCCTGTGACATAGAGACAGGACAGTGTCCCTGCAAGCCTGGTGTCATCGGGCGGCAGTGCAACCGCTGCGACAACCCCTTCGCTGAGGTCACTGCCAGGGGCTGCGAAGGTACGGCCCAGCCACACACACTGCCCGGCAGTGGGGGTTGTAGGATCTGGTGGCAGTGGGGAGATGGGGTGTGGGGAGAGAGGAGCGTGTGATCCAATGCATGTCCTGTGCCACGCTTCAGGGGCCCTCTGTTTTTCCTCCCTGCCTCTCTTGCCCTGCCTGTCTGCTCACCCACCTTCCTCCCGCCATCAGCATAAAGCTGCTGCAGCAGTCATTGAGCTGCAGCGTGTGGGTGAAACAGCAGGGAAAGGCTTTCCCACAAGAAAGGAGTGGACAGAGATAACAGAACTAAGTTGCAGAGCCCCGTAATCATCCTGAGCTCTCCTTTGCCCATACCTGTCTGACCATGCTGCTGAGCAAGGAGCAGGTGATGGGTCACAGCCTGGGAAGTGCTGCAGAGAGCAGGGATCCCGGCAGGGTTTGGGAATGGCCGGAATGTCCTTCGGCAGGCTACAGTGTCTCCTTGCTTCTCTGTGATTTTACCTCGTCCGAAAAATTGCATCCTTTCTTTTTCTGCTTTCAGTAATTTATAACGGGTGTCCCAAAGCTTTCGAGGCTGGCATTTGGTGGCCGCAGACCAAGTTTGGCCAGCCAGCTGCTGTGCCGTGTCCAAAGGGATCCGTGGGTAAGTTCCCTAGATAAAATATTAACTGTCTCATCTACATGCTTGGAGGGGAAGTAGGGGGTGGGGGAAAAAAAAAAAAAAGTGTATATTGGGAATGAGAGATGAATGAGATTACAACAAGAATCATAGAATCGTTTGAATTGGAAGGGACCCTTACAGGCCATCTATTCCAACTCTCCTGCAATAAACAGGAACACCTACAGCTCCATCAGGGTGCTCAGTGGTCGTCCAGCATGAAAAAACTGTTACAATAAATTTGGAGTAATAGCGGACAAACACGTGTAAAGAGCAGAGATTTCATATCTGCATTTTCAGAAGGGTGCTGTCCAATTTTCTGGTTTCTGTTGCTCAAGCACTCCTTACACAGGTAACTCCCAGTTTCTGGAGACTTACCACAGTCTCCAGTAATACAGTTCCTGTGGGCAAAGATAAAATGAGGTCTGTTTGCATGGCATTGCAGGCAGCAAAGCAAAGAGGTACAGCAGAGCTCACAGTTTTCCATCGAATGATTCACAATTAATGTGTCTGAAAAACCTATTCTACCAGCACATGAGCTGTGTTGTTTTGTACTGTGAAACAACAGCAATCTTTTTTTTTCATGTGTCCCCAAAAATGTTTATCTTACAGAAAACCAGAGCAGGTTTTTGAAAACAAGTCCACAATCTCTTATTAAGGGTGTTCCATGGGAAACAAAGCCTCTGTCTCATTTCTAGACCAGGGACTCTTACCTGCTGTGAGCAGTCTTTTGGTTCCATGAGTTACAAAGGGCTGTGTAACTCTTCCATGTATTGCTAGGAGCAGGTCCATGCCTACAGGTGTGCGAAGGACTCATGGTAACCCCAGCTCCACTTCTAAGGATTTTAGAATATATATATATATTTTTTTTTTAATTAGAGAGTATTTTCATTGATAAACACTCTGAAGTGGAATTAAAATAAATTTTCTCACTATATATGCTCTGTTCCTGTGGGTGATGCTAGTATCTCTTCTAGCAAGTAGTAGGCAGGGGTACTCTTAGGAATTGCATACTAAGGTAATTTTACAGAACAACCAAATAGAGTAATGTTTATAATAATGAATATTCTAATAGGAACCTGAAGTTTAACTGTAAATCCATGAAAGAGAAATAACATAGTTATATATTGTTCTATCAATTATAATTCTGTTGTTTAGATATTAGCAATTAAATCACCTTGACGCATGCAACATGTATCCAAAACTAATTAGCACAGCGTAAAGTCTTGAATCTGATAATTTGAAATTCACTGTGAAGATTCCACAGCGATGTTTTGAAATGATTCAACAAATAGTAAAAGGTAGTAAGTTAAACAGAAAGCTGTTCATAAACCATTCTCAAGTGGCAAAATACAATTTGCATTGCCTGAAATGTCTCCTGCATTTTTACACGGTCTTTCTCGTATTTATTGTAAACAATTTGTCAAATTTGTTAGGGAACATTGGGGTAACACAGCTGGGAGTGGCTGGGCAGACCCAAAGCCTGCCTGAAACCTTCCAGGAACCTGGGAAAATGGTTCAAGAGGATCAGCGGTCTTTAACTCTTCTCAGAAACAAATGATGGTTTGGAAAGTGAAATACTTTCATATTCCTGAGCAACTTGAAAATAGAAACCCGTGAAGATTTATCTGGAACATTTCACAACATTGTTTAATTTGTTGTTTCCTTCAGGAAATGCAGTTCGCCATTGTAACATTGAGAAGGGCTGGCTGCCTCCCGAGCTTTTCAACTGTACCACCAACACTTTTGTGGATCTAAAAGTCATGGTAAGCTGTGTTTTCTTGTATTTAGTATGATCAACCTGTCAGGACACAGCATACATGGAGCACAGCAAAATCTGTAAACGGTTTCTCTAATCTACTGAAGTGTGACATATGTGCACGTATACTTGCTTACCCAATAGCCAAGTGAAGAGATATGCACTATAGCTAGTGTCCAGTGACTACTTGTTCTCTAGTCCAAATGTCCACTTGATATAAATTATCATAGAACCATAGAATATCCTTAGTTGGAAGGGACCACAAGGATCATCAAGTCCAACTCCTGTCTCCACATGAGACCAACCAAAAATCAGACCATGTGCCTGAGAGCATTGTCCAAACAAGTGTTACTTGACCTTTGGCATCTCGATATCATGACCACTGCCCTGGCAGCCTGTTCCAGTGCCCAGTGAAGAACTTTTTCCTTATATCCAATGTGATTGTTCTCTGGTTCAGGCTGGGGAACAGTGCTGAATACAGAGGACAGTGGAGAATATTCATGTGGATATTGGTGGTAGGTGGATTGAATGATCTTAGAGGTCTTTTGCAACCTTACTGATTATGTGTCTGTGACTCTGTGACTTCTTGATTTGCATAGGTGATAATCCAGCACAAAGATCTTTTTTTTCTGCTGATCCATTGTAGTTTTCCCTTGAACTGATAATGGCTATTCTTGATCTTCTTGTTATACCTTGTTTCTGATTGCTTATCTATTGCTTAATTTGTCTCAGCACTAGTAAACATATTGTTAATATTTACACTCTTTGAGAAATCCTACAGTTTCTGTCTTTATTTTATAAATGATCATCAATCAGACTCCAGTTTGAGGTCCTTACACTCCATCCCTCAACTGAGTTCTTGACCCCCTCTCTTTCTATCTGGACCCTTGCACTTTTCTGAGTCTGAGTTACATCTTCTACTGAGCTGTCCTACCCAGCTTTTCTCTCCAAAGTACCATTTGGATCAAGCAACTCCTTGGTGCTAGAGTTCCTTAAACAAGTGGACAAACGAATAAATGAATGAATAAATGAATGAATAAATAAATGAATGAATAAATGAATAAATAAATAAAATGCTTTTCTTAATTCTCTTCCTTCATTTTCTTTATGTCTCTGGTTCAGAATGAGAAGTTACACCGCAATGAGACCATACTGGATGGAGACAAAACCATACAGATTGTGAGAGTGCTACAAAATGCCACCAAATACACACACAGTTTGTATGGCAATGATGTGAGGACAGCTTACCAGATGATGATCCGGGTCCTACGATATGAAAGCCAGCAGCAAGGGTTTGACCTGGCAGCAACTAGGGACGTGGAGTTCAACGAGGTAAGAGAAATACTGCACATTGTGCTGGGACTTTGCAGTTCTTTTGGGAAGTTTTATGGCAACTGAAGGTTGATAAGTGAATTTGTCTTTGACCAAATAGGAGTGAGTATGATGTAGCTGTTCTAATCTGTCTCACAAATGAGTCAGTCTTTTCAATTTAGAATGGAAGGCTGGTTGTACATATTTATGTGCATGCAGATGTGCATGACATGTATATGTCATAGAAAGCACTGTTAAAATAAATAGTATCATACTAGCAACCAAAAGTAAAATTCCTCAAATTTAAAGATAATCAAGTGTACTATTCCTGGTTATTACTTACTTTGTTTATTATATTCAGTTATGTTGGAAAACTTGCCTAATTTCATCGTTTTCATTTAAATCTGTAGTGAACCCTGAGCCAGCTACTGACTCCATTCAACTTGGAAACACTTGAATAATATCTATTAAAGAGTTGATACACTGAAAGAAACTCCACACTATTGAGATTTCAAGTGATGCAGGCAGATACAAATATTGGAAATGAGTGCCAGAGGGCTTCTGCTAGTAAGAGCATTCATTAAATACCCATTAATTACTAAGGACTTGATCAGATTTAGAAAACAAGCATTAGCACCCTCCTTGACATGGGGAAACATATACCTGTTATGGAAAGATGTGCTCAGGCAGGCTTTCACTTGAACAGAGAGAACCTCATGCTGCACCACGAAGTAAGGGAGCCGTACCACCTCCCTGAGAGGTGGGAGCAGAAGGAAGCATGGCTGAGAAAATTCCTCATAGTCTTGGCCAACAGACAATGAAGAACTTCTGAAACATTTAACAGTTTAGAAAAACCCAATTTAAGAGATTCCATGTTTTCTTTCCTAAGGAAACCTTCTGCTGATAAACGTGTAGCTATTGGCTCTGGGGTCAGTGAATATCCCAGTTCAGATCTTGAGAAGGAACTGGGTTTTTAACGTGTGGTTTGGGAAATAGTGGTCTGAAAACCTCTGCTTTAATTTATTATTCCCTGCATTTGGCACTGAATTCCATACAGATGATGTTTTCAAGAACTCCCTAAATATTTTTAGGTTAGGTCAGGAGTTTGAAAACTAATCAGTAATGCTCATGAGAAGAATGAGGTTACATCCTAGGCTGAGGGAGCACAAGGGGAGAAAGAATTTATTCTTATGTAGCCTTTGGAGGGAGCCAGAAAAGTATAAGCGATCAAAAAAGCCATAAATAACATTGTCAGGTAGTGAGGAGGCCTGGTACCAAGTACAGCGTGTGTCTTCTGCTGCAGTGCGTTCCTGGGGAACCATGTAGTGCTTCTCCTCCCAGATAGCAGCAGTAATAATGGCAGTCTCTTATATTCCAAATAGAAGCTTGCAACTTCAGGGAATACTTAGGGAGTACAGCACCTTTCCTGTCTGTTTCTAAATTAAAGGTTATGTGCGTCCAGATACTTCCTTCTTTTATCACAGAGCTTGAAGCGACTACATTTTACCACCATTTATTCAAATTTTACCTGTAGGTAAAATTAGGTTTAGGTTTTGACCCAGCAGTATAGCCAGTAATTACACTAAGATCGAACGCTGCTCAGCACCTTTATCATTTAAGTCATGTGACACTGGTTTTTAGTCTTGTTCTTCCATTCTCCTTTAGGATTCCTTTGAATATTCTCATGATAAAGTGCAGAAGCAGTAAGTCCTCATCTAAGACCACTTTTTCAACACCATTTGAAAAAACATAAACATGGGGGAAAACAGCATGCATTAACTTCTGTTACGTGTATGTGCAAGTTTCTATATGCAAGCTAATATTTGCTTGTGTTATTTGCATGCTTCCCAAGCAAGTTGCCATAGTTATCAGCTACATTAAGAAAAGAAATAAGAAAAGAGGAGCAAGCATATTTATATCTGTGACTTTCTTTTAGTTTTAGCATATCACATTTTTTAATTTCCCTAGATGAGCTCTTTAAGTGTACATACCAGTACTCTGCTTTTCTCTCATAGACAAAGAAAATGGGGATGAACTGGAACACAAAGTCAGTGAGCACAAACTGGAGCACAGAGGTTCCATATGAACATCAGATAACACTTCTGTGCTATGCAGGTGGCTGAGCACTGGCACAGCTGCCCAGAGGCTGTGGATCTCCTCAGTGGAGATCTCCAGAAGCTGCCTGGCCATGGCCCTGGGCACCCTGCTCTGGGTGTCCCTGCTGGGGCATGGGCTGGGCAGAGGAACACAGAGGGCACTGCCAGCCTCAGCCATGTTGTGGTTCTGTGGAGTATGATTAGATTTTCCTTCTGCATTTTCTTGATGTTTCCTCTCTTAAAGAGGAGTTAAAAATAGGTACTTATCTTACAGCCTCCAATTTTTTTTTCTTACTTTGCTCATAAAAATTGTGAAGGGCATTCCTTCATGTAAAATATATATGTATATATATGGATTCAGGGTCAGTAACTGGTGAAGATATTTTCATAAGGCTTTAGAAGAACATATCTACATTAAAATATTTAATTTTGCTCTCCCCTGAGGCAGTAATGGCAACCTTTTAAAATGTTCATCACTTGAAATCCAGGGCTCTTTTTGCCTCATAATTTAGACTTGTCCTTTGCTTCTCAGAATATTATCAAAGTGGGTAGTGCCCTGTTGGATCCCAACAACAAGGAGCAGTGGGAACAAATTCAGCGAACGGAGGGTGGCACAGCTCATCTCCTAAGGCACTATGAGGATTATTTCAACAACGTGGCCCAGAACATGAAGAAAACCTACATGAGACCTTTTGTCATCGTTGCTGCTAACATGAGTGAGTACCCGTATTGAAAACTGCTGCTTTGTATCAGTGCTTTAAAAGTGTGTAAGATAGAGGTGCTAACTATTGATTTTAATAATACCAACTTAGAAACACAAGGTATGTGTTGTCTAACCTATTCAGTGCATTCATTTCAAGTCAGTTCAACTTTGATCCCAGTTACCATGGAGGCCTCCTGGGAGACTTCTGACCTGCTTTCCCTGTGGACTATGCCATAGTCTGTGTGCCATTCTGTTGCAGCCATAGTGGTGTACAGATGATGAGATGGACTAAGTTTGTGAGTAATGATGATGCCTTTTAAGTCTACCTACTATAGTTGAGTGTATTGCATAGGGTTTTTGAAAGAATCACTGCACCACCTCCTAAAGAATTACTGATGTAAAAAAAAAAACAAAAAAAACAAAGCCCTGCTATTGATCATATCCCTCTGAATTTCAAATGCCTTACTGCCCTGGAACCTGTCTGGATATGTTGAAAGGTATTTTCTCAGAAGCATCCGTCTGAGCCTTCAAACCACATCCAGCCTTGCAAAATCCAGAGCAAAATCCTTGGGGTCAACTAAATCCTCTGTGGGTCTAAACCAAGAAGGAAACATCAGATATACCAAGACTCTTTCCCTCTCTATCCAAGTAAATGCTCTCTCTAACACAGAGCAGTTCCTGCACGTTTAGGACTGTAATGTATTTCACTGATGTCACCACAGTACACAGGCAGCTGAAGAATGAAAGAGCGATAAGGCACTGGAACAGGTTGCCCAGAGTTGTGGTGGATGCCCCTTCCATGGAGACTTTCAAGGCAAGGCCGGATCAGGCCCTGGGCAACCTGACATAGCTCTGCTGTCCCTCTTCATTGCAGGGAAATAGTAGATAACTTTCAAAAGGGTCCCTTTCAACTCTAAGGATTCTGTGATTCTACAGAGTCCTGCATTGGCTCCAGTGCAGAGAGACTGTTGTTGAGCTGAGCCAAACCGAAATACTTCTGATTCTCTTTAACAGACCAAAGCTAAAGTTTTCCTTTTGATTTAGGAATATCAGAATCAAAATATTTTTATCTTCACATTCAGAAAAATGTATGTACAGTGTTTTAACTAAGATGAAAAACAAAGCCCAGAATTTTTTGCAGGTTGTAAACCCTGCTTTTTCAGACCAGCTCTTCCTGAGTAAAAAAGTCAAGAGCTTGGGAGGGATGAGGCAACTGTGCTGAAAGAGGTCTGTTTTCTTTTGAACAGTTTTTCCAGGTGAATGTGGTGTTAATGGAGTTTCCTAGTGGTTCACTAGTGTTATTTAGTGGCTGGAAAAGGAATTGGAATTTGCAGATCTTAACTTGGATATTTCTTCATATAGAAACTTGCTGCAGATCACAGCTTTCAGTGTAGGGTTACCCCCAGGACTTCCAGCTTCTCACTTTTATTAGAACATCTAAATTGGCACTCAGTGACTTTTCATAAATGGGAACGTTCAAGCCAACTCAGCTGCTTTTAAATATTTTGGCAGTTAGACAACAGGCAGAGCTGATGAGGTGAGCCAGGGAGTAACTGTTAACACAGAGGGAAGAGAGCTAGAGGACTAGGGAGTATTCCTGGGTAAAATCCAGGTTATTTTCTTTAAAATGCCACATCAACTAAGCTGATAGAGAAAATACATATTTCTGAAGCAGCAGGTTTGGCCTTCCCTACAGAAACAAGTCTGGAATTGGAACACAACACTCTAGTTTCCCAAGTATGTGGTACTGTTTTCCTAGTATGAATACTGCACTGCGAAGGCCTTTCCATTGCCTCCGCAGTCCTTTTAAATGTGTGATTTCCTAACTGTATCGGTGCTGAAACACGGACTTCTAGTTGCCATTTAAGGTACGCGGGGAGAGAAATTAGATTTGTGCCAGGGGAGATTCAGGCTGGACGTTAGGAAATACTACTTTTCTGAAAGAGTGGTCAAGCATTAGAATGGGCTGCCCAGGGAGGTGGTGGAGTCACCGATGCTGGAGGTGTTCAAGGAACGTTTGGATTTTGTGTTGAGGAACATGGTTTAGTGAGAACTAGATGTTTGATTTAGTGAGGGACATGGTTTAGTATCACCTATTGGTGATAGGTAGGTGGTTGAACTGGGTGATCTTGAAGGTCTTTTCCAACCTTGGTGATTCTGTGATTCGACTTTGTACTTGAGGGTTTACATTTCTTCTCTGTGTTGTGCAGATGTTTTAAGCATCCAATCACGTTTTGTTTCAATATCATATTTGAATGAATTAAACTTAATTTTGTGGGAAACTTTTTTTCTCCAGTTATTGCAGTTGACATCTTTGACAAGTCTAATTTTACGGGAGCTAGAATACCACGATTTCATGAGATTAAGGAGGATTATCCCAAAGATCTGGAATCATCTGTTATCTTCCCAGATACTCTGTTCAGACCTTCGGACAGGAAAGGTAAAACCTGCTGACGTTTGGAGGGAAGTTTTGACTCGCTCCCAAGGATGTGTTATTGATCCTTGTGAAGCAGAACAGTACTGGGGTGAGAGTAGGGTGATCACCTGCACAAGCAAGCATTATTTTGGGTTGGAGCAGCTGTGCATACTTCAGAGGCCTTCTGCCTGCCGGGGGCTGTGTAACTGGCTGTACCTGTCTGTCAGGTCCCTCAATCCTGTGTCAACCAGAGAAGTGTGCTGTTCCCACCAAGCTGTTCCCCTGCGGCCACCCTCTCCTGGGCCCTGCAGGGATGGAAGGAGGGAGTGTGGGATCCCAGTCTGGGAGCAGAACAGTCCCATTGCAGCCCAAGAGCTGCGCCATGAAAGGCCTGGAGCTGGGCAAGGAAATGGGTGGCACGCTGTGGAGCCGTGGGCCGTTCATAGCTCTGGATTACCCAGACATGGCTGAGAGGAAACTGTGGCTTACCTTAAGCAAGGGCTGAGAGAGTAAATTAGACAGTTACTATACAAATACCATGGCTGAATGTCCTTGGAATGGGGAAATAGTAGCACTTTTGAAAATAATACACAGTAACCAGTAAGCTTGGGCATCTCTCTGTATGGCTTTTTCCTCAGAAATAAGACACCTGCTTGTGCCTTATATCTTTTCTCTAAGGAAGAGGGAATGTGAATGTTAAGAGATACTTGCCAAAATTGGAAGCTTATTATATGAAAGAATGAGCTTACAGATTCCTGTGTGACCAGTTGTACTCACAGCTATCTCTAGCTGTGCCACAAATGCATGCAAAGTAATAACATGGATATTGTTTTAACTTTCTCCTTATATCATGCACAGATTATTTATGCACATATGGATCCATTAGTTTAGAAATTCCTCATTTTCTAGCTGAACTAAATGGCTATTCGTGATTCAGTGGTTATTTAATTATCAGCTTATAACTATGAAATGTGTTAAAACTTCATTCAAAATGTTTCACTAGAAGCATGCTCAGTGCTGTAAACTTAGAGCAACAGAAATATTTCTGCATCCTTGCAAAGGAAAATCACCAGTTTAAATGGTAGCTTTGATGTTGCTTGGAAGGAGTTTAATATTTATGTTAATTCCTTAGCAGTACCTACAATGAGGCCTTCAAATCAAAAATTGTCCTCTAAGGTGAACAGTGATGCACGAAGCCCTGAGAGTATGTTCACAAAGAGAAGGAAGCGGCATCCTGATGACTCTACCCATCATACTGTTGCCATGGTCATTATATACCGGTCCCTAGGACATCTCCTGCCCGAAAACTATGATCCTGACAGAAGGAGCCTGAGGTGAGAGTTCAGCCTGTCTATGAATTGTTCAGATGTCCTTCCACATGCTTCTTCCATGCAGGGGTGGCACAGCTCTTTTATACCAAACAAACGTCATCTGCGCTGCAGTTGCCACTGCAGTCTCCTGTACTCCTCTGGCACACTGTGGGAGAATAAATGAAAGAGTAGAGCCTTGGAAGCTTGGCTGTGTGGGAGACTGGTGGTACATCTGCCTCGTGTTCTGAGTTGAATCTACTGGAAATCTTCTATCTGCTAAATCTGTGCTTTCCATTTTAACATCTAGATCATTTTTGTGGTTTTTCTCCTTCTGCAGGTTACCAAATCGCCCAATTATTAATACACCTGTGGTGAGCACAGCCATTCACAGTGACGGGGAGCTTCCTCCCAACCTGGTGGAAAAGCCCATCATAGTGGAGTATGCCATGCTGGAAACAGAAGAGAGAACAAAGCCTGTCTGTGTCTTTTGGAATCACTCCATCATGTATGTCTCTGCCTTCTTTAGGGCTGAGCATGGCAACTGTTTTGGTAGAAGAGAACTAGGAGGGTAATTCTGGAGGGAGAACCTTTTTCACTCAGTTTACTCAACTGGCATATAGTTCCTGGTGGAGCCAAGTACTCACTTCCCATTACCTGAGAACAGCAAAAGATAATCATATCTCTTCAAACAAATGCCTAGCCTTGTGGTTACAGAGACAGTGCCACTATGTCCTTCTGCAGTATTATCCAAGAGTAATAAATCTCAGAGTCTCCATCTGTTTGCCCATTCTTTTTGCCTGCACGTGTACAACTAGACAAATGTAATCTAGCTCTAGTGCCTGGATTCGTGATTCACCCGAGGTCTCTTAGTCAGGACTCTCATTGCTCCATGTCTTCTTCTTAGGAGCGCATCTTCAGAAGACTGTTCAGTTATTTTATGGGCTGCGTCTTCTCCCATCACTTGCTAGTGACTGTGGACAGAGTGCAAGGCAAGCAGGCAGCAATCACTGATGCCTCAGACAGAACTAGTGCAAAAAATAAATAAAAAAGCTAATGTTGTAAAAAAAGGAGATAAAGTGTTAAGACTGTAAATCTCAGAAATCATTTTTGAATCAGAAGTCAATTCAAAGAAAGTGGCACTGATAAGAAGCAACTTGCCTTTCCTTTCACCATCTATTATATATCTTTTTTCATTTGTTTTAGTGAAAAAATGGAGGGAAAGAAATACCTTCCTTGGGACCTTAGACCTCTTGCTGTTACTAGAAAGCAGACAGTAGAGGAGAGCGAGCATAAGCAGAGGGTGAATCTAGGAGAGGAGTATGAGGGAGAAGGTGAAATATTCAAATATGTTTATTTAATTTAAGTATCGTGTATTACATAACATTAAAACCACAGGCATAATTAGTGAAGATCTGGAAAAATTGAAGGATTCTATATATTCATGTCTTTTATTGAGGTGTACACGATTGGGGAAGCAGCACAGTCCTGCTGAAGATACTTCTGGAGTGTTGATAAAACAAAAGAAAATGTATTGAGAGATAGCAATCCTTGATGGTCCTTGAGGTCCCTTCCAACCCAAGCCATTCTATGATAGCTACATGTTTGTCAAGTTAAGATTTCGTTAATATATATATATAACATATATAACCACGAAACTGGATATATAGCAGAAGGATGGTATTGTCAGCCCACAGTTAGAGGAATAGCTGTTACTTGTTTTCTAATGACCCCTAAACTCCAGTGAACCTATGGAAAAATCCACTGAAAAGTAAGTCCTGTGTTGGAAATAGAAGAGCAAGCTAACCTAGGAAATGTTTGCCTCCTAGTCAAAAGCTTATGGAGATTATATCATTAAAAGGATTGAGCAGGCAAACAGAAATCTGTTTTGTTAGCAATAATAAACTACTCCACTTGTCTGCTTGTAAAGTAGTCTGAGATTGTATCAGCACAAAGCTTAGATAAGAAATTTCTTGATGTGCTATTTGCTTCTACATACAGATGATTCTGCCAATTATGAGGAAATGGCAAGTCCCTTTTTCATAAATTTTTAAACATTGTATGGGCTTGAATAACTCATTAGCTCTAACGTGATTCATCCATTTGCTATTTGCTGGCAACTTCAGTGGCATTACTGTTTGTTACATTTTCCTACAGCCACAATTATAAAGGAACTTGTAAACATAGTACAAGAGCTTTTCTAAAATGTGAGTCCTTTTCAAGAGAAAGGGATATTAAAACTATTTAACAGATGTTTCATTACTGAATGTAAAAGATCACCTGTGTAATATCTTGAAGAGAAAAACTCTTTTCAATAATTACAAAAGAATTTTTATTAGTCATTAACTTCACTATGGAATAATTAATATAGACACAAAATCTTTTCTGGAGTTAAACAAGGCTAAATAGGGTAGAATTTTTAAAGGAACAGTTCCTCCATGATGTTAATACAAGACATTTCCTGATATAAAATACTATCTCCTGTTTTTAACTTTTCTTGTCTACTTTCTAGAGGAATATAGGGATGAAATCATATTTCTGCTGAAATACATTTCACATCAGAGTTTTACTAAGTGTAGAGAAATAGAGATGGCTGAAAAACATGTCCCTGTGGTTTTGGTATTTTTTACCTCATACTCTTGCTATGGCCAGTTTGCCCTGTGCAGTCACTTCCCCATATTGCTTGTATGATCACTGCACAAAATGAGGACTTTTAAAAATTATTTTTAACTCAAAACAGGTTGTTGCAAAGCCACAGCAGCTGGCAAGCAATACTTCAACTCAGGGCTTTTTAATTTGTTTGTATTGTCAGGCAGGTGACCGCTATAAATATTTCTGTCTTGATACATACAGTCCTCTCTGTGGAGTGAGAGCTGTCTTGGAGGGCAGTGGCAGCAAGAGGTGAGGGTGAGATCTGAGGATGGCTCCCATAGATGCCTTTTTTCCCTGCAGGATTGGCGGAACAGGTGCCTGGTCTTCCAGAGGATGTGAGCTGTTTTCCAGAAACCAGAGCCATATTGCCTGCCAGTGCAACCATTTGACCAGCTTTGCTGTCCTGATGGACATTTCAAAACGGGAGGTAGGTGATCCCAAGCTTATGCCTCAGTGGTATGGGTTTTGGTCTTCAAGGGCCTTCAAGGAGCTTTGGAGCTAACTGGTTGTTGCGTGACATAGCCAGCAATGCATGTCTGTGCTAGTCTGTGCTGCAGAAGGCCATGCAGAGGAGGGAATGAAACGAGGATACATACTAGGTACATGTAGAACTACAACAGCAGGAACAAGGTCATAAGCTCCACAGGTTTTTTAGCATTTCAGGACAGCCTCAAGAGGGGCAGTCCAGCCTGAAATACACTAAGATTCCCACTTAGCTTCCTGCTCTTTCTGCGTGCTGCCCATGCAAAATGTTGAGTGACTCAAGAGGTGGCATCATCCACTCCTGGTTCGAAGCAAATCATACATTGATTCAGTAGTAACAAAAGCATTGACTTTCCAAGTAGTAGGCCTGATTGGACGAGAAGAAAGAAAAAACTCACAAGTTCTGTCAATCTCTCTTCCTGCAGAATGGGGATGTTCTTCCTCTGAAGATTGTCACTTACACAACTGTTTCCATCTCATTGGTGGCTTTGCTGATTACCTTCATCCTGCTGGTTCTGATCCGCACGCTGCGGTCCAACTTACACAGCATCCACAAGAACCTGGTGGCTGCCCTTTTCTTCTCCGAGCTTGTCTTCCTCATTGGGATCAACCAAACCGAAAACCCGGTAAGAGTTAATTCCTCCTAACTGTGAGAGTTGTCAGAATTTAAATCAGGGGCTCATATTGTGACTTTTATCTGCTCCTGTCTGTTTCAGTTTTTCTTCTTTTTACTTCTGCTCGGCCTAAATGTTGTTTAAATGTCAGAATGAATGTATTCTGTTGTACTGTTCATGACGAATACCAGTGCTAGGAAATAGATCTGTATGTTATTTAAAAAAAAAAAGACAGCAGTCCTGTTGAAAACTTATCCCAGGAACCGAATCCTGAATTCCAGTTTCTTCCTTCCTTTCCATCAGTATGCATTCTGTCTTGCTTTGTCTGTTCAGTAGGAGATTCTCCAGTTTCTCCTGCAGCAGGTACCTCACAAGCCCAAATGGCTTTTGGTGTTGACTGGTAGATTATCAGCAATGCACTGCTGTGCAGATGTTCAGTGCACGTTGCATACCTGCCATGCTGTTCGGAAGAAGCCACTTGCCAGCATGGGACAGCTTGTCACACTCAAGAATCAGTAGGAAACCTGTCAGTTTCCTTTGTACTCCCCAGCCACGGTGACCCTGGCTTCATTCCATCATACCTGTTGCCAAAGCATAGTGCATACAGCTCCAGCATTGTGCATGTCAAGAAACATAAGTCATGAACGGACTGAATATGAAATACAGAGTATGTGTATGCTGTGCCTAGAATTTCATTGCCATTTTAGCTCTGTAGCACTATATGTAATATTGCTCTTAATTCTTAGTAGTGCTCATCTCAAAAGTCGTGGTTACCACGCAGACAAACAGGCAAGTGGTCCAAGCTTCTCATCCTCCTTTATCAAATGGACAGCAGACAAATGGGCGATGATGTGCAATAAAAAGTTTGTCCTTACCATATATAAAGAATATTTGAAATTTTAGCATAGGGATTATCTGAACACTCTAAAAAAAAATTTATCTTCTAGAAATCCTTTTTGTACATGTCATGTTTTAATCTAAATCTTGAAAAGAAAGGCCTTTCATTATTTAAAGAGGGGCTGTAAGAAAGAAGGGGACAGGCTCTTCAGGAGAGCCTGTTGTGAGAGGACAAAAGGAAATGGTTTCAAACTAAAAGAGGGGAGATTTAGACTGGGGGTAAAAAAGAAGTTTTTTACAATAAAAGTAGTGAGGCACTGGAACAGGTTGCCCAGAGAGGTGGTGGAAGCCTGCCCTGGAGACACTCAAGGTCAGGCTGGATGGGTCTCTGAGCATCTGCTGTGGGTGTCCCTGTGCACTGCAGGGGAGTTGAACTAGGTGAACTTCAAGGGTTCCTTTCAATTCAAATGATTCTATGATTCTGTGCTATCAAATTTTGTCTAATTTCAGCTTCTGGTAACTGGGTGCTGTTGAGCCCTTGTCATAATATATTTGAAAGACTTGTCTTCCCTAGAACCCTGTATTCAACAATATTTCAGTTAGAAAACTACGTAAAAGTGAACAGCTTAATTTCCTGTTTCTAAGATTCGTATCACTTTGGTGCCTTTTTTCAGGGCTTCCTTCCCCCATTTTACCTTTTGGAAAATTGTCAACGCTAAACTGGACAGAACTTTCCATCTCACAGTGCCATTTCCAGTCTCATATTCTGATTTTCCCCTCTACTCCAACTCCAGTCCCTTAGCAGTCTTTCACAGTGACCTACCCTTAGATATGGCCTCACATCATGTGTGACCAGCTTTGTCTTCGTCTCATAATATATGAGTTTGCGTATTAAAATAACTGTTTCTCACATGAATTCACCTGGCCAATTGATCATCAGCGTTCTGTGTAACTTGACCTTTCTCATGCCTTCTTGGGTACAGCACTCATTTTTCACTGTGTTTCAGTAGCAGGGAGTTTACTCAGTTCTCTGACGTGAATACTGTGGAGCAGAAGGATGAGCCCAGATGTCTGCAGCACCTTACAAAACTCAGGAAGTGAGAGATGGCTTCTCATCTCCACATTCCTGTTGTAATATCTTGGAGCACCAAGTGAATGCTTATAAGAGCAGTAAAATGGTTCACTTTAGCAATGCTGGTTGTACTTTGCCAGATTGTTCTCTTCCGCTGCTTCCCATTTTCAGTCTTTAGGGCTGCGATCCTGCCCTGTGCTGTTACCAGGGCTCAGTGAAACAGCCCAAACCCTTAACCCACTTATGAAAATGTTTTAAGTTGCAGAATGCATTTCATAGAGCAGGAAGCCGCTCCTTACAGCCTACCCAGTCAATCTGAGAAGGTAGGAGGGTTGTAAGCCATGTCTACTTGAGACAATTATTCATCTGTCTGTATGGAATGAGAGTTGTCTAACGAGTCATGCACTGATGAACATAAAGAGGGAAAGAATGCTGGAGCACAAATAATGCTGCGTTGCTTGGCACCCAGCCTGGCTTTTATGGGTTTCTGTGAATTAACAGTCACATTTCTGGGTGAGGTTTTAATCTTTCCCTGGACAATTGATGGAAAGTGATTTATTTACTTTTTTTTTTTTCTTACCTGAAAAAGGTAATGCTCAGGGCAAGAGTCTACTCATGTCCGTGTGCCAGTAGAAACAAAAAATCCCCGTTTACATAGAGGGAGGAAAGGCCTTTTATTTGGTGAGACATTTTTTCAGTAACACTTGACGTTGTAATAGAGCTGATACAGTAAGTGAATCCAGAAAGCTGGCGATCATAATATAAAATCCTCAGTAAAGTTGAGCAGGGAAGTCTTAAGTTGTGGTTCTAAGCATTATGCCATGCAAGAACACTAAAATGTCACACTGAAATCAGAAGGCAGGGACAGTGCCCCCAAAAAAGCACAGTGTAAAATATTTTGAAACAAAAATCATGTGGTTATTCAAAGTGCTTTAACGCAAGCTTATCAGCAAATCCTTGGCAGAGTCCTTTGCTTTGCTTCTCAAACAAGCAAATGAATATAGTTAATGGGATAGATTTTGCCTTGGCTGTAGGATGCTTGTGGTCATTCTTATTTTCAGTCATCAAGCTCTTCAGTTGGGAGGAAAACTTGGTTGACAGATATTGCAAAAATGTAGATCTGTGAAGCTCTGAGAGTTCAGAATGGCCATTTTATCACGAAGTTGACTTCAGCTGCCAGTTTGCCCACCATAGCTATTTCTCTTAGACATATTAACAGCCCAGTCTCTTTGATTTCCTTGGGTCCTACATTTTTCCTGCTCTCTGACCACAGTATGGTCAAACACTCTCATTCCTACCTGCTTATTAGTGCATTGTTATCATTATTAAAGTTCCTGACTCCTTTTCATATGATTTCTGTTACTCAATTCTGAGTTACTGTCTTGTCATATAAATGATGCCGGCTCTTCAGGAGCTTCTTCCTCCTTAGTACTCCTTCACCTGATCTCCAGCCTTAGTGTCAGAGATCTTTGTGGCACAGTCCCATGGGAGCAAAATGGCGTGCTGCTCTTTTGCTGGAACATAAAATCACATCAAACTGGGTGGTCCTGTATGGAGCCAGGACTTGAACTCAGTGATCTTTATGGGTCCCTTCCAACTCGAGACATTCTATGATTCTACAAATTTTACCTATTTGAGAAGAGACGTTTCATTTAACTGGTAAGAAAATACCTCCAAGAGAGGCTGGACTTCTTTGGCTGAAGTCTACAGATCATTTTTTGCTCATATTAAGCATATTCATTCTTCCTAGACTGAAACCTCTGATTTCTTTCCCTAGAAAGGAGGTTTTCAAGAGGAAGAAGGACCTCAACTGAAAATCTAAAATCTTTCTCGCACTTCCCTCCACCTCTGCCAAATACAAGTTATTTACAAATGTCACCACAACACATTGTCTACTTTAAAACAAAGCAAAACTATACTGAAATGGTGCAATTCTATGGGGAGACAGCTCTCTCACTGGGAAGAGCAAAGTAGCAGAAAAACCCATGGGTTGGCCCTTGGTGTGTAAATGGGAGACACCAAGTCAGTTCAGTTGCTGGTGGAAGTTTTCAGGAACAATTTGTTGACTTTGCAACTAGACTGGTCTGCTTGTTGCAGTTAAACCTGCTGTTGCTGAATTTGATGGGACAGTGTTATACAGGAAGAACTCATGCACGAGGCTGGGCAGAGGGTCTGTGGCCTCTGCAGTGCAGGGCATCCCCACTTCCAGCTGCACAGCAGGAGAAAGAGCCATGAGCTCTGCCAGCATTGCTCTGCCTGCAAGCAGAAGGAATTCAGACGGAAGAGCCAGAAGCGTCACCTGGGCATCAAATACACACAGAGAAATGAACCATAGAACACATGGCAAGGGCAAGGGCAGTGACCAAAAGCACACTGAACCAATAGAATATAGCCAAAGCAGATTCAGAACAGGTGCATGACAATATAGAAAAAATATGGCTTTCACAGTATGCACCACTTTTCTGAATCTCTGCAAAAAAAACAACCAACAGAAATGTAAATTAATGGCAGTGTGTTCTTTCTGCCAAACCCTTCCTATCACACTTCCCTCGAGCTGCAATAGGAGGCCTGTGACTCACCAGACTGCGTATTTCGGAAAAGCAGCTCTAATTTCCTTGCCCTTTTCCTTCTGCAGTTTGTATGTACAGTGATTGCCATCCTCCTGCACTACTTCTACATGAGTACCTTTGCGTGGATGTTTGTGGAGCAGCTCCACATCTACCGGATGCTGACTGAAGTGAGGAACATCAACTTTGGGCACATGAGGTTCTACTACGTCGTTGGCTGGGGCATTCCTGCCATTATCACAGGTACCCTCAACCACTCCAAAGAAGCTTTGTTTGCTTTCCCTGTCATCTTCACTGGAAAGTGACCCCATCGAAAACGGATATGGATGCACTCAGCTACTACGGTCGCTTGAGTGTTTTCAGTAGATGCGTTGTGAGTAGTAGAAGTCAGTGGAACTTGGCAGATCTGCGCCCTAAATGTCTGTTGTCCCAGCTGAAGTGATTCTGAGGGTGTTACAGTAACGTAAATGTAGTTGCACCCAGATTAAAGCAGGACTTGTTAACACTGCTTGGATATAAGTGTGTGTTCGTTTGAACAACTTTGTTTTTAGTCATCCTGAATATCCTTCCCCATGCTGGTAGTCAAGTCTGTCCATATCCATGCTGGGATATGGACACAGTCTCTGGGGAAGTGGCTGCAGTGGCTTCAGAAGCAATACTACCCGTGGGGCACTGCTTCTCTGGATGTTCCCACTGCAGTGCCCTTGACCAGCAGTAAATGCTCTCTGAAGGGGATTTCAGCAGCTCTGTTTTACTTGGCGTGAAAATGAGCTGGGAATACTCAAGCAGCCTTTTACATCATTTCAGATAGAAATGCAATAACTTCCAGTTGAGGAAAAGTAATGAAAAGCTGGAGGCAGTAATCTTTTAAAGTGTTCCAGGCTGTTCTGCAGGAGCCCATCTATCTCCGCCCTCATTCCTATTTTTGCGGTCAGGCATTTCCAGTGCTGCCCATAGCACATGGTGCTGCCTTAATGCAGGCAGACAGCTCCTTGGGAAGAGCTTCGCAGAACAGTTGGAGAGGGGTTTTTTGCTTCAACTGTTTCAGCATGTATCTGTTGCCATATGGGAAATGAGATCTTCGGCAGACAGTTAACTTTTACTCATTTATTTTTATGGATAACAACATACTGTCAGCAGTGACAGAAATTTACATATCTCTCCAATCAAATAAATAGCTATCAATCATGTACACTTGGAAAAATAATTGTGGAACAAATTAGACTTTTGAAAATATACATGGTTTTTTTCTGTGTGACTTAAAGGAGAATAATAAAACGTAGTAAAAACAAACCATAGTGTAGGGAGGAAGAGTGTCCTATCTGGAGACATGGTAAGTTTTTCTGTATCAAGCTGTGCGTATTTTCCACTTATGTCAATTTATCCAGGTTGTAGTGGAAGGTCCAGAGGACTCCACCACTCTGGACGTATCCCCAGCACTTCAGATAGAAAACATTGTTGATTTCTGTAGCATTTCAGACCTGTGCAGCTGTTATCGGCACCACTGCAATGTATACAGGAACATTCAGTGCCATCAGATAGTCGGCACTGTCACTTCTGGTAGAAGAGAAGTATTATCACCTAATGGAAGGGAGCAGTTTGTGTTTCAGAACACGTAGCTCCCCAGTATTATTTCATCTGAAGGATTTTCCATTTCTTGTTTGGTTTCTCATGAATTTTAGTGAATTCAGAGTAGCTCAGCAGCAGTGTTATTTCATCTGTACATCGCAAGTGCATCCCTTTTACATTTTTCTGATTAGAAATTGTTCCCTCTAACTTGGGACAATTTTTCAGTGTTAAAAATATGTATATTAAGAATTACAGCTCCAAGGTGTCTCTTGTACTATAAATTCTGAATCCACTGATTTACAGTTAACTTAAACAAGGAAGTCAGATCCTTATTACTGAAGGAGTCAGAGGATTTTGTGGAATCAAGAGTGAATCAAGAAAGCAAAGCCATTAGTTTGACCTTCCAGGTTCAGAAATCATCTGAATAGAAAATTATTTCCTTATAAAGAGCACAATTGGGATTTCTTGCCTTTGGATAGCTTTGTTACTGTACATATTTCAAGTAAGTTTCTGCTATGAATTTTAAAGTTTATTATCTAAAGAAGGTTCCAACTTCTTAACATGCATTTTGAACACCATTTCTTTTAAATTTCTTGATGAGAGAAGGATTGTGTATGTTTTTCAGTAGTGGAAAAGTTTAGGTATGGAAAAGAATTTTAGTCTTGGTCATCAGAAGGACATTTGGAAGGGTAGATAACAGCAGGACGAGGGGAAATGGTTTTAAGTCGAAGGACGGAAGATTTAGGTTGGATATCAGGGGGAAGTTCTTTACTATGAGAGTGGTGAGGTGCTGGAACAGGCTGCTCAGAGGGGTTGTGGATGTCCCATCTCTGGAGGTGTTCAAGGCCAGACTGGATGGGGGCCCTGGGCAGCCTGGTCTAGTGTTGAATGTGGAGGTTGGTGGCCCTGCATGTGGCAGGGGGGTTGGAGATTCGTGATCCTTGAGGTCCCTTCCTACCCTGGCCATTCTGTGATATTTATTTAAAAGATAACTGTGAAGCCTAGTGCATTTCCTTTGTAGATATCCTGAGAAAAGTGAACCTACAGCAGCAGTCAATTTAACTTGTTATTCTTTTTTTTTCTTCATATTTTTTGTGCTCGACATTCACTTTGAACTGGCACATAGTATTGCTAAGGGATCTGTGATAGGACCTGGCTATGTGCAAAAGGGAAACCTGAACTTTAGAGGGAAAAACATCTTAGCAAAATGTTTACATAAGGAACAGCCCAGTGGTGAAGAACCACATCTAATCACTCCATACAAAAGCAAATTGCTGTGAATAAATGTAGGTTTGAGGGTGGGAGGAGGCTTACTGTCATCAAAAGAGTAAGGATGTGGAATATTCCTCCATGGGGAGCAATAGTGGAATTTGCTTAAAGCAAATTAAATTCACTTTAAGTTGGCTCATTTTAAGACATAGTTTGATCCATCTAGGAAAGGGATTTTATGACTTCCTTGCCCCAGGAACAAAATTCTGGATTTGGCATCCAGCAAGACCCCTCTTTGTGGCAACATGCTAACTGGCTGGCATACACTCGCAATAACTGCTTGCCATCAAGAGCTCGTGTTAGAACAGGTTCTTACATCATCCTTAAATCAGTATACCCCAGATCATAGTTTTTGCCAAAATCTCTAGATTTGCTGTAGATCTTTAGCAAAGTGGTGAGTCAGGAGAGAGGTAAGGCTGGTGAGTAGTTGCTGCAGGGCCTGCAGGGACTCTGAAGGGTCAAAGCGTGCCTTATGTGTTCTCCTGGCATGTTGGTGGGATGGGTGCTGGGCTTCCCCAGCAGAGATTCTCCAGTTTTGAGCGTCAGGGAGCTGTCGTACAGCCCGCACACTCAGAGCATTTAATTGGTGTGCCAAAATGGTCTTTATGTTAAATTGCGTTGGCTTAATTCTGCCTTTGGGTAAAGTGTTATTTCACATATTGTTGACTCCAGTAAAATTTGAACCGCCTACCTGAAGGCTGCAGTTTGCCCCATGTGTTTAATGGGGAACTTTAGGGTAGGATTTTGGGAGTGAAAAAATACTGCAGTCTGCCAGTTACTCTTAGAGCCAGATGTTTGGTCAGACCGTAGCTTAAGACCTACTAATGGGGAAATCCAGTCCTGGGAAACAGCCTGTGTCTATAGAATTACATCTGTATAAAATACTTTATGGTCCCTTAATCATTTATGGCTAATTCTTTCTGGATGGCAACTGCTGAAGGCAGCGGTGGAAGAGCCAATGGGAACGGAGCGAGAGAGACCAGTCCTATCTCATTCCACGCTTCAGAGAAAACAGATCCAATATCCACTGCTTTGCTAAACTGCCAGTTTAGTTTTCATAGACCATAGGTCTGCACCAGATGTGAACGTTGGCTGCGTGCCAGCTTTTATGCAGTAAGTGTAAAACACAGCTCTCCCTTCTTTGCAGTGTCTTTTTGTCAAAGCACACAGGTTTCAGCTCAGAAAAGTGGTTATTAATAGGCACAGATCCTCACTGCACAGAGCGGTGCTGCCCTGAACATTGGACGCCTGCTCGAGGCAGGTCATCTGCTCAGCACAATAGGTGCCCCTGGTGAACACACAACAGGCTGCAGCCATTTACCATATGTCATTGGCTGAGGGCCTTGCAGGGATCCATTTCTGTCTCTTGAAGAATACTCTTGCAGTATTTTGCAGGCCAAAGGCAGAAATCCCAGTTGTTGCCATATAGGCAAGGCGCAGGGCACAAAGTCAGATAGCACTGTAAGTCAGTAGGTAGAGGTTGGACTCTGAGATTCTCTCACAAGTTTCCAGGCTTTGAAAAATAAAGCAATAAAAGGTGTGTTCTTAACTCGGTTGCCTTGGGGCATCAGCAAACTCCATTTCAAACAGTGCTGAAAGCAATGTGAGGTAGGCTCTTACCTGGGTTTGCAGCTCAAAATGAATCTCAGCCACTGCTCCTGAGCTCAAGCAGTTAAATCCCGTGAGTTCCCAAGTTCCTTTGTCTCCAGTGTTATTTTAGTGACAGTAAGCTCACAGCAGTTAAGAATGCACTTTTTTGTAGTAGAGACATCTCCTTAGTTATGATTCATGTCATTCTGCTGTGTAGGCTTATTGAAATTCCTCAACATGTCACTCACCCCGAAGGCTTCAGCGCTATGTGTGAATATGGCTATAAAATTGTGCTGGAATACAATTAACTTGGGACTTACATTTACTGTAGATTTATGTAGCTGAACTTTATTCTGGTAGGCAAAACCCATAGTGTCATTTGATATGGGATAGCCAGTGCAAAGGTTTTGATTTACGGAAGTTTTATGTTAATATTTGTCTAGATTTTTATTTCCTGGATTGAACACATTTTGCCATTATAATTTTATTTGCTAGGCTGTGGTCTGACAGCGTTATTGCTGTGCCTTGTTATATAGATCTCATCAGCACCTTTCTGGTGACCTGTCTTTCCATTTTGTGACTCAGGGCTTGCTGTTGGGCTGGATCCACAAGGCTATGGGAACCCTGATTTCTGCTGGTTGTCTGTTCACGACACCCTTATCTGGAGTTTTGCTGGGCCCATTGTAATTGTTGTAGTGGTAAGTATGGTGGAGTTGGCATCCTGACCTGTCTCTTCCTTTCTACTTCCTTTTCTTCTATGTTTTGTCAACCAATAGTCACAGTCTGAAACAGCAGTATTCCTTATCTTAGAAACCAGTATACTCAAGCTTGCATCTTCTGCATGAAGAGATAATGTGAGCTAAGCTAAGCTCCTGGCTGCTAGTGCAAAGATTGTTTGTGGACAGTCCAGCCCTGTGGTTAGAAAGATGCTTGTTTTTTCCCATTTGTTTTGTTCCATGTTTGAAGGGTTGGTTGGGCCACTTCTAAAACAAGTCAATGAAATGAGCTGCAAATAGTTGATTCATCCAGAATTCCTAAAAAAATATTAAATAATTCAAATGTTAGGAACTCTAAAGAATTTGAGTTTTTTCTCCCTTAAAGCTTCTCTCAGTAACTGATCACCAGAAGATACATATACATGTGACTGTACCTTATATGCCAAGTGCAGTTTTGTTCTCTCCAATAAGAGTGAGGTACACCTGGAAGTGCTTTGGATTAGGGTTGGGAGTTAACAGAGACATAGAACTGCTCCCATTGGGGAGCAATTAAGTGAACTAGGAGCCTTCAGCCTCAAGAGAAGAAAGCTTCAGAGAAGAGAATGGGGAGAAGCTTGTAACAGTATGATAGCCTTGAATATACAACTGTGGAGCCAACTGTGCAGTGTCTTTTCCAACACAGAAAATAGGAGAAAGAGGAGGGAGATTCAAAACAGGATGAGCTATGCCATTGCTCTGTGAAGAGACAGAAATAGGATGATGGCAATGGTAAACCCTGCATGATTTAAGAAATTGAGTGACTGGAAGAATTCACAGCATAAGTTTTCACTATGAGTGATGAAGTACCACCCCTCCTCGTATATCCCAACCCTGCAAATCAGTGGAGGCTTGAGGGGCTTTTTGTGTAACTGTCATTGAATGCTTATTCTGTTTTTCTTATATTCTGCCTTGGCCTCAGCAGAAACAAGATACTTGGTGAGTGGACTCTGATCCAGATAAAGACAGCCATTCTTGAGTTTTGTGTTTCATTCAAACCCCTTTGCACAGGGCAGCCTTGCTGTGCTTCACCCAGATGGAATCCTAGAACAATCTTGAGTGATACTGGCCTGAAACATGAATTTTAGAACTCGAAGAAACATGTGAATTGAAGGGACAATATTCTTGGCACTCCAAACCATTTTAGGATAAAAATGTTATTGTCATTGAAAAATGAAATCTTAACAAAACTGGAGAAAGAACTCGTGCTGTTTTTTCAATTTCCCTTTCAGATAAACACTGTCATCTTTATACTAGCAATGAAAGCATCATGCAGACGAAGACAACGTTCATTTGAAAAAACTGGAGTCATGTAAGTTTGGGTTCAAAAAGCTGTAGAAGAAGTTCTGTCCTGGAATAACAAAGGGATAGAACTACCTGAAAGTCAGAGTTGGAAATAAGTAAGATACTTGGAGAAAGAGCCAGTCTGCATTGGTGGAAGAGTTTGGAAGAGTTACCAGCACCCGTTTCTGGGGTTCCCTTGGCAGCTCTGTAAAAACCTCCCCCACATTGCTGTGCACTAGTGACAGCTGTAGGCGTGAGAGGGAAGAGTGAAAAGATTGGTTTCTGTGTGGTGTTACAGTCCTGCCGTGTCTCTTTCCTCGTGCTGCCTGCTAACACTTCACCTCACTCCTGGCATTTCCAGGTGGGCATAATTCTGAGTCTCCTCGTGCTCACCCATGCTCAGAAATGTCTCCCTGATGCATACCAGGATGACCAGTCAGGTCAGGCAGGGGCCCACTGTGGTTCCTGTGTTGAGGACTGGCCTCCACCCCCATCCCATTCCCCGTGGGATGAGCCCACAAGCTGAAACCTGCAGCCTTTCTGAGCTGTTGTGGCAGCACATTCCCATTAAGTCTTATTTTGCCCAAAGCTTAGAATTTGCCTGTGAACTACAGTGTGATTAGCTAGTGTCAAGACAGCCCCTTTTTACAAACAGGTAGCTGTGTAAGATTTCAAAAGGCTTTCTGTAGCTACTTACTCAGCATTAGATCTCAGTTTTTAGTTTTTTCTTTTCCTTAAATCTCCCTAAACAAATGGGGAGAAATTGCTACTTAATGTCAGCCATTTTACTAAGAACATGAAACCTCTGCCACTGGAATTGTCACCAACTTTGGAAAGTGTCTGTGTAAGTAATGTTTTTAAGCAAACATACACTCCCCTGACTGCTCTCAATTCAAAGCCTTGGGCTGTAACGTTGGGAAAGAATGCGAACGTGAACTCAACAAACAGAACTGAGACGGACCTGGCCATTTACCGCCCAGATCTCTGCCTCAGAGTCAACAAGACTGAACAGTAGGGCTTGGCGAATAGCCATGTTTGTTGGAAGATCACCCTAGAAACAGACTTGAAAAGAAATTGCCTTTTTTCTAATTTTTTTTTTAACCTGAGTATTCTAAGTCATTAGATAGCACTAGGAGAGGGGTTGGGAATTGGCAGCTGGTGAGCACTGCCTCAAGGGCCTTCTTTTTGCTGAATCCGTGGGCATTTACTCCTCACCAGGTCCGTGTGGACTCTCAAGAAGGATAGGGCATTTTTTCTCACCTGTGTTGAGAAGCTGAGCTTTCCTCCTATCTCCTTCATGCTGCAAGTGCTTTCTTGTGCTTACTTCACAGCTCGGTGCTGCGGACGGCATTTCTGCTCCTTCTGCTCATCAGTGCCACGTGGCTCCTGGGGCTGATGGCAGTGAACAGCGACGTCATGACTTTTCACTATCTCTTTGCCATTTTCAGCTGCTTGCAGGTATGTTAGCATTTTGTCAGTGAATGACCTCAGTGAACGCACTGCTGTGCCCCCAAAATAGGTAAATGTTAGCTAACTTTGTAACTGAGGTGTTAAGTACAATTTTTGTATTGTTTTCTCAAAGGGAGTGCTCTGTTCACCAAAACCGTAGCTTCTAGTAATTGCAGTCTATCACTTTCAGTCATCCTAAGATAAGTGCTCTCAGAAAACGACAGATAAATAACAGTAGGTAATTATACCTGTATCTTTCCAGAGGCAAAATCTTTGCTGCTGTCTTCTGCAAGTTCATTGTTAACAGTCATTTTGTTGCTTTCACAATGTAAGTTACCATTTAAGAAAATTAGTCAAATGGTGATTCTTAAATATGACTCACTGCAGTAGGGTTCTACTGGATCACCTGTTTGATCTGCACTGTTGTTGATTGAAGATGCAGAATATGGTTTGTAGGAGATCTGGCATGAAAGTAATTACGAAGTCGTGCTAATTAGTACTGCCTACAGTACTAAAACAGCCACTGCTGGAAGGCCACTGCTGTCAGTTGCAGCACAAGAACCACAGATTTTAATGAAAGAGAAAAAGAAGTCTGGTAGGTCTCCCAAGGAGGTGCCTGTCCAGGCCTTGCAAGCACATCAGATAGACCAGCCTGGAAAATATTCTACCACTGCAACTTGGTGTGCTCTGAAATAAATATTCCCACTTAGGCTGTAAAACCAGGCTTCCACAAGCCTAGAATGAAATAAAATTAAATATAAACCTGAGGAGAGGGAGGAAAGTCAGTGGCTGGAGTTCTCCAAACTTGCCTGGAGAGGCACGGTGGTATGTGGCGTTTCACGTCATTGCCTTCTTTGAACTTGTATTCTTTAGAGGGACATTTATGTGAGTTTTATTAATGAATAATCCCAAAGTGCTAATGCCAACTAAGATTGCATTTGATTGAATGTTTAGAAAAAGAGCTTGAAGTTTAAAGTTACTCTCAGTCAATTGCTTTGGCTGAAATCTTGAAATGCAGGCATCTTGTAATGTTGGTACAGCTGCAACTTCATGAGTGATTGGCTTCTATATACTATATCTCCAACCAAAATGGATAACAGTTTGGCAGCTGCATGAATTCCCTCAAAGCAAATATATCTGAGAACATACACGTGCATGCTCCCTGCCCCCTCAGAAGTGTGTTCATGTGTGTTCCTGGCAGGCCAAAGGCTGCCCAGCCCTGGCAATTTCAGCGCCTTTTCCTTCCAGAAGGAAGAATGTAAGGGGCAAAAGCTCCCTGACCCCAGCATCTCTTCATGCCTAATGAGGCTTTCTAAAGTTCTTTCAGCAGCAATATTAAGGACACTACCACAGTAGTTCCCCATTTCCAGAGGTTTTCACTAAAGGCCATGATATTGTTGGTGTGCTGTTACTGATTTTGTCTCAGAATCAGTGTAAAAGCTCTGAAAACTTAATGCAGCTACAACCCTGAAACTTCCTGAGATGTCTTCCAGTGGCACTGATGTCCCTATTGGATACATTGAGAACTATGAGGTAGAGTGACAACTACTATGAGCTCTGCTCTATAAATCCTATAGGAACACATCACTTTGTATATTTTCCAAGGCCATTTATGCACATTTAAGTTTGGAAGCAAATTATGCAGAAGGGATCAGTCAGGGCCATTTCAGTCAAAGACAGGAAATAGTTACTGCTGTTGAAATCATGGACTGTGAACTGGAATTCAGGGTTGTTTCAGAAATGCTGTTCTCTAATACTCATTTATGTTTGCAGTTCAGCGGTAATGAATCATTTAGATTTCGTTTTCTTCTCTCTAAAACGATCCAGGGGCTGTTCATTTTCTTCTTCCACTGCGTATTTAACAAAGAAGTCAGGAAGCACTTGAAGAATACTTTAACTGGAAAGAAACCTCTTCCAGATGATTCCACTGCAACAAGAGCTACTTTATTAACTGTAAGAAAAAAGATGGGAAAAAAATGATTTTCTGGCTGGTAGAAGTCACCTAAAATGCACTTATAATTGGCATGTTCACAATTAAGTGAATTGTCTGCTTTCTCACCGAGGACTGCTCAAAAGTTTTGATTAGTGTTTTATTTAAAACTTTTGACAGGAAATATTTTTTTTCCTCAGCATCAAAAATCACTCCTTAAAGACCTTTAACAGGCAGCATGTCTAATGGGACTTTCAGTAGGCATTCATTATTTTTTATATTTGCAAAGGTCAGGAAAAGCAAGCACAGAATTTGTATGTGGGGTATTCTGAACCACTTTGGTACTTGCATTATTCTGATTATAGTCTATTGATTTATGTAAGTAGAAGTCTGAAACTTGTAAGTAAAAGTAACTGATTACTCCTCCATATATATTGCAATCCAGGTGACACCTACACTGGTAAGCTTAACAGGATCAGATTGTGGTCTTGAGCCCTAAATCCATAAGATTGAACCATGAAAGTACCCTCTAACATGGTGCCATCTCTGCCAGCTTGCAGCTAGTCTCTCCCTGGCTGGGGAAGGGAGACGATGGCATGCTTAGATTTTATTACCAGGTGGGAAATTGAGGAAGAGGTTTTAAGGCTCAGAACTGCAAAGGTTTTCAATTAATTGGTTGATTGAAATGAGGCACCGACACTCTTCTGATGAGCTGGGTCTGAGAGCCTCATGTCCACCAGCTTTGAATATTCAAAGTGCTGTAATGAATACCCAGGTCCCTGCCCACAGGCTGTGGTGAAAACCATTTTAAGACTTCTTGCTTTGATCTGATTCCATGTCTATTTGCAATAACATTAATAAGATATATGGACTCAAGATCAACATTATGAAAATGATCAGTCTTAGTCTCCATTGCCCTTAAAGGCTCACAGTAGACCCTTAGGTCACATTTAAAATCTTTCTGTCAAGAAGGCATACAATGCCCTGGCCCCTGTTGTCCAGCAGCAATGAACTGAAAGTCGTTGCTGAAACTCAGGCACAGTCAGACTCAAGAGCAGGTACATCAGCTGAAGAAAAAAGTCAGTTACAGATCTCAGACTCCAGCTTCTGCGTCAGTACTGGGCACTGCTCTCTCTCCCAGTCTATGTGCTGCAGAATGGAAAGATCTGCCTAGTCAGGAATCCACCATGTTTTGTTTAGAACAATGCCTCTTATCATTCACTGTTGCTTCGTGTCTTTTTTTTCCCCCTTCAGCGATCTCTGAACTGTAACAACACGTACATAGAAGAGCCAAATATGTACCGCACAACCATTGGGGAATCCACTGTCTCCCTAGAGAGCACCGTCAGGTCAGCCAAGAGCCACAATAGCTACCTTGCTTATATCCTCAGGTAATCCGGTGGCAGGTGCATGGCTTTCAGGTGCTTGCCTTTCCCTTTTCATTACTCTTGTGGAAAACAAAAAGCAAAAGAGAAATGTTTCGAGTGTTACTTGCTCTGTCTTAACAGTTATGTTTCATGTGACTGTCATTTTCTTTGGTGCATTTTCTTTTGCTTGAATCTTTGCAATGGTGACTTCCAACAGTGCAGTGGTTACCATCGCTGCTGTGTTAACTATTTTGGCTGTGCTGCTTGCCTGTTAAAATACACATGTGTTTCAAGGAGCAGGACTTAGATTATTAACATCAGGCTTTTTCAGAATGATGATTCATGTCTCCAAGGCTGACATTACCTGTGTCTTGCTGTAGAAGTGCCTACATTGGCAATCAGATAAGCATGGGCTGACTAGCACGCACTGCAGCTGGCAAAAGGATCTCATTTGCATGTCTGCCTTGTTGTAAGAACAGTGAAATGACCAAGAAAGGTGTCCCGTGTTTTTATCCTCTAAGGGATGATGCTGCTCATAAGCTCAGTGGATCCTCAAGTCAAGCAAGGGCTGGTCAGACTGAAGCAGATTCCTCCATTTTTCACAGGAATCCATCTAAATCTAATGGTAAGAATTACTTGTAAGTGCTTTGACCCATCTGTGAACCTTTCCCTTCTCAGCAATTTTTTCAAAGCCTTCTGTAACAGCAGGAGCAGTTACTCTGCATCTCATTCTCATTATGCTGTTGGCGTGAGGAGATATGCAGTGGTTGCCTTACTAGGGAATTCTGGAATGGAAATATGTATCTGCTTCTTGTGATGGCTCAGTTTTAATCTGACAGCTGTCACAGCTGCTGACAGTTTCTGGCGTCCCTTTTCTTTCTCACAAATTATGTACTACTGCTCTAGACTTTTAATTGGACATCTTTTAATGATTGAGACCTTGAGGCAGTATCCTTTTTTATGACTGTGCATTTCATACAAGAAAATGAGAAGTGTCTCTTGTTTGATTTCCTTTCACTTGGGGTCTTGCTGTTAAATTTTGTTGCCTTGTAGCAGTTTTTAAGAGTACATTTGCAGGCTTTTTTAGATTTCTAAGTACCTGGGCTTGCCAGTTGTTGTGTTGATTGAGATCCTGTGTAGTTACTGTTCTGAGTATTGAACAGTGCAAAAAGCATCCCCATTCTGTTCTGCAGCTCCCATTAGCTGAACAGAGCAGTTACGCTTCCCATAAAGACTTAGGCAGATGCCACAGTCCTTCTGATTTAATCTTGAGAGCACTTGTGGGTTTAAGTGCACATCCCTGGCACGTCCTGAGCCAGACACCTGCCTTTTCTTTTTCTTCATGCATTGCAGACAGATGCATCCAGCTCCTGGTCACCTTCTCATTGCTGTATTTCTCCTTTCTGCATTTGCAGAGCACGACTCAGACTCTGACAGTGAACTGTCCCTTGATGAGCACAGCAGCTCTTATGCCTCCTCCCATTCATCAGACAGTGAAGAAGATGGACTTGAGCCAGAGAAAAAGTGGAACACATCCACTGCCAAAAACAATGAGCGTGGCCCTCTCCACAGCACACCTAAAGGTACTCCTGATGCAAGGGGAGAGCAATAGTTTTATTTTCTTCAAAATAGCTTTAAGTAGATGTAACGAATTTACCAGGTAGCATATATTTGAGATGGCATCCCTACCACCGTGCCTTGCTACTGCAGATTGATCCTTGTCTCCAGCTTAGAGGCCTTTCTTTCTTTCAAGAGTTTGTTCATAGGGGAAAATGAGTGCAAGTAAAAAGATGTTGGAGCAAATCTGCAGCTTAACCATGTTCGAGCAGACAGCAGTCAGCATGTTTTGCAGGCAGGTCCCAGCAGCACTTGGAAATGGTGCCACACAGCCAGCAAAATGCGAAAGGAGAGGAAGAGGGGGAGGGAACTTGTTATTTTGTAGGCACGAGGAAGAAGTTCTTGTCTCTCTTTGGGCAGCACAAGCATCTGGATGTAGTGGAGCCGTGGGAGGTGCCTCGGCTGCCCTCACCTCTCAGAAACCATACCTGGGGAGCGTGGGGGATTGCCAGCCCTGGAGAGATGAGGGTTAGGTTTGTCTCACACTTCTCTGTGCGGAACCACAGCCTTGTTTTAGGCAGAGTTGGACACCCTGCCATCCTGCCAGAGGTATTTTGAGGGCTTTGCTGCACCCCAGCAGCAGTGCAGTGCAATGACAATCCTCTGAAGCACACAGCAAGTTTGACTGTCTGGTTTGGCACACATCTCCTTCCCAGCTGCTGGAGATAACACTGGCTGGGCAGCAGTTGCTAACCACCTATCCAACAGTGGTTTTCGAGCGAGTGTTTTTTTGCATTGCAGTTGATACCCTTCCCAATCATGTGAAACCCTATTGGCCCACAGAGTGCATAACGGCCAGCGACAGCGAGGACCCCAGCGGGAAACAGAAACTCAAAGTTGAGACCAAGGTCAACGTTGAGCTTCACAGGGAAAATCAGGTGAACCACAGCAATGAAGCACCACAGGACAAAGAGAATGATGGGCAGCAGAAGGAGAACAGACCGCTGTCCCACCAGAACAACCAGCAGCCGGAGCAGAGGAAAGGTAGTGCAGCCAGTCCAGCTCTGCAAGCAGGCCATGAGACTGGGGCGATAATAAGCATCGGTTAGGGAGGGGATTGGGATCATTAGGAGAGCACTTTCCTAATGGCTTCAGCTTGTATTACCAGGGGGGAAGTGGTGATTTCTGATCCTTTGGTTCTGAAATAAAATGACAAACCAGAATTCTTATTAAGAAATATAAAGAGTCGCTTCTCAGATGTGTTCAGTTTGATAAATGAATTTACTGATGTGTTTCAAAATCCTGATTGTTCCCTCTCTTTGATGACAGGCATCTTAAAAAATAAAGTCACCTACCCTCCCCCACTGATTGACAAGAATATGAAGAATCGGCTGCGAGAAAAGCTGTCAGATTACAATCAGACCACGATCTCATCCAGGACTACTTCCCTTGGGACTAACGATGGGGTCCGCTCTCCTTCAGACTCGGGGGTGACAGTCAAAAATGCTCGGAGGGAGCAGTCTCGAGACCAGCTCAATGGCATGGCCATGAACGTCCATGTGGGAACAGGACATGCTGAGACATCAGACTCAGAGTAAGTGCCACGTGGGATGCCCTGGCAGACCTTCCATGCTTCTCACCTCTCCCTCCGCTCTCCATCTGCATAATCCCACATGAGCAAAGATTTCATGGAGATTGGACCAGAGTCCTTCGCCAGTGCATGGCTCATTGCTCATCCACGTCATGTGCACACACAATAGTGATTCACTGACAAGAAGGTCAAAATCAGGTATCACAGGCAATGTGCTGTGGTAGACACCTGTCACCGGTCACCTTGGTGTGCTCTGTACTGGCACGAGCAATGAGCAGTGTAGCTGTGAGGATTGTGCCCTAGGAAAATGCTCTGCTCAGGGCTACCCCCTGCTCCCACCTCTGTGCTCCCAGTCTCTCACCTCTACGCACCTTGGACCATGGGAGCTTTTTTTTTTCTCTCTCTTTTTCACAAATTCTCTTATTTTGTAGCAAGGAGGATGTTTGGGACCGTTCAGGACACGTCACAGGGTGCAGTTAATTGTACTTTGGCCAATATCAGGCACCCAAGGAGCAGGATTAGAGCAGGGCAATACATGGAGCAGCACTTTTTGATGCATGTCCAGCAAGAGGTGTCCTGGGTGGCCAGGAGGTCAGCAGATGGGGAAAAAACCCAAAACCCCTGAGGAAGCCCAGCACTGTGTGGGGTGAGGCTGGGGGAGAATGGGGTGGGAGTCCAGCCAAGCAGGAGGAACATGTTATCTGGGCTGGAGAGCTAACAGCTGCAGAGAGAAGTGCTGTGTTGAGCTTCTGACCCTAAATTACCAGGTGTGTGATTCCCACCCACCATACAGTGTGCGTATTTGCCATTCTAAACAGAATTGAACATTAACAAAAGGCTGAGCAAGCTTTCAACCACAAGGTATTCTCAGAAACTCATTACTCATTGCAGTTTTCACATTCAAAATGAGAACAGCCTTGAGTAAAGTCTGTGTAAACATTTTGCACACATTATCTTCCTTTTACTAACACAAAGAGTAGTCTCACTCCTTCTTCAAAACCAGAGACAATTCCTTACCCATCTTTAACCTTATCCCACTACACTTTAGACTCCCAATGCTGTTCAAGGGTGTGCAGAGCATTCCCAGCCCACTGAAGAAATATATGTTTGGGCTGTTGAGGACTGGCAGTTGAAATAGATCGTGGTTTGGAATGCGTGAATCTGCCTGAAATACGTTTCTAACAGCTTGCAAGGTCTGAGTGTGAGCCTCACATCATCACTTAAGGGTTATCCAAACACACACTCCATAAACTTTCCTCTAAATAGTGCACCCCTCAGCCACCCGCTGTACAACTCTAATAGCCTGTAGCACCTGCAGGGGTGTGCTCAGGAAGAGCATTCTCTTCTCGGTGATGTGCAGCAATAGGACAAGGAGCATTGGCCTAAAGCTTGTACATAGGAAGTTCCGTATGGTAAGGGTGATGGAGCACTGGAACAGATTGCCTAGAGAGGTTGTGGAGTTTCCTTCTGTGGAGATATTCAAGACCTGTTGGGATGCCTACCTTTGCAACCTATTGGAGGGAACCTGCTTTAGCAGGGGGGTTGGACTCGATGATCTCTTGAGGTCCCTTCCTTCCTAACCCCTGTGATTCTGTGATCCCCGTGCAACATTCAGTTGGCAAGCATCAGTGGAGCGTGAGACCTAACTAAAAAGATTGGGTCAGTTCGGGTGGGAACATTTGCCCGTGCCAGTTTAACCCTAACCCTGCATGATCACTTCTTCCCACTAACAGAGGCAGTAATGAAACTTCAATTTGAACCACCAGGGAGCTGTGATCGTGGCTCTGGACTCCTCACCGTGGGGCTGAGCCTCCGACTTCGCCGGGATCACTGCGTAGCCCGAGGACGAGGGTGGTGGTGCCCTGGCAGAGCACCGGTGCTCGCATTGGGAACACGGTGCCCGCTGCATCCGCCGTGGGGCTGCTCTGGGGTAATAACAACAACAACAACCCGTGCCAAAACGCACGGAACGGCCGCAGGGCTGCCCGGAACGGCTGGGTACCTCCTCACAGTGTGGACAGTGCCTCAGGGGCTGCATATTTGTTGGGGAGAAGCGAGGGAAAACAAGCTACCGCCGCAGTCCTACAGCGAGTCAGCCCGCCGGGCTCCAGGCAGGCACCCCAGGTGGCTCTCATCAACTTTTCTCCGGCCGCAGTGTGACCCATCGGCCCGCTGCACTCTGCGGAGGAATGTCCCAACAAGTGTCCTTTAGTTTCTATGCCAGCATCTCTGCCCACCCCCCGATGGGCGTGTCGTCTCCAGAAAAAAAACAACACACCCTTTATATATATATTTATATATATATATAAAGTGTAGATACTTTTATATATTTTGTATGGTGATGCGAAAGAAAAAGCTCTTTTGTATATTTTACATTTATACTGATCTTCTTAATTTGATAACAGGAAATCAGTTAAAAGAGTTTTGATATTTTTATATAAATGTTGCACAGTTTTACTTGAATTCGGCGTTCAATAAAGTAACAGAGGTTTGCATGGAAACCAGCCTGCCATGCAATGCAGAGCAACACAGTACAGATAGCTCCTAAATCCATGCATACAGTAAGTTTTGTTGACAGGTTTTGGACCACTGTAAGGACACAGCATCTTTCTTTGTAACCTCTTCTACAAGTGACAAAATATGCTTTGTGTTTTTTCCACTGTTTGGTGTTTTGGCCTCTTCTCTCAGTGCACTGAAATGTTTGGAAACTGCACTTCAGGACTAAAAACAAGTTGTATCTTAGTCTTAAGGTTTCAACGCCGTCTTTGTATGGCAGAACTCAGATCAGCATTGCCATTAGCAAGAATAAAAAAGCAAGTGGTGTAAGTGAGAGGGGTTGCTCTGAATCTGCTGGTGTGGCTCAGGGACCTCGGGGAGAGGGTCCCCCTCCCAGGTTGTACATAGTGGCGTTCTGCATTGCAGCCATGGCGCTGCTAATTCCTGTCCCCCTGCAGTCAGCACGCTGCTGATCAGAGCAGAAACACAGGGCTGGAAGGATGGCCAGGCTTCACTTCCCAGCTGCTGGGCACATCCCTGCCCTTCCCAGTGTGTCCAAAGGCGCATGGAAGGATTAAGGTTCTGTGGGCAATGGTACGGCCGTGAGCTGCTGCCTGCCACCAGGGCTCCTGGGGCTCCTCACATCCCATGCAGCCCTGTGGGAACGCATCAGCTTTCTTTTGCACCGTGGGAAAGGGGAGATGCAGAAATGTGGGAATGCAGGGGGGGAAGAAAAGAGAAATAAAGTATGTGTCGGTCTCAGTTTTGGTATATTCCCGTGCATTTTTGAATGCATTTTGGAGGCAGTTGGAAGGGGAGGAAGGGTATTCTTCCTCTACAGGTGATGCAGTGTGCTGTGTGAAATTCTCTGGCTGAGGGAAAACCATTTTGAATGTTTCGGGTGTCTGACACTTGGCCATGTGCTCAGGCACTGTGCGGAGCCTGTGGGAGTCGTTTCCTATCTGTGTATGTATATTTTGTCCCAGTGAGATGTAGGTAGTCTTATTTTGATCAGAACTGTTGCAGTAAAGGAGGGTCAGTTGTATTAATGACAAAAAAAAAAAAATTAAAACCTATTTTTATGACTTTTTAAAAGCTTTATGGCAGATTAGACACTGGAGGTTGTTTGTTGTTTTTTTTAACAAATGTATATTTATTAATGTGCAGAACACTGGAATTGCAGCAGAGACGAAAGGAGAATTTACAATAAATTAAGATTTTTTTTGGACTTGTGTTCCATCTCTGGAGTTTATTTTCAGCGCTGTTCTGGAAGAGCCTTCCCAGCCCTGCCTGGGATGCCTTCATTTCACCAGGAGGCTGAAGTTCGGGATGAATTTGGGCATGGCAGCTTCTGTTTTGCAGTTGGGCTCTGATCTCCTCAGAACTGCATCCATTGTTCCTGCAGGATTTGCATGGAAGAAACCCCAGGTATTGCGCTGAGAGCCACCCAGGCCCAACACAGCCTCCTACCATGGAGGGGACGCTGCCTCCAGCCCCGCAGTGGGGCTGACCCCAAGGCTGCAATCAGAAGGAGCTGTTCTGACTTTCTTGGCTCCACTCTTGGCTTTCTTGAGACAACGAGCGCTAAGCGATGCTCTTGCTCACACTGTACTTCTCAGGCTGTTGTGCAAGTCTTCATTAAATATCTTGTGAGGCACAGCAGGGACCTGCAAGGATTTGGCAGCACTCTGGAAATGAAGTTTTTCCCAGTATCACCTGGCCAGCTTTTCTGTAAATGTTGCTAAACATTAGGCAATGAACTGTCAGGATGCAAGGTGAGGGTGTGAGAGCTTCACTACTTAATGATTTAGGGGCAGAATCAAAGGTGGGGAGCTTCGATTTGCAAACCTCTCTGCCAAAACTTGCCATTAAACAAATGCAATCAATGAGCCCAAAGGGATTTTTTTTTTAAATGTTAATGTACAAGTTCATTTTTGCTGGAACAATAATACTTGTTCTCATTTATACAGTCCCCATTTCTATGGAAAAGCATGGTTAAGACCCAGGCTTTCACATGAGCTCTATGGGGCAGAGCAGTGCATGGTCCTGTCCCAGCACCAACCACCAGCAGATGTTCAGGAACAGAATCAGCACAACCGCGTTGCACAGCAAGGTGGCCCTGAGCCCAGCAAGCTCAGGAGTTCCCCAATGGGAGATGTTGTCCCTACCAGCACATTTTTTCACTCCAATCATTTCTCCCATTGCTTTTGCACCCAAGTAAACATCTGGTATGCAGTGAGAAGAGATTCCTGCTCGTATTCTGCCTTTCTTTTTGCCCTCTCCCACTTCTTCCCAGCACTAAATGCATCCTTCTTGCAGGTGGCAGTGAGAGAGGAAAGACATCAGGGCCGCCTGCAGAATGCACGATGCAGGCCAGCCAGCAGTCAGAAAATTAGATTTGATTTAAGCAAATTGAGGGAAGTATTCCAGCAGAGATGGACCAGCAGCAGTGACGTGGCACAGGGAGGCTGAAGTAACCCAAGAGATCACACAGCTCAGCCCCCTCTGCAACCCAGAACCAAACGTGCTTTGGGATTTATCCAGTTTGCTCCTAAAAATCCTAGATTCCTTTCCAGTGTATTTGCCAACCGCCTGCAGGGCCGGGACCTGCCTGGGCTACGTGTGGGCCCCACAGCCCTTCTGCCACACTGCCTGGCCTCTACCCTTCCTGTTGGCACTTTTAAAAGTTCACTTCTCCTCCCTGTGAGCAACAATTCACACTGCTGTCATTTTTCATATCCGCCTCTTGGTTTTGGATCCATTCTCCAATTTCTCAAACTCATTTGGATGTTACTCCTGTCCATGAAGATGCCTGGAGTCCTTTGGCAACATCTGCAGATCTTACAAGCTCCCTATTATTTCGTCATCCAGCCTATGAATGAAATTACCAAATAAAACAAAGCCCAAGAGAGATTCTATAAAACATCTGTGCTTGCCCAGAGAGTTCTGAACAAAACCTCATAGTGGAGAGCATCAGCCTGCGCTGATTGCAGTGTTGGGCAGTGCCAAAAGCTCTGCATGAAGATGTGTCCCATCTGATGCTGCTCCTTTACCCAGCGCGTCAGCACTGTGTTAAAGGACAAAATGAGATGTGAGATGTGTGTGCTGCAAATCATAGAATCACAGAACCATTAAGGCTAGAAAAGACCACTATATCCTCTATTCCAATCATCAGGCCATTCCCACCAGTACTGCTCGCTAACAATGTCACTCAGTGCCACCTCTCCATGCCTC
This sequence comes from Tetrao urogallus, assembly GCF_951394365.1. NCBI lineage: Eukaryota > Metazoa > Chordata > Aves > Galliformes > Phasianidae > Tetrao > Tetrao urogallus. The sequence goes on from NC_136813.1 coordinate 178,541,546, forward strand.
TTCAACACCTCCATGATGGTGACTGCACCACCTCCCTGGGCAGCCTGTGCCACTGCCTCACCACTTTTATATGTTTCTATATACATGCACATTTGTTAGATATCAACGTGTTCAAGAGGACAAAGAGTGTGAAGCCCCGTGCAGCTCTAACTGTGCCTCTTTTCATGCAGGAGAGGCATAGCAAGGAGCAGCTCTGAGGCCACGTGCTGTGGGTGGGGGCTGCAGCACTCCCTCGGCACAGGAGGGCTCTCACACAGGAGCAAGCACCCTGAAGGGACAGAGAGATTGAGAGTGCTCTTCAGTCACAACAGCTGCACTTCCAATATGTGCTCCTCAGATCCTCAGATTCCTTTAAAAAAAAAAAAAAAAACACAAACAAAAAAACCTACAGCAATAATGTCATTAGTTATAAATGCAGCTCCCAAAAGTTCTGCGTGTTTTAAGAGGGAGAGGAAAACCCAGCTCTCAGGGACATTCCCACCCAGTTCCATTCCACACAGTCCCACAGGAGGCAGCCACAGCTGTGTTTGGGGGAAGCTCAGCCACAAGGTTCCAGGCCAGGCACTAAATCAACCCTGAGCAGCACACATTCACTTTCTGAGAACAATCCATACATTTCATTACATATTTCCATTCACTGAAGAAACCTTGGATGGTTAACCCCTTCGCTTCCAGCTGCACAGAGGAGGATGGACAGGCTGGGGAGTTGGGTGGAGAGGAACCTGGTGAGGTTAAATAAGAGTAAGTGTAGAGCCCTGCAGCTGGGGAGGAATAACCAGATGCGGTGTGCTGGTGGACAACATGTTGGCCGTGAGCTGGCAGTGTGCCCCTGCGGCCAAGAAGGCCAACGGGATCCTGGCATGCATTAAAAAGAGCGTGGCCAGCAGGTTGAGGGAAGTTCTCCTCTCCTGCACGTGTGGTCAGACCACACGTGGAGCACTGCACCCAGCTCTGGGCTCCCCAGTGCAAGAAAGACAGGGAACTGCTGGAGAGAGCCCAGTGGGGGGTCTGAGAGATGACTGGGGCCCTGGAGCATCTTCCTCGTGAGGAAAGGTTGAGAGACCAGGGGCTGTTCAGCTGGAGAAGGGAAAGAGGAAGAGTCATGAATATGATCAGAGGGCCAAAGTACCTCTCCTATGAAGACAGACTGAGGGAGTGAGACTTGTTTAGCTTGGAGAAGAGGCAGCTCCTGTGAGACCTCTTTGTGTCCTTCCAATAGTTATGAGAAGCTTATAAACAGGAAGGAAGTCAACTTTTTACACAGTCTGATAGCGATAGGACATGGGAGAATGGATTTAAACTAAAAGAAGGGAGATTTAAGTTAGATGTTAGGAGGAAACTCTATGCTCAGACGGCAATGAGGCACTGACACAGCTGCCCAGAGGTTGTGGAGTCTCCTTCTCTGGAGGTATTCAAGACCTGTCTGGGTGCCTATCTGTGCAACCTATTGAAGGGAGCCTCTTTTAGAAAGAGGGTTGGACATGATAATCTCTAGAGGTCCCTTCCAAGCTCTGCAATTCTATGATTCTGTGAATCTGCCCCATGAGCAATGCTCAGCCCCTGGGCTCAGTAAGGAGCAAACCCGCATGGGACCAGTGTAGGCTATTGTTTTTTGTTCTATGGTACTGGTAGTTCACATGGAAGCCACATGCAACATCTTTCAGATTTGAAATACTTCAATTGCACAGCCTCATTACATGCAGCAAATCCTCCAGCACAGCTCCCCTGCCCCTCAGCTCTGGCTGGCATGACACAGCCTGCAGAGCCTTTCATGCACCCCTAGGGAGGAGTGATGGATATAAATGTGTGTACTCTCCAAAAACTCCCACCTTAAGTAACTGGATTAAAATAAAACCTGCAGTTAATCCAGCACCTCAGCATATCTAGTTATGGCACGTTGCTGTCATTTTTCTCTCTATAATTCATCCTTCTTTGGTGCATGTGATTTCATGCAGCTCCTCACCCAGCATCTACAGCATAACTGGAGAGCTCCAGGACAGAGCAGCCCTATCAGATCGCTCTTAACAAAATATTGGGCTGCAAGTAGGTTTCCTGTGGCTTTTCCCCATGGCACTGGTGCCCTGCAATTGTACGGCTGATGTTTTCCTGGGAGCTCCCTCCAAAGCTGGTGCTGCTGCATGGAAGGGTGCCATGGAGTTACCAAGTCCAGCACCAGGCAGTCCGTGGGCACATTTTATCTCTGCAGGCAGCATCTGATTCAGGGCCACCTCTCTGTGTATGTCGGTGTTCTAGGGACTTAATATTTCCCAAGTGAGTTTGAAGCCCTTTGGTATTGAAGAAATAAATCTGTGTGCTGTAAAGGTATCCAGAATGCCCGTAATATTTTCCATTCTCAAGTTTACTGGGCTGGTGTTGTACAGTTAGTAACACAAAGGCATATGAAAAGAGGAAGGAAAAAACATCCTGGAGATTGAGCAGACCAAACCCAGAGGCCGGCATTCATCACACCCCCACACCCAAAGCAGTGTGACAACGCAGGGTTTGCTTTCAAAAATGCCATCTCTACATCCGCCTCTGGGGAGCGAGATGCAGCCTGAGTGGCTGTGGAGGCAAGCGACCCACGGACCCAAGTGGCTCATTGACCACAGGAGGGGGGTGCTGGGGGAGGGCTGTGTCACCCACCAGCAGCCACAGCACGAGGGCAGCAGCCTGGGACATGGCAGAGCTGGTGAGAACAACGTGATCTGCCTGAACCTGCAGTTGGATCAGATGTTTGCCAGAGGTCTCTGCCAAGCTCTGCCATCTCGGGAATCGGAAAGAAAGTGAATTTTGAAGACACAGAAATGGCTGTGTCCCTTTTCTTGTACTTGCACAGCTACCTCTACCAACAGCACATCTGAATGCAATATCAGATGATGCAATAAGAGAGACCACTCTGGTATTACACAAAGCATTTGTGAAGATTTTAATTGGGACATTCACAGGAAAAATCAGATGAGGAAAACATAATTAACACCTCAGTAGTTAATACCACATTTTGCAAAGACCACAGTTTCAGGAGAGACAGGAGAAACATTGGGAACATACATCGAGACCAAGACCCATAACACAACCAACCAAGCACAAACCAAGAGCTGACACGAGGCATTAAATATTCACCATTACCCTGCACGTGGATATGTCCTCTGAACACAGACTTTTAAACTGAATTGATTGCAGCACCAGTGAAAAACGATGGCTTTTCTCCCCAGATCTACAGTAATGTCAAATAAATATAAAAGATTTTAACAGTCTGGATTTTTTCTATAGTGCTCCCTGAATCGTGCTTAACTTCACCAGACCAGCAGGTGGACAATGATCAGTGCTTCTCCCCATCCTCCCCCCCACTCCACAGACACACTTTGGAGAAAAGAGACTATTTTAATCTGTTCTAACAAAAAGGGATAAAAGAAATTCTTAGAAGATGCTTAGACAACAGAAGAGGAGAGAATGCTACGTGTAATCCAAGCCTTCAAATCAGCTGAAAAGATCTATTCATGTCAGAGCTTTACTACTGCCCAAATTGGATGCAGTTTCAAAATTCTACACCCACTTAATAAGTCTTGCTCCTCCATAGCTGTGCTTTAATGAGTTATTTTCTGTGTGGAAATACAGGACTTTATTTTTGTGGGCTTGCTGTAATAAAGCTTTGTTGAAAGCACAGAGTGTCCTCAAAATGCACTCAGTTCGTAATGCAAATAACTTGGAAAGGGGCGTTTGGTTCTTCCTAATGCCACTCCTTTTGACACACGGCATGATCTGAGATTGAACTCTTATCTGGTCTACAGTAAGATACCTGTATAAGAAGGAAACATGTATGAATTTGCATTTTTCTGAAGCATGACAATGTAGGCTTTTTTCCAGCATTTAACAAAAAATTGGGTGAAAGATGGAAATACCATGACTGTTTTCAAGCTCCTAGATTTGTAATTCTGAGTAACAAACATTTCAAAGCACTGCTTAGTACAGTTTAAGAATCTAGAACATTTTTTTATAAAACTATATCTAATTAAAAATAAATACCCGTTGCTCAGCGTTCAGACAAAATGCTGGGCTTAAACACCTTTCATTCCTTCCCCAGAGTTTGATGCACGTGCATACATTTACTGCAGGAATAACGTGTACTTTTCCTGGAAACAGCTATCTTCAGGTAAGTAAAAGATATTTCACTTCTGCATAAAATACAAGGTTATGATTTCAAACCTTATTCTTTTTATATGTGCAACTTCTGTTATAAAACAACTCTAAGACATTCTCTTGTATGTATCAGCACAAATATCATCACACACTTCAATAACCTTGTGCCAAGTTCGCTTTTGCTCCAAAGCCGTTGTGTGCTAACAGCAAAGCTGGGACCAGACATTCAACCTTCAGAATATTCAGATCCACAAAGAAGGTGTTTACCATTGTTTTTTTTACTGTCAGGCAGCAAATTATCCAAATGTCCTTCAATGAACAAACCCAACTGCTATGTTGCTGGTTCGACCTTGTCAATATCTTCCTTCTTGGTACCCTCCTCTCGGTTTCTGCCCTGCTGCATGGTGAACACCGATGGGCCCAGCCTCAGGATCTTCCCGCTGCCCAAGCACTCATCGCCCTTGTAGAACACAGCAAACTAGGAGATGAACACAGGCAGAGCCTTTTCACACAGCAAGCAATGCAGGCTGCACGAGAGCTGTTGGACAGGGAGTGCATACATCTGTACCTACTCTAAGCAGGCACTCCGTGGTCCCTCACTCCCACCCTCCACCCCGGTGGGACTCCTCTCAGCTCAGCTCACTTCCCTTATCCTCACCCCTCTGTTACAAACCTCTTGCTTCTCAATGTACCCCAGAGGCCCCGGTTTTGGGGTGGGAGAGGGTATGCATTAAACGTCTGAGAGCCTCTAGTTTACAATGCATTGCGGTGTACCCTTATATTAACACTCATCCTGATGAATCTCAGAATGACTTTTCATCTACATCACTCTTGGAGCAGGTCCAGAGGAGGGCCATAAGATATCAGAGGGCTGGAGTACCTCTCCTATGAAGAAAGGGTGAGGGAACTGGGCTTGTTTAGCTTAGAGGAGGCTCCATGCAGACCTTATTGTGGCCTTCCAGTTGAAAGGAGCATATAAACAGGAGGGGCAATGGTTATTTATGAGGGTGGACAGTGGTAGAACAAGGCAGAATGGTTTTAAATTGAGACAGGGAGGTTTAGGTGTTAGATATTAGGAGGAAGTTTTTCACACAGAGGGTGGTGACACACTGGAACAGGTTGCCCAAGGAGGCTGCGGATGCCCCATCCCTGGAGGCATTCAAGGCCAGGCTGGATGTGGCTCTGGGCAGCCTGGCCTGGTGGTTTGTGACCTGCACACAGCAGGGGGTTGAAACTAGATGATCATCGTGGTCCTTTTCAACCCAGGCCATTCTAGGATTCTATATTAGTGGTTTTGAGAGGCACCACTGCCCATTACCCCTTCTCATTGCTGTTCTGGGAGAATGCAACGTGCTGAATGCAGATCCTCACTAAATGAATTTGAACATTAAAACTACATTATGCAGCCAATTACCAAACTAATGACTTTTAAAATCTGTTTCTTGAGGACAGGAATAGATACCTTTTCCACATATATAAGTGATAACCAGAGACTGTTCAGTATGTTTCTGAAATTTATAAGTCAGCCTTTCGTGATACGTGGATAACAACAGACTTTAAAACTGCAAAAAAACTCTTCATAGAATAGAGGATGAATAGCCAAAATGGGATTAACTGCTCTCACATGGTATTTTCATATGAAAATTATTTTGTTCCAGCTATTAACAGCACTGCTGTTTTACCAATTACTCTATTTTACCTTAAAACCCCCAAAGTGAAAAAAAATCACTTCCAACAACTTACCTGTCCAGGAGTGAGAGCTCTTGCTGGCTTCACCAGTGTCACCCACACGCTCCCATCTTGGTTTAGAGTCAGCACACAGGGGACTGAGGGAGAAAATCCAAACATCTGCCACTCAGTTCTTAGGTTCACACAAAAACAAAAGCAACTTCCATCACCGAGTTAAACAGATCTAAGTCAACACTATGCTCCTGCAAAGAACTGTTTCATAAGGATCCAAAATATTTCAGCTATATCTGCAAAACAACACTGATCACACTACCACCATTTCACCAGCAAAACAAAATAAGAGAAAACAAACCAAAGTTTGATTACCCAGTGCCATCTGGTGCCGAAACCTGAAATGACACTCCATCATTTTATCTCTAACGAGCTCTGCAGGTGGCTCCTCTGCTATCCAATGCACTCGATTTGTCCTCAGTAAGTCTCTGTACAAAGCAGGGTGATCTGTTGATGGTGCCTTGAAATACAACATTCATTTCATGGTGAGGTTATTTTTACCAGAGAACCTACAACCACTGAGATATAAAGCATGAAATACAGAAGCAGCATCAAGCCATAACAAAATAAAGGCAAAATAAGCAAGAAAACAAGCACTAATAGCACTTAATCAGCTTCCAGGTGGAAGCCTTAATATGCTAAAGTAAACCTTATACACCCCTGGGCTGTCTCACTTCTTGTCTGTTGCCTCCAACCAATCACATTTCTGCCTTCTTTGGGCTCAGTTTGGATGTCTACTGCGCTCCCTACACCACTTCAGGAAGTTGCTACCTCCCTGCCCTTCAAATTCTCATTAAAAAACAATCCCTATTTGGGCCCATTATGGCAAACAAAACCAGAAGAACAAAAGTTACAAACTATTTTTGAATATAATCACATTAAATGATTGATTTAATACATCACCTTCCTACCTGAGCTAGCTTTTTTATGGCACTATCTCCTGTTACTACACTGTGGTGTAGACATGTAGATTTCCAGCTACGCAGATTTGTGTCACTCTTCTGTTAATTCTAGAAGCAACAAGAGTATTTCTAGTGCTATAATGTAAGCAAGAAAATCATTCATTTGTCAAAAATAATAATCCTCCAGACAATTTATATTTACAATGTAGGCTATGCTATCACTCAAATATTCAGTATCTCATTTCTGGAGACGGACTACCCTCAGAACTGAGAGATTACATTCGTTTTTCCCCAGGCACATAAACAAATAGCAACACACCATTCTAATCTCATCGGTATCAGAGTTAGAATAATAGCTTTCACAACAGCAGCAAGAACACTAACAAAGCAGGCGAGCTGCAGAACTCCATCCATCTCTTAAGATAGTCATTAGGACATCAACGATTCACAGCATTATATTCTGCCTCAGCTTTCAAGATGATGAAGCTGTATTCACGGCTGCTACTTCCTTTACTGGAAAAAGAAAATAGCAAAACACAGTAAACCAAAAGAATACACATTTTGTGTACTGTGCCATGACAATACAACAAACTCTTATGTGTCAGGGGGAAAAAAAGGAGAACTCCGCAGACTGGCTGATTCATTTCAGCATTTGCCATTTGTTCGGAAAAATCTCACTGCCAAAACCTGAAACAATTCTCTGCTCACCAAAAGCCAGTTTGGACAAGATGCCCCAAAGCTGTGCACGCTGCGCTAGCTGCTGCTTGTCTACCCCAGAAGGAAAGCCAAGAACTCTGCCCAAGTGAGGATCGCATTCCACACAGCAGAAGTCACGGAATGCTTGTGTCAGTCATTAACAGCAGTGTTAATTAACTCACCACAAAGATATCTCCAGTGCTGACATCTTTATCTACAACGAACCACGCATCCTGCTGGCCTGCCAGTCTTGCCCTCTGGCCTATGGTGTACAGGAACCAACCTAAAGGAATATAACGTAACGCTGTTAGCATCCTTTAATATTTACTTTAAAAACAACAACAAAACCCAACATATATTAGAAGTGTTTCCCCAAAAGATTGATCACTGAACAAGGAATAATAACAACCCAAATCACCTTAGACAGGTGTGCCAATTACAAATTAAGTCAGCATCTACTTGAACGCTCGCATCACGAAGCACATGATTTCACACTTTGCTGTTTCTGTTGTGGTATTCTGAAGGGTTGTTAATGACAGTTTTCTATTTCTGTTACACTTGGTGGTTTTGCCATCACTCAGCCTTACCAGCTCCCCCTGCTATTTTCTGTCCCAGGAGAACATCCTACTTCCATATGCAGCCTGGGACAGGAGCTCAGTTCTGGCAGCCAGAACCACAAAGTGAGCAAAGTACACCAAAGCAGCTGCACAGCAGGACTGTGCTGTCCTTGCTCACTGCAGGGAGTTGAACTACACTGCCTTCACAGGTCCCCTTCAGCTCCAAGGATTCTATGATTCTATGATATTACCAAATGTGGACAATACATCACTGAGGTGCAGGTTTTTTCTGCAAAATTTAGATACTAAAGAATTTGGAACTGAAGCGCTCTCATTTCAAAAGAATTATGCGCAAAATTGCCTCTTGGTATTAAATTAACAGTCACTGAGTACCAACAGAGTAATTCTAATAGAATTATCATCTACTATATTGCAACATAGAACTACATTAAATACTCAGTTGCAGTACAAGGCTCTACATGCTGTGCAATGCCAGTTTTCCACAAGTAGTTAGAGTATTCCAATTGGAAAAAGTCTGCAGACTGGTTTGGAATTCCCCAGGATTTGTCCCTCTAACCATGAGCAATATTGCTCCATTTATCTAAAAGCAGTTATTAGGGTGTCAGCCCATTACCTTTGTGTGTTCCCATCACCTTCTTATCTTCAACAGAAACAAAGTTACCTGGCTGAGGTTCTAAATACTGCCAAAGAGGAAGAGATTTAAGTCACAAGAAGGCTCCAAAAAACCCTCAAAAGCTCTGCCACTACATTCTCCTAGACTCAGAAAAATGGCTTTCCAACACGTAACCTCTACCAGCACAGTTCACTGCCTCTTTGCTGATGCTGCTTGAGGGAGAAAAGCAGGAGGGGAGTCCCTAGCAGCAGTGATCACTTGTGCTTCACTCCCCCCGTGCTCATTTATGTCATGCAATAGCAGGGTTCAGCCATCTGCCCCTCTCATATCCCAGCCACCCATTGGAGCCTGCCTGTGACTTGATGCTACAGACTGCACACAGGTGGAGGAGCAAGCTGCCTGGAACAGGCTGTTGGCTTCAGCTTCTCAGGAATTCAGAGGGAGGTGGGCCATCACTCCTGAGCAGCAGACAGGAGCTGTTTGAGATGCTGCCACAGACAGAAGAAGAACATAACATGGAGATGATCATAGAGCTAACATTACTCACCTCAAGCAGAAATTTTTCAAAGTTTCTTTCACCAATAAAGCAGACTCCCATGCTCTGAAAAAGAAATGTGGAACTGAATCCATATAAAAGCAGAGAAATACGTTGAAGAAAATATCCATTACTTATCTGTGCCAGATGGATTTTTTCCCTTAGGCACTGAAAACTATCAGGGGATCCCATGAAACGAACAAATCCACAACATCTTCTCCAGCATATGGAAACTACCAGTACACAGCATCAGTGAGAGCCATGAGCACAAAAGACAAACAAATACTGAACATATGTTCTGTAAAGACATGCATTTACTCTGGTGATCACACTGTGTGTAGATTACAGTCAGAAGTCTCTTTTCAGATTAACATACAAAACACACATTATATAGTCACAGACTTGTCATGAAGAAAAGCTTCCACAAACAACCAGGCCTTCCTTTTCCTTACAGTTACTTTCTACATTCTTCAGATAAAACATTCACAGCGGATGAATACATTTAAGGCAATCAAGGCTGTATCAGCATACAACTGCTGGCTGCATTGTGCTTTCTAGGATTAAATCATGAAGTGTTCTTAGTCAGGGATGCAGAACTTCCCTTGAAAAAACAAACTGTAGAAAAACAGCACGACCCAGCCTGTGTGAAAACACATTCAAACCTACTGACAGTGATGAAATCTTTGAAAGCTATGGAGAGTAAAGACCAAGGCTTCTCATCTGCTGTAACAAAGAATGTTTTCCTTACAGCTTCCTATCACATTCGTGTTCATCTTGGCTCTTCTGAGATGTAGTGGCCCATAAATTATCTGCAAACTACAATACAGAACTAACCAGGAACACATAAAATGCCTGAAAGCAGGCAGACAATGATGAAAACAGTTCCCAACCTATTCTATCGTTGTTCATGGAAACAGCTGATTTGTCAGAGATTAAGGATCAAAAAGATCAGAAAGTCCATTTTAGAGAGAAATAGAAATCAAAAGAGTTTAAGTGTTACCATGCCTCTTTTTTCTTTAGCACATGATGAAGGCCATGTTCTGATGCTATCTTCCTTACAAAGCTTTTTGTTAAATCCCCTAAAGGGAAAATGGTTTTCCTCAAAGCATCCTGCGAGATCTGACTCAGAAAGAAGGTCTGGTCTTTGAAGAGGTCAGCTCCTTGAAGGAGTTTTACAGCTGCAAAGTATAAAACACAAAACAATCAACATAACTGCTGCCTTTAATGGTCGAACTTCCTTCAGCATTTTGTTCAATAACCAACATTTCAGTTTTATTACTTCCAAACACAAGCAAAAGACAGCATTTGGGCAAGGTGTACAAAATCTAATTGAGAACGTTTATTTTCTCACCACTGAAAAGGTACAGAAATATTCTGATTTTGTAGAAATTCATACATTGCCCCATCTATATTCTACTGGAAGTTTCACTGCCAAGACCATTAATGCTACAAAAGATGAAGACAACGTTCACATTTCATTTGAAAGACAGAACCAGTATTCAAACATTCTAGAGCACGCTGTTAATTAAAAACATATTTTCCACTGAACTTATATTGCCATACATCAGTGACTTGAACAATCAGCACAGTTATTCCCACTGGACGATCTCAGGAGAGATGTGAAAGCCAAGGAAGCATTAATATGCCAACATTACTGGGACAACTTTGCAAGAGTGGTAGCAGCACGTTTCTTTCCCTTTGGGTATACTGCATTTCCCATTTACACCAGAGTTTCATCTGAGTCACCTTATTACACTATGGCCCACAGCAGTTATTGGCCAGGTATCATCCAACCTGCAATAGTGCCATGCAGAGCCATCCCCAAGCAGCAGTAACTAAGCCAGCTCACGTACTGACACAACAGAACTGCCATGCTGCAGGTAGAAACTTCTGATCACATATGGCCATAGGCAGGCTATAAGAGTGAAGAGCAAAGCCTGCTGCTGCTATATTCCCTTGGCTGATCTCAGCATCACAGTCTTAGAAATGCCTGCTTACTTAGAAATTCTGCTTACAGCAGAATTATGGAGTGAAAAACTGTTGTGTTTTTTCCCCTGTAAAATAATATATGACCCATATAAAGCTATATAAAGCTATATAAAACTATGTTGTTAATTTTCATGTTTCAAAGGTCTTAAATCTAAAGCAGAACAAACACATCAAATAATTTTTACAGGACCCACTGAAGTACTCAACAATAATTTCTTGAAATGCTTCCCCAGGACACAGAAGACAGCCCTATCTCCTTAAGTACAGCCCTTCCAGAATGTTGATTACTCCTGAATTAATTATTTTCACCCCTCTGCACCTGTATCAGCAAATGTACTACTTGACAGACAGTGTAATTTTCAGTAATGCAAATCTCCTGTTTGCCCAATCCACATTCTACAGAGACTGGGGTTTAAAGAGTAATCACTGCAACATAAAATAAATATAGTTCAAATTTCTTTCAACCCTAGGATGAAATACAATGCTACTTACTGTTTCTAACTTCAAATCGGTTTCTGAAAAGCTCTCGGGGTCTTTTCGTATGTTTCTGTTGGAAGACCTCCTCGTCCTCCAGTGAAGTTCTAGCATAATGCCCAGTAGCAATTGCATCTGCTCCTAGTGAGGTATAAAACAAAACACCACAAAGACACATACTTGAAACTCATCATTTAAAACAGGCTTATAAACATCTATGAAAAGAAAACAAAATCATGAAGAAAGAAAACCTATGGAGAAGTCTCATACTGCCAGTAATCACACTCCTGCTGTTTAAATAACAGGCTATCTGGTAGCATGCTGAAAGCCATGTTTCTGTACTTCAGGGACCATCCTAAGAATTAGACATAATGCTGAGGTCAATACGTGTTCCTAAATTAAATCTGCTCCTTACCTATTTATCAGTATTCAAAACTGAATACTTCACAAATATTGAAATGCTGCCACAGAGATGGGTGATTTCTGTCCACACGTGAATTCCCATTTTTCCCCTCCGTTCCAAGACTCTGTAGCACTTAAGCGTCTCCCCACCACACACTGAAACTGACACACTTGGAAGCGCCTTACCAAGGTTATCCATAGCATAATGGAGAAAGTGGTTGAATTTGATATGCTTGTTACACACTATGTCAGGGTTAGGAGTCCTTCCCAGTTCATACTCCTTTAAGAGGTCACTGTAAAATAAAGATTCACACGTACATTAACACCAATAACACAGAATAACACTCTTCAAGTCTGGAAGATAAGCTGTGAAAACTTGAGATCCACTCATGCTAAGCATTTCATGTAAGACTCAAAACATCTGTTAAATTTAAAGATGTAACAACACTTGGAAGCAGACTTGAAGGCACAGTCAAGCAATCATTCATAATGTTGTACTCACAACCCTGACTTATCAAACTGCCATTCCTTCAGAGGAGACACCAGGAGACCACAGGAAAAAACAAGGCCTCTAGTAGTTCTTCCTACAAAAGGTTGTTTTTGATAAATAATCCTTTAAAAAGAGACTTCAGGTAATAAACTCAAGCTCGTCAACGACAGTAAGGAAAAAGGCTTCTGCAACGAATCAAGTCACTCACAGCAAATTGCTTGGAAATGCTGTACTGACAAACGATGAGAAGCAGAAGTCAGTCTCCTATGGTCTCTGGTTCATCGATTCACCATCACTTACAGTCACCTCCCAACCCACAAGAGTTGTGACACCATTATTCCTTCTCTCACACCATGACCACATTCTTCGCTGACTGCACAATTTTGTGCTCAACGTGATGTCACTGCAGTGAGATGCAGAGGGCTATTCCTCAGTGTCTTCCAAGACAAAGTAACAACAGCTCTACTTAAAGGGGAATGAAGATCCAGGGAACAACCTTTACATTCTTAAGTTGAATATGAGAGATATTTCATCGTTACACTGATACTACCCCTTTCCTTCTGCCTCCCAAGAAAAGCTCTCAGCTATTTCCATGCATAACTTCCCTTACGGTGCGACATACTCATGGGAAGAGAAAATCTGAACGTCTTCTTTAGAGATTAGTTCCAAATTGGTTGGAAGCAAGGTTATCTCACGATCACTTTATGGTAAATCAGATATCCAACCTGAACATCCCCTGGCACAACTTGAGGCCTCTCCCTCTCATCAACTGCTAGTTATGTGGGAGCAGAGGCCGACCCCCACCTCCTCACAACCTCCTTTCAGGCGGTTGCAGAGAGCAATAAGGCCTCCCCTGAGCCTCCTCTTCTCCAGACTGACCCATCCCAGTTCCCTCAGCCGCTCCCCATCACTCCTGTGCTCCACACCCCTCACAGCTCCACTGCCCTTCTCTGAACAAGGTGCAGGGCCTCCATGTCTTTCTTGTAGTGAGAATCCAGCCCGAGAGGTGCAGCCTCACCAGCACAGACAGCAGGGGAAGGAACGTTACAGCATAATCTGGTGTTACAGTATGATTAGTACGATACACAGGCACATATCATACAGCGCTCTGCACAAACTGCACAAAGAAGCAAAGAGGAGCCATGTCCCATTAACTTTTTCTTCTCAGGCTGCAGAAAGGCGAGGGCAGCGTGTGGGAAACATAAGAAATGAGCAGCAACAGATGCCCGGCCCCTCCCGCAGTTCTCGCCCACGTCCCGCAGCACGAACACGGCGGCCGGCAGCCGCCCACCTGAACACCTCGTTCCAGTACTCCTTCACGTAGGACACCTGGTGGAACGGGATGCCCAGCTTCTGGCACACGCGGTACGCGTCCTCGCAGTCCCTGTCCACGGAGCAGGCGCCCTGCTCGTCCAGCGGGTCCCAGTTCTTCATGAAGACGCCCGTCACCTGGTACCCTGCCGAAGGAAGGCGAGGCTCGGCGTGAGCAACGCGCTCCGGCAGAGCGGCGCTCCGGCCCTCTCTCGGCGCACGTTACCCGCGCCCACCCAGCCCCCGCCCGGCCCGCACCTCGGCGCCGCAGCAGCAGCGCGGCCACGGCACTGTCCACACCGCCCGACACGGCGCAGGCCACGCGCCGCCCCGCCGCCAGCATCGCCGCTCAGCCCGAGCCTTCCGCCTGCGGAGCCCGTTACGGCCCACCGGAAGGGGCTGGGCCTGGCCTGCGCCGCTTTTTAAAGGAATACCAGCCGCTGCAACGTGTTTCTCTTCATAAACTTTATTAATAAAGTCAGTACGTTAAGCGGGCATGCATCAGGTCCCTACGACGTGCTTCTTGTTATAATATTGTGTGCATTTTACTTTCATTTTACACCCCTTTATTTAAAGCGTTCATGTCCCAGGAAACTCAGATAGGAAAGCATCTTTCTGCTGTGAAAGGGAGGAAGTTCAAATTAGAGCTCCATGTGTCAAGGCCAAACCACGCAGCAATAACACACTGCCTTCTCTGAAAGATGCAGTCATCCCACTGCTGTGTGCAGTGTACTCCACCTGCATTCACAGTTAAGAGTCAGTTAACAGTTTCCTGACTTCAAATAATTTGTGTTAATAAAGCTTGACCTGCACTTACCAGCCTTATGTGCATGTTCACATTTGCTAGTGAAACAAACTCACCTGTTCATATTTTGTATAACCATTTATTAAACAACTCATTTACTTTAAATTATACCTTCATTGCACATAAGGGAGAGGGAGGAAAAGAACAAGTTAGAAACTAAAAAACAAAACGGCTTCCAATAGAGAGATTATTCCTTTCTGGCTCATACCAACAAGGTTTAAATACATTGTTGTATTTTATCTGTGAAAAGAACCCCATAATTTTGACTATGAGAAACACAGCAGCAATAGAATTTATCATGTATTCTAAATCCATCTTCATACAGCTGTGCAAGGGAAGAGCAGGATGTGAACACTTGCAGGGTTCTTCGCATCTGTGATCTTCTGAGTCAAGTTCAGAACTTCAGCAGAGGGGAATCCAAATTTTCTTTGTTTATATCAGGACTCAGAGTGATAAGAGGAGAGCTCAAATCAATCAACTGAAAGAAAAAAATGATTATGTTTAGGTGTTGTACATAATTAGTAGTGATAATCTCAATTACTTTTTAAATCTCAGATTCCTGTTACTAACCAAAGGACAGATATAAGCACCACACAAGTGTTAAGGTTCAGAGTTTTAAAGATCTAGCTTACTCTTAGACAAGCACAAGCTTCCCACAAGGTGGATGTTCCCCAAGTTCATCTTTGAAGCCTTAAGGGCTTCTTATAGGTTTCACTGCCATGCACATTCAAGTGACAGTACAACCCAGGCACGGCAAAGCATTTCTGAACTGCTCTGAACATGCCCCCTGAAGATTCCTGTGATCCTCTTCTGTGTTACTTTGAAGGGTGTGATATTAAATTGATCCCAAGTACAACTGATGTCTAAAGCTACATTCTCATAGTTACCACCACTCATCTGAAAGCATCTGGAGGAGTCCACCTTCAAGCTGCTAGTGTACAAAAAGAAAAACACTTGCTCAGAAATGCTTGTCAGATTTAGACTGGGTTCCAACATACATTTTTCAGCTAAGGAGGGCTTTAGGAGAAGAGTTAAACAAGAGTCTCAGCATGCCTGCTCTGCAGAAGACCGCATTCACTTCCTGCTTCAGGAACAGTTTAAGGCCTGAAGCAATTTTTAAAGGAAGTTCTCATTCTCCAACCTCCTCCTGCTCACTCAGCTCCAGTTCAGCGCACATGGATGTTAAAACATTGTGCTCTCCTTAAAAGCACATTGCTACGTAGTACTGTGAACTGACTGAGCTGCTATTACAGCTCTTATGCTACCATGGAGCTGTCTGCAAACAGCTATATTGGCCACCTCACATTTTCCTGCTAGTATATATGCATCACTCCCTTCCCATCCCACCCCAATACTTAAATATTACCTACTTTTATCTGCTCTGAGAACATAGGCTTCAGAGGAATAACCTTATTCACTTCAGGAGTATTGGAAAGGTCAATCAGAGGTCTGCTTCCACATTCCAAAGTTTGTGGGAGAGAGTTATCTGCTTCAATGTCTATCAGTAATACCTAAAAAAAAAAAAAAAAAAAAAAAAAAAAAAAAAAAAAAAAAAAAAGACAAGGTTTTCCCCTCTGCTCTCCATGTTTTCTTCAAAATAATTAAAGCAATTAATTTTATCTTACATACAGGTCATGTTTTATTTACAGTTCGGGTCTTTCTCTTACAGGATTTTCTGCTTACAGCATTAAAAGCTTTTGTTCTGCCAATGGCTCTTACCACAAATAGAGAAAATACGACAAAGAAAAAGATCTCTTTGGAACATAAAATATTTTCACTTGTAAGTCAGATTTAGAAAAGTCTTAAATATTGACAGTTGTTAAACTACAAGAATTGTGCAATGTTATTTACCCAGTTTAAATACATAAGCAAGTCTGTAGAGCTCCAGATTTCAGTTACATTTTGTCCAGTTTAACTACTTTATACACGTACTAAGTAATTCCAGAACAGCATTTCACATCTGCCAGTAGATCAGCTAACCTGGGACAGAACTGATGCCATAACATTGAGTAATTCACCTGCAAGGTTTATTCTACACCTGGAATTCTGTAAATCTATAGCACTTGGGCAGGTTAAAGGTCTGAACTGCTAGTTCTGAAAGCTTTCTCCTTAATGCCTGTTGTGTGCCAGCTTTCAAAAGGAAGCCAATAGATCTACAGGAAAGAGGGGAAACAGCATTCAGTGGATTAACTGTGTGACAGTTAACTAACTTTTCTGCCACATGAGATTTGGGGTTTAATCCTTAAGCACTGTACACAGACTTGCTTTGCTGCTATGCAACTCAATTTCTCTAGAACAGTGCATGTTTTTCCCCCCCAAGAGGCCTCATGGTTGTGATAGGAATTGTCCTTGATAGTGCTTTCCTAACTGAATCTACAAGAATTTTGCAGAACTCACCTAGAAGTGAAACTTCAATATGAAATCTGCAAGTTTACCATTCAGCTTCAATAGTGGAATTACAGTGGGAACACAGCAGATGGTCATTGCTATAAACAGGCACTAGAGGGTGCCTGCATAGAGCTAACCTATTTTAACTACATGCACTGAATTGCTTTTTCTACTCATATCTCAGCTTGAATTCATTTATTTTCATGTAGTTAGTTCTGTAGAAATATGGATTCTCTTATCTCACCTCTTTAGTTTGTCTCTCTTCAGCCAGCTGATTTTGTACTTCAGCCTCTTTTAATTTGTCTTCTACTATTTCTGTCACAGCTTTTTCTGGTGAGAAGTCAAGCATAAGAGGCAACACAGGGGGAGGAGATGGATCATCTTCTGAAGATGATGACCGTGTCTCTTTAACCTGTTTAGAACTAGAAGAGCAATGAGTACTTTAATCAGCAGCAACAATTAAAGACAGGTAAGACAAAGACAGCCAAAGCGTTCCACAAAACCCAATGCCCTAACTTCATTTTCTCCTTATTTTCTTTATCCTAAGTTTTGGACTTCATATGTTTCAGATCCAAAAGCACACTGACTTCCTGAACAATGCGAAATACTTACGCTGTAATTTTTCACCTACATATGCAATGAAATGAGGTAATGGCTCTAAAGATTTCATCCTATGAAATGCCTATGTTGACACACACATTCTGCTTAAGCTTCACACATGGTTTTTTTTTTGTTAAGGAACTGTAGTCTAATCTACATGATAAAGTTGTTTTAGAGGCAGTGAATTGCTCTGAAATTATAATTGGTCAAAGAAAAGACTATTTAGGGAATTTAGGCTAATTAATAAATCAGAAGATATTCACTAGCTATGCATAGTTTATACTTGACCCTCCAGCCCTGGAGGAAGCCTGTATATGCACCTGTGAGAAGATGCTGGACTGTGGCATGAAGGCAGCAACATTATCCTTGCAGAAATTAGATGGATAGTTAGCAGTAGCATGGGATTCTCTGCCTTGTACAAGACATTGTTTCAAATGAAAGATAAATCACCTCAAAATTCAATAGAGAAATCCTTGGTTTTTTGACTGAGGCTTCAGAGGAATTTTACAAAAGCATTGTCAACCACAAGGAGCAAAACTGAATTTTATTTAACCAGCTACTGCTCATTAAAAGGCAACAGCAAATGAACACCAGCTACAACTATCTTCAACTGGAGTACCAGATACAAGTTTTAAGTTGCTCACTAGCTCAACTAATTCAAATAACTTCCTAGGAGGTTAGAGTTCTTATATGTTAATGTTGACTGATCTTAATATTGACTGATCTTAAGGCTGACTGTATTTTACTAATTGCAAGACATCTACATCAGGTCTATATGTATCTAAATGTTCTAGTGTTCCACTCTAAAGGTAGAGAAAAGATCCTTGAAAATTGGAAGTCATTGAATTTCATTTGGAAGCAATTTAGCTACAACATTGATTTCACTTCTCCATTTCACTGGAGAGCAGGGGCTGTTCCTCCTTACCCAGCTGTGAGTGTCTTTCTGGTAGAGAAGCTGGAACTTTGGCGAACAGACTCAACACGTGGAGAAAATACTGTTCTTGGTGTGGTTTTAGGAGTTGCTGCTGGAAATCCTGAGATACGACGGACAGGTGTAGGTAAGGCAGACCGTCTCAAGCTGCCAGGAGTCATGGAGACAGGCCTCTCACAAGGAATCTGAAATATCCCATCTTCAGAAGCTTTCAGGGGTGTGCTGATTGCCATGGCGCTAAGAAGAGGCACACAAACAAGCCAAAGGTTCTTAGAAAGTTCCATTCAAAGAATTCTACCAGACAATAGAAATCAGTTAACCTTTGATCAGTGACTGAAAGGTGATCATCAAGAAATCAATACCTATGGCAAAGTAGGGGTTTTACTTCAAAAAGAATTGTTATGAATAACTGTAGTTAAGCCATACAAAGGTGATCCTCCTTCTGAAGTGTTTTGGATGTAGATTTCCCCTCCCCCAAATCACTTCAGAAATTATTAACACAGCCTGACCTTGATGGTCTTAAGGGACTAGAGAAGCTTGCCTTTAAAGAACTTAGAGCTTTTGAAGACTGTTGCTATGACTACCCATGTTATATTCAAAGAAGTACATTCCATTCAGTCCTACCTTCCAACTTTGCCACAAAATGTTAATCCAAGAGATGGTGTTGCTTTTGTTGCTGACTCATTTGGTGTTAAATCTAAAGAGAAATGCTTTGTTATTTGTTATTCACATCCATATTTAATTTTCAGAACTACAGATACCTTTCAATTAGAGCACTTGTTCCTACCAAGCGGTGGATAGAAGTGTGATGAAAGAGTAAGCACTCAAAGAAACTTTTGATTTTATGAGCCAAATCAGAAGATCAGCTACGTAAAGCATATGCTTACCTCCAGCTTTCACTGGAACCTGAGTTTGACCTGCAGGAACTGACAGATGTCTAGCCCTGGGCTTTGGGCACAGGCTTCCTTTAGTTGTACTTCCATCTTTATTTTGTTGACATAGCTTCTGCAGACTGGGGAAAGACTTCAGCCTCTGAATTCCACTGCCTTCAGGCTGAGATGGCACTGTTAGTGCAGAAGCTGAAGATTTAGCCAAGCTTGCAGCACTAGATATTTTGGGAGTACTAGCTGATCTTGCTTGCTTGCTGGATCTTTCAGTATTGACAGCCTGCAGAGATGAAACTCTGGTTGGTCTGGCCAGAGATTGTCTGTTTGTACTAGATGAAGGTTTAGAGCCACTCACACCAGCTTTTGAAGTTGCATTCGATTTCCCTGAAATAGAAAGCTTAGTTTCATTTCTGAATCATTGTTTATTGCTAAGCTGGATTAATAAAAATAATTAACCTTGCATAAAACAGTGATCTACAGCACTTAAATTTAATAGCAAACAACTTAAGTTCGAGATGAAAACTTACTCCCTGAACACTCAAGCAATGATACCTGCTTTAGAAATTCTCCTCGCCAACTATCTGAATTATAAATTAATACAATTAAGTAAAAGAATATTCTTCAAGGAATGCCAGAACAGCTTGCAATATAAGTTACATCTTCAGCATGTTTGCTCACCAGACTTGGGATTGTTTCCTGAAGTATTTTCCACTCCAGTGTTTGCTTAAGTTACATTGATTAACACCACAGGCTGAACTACACCATAAGGGCTTCTCTCAGTTGCCAGTTTTTACTTGTAGTCTGTACATGAATAGCACGAATCTTGACTTTTTATACTTCCTATCATATAAAAAATTATTAATAAGCCTTAACTTCTGATAGAAACCTTAGCCCAGCAACAAAGTATACAATAAGAATTTGCTGTAGCTTGGAATCTTGCTAGATCTACAAGACCTGTGGTGTTTGTAGCTACCGCTGTTTTTAGGATACAGTAACTTCAAAAGAATGGAGAAAAAAGTAAGGGTCAAATTGATATCCTTACTACAGTATAACAGAATAGAAAAATTAACTCTCCAGAGTTGGGTTTTTTTTCCATCTCCCTGAAGAAAACTCATCCTTTTATTAGCTAAGAATTAAACAAATTCAGAATTTGGAAGTAGCCTTCACACCTTACTACTCCAGGTCATTTTGTTGTTTTGTGGGACTTTATCAATAGTTCAAATCTGATAAACACACAGCATTCAGGACCTTACATGCTTGGCTATAACAGAAAACAGCATATAACAAAAACAGACTTGGTGAGGTTTTGCTTATTTTCTAGCTGTCAAATGCATCAGACATGTAGGTATCAGGCTTACAGGAATCTAGTCAGTACAAGCAGTACAAGTAGTTTAATATTTATCTTCAATCCATAGGGATTTGTTTGGCTAGCCTACAAGATTTTATTCTGCATTCAAATTATTCTATACTGCTTGTATGTACTAGACACCACTAAAACGTTCAGACCCATGGGACAAGAGTTGCTTATCTACTTTAAAACTGATTTGTTAGACAAACCTTTAGTAAGAGTACTTACCATTTTTTCCTATAGGAGAAATGGGTAAACTTGAGTTCAGATTTGAGCTCACACTGGAAACTGATGAAGTACTTCTCCTTGCGAGACCACTGGCAACACCAGGAAGCTTCAGATTTGTTTTTTTTAAACCAGGCTGAATCACAGAACATAGACAAAAGTAGTATTTAGTATGTTACTCTGCTAGGCTGCTGCGTGGTGTTACAGTCGTGTGATTGTTGGAGAAATTCCTTCCTTGGGTTACAACAGGTTAAAAAACAAGATCTCCTGGAAATAGTTCACTACATCTGGATATCATACAGAAGTGAAGTAAGAATTTTCTGAAGTAGGCTGTTACTTTTATTCCTGTCACAGACCTGAGTATAGACTTAAAACAATCTCCTTTATCTTATCTTCACATTAGGATTATATAGGACTCCTGAAGAAGTTATATCCTACATCAGAAACTTTGAGGGTGGATAGTGATAGGACAAGGGGGAACAGTCAAACTGAGACAGGGAAGGTTTAGGTTAGATATTAGTAGGAAGTTTTTCCACACAGAGGGTGGTGAAGCACTGGAACAGGTTGCCCAGGGAGGTTGTGGATGCCCCATCCCTGGAGGCATTCAAGGCCAGGCTGGATGTGGCTCTGGGCAGCCTGGTCTGGTGGTTGGCGACCCTGCACATAGCAGGGAGTTGAAACTGCATGAGCATTGCGGTCCTTTTCAACACAGGCCATTCTGTGATTCTACAAAATTAAATAGATACCACAGCACTGTGTCACTTTCCAGGACTGTGGGTTATGCAGTCATATGAGGGTGGACAGGTAGCTTCAGGTAAACCTGTTATCACCTGCTTAGTTGTTATATGCTACTGCCACCTTCCGAAGAGCAAGCTAGATGGCAACCAATCCCCATGAGTGCAAACAAGCCAAACCAAACATCAGGTTCCACTTGGCCTCTCAGTGTCCTGCTGCATACCTCATGTCTTCTTCCTACACCACCTGCACCATTTTCAGGGAAACTTCAGCAGTACACTGTGAGCAAGCATAAAGCAGTACTGCAGCAGTGCAGGTGCCTACAGCTCCAAAACAACTTAATGCATGTTCATGCGTGTTATGGCAGCTTTGTCCTATAGTATTTGTTTCTTACCTAGAATTACCACTCACTATCTGCAGTTAATACTTTAAAATGCCTATGCTTGTTATTCCAACATACTTTTAGCTTTTCTGAAGTATATTCATTGTGGTATTGACATAGAAAACATTAAAGATAGCAATCACAGCACAGGGACTCCTTTTCCTCAAACCTATTAAACACAAAAATAGAGCTTTAAGTTAGAAAATAAACTATACTCAGTTTTTTCTTCTTACAGAAAGAGAAGTAGTATTGTTGTCATGTTAAGAATGTTCATCATTACCTTATTTGGAGCAGGAAGGACTTTTTTGTCCTGCACTGTGGAACTGCCACTTAATGAAGACTCAAAAACATCTGAAGCAGCACTTGATTTATCTGAAATTAGATCTTCAGATGATCCCACGCTGGTCAAATCTCTTTTTGTAGAAATATTAATCTGTTTTCCTGGTTTGGCCTGCAAATTTCAATGCAACGTTTTAAAAGCTATTTTTCTATATGCCACTTTAAAGCTTTTGTTCATTTTGTTAAGAAACTGAGCCAGTAGTCAATGAAAAAGTCTTTGAATCCAGTCACGCCCTTAGTCTCTAGGCCAGTATAGTTTAAGTTGCCTTCTGAGTACATCTGCTAAGCATTAGAAAAGGCTTGAACACATAAGAGAAATCAACTGAAGGACAGTTCTACAGCTGTAATCAGCACATTTCGTATAACCATGTGCAGTAATAGTTGTTCTTCACAACTATAAGGTCTCCATTTAATGCATACTTTTCTGCTTTACTCTAAACTTGCAAATGATGAGCCACTACAATAGCGGAGTACATCACCTGAAGTGCCTATTTAGACTGGTAGTAGAGTACAATTTAGCTGTGAAAGCATTAAGTCTGTAATTTTTCTTATAGCACCTGAGAAAAACCATGAAATTGTCCATTTTCTATCATCTATCATCTATTCTATAATCTATCTATGTGAGGGGTCACACAGAGCAATATCCCACTTTCAGTAAGATCTGGATTACATAATGGAGTCTAAAATTATATGGTATAGAATAATAAAATTTCAAAGTCTAGAGACTGGATTTGTAAGCACAAAGGCCACTAACAAACAGCTGTTTCCTTGCAATTCTCTTTCACTATTTTCCTAGGTTCCTCTTTTCAGTTTATCTCGTTGCCAAATCTTAAACCTTACACTGCTGATCAGTGCTTCCCATGACTGGAGAAGGGTAGACTGAATGAGAACTCAACTAGGAAGGTCTTTCTGTCATACCACAATACTTGTGCTTTTTCTCTGTAGCTCCTTCAACAAAAGTTAAAAGTACACAAAATCTTTTTTTTGCACAAGTTGCACAGAAAAAAATCCACATCAAAACCAGTGTTTAAACAGCAGCCAGGAATGATGGCATTCCCAAAACCAGAACAGAATTACAAGTCTGCCAGCAGTTACTCTGCATTGTCACAATAAGTAAACCAGTTGGCTGCTATATTATATCTGCCCCACTTTTCTTTTTCTAGTGTGGGACTTTTCCTGCCTGAGCATTTTAAGAAGCAGAGAAACTTCAGAAGATTAAAGCTCACTTATAAAATCAGTACACAGATTAAACATTTCTGTAACAAAGATCAGGTTTAAGGAAAGCACTGTTACATAGAGGACATACCTTTTCTACAGTCAGCATACTGCTTTTCCCAAGAGTAGATGAAAGCTTTGGCATTAGCAGTTTGCCAGTTGCTTTCTTGGTTCTTTCCTTAGTTTTCTGTTCCTGTGTCAGAGGCGAACTGATGATTTCTGTAGGAGCTGCCTGAATTTTAACAGGGCTTTTGTCTGAAGGAATATGAAGAATGTGAGTCTTGTCACCTGACAGAAGTTTATCTGATTCCTTCTGAAAAGAAGGCAGCAGCATACAGGCAGGGCTATCTCCCACACAGTATGTCTCCCTCTTAACAGCCCGGGGACTTTGCTCTATATGATGGCTTTTCAGTATTTTCATTTTTGACTTCAAATCCTCCACAAATTGTTCAGAAGTCTCATTTCCATTTTCTTCTGACTGGCTTACTTTATTCTCTTCACTCTTTCCACTTTCTAACTGCAGTGCTAGCAAATGAGCTTCTTTGAAGATCTCCACAAATTTATCTCCTATAAGTGTGCTCCACGTGAGTTGATCATCAGAAGCAGGCATCTTTTTTTCAGCACTTTTTGCTTCAATATTGACAGCAATACATTTTTCTTTGTGTCCCAGAGATCCAATAAAGACTTCATCTTCACTTCCACTATGAAGAAAAATAAGTCAGTCAGGAGCTTACTTCATCTGCATTTCAAAAGGTATATTTATTTACCTGTTTACATTAGCATACCTTGCTGGAGAAAGTGAAAGGTCAAAATCAAACTTTTCATCAGCCAGAAGAGGAAAGTCTGAAACTATAACAACTTCATTAGAACTTTGTCACAGTAGAGATTGACAATAAAAATGACTATATTATGTTCTCATAATTTGGTGAATCTGACAACACATTTAGTTGTCAGGTTTGAATAACTGATTTCTTTGACCTTAAACATGCTTTGATTATTTTAAAGGCACAGCAGTATGATCAGAATCGTGACAGATGCCCAAATACCATGAAAGACCTAAACAGTAAATTCTAAACATCCTTAACAGAAACAACAGGAATCTGAGGTGGAAAAAGATTATCAGCAGCTTCAAGATAGAAGTGAGAATATATAAGCAAGAACTGGATGACAACACAGTTGTCCTATCAGTCAGCTCCTTTCTAGTTGAGGCCAGTACAGGACATAACACAAGGTTACAAGAAAAATGCTTCCCTTTTAACCAATTCACGCAGTAAGCATTAACTGAATCAGCAGCAGACAGATAAGAGAGGAGCTCAGAAGAGATACGTATCACGTCACCACGTGCATTAACACCAGAGCTCCACAACGTCTCGAGGACACCCAAGCACGAGTCTGATGACAGCGCCCCATGCAAGGAGAAGTACACAAAACAGGATACACAGCAGACTAAAGAGGTCCAGCAGTCCGAACGGCGCCCACTTCTAATGCGGGGCTCCCCACACGGAGGGCTCCCCGGCACCTTCTCCACCTACCATCCATGTAAGCACTCGGTTTCTCCACCACACGCCCGGAGCGAGGCAATGCCATTTCTCTTCCCTCCTCCATAGCCTCTGGAAGCACAGTGATGCAGCATGTTTAAAATACAGCAATTAGGAGAGATGCACCCAGGTAACGAAGGCGCTGAGGAGCCCCGCACCACTCACCTCTGCGGAGCCGCCGAGCGCGAGGCAGCCCCCCGTTGCCAGCTGCGCGTTTGAAATCGCGCCCCGCTCACGTGACGCGTGACGCGCGCTCTCATTGGCAGGTTCGAACGATACTCCTTTTCCCCGAGCACTGTGGGGTTTGTAGTCGGCCGGAGCCTCCCAACGGCCGCGCGCGGCCCTGTGGGAGCGAAACGTCACGCCGGGTGTGCCGGCGCGGGACCTTCGCTAGAGGAAATTGGGCGGGTTAAGTGGGCTGAGGCTGGCACCGATTTCTGTATCCGTGCGGCCCAACCCCTGCCCCGGCACGGACCCCCGAAGCAGGGTGCCCGGGGCCCCAGTCAGGCGGCTGCTGAAGGTCTCTGGTGAGGCGATCCACAGCCGCTGCACGGCGATGCCGGCGCTCAGCCATCCGCACGGCACAGAGAGCTGCCTGCTGTGCAGCTGGTGCCTCTGCGTTCCGTTGCGTGCCCGTGGCCTCCTGGCGTCTCCTAAGATATATTTGGGCTTACACTGTCTCAGAAATAAAGTCAAGTGGTGTATTCTTCTGGAAGTGTTTGAGTATGACTGATTGAATCACTGGATTGGAACTTAGCAGCTGAATAACAACAGGTAATCATGGCCTGCAGATTGTAAAGCAGACAAAAAGAAAAAGAAAGTTGTAATGTTCTTTCTATTTGTCTGCAGTGTGGTATCTCTCCCACCGTTAAGCAGTATGTATATGCAACCTGAGTGCATAGCAAGAGTCCTACTGACTGGCTTACAGGCACAGTGCATGACAAGGACTGATGTGCTCTCCTCCATCCCTTCCCTCCTCAGCCCCCAGCACAGGTTCCTAAGGAGACTCTCCTGGCAGGCGGTGGTCAGTGAGGTGAGGAACTCTCAGGCTTTGTTGCTTGTAAAATGGGCCAATATTCAAGCGTTACTATCTTTCAGCTTCTGGCTTTTTCTCTCAGGATATTATAACTATTCCCTTTGGTATTTTCTTCATGGGTCCCTGAATTACCGTTGTTGATGTCACAATTCCTATTCTGTGCTTCTGTCTTTCTTCTCTCGCGCTGTGTTAACTTAGAGAATGTCTCACTAAGAGCTCAACAACAATTATTTCTTTCACGGAATCATGTACTGCGTGCAGTTCTGGGCTCCCCAGTACAAAAAAGACAGAGATCTCTTGGAAAGAGTCCAGCGGAGGGCCACAAAGATGGTGAAGGGCCTGGAGCATCTCTCTTAAGAAGAAAGGCTGAGTGAACTGGATCTGTTCAGCCTCGAGAAAAGAAGACTGAGAGGGGACCTGATTCAGGTCTATAAATATCTAAGGTGTGGGGGGCAGAATGGCGAGGCCAGACTCTTTTCAGTGGTGAGTGGAGACAGGACAAGGGGAAACGGCTGGAAACTGCAGCATAGGAAGTTCCGCACAAATGTGCGAAGGAACTTCTTTACAGTGAGGTGACGGAGCACTGGAACAGGCTGCCCAGGGAGGTGGTGGAGTCTCCTTCTCTGGAGATGTTCAAGACCTGCCTGGATGCCTACATGTGCGACCTGGTGTAGGGAACCTGCTTTGGCAGGGGGTTTGGACTCGATGATCTCTGGAGGTCCCTTCCAACCCCTACAATTCTGTGATTCTGTGATTCTATGATAGAATGGCCAGGGTTGGAAGGGACCTCAAGGATCATGAATCTCCAACCCCCTGCCACATGCAGGACCACCAACATTTAATACTAGACCAGGCTGCCCAGGGCCCCATCTGATCTGGTCTCGAACACCTCCAGGGACAGAACATCCACAACCTCTCTGGGCAGCCTGTTCCAGTACCTCACCACTCTCTCACTAAAGAATTCCCCCCGACATCCAACATAAATCTCCCCTCCCTCAATTCAAAACCATTTCCTCTTGTCCTGCAGTTATCAACCCTTTCAAAGAGTTGATTCCCCTCCTGTTTGTATGCTCCCTTTAGGTATTGAAATGCTGCAATAACTCACCCCGCAGTCTTTTCTCCAGTCTGAACAAGCCCAGTTTCCTCAACCTGTCTTCATAGGGGAGCTGCTCCAGTCCCCTGATCATCTTCATGGCCCTCCTCTGGACCCTCTCCAACAGCTCCCTGTCTTTTTCGTACTGGGAGCTCCAGACCTGGACGCAGTAATCCAGATGGGGCCTTACAAGAGCAGAATAGAAGGGGGCAATCACTTCCCTGTCCCTGCTGGCCACCCCTCTTTCAGTAAGCTTGAGCGAGTACCCATGGCTGCATTAACATAACTGGGCCATGTGCACTTTGAAGGATAGCTTTCCACAAAGAAAATTATGATACTGCATGAAAAAAAAAAAAAAAAAGAAAAATTGGGAGATATCAATACTTTATTATATGTCCAAAAATCAAAAAGAAACAGAAAACTGAGATGAAACTACTGGGGAAAGAGGCAAACAGACAGCAAGTGGTGTAGATCTCAAGACTGAAGTGGGAAAAAAAAAAAGATGAAAACTGAAAACATACAGGCATCCAGCTCCATTGGCAGAAAACAAATGTTGTAACTCACTATGTCCCCAGAATCACATCTGAAAAAGCTCTAAGTCAGTAGATGCTTATTATTTGTACTGATGTTTGAATTTCTTCCTTGAAGTCATTATAGTATTTCTATTAGTCTATATTTGGTGCATTGTTAATAACAAAAAATATGATGTCCTCAGTAATTTCACCTGCTACAGCAACACTTCTCACATAGCCATAAAGGCCAGACACACCTCTATGGAAGTGTACATGACGTGCTCTCCTTGTGGTTGAAGCACATTCATTTAAAAGGAAATGGAGACTCAATTCAGTTTACATAAAAATGTTACAGACTCAATGAGCTCAAAATAGCTCTACTTACAAGCATTATTTATGGAAAAGTTTTAAGATCGATAAGACTGTCTGTAAACAAGCTCAGTCTTATGTTTCAAAGTATTTAATCGTGTAAACATTTACTTTGCATTTTAAGTTTCCTGTAACAAACTTTCTAGAGTGTAGATGAGATTGCAATACATATTTGGGCATTATTAATAGTTCTAATAAAACTAAAAGAACCAAATATGAATTATATAAAAATATGAATGCCATAAGAAAGAAAGACAAAAGCCTTTACTCATATCAGAAGTACGAGTTCAGATTTGTCTTAACAATTACATGTGACAATAAGCTTAAAGCAACACTTAAATAAGTGATAACTTTATTTTATTTGTATAGCAATTCAAAGATGTTGCATGAAGATGTTCACATTTTATTTTGGGAAAGAAAGACTAAATTAAAAATTTTAATCCTATGTATTCTTGTGTCTTAGAAATGCTTGCTGCACTATTGGATTTATCACATCAAGCCATCACAAACCCAACTAATCATGTAATGTATAGCTTTGTGGAGAACTTCTGCATTGGCACAGTATCTCATTAATTAGGGCTCCAAGTGATTAGGGAGATACGGAATGTACATGGCTTAGTTATTAACCGTAAGTATCCAAATGTTTTTGTGTTGATACACTGTTTACTGACTGCCTACTGAATATGATTGTGTTATAAAAATAATCAGGTTTTTAAAGAAGACACCTATTTTTTATAAAAAATATTTGAATATTAGTGTACATTTAAGTGATGGTGGCTTGAAATTTCGTACCAGGCAAGTTAAACCTAATTACAACTGTAGAAAGGAACGAAGTTTTATGCAAAAAATAGCCTGTGATCTAATGGAACGCTGTAAGTTACAGCTCATCCTGCATGTTTCACCACCAGCACCCTCCATCTGTGCCTCACTTCTGTTGCTGTGAATTTGGCAGCATTTAAGCAGCTAGGCACTGTTTATAAGAAAGGATCCCAGCAGCTATAAGAAGTCAGCCTTTGGGATTACTCATCACTTGCCTTGTGAGCTGCTTCAGGTAATTTTGTGAAGAACTGTGACAAAATTGTCTCTAGAAGACCAGTAATTGAGGAACGCTGGCGGACACCAATTCAGCACCTTCAGACTGGCGTTGGTCAAATTGGTGAGCTCGGAAGAAAGATTCTTTGAGTTGGTACAGAGTGAAGATTTTCCTCTCTTGCAAAAGGACGCAGGGATAAAAAAAGGACAACTTCTTCATCTCTGCAAGAAGAAATCTGATTCACTGCGAACTCAATCACCAAGATAACATGAATGTTTCCAGGAGGTAAGCTGCACACACCGCATTTCCCTCAGGCAAATAGAAATAGGAAAGCAAAATTTTGACAGGCACAATATTCCGCTTTCAGTCTTAACATGATGTTGCCAGATAATCATGAGCTATGTCACTTGATGTGGGCTTACATAAGACAGAAGGCAGCCCTTGTCCCAATACCAATGATAAATGTGTATTTCTTATTCTAAAAATACTTTCTGTAAAATCTCAGCTGCTGAACTTGTCTTTACTGATGAATTACCTTCGCAGATCGCATTCCTAGACTTTCATTTTTAAAAGTCTGTTCTGACAGTTTTCTTCCAAGTGTGCAAAAGTAATTTGTGCTTAAAACCTCTTTCCATTTAAGCTATATATTCCGTAATTTTTTTCTTGGTAACCCCTACACTTTTGTGATAATAACAGCAGAAACATGTATGAACCAGAGCTTTAGTACATTTGATAGTTTTCAGACCCCTTCCTAAGAAATATGAAATTCATAAGCTGACAGGTCTCCCTTCAGTATTTCAGTTCAGATGGATTTGTGGGCATTCAACGTTTTTATCTCTTTAAAAAAGGAAGCAGCCTCTCTAGGGCTGAGCAGGCAATTTTTCAGTTGACATAACAGTAATCAGAGGTCACTTACTATATGGTAGCTCTTTAAAACCATTTGGAAAAGGTGACAAAGCTATGTAAGATGTTCACTCAGAGAAATCTGGAGATAGTGCTTACTCCTGACTGGTATCTTCAGTTAAAGAATACCTTTAGAAACACATTGTCAGAATGGGAAAGTGTCATAGCACACGTTGTTCTTATGTCCACAGATTAAAGATTTAGAACCCATTATTATTATTATTTAAAATATATTTAACCCTGTTACTCTCAATATGTACATACATAGACAGGTTGAGGGAGCTGGGCATGTTCAGACTGGAGAAAAGGTGGCTGCAGGGTGACCTCATTGCAGCCATCCAGTACCTAAAGGGAGCCTATAAACAGCAGGGGAGCCAACTCTTTGAAAGGCAGATAAACAGCAGGACAAGGGGAAATGGTTTTAAGTTGAAGAAGGGAAGATTTAGGTTGGATGTCAGGGGGAAATTCTTCACAATGAAAGTGGTGAGGTGCTGGAACAGGCTGCCCAGAGAGGTTGTGGATGCCCCGTCCCCGGAGGTGTTCGAGGCCAGGTTGGATGCGGCCCTGGGCAGCCTGGTTTAGCGTTGAATGGGGAGGTTGGTGGCCCTGCATGTGGCAGAGGGGTTGGAGATTCGTGATCTTTGAAGTCCCTTCCAACCTGGGCCATTCTGTGATTCTATGATAATACTGCAAAATGTAAAGGCATGTTTTTACTCATAAAACTGATCTGCATCAACAGCAGAGAATAAGAGCACTGTACATCCTCTCAGAAGCTTGTATACAGTCTCTGTCCTGTCAGTGTGAGAGAAATACCAAATGGCTGGTAAATGTTCTGTGTTTCCAATTATGGAAATTCCTTTATTAGCCTCATTGAGTTTGAAGACCTCTTTCCCAAATCTAGCCTATGATCTATGAGCTTCATTATAAACACCATAGAACTATTAGTAAGCAGAATCATTTTTATCTTAGCCTTGTTTTTTGTTATGACAGGATACATTCCCTCCGAGCTCACAGACAGAAAACCAATACCAGCACACATGAGAACTGGCACAGTACCTCTGCATTCAAGCAACAGCGTGGAGATGAGCTCGCTACAGTTCTTACGCTGTACACAATAATTGTCATGGTCCTTCTAATGGCAATCTGGGGAGCCTGGGCAAGAAAGGATTCATATGTATAGCAGCAGCGTGTTTTCTCTGTTAAATATTAAAAATATGTATCTGTACTGATTATTTGTACCCAGGAGATACAAAAATGGTACTTGCATATTATAGCTTACTTGAAACTGCTTCAACAATGGTTACTTGGGAACTGAACCTTTGAAGACATTTAATAGGCAAAGTAAAGAATGTGACTGTGAGTAAGGTAACATAAAACTGTTTGCACTGTAAATATGTTTGTATTACCGTTTGCATGTATAATTTTAAGCACAATATGCTTGCAGGAAGAATGGTTCAACCAATCAGCAACAGTCAATCGTATGTATATTTCAGCAGCTTTCCATTTTTTGTCTTACATTGTCCATTCTCTACCTCTGCTAATATTGCCATGGTAACAGATACTGTATATATATAAAAAAGCAACTAATCTGTCACATCACAACATAGGAAAAAATAAATAAAAACAGCTACCCTGCAAGCTAAGAAGGACCTCTGAAGATGTCAACTGAAAGTTTATGTTGACAATGGGTCTTGCATTTGTTTAACTTCTTGTAATAAATTTGTAAACTCAGGAATAAACCCACCAAATAAATCATACTTGTAAGCATCTTTTGTCATAGGGCCATCTGGCCCAGTTTTTTATTTTTGCAGCACCAAACAGACATATCCATGTCAGCTCTAAACAGGCCACTGTGGAATCAGTATTCCTGTACCAATGCACCTCTGACTGAGTTGCAGGACTTAGGTAAAACCTCTTTGGGTAAACCACCTCTTCATGGTTTATAATGAGACAAAAGCTTTTGTCATGTTTCCCGAAACACAGCTCACACAGAAATGATACCAAGAAACTAGATGCTCAGTGTAGTAAATACAGCCCTAGGCTGTACGGGGCCCAGTTGCATGTACTGTATACAATTGTAAGCTGCATACTTGGCTTTTAGAACCACACATTTCAGTAGTACAGACTGGACAAAAATTAGTCTTGGTTGCTGGTGCTGCTGTTTTCTTAACAGTTGCCTTCAGTTATGGCCACAGAACAATCAGGAGACTCGTACAGATGCAGAGGCAGTCTATGCTCTGCTTCCCTCTTTCCTTGAAGAATGTATGTGCCCCTTTCATGTCACTGCTGGATTTGCCCTATGACAGAAGATATATCTCCCAGCCACATGGCTATACATCAGATCCTGCACACATGCACCACATTGCAGGGGAAAGCTGCTTGCTGACACCCAATTGGAGGACAACAGCCTCAACCATGAGAACATGAAGTCTGAAGTGTGTATCTACTTCTTATACTACAGACAGGCAAGCAGTTCAGGTAAGTCATAGTTGAGATCAGTCTGGGCTGAAAGCTTGAGGGCCATTTTAACTCAGTAATGAACAACCTGTTAACTTTACGATGTACTACAATCTCACTGCAAAATGCAGCTTTGCACATTCTGCTCATGGTTGCCCTACCTCCTCTTTTTTTTTTCTTTCGTGTGCGTGTGTTTGCTTAGCTTGTTTTATTTTCCCCAAAGAAATTAATATGTTGCAAAGCATTCAAGTAGGAAAGACAGTTATGTGGAATATTAGGTTTTAGCCACTGACTTTCAGAACAACTCATCATACACATGCATAATGTTGAAAAAGCTGCACAGGCAACAAACAAACAGAACAAAAAAGCACACACACAACTCTAGAGCAGCTGGCTGCACATCACTGTTTACAATTTTGTTGCTGACTTTGTAAATACTGCAGGTATTATTCTGCTCTGAAGCACTGGAGATCCAAATAGGGTATTGAAGATGCTTTAGTTTCCTCTCTCATCTGGATAGAGGAGATAAAGCGTAACTGTTTTGACAACACAGCAGCAAAACATTCAGTGTTTTGAAAACCTTCAATCTTTAATCTTGATAGAGATTTTTCTCAATTTTCTTGAAGAATACACATGGATTCCTGGGAGTTTGAGCTACCATCAGAAAAAAAGTCCCTCACTTTTTCCTACAAGAAGAGCAAAGTTGGATGCAGTTAAGGAAACACTGGGGCACTGGGGGTGTTCTCCGTATCTCTAGACATACCTCTTCACTGCTCCTGATCTGGCTGTCCTGATTTATCATGCTAACGTGGCAAAAAGCTTCACACTTCTTTTTTGGACTACTACTTTGCAGACTGAATTGACTTAGCTAGTCGAATGCATGCTGGAACAAACAAAAGGAAAACTGCTGGAATGAATACCAGAGGGGAAATCACAGTCTAACAAGAGGCAGTTCTCAGACTGGCTTAGATGTACCATCAAATAACATCTTCAGCTATAAAATTCCCAGCAAGTTGACCCAGGAAAACAGTTCTCATACTAAATCACTTTCCTAATTTAACTTGGAACACATGACAATAGTAACAAATTAGTTACTCTTCTACAACAATTGAATAGACTCACAAGAATTAGGAGCTGAGAACTCCAGCTTGGAACATGTGTATCAATTGTTACACAGTGATCTCTTCGTACATATTTCTTTATATACAACAAGTGGACCAATGATTTACAAATGTTCAAAATAGGCTGTGGTTTAAGCATACTTGTCTGTTGTTATTTTAAACTACCACAAACAATATCAGCAGTTGAGACAGCAAATCTGATGATATATTCCATATAGCGATTGCACTATTAGAAAATGAAAACACTTTTATTTTATAGCCATCCTCTCAGGCAGGTGTTACACATTTTATTTCAAAAGACTCAAGGCCCTCCAAGCTCCATCTCTTACTACTTCCTCACATTTTCCTTTCAAGAGAATAACACATTTTGTAAAACCATCTTTAGATCAAGAATCAGCACAGACACCTCTCTTGAATCTTATGACAAACCTTCTCATTACCCTGGTGCTCCCTCTGGTTCAGCAAAGCAATTCGTTCAATGCTGCTTTCAGAATGCTATGTGAATTACATCTAAAACTTAAAGTGAGTAAACCTACTCTCCAGTTTTTTCTGTGAATTCTGTACCTGGAACCAAGCCCTAAAAAAATCTGCATCACTGTACATAATTCAGTGTTATGCAATAAAATAACCTCTCATTATACTTTAACTCCAATTCTAAAATAACGTGGCAGTACATTGGTACCTCAGCACTATATTGCATCTGATGACTTCAGGTGTTGTCAGGTGACAACATCACTCTTGCTGATCTTATTCACTGTTCTGCACATCTCTGAAGCTGCATTTCTACACTGCACCCATCAGCAGGTGCCATGGTGTACCATCCCATTCCTTTCTCTAGATGGAGACAGACTGCTACAGACAGTTCATGAAAACTTTCCTTTTTTCTCACCCATCCACAATACTTCATACCACAGAGAGAGAAAAATCTAGCAGCAGAATTGTTCAACTGATATGGTCTACTGGAGTCCCAAATCAAAGGTAGGGTTAATAACAGAATTATTTACAATTTTTGTAATTTTGTTACCTGGTGATAATAAAATATTTGCTGAAAGAGGAAATACAGATTTCTAAGCCTTCTGTTTATGATCAGCTTAATGAGCTGGCAAAACTTCATTCTTCTTGTTTGGACAATGGACTGAAATGGCTATAGCAAATTCTGCTTAGTGCAGCCAAACTGCTCTCTGTGCTTAGAATACAGCTTAGAATACAGCTAGACCAAAGCTCCCCCATTTCTGGTTGAAGTTCAAATGTCACCAAACAACTCATTACCACATGACTTCTTTGAGATGCAGGATAAATTGCAGTGTTTTTATACCTTAAAAAGACCTCTTTTTACTTCAAAAAAATATTTATTATAAATATATATTTTATTTTATATTTAATATTTATTTTTCATTAAACATCTTTTGTTGAGATCCTGCAAACAATGCCATCTAACAAAGTGCCAATTTTTTCTTCCTGAGGAGTGATCTTGTATATCTGTGGGGAAAAAAAAAGAACAATAAACACAAAGGCTGTGTAAGGAATAAAATGGATTGCACACATTCAAAAAACATGCACACAAAAGATTTCCCACTTTTTACATCAGAATCTTGTCTTGCAGGCTAGATAAATTTGGGAATGAGAAACTAAGCAAATTCTGAAACTGCAAGAAACAAGAGAAAGCAAAGAAACTGAATGAGAACAGTACTCTTAGATATGCTATGATCGGTCCAATTTTGCTGCTCTCTCCCACCATTACTTTCATTGAGGTGATCAAGAAGATGTAAACTACTTGAATTATATATGTGGCCTGGATATTCTTCAAGCATATTCCTCAAACACGTATTCTTCAAGATACCTTTATAGCATATGGCAATCTGTTAAGAGCACACAAGCCCTAACAGAACTCCTAGCAGCTAGTCAACACATTTTTATTTAGCCACCCATGTTGAAACTATTCGGGTATTTAAGATTATGAAATTCCTTAGGACTGAGAATTTGTTTTCAATTATATGCATATTTGTCTGAGAAAACAGGAAGCGAAAGTGACTGTATGGTAGGCACCAATCTGCAATTCATTTTTATGGTCCAACTTCCTGATTATCTCAAAGAGTTTGATGAATTAAAATTTGTGATGTCAGTGTGTGATGCCTGAAACTTTTTAAAAAATTTTTAAAAATCAAGTTTCATTTAAAAAAGCCCCGAAGTTTACAATCATGCTAAAGAAATAAAAACCCTATGTGAAAATTGAGATATGCTATCAGACAATTACATACATTATTCCTTTTATTAAACCCAGCAATCTCTTTTGGTTGCATACCTTTTTAACTCTGGCAATGTCTGTTAGCTGGGGAAGCTCATCTAGAGAAACCTGTTGGCCTTCTACTTGAGATGCTATATCTTCCAGATTTACCGTTTTTTCTCTGTCTACAACCAGAACAATGAGTACTGCTGTGTCACTGTCTGAAATGCCAAACTTTTTAAATGCATCTGAAATCTAGGAAAAGATCAAAAACATCAAAATGTTACACTTACTACATCAAAATAATCATGTTCTTTCCTATGTCTTTTCAGTTACTGGATCAAATAAACCAAAATAATAAATTAATGCATTTTATCTTAATGGAACTCTGAAAATCAACAAGAGATATCAGCATATTTGTGTTATTAAAAATAACAGTAACTTCTATTAGTTTGCTAGGTTAAGCAGATAACTACACTTGTCTGGCTGCAAGGCTGTTAGCAAGTTTCTCTGGCAAAGATGACATTTGAAGAGCGTATCTTACATTGTTGTTTGGTGAAAGGTTGAAGATAATTTCTGCATTGAGAGTTCTGGTCTTCATTTTACCTATCTTGTGTAGATGAACCGCTTTGTTGGCTGCCACAAGAACTTGAAAAGGATCTACGATCTGTAAAATACAACCAAAGTTAAACAGAAATTCAGCATAGTATTTTGGACTCTGGTCAAAATTATGACCAACTAATTTTGATAGCCTAAGTCCATAATCATAAAAGCGAGCAGTACAACTCAGCAGTTCTTGTTCTTCCAAAGTCAGTGGATTATTTGCTGGGTGGGACAATCATTAGAATCATAAAGGTTGGAAAAGATTGCTAAAATCATCTAATCCAGCTGTTCTTGCATCCTTACCATGCCCACTAACACACATCCCTCAGTGCCACATCTCCATGGCTACCAAACACCTCCAGGGCAGTGACTCCACCACCTCCCTCCTTACCACTCTTCCTAATATCCAACCTGAACCTGCCCTGATGCAACTTGAAGTCATTCCCTCTTGCCCTATCACAGTTACATGGGAGCAGAGGCTGACCCCCACCTCCTCACAACCTCCTTTCAGGCAGTTACAGCAGAGAGCAATAATGCCTCCCCTGAGCCTCCTCTTCTCCAGACTGACCCATCCCAGTTCCCTCAGCCGCTCCCCATCACTCCTGTGCTCCACACCCCTCACAGCTCCGCTGCCCTTCTCTGGACAAGCTGCAGGGCCTCCATGTCTGTCTTGTAGTGAGAATCCCACAACTGAACACAGCACCAAGGTGAGAGAATCACATTTACAACAGAGATTACACTCTGAAGTCAGGTTACTCACACTATTAAACATCAGCAAATTACCAGATTCAAATCTTTTTCTTTCCCCTCCCCCACAACCGCCTCTCTGCCAACAAAAAGGCTTTCGTTCAGAAAGCAGTCATGAGTTTACAAAAGCAGAAAAGAAACTTCTAGCAGATCACGCACCGATCACTTCGGAGGTGCCCGTTCCCAAGCCAGCCAACGGCGCGGCTCCCCGCGCAGCCCCGCGGCCTTCAGGGCCGTACCGCAGCGCAGCAGGACAGCAAAGCGCCCGCTCACCATGGCAGGGTTTATTAGCGCTCCTTCGATGGATCCCTCCACGGCCTTCCTCCGCAGGGCAGCGGCGTTCCGCACGCGGTTGAAGAGGAGCAGCGTGACGCAGCGCTCGGGGAACAGCTCCAGCGGGTGCGTGAGGTGCATCCCGCAGCGCCGGCGGGACGGCCGGGCACACGGAGCAGCGCTACTGCGGCCTCACATAAAACAGCGCCGTAACAACGCGCCCGTCCGCTCGAGAAGGTCTCCAGCGGCGGCTGGGCTGAGCAGCCTCGCAGCCGGCTCCTCCTCCCCTCCCGTCGCCCCGCCTACTGGTCCCGGAGCCGCCCGCTCGCGGCCCTCCCGGACGTGCGGCCGCTTCCCGGCGGCGGCATGGAGGGGGTAGAGGCGTACGGCTTCTCGGCCGCCATGAGCGGCGCCTTCCTGCTCTCGTCGCTGCTCTTCGCCGCCGTCAACCGCCGCCTGCGGGAGCCCTACATGGACGAGGTTTTCCACGTCCCGCAGGCGCAGGCCTACTGCCAGGGCCGCTTCCTGCAGGTGGGCCCGGCCCTCGGGGCCGCTTTCGTAGGGGCGCCTGCGGGTGGCAGCTGTCGCTGTGTCGGCTCGCAGCGCTCGGGATGGGTGATTGCTGTAGGAGGGAGCTGGGAGCTAAAGTCACGCGGAAGGGCGGTCCCCGCGTGCCGTGCCTCGTTGCTGGTGCCTGAAATTCGTTAGACATCCACATTAACGAGAGTGGTGATCCTCCCCCTCTGCACTGTTCCGGTGAGGCCACTGTTGGAATATTGTGTCTGGGCTCTGGGCTCCCCAGTGCAAGAAAGATAGGGAAATGCTGGAGGGAATCCAGCGGAGGGTCACAAAGATGACTGGGGGCCTGGAGCACCTCCCTTATGAGGAAAGGATGAAAGACCTGGGGCTTTCCAGCCGGGAGAAGAGAGGGCTGAGAGGGGATCTCATCAGTGTTAATAAGTACATACAGGACGGGAGTCAGGTCAGGAACAGGCTCTTTGGTGGCAAGCAACAGTACAACAAAGAGAAATGGGCACAAACTGGAACAGAGAAAGTTCTGTACTGACACAAGGAAGAAATTCTTTACTGTCAGAGTGAAAGAGCACTGGAACAGGCTTCCCAGAGAGGTTGTGGAGTCTCCTTCTCAGGAGATAGGCAAGATCTGTCTGGACGTCTATATGTGTGACCTGCCATAGGGAACCTGCTTCAGTTGGAGATTGGACTCGATGATCTCTAGAGATCCCTTCCAGCCCCTACAATTCTGTGATTAACAAATCAGAGCAGAGGTTGGAATTACATACCCAAACCCTGCTGCACATCTGTGGGGCGGTTTTTGTGTGACAGCAACCCTCTGACACCTGTCTCCCATTCTGCAGTGGGATCCCATGATCACCACCCCTCCGGGTCTGTACCTGCTGTCGGTTGGTGTGGTGAAGCCAGCAGCCTGGCTCTTTGGCTGGACGGGCAGCGTGGTGTGTTCCACCGGCATGCTCAGGTTCATCAACCTCCTCATCAGCGCTGGCAACTTCTACCTGCTGTACCTGCTTCTGCTGAAGATCCATCAGAAAAATAAGGTACAAAGTAGGATTGTTTTATGTACCAGTACAAACAATTCCTTGACTGTGTGTGTTTACTTATTTGAGCTACTCTCTGTTTCATATAATTGCAGGTCAGTTTCACCAAGGAGGCACGTGCCTTATGTAAAAAAAGGAAAAAGATATTCTCTGTCTGAGTTTGATCCTCCAAAAATGTACTCTTATGTATATCGATAAGTGGTCCCAATGAAACATGGCCTCAGGTTAGGGGAGTTGGTCCTGCCCCTCTACGCTGATGGGAACTCACCAGGAGTACTATGTCCAGATGTAAAGTCCTCAGTACAGGAGAGATGTGCACCCATTGGTGCACATCTGGTGGAGGGCCACAAAAATGATAAAAATGATCCAAAGGATGGAATGCCTCCACTATGAGAACAGGCGGAGAGCTGGGGCTGTTCAGACTGGAGAAGACAAGGCTGATAGCGGCCTTCCCGTATCTGAAGGGGGGCTGTAAGAAGGAAGGGGACAGATTCTTCAGCAGGGTCTGTTGCGATGGGACAAGGGGAAATAGTTTCAGACTGAAAAAGGGGAGATTTATGTTGGGTATAAGGAAAGCATTTTTTTAATAAAAAGGGTAGTAAAGCACTGGAACAGGTTGCCCAGTTATGTGGTGGATGCTCCTTCCTTGGAGACATTGAAGGTCAGGCTGGACTACCCTGATCTAGCTGTGCATGTCCCTGTTTTTTGAAGGGGAATTAGACTAGATGACCTTTAAGGTTCTGTTCCAAGTCAAACAATTCTATGAAATTCTGTGAAATAAAACTTGAAACAATTTGCATGTAAACTTGTCCAAAGGATAATAACTAATTTAATTGGTTAGGATTCTCCACAAAGCTCTACCTGAGTGAAGCCCTGTAAACCATTGTTTCGTTTGAATCAAAATAAGTTCTTTAGAAAAGATACTACATTCAGTGCCAGTATTTAGTTGGAAAATAATGCAAGTTGAAAAGAACTCTAGCCCCATGGAAAAGGGCCTGGGGGTTCTGGCTGATGGCACATTCAGTGTGAGCCAGCAGTGTGCCCTGGCAACCAAAATGGCCAACTGTACTCTGGGGTGCAATATGCTCAGCACTGCCAGTGGGCAAGAGGAGGGCTTGTCCTGCACTGTTCTGCCTCACCTCCAGCACTGGCTGCTGTTTGGGTGCTGCAGTATCAGAGACGTAAATCTATTGGAGTGTCCAAAGGAGGGATATGAAGTTGGTGAAGGGTCTGGAGGGAAAGACGTATGAGGAGCGGCTGAGGTCCCTGTGTTTGCTCAGCCCGGAGCAGAGGAGCCGAGGGGAGGCCTGATGGCTGCAGCTCCTCACAGGGAGCGGAGGGGCAGCGCTGAGCTCTGCTGTGTGACAGCGACAGGGCCCGAGGGAACGGCATGGAGCTGCGTCAGGGGAGGGGCGGGAAAAGGGGCTCGGGAAAGGCTCTGCATCACACCCTGCGGTGGGCACAGAACGGGCTGCTTAAAGCAGTGAGCATGGCTCCAAGCTATTGGAGTTTAAGAAGCATTTGGACAACACTCCCAGAGCTATGGTTTGATTTTTGTGTGATCTTGTGTGGAGCTATGAGTTGGTGATCCTTGTGGGTCCCTTCCAGCTTGGAACACTCTATTCTTCTATGAACAGTTCAAGTTGGGAAAGGTCTTGGGAGGTCTATAGTCCAACCTCCAGCTCAAAGCAGACAAACCCTGAGATCAGACCAGGTTGCTCAGTGACAACACAACCTCAGTGGGCAGCCTGTTCCACTGCTTGACTGGCCTCATGATAGAAGGCTGGTGATTTTTTTTTTTTTTTTTCCCCACATCCAGTCTGAACCTTTTGTTTCAGTTTATACCCATTGTCTCTTGTCCTCCAACCAAGCGCTGTTTGAAGAGCCTAACTCCCTTTATCTGATAACTTCCTCATGGGTAGACTGCTGTTCAATTCCCCCCAAACCATCTATTTTCTGGGCTGAGCAAGGCCATCTCCCTCAGCCTCTCTTCTAAGGGCAGGTGCTTCTGCATTTTGCTGTCTTGGTGGCCCTTTGCCTTTGCTCCAGTTCAGTAATGCCTTTGTCCCATTATGGAATACAAAACTGGATGTGGTATACTAAACACAGCATGACATACATGGAATAGAGAAGGATAATTGCTTTCCTTGACTGCTGCTACCTTTTGCCAATGCAGCTCAAGAGACTGTTGCTGTTCTTTTGTGCCAGGGCACAACTGTGGTTCATTTTCACTTTGCTGCCTCCTGAAAACCCCGTCTCCTTTTCCAGAGTGGATCCTCAACTTCTCCATGCCAAGGCTGTGTCATTGCACAGATTGCTTCCCAGATACAGGCATTTACATTTGCTTTTGTTGAATTTCATAAGATTTCTGTAACTTTATTCTCTAGCCTGTGTAGATCAATCTGAATGGCAGCCCTGTCCTTGAGTATATTGTCTGAGTCATCACAGGTCAGTGTTACTGCACTGTGTACTCTGTTGTTTCAGGTCACTGAGAAAGATGTTAAACAGGACAGGTCCCAGTAGAGATGCCTCCAGTATTCTTACCTTTGGATAGAATTTGATACAGCCCATTTTTACCTATTTAGCTGTCCACCCATACAGACCATAGCAGTTCAATTAGGATACAAGATAAATACAGTTGTATTTTTGAAGTGTTGAATCATCTACCATTGCAGTAGGTAAATTTTTTTCAGTGGTTAATGGCCTAGTCAAAGTCTTTCAACTTAGTGAAAGTTCTTTAGTTTCACTTTTTATCCATAAGAACATGGTTGCTGTTGCCCAATTCCTTTACTGTAAAGGACGTATTTTCTTACAGGAGACTCACGTGCTTTTAAGCACATGGTAAGACACCAAATTAGGTCAAATTCAATAAATTGTTTTCTTTTTTGGAATAATTAATTTTATGTTTGGAGATCGAAATATAATTATAAGAAAACAAAAGATTTCTTGATAATAGTACTAGCATGAAAAATTGTGTTTCTGTTGTTGCTGCTTCTTTGAGCTCAGTGTTTTCTCTATTCTCTTTTCTTTATGGTGGCGACTGTTTCATCCAACATTGCATCCTTCAGAAACATCATGCAGCATTTTTTAATGTGAATTGCATCTTATTGTGGAATGAGTGAGATAATTGGCAGAAGTTTTAAACAGTATGATCTCCTATCTTCTTTAAAGTTTTTTTTGTTTTTTTTTAACTTGTGAATTATGATGAAAATAAACAATAAAAGCTGCACCCAAGATTAGAAACTTGAGCTGGCCATTTAGTGAGCTGGCTTCAAAAGACAAAACAGCACGGTGTGTTTTGCTGTCTTACAAACAGAATGTGATAATGAGATTGCAGTGGCATAAAGGACGGAATTTTTTTTCTTTTTCCCATTAATGTATTTTTTTCTCCTAGATGTGGGAGCAGTTACAATCCCACCATGATTTTGATGTCACAAGTACGTGAACCCCCGATGTAGAAAAGGAGTTGGTGTATTTTCTTTGCTATGTATTTATCTCACCAGCAATAAAGTTTGATGTTTTTGTTTGTCTTTTAACATTTTATTGTCCAGCATTCTATATTAGCATAGCAGGAGCTTAACAGAAATGTAGCATATGTGGTCATACAACAACGGAATCAAAGGGTGTAGGAGATGCTATGTTGTCATAATGGAATTCTCACAAATATATGTGTTTGTTTAGTTGGAATTACTAATCATATTTCTCTGCTTCTTTTCTAGGCTGTGTCAGGTTTCCAGAGAATCTTGTCTTCGTTAACTCTTGCAACATTTCCCACCCTTTATTTTTTTACATTCCTTTATTATACGGACACAGGATCAGTATTTTTTACTCTGTTTGCGTATTTAATGTGCCTTTATGGTAACCATAAGGCTTCAGCTCTGCTTGGATTTTGTGCTTTCATGTTTCGTCAGACAAATATCGTGTGGACAGTTTTTTGTGCTGGAAATGTTGTTGCAGAAAAGCTAAATGAAGCCTGGAAGACAGAGTTACTGAAAAAGAAGGATGAAAGGATCTCTTCCATGAGAACATCATTTTCTGATCTGACCTTAATCACGCGATTTCTTATTGAATATCTCATATCTCCTAAAAACTTAATTACACTTATTGCTTTAACATGGCCATACATTGTGTTAGTAACTGCGTTCTTTGTTTTTGTCTTTGTCAATGGTGGAATAGTTGTTGGTGACAGAAGTAGCCATGAAGCCTGCTTGCACTTTCCCCAGCTGTTCTATTTTTTGTCCTTTACTCTCTTTTTTTCCTTCCCTCATTTACTGACTCCTACTAAAATCAGGAAATTCCTGCAGTCATTGCGAAGGCACCGTGTGCAGTACATCCTAATCGCTGCCATCTCTTTGTTCTTGATTTGGAAGTTTACCTATGTTCATAAGTATTTGCTAGCAGATAATAGACATTACACATTCTATGTCTGGAGAAAAATCTTCCAAAGACATGAGCTTGTAAAATATGTGTTAGTTCCAGCCTATATATTTGCTGGCTGGAGTTTTGTTGATACAATAAAATCAAAATCGATATTCTGGATCTTAATGTATTTTGTATGTTTATTATCAGTCACAGTTCCCCAAAAGCTGTTAGAGTTCCGTTACTTTATTTTGCCATTCTTAATATACAGGCTCAATATTCCATTCCCACCCGTCTATAGACAACTTGTTGAGTTGGCTTTTTACACTGTTGTGAATGCAGTAACATTTTATCTTTTCCTAAACAAAACATTCCAGTGGCCAAATAGTGTAGAAATCCAGAGGTTTATGTGGTGATTTTTTTTAACCTTCGTACCCTTATGGAAATCCAATTCTGTTTCAGAACTGCGGGCTCTGGAACAAAGTACCATGTTTTGTATTATATGTGGACTTTTTTTTTTTTTTTCCCCCCCCAGAGGACTGGAGAAGGAATGAAGTTGCTTATGTTCTTGGAATTGAATGGGATGTGTTGTAATGTGCAGATACTGAATTTCTGAACTCCTAGAATTAACAAATTTGGTAGGAGATGAAATTTGGGAACACTTAACAGTAATTAATGTGAAACATGGGAGATGTTTACAGTCATTCTTCATTATAATATATTATCTAATGTACTTCAAGATATGATAGTTTATGTTTCAGAGGTTTATCTTTAGAACAGCATGCTTAAGTTACGCTGGGATGCATACTTCTTCTTTGAAACAGGCTGCTTCCATCTATGCCTGCTAGAAGTCAAGGTATGAAGCACTGCTCAATGATAACGTTTTCAAAAACACCTACATCCTACAACCTACTGAATTTTCTGGATTTTTTTCTTTGGTCAATAAATGCTTACATGAGTTTTGCAAACAGAATGTTGGCTCTTTCATCATTAGGACGTTTTGGAAATTCTATTTCAAACTGATAGTTAAAAAACACAGTGGAGGCTGCTTGCATGTACATTCTTTAGGGGAATAAATGTTACTGTACAACAAAAGATAAGTTGCAGTTGATACTGTAGCCTATTAGAAGGGGATTAATTTACGTGTGTCAGACTGAAACGTGTTGTTGCACAATGGAATGCAGTACAATGAACGCCCCTTTAAATAACAGGGCTTTTATGTCCCAAAGTTCTGTGTTCAGTTTGTAT
The DNA here is from genome assembly GCF_951394365.1 of Tetrao urogallus. Classification (NCBI taxonomy): domain Eukaryota; kingdom Metazoa; phylum Chordata; class Aves; order Galliformes; family Phasianidae; genus Tetrao; species Tetrao urogallus. Next base: position 178,586,358 of record NC_136813.1, read on the forward strand.
CCAAGTAGGATATGAGTGCGCTTCCAGTTCCAAATTGAACTCGGTGTTTCTAAGATCTTTGACTTGTAATCTTACACAATTACTAATGGCACTACTGAATTGTTCTTTTAAGTGCTTTGCATAAATATGCAAATCTAATGGAATTAAGGGGAACATGTATTTTTTACATGGGCAAAAAAGAATGGTTGTCATTTGTTGTTGTTGGTTGTGGGGTTTTTTTTGTTTTGTTTTGTTTTGTTTTTAAAGCATTCAGCGCATTATTTTCAGAATAAAAGAAGGCTGTAATGATTCCTGTCAGCAAATGGCTTTAATGAGGCTAGAAAAAATTCAAGTTAACAGTTAAGCAGTTTTTATAAACATAACATGTTGTGGTGGGGGATTGAAAGTTTCGCATACTGTGTAGCATCTCTAAGGCCTCTAAAGTATTGTAGTCCCATCTGAGCAAATTTACTGTTGTCACCCCTCCAGTCACTTTAAAAGTCAGTGCTGTGGAGTTACTTACTTGTAGTGGTTCTGTTACTTTTTTTCTTTACTGTATGCAAATCAATAGTCTGGCTCTGAGACCTTCCCATAAAGAATGTGGTTATCTCATTCTCCTGTCCAATGCAACCCTGTTTCTTCCAAGGAAACCTTAAAGCCCACTCAGTAAGTGGGTTCATTTAAATTGCATTTGAAACACTTTGTAGAAAGTTACTGCTTTCTTTTTTGCCTTGTTGCCAGGACGGTAATTTGTTGGTATTGTGTGCACAATAGGAAAAGCCGTTTTTTGATCACTCTCCATTTGGCTTTACCAAATTGAAAGGCCAAGAGAAGTGCACTGGGTTGCTTTTCAAGAATCTGACATGGTTCTTGTGGAGTCCAGGATGCTGTCCTGTGCTGTGATTGTACTGTGATGGATTTGGGGGGAAAGTTTTGCATGCCTCTTGACCCAATTCTGCTTTTGTAAAACGTTATCGTAAAAACGCAAACAAAGTAAAGAGCAGAGGCGTGTTTCAACTGCATTTCCATCCTCAAATGGTAGTACTGAGCAGGTTAGAATGGTAATGTGGAAAGGGTAGGGTTTTGGCTAGAATTCTGACCTAGAATTCTGGCTAGAATTTTGACCTACCTCCTAGACCTGGTTTTGTTTTGTTTTCCTGGCTTTATATACAGGAGCAGGTGTGCACTGCTTTAACAAGATGAAAAAATTCCTGTACAGCAGTCTACAGTTGTTGTATTTTGTCCAGGATGACTATTGATGCTGGTATTTGAATGCCCCATATAATCAGCTCTGTTAGGACAGTGCTTATGCTTGTCTATTCAACTGAGGTAGCAGCCATGTTTCAAATGGAAAGAAATGAGTTTTAATACATATTGTATTAATGCAAGTATGCATTTCTTTTAAAGGCAAGCAAATGCAGAAAGCCCCCAAAAGTTAGAGCACAGTGCCTTTCTGGTGAGCTCTACATCACAATATACTCTGTAGAGAGGTCTCTGTGAACTGCTTTACTGGTTTGTTTTCAAGAATATTGTAAGATGGAATAATATTTTATCAGAGTTTTCATTTAACTCTACACTTATTCTCAGTGCTTTCCGTTAAGGTTAAGTTTAAACAAATTTTTGCAACTGGGAAAATGCACGAATGACAGGAAAGGAGCAGGATGACAGGAATGAAAACAGGAAAGGAGCAATTTGTTGTTAAAGCTATTTTAACTTTTGCTGGTGATCCAGAGAGACGTTACAGGTAATATTCAGTGTTAATATGATTCAGTTTCAGAAATCAAGGTGATTGTAACTACACCATCATTAGTCTAAAAAAAGGCTTAGATTCATTTTTTTCAGAGACAGAAAGAAGGGAAGTTCTCAATAAATCAAAATGCAGAACTGAACAGTCACAGTGTAACTGAATTGTTTTGATGACACATAATTCTTATGTGACTTAATGTGGCAGTTCTTAGAGTTATATAGAGGTGCTTATTTGAGAAAGTAGAAAGTTTGTTTTCAAACTGAGTTTATAAATTGTATTCTCTGTTATTTGTGTGCGTTTTGTGTAGTTTTTTGCCTCTTCCGTTCTTTAGAAACATGTTTGTATTCAAAATTAGCACGAATTTGACACCATGAACAACATGTACATGCTGAAATAGTTTTTACTTCTTACTCTGATAGTGTGTAGATGGATTCTTTCTGCTGAAAATCCTGCAGGAAAAAATCCTCTACTCTGATTTTTGTTCTGTTAGTGCAGGTTTGACTTTTTTCAGCAGGTGGCAGACTTGTGCCATCGTGTTCTGGTGACCCATGCTCAACGGAATGCTGCTGGAAATCACAGCGTTGGGGTTTAAGCATCACTGCTTGCTGAGAACTGGAAAACTTCAAGTCTGTCATGGCTGATTGCTTGTTTTAGTAACTAGCTTAGCTAAAATATCGTTGTGTTTAATTATCAATCTATTTAGTATGATATATTTCAGGAGAAGAGCTATTTTTTTCATCTTTAAAATGTCTCCTTTTGATATTTTTTCTATTTATAGAGTTTTCATATCTGGTCTTAGAGAACAAAATGAAACTTGAAAGCTTGCTGTTGAAACATCTGTTTTACAATGTAATAATTGCTTAGAAACTTACTTGGATTTTCTTCTGCTGTTTTATTACTGACTTTTCCAGTATTCTTTTTTTCTTCACATAGTCTATCCATTGCCATATACATATATATATATATAAAAATAGGCCAAATTGAGGAAAGCAAAGAAATTCTACTTTTGAGACTGACACATTTGCTCTTTTTTGTTGGATGATGAGCACATGCAGTGCAAATGTTCAAATGGCTGTTAGTCCCATAGTGGTTGACATACTGTATTTTAAATGCATCATCTACTTTCTGTGTTGTGAAAAATCTGAACCCAGAGTCCATGGAAGTAATGTTTGTTTTTTTTTTGTGTCTGTATTTACCATTTTGTTGGTTTGTTGTTGTTTTTTTTTTCCCTCCTCCTGAAGAGCTTTGCCATCCTTGCTCATCTCTTGTTAGCTAGGATAGGTTTTTCTCTTTGTTTCAGTGACATTTGTTTGTCAGCTGAGACTTCTTTTATTAAAAAAAAGATCCCTCTTAAAAGTATGTTTTAGATGGATCCAGAGAATTGACTTTTACTAGCAAACATCATTTTGCAAACAAAAAGAATCCCTGCATGAGACTGAAATGCTAAAGCAGTTAGCAACATGTAGCTCAAATGCCATTAATTTGTGAGTTCTTGGCATTGGGCTTTCTGCTTAATCTCAGAGCATGTTCAGAACCTCAGGCTGTTCCTTCAGCTCCAGGAAAAGTTGGGTTATAAGAGCAGGAATCAGAAGGGAAAGGATTGGTACAGGTAACTGCTGTTGCTCTCAGAGTTGTGAAACACCAGCTGGAAGGAGAGGCTGCTGGTTGCTGGTAGAACAACATTTCTGAAACTGGAGGACGAGTTGGTTTATCAAATAGTGTTTCTAGTACTTGGATGTGGATTTATAAATAACTATCTTAATGTTCTCAAGAAATGTTGTGAGCTTACTTGAACTGCAGCTGTATGTCAGCAATGGGAAAGGAGTTCATTGCCCAGACACTGCTGTTTTTGTAAAGCAAAAATTGTCATATCTTAAAAAATAAATACTCCTAAAACACTCTTCTTGTGTGTTTTATTTCCTGGTTCTATGTAGATGTTAATTGATACACCGTGCATTTAATTGGAATTGGCATGAACTGGCTTGAATGGTAGCACTGTGCATCTTTTCAAGGATGTAATTGCAGAAATTTGTGTCCTTAGCTACCTTCTGATCTCCTCTAATGAGATTACATTTCCATGTTTTCATATCAACTCTCCTAATAGCATTGTCATAGAAATAATGCAAAAGAAATGGTTGTGGTGATTATTGCTTCCAGGACTCTCTAATTTTAAGGCACTGCTTCAAGCCTGCACGTTTCATGCATGTAAATCATGCTGCATTTTCTTGGGTTCCCATTACATCTCAAACAAAACGTTGCCTGGTTGAATTTAAATGTAAATGTTCAAAAGAACAAAGGAGCACAGGCAGGAATATTACCGATTTCAGAGATAGCATTTTGCCCCCTGGGTCGGTGCTGAGCAAATGGCATGGTGGTGGTGGGTGGGAGTAAGCACAACAGAACTGCAGTCCTGGTGAAGAGCAACCTGGCTGATTTTAGCTAACATTTTCTTTGTTGCAAATGGGATTCCTTACTGCTGTGTGCACTTGTGCACAGCTACAGCACTGTGTGCTTCTCATTACCAAGGGGACTGTTTTATGTTAGTAGCCTGCTGCGTTGTGGCCTTCACCTGTCGTGAAGGTGGGAACTCCTCTGCCAGACATCTTGTGAAATCTATCTGCTGTTGAGCTGCTTTGGAGCACAGCATCTTTGGGCAGAGCACTTGTGAGCTGCGGGCCCTCACACCCAGCTTTTAGGCCAGAATGATTTGAGTTGGAGTTGATTTTCCTGGCAACCACACTGCTGCCTAATTTGAAAACCTTCAGTTCAATACAGACTGTTAGCTTGCTTTGAAGTCTGAAGAAGCTTTGTGGAATAACTTTCCTTGTCCAACTACATTCTACCAGAAAAAGAACCAGGAGCGTGCCAAAGGAAGAGACTATTTGCTGATTGTGGTAAAAAGCTGCATATATCCATGCTAAAAATGTACTGGTGCAGATTTCCTTTAATAATTGGGAGTTTTGTACAATTAATTCTTGCCATTTTCTATATTCTATTCCAAAATGAGGAAGAGCAATAGTTTATTGGTTAAGAGCCAAAAGAAAATAAAAGTTTGCGCTTTTCTAAAGCATTATGAAGAAAAAGTGGTTTGGGATTTTGGAGCTATTTGATGTGTGAGGGGAGCTTTAAGTTTGCCTTCAAGATAAATACTCTTAATTTCTCTCTGCTCTCCTTCCCTGTTTGTGTAATTTACACTGCCTAAATTTTGGAGGGGGTGGCAGAGGAGATGGTACTGTAATGACCTAATCCAACTGTTTGCATGACAGTTGGCTGCAGAACTTCATCCAGGAACTTCCATGGAGTGGGAATTAGCTTCCAAGTTATGTAAGTGAATCCTGTAGAGTTTAATATTGTGTGGCTGACACAGAGCGTGTCTTCTGAAAACACATTCTATTTAAAGCCAACAAAGCAATGAATTTGCTGTGTCCTTTGACCAGCTTTTTCAACTATCAATTACTTTTACTCAAAAAAATATTTTTTCTTGTGACTATTTTTTTTTTTTTGCTATATCTCTGCACAGACAGGTCTCCCCATTTTCCTCTTGTACCTGTGTAGATATGCATCACATAACTTCCATTTATACTGGTATGTGCAAATCACAGCCCAACAGCCTCTTAACCTACTGACCTAGAGAAACATGAGGGCTCTTGTGTTCCAGACAGTTTTTTCTCTGGCTTTGGTTTTTTTTCAGCATATGTGGAAGTATGATTGCAAGAACTGAAGATAGCACAACACACTTGGGCCCTTCTAGTTTGTTGTTGTTTGTTGGTGGTGGTGTGTTTGTTTTGTTTTTGTTTATTTGTTTGCAAGCAGTATCACTGACCTAGACACATACACCTTTAGCTAAGGCAGGCTCTGTGGCACCCTTAATTTGAACAGCTGTTGGCTGTCTTGTACATGAAGCATTGATTTTTGACTTCTAAAGTCATGGTCATGAAAAAATCAATGCAAAATAAGTATGTTAATAAGTCCTGTAATAGCTGCTTTGTTGTGGCTGGAGAAAGTTTGGGAAGTTGGGAGTGCAGTTTGCCCAAATACCCAAGATTTGGTTGTTTTCCCTCCCCTAGAAGATCTCAGTGAAGTTAAGTGCTTATGGAGGAAAATGGAGTTGATTGACTGCTGTCTTGGTCTGTAGAGCCAGGGCTAACTTGAGCTTGCTGTTGTGCTGAGAGTTTAGTTACGTTTGCCTTGAGACATGATTTGTTTTGAGGAGTTGGAGCACAAAGATTTTTGGTTTGGGGGAGTTGTAGCACAAAGATTTTTGTTTTCTCTCTGATTTGAAGTAGAGGTATTCATACAGTGAAGATGGGATGGCTCTAAAAGGAGACTTACTTCTCCTTTTCCTAAGATTGACTTAACCAAATTTCAGTTGCCCTGATGAGACTCTAACTACTCTCTAACTCATGGAGTCAGTCCACTTGAAAGCAAGTCTTTGTTTTAGTAATCAAGCTATATGAAATTTTTGATTTATAAAAACAAACTCTAATGCCATTGAAACTGGTGGGCATGCTTACATTTTAAAATCCTTGCTTTACAATTAAAACTTCTCTGTGAACAAGGAGCCTTTCTGGAAAATAAATTTTAATCTTGCTATCTTGCTAGCAGTTAAGGCTTGTGTAAACCTTAGCACAGAATTACAGCAAAGATCAGTTAATGTAGGTTGTGACTGAATCAGAGTCAAATATGTTAAACACTTGCAAGGATTCTAACTTGCTATTTGGGTTGTACATAATAAACTACTTGATGCTCTTGAATTTTCTTGCCCATCATTTTGCCAGAGAGTAAGTAAACAAACAAGAAAAGAATTTGAAGTCAGCCATGATATCTTGATAGTCTGCAGTTGCTTGGGGAAAAATAACATTTCAACAACAGCCTGTAGTCAACACCTTTCTTTTACTAAGCAGCATTAAAAGATTTCTGGTAATTTTTGCTGCGGAGGATCTCAGGATATGTGTTTTTAACCCCTTTTTGTGTTTTCTTTTTGTAGGATCCTCTTTCTTGGACATGGCTTTGTTAGCTCTTAAATGAAGAATTGATTTGGGGCTCTTCTTTATTAAATCAAATTTATATGAGTTTGTGAGTATTTCTGCATACATTTTTAACAGTTAGGAACTCGCAGGGTGTAGCATTAGCATCTGTGGCAAAGTGCTCAATTGCAGTGACACCAAGGCAATAATTCACAATTGCAAGGGATGCTGAGAAAGATCCATGCTCCTGCTTTTGCAACTCTATTGCAATGTAAGAGCCAGTGTTAAAAATGCAGATTATGGCACTTGTTGACAACATACATTCAGTACTTTGTTTTCTTGTTAAATCTAATGTAAAATAAGCAGGATAACTGGGGATCAGATTTAACCTTTGATATTATACTGAAAGAGTATGAATATTAACAGTTTTTTGGTGCTTTGAACATAAATTTCTGAGGAAAGTTGAAGATGATAATTACAATCTAACTCTCTTTTCCATTACCCACACAATAACATAATCAAAATTGTAGTAAGTACAACTTCATGAGATGGATCTGTTTTCATTTCAATGCTGCTTTCTCCAAGGACTCTATCTAGAGGATCTAAATCAACAGGAAATTACACACTAAAGAAATAATACTGCCTTCTTCAAACACTTCAGCTGCATGCCGAAGAAGCCTGAAGGAGCGGGCATAGAGACCTTGAAGATTTTTGGGTTTGGTATATTCAGTAAAATGCATAATAATATGAAAAAATAAAATAAAACCTTTTCTTCAAGCATTCATTGAGACTAAGGTATTTTGATAGTGGCAACCAGTTGATGGATGTACCTGGTGTTCCCAGGGAGAGAAGATGAACATGACAGTGTGTGTGTTCGCAGAGAGCTTAGGTTGGGAATATGTTCTGTGGTAATGGCAAACCCACTTCATCCTGCCTCTTTAGCATCCAGTTTCATCCCTCTGTAGGATGGATGAACCCATTCCTCTCAAAGCAGGCCATCCATTTTCTTCCCACCCATGACCTACCTTTGCCTGACCTTAGTAGCCCTCAGTCCTGCCAACCAGATTCAGCAGCCAAGCAAATTCCTGCTCTTCCATCAGGCCAAGCAGAGCTTCCCATGCCTCCTTTTCATTCTGCAAACTTCTCCAGCCCTCGTTTCTCTTTCTTATTCCTAAATCCCCCTCTTCTGGAGATCTCAATCTCTTTTCCCTCTTCTCTCTGCGCTATAGAGGCTGTAGATAAATCTGATTGATTTTGAAATGTTTTTCTTTTGGTGCCACCATCTCTTCTCCACATGAGCATATGCTGCAGGCCACTTGCAGCCATAATTACCTTCATATTGACTGCATGGCAAGATGAAGCTGTTACTTCCAATTCTTGAAAAATGGAATTCAGTGTTCCTTCTAGCAAGGATTTCAAGAAATCTAAATGTAGGCTGTACTTATCATCAGCTTGGTGAGATGGCACCTTGATAGGAAGAAGGATTATTAGGACCTCTTCAGGCGATTGTTCTATTTTAGCTGGGATGAGCTAACAGCCCTTTTGCCTTGTCCTGCGATAACAGCTACGAAGCAGCCAACCTCAGCAGATCTCATTACTTCATCCTGAAGAAGTGGTACAGACAGCCTCAAAGTTACATGTCAGTCTAACCCAGCCTGGCTTTCTCATTTGAGATGCTGCTGTCTCAGGATCATCTCATTAGCAACCCAATGCATTTCAGTGTTTTCAGAGCTTACTAATGATTTAATTCTTACTTGATCTAGGGTAAATGATGTCACTAAATCACCTATGGAAGAGGTTTTCAAAGACACAGATATGTACCTGCCACATACTATCATACTATGATACAGACTCCATGATTATCACTCTATGATACATACTATGATTCAGACTCCAGAAGTCCTGAGGTTTAAAATCGAAGGAATGGACATTTTCTGTCCTGTTCTTAATCTCCCAGACTCACAGATACACTAAGTGTAATTTTGTTAGAAGTGAAACGCTTGTGGAAAAGTGAAGTATCCCAGCTGACCTTGTAACACTTCTGCTGTCTTTTTGTCCTATGCGGTACCGCACTGAAGGTAGTTGAGACAGAATGAGACGATGCACAAAAGGATATTTCATTACTAGACATGTGCCTACAGAATGAAATCCACTTTCTATTACTTTCCATGTCCCTGTAAAATATTAAAAGGCCTTACTTTTTTTTTTTTTTTCTTTTTTTTTTTTCCTGCTGAGACAGATTCTCTTGGTGGCCTATTGTATTTTGAAGTTCTTCAAAATGCATGAGTGCAGCTGGTGTTAGTGGATAAGTGGCATTTGGAAATGACTCTTTTTTTCATTTCTAGTTACTGTCTTCTTTTTGTATTTCATCTGTGATATGTGGCAAGCTGGTTTCATCTTTCTTCTTGCTGGAGAAGGCTATTTTTCTGATTTTATGCCATTTTTGTTTTTCCCCTGAACCTTAAGGCAAAATATACTTCTGTCTAAAATGATTATAAAAGTTAGTCAAATCAAATCATGTTGTTCTTTCATTCTTTTACATATATTTTTTTATTTGCAATTATTGATATTTAAAAACAGTTTGGAATAAACGTATCTCCAACAAAGACTTATAATCAGAACTTTTTAAAGGAAATATGTTGGATGGTTTCTTACCTTTATCATTTAAAATAAAAAAGAATAGGAATCCTCAGAAAAACATTAGAATGAAGATGAATCTTCTGCCACTAATGGTAGAAGAGATATTGTTTTGAAACACAGGAGTTTTAAAAACTCACATTTTGGCTCCACTCACAAAGCGCAGACTGGTATTATTATCCTCTTGGATGGCAAGATGGGCAGAGAGTCATAGGAAAAGGGCGAAAGGTTTTCACCTAAAAGAAGTCAGAATTAGATTGAACAGAAAAAACGATTTACTCAGAGGGTGTGGAGGCCCTGGCACAGCTGCCCATAGAGCTGTGGGTGCCCCATCCCTGCAGGCACTCAGAGCCGGGTTGGATGAGGCCCTGGGCAGCCTGAGCTGGTGGGGGGCAGCCAGCCCATGGCAGGGGTTGGGGCTGGGTGGGCTTTGAGGTCCCTTCCAACCCAAACCATTCCATGATTCTGTTATCTTTTAATTCCTGTTCTCATATTAAACCTTCCCTTTATCATACCCTTTAAAGAAATCCTCTGTAAATAACACATAGACAAAAAAAAAATAATAATAATAATTCTAGACAATGAAAAAAATCACATAAAGGAAGAGAAGCCAGGATATTGAGTATTGCTGGCTACTGCCAGCAGTCTTTGAGTTTCCATACTTTCTGTGGTATGGTTACTTCCTTCCCTCTGAAGAGTCCCCTCTCAGCAGTGAGCACGGGTGTAAAGAAGTCTGTGTATCCATTGCAATATTTTCTGTATGTCCTGCAGAGCCGACCTCCCATCAGCTGAGCCCAGACTTTGGATTTTCTGTCTCTGTGCCCAATTTGCTCTCCCCTCATCTGAGTTCAGGAGAAATAACCCATCTGACATTTTTATAGTAGCTCTTTCTTCTGATCTAATCTGACTCCCTCTGCCATTGTAGCTAAGCAGTGGTGAATAGCAAAATCTGCTACTGGAACTGGGACAAGACCAGCAAGTAAGCCATTGTCCAAGGGTCATACATGACTCTGGGGCTTATAACAGGGTGCTGCAGCAGCTGGGAGTGGTAAGGTTCTATGGGAAATCACTGGAAGGGTTCACGCAAGCATCTGTGGGTAAATGAAGCTACTAAAAAGGAATAGTCCCTGGTGGGAATTCCAGCTATATCAAACACAATGCAGACATGGAATTTTTTTAACAGAAGTACTACACTGGATGGTTATCTCTGCCTTTCAGAAATAGCATGTTAGAAAATACTCTAGTCAAGGAATTTCAAGACTGAAATGTATCTGTGCTTATATATAGAGATGGAAGATACGGAAGGGAAGGAATGGGAGGAAGTTGGGAGTCTGGCACAGTGCAGTTTGAGCCAGATGTTGTTGGAGCTGCTAGTGGCAGCCTGAGATGATAAGCATGTCCTATTCCTCGCACGCTTCTTTCCTCAGCATATTTCCCTGTTAAAGGCTCATCCTGGTTATAAGCTCTGGCAGACTTCTGGCACTGCTTGCCTGAAAACACTGAAGCAGCTCCCGAAATGCTGTTCAGAGCATGTTGACTGCACAGTGCTAGAAGCACATAGCTGCTCCATTGGGGTTCTGGCTCTACCCTGCACCTGCTTATGCATGTATCAGAGTATGCCAGGCATGCTGAGTTCGTGCCTTCACACAGCAAAGCACACATATGTGGTTCTGCTTGGAAAGGCAGCACAGGGCCGTGGCCATTGCTGCGGCTGCATGGAGAGAGAGATGGCTGTGCACCACTTGTGCTCACTGGGGCACAGCTTCGTACATAGCTCCAGGTTCCATTTAGCCCACTGTTAAACAAGTGAAAAAGAGGACGCTCTTGCTGCTGACACTTTAATAGCTGTACAGAGATGATGTAAATGTGATGTCAAAGTGAAAGTTTTCCTATTCTGTGATTATCTGGGACAATTTTCCTTCATAGAAACTTAAAATAATTGCTGATGATCTAAAACCTGAGAGCAAGTAGGTGACCTACTGATGAAAGCCACAGCTCCTAGCTCTCCTGATTCAAACACTGACATTTTTCACTCTTCACCTCACCTATTACTGTACAAGACTGATAATAAGGAAAAAGCTGAGACCTTAGCACCGACTTTCATTTCAGTTTTCCAGTTCATTGCAAATGTTGCTGTATTTCTCTTTAATCCCTGGCATTTCTAGAAATTTATTGCATTTTATGATAGCATTTCTCTAACAAAAGCAATCCTGCTTCAGAAAGTAATTATTTTTGGTCTGAATGAAAATAAAATGCTGGTATATATAGAATTACGTGTTGTCTGAACAGAATAGCTCAAAAGACATTACTTTATAAAGCTGTTGCTTGTTTCTTTTTTTTCCTCTCCTAGAGAGAACGAGATTTTCATTACAAGTGGCACATGTTGTAATAAGTCATATCTGCTCTACAAGTATCTATGCTAACCATAAGCATGACCTAAGGCACATTAGTCAGCCAGAAAGAGCTTGTCAAATAAAGCCTGTCTGCGGGAGGACAGAAGATGCAGATTGGAATTCAGCGAGTGTCAGAGGTGGTCTGTGCTGCCACTGCCACTGCTCTTCCAAAGGCATGTTAATTAAATGAAATGCAAAGAAAATAAGTCTGTCATGTTCTTGTGGTCAGAATCCAGGGAGAAGTAATAGCTGATGACTTAACTGGTTTCCGAAACCCTTTTTTTTTTTTTTTTTTAAGTAATAAACTGTTTAATAGATATCAGATTCCTTGAAATTCATCTTAGAGGAAAATTTAACTTCACACATTCTCCATGAGTTTAGTTTTTCCTTCAGGTACAGTAATGGAGCAGATGCAGTTCTGAGTGTATCAGTCGCATGGATAACTGTGATGTTGCGTCTCAAGAGACTCCTGATCCCTTGGGACTTGAAACAAAATAGTATGGTCTGATTCGAAACACACAGATTTAATTACAATCTCTTTAACAGTTTGGGCACTCACATTTTTTATAGGTAAAGTCACTTTGATTTTGATCCACCTGACTGGAGACAAGTTATTATAATTGAAGTTGATGATAACACACTCAGTGATCAACAGTCATAAAGTTTCTCTGTTAACATTTTGAGCATCCATCACAATCAATTTGCTGATTGCTAGCCTGTAACAGCTCACAGGATATTGCTGTATGTGGCCTAAACCTTATCTAATCCTATTTGTCTTATTTATTGCCGATTCCTACTTGACCCATAAATCCAGTAACAGTCGTAGTCTGTATTCCATAATTAAGAAATAATTGGATTTTCCTTTTTATTTCTCTTTTATAAGTATAAATTCTATTTACTCTAGTGTATGCTTAAGCTTTGATGAAATATTCTTTTTCTACTGAGCACACCTTCCCAAAAATAAGAATCTGCCATTAACATCGGGATCCCAAAGTAACTCTTGAAGAACTGAAAAAATTATATTCCTGCCATAAAATAACAAAGACTTACAAGAAATATCAGCTCACATATAACTGCTGCCTAGTAACCGGAGTCAAAATAAGTCCAAAACAAGCTGAACTGGCTTAGAAGATTGCAAATTTATCAATGACTGTGGTACCTCTACAGATTGATTCACTATTTTAGTAACAAAGCCTGCAGTTTGCTTTGGGGAAGGAGAGGTAAATAGTCTTTGTGTAGGAGATTAAAATTACTGTAAGGAGCACTTTGGATTTTCTATTTTAATCATCTACAAAACAGTGAAAAAATGCCCTGTATTGTATCATGTCATCATCTCTAACACTTAAAAACCACATTACCAGAGCTATTTTTAAAAGCAAGAAGACAAAAATAGACTTGGGTTTGAGGAGACTGCATGAGTAAGGCAGGAAGCTGTACCAGAGACTGAATGTATATTTCAGTTCCCTAATCTTGGTCGTAAGGATGGAGAGAGGAGTTTGCTTTTGATTTTAGAGTACTGATAAGGAGAATTCAACTGCTGAGCACCCGGCCCTTCAGAGATGGGCAGGGAGAGGCCCTGTCCCCTCCAGGACACAGCACGGTCATGCTACAGTGTCATGTCAGGACTAGGAGCCCCTCTCAGCTTTCACTCAAGCACTGAGCACTGTGGTGGCTTTGCCCCATAGAAACAGGCATTGTGGTCCTTATTGGAGAGCAATGCAAGGCCTTTTCTCAGCTGGTGAAGCACAGAATGTTGCTGGACTGAAGACAAAAGGTGTATTTTTAAATAACCTCCCTTCACCAGCATTCCTGTTGTCCACAGGTCTTGACAAAGTGAGCTTAAATAGCATCAGACAGCTTACACAGCCTAAAACTCTGTGCTGATGTTGGCACTTGAGTTGCTTCATTTCCAAAAGCTACTTTGTCTTCTCCATCAGCTCACAGTGGGGCAACATAACCATGACCGCAGGCGCTGGTTTGAAGATACGATAGACATTAATCTGACAGGAGAAATAAGTCAGAAAGAACATCTACTAATGTATTTATCTTTCATTTTGGGAAAAGGAATCAATGCCTTGTGTAGGTTTACTTACTTCCTGGCTACCTCCGTGCCAGCAATGGCCTGATGTCAACTCCAAATGAGTTACTTATGACAAGGCAAGCTATCACCTCCTGCTCCCGCCTTGCTTTAGTTAAGCCTGTGGCTGCAGATCTAAAATAAGCCCTCTGAAACCAACTTTTCTTTGATTTGTAGTGAAGTGCATCTCTTCTGGTTAGAGTCAAAGGCTACATGTCATCCTGTAAAACATAACCAAATTGAAGGGTGTGTTCAGATTTCAAGGTAACATGGAGGAATCACAGAATCACAGAATGGCCCGGATTGGAAGGGACCTCAAGGATCATGAATCTCCAACCCCTTGCCACAGGCAGGGCCACCAACCTCTCCATTTAATACTAGACCAGGCTGCCCAGGGCCCCATCCAATCTGGCCTTGAACACCTCCAGGGATGGGACATCCACAGCCTCTCAAGGGAAGGAAGGCTGAAGATGCTAACAGGACATTTGTTATTATTTCTGCGAAAATCTTATTCCATTAAGAATACTAGAGAAATAAACTTTTTCCTGCTAATGTTGGAACCCGGTGTTGTTAATGTAGATGTAGCAGAAGGCATGTAGTGCAATCAATTTAGAAATCACAGCTTTAACACAGTTATAATCTTTATAAACAAGACTATCATGACAGAGACAATTTTTTTTTTCTTTTTTCTTTTTTGGTATCAAACAGCAATGTGTGCTCCTTCCAGTTTCTTCATATTCTCTTCGTGCTTGCTCAGCCTATCCTCTTAAGAGCTTTTCCTACCACAGTTATTTTAAAACATATCCCTTAGTGTTTGACCAGGCCGATTTGGTGATTCTGAGGCCCAGGAGCTGGCCATTTTGTCCTGAAATAAAGTACTGAATACAGAGTTCAGAGATCGCAGAAAGCTTGCAAGCAAGCTTTGATGAATGTCAATGGGTGCCATTTTTTCTTCATGGAGGAATCCAGTTCTACATCTTTGATTCATATGCATGTCCATCTGAGATGCCATTTTGTCAGACAGCCCCTCTCTGCCATCTGTTGCCCGGAAACAAAATGTAATGGAATATTGGCAGAAAGGTTCAACCTCTACTCCATACTACCAACAACCGCCTCTGACGCTGTAGACCAACATAATAAAAGCAGGCATTACCTTCAGAGCAGCCCTCATATATGTCCTCCATAGTCCTGCTCCCAGGAAATAAATGCCTACCTATAAGTAATCTGTATATTTATACTGTAAGTCCTTACAAGTATGCAGCAGAAATTCAACATTTCAAGGGTCATTTGGGCTTTTAAGTGCAGAAGAATTTCTTTAAACATTTTATGAAATGGAAATCACTGCTTTCTTATTCCTCATACACTCAGTCAGATGATGTTTGCTTGTGTTGTTTTTTTTTTTTTAATTAATCATCTCATCTAGATTAATTCATTTCATGTTGGACAAAATATGGGAAAATTAGCAAGATTTTTTTTCTTAATTGCGTCAAGAATCTCCTGCTTTCTCCATTATTTAAAAATTAATTATTTTACTTTCTAATTATTTTCTTCTTCTACTATCACTGTCCAAGTCTTGAATAAATGCCCTGTGGCAGAAGGACCCCTTGCCTGGGCTCTCTGATCGCCCCCAGAGGCCACAGAGTCATGTTACTTTCTTCCAATTCTCCATCTAGGGAATGGGTTAGAATAAGTAGCTGTGGTATAGCTCTAGAAAAGCAACAGATGTGAAATCCTTCTTAAATAGAATAACAAGGAAAGAAAAAAGATTAAGAGCTTCCCGGGATGGATGAATCCTGGCAAAGACTTTTTGTGAGAGCAGGCATGATTTCAACTCAGATGCTACAAAGGACTTCTGATCTGGGCTGTCAGGATAATGGATCAGACAGTCCAACCAAGGAGGAGGAAAGGAAACAACAGGACATCACAAAAAGCAGATTTAGGTAAGAACAGAATTGTGAACATGTATCAGTGAAATGTAGTAGCTTAAACAGAGATCATCTAGAGAAGGAACATAGAGGTATTCGAGGAGCACCACTGTGAAGTGGTCCATAATCCTCTGTGTTTCTCTTGTGCTGGTGGGTGTTGCTTACTATATGGTACTATATGGTCAAGGCAGATGATCATGTTTTCTGTAGCCCTGTTTTTGTGTTTTTAGTAACAAGCAAGGACTCTGGATATGGCAGGACCCTGAGAGCACTCATGTCCCTGCCCACACACCTCCTAAATTCCTCCATCCACAAATCAGAACCTCAGTCTTCATTTCAGCCCATCCTGAGACCCAGTGGTGCTATAAGATGCTGGCATCCAGCCTTCCCTGAAGACAGAAATGAGGGCATCTCCTGTTTTGCTGAATGAATGGCACAAACCCCCTAGGCTTCAAAAAGGACTCAGCCCGTGGAGCAGTTCTATAGAATCATCTGACTCCATGGCCAGCAGGACAAGGAGTGCTGTGCCTTGGGAGGGCTTTAGCTGAACTGCAAGGACTAGTCCTCTTCTGGGAGACACAGACTAACCATCTCTTCTGAGGGTGAGGCAGGACTTTCTTGACCACAAAACTACTCCATAGCTTCTCTCAGAACTAACCATCATGCTGCTCAGGTTAGCCAAGGCTTTTCTGTACTTATAAGAACAAGACGAACAAGATGCTGCACTTGAAAAATGGTATGTAAGGTTTTCCAAAAGTCTGAGATGAGTGAAAAAATCTTGGAAATGGAAGTAGAAAGAAGTTCTTGTATGCACAGATCTATACTACAGTGTCATTTACATTGTTGGCTGAGGATGGGACGCAGATGTAAGGTGAGGTGGAGAACAAGGGGAGAAAGAGTGACAAAATATACAGCTCTTCTTCTGATGGGAACTCAGACACACTCACAGAGATCCCACTGAGTGCTGCTAAAATCAAACACGTGCAGCTCTCCAAAGCCTGACCCACTGTCTGACCAAAATGGCTGAATTTATTGAAATGATTTCCAGTCATGTTCTGTACGGTGTAGCAGGTGATCAAGTTAGCTCAAAAATTATGAATTTCTTTTTTTCTTTTTTTCTTTTTTTCTTTTTTTCTTTTTTTTTCTTTTTTTCTTTTTTCTTTTTTTTTTCTTTTTCCTTTCTTTCTTTTTTTCCCTTCCTTCCTTCCTTCCTTCCTTCCTTCCTTCCTTCCTTCCTTCCTTCCTTCCTTCCTTCCTTCCTTCCTTCCTTCCTTCCTTCCTTCCTTCCTTCCTTCCTTCCTTCCTTCCTTCCTTCCTTCCTTCCTTCCTTCCTTCCTTCCTTCCTTCCTTCCTTCCTTCCTTCCTTCCTTCCTTCCTTCCTTCCTTCCTTCCTTCCTTCCTTCCTTCCTTCCTTCCTTCCTTCCTTCCTTCCTTCCCTCCTTCCTTCCTTCCTTCCCTCCCTCCCTCCCTCCTTCCCTCCCTCCCTCCCTCCTTCCCTCCTTCCCTCCTTCCTTCCTTCCTTCCTTCCTTCCTTCCTTCCTTCTTTCCTTCCTTCCTTCCTTCCTTCCTTCCTTCCTTCCTTCCTTCCTTCCTTCCTTCCTTCCTTCCTTCCTTCCTTCCTTCCTTCCTTCCTTCCTTCCTTCCTTCCTTCCTTCCTTCCTTCCTTCCTTCCTTCCTTCCTTCCTTCCTTCCTTCCTTCCTTCCTTCCTTCCTTCCTTCCTTCCTTCCTTCCTTCCTTCCTTCCTTCCTTCCTTCCTTCCCTCCTTCCTTCCTTCCTTCCCTCCTTCCCTCCTTCCTTCCCTCCCTCCTTCCTTCCCTCCTTCCTTCCCTCCTTCCTTCCCTCCTTCCTTCCTTCCTTCCTTCCTTCCTTCCTTCCTTCCTTCCTTCCTTCCTTCCTTCCTTCCTTCCTTCCTTCCTTCCTTCCTTCCTTCCTTCCTTCCTTCCTTCCTTCCTTCCTTCCTTCCTTCCTTCCTTCCTTCCTTCCTTCCTTCCTTCCTTCCTTCCTTCCTTCCTTCCTTCCTTCCTTCCTTCCTTCCTTCCTTCCTTCCTTCCTTCCTTCCTTCCTTCCTTCCTTCCTCCCTCCCTCCCTCCCTATAGCCTCTCATGGTTATTAGATAGGTTTTTTTGTTTAATCTCCAGTCCATAACATTTTTGCCAATACACTCAAAGATGATCTTATTCATGTTAGTTATTTTCTTGGTGTGGCATGATAAAGAAATTCTGTAATCTTTCCTGTAATGTCCCACAAAGGAGTATGTTTTTTACTGCTAATTGAAATGTTCCCTAAATGCCAGAAATACACTAATCAGCTTTTCAAGTGATGGGTTCATATGAAGCATTTTCTTTCTGATAACTTCATCTGATGAATAAAAAACACAGCTTTCAAATCACTGTAAATCAAGCCAATAATTTTTTTAGAATATTTATAAAAGCATGATTGTGTCATACCTACCAGTCTGGGTTGCTAGTGAATGCCCTATTTTCTTGTGATGTTTCCACTTTGGTACAGCCCATTCAAGTACAACATCAACTAGTTACAGTTCAGTACTTAGCAGAAGGTAGAGCTGTGCTGCTCGTGTAAAGAATTTGTGCATGTAATTCAGCTGCCTTCAGCATGTGGGGACTAACATGGAGACTAAATGAAGGCATGACTCTCTCAAAGCTTTTACCTCTTTTTTTTTTTTTTTTTTACCACTGGGAGTCAATTATTTGAAGGAAGCTCAATCTGTCTCTGCCCACATTCTTAATATTTCCTTTTTCCCTCTACTCTCCTGCATCTCAAACAAACTCAGCTTCCAGTAGTCCCCACGGGCTTTATTACCCTAAAAGGAGAGAAAACAAACATTTATATATTTGATACATACAGATAAATCTATGAACTTATTTGAAGTTTCCAGGAAAAATAAAATGCTTAGAAAAGATAATTGAGCAACTGAAAAAAATAATTCTATAATATTAAGCTAGAAATCTGAATTTACAGACTAGCTTTCTGCAAAGAAAATTACTGAGATATGCAGGTTGGTTTTATTAACTTCTCCAAACCCCAAGGCAGATGAAAACAAAAAGTGTCATAAACGATTTGAAGAATATTTTCAGGGAGGACCCATCAACTACTGATAACTAAAAATACTTAGAAAAGTTTGCAATACTCTTGCTGGTTGCTCTGTTAAAACACATTTCAATTTGCCGGGAAAGTGAGTCACCCTGCTTCAGATGTACAATGCTGTTATCATCATTTGCTGCAAAACACAATCAGGTTTCTTAAATTTTCCTTGAATAGGAAGAGCATCAATAGTAACATTGTAGAAAAAATGTAGGAACCCACTTATCTGCCTTTATTCTTTACGAATTCTCTCTCCATCCCAGCCCCATGCTAAGACTGGCTTTCCCCACCAGCTCATCCATGGGCAGGACCTCAGGCCAGGCTGGACTCTCAGCAGTGCCTGCCTTCTACATTTCCATACCCACACAGTGCAGCACCAGCTGAATGGACTTTTCACACAAAAATGAAACCATTTCCTGATGGAGAGCTGGGAAAGGGCTGGGTGTTCCCTTCTGTGTCTTTCGCAGCTCTGCTTAGTGGGTTGCCAATGCCATGGCTCTACCCCCACATGCTGTCCAGGCACATCATCAGCTGCCAGCACCTCCTCGCATGGAGGAGCCATGGTAACTCCCATCCCTACAGATGGGAGATGCCACTGCAGTGCATTCTGTTGGAGAAGCATCTGGTTATTCACTAGTAACTTTTGTGCCTCTTTTATGGGTCTGCATTCCCACTATGCAAAATGCATAGTGCACCATTTGCACCATTCATGAGTGGAAATAATATGGTGTTATTTTCGGCGATGTCCTGTTGTGTTATTATGCCAAGATTAAATGGGATAACAGATGCAGTAATTAAAAATGAAAAAGTGACAATTATTTCTGGTCGATATGGTTACTATTAACTGACATGGTAGATAGGTTTTTGAAGCCAAAAATATATGCAATATATTTTTGCCAAAAAATATATGCAATAGCAGTCAGAATAACAATTATTTCCCTGCTGTTTATGAAAGGCGTATGAATCATGAGCTACACGGGCCAATTGCATACCTTTATTTCAGATGCTATTTAAATTGCATGTAATCTCAGTGAAGAGAAATGAAGTAAGGAAATATCTGAGGGTTTTTTTTTAGGCTTTGTCCGACAGCAAAAATCAGACACCTGCGTACCTTGATTTCCAGAAGATCATAGGAGAGCAGTTAATAAACCAAAATAAACAGGTGTATGCCAGGTTGGGAAAAGACCTCACTGAAAGATTCTGCTTATAAAAAGGGAAAATGAAATTAGTATTAACACATCATTCGCTTACTTTGTTTCAAAAGCATGCACATATTTTGAAGTCTTATGTACTGTTCCAAAAATTTTTATCAAAGAAACAAGCGGTGAAGAACAATAAGCTAAAAAATAAACAAAGTAAGCAAGAAATAATGATCCTTAGCAGTCTTCATATTAAAAAAAATCACATTGTAAGAGTGATATCTAACTGTTACTTGGCCCTGTGACTCATTTCTCATATAGTGTAACGGGAGCTGATCACAGTCCTTCCTTGGCAGGATGCTCAGAGATAAGGTTCTCAGACAATCACACAATCAGAGCTCAACTCATTATAAGAATGAAAAGCTGTTGTTTCTTTCAATGTATGGAACTGTTTTTTCTTTTTATTTTTGTATAAACACACATAATTTGGAAGACATCCAGATATTTTGGTAGATAACATACTTCCCAGTTGAACAACCTACAGTTTTCTTTATCAGTGCTTACTCAGATACCTACTTAACTAGGTAACAACAGCACATATGTGTTCATATGCGTATATATGTACATACATGTTTCCTTACAAAGATATATTTAATTGTTCTCAACTCTAAAAGGAATTGCCAACTTAAACACTATTAAAAATGTAACATTTTAGACTTCAAACAATAATAAATATTTCAGACTTAAAACTTACTACTGTTTCAAGTACATTTTACTTATACCTGTAAATCCTAAAGCTCTTACTTGATCATGACTGATTCACTTGAGAATTCCCCACCTTCTGAAATGGTGGTAGCCACATGCAACATGCCTGCTGCTGTGTGCCGAGGCTATGCTGGGCATGGTGTAAGCACATGACCCCATGAAACACCATGCTTCCACACCTGGCATAATCTAGCTTAGCAATTACAATGTTGTTTGAAGGCATATTTGAAGGCTCATATCTGCTAGATGAAAGACGGCCAGGAGACAAAACATGCTGGATCTCCATCATCCATGTTCTTCAACCTTTAGCTCACTCCCTGATGCTGCCTTGTGCCATCCTTACCAGAACTTTCCTGGACAACTTGGATAATTCCCTCCAGGAAAAATTTCCTGGTGGCAGAGTGACCAAGACTGCACCACTCTGACTTTCTCCACCTTCTTCCCTTTTCTAATACTATCTGTGTGGAATTTGTAACCTCAGATACCCTACATGTCCCACAGCATCATCAGAACATGCAACACATAATGATACTGTGGGGAATACAAGCGTGGTCATCTGCAGCACATCCCTCATGTTATTTCAGTCTCCAAACTGAAAAACAGTGCACACAAAAAAAATTTTAGGTCCACAGGTACATGATATTAGGAAAAATTTGTTCTCAGAAAGAGTGGTAATGCATTGGAACAGGTTGCCCAAAAAAGTGGTAGTCACCATCTCTGGAGCTGTTCAAAAATTGTGGGGACATGACACTGAGGGACATGGTTAGGGGGCAGTATTGGTGGGAGTGGGCTGATGGTTGGACTGAGTGATCTCAGTGGTCTTTTCCCACCTTAATGATTCTGTGAGTCTATGTCACTATGTCCATCAGAGGGTCAAGACTCAAGGACCCATTGAGCCGATGTTGCACCAGAAGGACTTGTCCCCAGGAAAAAAAACCAAAAAAAAATTCCAAGAAAACTCCTGTAGTATCAGCTTTCCCAAAATCAAGTTGAGTTTGTCAGAATTAGTCCTACTACTGATGAGGTCAGAATCTGGCTGTTGATAAAACAGGTAGATGTTGACAGACAACTTCATCTCTGACCTTAATTCTCTCTTGGAAGAAAGGATAACCTCTAATTCCTGCACTCCAAGTTTTTAACCATCTGGTAGGGCATCATACTGCTTGAATTTCTCTGTTTCCTTCAACTTCTGTCAAACAAAAAAAAAACACCTTCAGAATTTATGGCTGCAATGTCAGAGGAAATTTGTTGTTTGTGTGATTTCAGTACTGAGAATGTGTTTGTTTTGCTTATTATGTGGGAGAAATCCATCTCTTCACATCCACCCATCATTTCCAGAGCCTTGTATTAACGTACATCGCTAGCAGCTTCACCAAATTTGTTTTCACTTAAAATTAGATCAAGAAAATTCAGTTCTGCTTCGTACATAAACCTAAATATAGCCCAAGAAAGAAAAATAATGAAAAAAATCTGTTAAGACATACTCTAGAACTACACCTCAGGGACATTGCTTAGCTATAAGGACTTGGGCAAGGGCTATATATCTTTGAAATTATTTTCATAGACTGAACATAAAGGAATTCTCTGTGCCAGCCACAGTTAACATCAGATTTTAAAAAGTTAATCATAATATTAATTTATAGTCTCTGCCTGTAATGCTATGTAAAATATTTTTGAAAACATCATTTATAATTTGAATTATTCTCCCTTCAGTAGCTGCGAATGGCTCTTCTTCATCCAAATGTCTTGCCTGTATGCACAGAGAAGTACAGACTATCTCCCAGATTTCATCAATAATATAATCTATACTGAATCAAATTAAAGTGTATTTGCTTGGCATTTCAGATGATGAAGTAACATTCTTCCTCAGCCCGTGCAAGACACTGGGGAGTTGCAGTGGGTAGTGTAACCGTGCTGAGTGCTGGCATCTGTTAAGATCACTGCATCTTAGAATCATAGAACAATAAAATGACTTAGGGTGGAGGGAACTTTAACGATCATCTAGTTCCAACCCCAACTCAGGCTGCTCAGGGCCCTAACCAACCCAGCCTTGGGCACCTCCAGGGATGGGGCACCCACAGCTTCTCTGGGCAGCTGTGCCAGGGCCTCTCTGCTCTCTGAGTGAAGTATTTATTCCTAACATCTAAATTAAATCTCCCTTCTTTTATATTAAAGCCTTTGTCCCTTGTCTTATCACTATTCGACAATGTAAAAACTAGATCCCCCTCCTTTCAAGTACTGGAAGGCCGTGCTTGAGTCATACATTCAAGCATGGTGGCCGATGCCCATGGTGGAGAAACAAGTGGTGGTGACATGGGTGAAAGCCTTGCTAGCATGGATGTGCATAAATATAACCACTGAGAGACACTTCAGTAGCAGACACAACTCAGTAAGCAAGACATGAAATTACAGGACCATCAAGATGATGAAGGGACTTGCGCACCTCAGTGATGAGAAAAGGCTGAAAGAGCTGGGGCATTTTAAGACAGAGAAGAAAAGGCTAAGGAGATATCTCATCAGTATGTATAAATACTTGGAAGGAGGACAATGAAGACAAAGCCAGATTCTTTTCAGTGGTGCCCAGTTCCAAGACAAGAGTCCATGGGCACACACTGGAACACAGAGGTGCCACCTGAACACCAGGCAGCACTTCTGTGCTGCGTGGATGGCTGAGCAGTGGCACAGCTGCTCAGACACTGTGGATCTCCTCCTTGGGGACCTCCATAAGCCGTCCAGAAGACATGGCCCCAGGCACTCTGCCTTGTGTGTCCCTTTAGGAGTAGGGGTTGGGCCAGAGGGACCCAGAGGGTCCTGCCAGCCTCAAACATTCTGTGGTTCTGTGATTCTGAGAAAGCTGCAATGCTACAGTTTTCTCCTTGGGGAAAGACACAGGAAGGTGACAGAAAATTATTGCAGCTCCTTTACTGCCTCTGCTGGGGGAGGTCTGTCTGGTGCTGACCGAGATCTTGGCTCCCCTTAGCTGTCCTCTGCTCCTGCAGCTCTTCTGGGGAGGAGCCACTCCTTCTGTTGCCTCAGCAACTTCTTCCCCAGCCCTCTTTTTGGTGGGGCTGGTTGACACCGATTTAAATATATATTGGACATTTGACATCACGCCCCCTGCTTAGGAAGCTTTTTATAGATATAAAAACAATGGCCAAGGTTTTGCTTTTTGTCCTACCAAACAAAAAAAATTTCTTCATTGCTGGCACCATGCATTTTCTGCCATCCTTCAGAGCTTTCCTTCATAGTGACATTTCTGCAGTGTCTTTCTTTAGTTTATCGGGCTTTGCTCTTCAAAACCTGCTGGAATCAGAGGAGCTTCACTAGATTAGCCTTGAAAAGCAGAGGATAAATGAGAATTTCTCCCCAGCAGATGTTTGAGAGGTATATATCAGGACTGAGTGCTTGTGACACAAGAACAAACATTCACTCCCACCTTCAGGACTAATTAGGGAAGCCCCATTATGAGCTGACAAAATTTGCATGGAATTTGATCATTCACAATACTGCACTAACACTCCCATAAACTGGGCACACAACAAAGACAGGGCAGTGAGCAAATTTGTTACCGTTAGTCATATGCATGGTGCTCTGCAATATTACCAGGAGAAGTCAGAATGATTCTTTGTGTCAGAGCAATAGCTCACAGCTGAGAATGCAGATTACACACTGTGAGCTTTATTTATGGTTTTTCATCTTTGCTTCCTTTGAAACAGCAATGCTGGATGGACAAAATGCTAAAAAGAAGTATCAGAAATCTCTGGAAGACTTGGGCGAGTAGCTAGCATTTTTTCTTCACGAATCCTCTTATGTCTCTGTTTCAGTGCTTCTTTAAATATAGCTGAAGTTCAGTTTTCAGGTCTAAATAGCTTAAGTGTGTTACTATGCAGATATTCTAGTAGCACATGCCAAACTATGCAGCAAAAGGGAATGGAGAGACATCTCAGTGCCATGTAGTGCGGGGCTGTCTGGCACCTGACATTGCTACCCCACCTCTGTCCAGAGCTCTGTAGCTCACACTTAACACTGACCTTAGAGAAGAAAAAATGCGACCCTGAGAATTTTAGTAAAGCAGCCAAAGCTTACTTTTCTCCTGCTTTGCATGCCTTGCAGTGATTTATGGATCTCTAGGAGTGCAGGGCTGCTCTGAAATGTGACCTGCCTGGAGAAGATGCAGTTTTCACCAATTTTGTTTCCTAAGTGTAGAATGCAAATTGCTACACAATGTGCAAGGAAAACTCTCCAAGCAGATATGTTCTCTCTCTGCCCATCTGTTTTAATCCCATTTCATGCCAGTTTTCACCCAGAACAGCAGAGGAGAGGACAGGTGTCTTGGGGAGGTGAGTTGCATCGCTGTGCCACTTGCCATCCCCAGCTCTGACAACACATTTCAGCTGTTCATGCCCCAAATCATAACAAGATTTTTTTGGAAGGTGGCTGTATGTCTAGACTTTGCCTACATAGGTTTTCCTGTTATTATGGATTTATGATTACATAATGACGACACCTTCTCTGCCTGATGATGCATATACTTTTACATAATGGCATTTAAGATTTACATATTTACTAATCAAAAAGAGATTCTGCATGTAAGTAAAGAGTTACATATGCATTCTTCCTTTAACTGTAACATAAATAATTTGGATCATTTTCCAAGAAAGCATACTAGGGCTCTGGTAAGGCACTTTGCCTGGGTGACTGCAATGGTGACTGCATCTTGTGCTTACCATGATAGTGTAAGAAGACAAAAATATTAAATTTTCATTACTACTCTCTCTGAAGTAACTGCAGTGCACTTAAAATAGATGTACAATTCATGAAAATGAATCATTAAAAGGAATTGAGTTGAATTGTGCCTGGCAGATGTTGTCACAAGCATTGCTGAAATACTCAAACACTTCCAGTGAGCAGCGATAGGACATTTGGAGGCATAATTACCCCACAGGCACAGAAGTCACACATTTCATGCTAATGCACGAAGGGCCTCATAAGAAACCTTGTGGAGCTCTACTGCATGATTACTGCTCCTTCATCAATCTGCCGGATAGCTTTGAGCAAGGCTACAGTATCTTCAGTATGGTTATCGCACAACTTAGCCTTGGAGATGTGGACCTTCTCACACACAGTGTTGAGCTGGTGCATGGGACTCAGCTGCCTCTCAGATGTAGCTGGTTTTTGGTAGAGTTCATTTCTAGTCATGCAAATGTCTGTGCAGAGGAGAACGTGGCTGGGGACACAAGTGGGATTATGGACGACAGCAATCAAACGCTAGGTTGATTTAGACTGACCAATGGCCTGACAGTAAGATTTTGAAAACATAGTATCTTTTTGTGCTATTCCTGCTGAAGAGCCAGATCAATCCCAAAGGTGCTTTGAGAACTCTTGTACTTGCACCAACCACAGTGATGATTTGCAACATCTCCTTGGGTACAGGAATTTTTTGCAAGAGGAACTGACTGTAGGCTGGTCTCCGGAGTCTCTGAGACATTGCTATGGTTAGAAAATTGAACACAAGTCCTGTGGGAGTTTGGTTTGATGTTCAAATATGGCAAGTCCATACTAGACTTCTCCTTCAAGTCACACGTGATGGATGAATGGTCATCTTCCTGTGATCCAGTGAAAACAGACTGATGGATAGCCCCATGCACATCATGCAAAACAACAGTTCTCACTTTTCCACAACTGTTTGCGCAGATAAGACTAGTGTTTGTAGAGGTGAATCCCTACTGGTGGGAAAAGACTCTGTTGTGTGGCTCATTTTAACTGCTGGTATATGAACATGAAGTCTCAGAGTTTAAATAGAATGTGAATAAGATTTGTGCTAATGGCTGATGCCTTCAAAACACACAGCATCTAAGAATGATTTGATGGATGACTTTTTTCAGTGTATAATTGAGGAGATTAAGTCCTGGCAGAGGAGTTTATCAGCTGTTTCAAGCAAACTAATGACCTTAATTTTCTTTCTGTACTGTTGAATTTTTACAAAGGAGGTTCCTGCCCATAGAGAGAAAACTGATCAAATTTTGCGTCAGTTGTGAGCACTGAGGATCTGCCTCTGACTTCTTGCATGGTGGTTTGCTCAACTGCAGCATGCTTGGCCTGGTGCCCCGGCTGCTGGCTACCTTCAGCACCTGGTGATCTGCAGCAGGCTGGGCCGTTATCCATAGAAAAAGTAACTTTTTGGCTTGCTGTCATGCACAATGATGCTTTGTGGTTGAATCTCCTATCCATTCCTTCACTTTGAAGTGCATCTTCAGAGATGTGATTGTTCTTGCTATAAGGTTCGTAATTCCTAATATCTGCGGGTTAGCCAATTTTCTGATGGTTAGGAACCACTCCTCATTCAGCATTTTCTGCTTCAGAACATTCAGAATCTGGATGACCTATTTTATAGCATTTTGCACCATTAATTTTGGCCTTTTCATTTCTGATGCACTAACAGTAACAGCTGAAGTGATGAAGAGATTCTAGAGCTGCAGCTTCTCTGCAGCATCTCATCTCTAAGTAGGACTATCAACACTTCCCCAGTCGTCTTCTTCCTTCTGATGGAAGGTTCTGCTCCCCGAGTTATGAGACTGGTTATCTCCTTCATGCCTTCTCCCTTCTCAGAGTTATTGCTGCCAGGTTCCTTTCACATAATACATGATCTCAAAAGAATTTTTTTTTTTTTTTTTTTTTTGCAGGAGCACATAGTGATATTCCTATACTCTTACAGCCGTGTTCTATCACCTGCCAACACCTAGCAGTGCAGCACCACTGTGAATCTGTAGATTTCTCCAAAATGTTTTCTGCTTGCGTGCATGAGTTTTCCTGTTCCTTGGGCAGGGTGACCACTGGGTCTGGAATGACTCTGGAAGGAGGTTTGGGGTTCCTTTCCCAGCCTTGCTTTTATGTCAGCTCTTTGTTTTTTGTTTGTGCAACAGCCCCTGTGCAGCAAGGGGCCTCTGGGTTCCTGCAGCATGGCCAACACATTGCTTGATGGGACTCCTAACACAAGCCCATGGCCAAGGCTGATGACGTGGTTTGTCCCTGGTGAGCTCATGTCCTCTGCATCAAACCATATCTGATGGAGCAACCAAGATTTATCACACATAAAGCAGTATTTGTTTTGTCTCTCCTCTTGTATATGGTACATCGTGTCTAAAATCCCTTCTGATGGTGAAAGGAGGAACTGGTAACCTGAGAGCACTGGTAGAATTACTGAACCAATCTTGTGAAATGCCTTTTTCATCCTCCTGACAAGCCTAAGGAACAGCCTGAAACGTGGACATTCTCCTCACCTAAAAATGCAAGTTCTGCATGTGTTAGCATATGCTGTATATGTGCTAGTATACTTTTCCATTTAACAGAGAGGTTGCCCTTCCTTGTAAAGCTGACAGCAGTGATGCCTGCTGGACGATGCGTTGATATGCTGAGCATAACTTTTTATATGCACTAAAAAACACTGTCTATTTATATTAGGAAATAAAACCTATCTATTTATATTAAAAGATAAAAAGATTCCTCTCATTACCGTGATCTGTAATTGAGTTTCCCAGAGGAAAAAATGAATCAGAAAGTACTTGTGTTTTCCTGAGCATAATAAATAGTGAGGCTTTCAGGAGGCAGTCCATTTTTCAGGGAAGAAGCCTCTTTTAAAATAACTTCAGGCTAGAAAAACCGTGAAAGTGTTTAAGATTTCAGTCATTCCTGAAGGAATAACTAGCTCTTAAGAGGGCTGGAACACAACGCAACACCCTGGGGAATATCCTGGTTGAGAAAAAACAGTTTTGGATGCTGTTAGCAGCTTAACAAAGAGCCCTACAACATTGTTCCTACGCCCTCTCCTACGTACACTCTGCTTTATTTCGTAGTTTATCCACTGTTACAATAAAAGCACATCAAGTTTTGCTTTGCCAATCAGAGTCCTTGTTAATCACTGCAAATTAATAATACTGCAAATTCCCTTCCACTTGGGGACAGATTTAAGGTTCTCTACAATTTGATAAAGACCCTGACACCCTTGTTCTACAGTCGCCCATTAATTTGATTCTTATGTTATTCACACAGAAAGTGGGGGCCCAGTTTCAGTCTCTGTTCCTTCTTCCCCAGCTCTTGCTGGAGAAGTGGCTTCTCCCTGGTGATGGGACGGGGTGTGTGGAGCTGAGCCACCAGCACCAGGCGGAGCAGACCCCACAGCAGCACTATGAGGGGCTTCTCACAGCCAGAAACCCACCACCCAGTGCTGCAAAGACTACCAGGTCTGCAAACAGTGCAGAACGGATGTTATTTTCTGACTTGTGTTAAGCCTAGCATATAATTAACACTTAACAAATAGCACTAATGATAACAATTGCACTCCTGCACTAATGACTTTATGCTTTTCCCTGCATTGAGTTGCAACATAGACCCTATGCTGGTTTAAAACCAAGAATCCCAATCATTATAACACACAGAGAGGAATTATGTCCTCCTACTTCGTCTGTGCTGCAAACCGAGTGACTGCCTGATGTGCCTCAGCAAAGGCATTGTGCAACGCACAAATGCATTTAATCATCCATCCCCGCGCTGCTCCCACAGTTTCTTGTTCAGACTGCTTAAAATAACTTCCCCAAATTATGAATCTCGGCACAGAAAATGATGTGTGTTTTGGAACACAATGAGGCACGCTCTGAAGTTGTGCTCGGTCGCTGGATGACAGGGGTGGGCTGCAGGCTCTGAGCAATGTGCAATGGGCAGTTCAGAGGGGAACTTGCATTGCCTTTAACACCCTGCAATTAAACTTAAACGCTGTCTTGTAAATAAAAAAAAACATTGTGTATCATCTTCAGTGGGAAGTGTTGGGTAAAATATTTAGGAGAGCACATTTTGAATGTGGCTAATTTTCGGCAGGCATATTAAAGTTTTATGGGGGCACTAATTTAATCACAGATGATGAATGATTTTGGTTTTACATCGGGCTTTAATGAGGCTGGATAAACGCGTGGCGGAAGGCAGAGCGGGTGCCTGCATGGAGAATTCAGAGCTGCGTGCCGAAGGCGGCTGAGTCACGGCTCTCCAGGCTGCATCCCTCCTGCTGAGACACTTCTGTCACCACTAACAGGGCTCTGAGCCCCCTGCCCACCTCGCAGATGAAGCCAAGCAGGAGGAAAGCTGTCAGCTGCAAGAGGGCTTCAAATGCAGAGCGTCCTTTGGTTAAACCCTCATTAGGCACCTTCATATTGCCCTGGTGCACCTGCCAGCTGGGAAATGATCTCAGAGCCAGAATCTCTCCAGTCGCAGACAAAACACATTGAGGGAAGACAATGAAGCATGAGTATGGTTTCAACACATACAGGTTGTCTCTTTGTAGTGGCACATTGCCTCAGTGATCTCATTCAAGTTGGGAGCTGCAGTGGTGGGAATTTGCAGGATTAGTTGGAGGTGTGGGAGCAGGACAGCTAATGTAATGTCCCGAATTGCTCCTGAGTCCTCCCAGCCTGTCCCACAGCTCAGGAAAGTAGAAAATCTGTATTTTCCAACTGAAGAACAGTGTGGTTTAAGTGAACCATTTAAAACCCATGGAGCGACAGACCCAATTTCTCCTTCTAATTGAATGAAGCCTCATGGAGAATTCAAGTGTGTCATGTTTCTTGTTCCAGCAAACAATGTGGTTGTGTGGAGTGAGGGATTGGACCTCAGTGTGTGTGAGTCCTTTGTGGGAGCATCCACCTCACCCAGAGCAGTGAGGCTGAATTGGATTATGTGTCCCTGGCAGTGTATGCAGGATATATGAGCCAGTCCTTTTCCTTTTCCCCTACCTTCCCTTCCCTTTCCCAGGTCCTCTTTGCCAAGTGGAGCTTTAGAAGTAGAAGTGCTCACTGGGAAATGTGAGCAGGTAAACCTAAAACATCACTGTGGTTTTGGAATGGGAATGGGAAATATCAGGGCCACAGATACACTAGACAGGTAACTGGTGGTCCTTTTCCATTCATTGACCTTTTCTCAGCTTTACTGTGAACACAGAACATAGAACCACAGAATGGTTTGGGTTGGAGGGGACCTTAAAGCCCACCAGCCCCATCTGCTGCCCCCTATCAATTCAGGCTGCCCAGGGCCCCATCCAACCCAGCCCTGAGTGCCTGCAGGGATGGGGCACCCACAGCTCTATGGGCAGCTGTGCCAGGGCTTCACTGTTCTCAGAGTGAAGAATTTCTTTCTCACATACTATCTAAATCTCCCTTCTATTAGTTTAAAGCCATTAATACTTGTTCTACCAATATATTCCTTGACATTGAGTCTATCTCCACCTTTCCTGTAGGCTCTCTTTAGGTACTGGAAGGCTGCAGTGATGTCTTCCTGGAGCTTCTCTACTTCAAGATTAACAACCCCAACTCTCTCTGCCTTTCTCTGTAGGAAAGGCACTTCAACACTCTGATCATCCTTGTGAACCCTCTCCATCATGTTCTTATTATGTTGGGGCTGGACGTGGAGCTGCAGGTGGAGTCTCGCTCTGTGCTGGGGTGAGCTGACAGCAGGGTATGCTGCCTGAAGAGACACTGCTTGATGCCAGCATGAAGTAACTCATCAATCTATTCATTTAAATGCTTGTTTAGGGTCTTCAGAAATAATTACCATAATATTAAGATGTATGTTTAAAGCTTGACAATTAATTAATATGCATGGATTAGTATATAACCCAAACTGTGTCTTAGACACTGGGAGAGTTTCTGACATAGTAAAGCTAAAAGCACAGTGACGGGACATATTTTCTCACCAGATGGCACAGTTTGTTAAAACAAACCAACGCATTTCTAAAACAGTGCCCTAATCTCCACTTGAAACAAATTTTAATTTAAAATGAAAGCACATTTGCATAAAAAGGGTTCAGAGAAAAATATTTCAGAAGTTTCTATTAGACAAGGGCAGTTCTGGTTTAAGGCAATAGATGGTGGGAAAACATAAGCTAATTAAAATCATCTTTAACACTGGAACTTCAAGCGTAAAACTTGGTGCGAGTGAATCAGAGCGTTATGGAAAGCTTTCATCTGGCAGGTGCCAGCCGCTGCGTCCCACAGCCATCAGCGCAGCTCGGTACAGAGCTGAGCACACAGCAGGTTAATGCTGTCAGACACCAAACATTTTGTTTTGGAGGGCTGAACACTTTGAGTGGAAATGCCATTCTCCAATGAAACTTGAAAAAATTGAAAAGGAAGTTGTAATTTTTAAGGGGTTTGGTCTTTGCCCTGTCTTGTCTTCCTTGCTCTGTCCTTGTGCTGCCCAGGTTCTTTGGGCAAGAGCCATCTTTTGGCTATTTCTGCCATGGTCAGTACAGAGCTGCTCCGATCTGCCCTTGAAACATTTAGGCACCTTCATATTACAGAAAAGAAAGAAGGCTAAGTGCTTTCTGTATTGTTGTTGGGAGGCAAACTCTGTGCGACACATAGTCAAAACACATTTTAATGCAGAGACTTTTATCCCTGCATATGAATTTCAATATTTTTGTGCTCTCCAAAGCCTCTGTCTGAAACTGTGCACAGCAGAGTAATGCAGAGAGATGAAATGTGGAGGAGACTCAGGGGAGACCTTATCTCTCTACAGCTGCCAGAAAGGAGGTTGTGGTGAGGTGGGGATCAGCCTCTTCTCCAGGTAACAGTGATAGGATGAGAGTTAATGACCTCAAGTTGCACCATGGGAGGTTCAGGTTGGATATTAGGAACATTTCTTCTCTGAAAGAGTGGTGAGGCAGAGGCACAGGCTGACCAGGGTGGTGGTGGAATCACTGTCTCTGGAGATGTTCAAGAAACATGGAGATGTGGCACTGAGGGGCATGGCCACAGGTGTGGGCTGATGGTTGTACTGAGTGGTCTTGGTGGTCTTTTCATCCTTAATGACTCTATGAAGTCAGATTCCCTCTTTATGCCTTCATTAGGACACAGTTCCAAGGGGAAATCTGCAGTGACCAGAAAAATTCACAAGGTTCAACTTGACCGCTCTATAGAGCCAGCAATAGAACATATAATGGGAAAAAACTAACAATAAAACTTCAACCTCATTGATAGAGAACTCAATGAGAGGGAGCCGTCTTGAACTCTTGGATCCTCAGTTCTTGGCCTGTTTTTATGTAAAATATAAAATGCATAAACGGTCTTGAAGTCAGGGCCAGAAACAATCAGAACTACTGAGCTGAATGATGTTTTGCAGCTGAGTAAGATGTTGACACAGTGAATAGTACAGGCAGCTTTCTACTGCAACTCATATCTGCCCCCAAAACTCACCACAGCTGTGCAATTATTGGCACCCATCTTTGTTTTTATATTTGGATATACCTTCTACTTTTTTTTTTTCCTTAAATATTAAGATAACCATACAGAATCAGATATCCATATGCTTAAAACACTTTGCTTCCTTACAAAATATATATTTACGCAATACTAGGTGAGTGTCCCAAGTACCTGTGGCTTTCTGAATCTCACTGTTTTGAAAGAAAACATAAAGCCTGAATCAAAACAAGCAACAAAAGATATGTGCAAAGGTAGCTGCTTTGTTGTTGTCTCAAGCCCCCTCTTAGTTATCTCACACAAGCAGTACAAGCTGTACCTGCTTAGATCAGACGTGGATAAGTATTCATTGTCCAGCATATCCAGTACATTCATATTGTCTCAATAGCTCTTAAGAATATCACAAGGGAAAAAAGCCCACATTTTAAGTGCTCTTTAAAATCTGCTAAAGTTTTAAAAATTCTTCCTTTCCTGTCTCTTTCTCAAACAAACAAACAAACCAAAAACAAAAACAAAAAAAAAAAAGGAAAATAGATGATAAAAGATGTGAGATAAAGTTAAAAGTACACTGAGGAGCTTAGAATTACTTCAGAGAGCTGCTTTTCAATACTACTGTTTGTGTTATGTACAATTTTAAAGCCAATACTTCCAACCAGCACCGTGTAAAGGAAGAAAGTTGTCTGCTATCTCCTTTAGCTGAATGCTGGATAAATACCTCATAGGCTTAAGCAAATTAAAGAAATTGTGGACAGGTGTTTTAGATCAGCATGTGGTATACAAATGCTTATTAATGCTGTTAACTTTGAAAAATGTCTAGGTAAAGGAACAGATTATAGCAAAGGTACTTATTAAAACAGAAACATTTGTTAAAGACAAATGTGCATAAAATAAAATAGTAAACAACCAGATGAGTTCACTGCTACCAAATGCTCCCATTTAATAAATGAAACACTTCATTAATCCTTCCTGACAGAAGTAATTCCTGTAATGGAGAACAGATCCAAGAGAAAACATTCGGCTAAGCCAATTCCTGCTGCTCTTCTGTGTCCAGCCCAGCCTGGGAAGGAGCAGCAGCCACTTCCCACCATGGCTGTGCATATGGGGCATCGCTCCCTGTTCCTGTTCGTGCAGCCTCTGCCTGCTGCCAGACCATCTTTGGATGAGAAGAGGGCAGAGGGTGATCTGTCATTTGTTTGGATGATTTTGGTTGATGGCCCTCTTAGAGATGCTCCTGGTTTGTGTGTACCATGCACTGCATGCGGTTCAGAAGCCAAAAATGTGGCTTGAGAAAGATGTCCCAAGGCTGTGTCCTGGACTGACAGGGAGACAGCCAGCTACCACTGCTGCACTTCTGCTCTGAGGGCTGTTCAGAGACAATGCACATGGTGGTGGCAACTCCCATGATTTCAAGCGAGGCATCAAGGACTGGATGCATTTCTGAAAGAGTACTTGGAACTCTGAGTAGCTGCATACCTTTGCTTACTTCGGCTTTACTTTGAACAATTTTTTATGGTTTCTGATGGCTGTGAAGAAAAGCTAGAAATGAGGTTTTGAATTGCTTAAGTGAGTTGCTTAAGACTCAAGACATGGCTCACCAACAGTCTGATCCATCTCCTTTGAGATCCAAGTCTGACGGAGGTTACTGGCATAGGGGCAGGGTTTTGAAATAAATTTGTGTGCATGAGGTGCCTTCATCTGAAGGTACATGAGCCTCAGCTGGAGCATTTCTCTGTGTTTGGTGTCATTGTCCAGCTCTACAACAATACTAAGGAATAATACTCCCCTCTTCCATTAGCAAATGCCTCAGTGACCTGGCCTCAATAGCTCAGACCTCTTGGCTTGTCTGAATGCAGTATGCCTGGTGTGGAGTCTCAAGCAATCACTGTACAGCCTCTGGCACAGAAGGCTATGGTATGCCTGGCCACCAACGCCATCAAAATGCTTTTCTGTGGGATTTGTTCACCAGCTCCCCAGTCTCTGTGCCTCGGGCTGCTCCATGAGATCCAGATACTCACCAGATCATTCAGAGGGCCAGAATGAAAACCACAGAGAGTGATCATGGTCATCTGGGATGGTATGAGGTGGCCATGAAAAAAGAGCTCATCAGCGTGGGGAGCTGTAGAGAGAGTTTGATCAGGAATAAGGGCCGTCACAGACCTCAGTGAGGCAATCTGTGAAACAAACTTCCCAAAAAACTGATGTTCTGGAGCCAAGGACACATCATCTCAGACATGTGAACAGGGCTGAAATCCTTCTGCAGGCTCTCTCTTTGTAGAGGCTTGTCTCTCTCTCTCTCTTCTGCCTCACCCTCATCATCACACCTTGTCTTCAAGACCACTGTCCCCCTGTCAAGTTAGAAAGTGAGCAGATGGTCTGATAGCGTCTGGGGTGGGGAAATGACATGCATATGCCCCGTTTTAAGAAAAACAAGCTTAAAATAAATAGGCCCAAAGCCAACATACTCCTTTGCTCACACTTCTTCCCTAGTGGAGAGGAGGAAAGTACAGAGATCTGACAGGTGCCAGTCACTTTGCTGCATGTATTTCTGGAAGGTGATTAACTTCTGCAGTGAGAAGAACAAAGTAGGAACCAGTATGAAGGTACTATGGGACTACATAGTTTTCCTGTCTTCTTGAGAGATGGGGGAAGGGAGCAGCGAAGGGAGAGTGTCAGGATTGAGAAAAAGGTGAACACTTTCTCATTTTCTCAGTGTAGAAAACCAGAAGAGGTTGTAAAATCAGCAGTGGGTCTCCCTCCTGAGTAAGGGGAGCTTTAGTAGGAAAAGTGGGTGAAACCTAGGTACTGGGCCATTAGTGATGGATCAGAGCGAGTTGCTCCAAGGAGCCAGCCCAAGTGAGGGGTCCAGGAATAATAATAATGATAATAATGATAATAATGATAATGATGATAATGATGATAATAATGATAATGATGATAATAATAATAAAAGAGGTAAACAAAGAAAGAGGTTGAAAGAGGCTTAGGAAGATAGTCAAGACAACTGTAACCCAGGCAGTGTATCCTGAGGGGGGACATCCCAGTGTTATGGGGGGAAGTAGGGACATGGGAGACCAAACCGCCATCTCGTTCAACCAAGGAGCTGATTGAACTCCCATCAGCATGATGGTGTATGTTATAGTATCCTGAAGCAAAATTGTCAGTAAAATGTTTTGCTGCTGGCTAAGGGAACCTTCGATAGATTGATTTCTTGCCCATTTCCATTCAGAGAAGGGAGGAGTAATGCAGACCCCACAGGAAACATTGATACAGAAATTGATCTTGCAGCAGATGACAGCTATAATGCCATGTGGTAGTTGGGGTGTTAGACTGAGCTTGCAGTTTTTTGGTGTGTGGTGAAGTGAATCAAGTGATGGTCAGTGCTGCAGCAGCCAAACTGCACAAGATGAAGCCCCTCTGGATTCAGGAGCTGTGGTTTTCAGTCTATGCTGTGCTGCAATCTGTGAAGAGAATTTGTTTAGCCCTCTGATGTTTATCTTAATTTTGCATGTGTTCACAGCTCATGGGAGAAAATGACAAATTGAGAAAATATTTATTTCCCCAAAAGCTAAGAGGCTGTTACAGCAGACAGCCAGAAAAACGTAGTGTAAGTGCCGAAGCCTGAGCTTTTCTATAGCCTATGCCATGTGCACGTTCAGTTTTACCTGCCTTGACTGTATTAAGAAATGTAGTCAATGTGCTGCCATAATCACTACGGTTTCATTGCACTTGGACACATCGCACCTCATTGCAATGTTTTGGAACAGCACCCAAAAGGGAGGCTGAGATCATCAACCACATTTCATTTAGTGCTGCCAACTGAATCTAAGCAAATTGAAAAATGGCCTGCCCGCTATGCTGGGAGGCATACAGCAGAGCAGAACTCTGAAACAGCTGCTTGTGTTCACTGGAGACAGATTTATTTCTGATCTCAGTGCTCGAGTTGCAGAGGTAAATAGAACCACCTGTAAGCCATTACCTACCATGCCCCACCACCCCAGTATGGAAAAACTTTCACAGGTATTGCCTGCAGCGGAGTTGTCTAGTAAATGGCCAGGAAAATGGAATGTTTTCTCTCAACAAGCAGCAAATGAAGAGGAGCTGCTGCATCTGAAATGATGCTACCTTGTTTACCTGGAAGGTCCCTGCTTTTGATGAAAGGCTGCAACTCTCAAGTTCATTTTCTCTCCCGCAATGGTGCAGTTTGAATCACTTTGCCCTTCACTTCATACTGCAAGTGGTCTTTAAATAAAATAAAGATGGGATTTTTTTTCTTTGCGAGAAGACTAATATACTACGTAAATAGTTCAAAAGGGCTCTGCACTGATGGACAGTTGGAAGGGAGAAGGACCCTGTATACTACTGCAGTTAACTGTCTTTTCACTTAGCTGTCGTTTCATTCAACTTTTTTTTTTTAATTTTATAATAGATTTTGATGCTATAAGATTATACATTTCATGGAAATCCAGAAAACCATACCTTAAAAACGTCTGCTGGTAACACAGAGACCCATGATTTTATTACCATCAATCCTCAGTGCGGTCTCCATCCACTGACAGTGTCAAGGTTCTCTGATCCATGGCACCCAAGCTCTCCAAGACAGTGTATTTCACTTGCAGGCATTCCTTTGGTCCCACTGTGAGTCTAAGCCTAGGAAAGAGCACAGAATACAATAGTATTGCCAATAGGTTGGCAGCTCCTAGCCAGCAAGGATGCAAGCGAATACTGTCATACTATAGCACCCACTTCATTTCATATTAACCACAGCCTGAGAGTGTCATAGGGATAGATGGAAGAGCAGATGGAAATTGGAATTCAGAGAACAGGAGTTCTGAATTTGCAGGAAAATACTTTCCACTGGTTCAGCTGCTAAAAAGTCTACTTCTGGAGATTTCTAAAATTTACTTTCTTTTCCTTCTTTCAGTCCTCCAGGCAACAGTTGGTCCTTGGAAGGTGTTATTGCAAAAAACATTTTAGTACCTACATAAAACGTAAAAGTGAAAACACCTCCCAGGACCTTACCCTGAGCTGAAAGAAAATGTAAAAATATCTTTTGCCCATCACTGCTGATTACTGGGAGAGAAATCACTAATATATCAGCCTGTTCCAGACCTCCATAAGCAGAATAAAAGGAAAAACTCCTTTCTGGTGTATGGACAGTATGTTGTGAGTCATCTGCCCCATTCTTCCAAAAAAGATACTTCCTAAGGGAAACACACCTTCTGATCATAGAATCGAAGAATCATAGAATCAGTAAGGCTGGAAAAAACGACTCAGATCATCTAGTCCAACCATCAGCCCTTCATCGATATTGCCCACAAAACCTTGTTGCTCATTGCCACATCCATATGATTCTTGAACACCTCCAGGGCAGTGACCCCACCACCTCCCTGAGCAACCTGTGCCAGTGCCTCACCACTTTTGCTGAGCAGAAATCATTCCTAATATCCAACCTGATGCCATACTCCTTCTGGCTCATCTATAAGCCCTGCTGACCTTTTACTGGTGTGACATACATAGACATCACATAAAATCTCCCTAGGGGCAATTTCATGGATCACAGGTTCCCTACAGTTTATTCTTTGATATTTCAAATGGGTAGCTGTGTTTGGCACTGGGCTAAGTCTTCTCTGAGAGGGTGAGATTTTACAATGCTGCGGTACCTGTGCTTCAATTTGATTGAGTTCTGTCTTCTGTCTTCTTAAACCATACCCACATGCATCTTGTTTAAATGTTTTATTTTTGGTATTGTTTTGAGAAAATAGCAAGTAAGAGCCAAGGAGGTCTCATCACATGGGAACTGGGCATATGCCTCTCCATCATGTTTTGCATTGGTTCTGCTTGCATGCAGCCACCAGGCAGGGGGAAAGTTCAGGGATCACACACAGTTGGTTCTGTTGCCCATGGATCCCCCTGGCAGCTTTACAAGCTGCTTCTTTACTGGGGCATACAGCAGAATGCACTGTGTACTCTGCAAATTATTTCAAAAACTGTGTTGTTTTCCATGACAACTTTGCACATAAGTAAACAAATCCCAGTTTAATGAAAAATTTAGAGGGCTTTGGACTGACGCTGCTCCCCTTCAGTGCTGTTCAAACTGGGTGACAAAGCAGAGGAAAAAGCCTAAATAAAAAATTAAAATGAGTTCAGGGCAGGTGCAGAGAATACCAATGCTCTAATGGCTCGATGGGACCCTTTGTCTCACTGAGCTGCCTGTGAACTCCCAAGGACTGCCCAAACCAACAACTAAGACAGGACTCCCTGCTGAGACATGTTTGTTTACTCAGGTGTCTCAGTGAAACAAAACACACACCCATAAGTCATTCCCAACAGCATTTCTGATGCACGGTCCTTGCAAAGCAATATCGGCAAATATCCTAGCAAGTATCGACAATGTCCAAGCAAAGCAATATGCATGCAATGAACATTGAAATCCCTGTTCGCTCAAGCAGGAGCAGGTTTGATCCCTAGCAACGTGAAGTCAATGTGTGAATTCTACAGATCCACAAGAATAAATTGATCTCAGTCATTTCTTTCCAGTTTTCTCCTGACCAAAAGCGTTTTAATTATTTGAGTGTCGAGCAATCAAATGCCATACCTCAGACACAGCTATTCCAGGAGATAATTAGAAGCAGAGCAGAACAAACAATGTGCCACAGAAACGATCATCTCAGTGTGATCTGAAAGATAACTTTAGTAACGAAAGTGTTTCTTTGCCGGATGACTCATAGAAGGAAGCAGGGGCTGGAGCTGCAGAAAGAGGAGCCTGCTCCATGGGAACCTGAGCGAAGGTCAAGGATCAGCCTTGTGCTGCCGACTTTTTGTTTGACGTTCATAATCTTAAGGAAATGGATGGAGGGAGAGCAAATGTCAGCTCTGGTAATGACTGTGTCACTCTGGGACTGTACAGAAAGGCGATAGCCCCAGCTTGCACACTGCCTGTGGAAATAATGGGCAGAGGTGAACCGAGCATCCAAGTCTTGCTTTAATGTTTTCTTCTGAATTTCACTGTGAATTCTGATTTGTGAATTCTGATTTATCAAAGGGACATAAAGCCTGTGTAGTATATATATAGCACCTATCTATTTCTGACTATCGTTCTTCATCTTTGCAAATCAGCTTCCCAAAGTGGTTCAGGAAACACCATCTCATTGACTGATAACATCTCTTATTCAATTAAAAAAGAAAAAAGCATCAATATACGGTAGTTTTCATGTTAAGTTTCAACCATGTTTTATAACATTTAATACCAAAAAAGAAGTGTGTTAAAATGATATACATATTATATAAGAATATATTTAATCATCATGTTATATTGTTAACTTTTATACATATCACCCAGATCCACCTTACACATATTATTTTTTGGAAGTTATTTTCACAGCGTACTCTTTCAGCAGATTGCCTAACCTCCTTCCTTCTGTTTCTTGACAAAA
This sequence comes from Tetrao urogallus, assembly GCF_951394365.1. Lineage (NCBI taxonomy): Eukaryota > Metazoa > Chordata > Aves > Galliformes > Phasianidae > Tetrao > Tetrao urogallus. The sequence continues at coordinate 178,626,762 of NC_136813.1, forward strand.
TAGCAGCAAGTTTAGTTTTGTATCTGCTCCAAATTACGGTACAGCTGGCAGCCTACAGATACCCAACAGCCTTTGCTCCGTTTGTGACTGCACTCCTTCCCTACAGTGGATGAGTGCCAGGTCTGCCAATTCAGTGGCCAGGTCGCATTCTGGCTGAAAATCAGATTATTATAGGGGAAACAAGCACCGTGTCATTATGTTGTCAATTGTTTGATAGCAAGTATCATTAAACAGGGGTTTGCTGGCTTTGCAAAACAGCTTCCAGCTCTGCTTTTCATGTATGAGGAAGGCAGCTGTACCCAAGACAGCCCACTCCACCACAGTTGCATGGCCAGCAGCACTGGGGACCAGGCAGAGATCACTCCTTGCTTTGGTCTGGTAGACCATGTTGTCTGCCCCAGTCAACCTGTCCCCACAGGCTGATTGCCACTCTTGGAAGTGGGTCTGCAGAGCTGCTTCCCAGCACTTGTTCTGCATCCCATATTTGTCCTTGTTCTGCATCCCATATTTGTGGCTATTCCCACCTAAGATAAGGGAAATAATCTATAAGGGTGTACATAGTTGCAACAGGTGCAAATTTGCTTGAGTTCTTGACAGCTTGATATGATCCAGAGTACTTCTGCAGGGCAGCAGGAGTAGATAGAGAGAAGAGAATGCAGAACAAGACACATCTTCCATTAATTCAAAACTTTCTGGTGAATCTCCTAGCACCCAATATATGCTCCATTTATTGCTTTGAAATTTAAATTTGTTCCTCCTTTAGTTTTCAGAGATTATTGTTTTCCCAGCTTATGAATGCTATTTTTCTCACAATAATTGTGGACACTACAAACCCTTTGATATTTGAGGTACTAATTAGTTGATGTGGGTTCAAATATTGAAGCCTTAGTAGGCAGCCCTAACGCTGATATGGAAAAAATGGGGAAAATCAGTTAGAGAGTTAAGGTTAATATCAAATGTAATCTTTATGCTTCATAAACTGGAATGTATTTCATTTAATGTGTGGGAGAATGCATATCTTTGTTAATAAGTGTAAAACTGTACTCCTATTCCTTGTGCTCCCAGATGAATAACAAAGGCAATATGTGCTTGTGACTCCAGGGAGGAGATGTTTTGGCAGGAGGAGAGGGATATTTAATAAAAATGACAGATTTTTTCAGGAATCCAGAAATGCTCAAATGTCTGTGGTTGATTCAACCTCAGAAAGGCTGGAGAATTGGTCCTGTGGCCAGCTGGCACTGTGAGTTTTATTTGGATTACCCAATTCTCAGCTTGAGTCTATGAATGTGAGTATTTTTCACTTGTAAACCAAAGATCCTGCACCACACAACAGTTTCTGTCTCTGTAACTACATGACATGACCTGCTTGACTCCTGCAAAACAGATCAGTAGAGGCACAGGACTGGATGGAAGTAGATAGATCAGATTGTGAGTTGCTGGAGTGAAAGTGATTTTCTGAAAGACATCCCAGATTTTTGCTGTTTCCATTGAATTTAATTGACTTTTGAATTAATCACCTTGCATTATTTTTTCCCTTAGAGTCTGCCTGCTTGTCTTTTTGAGAGTCTTATAGATTTTGCAATAATTCTTGGACTAACACTGAGAGCAAACCTCCTTCCTTTCTATTCCTTATTCCGAGGTAATTTGGACACTACAGTTTTCAGGAATTATTTATAGTTCTGTGTAAGATGTTAGCATCCCAAACTGAAGAAGCTGAACTCCTAGATGATGAGACTAAGGAGATGACATACTCTTGTGCTTCAGCTATGAGGGACAACGTGAGACCATGTTTCCAGTCATTTGAGTGTACGAGACAAAAGACATCCCTAGCAGGAGACAAAATCCTCAAATCTGGTGCCGAGATGAAACACAGTTTAACAGTGGAATGCAGTGAAGCATGGCCATTAAATCACTTACATGTGATCAGCAATAAGATTAGAGGCATCACAGTTTATTGACCTGACAGAAAAACTCTGTATGATGCCATAGATTATATACTTCTTATCAATATTTTTGATTTTTATACAGTTTCAAAAATAGTTACAAAGATGATGTCTTGTTTTTCATTTATATTCCATATGTTTTGAGAAAAACCTCTTTACAATTCTTTTCACTTTCTCTATGATCTCTGAATTGTATTAGTTCTACGGTGACTTCTTTTTTCTTGAAATAAACAAAAGCTGTATCTATTTAAAAAGAGGACCTGAAAATAAATTTGAATATTAGCCTATATCATATTCTTGTTCCTGAGAGGTTCTAGGAAGATTTCAAGATAATTTAAATATTCTCAGAAAAAAAAAAAAAAAAAAAAAAAAAAGATCTTATCCATATCTACTGCTAGATGGCATGGGAAATCCTTAGAAACGTAATGAAACATAGACATAAAACCCACTGAGCCAGTGTAAGCCACCATCTAATTAAATGAGCAGATTCATAATGACAGGATACCATTAAAAAGCCAGACAGAAACTTCTCAGTGCTCTTATTCTGCATTTCTTTCTGTTACTTTAGGGCTTCACTTAGGGAGTAATGGAAGCGAGCTGAATAATGAATACAGTTAATACAGTCTTGAGGAGATTTCCTTCCAAGATTTCTTTCTGCTGAGCTGAACTGAAGGTCAAATAACTGGAGCATAGTAGAAAGCATCAAGATTATCCTTTTTAGACCCTTTTATCGAGTACAATTTAATGGTGACAAAGCATAATAACGGATAAGAGGTGGGATTTTGAAAGCTTTATTTTGCTTACAGCAAAGTAACAGAATAATCCATTTCAGTTACCTGGAAAAAGGACAATAAAATAATTACCTTGCTAATTTTAGGTTATGGAGTTAACGGCTCACATCTGAAGTACGGGCAACCATTTTTTTCTCCAATAGGTTGATCCCATGAATGAAGATGGATCAAACCAATGCTTTTTCTTCTCCATTAGCTAAGGGATTGTGGCTTATTACCAAGTTTGGCCAATGCAAATTTCTATATACTGAGACCCTGACATGGAGTCCTGCCCCAGAATGGGCACCTTGTTTCATTGTGCCATATATGGGGTTATGAGCAGGGCTGCAAAACAGCAGGAGTTGTGGGGAATGGCTGGGAAGCACTGAGGGCTTAGTTTACAGCTGGTGCACATTTGGTGGGCATAATTCACATGACTGGATGTGATGCTATCCTTGTGTCTCCAGAACTTACTGTAATGCCACAAAATCTTCAGTATGACCAAGAACAAGAATGACATGCAAACAACATTTGGATCTCGTTGTCTACACAAAACATTTTCTTTATGGTCAGTACAAATTCAGGAAATTCTTCACTTTCTTTTAACACTTTGACAAAAACAAGTAACAGTACTTTTATTTTCTCAGATTATCCTGTAGCTCGTACTTCATATCTACACGTTCGCATCCCATCCTTATCATGCAAGCACTGTGCAAACCTTTGAAAGCTTCTCTCCATTACTTTTTCAGCAGACGTTACATTCCCCACTCTATTGACCTTGTTAGCATACTTAACTTTGTGCAAACAGTTGGCATTCTGCTCAAGTGACTATATTGGCCAATATTTTAACAAAGACTTGTTGTTAGCATGTGTGTACTAATCAGTGTACTGGAGAAATCTACACACTAAAAAAAAAGAATGAGAAATTTAAAACATCATAAACACAACAGGATGAAATAGGAAGATTTTCTGTGGTTTCATATAGATGGCATATTAAAAGCACAGAGAGATGGATGTTAGGTCACATGTCTGGGGAGCTGAATACAAGAATAGCCCAAGAACATAAGGAAGAATTTAGAAAGTCCATGCTTAAAATGTCATAACTAGCAAGGGACATGAAAGGTAACAAGAAAATAGTGTAAATTTAGAGTAGTGAGAGGGTTATAAAAGGAAGAGATGGTCTTCTACTCAGCAGGAGGAAAAGCTATTTATAAAAAATATTGAGCAGACTGAAGTGGTTTTCCTTTTTTTTTTTCCTTTTCTTTTTGCACGAGCATTCCCTGGAAGGGTTGGTGAGAAAGAGTATGAATCAGGTCAAACGAGACAAAACCAACAGAGCAAAAATCAGGATGATAATTTTTTTCTTCCAAATCCTCCATAGTTAATGAAATTCTACAGGAAATTCTGGAGCCCAGATGAGAAAATCTGAGAGCAACTAGAGGCTCACTACTGAAGACTGGGAGGATGGGCTAGGTTAGGAACCAGCTTATCTTGACAATAGGGAACACAGTGAACTTCTCAGTCTGGGGAAAAGAACATCCAATGATAACAAAGGATAGATGACAGCTAGCACACATTTAGCAGCTCTGCCTGATTCCTGGTTGTATATCAGCTCCTTGATCACACTCTCAACACACTTGCTACCTTGCTACTGAATCTCCACCTGGAGTGATCTGTCCATTCCCTTGGTGAGGAAACCTGGGCATGCAGGAGGAGAGTCCTCTCCAGAAAGGACAAGAGGCCCCCTCTCCAGCCTAATCAAGGAGATGGAGATTTTCACCATCTTCTCCTGCAATGCGGTCTGTGGCCAAGGCCTCCCTGTGCTGGTGTGTGCTGCAGAGCATGGCTTTGCCACACAGCAGTCCCCCATTTGGGGCAAGGCACTGTGCCTGTGCCCAGTTCCTTTGTCCATTGGAGGATGTCACATTGGGCACTGCTCTTCCCAACAAGCTGCTTTTTTTCCTCAAGAATATCTTAGAAAATCTAAATCAACCCATAATTTCCAAGTCACCCTTTCTAAAACTTTCTAAAAGTTGTGCAAACTTTGAAAGATTTCAATGTGGAGTCGTCTTGAAGTGATTTTTTTTTTTTTTTTGGTAGTATTTAGTTTCCACTATTGACCCAAAAAAATCAGTCATTTAGTCAATTGTGCTTTGCACAAGGAGGATAAAACTTATCACAGAACTAAACACAGTTTTTCAGAGTCTGCTGGAAAGTGGAAAATACCATGCTGATCACATTGCTTGCCGTTACATATTCAGGGCACACTTCCCTGACCTACTACTCTTAGGATAAGTGTAGAGCAGATGCAAGTAACAACAATGAATACCATTAACAAGCAAATGAATAATAAACAGCCCAGCTAACCAAACTAACAACTTAAACTGAAAAATTATTTTACAGCTCATGCTTCTCTTCTGGAGAGAAGATAACCGAGCAAGCAGCTTACAGCATGCTGGTCACCTCGCCTTGCTCTCTGAAAGGTATGGTGGAGCTGTGCGCTGCAGACCAATGGGGACTGGATGGCTGGTGCTGTCTGCAGGGCGCTCAGCACAGGAAGCTTGTCTGGGTGAGACCACCTCTCTCTTTGCAGCACCAGCAATGTCACTTTTCTTTTCCCCCAGCTGCATGGCATGGCTGCGATGTGGGGACGTGGAGCTGAGTGCTTGGAGGTAGACTCAGGGTGGCTGTGCCCATATCCATTCCTTTAGTTGTTCTTTGTTATTTCTATTAAGATTAAGATTCATCCCATACAAACCATTTTTTGAAAGGTCATTCCAAGCATTTGGTTAAAATCCATGCCTTTGTTTCTTCTCTTCAGTGGAAATATGCCATTCAAAAGGCCACCAACAATACCCATGCTCACTGAAAACGCTACACATTGCTCAGTAGTGCGTGTTACCAGAGCTGTGTGCCTCGAGGGCCTCTTTTACATTGTACTGTGAAAATCAGATTTCATCTTATGCAAATGCTATCAAAAAGCTTTCTAAAACCTAAGAGTTATACAAATATTTGTGTATTTCACGTCTTTTCCATCACAAACCCCTAAGGTCACAATTCATTATCAAAAGTCTGGTGCCTATTTTGGTAGGAGTATAAGTGATCATTCCCCAAAATAAATCCTTGTGCTAAATACATCCCACTAGCTGAAGGAAACTTGTCAAGATGCATTTGAAATGGAAGTCTGATATTGAACAGAAAAGAAAGCAGCCTACAGTATCTGACCCGTAACTCTGTACTAAATACTCAATCAAGATGAATTTAAACAGGAACACACAGCTTGCTGTCAGCTTTTAGTAAACTGAGAGTGAATATTGCAGTGTGTTTTTCCGGACTGGGAATTTCAGCTTCTTCAGAAATGTGTTCCTCTCTTGTTCTGGGCACAGAGCTGTTGAAAAACATTTTCTTTCTCTTTCAGTCATTTTATAATGTAATTACAAAAATGAAAATTCTAACAGTTCTCCTGCAACTTGAGGACATTTTTCATTTTTGTACTGACAGATTACAAGCAGCTATTCTGCAGCTGTCTCAGGAATCTTGAGCTTGACCTTAATAAATAACCCAACATTTTCTTAATTTGAAGAGTAACATATGCTTTCCCTCTTCCCCACTGAAGGGGATCCATTTATTTCTTCTTCAGTTGACTGTGTGTGCCAAGAAAACATATGCCTTTTACATGGCTTGATTACCCTTGTCTGTGCAAGTAGGTCACAACTTGAACAATAAAGTATTTTCAGGATTTTAGATTCAAAAAAGATAAAAGCTACTGTTTGCTCCCTTTCTGTTTATGAAGTGGGGAGATGTGGATTGCAGCCCATGTTTCTTAGTATCCCTTTTGGTCATCAAGCTTCTGCTGTTGCAACAGCTGAGGTGCTGTCATTGAGATCAGATGACTTTCACCCATCATCCTTCACCCAAGAGCCTGTGCTGATCTTGGGAAAGCCCTTCCCAAGATGAGCATGAGCCCTGTTCCTCACCAGGAATCATGTGATCTTGCAGTTCTATTCACTTCAAGCATCCACTGTCCTCCTGGATGTGTCTTAGGTGTCTTAGGAGCCTGTTCACACATACTTGCACTGCTTACACCACCTTTACACCAGGTAGCACTTTTTATATATACTACTTTAAGACAAAACAAGGAGATAGACTCAAGCTTGTGGTAGATATCCAGGAGTCTAAACCCAAAGGATGCAATATTTTTCATTTATGACTCATACTGTATTTGTTGGGTGCTGTGCATTCACCTTGACGTAACATTGGCTCCTGAGCTTCCTGTAAAGCCATATCCTGATTACATTGCTGCTACAGCACTGTGTCTTGTCTGAACAGGTTGCCCAGAGAGGTGGTGGATATCCCAATTCTTGGAGACACTCAAGGTAAGGCTGGACAGGGCTCTAAGCACCCTGATCTAGCTGTAGGTGTCCTTGTGCACTGCAGGGGAGTTGGACTTGGTGGCCTTTAAGGGACCCTTCCAACACAAACAATTCTATGATTCTATGAATTCCAGTTCCATTGCCAGGCTAGTTTAAACTGCTTCGGAGATCCCCAGGCCAGGCTTCCTAAAGCTGCTGCTCCCAAGGGATTTTCTTTGCTCCCTAAGGCACTGGAAGACATTAGCACAGAGGCTTTTGAGGTTTTAAAGTACAAAATCCATATTAATAACAGAACATAAATAAATTAATTCCGTTACATCACACACATCATGTGCATTCAACTGACTCCTTGCTTTACATTACAGGGAAAAGGTTTTGACACCAGAGGAAGTCATTATTGATTGGTAAAAACCCATTGTAGTTGTAAACTGCAAAATCTGCTTTTATTTTTGCTCCCCAGATGCATGTAATGAAAACACTGGGGTTGTCAAGCCTGCCAAGGTGGCGATCTGGGTAGTGCTACGCTGCCCTGTGCCACTGCTGGGAAACAGCTGCTTACACTATGAGGAAAAACAGCTAAAATTCTGCTGAAATTAACTTCATATTTCTTTCTTTGGCTTCAGTATAGGTCCAGATCCTTCAGAATTTTCAGTTCTGTCAGTGAGAAACTTGCTTGGAAAACATTGCTAGAGGAGATCCTGCATTTATTGTAATCAAACAATAATAACAACAAAAACAGAATAATTCTTTCACTGAAAAAAATATTATATGTTATTATGGACAGTAAAATTACTGGTAAAATGAAAATCACACCAAAATGTACAAATGCCTGAGTGAAGAAGGAGTGCTTTAATAAAGCAGAGGTCTATTGCATTGGGGAAGGATTTGTATCAGTAAACATTACTAAAGATGGACTGCATTACTTTGTTTAATTGTTCTTCAATCAACTTGTTCTTTGTTTAGCTAATCAGGGCCAGAACTCTACAGGGTGTAATTTTGGTGTAATCTTGGGGTCTCTTGGCTGGGCAGCAGCTCATCTCCTCCAGGAAAGCAGAGTAGAAGGGAAGAGAAGGAGAAGAGAGGAAGAGGGAAGGGAAGGGAAGGGAAGGGAAGGGAAGGGAAGGGAAGGGAAGGGAAGGGAAGGGAAGGGAAGGGAAGGGAAGGGAAGGGAAGGGAAGGGAAGGGAAGGGAAGGGAAGGGAAGGGAAGGGAAGGGAAGGGAAGGGAAGGGAAGGGAAGGGAAGGGAAGGGAAGGGAAGGGAAGGGAAGGGAAGGGAAGGGAAGGGAAGGGAAGGGAAGGGAAGGGAAGGGAAGGGAAGGGAAGGGAAGGGAAGGGAAGGGAAGGGAAGGAAAAAAGGGTTGGTTTTTTTTCATCCTGCGATAGTGTGGAATTTAACAGTTAAATTCCATGCTATATGGCAGGATGTTTACCAGTTTGTATTCATGGCAATGATAATAACTATCAACATGTTCATAATGTGCTAGGGAGTAATTGGAGGTAGGTGCAGAAAAGGACTGTCATTTCTTTGCTGTTAGACACTTTTGCTTTTAGGTTACACAGCAGTGTTTTCATTAAGAAAATCCTATTAAAATAAGTAATGCCTGTGCCTTCAAAAGTCTGGACATAAATCTTCAGTTTTCCTGCAGTAATCCCTAACAGCAATTTGCAAAGTATGAAAACACCACAAGCACTTGAGCTGTGGTTCTAGTGTCAGTTAAACATTTTCTCATGCTCATTATGCCCATCAGGCTCGGAGGAAAAAGCCAAGGGGGAAAATAAGCTGATGCTGTTGTTTCCATGAACTAAGAATATGAAGAACAAAACCTGAAGTGAAGTGAGCTGGGTAATTGGTTGAAAACATTTTTGCATGATGTAACAAGCAGGTTAGTGGATGTAAGTGATGCCCCAAAGGCTGATGCTGTGTTGATAGCTTTAAGGGGGTATGGCCCAGTTCTAAAGCACAGTGTTTTGTGCATTCCCATGGATTGCCTTGGGGAAAATCTCATCGCTCCAGCCCAGCTGTGTGGTTGTGACCCAGATGTGACCTCCCCATCTGCCTTCATGTGTGCCTTTCCCTGAGGATATGCACCGAGCATCACCTATATGCAATGCTCATAGGGCGCTGCAGAGGGAACAGTGGTGGTGGGAGACAGTAGTGGCCATTGCAGGCTCTTAGTTTGGGGCGTTAAAGGTTGGGAATCAGTGGGATCAGAACAGAGGCATTGTAGCAGTTGTAGCGTTGTAGCAGGAGCTGACTGCCCAACATAGCAGGAGGCAGAATCTTGCCTCCAAAATGCCAGTGCGTGCATCCAAGGCGGTTCAGTGCTTTCACTGAAGTAGCACATTCTAGATTTGGAGAAAGGATCAGCAAGTGGCATTTTGGATTAAAATGACAAAACTATTTTACAAAAGACTTTTTGTAAAGATTAAGTGCAGCCGGTGGACTCAGTGGAAGCTGGGAAATATTGACAGGCATAGTTCCAAAAATCAGTATGAAAAAAAACCATAAACATAAACAGCATAACAGACAGAAACAGACATAAACAGCAAAACTTTCCCTGGTAAAGCTCTTCTATCCTGCTTTGTGCTTTAGCAACAATTAGGCTCATCTTATTCACGCTTTGGCTTTAAATCCTGTGATGGCTTAATGGCTATATGGATTTCTTTACTGCTGGTGGTGGCTATCACAGGAGATGCTGGTGTGGCACTGTTCATCAGTCCATGGAACAACAGGTCCTGTGACACTGCCTCTCATTTACTGAACTTGAGCACAGAGCACCTTGAGCATAATTTCTATGAACTCCGGGGAGACTTAATGATATTCTGTGGGTGCTTTTCCTACATTTTCTCAGAGTCCAGAATTTCCATCTCATCATTCATCAGTTGAAGAAGTTTGTGCTGCTGCTGAGATAGGGAAGGGATTTGGGGGGAAATTGCAGGATGCTGTGGGTGCACAAGTCTTTTCTATCACCCAGGCTCTTCAGCTTCCCTATTTCCTGCTTCTCTCTGGACAAGGTGGCAAAGACAGTGCTAAGAGGTCTGGTGATAGGAAGAGCTGGTGGTTGAAGCCATGGGGAAGACAAAAGGTCCCCTTTCATCTTATCTAGCAGTCTTAAACACTGCAACAGCTCAGTTCTGGGGATTTAACAGCATTTAGTCTGTTTTAGTTGGATAAATATAACTGATGTGTATCTAGGATTAAGAAACAATGAAGGAATGTAAGGCTGGAGTGTGTGCACAAGGAATATCCAGTATAACAAGAAGACTAGATGCTTTAAATGAAATTCGGAAGTTCAGCCTACCCTACCTATTGTTTCCCCAGATAAACATTATGCAGCACAGATGAGTTTTCGCTGGAATCCCATTTTTAATTATCATTGACAAGATAATTTCCACAATTTTGAGATCATGCACCATGTGTCTCTCATTCATGACCATCTCTGCAGCCATCCTGCAGGAAGGCAATGTTGGGCGGGCAGTTGCATGGCGATGTTCTGCAATGCTTGTTAATGATGAACATCTGTTCCCCTCTTGTTTTTCATGATCGTAGTGAAGCAAGTCTTCTCTAGTGATGGACAGAAACATGACCAATTGAACAATTTTCTCGTTCCAGTGAAAAACACTCAGCACTCAGGTTCCTGGTGTGCGAGACAGGACCTGTAGCCATGCAGGCATTCCAAAAGCCATCTTCCATCCTCTGATTTTCCAGATGGTGTTTTTTTTTTCCCCATCTCTCTCTTCCTAGCTAGGATGTGAACCCAAGAGAAGAGAAGCTCTTCCATTAATGCAGCTGAAGCTGGAGGAGCTGAGCTCTGACCTGTGATGCTACCGTGGAATGGTGAGGGGACAGATGGATGGGGCCCTGGCCCACCCATGGCACATCCATTCTCTTAGTCCACACCATGCCATCACTGCTGTCCTAGCCTTCCAGAGGAGGAAGTTCTGAGTGTGCTGCACAAATACAACTGAAGTCCAAGAAGACCCAGCAGATGTCTTTCAAACCAACATGAAGTTTAGGAAGCTAAGACTTTTGTTTCCTACCTTGGAATAGTAAGTGATGGGAAAGACTCCTTAGTAAGCTAAAAGTTTCAGGGAATCAAGAAGTTTCCCTAGAGTTTTCAGGAACAAGACTGACTACAATGTAAGACAACCTTCTAGATGTCCAGAGCAAGCATTGCTCAGAGGAAGCAGGTAAGAGCATAACCCAGTCCTCAGCCAAAGGCAGCAGCTGAAGCAGTTGCAAGTGTACATTAAAGGTGCTCAGCAGTGAGTTCAACTCAGTTTCCTTTCCAGCTGAGTATGCAGGGAACATTGAAGAAGGAAAGTTACAGAGAGAACTGTCTCCAAAGGGAGACAGAGCAGCTCTTTCATTTAAGGTTAAAAAAAAAAAAAAAAAAAAACACCAGGAAATTAACACTGTCTCTTAAATCTTCAAGATGTCAGTAAATAAATGAATAAATGATGTGGTTTTCAGAACTGTAAAGCATCTCACATCTTCTGCTGACTTCAGCTGGAGCATTGGGTGCTCAGCACTTCTGGAAATAAAACCATTTGTTTGCCCAGGCTTGGAAGGAAAAGCTGACTTGAAGTTCTTGTTCTTGCAAATATGAATATGAAGCAGGATATAAAAATATGAACTGAATATGAATTGAAGCAGAATATGAAACTTAAATCAGTAGTGCTCCCTCGGGAAGATCGTTATGTGGAGAAAAGGAAAAAGTGCACAAAAAACAAGAAATATGTCAACACCATTAGAAAGGAGGAAGGATGCAACTTGCTTCAGGAATTTTTGAACATTGATTCTTCACTTGTAAGTTGGAAGGAAAACAGTAAAAAGTTAGAGGATTTATTATTACACAGAAATATTGTTGGGGTTTTTTTTGTTATTTCTTCAAAAGATGAATGTTTACAATGTTTACTTTTAGCGGGTAGTAATTCACAAATCTTGCTTCATAAATTTGATAGAAAAATGTTTATTTAGATACTAATTTTAATAAGAGATTTCATAGTACTCATCTGCTGCTACAGAGTACTATTCAGAGTCACTCCATTATCCAGTGTGCCCAGCAAAACGCTTCATCCTGTAGAAGTGAGAAAAGCCTAAGTGCATAATTTGGCTGAAAAGAGAGAAAAAACAAGATGAACAAGGTTGTGAAAGTATGGTTTTCTCTTTGCACTCCATCACAAGACATGACTCAGAATGACAAGAAGTGGTGACTCATTGCGTGGACTTTCTCCTTAAAGCGAGCTAGGAGCTGCGTTAATTTTGCTGCAAGCATGTTTGGCAGTGTGATGTGAAGCCTTGTTGTGGATCTAACAGATAAGCCACTCTCAAGTCGTGGGCTTGGTGTTTCTTGCCCAGCAGCAATGGGCAGTGGGTTTTGTGCAATGTATTTACCTGTATTATCCCTGACCTTTACAAGTCATAACACCAGCACATCCCTCTGGTTACAGCCATGATCAAGGGAAATGCTGATGGATATCTGAATGGGATGCAACAATAATGTAAGCTCGGGGACAGGAGGGATAGCTATGAGGTCAGTTGACCTGACTGTTAATTGTTACAGAACTGTTCTTCTTAACCTTCTTCTTGCCCTTTTGGTTGTGGATGCCCCATTCCTGAAGCTATTCAAAGCCAACATGCATGGGGCCCTGGGCTGACTTGATGCTTGATCTGGTGGTCAGCAGCCCTGCTCATGGCAGGGGTTTGGAACTAGAAGATCTTTGAAGTCCCTGCCAGTCCAAGCCATTCTATGATTCTTTAGTTGGTCTCCACCCAGCCTCCTATCCACAGCTGAAGCTGGGACCATCAGTTTGATGTTGTACTCCATGGCACCATGATGTTCTACTTCCAGCATGCCACGAGGGTTTGGTGTTTGTAACCTTAATCCTCAGTCATACACGGATCTGTGACTTCTTACAAACCTCCAGACCTGTGCAGCACTTCTCCACTTCTATGTTCTGTAATACGGCAGAAGGGTGTCTAGAATTACAACATATGAAATATGGTTATTTCTAAAATATTATATTTATGTGTCTGCTTTATGTCTGCTTCTTTTTGTTTCTGACCATCTATCATTATTAGATAAATTATTCTTCCAGACTGAAAATGTTTTCCTGAGAGATGCCAACGTTTGTTGTGGGGCTTGAGCCACCAAATCACCTCCCATCTCCTCCTTCCCTTCGGGGACCTTGCAGCCAGGGCTGTGGCAGCTGTGCCAGATGCCATGCCAGACCTTCTGGACAGGGAGTTGGAGATGCTCTACTTTGTATAACCTTTGCCTTAAGGTCAGAGTGACTGTTTTTTGAAGCCAAGCATGGCTGTTCTTCTGGGGCACTGCTCACATTTCCACCTCTCACTTCAGAATACATTTGGTTTTATTTCAGTGAACATATTGTTTAGCAAAATTGGTTCAGTAACAACAAAGTTTACCATCCAGCTATGGTTTTTATTGTATCTCTCAATGCTATGGGATTTCACGTTATGTGTATTTTCATGGGATTAATATCAACGTGATGTTCTATATCCATAATGTATCTCAGCTCATTAAGTACCTTAATTCATTTTGTAAGAATGCCTTTTGCCTTCCACTCAGAAGATGTACCCATTTGTGTGTCATCATTTGTGGGCTATTCTCGACCCCAGAGCACAGAAAAATTCTCCTGCTATTTGAAATCCCACTCAAAGTAATGCTAATACATGCTAATATCACTCTCATAGATCAGCTTCTGATGTGCTTGCTGTATTAAGCAAGTTGAATTTTCTGCCTTAATACCACTCTGTCACTAATTGCTTTTATATGTGCTTGCTATGATTACCTTGTCCTCATTTCCAGTATCTGTTTTGAAACACAATATTAGTACATTTATTTCCTGTGTCACAAACCAATCTCTTGCTGAACATCACTTTGAAACTTTATGGAGCTAATGCTCCTCATGAGAGCATTGTCCTGATCTTTCCTTTGTGTTTCTTTTTAATGGTAGGAGTGTCACCCTTCAGTAAAGTGAGTTGCTTTGGCTGTGAAGAGAATTCATCCCTTGTGCAGATCTCTGGATCTTGTCATGGTTGTCTGCTGAAGGCTGACCCGGCTCTGGAGCAGCACAGAAGTGACACACAATGAGCTTGTCGGACACCTGGCTCAGCTCTTTCCCACCACCACTATTCATGTTGTCTTTCTTATTTTTCAGTATTTGGTTCACAGAAATCACATCCTTCAGAGCCTCACAGGACCATCATTATCTCATGCAACTCTCTTCACGTATCGCCATGGGGTTCCACCAAAGAATTCCTGCACCTGCTCTGTGTCCTTCACTGCACTAGAAAACATCTTCTAGACAGGTTCTTTTGATTTAAAGATCTCTGTTGACAGGGATCTTGCTGTATTCCTAAGGATGTGTTTCCAGAGGCTAATTATTTTCACCTGAAGATTTACCCATGGTGTCTTGCCTGGGATTGTTTCAATGTTTTCTAAGGGAATTTCTGATACTGAGGTCAGAAACAAGGCACTGACAGACAGGTGGCTGATCAATGTGCTCCAAGGATGTCACTGCTCATTAGCCCTTTCATTCCTCTTGCTGGTTCTAATGAGCTAGGGGAAATTCCTCCTGTGTCCCAACATCCACTGCTTGAAGGCTTTTTAGGACCAGGAACCAGTGCTGTTCCCTCACAGGACATCCTTGGCTTCACAGAGGATTTGGCCAAAGCTTTGTCCTTTTGCCACCCTTTACTAGTCAGTGAAGTGAAATCTTCACATCAGACTACAAAGAACATGTTCTTCCTTGGCTTTACATCAGATGATTTTTTAAAATTGAGCTTCTTCAGGCTTTGATTAGCACACCAGTTATATAGCTATTCTTGGAAGCATGTTTGTACATTTCCAGCAGCCTTCTAAAAGTGCTGAACCTGGGATTCAGGTGTCAGTGCCATGTGGTGTTTATCCATTGGATAGACCATGTCCAGTTGCTTGAGCATTATGTTTGCCCCCCATCTCTTGGTTAGAACAGGCACACACACACATCTGCTGTGTATGAGCAGTACTACCTGCTTCCCAAAAGGCTTTCCTCCCTCCAAAAGTGACTCATACTATCCAGTGCTAAGTATATTTTTATCTGCATTAAGGTGCTACAAGTCTACCATATAAATTTGCAAGTGAGTGGCATGTGTCCCTATCCATGGCAGGGTGGTTGGCCATGTTATTGGTTATGTGTTCTTTAGAGGTCCCTTCCAATCTGCTTCTGCCTGGGGCTCCCTGATTCTAGGGGTCACTGGGCCCATCCCTCCAGGCCTCAGTAAAAGGTGAGAAATCACTGCTTGATGCTCACACTGAAGGACATAGCTGGGGATCCGGGATGAAGGCTGTTTCAGTGTCACACAAATGAGTCAGCTTCCTGTGTCAGAGCGTGTTTCTTAATTTAGATGTACCCTTTTATGCTTCCTCTGAATGTTTATTCCTCTGCTCACCCTCTCCCCATCCCCACTATTGAGGCATTTGGTTTATTGCTGGTTCTCTGATGCCCTCCTGTGACTTACTGAAGGTGGCTGACAGCAGTGGTGTGTCACTGGCAGGTAAGGAGGAGCTTTGTCTTGGTGGGAAACATTTCCACAGTGTGGGCAGGCAAGTAATAGAAATTGCTTTAGAAACATCATTGCTGGTGCTGATCCCCAGAGCTTGGCTCACAAGTGGTCCTTGTATCACAGAGGGGTTGCCTGAACGATTTTGGAATCAAGGTCTCCGAACATGTCTCAGCTTAATTAATGTGTATACAGTACAATTAATATGTGACAACTGTGCACACTTCATCAGTAAATTCGGTGCTTTCAAGCATTTGGTCTTTGCACTGAAGGCCCCTCCTGCTAATCATGGAGTCAGTAGGTGATGGCTTTATTTTCAAATGGAAATTGTAATAAATTTCCACAAAAGAAATAATGGGACTCCTGATGTATAACTCCTTCAAATCACTGCCTGCAGCGGGAGCATAGGAGCGGTGATGTGCCCATCTTGCTTGGCTCATCGTGTCTCTGCTGCTGTTTGCTTGCTGTGCTTTCAGAAAGGTTAATAGTCAGCTACAGAGCAAGCCATGGAGAGAAAGACATGACATTGTATTATTATTATTAATTATTTTCATTATCGTAGCTCCTAGTTGTGAAGACACAGAATGGGTCCTGCTGGGGAAGGCAGCAAACCCTTCCCTGAGCAAATTAAGTGTGCAGCAAAAGGCTTAGGAGAGCAAAGAGTGGGTCTCTGTGTCACAAAGATCTACCTTCCTCCTGCAGCACTGAAAACATGAGCAGCAAGGATCATTGCCTGACAGATGTTTTCACAAAGCAATAAAATGAGCAGGGATACAAGCAGTGTTGCATAAAGACGATAATTTCCCTTAGGAAACCATAGCTTCTTTGGGAAGTTTTCCACATCCCTCTCTGTCCCAAGGTTATCATAGGTCACAGAATGTCCTGAGCTGGAAGAGATCCCTAAGGATCATTGGGTCCTGCTCCTGGGTCCGCACACCACCACCCAAAATTCAAACCATATCTCTGATTGGTTGGTAGTTTTTTTGTTTTTTTTTTCAATTAGCAATTTCTTGAAGCCAACGAGGGAGCAGGAAGAAGGACATAAAGTCATCCCTTGTGCCAGGGATATTACCTGCATTGAGGTCCAGGATTCCTGCTTGTATGGAATGGGATGGAAGCCCAGCCCTGGCCCTGATTTCTGAATGGGAAATCTGAACCCCTGAGCATCCTCTGCACTCCCAGACATCTCCCACCAGGAAGCTGCTCTCAAAAAACTGTTTCAGCACCAAACAGAATTAATATTCCTGTCACTTCTGGAGCACCATGTGTCAGAATTGCTTCCCACATTTTATTAAAGCATCAATGTCCACCCTTGGTGTGATGCTTCGGTCTAAAGCCAGCTCCTCACCTCTCCATACCAGTGAAGATGCTTATGCAAGGGTGATTTATGCTCTGAGCAGCCATAGCTCTCAGATGCTATTTTCTTCTCAAGAGTAGTGCATGAAAGCTATGATCTGAAAGGGCTTATTTCATCCCCCAACATTTCTGTGGCCAGCAGGGAAAAGGCAGTAATGTAAAAAAATAAGAAAGCTGCATTTAGTGATGCCCATGTATTGTTTAAACATTTATCACTTGGTTCTTTCTCAAAACTGGTTCTCATCAATTTATCATGTGCTTACATTTGGCTACCTTCTTTTTCTTGATTTTGTTAAATCTTTTAAAAGTGACCTGAAAAGATGAGAGACCAATCCTGAGCTGCTGTACAAGGTGGTATCTGAGTGCCTGAATGCCTTTACTGCTCAGTACTGGGGAAACGTGCCTGAAAATGCCAATTCCTACTGATAGCAGCCTCCCCGTCCTTTCCCTCTGCCAGCACCCACTCTCTCCAGCAGGACAGACAGCCACAGGAAATAGGACCTGGGTAACACTGGGGAGGTAAAGAAAAGTGGCTTTGGGTATCACCCTTCATCTCATATTGCCCACCTTGGCCACAATGCCCACCTGGACAAGGATTCAGGTTGCAAAGTATTGTGAGCTCCTCCTTCCATTCTGGGCTTGGAGCTGGGGATGGTCTACAAAGCCTGGCTGATCCCTGGCCAGGAGAACCCCTCTGTCCTGGCCAATCCCATCCATTAACTCTGCCCTGTCCAACCCTGCCATTAACTCTTCTCCTGGGTCCATGCAGTCCTGGGGGCTGTGCTCAGAGGGACTGTGGGTGCTGGAGCCAATAGAACCTGTGAGGAAGGCTGTTGGCTCTCCCTTCCTCCTGGCAGCACATGGAGCCACAGCGACTGGTGTCTGGCAATGCGGCTGGGTCGTGGCTCACTTGCTGTGCCAATCACCCCCAGAGGGTTTCATGCTGCACAAAATTCTAGCTTTGAAGATTTAAGAGCAGGCTGGCTGCTACCCCCTGCCATGCAGGAGTTGTTGCTTTACAATGTATGTTTTATTTATAGATTAACATTAGCATTTGCGAGAAGAATGGCTTGGGCTCTGAGTTATTGCTTCCTATTAACCTGAAATTATTGAATGTCTGAAATTCGTGAGGAAACCCAGTGAGCAGAAAATATCTGAGAAATGTTCCTTGCTTTTCCTTGAAGCACAAAGGATAAACAGCCTCCTCCCTTTGGAGGACTCTGCAAAAACACTGAAATGTCAAACGAGAGAGCCAGGCAATCATCTTTATAAAGAATCACAAACATTAACCATTTTCCATCTTGTGTGTGTACAGTTCTTTGTATATATTGCTTATTACATACACTATCTGATTCCTGTATGCCATCAATAACAGGCTTCAGGCTGCATGGAGGAGCAGATCTTGCAGTTCTGTTATATCCTGCTTCCTTCACTCCTATGGAAATGTTCCTCTCCAGCAGCAGATTTGAGTTTTTCTTCAAATAGGCTATGAGGGAGCTGGGGAAGGAAAGTTCCCACCCAGATGTGTTCGGCTGGGCATGGGGGTGGCGATGGGGATGGGACAAGGCTCCCTTGACCCACTGCCATGGGGCCAGCCCCAGTCTCATTTCCAGCAGGGGATTTCTGGCCAGTTGGTAGAGAGTCTGGGACATGGGCAGAGCTCATCTTTATGTGTTTAGACAACTGCACTTCGGGTGTCTTCTTCATCTTATTGCCCAGGCAACTTCCTTCATCCAACATGAGCACCTGCTACTCCATCCAGAGGCAGCAGTTAACAGACAGAGTGACTGAACTCTTCCATCTTCCTCACTGATAGCCAGGAGAACTGAAGTGAACAGCTCCTAAGAGATGCCCGACCTCTTTGGCGTCGAAGTTACCATGGCTGTGAGGTTGGCAGCCCATGTCCCTCCAGGGTAGCCCTGCCATTACACAGCACTGCTGGCTCTGAGCCCAGAGATGGGGACAGATGATGAAGGAAAGCTTCCTCTTGCTGTTTTACCTCCCCATCTGAAATGCAGTATTTTTAGTGCTTCATTTCCAAGCATTCTTCCTCCTCATTTAGTCAAATCAGTAATAATCACTTGCATTTATGTAGCAACTTTCAGCCAGAAGAAGTCTAAAATGCTTTCCCGATCCAAGATGGCTATTTACACAGCTTTTATTTAATCCTCCTTATGCTGTGCTTGGGGACAAACCAGTAACAGCCCATTTCTTTCTGTGCTCCTGAACTTTCATGATCTGTGACTGACAACTTTAATAATCTTTTTTATAAAGCCCAGGCAGCATCCAGAGGAGTACCTAAACGGTCCCCAGGAGCTGTAATTAAAATTAAGCTGCCCATGAGTTGCTTTGATTACAATGGGACTGGCCAGCTTAACCTTCAATTTATGCTGACTTGAAAGATAGCTCATACAGAGAACCTGTGTGCCAGGAATGGATTTGAATTAATTATGCTGATTCTCTGGTTGTATTTTGCTATCTGATTAGGCTTACAAATGAAATCACAGCCCTGTCCTTTGCAGGATCTCTGCTGCAAACACCACGTCCCATCATCCTGCTGTGGGATGCCCACCTGCTTCCTACTCCTCCCCACATGGAAGGGCCAATTTTGGGTGGAGATGGGGACTTTTGGGCACCTGCTGCTGAGTTGTTGTCTGCAGACACAGAGCCCCTAATTTGATCCCATAACTGATGGGCGGTGAATAGTACTGAGCATCCTTGGCACGCCCCTGCTAAGACTGGTTCACAGCAAAAATCCTGATTCCCAAGAGCAGATCTTCTTCCTGGTGTTGCCTGTCCTCCAGCTGCATGGAACAGGCTCTTAATTAGCACCAACATTATCTGAGAAAATAATGAGAAAATACAGTTTTCTATGTGAGGATGTTTTCTCATGTCTGTGTATCAAAATACACCTTCACACCAGGTGTTCTGCCTCTCATGCCATGTGGTTTGAAAAGCACAGCTGAAGGGTGGTGGATGCACTTGAGCAAGACTGTAATTTTGTTGCAGTCACTTTTAGAAAATGTCAAAACAGAGACATGAAACTTTCTCCCTCCCAACAAATTTTCCAAACCCACAGACACTAGATGAGCTACACGAATTGTATCTTCCTATCAGACTTCTTGCTTCCTCACAGTTACATTTTTAGATGTTTCTGTCCTTTTCTTTCCTAAAAGCTCATATCACACCTGAACCATGCTCTTCCTCAGACAGTGTTGTCTTCCCTTTGACTGGCAAAGTACGTCAATGTTTGTCACAAGAGCGGGGGAATTTATTCAAATGCCTGCTTCTCCTCTGACAAAATAACACCCTTTATAGCAGAAGAGACATGGCATGCACCCTTGCTGTATTGTGATAGATCCAACCTGCCCCTTTCATCTGTGCCTTTTGACACCAAACAGACAAAAAGCTACTTTGACCCTCTAATGATAGGTTGGATTTAGGAACAATTTCTTTCAGAAAGAGTGGTGAGGCAGTGGCACAGGCTCGTGTTCAAGAACCATGGAGATGTGGCACTGAGGAATTGTGGTCAGCAGGCAGTACTGGTGAGGGTGAGCTGACAGTTGGACTAGACGATCTTGGAGGTCTTTTCCAACCTTAACGATTCTGTGATTCTGTGGCAGAGCACCAAAGGTTTTGGTAGGCAGGTCTTGCAGAGTTTAAGTCTAAAATTCCTTCCCTTTGTTGGCTTCAGGCACTGAGCTCTTGCAGTGTTGGCGTGGGAGAAAGTGTCACTTCAGAAAGGCAGCTCAGGAATTCACAAGATATTTGGCTTATTCTGCACTGGAACCTCTAGAGTTTTTCTGCTGTTCTTCTGGATGTTACAGTATGCATTGTCGGAGCTTTATTTCCTCATTTCCACAAATTATTACACTGCCAATCTTCATATTGCTGGTGAAATCCTATTAAAATATTTCAAATTACCATTACAAATTGAATATTCTCTCACATGTCTCATGTACTGTGAATCCTATTTTATTAACACTGCAATATTTCAGGTCTAGAATTAAAGCCAGAAGGGTTGATAGTAATCAGTCTTTGAAATAATTTTATCTACAGAGCTTTGATGCCATTTAATATTCAGTGAGTTAATGACAGAGCTCTTCCAAGAAACAATTCTGTCTGCTGTCTGATATAGAAATTAGTTTAGCCGGTAAGGGGCGGGGACAAAATTGCCCGTGGCAGTTGAGGAATGTCTTTGGAGGGTGGTTTTAAAGGTAAGGAAAGGAGAAGGTTTTGTTTTGCTTTTGGAGAGGCTGGGGTAGGCTCCCATCCTCACTCCTCCTTGAGGACAGAGCTTCTCCATGGAGAAGGGATGGTCTAGAGCTACTATTCTGTTTTCTTAATGCTGGTAGATACTAAAGCTGCAGTTTTTACCATTAATTATGTGAATATATCTCTTGTGCAGGTAGGTTAAGTTTTAATTTAGCTCCTGCTGTGTCAGTGAAATGTCAAGAAGAGAAAGTGCATTATGAAGCACCACGTAGAGCTAAGATAGATGTGGGAGGTCAGCTAATGGTTCAGGTCCTTATGAAAAATTTTAGCTTTTCTTTTTAGAATTCAAGTTAGTACTGTTTCAGGGCTGATTTTAGCTGCTTACTGTGATTTTACTTTCTTCCTAGAGCTCTGAAGGCATCCTCAGAGTAATACTGGTAGGCTGATGCTAACTGCTAATCACAGGCTATTAAGTCTGTGTTTTACCCTGTTCTCCCCCCATGATGTAACTGCATAGATTCCTGCTGCTATGGAGCAATTTTGGTTAGTGATACCTTCTCATGTGCACTGTGAAGATGACATCAAATAGCCCTATCATTACAGAGATACTTCTGCAATCAGACTAATTATGTTCAACAGAGTATATCAAACAGAGTATTTCAACCATGCCCTAACTTGGTTTTATTTTTGCTTTGCAGTTTGCCTGGCTCTCCAGCCACGCACACACACACACACATAGAAAGTTATTATACAGCAGATTTCTCCTGGGCATTTTCCAGGGTTTTTATATTGAAGTATTATTTGCCACAGTCTTGTGACCTGGAAATAAATAAAAATACAGCAAATAAAAAAAAATAAAATACATGTTGTTCTTTTTTAATTTCCTATGGAAATTATTTGCAACTGATGATGTCAAGAGACTGTCAGACCACCAGTGCTCTCAGAGATGCCCTGAGGCATTTCTTCTGGCCCCTATTTTCTTCAGAAGTGAACAGCTCTCAGAACCTTCTGGTCCTGCCTGTCTCTGGAGGCAACACTCCTTGAGCAAGAATCTTCCCTACCACCCTTCCCTTGGGCCATCCCCAGAACGATGCTAGTGGGGTGCTCACCTGACTGCTATTGTTCCATCAGTGGCCTGGGCTCAAAGCACCATATCACATACTAGCATGGTATATTCTGACTTCACACAGAGATCTGGAAGAACATTTTTGCACATGTATTTGCCTAAATAAATTTTAATCTGAGTGGAAGCAGTCTGCACTGCTGAGTGGAAATTCCACAGGACCTGGGAGTGCTGGGATTGAAGGTTGCATGTGAGGATTGTAAGAGGCAGAAGGGGACAGTGCTTGGGCTGGCAAAATACTTCAGAGGTCTATGTGCCAACTGGGGACAGAGGGAGAATGGAGTCTGAGTAAATGACCAAAGCAGTGGCTTACTGACATGATTTGTACCAGCTGAAATGCCAAAGCCAAAACTTGTTCAGCAAGAGCAGACTGAGAAAGATAGGGACTGCTCCCCTGTATATCAAGGGCATATACTCTGATTTCCAGAGAGAAAAGAGAGGTAGGGTTGAAAGCTGGATAATGATAAAAGGTGAAAAAGAAAATCTGAGGTGCAATGAAGAACAAAGACTGTCTAATAGGTCAAGCAATTAAAGAGAATGATCAAAGAATAGCATGAGCAGAAGGAAATGAAATGAGGGTAATGTTTGATGACAGACACCAAAAAATGGTAGAGTTAATAGATCTTAGAAAAAAGTGGGAGAATTAAACAAAACAAAATCAACTCCAGAATTAATGGGCTTCAAGAAACAGATTTCAGAATGAAAGAGACATAGCACACAATATGTTGTTGGAAAATAGTTTGAAAGCCGAAATAGTTCAGAATACTAGTCAGTTCATCATTAAGGACGATGTTTTAATAGACACTGAATCTACTAGAATGTAGGCAGGCTGGAAATTGCAGCAAGAGATTAGTCAGGATAAATTCCAGGGCTTCTGTGAACTCATACAGTGAGAAGTACAAAGAATATGGTCATGAGGTCAAGGGAGTGAGGATAAATATCAAAGAACAGCATTTGCTGGAGGGGAGAAAATCAAATTCAAGTGGAAAAGAAAAAGGGAATAGAAAAAAAAAGCACAGGAGGCATTAATGGAAAGAGAAATATCAGAAGACACATTGGTCCTCTACTCAGTGCAGAAGGAAAGATAAAGGCAAATGATACTGAGGAGGCTGAACTGCAGAATGCCTTTTTTGGCTCACTTTTCACCATGACATCTGTAGAGATCAAGCAAAGGGAAATGGTACAAACTGAGGCTAAAAGGAAAGTACAGGAAATTGAAATATGTTAGAAAGTACAGAGATACTTAAAATGTTTTGAAATTGTTGAGCCTGATAAAATTTGAAAGATTGATGATGTCCAAGGGCATGATGAGAACTGGCTGAGCAGTTCTGGAGTAGGAGAACTGAGGAACTAAGAAACTCCATAAAAGAAAATTTTATTTCTCTCTACAGAGAGGCAGAAGGGGTTCTGGTAAATGAACACAATTCAGCTTAATTCTGATCCCCAGAAGAAGTACTGTAACAAACAAATTTCCTATTTGCAAGCACTTCAAAGATAACAAGTATACAAGTAATAGCCTCTATAGATTTGTTATATGCTAACATCAAGGCAGTCTAATCTGTTTCTGTGATGGATGATTAGTGACATACGATACACAGCTGAATTATAATGAAGTTTTGATGCCATCTCACATGAGATTTTCATTAGTAAGCAAGGTAGATAATTCCTAGGAAAGTGTGAAGGATGATCACAGGTCTGGTGCAGAGACCAGTGTCTGTCACTGGGTCAGCTGTCTTTTTGGGATTGCTCACCAGGACTAAGGACTTGTCAGCATTTTCACTCATGACTTGAGTGACTAGAGAGTTTGCACATTAGATTTTAAAAGCTGCACAATGTTGGAGAAGATATGAACACACCAAACAAAGGGAGCTGGACTCAGTGTTTTCTGGGCAAATTGTGATAACAACATGAAATTTTTGATTTGGTTTAAAAAAAAAAAAAGGGAAAGTCCTTTGTATGAATAGATCCAGTCAAATGCACAGATAGATGGGGAATGCGTCGGGGCATGTGGCAGTCCCACAGAAAATGCTATAAGGCTGAGATGAACCAAGCAGAGGAGGCTTCTGGGGACGTGAGACCATTACTGGGAAGGAAGGATGATGGCAATGGCTTGCACCAGCATCATGCCCTGCTGCATGCCCCAGCCAGTCAGCAGTTGGGGGAATAGGCTTGGGCTTCACTGAGATGTCTTCCTTACCTGCCATAGTTCAAATTCAGGACCAGATACCTCCTGCCCTGAAGAGAAGTATTCACAAGGCAGTAGTCAGGGCTGGGGGCTGCTATTTGATCTCTTTACCAGCTGACGTGGGAAGGATTTCAAAGGGGCTGGTGCCCTGCTGGCACTCCCCCTGCATGGGCACCCACAGGTGCCCAGGGGATGTTCAAGTCCTCCCTGCTCACCACAGGTGGCCTAAGTAGTTCTGTTCCTGGAGGTGCTAAACAGGATAAGCAAAATATGAGCAGTCCACTGCGGAAGTTGGGGACACTGAGCCAGAAGGTCTTGCAGGGTGTATAGGGATTAATTCAAATCATTGTCAAGCACTATCAGTGCAATGATGGAGGAAAACATGGTTTACATGCATCCTGCTCTAACAGGTCTTGACGCTTTGGCTTTCTCCTAGCAGATCTTTAAGAGACACCCGAGCAATTTTAACCCTGGCTACAGATCAGTGTCCTTCAGCCAATTTTAAATATTATCAACACAGTCAGTTCCTTCCAAGTTTCTTTGCTCAGATGCACCTAGCAGAGACTGCTCCACAAAAATCGGTCTGTGCTGCGTGAAAATTAATTCATGATCACTGTCAAGGAACTTGGGTACAATAAAAGAGAAAGAAAGTGTTTCTTGTAAACCGTTCTTTGAGTAACATTAAAACATTGTTCCTTTCTTGTTCTCCTGCAAAGAACATTTTAATGGGACTCTGTAGGTGAAAAATCCATTAAAAGCAATTATCTCTGTAATTACTATCTTGCTTCTCTTGACCTCAGAAAACACAATCTCACACTCACTGTTAGGGAATTGTTGCACGGAGAGATGTTTATGTAAATGGGGTCAGATACTCAAGACATTTAAGATCTGCAGATAACAGGAAAGGAGGACTGGTGAGCTCTTACTTGCAGAGGAATTGCAGCATTTCTTGTCCTGGCTGCTCAAGGCACTCACAGCATAACTGTGCCTCTAAAACTGAGCAGTGCAGTTACTGCTGCACTGCAACTCCATCCTGGACTGTTTCCAAATACTGCACCACAAAAGAGTGTACACAAGTAACTGAATTTCTTGTTCCCACCGGTATCTGGCACTTTGTCAGTCAATACTGGGAGCCTCTTCCTTGTCACACAGTAGATGATGAACCTCAGCCCAGATGTGCTGTGCAATCTAACAGATCTGCTGATGGGAAACTCATCTGTAAAAAGTTGCAATCCACCATCTAAATACGATGAGAATAATATTTGTGGCAACAAATGCTGAATTGGTATTCAGTATTAATTCCCATTTCCAGTGCCTCCTGAGCACGACAGTGGATGTGGCTCTGGCTTTAGCTACTCAACTGTGCTGCACACCACATATACTTGATGGGGCACTAGATTTTGCGTACTGCCATGTGGCAAAAAGCTGAGCAGAGAAGTGTTGGAGAGGCTGCCCTGCTCCCTCCACAGCAGTACTTGTACGGAACAGTCCCTAGCATGCTGGGGCAACAGGACTGAATGCCCTCGGGACAACTACAGCCATTACATGGGAGGCATCAGAGTACATATAAGAAAGTGTTCTCCAGGTAAGCCTTCTATGCCAGGGTAGGAGGGAATGGGGCAACTGAGGTCACAATTCCCAGATCACAACAGTAGCGAAGGCACTCCCAATGGCAGCAGTGAAATTTTCCATTGTTACAAAATGTGCCTTGGAGATTAGAGTGAAACATTCCCTGAACTGCTGTATCTACTTAACTCTATCTACTTAAACCATTGGGTACATCCTGTGTGCCTGTCTTGCCTTCAAGAAGAAAAGAAGCTGTCTGGCATGCTGGATTCTGAGACTGGAGAGGGCATTATCAGTTCCACTGGGCTGGTCTCACCCTTCAAAGGTTCAAAACGAAGTATTATTTTATTGCTGGCTACACTTCCACTGCCTCTTCCTTCCAGGAATCATTTCTCCTTCTCCCTGCTTGGCAGTGTAATATTCTGGACTCTCTTTGCAAACACCTTTATACATTTAAATTACTTTAACATGCAGGCATCTTGCCAGTTATTTTTCTCCTGTTTTCTTGGAAAAGGATTACACGTATTTATTTTCCCTGTATTTGTAACTGTGGCAAAATATCTTACCTCCTCTGATGCTTATGTGATAACATGGCTGGTTTTTATAGAAATATGTTCAATTACATCCCAATGTTTTTAAGAATATTAACATTTTTATAGGCCTTTTTCTTACAGCTATTTTGTAGTTTGAACTATATGATCTGTTCAGAAGATTTTAGGCTTGTACTTTGCAATGACTTAAGTCATGCATTTACATGACCAAAACTGGACATCAGTTACTTTGGTAATGGAAGCAGCAGAGGAATGTGGAGGAACACTGTCCTGCGCCAGGAATGTAGATGCTCTTCAGCAGCTCACTGCCCCTAGGGCCCATCTGCAGCAGAGAAAGATGTGGCAATTGAAAAACAGAGCTTCTGGGGGCTGAAAACCGTCAACAAAGCATAGCAAAATGGGAAGAACAGGTGAAAAGATAGTGTGAGAGAGTGGGTAAATGAAAGTAACACATGAGAAAAGCAAAACTCAGGAGAAGTTCTAGATACAGCCATGGTTGAAAAGGAGATATATTGGAGGAATATTGTAAACATCTGCCTTTTGTATTAAATAATTATCTTCTATTAAGATACTCAACACAGCATATTTTCTTGCTTAAATTGTGACCTCATTCAATTTCAATTGATTAAACGCAACTAATTCAATTTAGCACATCTTTAAACATGGCCTGGAAGGAAAAGAAGCCATATCACTGTTGCTTCATTATCAAGTCAGCATCTTATTTTTTTTTTTTTAACGTCACCCACCAAAGTACATGCTTCCTGTTGTTTTTGTTATTTTTAGTTCATCGTTGTCCTTTGGAGATTTGTAATTAATTTTCACAAGGCATGAGTGTCCTCTCTGGGCTGCGCACGTATAATCAGATCGTGTAAGCCATATTTTACCGCCGGACTGTAGAGCTGCTGATAAGAAAAGAGAATGGCATTGGAACGATGGGGAGAGGCCAAAGTTTTGAGTTAAACTGTTTAACACTGTCCGACTTTATTTCCCGTGACTTCCACCTCCCGCTTCGCGCAGCACGCGGGGACAGCTGCAGCGCGGGGCTTCAGCACCACAGGCACGGACAGCGCCCCGCCGAGCCCCCCAGCCCCCCGTCCGGCAGCACCGCCTGCGTCCCTGCGCGCCCGTGGGAGAGGTGGAGCCTCCCCGTCCTACAGCAGCGGGATGGTGGGCTCCTGGAGCACCGCTTCTGCACGAGGAGGGGAGATGAAAAAGAACGGAACCGGCTGTCTCAGCAGGGCTGAAAGGTCCCGAGATGCCAGAGGCCACAGCAGTCTGTGTGCGCAGATGCGCACATCTAAGCTGGACCTCCTTCAGAGGCTGCAGGGAAACTGGCACAGCCTGCGTGGGAATTCGTTTCATCCTAACGATGACGCCTAAAACAGCACAGCTAAGTCGCACTCTGCAAGAGCCTGTTTCTCACTCCTCTCTAGACAGGGAGCTCGGGGTGATAGGATCATCCATAGATATTTGCACTGCAGACATCTGATATGAAGGCAGATGAATCCTTTGATTTCTCAGTAGCTGGCTTCTGTTCCAACAGCTGCCTCTTTGTGTATTTTTTCCTGTCTTCAGAAGAATTGTGTGACTTATACAATAAGCTTCCTCAGGAAAAGAACAAACAAAATCGATCAAAAATGAACCATACCCTCTAGATAAAGCAAATTGACTGAGACAAAATAAGTGAAGACGAAAACCTGTCAATATTTAGAGGCCATGTAAATGGATAATTTTGGCATAGTTGTGCTAATTTGCAGCCTGTCTCCTGCTGCAGAGTCCAGAAGCGGCTCCTTACTCCTGTTATTAGCACTCATTGATTTCTGCTGTGCTACAGACATGCAAATGGCTTTGCAATCAAAGAAATCAATTTTTGGAGGGATGCACTCCACAAAACTTGTTGACACCCCCAAAAGTAGAGTCCACTCAGGCAGCAGCAGAAGCGGGCTTTGCCACTTGTGGGGCCTGCAGCCTAATGAACACTCAGTTTGGTATTAATGGTCATTTGAAAATGTTCACGTTTTGAAATCCCAGTGAACAACTTACCTTTAAAGAGGCAAGTACAGAAGATTATCCTGCTTACACAAGCTCTGCCATGTATTTCTGATTCCTTTACTGTTTGTTTAGATTTTTCCAAAAGGATATTAATTAGGAGAACTGAGGCTCCGTGGCTCTCCATTGGCTCTGGAGGCTTTTCTCTCAGCTGCTGGGCTGCTGGTGGAAATGGTTTGACATGAGGGGGCTTAAAGCTGTGAGAGAGAACAAAATACGTAGCGTTATCCAAGCTCTTCAGAAAACAGCTTAGCAGTTATCACTCAGAAGAAGCAGTCTATGCTCCTTGATCCATGACAACTGGAAGAAAACTTTAAAGACATTTGTGAGCACAGAACAGAGAATCAAAGTAGATTCCATCAGTAATTAAGGATAGACTTGAGAGATGAAAGAAAAGCCACCTTTCCCATGACTGACCACAAGCAAGAAAATTGTGTTTACAGCTGACTAGTAGCATGGAGGTAGGATGGAATAGATCATTTAGTGCAGTACTTGAAGCCTGACGGGATGTGGGACCAAAACTTGCAGCCCACAGAAAGAAGTCCGAGATAAAGGAGTCCTGTGCATGGTGCCATCAGCAGCCAGTGGTGCTCAAAGGCCTGCATTGCCTGTTGGGGACAGTGGTTATCCCAGGCTGTGGACAAAGTCTTGATAGCACTCTGAGAACACTGAGCTGCAAAGATTTATTATCTATCCTATAAGGCCTATTTTCTTTCATCAGTTTTAATTTACAGAGGAGTTACATTGTGCTCTTTCACCACATCACCCTGTTCTTTGGGGAAAAGACTCAGAGAGGCACCACATTTATCTTCCTTCCAGCATTTACTGTTTTCTGCTTACCATTGCACCTCTCTTCTTTGTCTTAGCTAAAGCCTAACTTGGTCCTTTCACATGGCAATCGCAAGATATTGTTAACGAGAACAAATTACATATTGGCACGAAAGCTTTGAGATCCAGGGGGAGGACTATGGTACAATAATCTAGAACACATATATCAATTTGTACAATGATATTAAAATGGATCTCTAGTGACAAGTATCTGATCCTAGATAAATTTAAGGTAGCAGGAAAATAAGGACTTCCAGCAAAGTAATTCATAAGTAAAATGAATGGGACTGTGGAATATATTGTGTATGCTGAAGATAAAGTGTCCCCCTCCAGAGGCGTGAAATACTTTCATTTCTCTTCTGGCCATTAAATTTGTCAGGTAATTCCCCTTACTGTTTCATTCTTCCTTCAGATTTGTATACTTCAGAAAAGGTTCTTTTCTGTTCAGACAGAAATTAGGACAGGGAGGTGCACAGGGAAGTCCTGTGGCATGGATCACGCCCAAGAGAAGCCTGGGTGGTTTGTATCTCTCTCCCAGACTCTCTCCCATTATATGATCAATTTCAAGTCTATGCTCTTCCCTGAATCCACTCTGCTGCACTGTTGGCATTTTGTGTGCAGTATGTGTGCCACAGATGTGTCCTAAGTGACACCATTTCCTCACAGTGTGAGTAAGGTGAAGCTCTTATTGTGGCTTTCAGCAAAAGCAAAGGCCTTAGGAAGAGTTTGATGGAACAGGTATTGAAGGCCCATCTTCATGATCAGATGCTGATGGAAATGCATTCCTGCTTACCCTGCATGCTGCCAAACTTGGGCAGTGCTAGCACAGGGGCCACACAACATTTTGGGCAGGGAGGCAGATGAGAGCCCAGGACTTCAACATATTTTTGACCCAAATACTCAGAGAGTATATATTTCTCAATAACCCCAGAGAGCTCATCTGCTGTTTGACAAGCTCATGCCAGAGAAGTGGGAGTGCCCCAGTGAACACAGACTGAACCTGTGGCCCTTCTCTCCCTGCAATTTGAGATAAATGACATGGAGCAGACCTGGTTTTTAATTAACACTGCTGACAGATTAGACAAACCTCTTCTGGAACTGGCTGAAACAAAGGCCACCATCCTGGTGGCTTCCTGAGGCTGTTTCCAGCCCAATTTTTTCATAGCTGTAAGTGCAAGGCGACCTGAGTTGCTTCCATATCTGGGTCACTAAGACCCACATTGCTTACACAGGGACTGGATTGAGCCTGCTTTGCGAGCTCCCAAGCTCCTTTCTGTACTCTGGGGGAAATCTGTTTGCTTGGCAGTATCTTTGGCAGGAAAGGTACTGTTGAGTAGAGAACATGGGAGCCTGTACCAGCTCTGTCAGACAGATATTTCTCACGTCCACCAAATGACTGACCTCTATGAGGCTAGAGAGCAGAACAGCTTCATTCACTGATGGTGGAACCTGTACTGGTATTTGGAAAGCTCTGTCACTGTCTCCTGGCAGATGATATTGCAGTTAGAAAGAAGACAAAACAAATGTACCCTGCTCCATCCTAGGTGTTGGTGGAGAGCTGGGAAAAGGCTCGTGTTGCTGCACAGCAGCACCAGTAGCCCTTGAACTTAGCAAAAT
The DNA here is from genome assembly GCF_951394365.1 of Tetrao urogallus. Taxonomy (NCBI): domain Eukaryota; kingdom Metazoa; phylum Chordata; class Aves; order Galliformes; family Phasianidae; genus Tetrao; species Tetrao urogallus. The sequence continues at coordinate 178,657,910 of NC_136813.1, forward strand.
GGAGCAAAGCATCCTTCCTATGTGTAATTGTGAAAAAAAGATTATTTCCAAGTCCTTCCTAGCAGTCACAGAGATTAAAAAGCTGCATGGTGGAACTTGCGCAACACCACAAGGCTTGGCAAATGAGCCAAGAACCAGCTGTCACTGCAAATGTATGGTGATGACCAAAACCAGTGCAGCAAAGTGAGATTTCTCACTTGAAACCTTTCCATTCCCAGCTGAATCCTGGCTCTCCAGACAGATCTATGAGCTCTCAGCACTCCCGTAATTCACTGGAAATGGAACATGGTTTATTACCAGCTGTCTTTTGTCCATTATATTTACAGCAGTGGAAAAGGCTTATCCTTCTCTGACAGTAAGTCTACACTATAGAATAGAAGAAAAGGCTTGTTTTAGCTTGTAATCCAAGTAAACTTGACAAGGAGCAAACAGAAGGGCAAAAGAACAGAAAAACATTTTAATAACGCTAAAAAAGAAATAACAAAAAAAAAGAAAAAAAAGAAAAAAAAGAAAAAAACAACAAATCCAAAGAAGACAGCTGAAACGTTTGAAGTGTTACTGATCGAGCAGTCTCACTTTTTTTTTCCAAAGTCACTTTCTAAATAAATAATGCAACAAACACCTCTGCAACTATCTCAAAAACATTTGGAAGCATGCTTGCAGGTATTCAGGATTTAGAAGAAAAGAAGAGAAATGTGTATGAAATTCAGTCTCCTAACCATAAAAGAAACCAATCTCACTCCAGTGATCCTGGATTGCCCATGAAATCCAACAAAGAAAGGCCCCATGGAACCTGCTGCACCTCAACTCCAACATCTGGGTGAACAAGGAATTAGATTTCTAAGCATCTTTGCCTCTCAGATTTGATGAATTGACAAATCTTTCACCCCAGTTAAAACTGAAAAACATACATGTTAGCATGTGAATTATGTCATATATACTGGAAAATGCAATCCTTAATTTCTAACTGTAGGATTCAGTAGATGAAATACTGAAGTACAGTTTTAGTGTAGTTACAACACTGGAGAAGACAGGCAGCAGAACTGAATCTTTAGATCAGGTAAGGTGATCCCACTGCAGATCTCAGATTACATGCAGACACACATGGGATCACTGGAATCACTCAGCTTTCACAGCTGTAGGCTGTAGGGCATTGATCACCCCTGCACTGATGAGTTGATGGTGGGGCTTGTGGTGTTTTCCAACCTTAATGATTCCGATTCTGTCATTTCACTCTGAACAAGTGTGGCTGGAGCCACCACCAGCTCAGCCTCCATTTCTATTGTGGTGGTAACATTCTGCAGGTCCAGACCCCTACTGATGAGCTGGCTAGGGAAGGTAGTTTACTGTACGAGTGTACCCCAGTGGGGCCCTTGTCTTTGGCTGACATGCATAGAGCAGTCTCTATGCACTGCCTCTCTGTTTCTTCAGTCACTGCCAAGCATGCAGATTTTCTGAAGAGTGTGGAAGAGAGTATGGAAGCAGATCCTTTCCCAGTCTGGAAGAGGGCAGTGCTGCTGTGGAATGCATGGATGGCAAGGTCACTCCTATCGTGCATGTCTCCACAGGCTCCATTGCCTCAAGGTCATGCAATCACATAGGGATTTAAGCTGGAAGGGTCCCCTGGACAGAATGTGATCCAAACACTTGCTTCAGTTATGTCAGGATTCCCAGGGTCATATCTGGTCATATCTCCAACAGACTGCTTGATATTTTAAAGGAGATCCTCTCTTCTGTAGGCAAAACACTTGGAGTTGGAGCAGACCTGGAGGATGGAACAGATGGTGGTGCTGGTACTTAGGGTAGCACTGGTCTGGAGCAGAGCTTTGAACGTCTGTACTTCTCTGCAGAGCCAATTGACTGCCACGTGAAACTTGCAGGTGGCTTCCTCTGACTGAAATACCCTGTACCAGGAGAGTCTAGGCACAGACCAAGTGGGGTTGACAGCAGTGCTTCAAGACACCGAGAGCTGCCAATGGGCAGGTTGAAAGTGTTGGCACAGCGTCTTCATGTCTTTGATGCTGACACAACCTCTGGTTAACAGAATATCTCTGAAGTTTTTAAACACAGGAGAGAGGAGACAATTGCAAAGCCAAGTTTAAGAGCCAATGCTTCTCAGTCTCCATCAGCAAAAATATCAGAGATGATTAAATAGATTATGCTAATTAAGAGATGCAATATACAGAGGAGAACAAGACAGCATTTTCTCAGCAGTTGCCCAGGTGACAAATAAAGTTTTCCCAGATGATCTATCCTGGCTAACATCCATGCAGACATGCTATAGAATAAATAAAGCAAAATAATTGGCTTGGGTTTGTATCTGCTCAGTTACCTCACACTGTCCTAGACTTTTCCTATTTAAGCTCAGTCATTAGAAGAACAAAAAATATACTTAGTAATTGAGAGGAAAACTAATGCTGTGTTCCCAGCCCTTGGAAACACAAGGCACTGCCTTGCATTCAGCTCATGTTGAACCTTGTCTCCACCAGCTGTGCATCTGTAGATGATAGGATGAGAGGTAACGGCCTTAAGATGTGCCAGGGGAAGTTCAGGTTGGATATGAGGTAACATTTCCACTCAGAAAGAGAGGTGAGGCAGTGGCACAGGCTGCCCAGGGAGGTGGTGCAGTCACTGTCCCTGGAGGTGTTCAAGAAAGATGGAGATGTAGCACTGAGGGATGTGGTTCAGTGCGCGTGGTGGGAGTGGGTTGATGGATGGACTAGATGATCTTAGAGGTCTTTTCCAACCTTAATGAATTTATGATTCTCTGCTGGAAACTTTTCTTGCACCCTCTGGCCAGGGCACCAAGGTGGCTGCTCTCAGATTCATCACTGTCCTGCATGATACATAGCTGTGCTGTCGCAGGCTGGGACCCAGTCCTGCAGTGCCCTCAGTTCTGCAATTACTGACATCTGCACCAGGATGGTGACTGCAGGTGCTAGGAACATCTGTCACCACTTGTGCTTTTTGAGCAGCAGGACCTGAAGCAGAGCAGGACTGGGATCCAGAGCTAGGAAATCAAGCAACACCATTAGAAGCAAGACAAAGGCCTTGTTGGTGCATCCAAGTCTATTTAGTACTTCTGTATGACTGGAAATGCTGCAAGTAGATTGATACTATGGAGATCTGTTTGTAGGGTTTAGCATGTCTCATCAACTAGAAACCCCGTGGCACTCCCCGAGAACACATGCCACACTATGCGGTTAATCAGCTGTGAGGAGCCTCATCTGGAGATCCTGTGGCCCAAAGAGTGCCCTGCAGTGCTCTGACCTGTCTCAGCTCCAGCCATCATATGTGGCCCAGCCCCACGCATTCACAGCAGCTGCTGCTTGTGGAAAAGACAAGCCTTCCCCTTTGGTCTCTCTTCTTCCCTGTGCGCTCTTCTGGGATAGTGACAGGTTTTTGGCTGCTTAGATGAGTCTTTCATTTATATATTAACATTTTCTTTGGCCTGTTTGTTCAGTGTCCAAATATTTCATCAGTGGTCGTGCTTGAGGGTACTCTGCATTTTTATTATCTAGTTAAGACATGAAATAAGGCACTTTTTTTCCTTCTTTCTCTTTGTTCTTTTTTATTTATTCTTAATTAAGAAGGCGCCCAAACTTGTGCAAGAGCAGCACAGTCTTGTACCTCCCAGGCAGGAGCTGGCAGTGCTGCCAGGGGAAATGTCTCACATACAGTCTTCCTTTCAGATCTGGTTATAAAAGATAAGTGGCACTGACATGACCAATGTGATAAATGTCAGCTGCTGACTTGCTGAACCTGAAATTGCACTTATTAGAACAGCTTATCACTGTTTTCTTTTATAGACAAATACGTAAGCTATATGCCATTAATGCACTGAGACTTCTTTGAGACTAGTATTGATTTCAGCAAAGCACTAACACGATGAAAGAGAGAAATGTGAAATATCAAAGATACGGTTAAAGTGGAAATAAATATCCCCTTGAAGTGCTCCTTGTACCTCCCAAGCCATCTGCTTCCCAGCTGGGGTGAGTTCTACATTGCAGCAGGAACACAGCCCTGGCCGGACATCAGGCACCACCAGAAAGATCTAATTTTACAGTGGTTTTCCCACTACTGCTTTTTGGTCAGCAACAGCTCATCAGTTTTCTCACTTTAATATTCTCTTCACAGCTTTCTGTGGCACTGTTATCCCTTTCGGGAACTGGTGCTGTACTCTTATTTCTTTCCCTGTCACTAAACAGAATTAGACACTAATTCCTCTGCAGCTGCTCGAAGGGAACCCCCTCGACTGCACTCTTTGTGCTGTACCCATTCCTGCTCCCCAAGGCATCCATCCCACATCCCTACCTCCGCACTCACCACCATTTCTCTCCCACCATGAAGCCTGATGCTCCTGCAGCCGGTCCCACTTGACATGTCACTGCTGGTCATGGGGTCACCCTGAGCTGGGGGAGAAGTGACAGGAGTATCTGGGTCCCTTCAAGGTGTGGCTGTGCTTGTAAGCCCCTTCTCTCTCCTCTAAGGGCAAGACAGGTGCTCATGTGCACAGATATACTGGTGCATTTCCATCTCTTCTGCTTTTTCCACTAAAACTCATGAAACCCTGTGATACAACCTTTTCTTGCACTTCACCCAACACTTGATTTGAGTCCTTGTCCTTGCAGATTTCCAAAGGCCACCTGGTCATGGCCCTGTGCACCCAGCTCTGGGTGTCTTTGATTGGGCAGGGTTTAGGCCAGAGAGATAGAGAGGTCTTTGTCAGCCTCAGTCACTGTGATCCCATGAGAAATTATTTTCATGAGCTTCACTGAACACTATCACAGCACCAAAGCACCAAATCTATTGAATTTAACCCTAGACACTTCCTTGGCGAAGCTCCTTGGAGATCAGAGTCCCTTGTGAAATTGCTTCTGCATCCTTCAGGGACATCCAGACATCAGTGAAGGCTCCAGGCAGAGCTTCCTGTCACGGGGAGCACATGATGCTTCTGAAAAGCCTGGTTGCTCCTTGCTGGGGTGCAGACTTTTGAAGCCCCATCAATTGAGACCCCCTTCCCTCTCTCTTCTCCCAAGATCCCAAGTTCACTGGCATCACTATTCCTGCATGCAAGAGTCTTGCAGAGCTTTAAGCAGTCCACAAATGTCCTCTGCTTACTGCAGTGCTCTGAAGAACTTAATTCCAGGCCTGGTCCCCCAGCACAAGAAGGATGCTTTTGGAGTGCTTTTGGAGCAGGTCTAGAGGAGGGCCACAAAGATGATGAGGGGACTGCAGCACCTCCCCCATGAAGAGTGGCTGAAGGAGTTTTAAATTGCAGCAGAGAAGGCTCTGGGGAGTCTTAATTGCAGCCTTACAGTACTTGAAGTGAGCCTGTAAGCGGGAAGGGGACTGACATTTTATATGGTCTAAGAGTGATGGGACAAGGGAGAGTGCTTTTAAACTAAAAAAGCATACATTTAGATCTTATATAAGGAAGAAATTCTTCACTCAGAGGGTGGTGAGGCCCTGGCACAGCTGCTCATAGAGCTGTGGGTACCCCATCACTGGAGGCACTCAGGGCTGGGATGGATGGGGACCTGGGCAGCCTGAGCTGGTGGGGGGCAGCCTGCTGGCTGGAGGTTGGGGTTGGGGCTGGTGGGCTTTAAGGTCCCTAATTCTATCAGTTCAGCATTACCCATCCAGGTATATTGGTATATTTCCCATATTATCCCAATTAGTATATTTCCCATCAGAAAAGTTTGCTAAATCCAGGCCAGGTTGCTTTCCTTTCCAACAAAAGTATCCCAGTGCCATGGTAATGAGCAAGAGCTGCATCTGTGTTGCCATTGCTGGGGCTGTTAGAGGTGCACCGAGCTGCCCATGTCCCTGAGCTGCCAGCAGCCATCCCCTGCCTGCAGTAAGCTCTGCTGGCTGCCCTCTGAGAAGACCCAGCCTAGCTGGGTATCACAGAATCACAGAATCACAGAACTGTAGGGGTTGGAAGGGACCTCCTGAGATCATCGAGTCCAACCCCCCTGCCAAAGCAGGTTCCCTACAGCAGGTCGCACAGGTAGGCATCCAGGCAGGTCTTGAACATCTCCAGAGAAGGAGACTCCACCACCTCCCTGGGCAGCCTGTTCCAGTGCTCCGTCACCTCACTGTAAAGAAGTTCTTGCGCATGTTTGTGCGGAACTTCCTATGCTCCAGTTTCTGGCCATTTCCCCTTGTCCTGTCTCCACTCACCACTGAAAAGAGTCCGGCCTCGCCATTCTGCCCCCCACACCTTAGATATTTATAGACCTGGATCAGGTCCCCTCTCAGTCTCCTTTTCTCAAGGCTGAACAGACCCAGTTCACTCAGCCTTTCCTCATAGGGGAGATGCTCCAGGCCCTTCACCATCTTCGTGGCCCTCCGCTGGACTCTTTCCAAGAGATCCCTGTCTTTTTTGTACTGGGGAGCCCAGAACTGGACGCAGTACTCCAGATGAGGTCTTACCAGGGCAGAGTAGAGGGGGAGGATCACCTCCTTTGACCTGCTGGCCACGCTCTTTTTAATGCACCCCAGTAAGCCATTGGCTTTTTTGGCCACAAGGGCACACTGCTGGGATGCAGTCACCACTCATACTGAAGTATGCGTCACCAGGGCAAAGTACATTGGCAGCACCTCTCCGCTCAGATGGCCTGCCATGAATTTTTTGACATAGAGGATGAGCTGACATTTGTGATGAGTCACCCATGCATGATTGACTCCTTAGACACCTCCAGAGGCATGCCCAGGGGGGCTGACATGGATCTGGGCAGAGGCAGCGTTGGCTGAGCATCAAGATCCCGGGGGACTTGCCATGTGCTGGAGATGTCCAGACCTGGATCTCACAAGGGGAAAAGCCAGGAGAAAAGGTTTATTCAGACACACATGTAATATCTGTATGCACACATCTTTGTTACAACATCTGCCTACTTCCTTATTTTAAAAAAGGAATGAGAAAGGGATGATTCTGAAGCAGTGAGAAAATTAACAGTAAGGAGAAAACTATATGCTGGACTACCAAACCAGATCTCTGTAGAAATTCACATCCAAGGACAGCCTGTTACCCAGCAGGGACTTCCATGTGTGATCTCATCTACAGCACAGACACTTTCCCACTTTCCCACAGTTGTCACTACTACAATCCTTCCATAGTTTCCCTGGGAGGGTAATTGTCAACCCTGAAGATTTCTTAGTTCAAGCAAGTCTTACCTTTGGAGTGTTACCCATTTCATTTTTCTGACCTTTATGAAATTTGTCTCCCATTCTTTGCCATGGCACAGTGATGTGTTATTATTGCATCTTCTCCTGTTCTCTCTTCCAGAAGCTGGTGTCTTCCTTGCGAGAAAAGCGACTTTCCACAGACCATCAAGGCTCTGAATCTGCTCTCATTCCTTTGACAAAGTTACAGAACAGATGAGGCTGGCAGGGCCCTCTCTGTCCCTCTGCCCAACCCCCAGCAGGGACACCCAGGGCAGGGTACCCAAGGCCACGGCCAGGCAACTTCTCGAGATCTCCAAGGAAGAGATCCCCAGTCCCTGGGCAACCTGTAATTCAGGTTTTGCATGGGTTTAACTAAAGTTTTGTCAGCAGCTTTGCAGATATAACTCAGAAATAGAGCTGTGTGTGACTCACTCGGTGTTGCAGCTCATCCCATCCCACCATTTGCTCTGCTAGAGGCTTCTGTCTCCCAGAAGACAGTACGGCAGCCAGGGGTGCTGGAGGCTGCTCTCCATAGCAGTTTTGGCACCAGCAGCTTGAAGACCACCTCTTGCCTCTCATGCCTCCTCATCTCCTGGGCTGTTTGCACAGACCACCAGAGCATGTCCTCTTTGCAGAGCCCATGTGCCTTTCAGGATGTCTGTCCTGTCCCTATTAAGCAGAAATAATGGAGGGAACAAGTGTTTTCCCAAAAATAGCACTTCCCTTTGTGGCTATGGACAGACAGACTCCTGTTGAAAATGACTTCAGGTACAACTGGTTGCTGTGGGTAAGGAAGGCCACTACTTCTCAGAACAGACTGTCCGTAAGATGGACTGAATTTGTATATACTAGTGCAATTACTATAAAAAAATACACATATGGAACAAGAGAGAAGGAGGTACTGAAGCAGCCCTCAGTGCCAGCTGCAGGCAGTGAGGGTGCCTTTGGTCCCTTCTTTTCTCCAGGGTGGGCCTGGAGCCTGTACTGGAGCCACAGACCTGAGGTTCTGCTACTGCATAAAGCATTGCACCATGTTTGACTTGGACAAAGAGTTTGCCCCTTCCAGCATGGAGTGATGCCACGTGGATGTCCCAGGCCTTATTAAATGTCCCTCACCAACTGTCAGAAGAGGAGGCACAAATAACACAGCTGGCATCTGGTGGTCGCAGCAAACACCATGAGAAGACAAACCCACGTGAGGATCACCATGAAGAACAGCATGTGGACATCAATGAACCAAGGGGCAGCTGTGACAGCAATGTCCCCATCTGTGCATGACCTCTGTGTGGTGTCAGCTACTCCAGTTCTGGCTGCAGGAGGTGGTGCCAGTTGATGGGAACCACGGCAGGAAGAGGAAAGGGCACAGAGAAGAGGGCCACCAACGTGTGATGGAGCTCTGAGCTTCCACTGAAACTTTGGTTTGAGGTTAACACAGCACACTAGCCTAAAAGGAGCAGATAGTATTCAAAGTGTGCAGAGCTGTTTCCCTTCTCCACTCCTGTAGGGTCAGAGAAATTGTTGCAGTATTGCCTCTACCTGCGCTCTAATGATGTCCATGAAAATTTGAGAAGGTTGTGGAGATTCCTCCATTTGTCTCAGGGTGCTTTCAGTAATGAGGCAGCTGGAGGATGAGGTCATTCAGCTTTCTTTACAGCACTCACAGTTTGGATATTCCATAGTACAATCAGAGAGGGAAGAGAACAGCAATTGGAGTGGCTCACCAGCTTCTCAGACCCAGCACGAGAGCTGTGTTAGCCAGGCAGGCCCTGCCCTGTCCAGGCACATCAGAAATTCAGCTCTGCAATCATACCTTGTGATTAAACCTTGTCATTTGTCCCTGGCCTGTCTTGTGGGGCACAGCAGTCCAGCGTGTGCTGAAAGCTGCAAGGGAGTGGGCAGCCAACAGCCGTCGAACATCAGAGCATGTCTCACTGCCTGTACCAGGCACAGCTTCGAAACGCCCATCTTGCTTTCAGTGCTACATTCAGACTTGGAAATGTTACCCACACACTGAGAGTGCAGGGCTGGGTGTACTGCTTTCCTATTTTGCAGGTTGGCTTACCTGCAACTCTCATCATAGAAGCAGCATCACTGGTGAAGCAGAGCCCAAGGACAACTCTGTCTTTTTGTCTTTTCCTCCAGAATCTATATTCATTTTGTATTCAGCTGCTGTCACACTCCCCATAACACACACGCTTTTAAAGCTTCCTCAGAAATGTCTCTGTGTAAGCTGCACTCCTGTGCTTTTTTCCTCCGTCTCCCCTTTCTCCAGTGGTTATTTCTATTTTTGTAACAACTGGAGAACTTCAGTAAGCTGTGAAACACAGCAGGAGGCTTGTTTAGGTCTACAAGCAAGCACAGGCAGAGGAAGAAGCATTCTCTCTTTCACTGAGATGTCCCGGGATGGGGAGGTTGCTGTTGGGCACTGCCCCTCTGAGAGAAAATGACAAATCCTTTAGTTCACTGTTTTCTTCAGCAGATTTTCCAGCTGCTGTTTCCACCCTTCTCACCCTGCCAGACTGAGGGCCATGCACCAGACACCTGCTTATCTCCATTCTCAGCAAGCCACCTCTTGTGCTTCTGCTGGAAAGCATTTAGCTCGTGGCCATTGCCCCTAGCAATGCCAGGGCAAACAGTGTCTTGGCATCATAGGGTGCCAATTCTGGTGTCTTGGATGCAATAGGAGCCATGCTTTTCCTCTTGTTCCATCTCCTCCACTAAAAAAAACCAAACAAATAAACACCTCATCCTCCACTAATCTCCCATTCCCAATAAAAATGAAAACCACGAGTGTCATATTTAGTGATTGCATATGTTTGCAGGTGTTTACTCATTGCTTCCCAAAACCTTTCTTGATTCACTGATGTCCCCTCTACTTCAGAACAGCATGTTTTCATGAGGAATAGTCGTAAATAGTCGGCTTTTACTTTACTGCTGTGATTCTCACATGAATATCCTCAGATCTGAGCACTGTACTTCTCTTCCCAAAACAGAGCCATACCAGTGCAGGATGCTGGCACATGTATGCGAGGCAAATGCTACTCTCCACACACCAAGCTGTGAAATGAGGGAAAGTGGCATTTATGGCATCAAATGGGCATTTGGCTCCAGTAAGGATAAGCACCAACACAGAGCCAGCTGGGGGCAGGAGGTTGTGAAGGAAATAGAGGGAGAAGGAAGAAGGGTGGTGAGGCCCTGGCACAGCTGCCCACAGAGCTGTGAGTGCCCCATCCCTAAAGGCTCAGGGCCAGGTTGGATGGAGCCCTGTGCAGCCTGAGCTGGTGAGGGGCAGCCAGCCCATGGCAGGGGTTGGGAATGAGTGGGCTTTGTGGCTCCTTCCAACCCAAACCACTGTGTGATTTTGTGAATTTATAAGGCAGCATTTGCCCCCTGAGTAAAGCAACACTTGAAATATCCTTCTGTTCCTATTTCAGTTTAACAGGTTTAAAATACAGCACCATTTCAGCTTGTTTTGCCTTTGTTAAAAAGAGCTTTTGGAAGCCCGGTACTTCCTTGAAATGACAGATAATGGACATGTCTATTGATAACAGTACAGCGCATGCATCAACAAGCATTTAAATCCCTCTGTACTGTTAAATATCTAACAGTGCCAGAAGGAACTTTGCTAATTCTGTGGGTGTGTGGAAAACGTGTCTCTCTGTTCTTGTTAATTCTTCCAGGGCAGAGGGAAATGTTGCCATGCAGCTGACAGCCTCTCTCAGGTAATGAAATGCTGCAATTCAGTGGTTTCCCTCACTCACAAAGGCATCACCTTCTTCCCATTTGTATTCCACCAAGAGGCTTAGCAAGATGAGGAAAATAACTTCAGAAGCAATTGCAGTATGTCTGCAATTCACTTCTGGGGTTTATTTTTTTTAAGGCTTTATCTGCTGCAACACCTATTCTTGTGCTGAAGGGAATTCAGTGAGGGGGAAATAGCTAATTTCATTAGCAGGTGTGATTTCTCCATAGTGTGAATTCTACTGAGTAAAAATGCTAAAAAAATTGAATTCTATTCTAAGCTTCATGAAGGGCTACCAAACTGACATTTGCAAAGGAGGCTTGTATGGATCTAACTTACAGAAAGGTGACACATTTTGAGCAGGTCTAGAGAGCAGAAAACGAGGATGAATCAGTTTTAAAGCCGGTGGGGTTTCTTTTGTCAAATACTTGTCATGGTTGCAACAAAAGAATGTCTGCAACTCTAGCCAGAGGAGCAAACCATTGGCTCCAAAAGAGGTCAGTGGGAGAGTGTTATTAACCAGTCACTTCCATCATAAAATGATTTTCCCTCCACTTGAAGAAGGCATTTATCTCTGAAGCTTTACATGACAAACATGCAAAGCACAGATTTAAGGGCATCTGATAATGTTAGTCCAATTATAGCTCTGTTCCAACACCTCTTAAAAGCTGCTGCAATTCTTTTATCAGAGAGCTAATCCTCTATCACAAGTGAGTGAATTAGAGATATGAGGAAAACGCCGTTTGTTGGTACCGAAGGAGCGGTGTTTCATATCACCAGCATTAGGAATCCTGTGGATCTAACACACCTCCTAAGTCCTCTCCTGTAAATGAACTGTAAGAAACATTTCTGTTATTTTTCCCAATCAGCCCACATGCTTAAACTATGAGTTCTGGCTCTCAAGCTGTTACGCATCAGTCACTGCAACACACGCAATGTTCTCTTGCTAATGACAGGTAACCATAGCTGGCTGAGCACATCAGGAAGGTTGACTGTAGCTATTTATCAGGAGAATTGAGGTTCTCTGACAGTAAGATCTGAAGTAGGCAGAGACCTTGGTGCCTGGTTTGTGACATGGTGAGCTGGTGTCCCAGGGCTGCCAGCATCGCATTGGAGGCCACACCAGAGAGCTTCTACTCACTCCATTCCTTTGAGCTCTTTCCTGAGGCTCTCTGCTCCTCTCTGAAAATCAGGAGGCCCTAGGAGCAGGAAAGGGCTGCAAGGGCTGGGGACCTCTGGAGGTCCTCTCTCCCACCCCCAGAGATGCTCCACAGGAGAAGCAGGCACAGCTGAGGCCCTTCCCCACCACAAAGCACTCTGATGGCTGTGCTCCCCGTGCACCTCGAGGCCTCTAAGGGCGAGGATGGCTGTGGAGATAGGTGATAGAAACAGCTCATGTGACAAAAATGCCTATTTCTCCACTAGGCAGAAGAGGTGAATTGTTTCCCTCCATATTTTCCTGCCACCAGGAGTACGCTGTGGCTGGAATACTTCGGGATTTGACCCCCAGGTGCTGCAGGCAGTTACAAGATGTTGGCTCTTGTGTAAGCTCATGAAGTTTCCCACTGGACATACCAGAGTTACTGCTGTTTCAGCATCTCTTTGCAGTACTCAGATCTGCACACAGCCTTCCACTTCACTATTCTTTGATAAGAGCTCACCTGGGACCTCCCTTGGCATTCACCATCATCATGAGAAGAATTTTGCCCTCCCCCTCGCGTTGGTCCCAAACAGGGAGCTGGCAATTTCATCTGTCCATCAAATAGAGATATCCTCACCAGCCCATGTAAATCCATCCCTCTGAAGATGGATGATGGATACACCTACAAGCACACACATTTCAGACGAAATCTCACTAGAGCCCTCCATGGCTCTCCTGGTGCCTTCCTACCACCTAATCAAGCCACCCCAGCATTGCCACTCCAAGGTCCCATCTTCCCTTTTACACAACCACACCACACTGTCTGCCCAAATACTTTGTGGTAGATGACATTTTCTTCTGTTGCTCTTTTCCAGATGAAAAGACTGATTTAGCAAAGGAAATCATCATTAGCCCCAAAGTGCATCTCATATCTCTCACTCCAGCTCTCTGTCTCCTCTCCACATGTAATATTCTTTATTTTCTCCTAATCAGGTTGCCTGCAATTGCAGGACTAACGAGCGGGACGTCAGGAGGATATTTAACTATTTAATGCATTATCATCTTGCTCAGAGGGAGGCCAGCCTTAGTGGCTGCCTAATCTGTTTGGAACAATTTCTAAGACACAGGTTATGCAATTTTCCTGAGATCTATTAGAATGTGCTCTTCAGTTAGTTTGGAAATTTTGTCCGTCATCCCACATAAGCCTTTCTAGCTGCCAAAAATGATAGCTTCACCTGTCATCTCTGACCTTTGCACAAGCGCACACATTTATCGTGGTCCCTCTGGTCTTTTGCATTCAAAACAAACCCAAGTGCTTTAAGTTCTTTCCTCTGTGACTGAACACTGCCTACTCTTGTTCTCTCCTGGACTTTTTCAGTACGGTGAAGTTCAGACAAAGCACCAGGCTAAGGCTCAGCACTGCTTGGCGCAGAGCAAACTATCACTGCTAACACCATCCAGGGAGATCTTTGCTTTTCATGTAACACTATCACAATTTGATTCATATTAAGTTCAGAGTGCATCTGTAATCTGCAGATTATTAACTCTAGAACTGCTGTTTATCCAGCATTTCATTTTCATTCTACTTATCCTTATTTATTCCCCTCTTGAATGCAGTACTTCCTACTTTTTTTTCACAGCAGTTTATCTCACTGGTTCCTGACCTTCCCTCTCACCTAAAACATTCTTGAATCCTAATCAAGCCTCCCAGCCTGTAACCCTGGTGAGCTGACACATCCATTGGTTTTATAAAAGTAGTTTCTAATTCTTTGTTATTAATAATGACAACATTTACCAGCAATAGACATGAGAGACTCCTGCAGAACTCCCTTTCTTTCCTTCAGGTTTGACAATCTATTGGTATTTTCCCTTCCTCTTGTTCACAGAAAACAATCAGTTAAGGCTGTGCACTCACTTCTGTATTTTTGGCTACTTTTTGCTATTGGAAGTATTTAATGATATGGTGAGGGGATTATTTACTCCATTCCACTTTGCAGAGTAGTTCTCCAGCCTACAGTATTTCTGTGCCCACAGAAAGATTGGCTTTTCAGGACCTTCCCTCTCCCTGGTGGTTGCTTCTTGATGGCCCACTCAGCTGAAGGCAACTTTCATTGCTAATCACACATGCAGTCAATTGCTTTGACTTCATGTTCAGCCCCCCCAAAATTGAACCACATAAGAGCCTTTGGCAAGGGCATGCACATGTCCACCCCGTTATTATGACAACTGTGCTCTTCTTCAGGCTGGGATTTTGTTCCCTGGGGAATGGATCAGTACCAAAGTGATGAAATCACTCAGCACAGTGGCCAGCAGTGGCTTCAGAGGGCTGTTGTGACATCTGTGTGGCACGAGGCAGTGGCACCTTGTGGCACATGGAGGCAGGTAACTCACACCATTTGTATCTCACAGCATTCTGTGGCATGGGAGTATGGATACGAATGCTCAGTTGGCTCAATGCCTTTGATTTATTTGCAAAATAAATTCATCAAATAAGAACCCCAACAGTGATTGAATTCTGTCCAGTGTTTAGTGGTAAGTGCATGTTCAGAAATAGAGTACTCTATGCCCTCAGAAATCCATCCTGAAAATAGCAGTCATCTGCAATCAGATGACAGAAGACACACGCTAATAGCAATGAGCATCAACACACTGGCTTGAAATTAAACCTGAAATCATGCCATATCAAGTTAGAAGCAAAGAAACAATAATCTGTTATGCAGAGATGAAGAGAATTTATACTACTGCCGTAAACGGTTGTGAAAGAAAGAGCACTCTTGATGTGAAAAACAGTGAGCAGTACAAAGCAACAGCGTAATGCTCTATGTGGTCATGGTCAGCCTTCCTGAAAGTATTTCTGCCATGCTGATACCCATCTGCTCTCCACATCAGCACGGCAAGTTTTGATCTCATGCTGATCCTTGCAGTGGAAGTTCACTGTGATCTTAAAAGAGTTAGAGCCAACCTCTGGCAGGGAGGCCACCCCTGTGCAATGATACAGGACGTGCCTTTGGCCACTTTCTATCAGCTGTCCCACTGCTGTGCCCTCCTGGCTCCATGCACACTCTCAGCCCCTTTGCTGCACGAGAAGCTGGAATGTTTCTCTTAGAGTAAGCACTGCTCCGCAAGAACTAATACATCCGTCTGTTACCAACATCATTTCCATCCTCAGTCCAAAGCATGGCACCATACCAGCCACTAGGAAGAAAACTGTCACAGCTGAAACCAGGACAAACCTCTGTTGTATTGTTGCTGTTGTTCTCCCCAGAATTGCTGCATGGCCATGAAGTACAATTGGAAAGGTTTTTGTTACTTAATTACTCTTACCTGTCTTCACTCATTTAATTTGCTCTACTTACAGCAATTTTTTTTATAATCCATACAATTTAGTTTAAGTTTTAAATTCATGTTATGACTGTTTACGAGAGTGGACAGTGGTAGGACAAGGGGAAGGATTTTAGAAAGAGACAGAGAGGTTTAGGTTAGATATTAGGAGGAAGTTCTTCACTCAGAGGTGGTGACACACTGGCACAGGTTGCCCAAGGAGGTTGTGGATGCCCCATCCCTGGAGGCATTCAAAGCCAGGCTGGATGTGGCTCTGGGCAGCTTGGTCTGGTGGTTGGCGACCCTGCACATAGCAGGGGGTTGAAACCAGATGGTCACTGGGATCCTTTTCAACACAGGCCATTCAATTTCTCTATGTTTGAAAGACTTTGAATTATCTACAGTTAATACAACCTGCTAAATTAATAAAAACTTTGCATATACTACACCATTAATGGCTGTCACTAAACAGTACCAAAGGCAAGACAAGTCCCTCAGGTCCCCATGGATTATCAACGGGTACATTTTCCTTTTTGATGATGAAAGACTGCTAGCATTTCTCTGAATACAGTCTAAACCAATTTGGGATTATGTAACACTTCAGATGAAGCTGTCAACTCCTGTTTTGCCTTCAAAATGTCATCTTAGAGTGTTAATAAAGAGAACGATGGCTGTTTGTTCCTTTATCCTAAAGCTCATTACATCGCTCTTCCAAAAAATAGGCATTTGCATTGGTAGCTGCAAAGCTAGGTTTAAGCAATAACGACCATTATTTGGAATTGACCGTTTAATTACTCCTCTTATGTGACGACTGAAGGAAAAAGACATTGAGCATTTCAGCTTTCTCAAGACTAATTATTCACTCTGTTTTTTTTTACACTTGTCTGTGCATATCTTTTATATTTACCCATGTCAGCATGTTCTCCTTTTTTATTCTTTTTGACATTTCTGTTTAAAACGTCCGACACAGCCACAATAACCTCTTACTATGCTCCCTGGTTTCCTGCTGCACTGGCATAATTTGTCATTTTGTGTCCTTTTATTACTTCTCAAAGACGACAATCATGTATCATTCTGATTGTTTCAACCACTTTTTTTTTAAAGTATTCTGGAGTGAATTTAATCTGACCCTATTTAGCTTTGAATCTCCAGCTTTTTAAAGTGCATCTTCTCAGAGAATACCTGTTCTTTTGAATTCTTCTCCTCTTTTAAGTATTTCTCAGGGGACTATACTTAACAAACCTCTTTGTGTACAGAAGTAAACTGATTTGAAGTCCACATGGATTCTGTTGAACAGGCTGTCACCTTTCCCTACAACTACAGAATCCTGTTTATGTAACTAAAATCAAAATAATTTCTCCTTCCAGATTAGCAAACAATTCCAGACTAATCTGAATCAAGCCTAAAAGCTTGATTTGAACTCTCAAATTCTATTCTCCATGAGGCAGTGTCCTTCCTAATTGGTAGAACATTGGTACAGTTTGCACTCTGCCACATAATTTCCTGCATTGGTTACAAGGTAAACATCTGTTCAAAGATGGATACCGAAGGAAGAACACTCTCCTCATAGAGCTGCCCTTTCAGGGCAACTCATTTTGTCACCTAACATCATATTTTACTTTGATCAAATACAAAAACTCTCTGCTACTCCACAGTCACTGTATAACTGAGCTTTGGTAGCATGTCTGTAATTTCATGTGACAGCATTTCACTATTTTTATGGTTCTCACACACACCATTTGGTTTACCCCTTGAGTTCTAGAATCATAGAATCACAGAATGGCCTGGGTTGAAAAGGACCACAATGACCATCTGGTTTCAACCCCCTGCTATATGCAGGTCGCCAACCAGCAGACCAGGCTGCCCAGAGCCACACATCCAGCCTGGCCTTGAATGCCTCCAGGGATGGGGCATCCACAGCCTTTTGGGCAACCTGTTCCAGTGCATCTAAAATTCCTCACTCATTCAAATGTTTCTCTTCAGACTCACAAAGCTTCCTATTTGATGTAGTACATACTCACCATTAACCTTAGCCTCCTGAATGCTCTGTGTTGTTTTGTTTCAGTCTCTGTGACAGAGGTATTATGCATCTCTTTTCTAGGCCTTCAGCAGCCACATTTTTACATACAAGAATAAGAGGAGAATTAATTATGGAATGCGTGGAATACAAAGTGGTAAAACAGAACAGCCCAGACTGGGCAGCATTACCTTAAATTGCCAAGAGCCTTCATGCTCTGCTGTCTGTCCAATAGATGTTCCTCTGTTATGGCTGTGGGAGGGCGAGATGCAGCTGGTATTCCAGAGAAATGAAAATTATGACCACTAACTCTCAAACTTACTATGGGCATGACTGAAGTTACAGTCCCATACACATTACAGAATGAAGATGTCAAACATACAGGGCAATATCACCAGTCTGGAAAGTCTTCCCACCAGAACACAGAGTCCACTGACTTAACTTAGGTCTACTCTCCAATGCCAAACAGAAAGAAAAACAGCAGTGTAGGATACAACAGGTTGGTACATGGGCTAGATAGAAAAAATAATTCTGATCAATCCTTAAGTTATTAATTAAACTGATTAAATCATACCTATCTTTACAAGTTTCTTCACTTGTTAAGTTAGTTACATGACCAATATTGGCATCAATAAAAGGTGCTGATTAAATGACAGCTAATGAACTTACTCTTCCTTTTTCTGCCCAACTCGACCTGAAATAAATAAATGCTAGGTAAAACATCTGATAGATATCTAAGCACTAGATAAAAGGTGAAGAAACAAGAAGTTGGAAGAACTGCAAGAAAAAGCAAGAACTGGAAGGAAAGCAAGAAAAAGAAGTTGGTCGTCTTGACTTCAGAAAGGAAAACAGCTTAATCAATAGGCTGCTGTGAATAAATCAAATGGCATCATAAAAACCTGCCTAGCAGTATGAAGGAACAGAAGTATGGTATCAATTCAGCTCTTTAAAAAATGCCAACAACGTAAGAATGAAAAATAAATGCAGAAGATGGAAGGAGACCACCACCACCATGCAGTAGATTTAAACTTATTCTTTATGATGCACTTTCATCAAAATTTGTCAGGTATCAAATGTCATTCATGCAACATCAATCCACTAAGAAATACATATTTTGGTGAGAAAATTAAAGTCCATATTTATGTAAAAACCATTTTGAAATAAAAATAAAACATTTTCTTTTTACAAAAAAAACCACT
The DNA here is from genome assembly GCF_951394365.1 of Tetrao urogallus. Classification (NCBI taxonomy): domain Eukaryota; kingdom Metazoa; phylum Chordata; class Aves; order Galliformes; family Phasianidae; genus Tetrao; species Tetrao urogallus. The sequence goes on from NC_136813.1 coordinate 178,676,500, forward strand.
TTTTAATACTTTTTTATATTTATTTTTTACTAACAGATAATTATCTGAAAAAAAAAAAAAAGGAATTTCCTGCATGAGACTGAAGGAATTTAAATATATTTAAAAATGGAAGATTCTGCAATTACAGAGTTATATGCCACTAATATTGAAGATACACTTTCTGGAAAAAAACTTTTCATGCTTAAAAAACGCACCGTAGTTTCATACTGTACATTACCACATACAGTAGTAAGAAACAGAAGTAGTAAACGGGTTATATGCAAAGAAAATAAGTTACATTACAGGACAGTTACAACTGTGACGCACAAAAAATTAAAAATGTTCCTTTTTAACAGTATTTGAAGGCAACTCACAATCATTTCAGGAGTTCTGTGAAATTTAAGGCCATTAGTTCTAAATAAAATATATCTGACACAAACTCACAAAACTGTGTATTTTGTAAAAACTGTACATGCAAAATCATTTCATAATTATATATGAACAGGCATATAATAAAATTTTTGGGTAGTTTGGTACACAAAATTGTGCACAAAGCAACATGGTTGTGCAATTTTTAAACCAGTTAATTAACATTATCATTCATGCATCCTGAATGGAAATGTGATTAAATGACAATATAAACCCAAATATTAAGAGCCAGCATCCCTTTGAATGGGCAATCTAGACAAAATGTTGTAATTTTAAATTAAGTTTAAAATGATCCATTATAAAACATCTGCTGTAATCACTCCAAAAGACTTTTCTGATGCAAAATTTCCACTGCTTTAAGGAATGCATGGAAAGATTTAATGAGCTCAGTGAGTCAACTGTAACACTCAAAGTTCTGATTTGAGGTAATTTTCTTTAATTACTTATAGCAAGTAACTCTTCTAATTTGCTTCAGTAACTAGTTTAAAAAACTGTAAACTCAGATAAACTTAGAAACTGGAGAATCTCTGAAAAAAATACACATTCCTCCCCCTTGAAATTTGGACCTAGTCAGAAGTCATATGCAATTATGACATTCACATTTTAGGAGCTTATTCTCAGACTGTAAAATGGATAGATTACTGAGAACCAACTGAAGCAATTCAGGTATTGGAAAACACACCTATCTGTCCTTTTCTTAGCTTTCATCTGTATTTGTCTGGACAAACATTCAAAGAGATATTGCTTCTCCTGTGATCTTGTGACAAACTATTGCGAGCTCGAAGATGTGTGAATCAATATTCCAAACTTTTATTCTTAAGAATATTTATAAAAGTACTGAAATTTAAAAATAGTAACATGTAAACATTGATACAGAGGAATAGCATTCCTATACATTTATGTACACACAGTATTCAGAGAGGACATATCTTCTGAATTGAAATCCTGACTTGTGCTTTCCTCTCCAATAAATAGATCAAAAAAGTAGGGCTTCTGTCAAAAGAAAAAGACTCAGAACATCAACATTTTGATCCTAGCATTTAAAAGCTTTCCAGTTGCTCATGCAACCATATGAAGAATTTTGGTATGTGAAGAGAATTTTTCTAGCTCCAAAAAGCTACTGCTGCATCCAGAGACTCTTGAATTGTGAAGAATGCTGAGCGCTCTGGAGCGCTCATATTTGAGTCTGTAACACATGAATAGGAGGTGTATAGGGTGGTGGTGCAGGTGATGGCTTTATTCCCCTGACTCTCATGTAGGACAGAAACTGGTCTGGAATCTCAGCCAGAACATCCTTAGCAAGTCTTGCCATGCTTAACACATGGTTTCCACTTCTGTCAATGTAATCCCGGAATGGCACAAACTATAAAAGAAAAGATATGTTCACACAGGTCATGATGCAGATGCAAAATACATCTTAAAATACAAAAATGAGAAAACTTGATCTAGGCAGTAAAGGTATATTAATATACTACCTTGCACACTTTATATTATAAATATATTTATAGACATCTATGTTATATATATATACATATTATACCTAAAAAAATCCATTTTCTGATAGAAACATATTCTCAAACCATGGCTGGCTCAGATTATCAGCTATGTGCTTTATTTACACATCTGGAATATCTCTCAACTTCTTCCATATAAAGCTATTTTTGGCTTACAAGTCTTATCCATGGCCTCACCTACCAGAATTTGTAGGAGGAATGTTTGCTATCTGAAGTGAACAAAACAGAAAGGATGACTTTATAATGTTGATCATTTTTATTAGACTCAGTAGGATTGTGAACCACCACTGTGAACATTTATTCTTTTAACCTAACACCAATAAACATACCAAGACTTTAAACAAGAAAAAAAAAAATTGATTTCAAAAAAGAACTTGTTATGTCGCACCCAAATCTGCAACACCAAGAAGGCAGCTACCAGCTCTGCCTCGGAGGTCAGACTAATAAGTTGCTCATGCTGCTGGTAAGGAAAAAAGAAACAATCTGGGCTCCTTGATTTTTATTCACAACAGACAGCACACAGAGATGCAGTGGGTCAAGCTATGTAATACGTTGTGCCAAAAGGAAGGTTTATTAGGAATTCTACTTCTTGCTCGGATTTTGGAGCCTATCTCAGGACTGCAGCTGGGTGACTTTTCAGAACCAGGATTCAGTGTCCAAAGTTACATCCGGTACTGATATACTAGACTATGCTTGAATACAAACCCTAATGGTATCTTTGTCCTCTAAGGAAACAGAGAAGACTTGAATGTAAACCGTTTGCACATAATACTCCACAATTAAACTAGAACTCATTGAGAAGCCAAACCCAGGGATCTCTAACCTTCTGGTTGAACTCTGAAATATGCAGACTCTTTTGCCCATCATCCCAGCGTGAAACATTTTGTCTTCTTGGATGCACACCAACCAAGGTTTTACATTAATTTTTGTTTTACTAAAAAACACTAAAGCTTTCAAGATAAGGGAACCACTGAATTACAGTGGGAGTTCAGCTTACATTGCAATTCTGAGAGCCTGACAGTTTTCCAGAAACAGAAGAAATTTATTTAATATAGTAAATAAATCAAGAAACTCTTGGGGGGTGGGGAGGGAAAGACAAAGACAACATTTTATCAATAAGGAACTTAATTAAATTATTTTTTCATCATTTGAAAAGCAATTCTCACCTGGACTTATGAAACTGGATGTTTATTGCTATCATTCAGCTATGGTGTTGGCTTTTTTTTTTTTTTTCTGTAATGAATTTCTGTGTTTTCAGTGGAGGCAATATTTAAAAAATGCTTAAAAGAACCAGTATATGAAAAACATAGCTTGCTCATCAAAATTAAAATAGCTGAAAAACAAAAATTGTTCTGAGCAAACAGCACTGCTATAGATTGTGTAGGGATTCAACTCAGTTGACTCTGCCTAACTCCATAGATGATGGAGTTCTCAAATTGACAGAAAAAACAGCTTTGATCCTATGTATTTGCACTATGCAAATACTACGTTACATTCAAACCCAAGCAGCAAGACCATGCAACTATACAGGTGGGAGAACAATGGGCAAAAAGGAACCTGATTTTAGGGTACGAAGCAAAGCATCTGCAGATCCATAATTAATTAACTATAATAGCCACTTCTATGTTTATTCAGTGACTTTTCAATATTAGAAGCAAGTAGATACTGTGACATTTTCTAGTACTGACTCGTTTTTTTCTCTCTCTCACACAAACAAGAAAACCCATCACCAGTTTTCAGAAGTCAGTACAGTACTGCTCAGTTTCAACAGCTTGCTCCTTCTTAAACTCCATCAGCTTATTGGCAAGAATAAATCTAACTGTCCCCAGAAGCATGAAGTTAGAAGAGTAACAAACAAATGGAAAAACCTCTGTAGCCTGTAGGCTTACACACTGAGCTGTGAAGGGATAAGCTTAGTGTCTATCTCACATTTTTTCATTTCCTAATGCAATGGCAGTCTTGTAAAAAGCATATGCAGTCTGGGTTAAGAATCAGAAAGTATCCCATTTCAATCCCATTTACTTACAGACATGAAAACTCAGACCATAATTTTGGCAGCAAAGGGAGGCTATTTAAGCAATGCAGTTACACAGTATGGGTGGCCTAAATTAGTTCTCCCCTCTCCTTATGGGATACAGATATCAGAAGAGTTAGAGGAACTACAGACAGAAACATACGTACAGATACACATATGCACAACAAGGCCTAGAGCAACCACACAGAACAAGTAGGAGTGGTAGAGGAATATAATGAAAGACAGAAGAAAGATCGAAGGGAAATGGAAAGAATACAAAATGCTTTTCCTTTACCATGATAGTTCAATTTATGATTTTAATATATAAAATTCTCAACAGAAACTATACATACATTACCACGAGTTAAGTTTTTTTTTTGGTCAAAACTTCTTAAATAGAAAGAGGATAACAAAATAGCAAAAATTCCGTAAATTGAGGAAGAGCTGGTAGGCATATAATTCAGAGTCCCTACAACACCTGTGTTTATTATCAAGGAGGGAAAAACAAGATAAAATCTTTCCTTGAACTGCAATGAGTAGTAAATGTAATAGATATACCAACTGCTAAAATTAAGTTAGCTTTACAAACTAACTTTAACTAACCTAAAACAAAAAAAGGTTATCTTTTTACATTTGAATACTTATTTTATAAAAGCAAGTCATTTTCATCCTACCATATACCAAATAAAGGTCATAGTAAACTTAAAGCGTTTGACATTATCCCTCTTTATTATGTAGCTAGCACATAATGTATTTGTTATTATTTAGACAGAAGGAGCACAAAATAGTACTGCCTTCAGCTAATCTGGTATGACTTGGGGCAAAGTTCTGAATGAGAGATGTTCATATCAAGGAAATGTTTTATTACATTTCTGAGATGCAATGAATTCTAAAAAATTGAAGGAAGTTTAGTTGTTGTTTTTTTTTTTAATCTCAGAAGAAAGTAGAATGTTTCTGATGCATAACACTTTCAGTAACCTTTTTTATAGCATTTTTATAGCATTTGAAGAAGTTCTGAAGAACATCTGAAGAACATTTGAAGAGCCCTTTATTTATGCTCTTTCAATGTAAATGGCAGCTTTTGGAGCTGCTATTGTTTGGATGAATTATGTACAACGTCCTAGCATTTATTAAAAGTGCCAAGTGCTATGCATGTTAGAAATATCTGAATTAGCTTAAAAATCCTGACATGGCTCACGTTTGCAGAAAAACTACTTTGGGGTCCAGAAGCACTTGCAGCTTGTTTATAGCTGACTTAGTCCAGGTATCTTGGGCAAATATCATTCCTTCTAGTCGTCAGGTTGATCTGATTTTTGAGAAGTTTGTTGCTTTTCATCTGTCAGCATCAATACTTCCTTTAGCATGCACGGACTAGTGTGCTGGGCCATCAAATCCTTTTCTCTGTGTTTGGTTTTCCTCCAGTATCCCATAACAATAAAAAATTTGCATCTAGTTTATGATGCAATTTTTTTTTTTAATTTTAAAAAAAAGAAAAAGATGAAATTAAGTCTGTCCAAGTGGTACACAATGAGGTAGGAAGAAAGGATGCCAGAGCACAGATTAAATATTCTGGAAAACCTGTGGACTTCTAGAGATTTACTGCCCTAAGAAAGAAGGATGATTACCGTGGATAAGAGCACACAAAACTACTATACTACCCTGCATGTGACTGCTTAGGCATCAATGACAACCAAAGGGCTGACTGAATGATTGTAGAGAGCAGAACAGAACAGGAACAGAACCAGAGCAGAGCAGAGAAGTGGAGCAGCACATGGAATGCAGGTGAGAATAGGGTGTTAGGGTTTGGCTCAGTCACCTAAACAGAGACATCTGCTGTCATATGGAGTACCTTAAGGCATGAGATATCTGCAGGGTCGTATGTGGCAGGCAGGTCACAGGAAATGGGAGTCACTCATAACACTTCTGGGCTGGCAGTTAGAGGAATGGAAAGATATCCTAGGCATTTTAAATACATTTGCTACGGCCTAGGTACTGCTGATTTCCAAAAATGTTGCAATTCTTTTTTACAGACTCACGTAAGATTGCAGTACCTGGAACACAAAGGAAACTAACACTTCTCCTGTTGCTGTATAATCCTAAGACTTTATTTCTGTGCTGCTGGTTAGGGGTCATTATAAAATACAAATATATATACAAATTTATATATATATATATATATATATATATATATACAAATTTATATACAAATATAAAATACAAAATACATTCAGTATCTTTGTCTTATATAAAGGCCTATAAGGCACCACAAAGAGTTTCTGAAGTTTTTATAAACATCCCAAGATAAAGTTCATCAATGCTATGGTAAAATGAAAGGAAGGAAGATAGACAAAACATGAATTCATGGCAAACAGGATCAGTAAAATATAATTATTAGATAAATTTTTCTATCCCACCTGCACAATGTCTCTTTCTGCAAACTTTCCTCTTGAAGAAATCCTGACTACATCACCATCCAGTTCTTCCATAGCTTAAAAGAAGAAACAAATTAATTTATCTATGAGTTAATCTACTCCCCTCAAAAAAACATTACTGAGAAAAATTTTAGTTAGTCTACACTTTAGAGCAACAGAATCAACAAGTGCTATCTTTAGGTAAATCGTAAGATCATTGCCATCATGCATAGTAGCTATTTTGCATTTTTTCATGTTGATGATACCTACATTTTGTCTTTATTATCATCTTCAGGACATAACACACTACAACAAGGTCTATCATATTCTTCTGATTCCCAAACCAGCAAGTATTTCATTTCTGTATGGCTATGTTCATAGATGGATAAAAATTCATCTTCAGAAATTACTGTTACAGAAGATATCAAAGAATGTAGCACAGCATGGTAATATCACTCATATTGGGAATATAATGACTGTAATGACATAGGAATTAGGTGCTTTTAAAAGAACATTGCTAACATTTTTGGCTAACTCTTGCATCTTTTTCAACAGGGTCCAAGAAATCTCTGAAGTTGTCCGTATATCCAAAGCTATTCCAGATTTCTATTAAGTGGCATGTCTGCTCTCTGGTCAGTGTGACAATGGGGGGACCTACGATCACAAATCATTGCTCAGCCATTGAATCAAGAATCCCACACTTCTTCTTCCAGTACACTGTATGAAAATCAAAGCACTGCTGCGCTGGAGCGTCTTATGTGTTTACAAACTGGGTTGAGCTCACTGAAGACAAAATTTCAAATGCCAGCTCTTCCAACACAAGAACGTGAAAGTGTAAATAAAATCACCAGGAACCAAGTTCAAACAAAATGAAAGAATACATTTCCTGCAAAGATAGTTAGAAAGCCCATCATATATTGGAACTCCACACTTCTATCTTTTACCCTACTGGCATCCCCCAGAGGCTTTGAGACCTAGACTGGGCAGTAGTATCCAGAGAGGAGTAGCTTAGTCTCTCTACAACAGAACTTAGGTTTGATTGGCCCTTGAATTTTAAAACAGTACATGCTCCTACACACACTTTTTCAGTGCTGGCAACAAAGATGATCAAACCGTCTTCTCTAGAAAGAACTTCTGCATATAGGACAAATATTTCTCTGCCCTCTTCAGCACTATGGGACTACAGATTTGGCATACACCTACTAGATGCATTTCACCTGGAACCTAAGTCCAAAGAATCACAGAATTGCCACGGTTGGAAAAGAACTGTAAGATCATCCAGTCCAACTGTCTACCTATCACCAATATCTGCCACTAAACCATGTCCCTCAGTACAACATCTAAAAATTTCTTGATCACCTCCAGGGGATGGTGACTCCACTATCCCCTGGGCAGTCTGTTCCAGTGCCTGACCACTCTCTCAGAGAATTATTTCCTAATGTCCAACTCGAATCTCCCCTGGTGAAACTTGAGGCCATTCCCTCCACTACAGAAGAAGCCCAATCTCACATCACCACAACCTCCCCTCACTATACTGTAGAGTCCTAAGGTCTCTCCTGGGCCTCCTCTTCTCCAGACTGAACAATCCCAGCTCCCTCAGCTGCTCCTCATCACACCTGTGTTCAGACTCCTCTACAGGTTTCCTGGCCATCTCTGAACACACTTCAGGGCCTCAATGTCTTTCCTGTAGTGAGGGACCCATAACTGAACACAGCACTTGAGGTTCAGCTTCACCAGGGATGAGTACAAAGGGATGATCATTTCCCTGCTCCTACTGGCAAGACTTTCTTATACAAGCCAGGAAGCCATTGGCTTTCTTGGCCACCTGGGCACACTGCTGGCTCATGTTCAGCCAAACATCAACCCATACCCCAGGTTCACTTCCTCTACAGTCTTCCAGCCACTCTGCCCCAAGCCTGTAGCATTGCCTGGGGCTGTTGTGGCCAAAGTGCAGTACCTAGTACTTAGATTTGTTGAACTTAATCCCCTTGGCCTCAGCCCAGCAATCCAGCCTGTCCAGAACCCTCTGTAGGGCCTTCCTACTCAGAGGCTGATAGACAGCTCCTCCCAGAAAATGGAAACTATATCCTGAAGTAACACAGAATCCTGCTTTAAGAAAAGCTATAGGAATGACATCCCAAGAACTCCATAAATTCAACCTCCAGAAGTAAAAGGGAGATGGAACCTTCACGTCCAGACTGAATCAAGAGGAGTCTGGGCAAACCCAAGGATGGGACAAACAGGGAGAAAGGGAAAAAGGCAAAGGAAGGATGAGAGACAAGTAAGTAATATAGGACTAGAGGATTATCAAGAAAACATAGAGCTTGCAAATTTCCCATCTGTGCATTTATGAAAACAAATGGTCTCTTCCCTTTGACTTCAGCATACAATCATCTGAAGAATAAACGTCAGATTGGACAATCTCTTCTAGGAATACAATACTTAAACACTAACATACCACTTGCCATACTCCTAGAATATTTGTGTAAGAACTAAAATGTATCATCATTAAAGACTATTCACATTATGTATCTGTACACATAGAGACATACTGCCTAACCAGAAGTACTCAAATGGAAAAAAAAGGATGTATACCTTTGAAGATCAGATCTACATGGAGCATCTACATTTCATTGTGTGGTGATACACAAGATGCCAATCGATAAATTAGTTCAAATAACTGAAGTGGCTAATTCACTGGAATAGAGAGCGCTATTCCAGAACATCTAATGAAAGAATATGTAAATAACCTTGGTGATTTATTTCCTGCTGTAATATTCTCCCACTGCTGCTAGACAGCAAGGCTCACTTCTGTTATAAAGTGAAACCTGGCTTAACTCAGATCACTGCCTCAAATTTATTTTCCTTTGTATTTTATTACTGCAGTAAGAACAGGTGATCAATATTTCCAGTCAACTGATACATCACACAGCAATTAAATATTGATGTTTCAGAAATTCAAAATTACTTCAGTATGCTTATTTTATTCTTCCCCTCCTCCATTTTCTAGAGCACTGTAAATGCTCAGCCCGCATATGATTCCATGACTTGAAGAGAGAGCCTGAGGGGCTCAACATGGTAGCTTGTAATCATACTGAGTTATCAATCAATCCAGCTGGAAATGTCAACAGTACTTACTGCTTGTTCCATATTACGTGAAGAACAGTATGTGTTTCAAAAGCCACATATTACAGATACGTAAACAAACATAAAACATTCTAGAAAAAAAATACTAAAACACTTACCATCAAACTCTGCTGGCCCTACTCCCACTATAATTATTGACATTGGAAGCTTTGAAGCCTTTGAAAGAACAAGAAAAAGAGGTTTAATACATTACATAACCTCAGCCAATATTATGTAAGATGCAAAAACAATATGAATAAAAAAACATACAGAAGTGAAGCTTTAAAGAACAATTCCTTATCCTAATATCCTAAAATGATGAGGAGAATAAATCTTCAATTTGAGCAATATGTATCTTCTGTTTCTTCCATGAATGAAAATTTTTATTCAAGTTAGTCATCCATGCACAAAGCAAACAAGATATTAAATTATGTTATGGTTAAGAATTCTAATTTTACTTAACCTTTTTCATTCAATGAAAAAATGAAAAGATGGCTTTCCCTGAATGAACTCTCTGTAAAACCTTAAAAATTATGAAGACAGCATCATAAATACTGGACTCCCCTGCCCTGACAGCACTAGATGTCCACTACAGATATCTTCTGAAACTGGCTCTTTTCAAGAGGGTAACAGTAAAAAAATAAAACATCTAACAAACGTCAGGGCTGAGAAATGTTTCTTATTGTGATCACAGAATCCTTTGAGTTGAAAGGAATCTCTGAGGGCCATCCAGTCCAACTCCCCTGCAGTGAACAGGGATACCAGCTGTGAACAGCTAGGTCAGGTTGCCAAGGGCCTTATCCAGCCTCGCCTTTAAAGTCTGCAGGCACAGGGCATCAACCACAACACCAGGTAATCTGTTTCAGTGTCTCACCACCCTCACTGTAAAAGATTTTTTGATATTTTGATATTCTGATGAATATCTGGTACATATCTGAACATATCTGAATATCTGGTAAATATCTGAACATCCTATTCTGGGGGTTGGACTTGATGATCTCTGGAGGTCCCTTCCAACCCCTACAATTCTGTGATTCTGTGATTCTGTGATTCTAACCTGAACTGTGAAACATCCACAGTCATTTTAAACAGGAGTCTACTCTGGCCGAAAATCATAGATGAAGATTTCTTCCTAAATTAAAATCAGCTCAACTGAAGCTTCAAGTAAAGTGGCTTCAGAGCAGACTTATAGTTTTCTTCTGGAATATAGAAGGCATTATTTTGCCTCATCTAAAATACATTTGCTTTTTAAATGCACCATTCCCACTTCCCATTCTTGATCTGTCATAAAACTCTATGTAAAACCAAGCTGAAGACACACACTTAATTACTGTATACATGCTATTTAAAACAATGAAAATATGACATCCTATAAATCATCATTGTGCTACAGCATTCCATATTGTACAGTGTATATTGTGTATTGACTGCAATTTCATTATGAACTGATACTACATAGTCAGTCTTCTATCTAAAATTTGGTAGCAAACACTATTTATTAGTTTTTATTTTAAATTATTAATTTAAATACTAATGCACTATGAAAAATGCTGGTAAAAGCCATCTGGACATGGTCATAGAATCATAGAATGGCCTGGGTTGAAAAGGACCACAATGATCATCCAATTTCAACCCCCCTGCTGTGTGCAGGGTCGCCAACCACCAGACCAGACCAGACCAACCACCAGACCACTCTGCCCAGAGCCACATCCAGCCTGGCCTTGAATGCCTCCAGGGATGGGGCATCCACAACCTCCTTGGGCAACCTGTTCCAGTGTGTCACCACCCTTTGGTCCTAGGCAAGCAGCTCTGGGTGTCTCTGCTTGAGAAGAGATTGGATCAGATGGACCCAGAGGTCCTTGCAACTTCAACCATTCTGTGATAAAGGACGATAAATAGAGCATAATTATAACTGAGTTGCAGTATACTGCATAAACCACTGACAGTGAGAGTAAAGTATTTTTTTGGATATGAAGGCACTATTTAAAGGCACAGAACATGTTCTGCTTTTCAGATGTTTTCGAGAATCTTGGAGTTTAAATTTAACATTCTTCAAAAATATTCCTAATCAGGTAGACAGAGTATTACATGATACTATGTATATGAAGCCATAAGTGGCAAGGTCAGTGAAAAGACAGAGTTCAACTTCAGCATATAAACTTGGTGTTGGCATTTTCTGAATGACAGTATAACCTTTGAACAGTTTGATAAAGCAGAACAGGTCTGACACACATGCTGTAACAAGAAGGATGCATAAAGCACAGTATTAAAAAATGAAACACACTCCTTCTCAGTTTTATACACATCAGCTTGTATTTAACATCTGTCCCTTTTTTCATTATTCCAAATATTATCATGACTGGAAAATGCTACCAGGAAGCATTTAATTAGTCCTGTTACAGTATACTGTGCTCACACTTCAAGAGCTATAAAGAAAAATGAAAATGCATCTTCATCAAAAGTATTCAAAATTCCTGAACTTTTGCTCATTCTAGGCAAAAAACACATCTTCTGTACCTCCAGACATTTGCAGAACATCAGCTATTACTCTTAAAAATTAATTACTTCTCAAAACAAGGGTTCTCTGTATTTCTTAGTGATCAAATAGTTAATCTTACAAAGTAACAACCAGATGAACTTGCTGGTCTCATACTCACCCTCCATACGGACTTGGAATTGAAGGGGAGTTAAATCAAAAGTTTCTCCCCCATGGAGCTTTTCTGACACCTAAAAAAAGGCTCTATTCCAAAATTCTAAGCTAGACAAGAGGATGAACTTGTAAGATGAAAAGTTTGTTTATCCCCTTTAAAACTGAGAGTGGCTTTATCCTATTTTAATATTGGAAAGGAAGTAAACCTATACCTTCAAACACAGCTCAAGCTGTTGTAAAAATTTATCATTCACAGAGCTCACTGGCAGACTCTGTCCATATGCTGCTGCCTAGAACTTGAGGGCATCCTGCTTTCCAGTGAGAGACAGAACATTTCAGTAATATTCTCCTGTGCACCCTACAAACTGGAATGGTGCTGTAGCTGTCTACAGGAAGTAGTGAAAGTGGGCCTTCAAAAGTATGCCACCTAATTCTATAACTTTTGTTTTGACATGACAGATTCACTGTGGTGCATTCACAACTATTGGAACAGGCCTTCTCAAACTCTGGATGAGTTTTTTGCGTACTTTCATCTGACATTTCCCAGGGACAGAAGAACAGTTTGTAGTGTAGGGTATTACTTAAAAGCACGGCAGTTTGAAAGAGAAAAAACATTTAAAGCAATGTTTTAAATAATAATTTAAAGGAACTTGAGGAAAAATCTTGATTTTTAAAATTCGGGGCAACTATCTAAAAGGAAATTAGCTGACAGTTATGCTTGGCATTTGGGACCAGACAATTTGGAGCAGTTTTTAGAAGGTGAGGAAAAAAACAAAAATCAAAGCTGTCTGCAATTACTAGATGGATAAAGTTCATCACAGTTCATCATGTAGTACTGCATAGTAGGAGTGCATGAAGGAGGAAGAGTCAAGAAGCAGATGACAGAAGTTACATGAACATTCAGTGTTAGAAGAGACTTTCCATCAAACAGTAATTAAGCTGAGATACAGCTTTTAATTTCTTCTCATCTTCATACATAATCATTTTTTTTTGCTGTTTGGAAAGAATGGTTAATTTATGAAACTAATTTAATATCTAAGATAATGATAGATTCAGTTTACTTCTTAAAATATTAGTGCCTAGAAAGATATTTCATATTTCAGCATTTTCAGCAAAACTTACATTCACTATGGATTCTTTTGTCTGAGCCATATCTGAAATAACTCCATCTGTAATAATGAGAAGAACAAAATACTGGGAGCCATCTTTAACTGAAGCAGCATATCTAAGGGGGGAAAAAAAGAACACTGCGATAGTAAAACAAACCTTTATATAAGAGCAATTTACATGAGAAGGAGCTGTATTTTTTAAATTTGATGGAGGACAATTGCAAATAATTAACTGTGATAGCACGACCCACTGTACACTGTGATACACTTGTATATTCTCGAGACTCAAGCTTCTCCCTGTACTATACCTGAATATAAGACAAAACACAACCAACACCATTCCAGTCTTGCCACAGTCAAAGGCCACAAGAAGCAACTATTCTTTGAAAATAAGCAGCTCTTGAAGATTTGAAAAGTTCTGAAAGATAGTGAGTCTGCAACAGTTTCATTGAATTCTATGGCCTGTATATCAGAAACCAAGACTAGAGTTTGCTTACTCTTGCTATCCTATACAGTTGGTGAAGAACTTTTTTTGCATGGAACGTGCTGTTCCACTTACTTTTTTATTTGACTGAAACAAGTCTAGTCACTGCCTTCAAAAAGGCTCTTAGTGCTGTGAAGGTTAAGCAAAACTTCTTAATAGAAGTGGTCATGAGTAGCATTGAGAGCAGGGAAAAAATAAATACTATGGTATGTATGCTCAAGTACAGAATATTCATCACCTCACTGGTCACTGGACAGGGTATCTGTCTAATGATGTTCATGATGTTACTCAGAATATTCTAACAGTAAATTTGCAAGTGAATGCTGCCTATAAATAAGATGCTATAACAACAACATTTGAAAGAGTTTGGAAGAGTGTGAGTGAAATGGAATCTACAACTCACAGAAAGCCATACAGATGGGTAGAAAAGCCCCAGAGTCCATCAGCTTGTTGAACACTTGTTTGTACACAAGCAGTAGGGACTGGAATTAAATGCAAAATACTAGCATACAGTATTCAGATCTACTAACAAGTATAAGTCAATCATGTTAGAATGAGTGAAAAAACCCACATTGTAAATACATTTTTCTATGTTTTAGCATCATGTAACTGTTGATCATTAATAGTGCAATAGTTGTACTGAAAATAAAAAGTTTCTGCAAAGTACTCGTTATGCTTACCTGGCTACATGATTAATTACAGGGGCAAAGTTTGTTGGTCCGTAAAGCTGGACTGATTTTAGACTTCTATAATATGCCTCCATTACACCATCAATGCCATGGCAGTATGGATTTTGAGGGTTTCCATTCTAAAGAAAATAAGAAGGGATTTATCTCTAAAAATAGTTATGAAGCAGAAATGATGCATTTTAGTGAATACTATCTAGTGCACATTTTTAAATGGGAATGACCTCAAAATTTAAGAATCTATTCAAAGTTTGCTACCAATATCCACAGTAAGTGCCATGGTTGGTTCTGACTGTTAGCTGCCTAGGGAAGAAGTTTTTGCAGCCTCGTACTGTATGCAGTCTGGATCACTGAAACAGGTTCCCAGACATAAATGGAATTAAGTAGTCCTTACATTGAACAGTAAAAGGCGTTTCTTGGTGTGCATTTAAGGTAAAAATTACAGGGCAAATGATAAACTAGAGTCACATTCAGGAGCACCAGTTCTGGCTCAATAATTTCCAGTCAGATTTTAGTTTTGTAATTTAATTGGCATGTGTACAAGATCTCAGATTTATTCCTGGAATCTCATCCTATACTCCACTAAGGTAACTCTAGTTACCTCTAGACACCTCTAAACCAGCAGCCTGTAAAAGACAGGTTACAGAAAACAACAACAATAATTTAAAAAAATTGGGTCATGATTCAATTACATATCAAGGTAAGATTAGCTTCAAACTGAAGTATTTCTGTTTCTCACGCTGCTATTGATGAGGTTTCTTTATTACTATTTTTGGCCTACAGGGACTTCTTGACTCTGGATGTCTGTCAGCAACTTCACTACGATGAGAAATTTTGAAACGAGTCTTTTAGACCTAAGAATTCGAACATTTTCTGTAATTACTTTTCCTATTAACCACAAAAGACAACTCTTCCTCCCCCAAATTAGGTTGTGGTAAGAAATTTAAATAAATTTTTATATATTTGCTTACCAGTGCAAATTCATGCGATACTCTTCCATCTGGAGGCAGTCTAGCTCCAAAACCTAGAGCTGGGAACATTTTATCACTATCATAGTCCTGAATAATTTCACCTACTGCTTTCAGTGCCATGCCATATGCATTCAGCTGATAGGGATTCATATAGTGCAGTGAAGTAGGTTGTGAAGGGTTACCTGTTGAAGCAAGAGTCAGGTTTACTTTACAACTGAATCACTCCCAGATTTTCTCTCTTAAAAATGACAGAAATCTAGGAAAGAAGAAATTGAAAAGGAAACAAACCTATTTCCTACAAATGTAACTGTGGTTAAAACAGGTAAAAATGCAACATTCTTAGTACATCTTTAATAGGTTAATACTAGGACGTGTAAGCTTTCTCACCAACGAAATGATAGCAAGAGATTGTGACTTCAATTGAGAATTTGTGTCACTTTTGTAGTGTAATTCACACTCCTATCATGAAATTTACTAATGTATTACGAGATTCTGAAAACAATTCTGTGGGAAAATCAAAACTTTTCTGTTTCACCATTCTTCAGCCTCACTCTACTTGAAACTCCTTTGATTTCTACTTCTCAATGGAGTCTTCCAATTTAGCCAATTTGCTCACAGCAATAATGAATGGACACAAGAAAATTACAAAGTATGTAAACAACTGCAAGTTGCTCCTATTTATGCAATTCAGTATGTATTTTTTTAATAGAAAATTTCTATCTGCTCTGTTTGTCCAGCATTTCTGGACAGGAATTGGTTTCTAGTCTGTTGCTCAGCTGACTTCAGGTGGTGCCAGGTAAACAAATAATTCGTAATACAAAGTAGTTAAGCAGAATCCTGACATAGTACACACACATAAACACTTCTAAAAAGTGTTTTTAAAGTGTCTTAAAACTAAGCACAGCACGAGAATATAGAAGCTTATTTTTATTCTTACCATTTGAGGCTGTGAAGTCAATAGCTACTGTGAAGTTGATTTGTGTTCTGCAAAATGAACAAATACAGCTCTTACTATTAGCTTTACTGCTATGAGGAAAATAAATGATATATAGTAATGTTTTTGGACAAAATGCAGGAAATCTTACTTTCTAATTCAGGTAATGCACATTGAAAATACCATTTCAATGGTACTGAAAACATTTACTTTATTCCATCCCTCCTTTTTCACTGCTTATGAAAAATCCCAATTCCACATTTAGATTATTATGATCTCCGTGTATTATTATTTTCAACAGTAATACTGATTTTTCCTTTGACAAGGAAAGAAACTGACAAGACAATAAGGGTTCTACTGATCTGCTCTTAACACTAAAACCCATGTATTCAGTCAGAATGCATTAGTAATCATGCTATACATAAAATCCTTGGAGCAGACAGCAAAGTTTTTGGCAGAAGATATCATTCATGGGAACATAATATTTTAAGAATTTTAATTTAATACTTTTAGGAGTACTTTCCTTTACTATCAAGGAAAATTGTGGAAGATAAAAGTAAAATCTGGGAATGGGAATATAAAAATTAGCAATTTGAGCAGTAGCTAAGTAAAGCCATTACTGTGCATGAATCAATTGTCAGCGTACCATTATTGTCAGAAAAAGTAGTCACTAATGGACTTATGGAGTGACAATCCAATTAATGCAATCCTGTAACTTCCTTCAGCACAAAATACTGTCATTCTCAGATAATATCTGAACTGGTAAGACTCTAATCAGGCAGAAGAGTTTGGATGAATCCAAAAATTGACTTTTTACTCAGACCAAGTCTTTTACACAGTCCTTCAAATTTCTGCCTCACAATAAAATTCACAGTGCACCACTGTGAATTTATTGACCAAACTGCCAAAGATTACAGCTCTTTAAAAGTTATTGTACAAGTTTAACTCATGCACACTTAGATCAAATATCAAGACCTGACACCTGACCTTACAGTAGAAGATTTACTGCTCAAATAACCTTATCACCCAGAGAAAATGCTACTATGACATGAAAACATAGGTTCACACATAAAATCACATGGAATCATTTTATTACACTGACCAAGGCCTACACAAACTAAGCTAGGCATGAGTGGACATCATCTCTAAAAGGCACCAAAACCCCACCAGCAACCACAGTATTAAGAAGAGCCTTGTGGTTCCCTGGGATGCTGTCAGCCCTAAATACGTCTAAAAATGCATCAAAATGGACTTGAATGAAGAACAGTGAAAGCTGCTGCAGACTGAAGAGTTCTGAGACCTATGATTTATGAGATATGCATCCGGCTGGTAATTCTGCATTCTGCTTTGTGCACTTTCATCCAAAATACACTATTGTTAATGGTATGACAAGTCAGATTTTGGTTGGTCGATGCCTGAATGTTAATCCTTGTGGTTTATCAGCCAAACCGTCCTTCTATATCATCAGTTAGTTACAAGAATAAACACTGTAAGAAGTGCATGTCAACTACTTTTTATCACTATCTCTGCAGTATGCAGTACGGCTGTCTTCCTCAGTCATTAACAGGATAGGAAAATCAACCAACAGCAAAAGACTAATACAGTACTTTCTCTAGTTTTATATTTAGAGTCCTTATTAGCACTGCTAAACAAAGCTGGTTTTGAACAGTCATCTCCCTATACTTAGATTTTAAGAGCTTTACTGTGGTGCAGTGTTTGAAGACTAAAACAAAACTCTTAAAACCATTACAACCTGCACATCAAGAACAGAAATCCTTCAGCTGGATGAAGAACACATAACTGGGAAAACTTCAAACAATTCTTCCCCTGCGGAAGCAGCAACATGTGTTTGTAAACTCATTTTCTACATCAGTTTTCCTGACTCAACTTGTAACAGTTATGCACATTCTGAATGTACGACAGAAATGAGAAAGCAAAGTAAAAAAATCTTTAAAAGGAAAATGGGTAACGAAAGAAAAAATATCTGAAATACATCTAATTACAAAACAAAATCACATTTAATGTAACTAAAAGTAGTGACTGACAACAGCAGTTTCAGAAGTATACCAAAACCTGATATGCCTGTGTTAAATGCATATTGCTCTAGGTAAGAGAAATTCAGCTGTTGAACTGGAAAAAATCCCTCACCCATTTATTACCATCCACAATAATCTGGACTACAGTTTTTCTCTAAGAAGAAGAGTATATTTATTACTGCATGTGCCAATTCGACAACCGTAAAAATCATGGCATAAAATAAGATCAAAGCAGATGTCTACCTTTCTACAACAGAAGTTAAATCACTTACTTGATCTTACAACAGTTACACAGACACATACACAGATTAGAATTCAGTTTCCAACAAGTTTCTACTGTTATTTTATAACCTCACTACACCATGGAAAATTTGAGGAATCTAAAATGGCATTAAATGCCATTTTCAGGCAACTAGATCCCACTCTTAATGCAAGTGTCACATTGCATTATGGACTCATAACCACACAGTATTATTCATGCCTTACAGTGGACTGGGGAAGCTGGAATAAACTCACTTAGAACAAACATGCACTGTGATTGCCCTGTGTTTTCAATGATCGTTTTATACATTCATATATAACATACTTGAAATGTCCCTCTTAAGTATGATCTTGTGGAAAAGAGACATGGGAAACTAGGTCACACAAGGCACTAATGTCTTACAGCAAAAGGAATGACAAACTACAGAAAGGTATGAAATGAATATCAACCCTTGTAGTCAAAATTATCAAAACACAATTAAATCTTTTTTTGAGTAGAAAACTGGGTATCTGAGTTCAAACAATTTAACTTCAAGTAAGTACCACAGCAGAAAATATTTCTAAAAGCAGCTGCACTAATGTGAACACGTATTTTGCGTGAAAGATTAATTTGAAAAGGTATTAATTTCCTTACTGCTCCTCAGGACTGAAAAAAAACCAAACCTGCCCATAATTTAAAAAAAACCTAATTTGGGAAGGCTAATTTAGAAGCTGTGTGTTGTGGAAACATCAGACACAACTAATCTGGAAGTCAAGTTAGATGACTAGAAAATTAATGTGAATGATATTTTAAGAAATGCTTTCACAGTAATACATGTTATTCTGGAAACAAATTAAAAGTAATGAATATATCTGGCAACTCAGACAACTGCCCTGTTTTTATTTCTACCATGTTTAACTTCTTTTCAACAGAATAACATTTAGGTTCTATCCACTGTTAGGTTACTGCTGTTATTAACATAGTAATGACATGTTCATCAACAGTAACATAAAATCTTATGTAAGGGACAATAGCTGAAAAAAAATAATTAATTCAGTGTGGATGCCTAAAATTTTAAAAAGCATCTGAAATCATAGTCTTCAAGACAAACTTAGATGCATGATTAAATAACTATATTTTGAAACATGCCAAGAAAGTGGAAGCTTTATTTAAGATCCTTTACTGCTCATTTATACAAAAGCTCTCAAAGCTTAGAGCAGTATCTGAACTATGAAAAAACACTGCAGTAAAATCACCTATCTGCATAATGATTAATAAGGAGGGATATGCTGAACTACCTTCGTGCTTAACTTGTGAAAATAAATGAACTGGCAGACAATCTTTAGACTTTTATACACAGAGCAGTTCGTTATGATGCTGAGGAAAACTAAGCAAATATTATGTGAAAACGGAAGTGAAATCTGGGGTGTTTTCAGGATTAACTGAATGTTCTCAAGAAGGGACATACAGTGTTACTCTAAACAGCCAGAAAGTCATTTTCTGAACAGTGCTCAAAATTACACACACAAAAAATAAACAGTATGATTTGTGTCCTACCTGTATGTAGAGCATCAGAAAATAAATGAACCAGTCACTAAGCTAGAACCATACTTCAATGCAAGACCAAATGTGGAAGAAAAACAGAGGTTCTCAACACACAAAGCAAGCATAAGGTAAATATCCATACCTAGGAAATCCTGAAAAGCAAAAAATCTCTTTTACAGAGCAACACATGAATGCTTTACTGTTATTCCTGTATGTACCTCTAATATTTCAAAGTGCCACAGTAACGTACGTAAGATGCAATATGGAATCCAAATACCTCACATACAGGAACTTTTCCAAACTTAGCTGCATAACATAGGTTAGATTTCAGTTTAGAGAAGCACAGAATCTGCACAGTACTAAGCTACAGAAAATTCCAATATGCAAGAAAATAATTCTGTATTTACAAACCACAGAAAACTTATGGCAATCTAACTATGTTGAAATTTATGTTAAAGCCACACTCTGTTTAGGCACAATGATGTGCAGCGTTATTCAATTACAGAATGCACCATTTTGTATAAGGACAAAACCACTATACTGACTGCTGTTTGGCCTATAAAGTATCAAAATAAAATAATACTAATAATTTAAAAAACCCAAGGCTGGAAAAGTAGTCTATGTAAGTACTCAAAAATTATCAAGTTCCTGAATTCAACTCCAAACTACCAACTTGGGTATAAGGGAAAAGGCTTTTACAGTGAGGGTAAAAGTTTTCTACAGTGTGTTTGTCAGCATAGTTCTGGGCATAGGGCTAAAGGCAGGGCCCACCTGATAGCTACCCCTAGTCCTGGGCTGGCTGGGCAGCATGGGCTTTGGGTTTTGTAAGATGCAGAGCTGGATGAAGGCAGGGGAGGAGGTAGCCTGTTCTGGATGCGACTGCTAGTGAAGCTTGCTGCACCAAGTTGTGCTTTGAGTTGTTTTCCGAGGCACTGGAACAGGCTGCCCAGAGAGGTGGTAGATGCCCCATCCCTGGAGACATTCAAGACCAGGCTAGACCACGCTCTGAGCAACCTGATCTAGCTGTAGGTGCCCTGTTCATTGCAGAGGAGTTGGACTAGATGACCTCTGAAGATCTCTTCCAACTCAAATGATTCTATGATTTTATGAAATACTTAGAACAGAAAGACAAGCAGAATTTCCTACTGGGAGTGGCAAGAAGGCCCAGATAAATGGGAGAGACAAAGTACTTAAGGCTAAGGGTCAAGAATTTTTTGCTGTTCTTTTAAAATATTTCTAGTTCCCCAGATTTTTCAAAAGTAAGGTTTTTCTGATCAGGAAATTCATTTGCTGAGGTTGTTTTTCTGCTTTGCCAGATGCACATTCCCCATGGAGCTGGATGAGAAGCTCATGATACCCACAGCTTCAAGTGAGGTTGTAAGGTCACAAAGCTGTGCATAAAAGCTGCCAGAACACTGCTGTCTGGCTAGGCAGGCTGGGTCACTGAGTGTCCTGACTCAGGGGAGGGCTCAGATAGAACATCCAAGCACAGCAACATGCCTTGTGGACTCAGAACTGCTAGAGGAAGACATGACTTCTTAGGGTGAACTCATGCTATATCATCACTATCAGTTACAAAAGCATCTTACCAGCAGCAGTAACCTTCACCACAGAGCAGACAGTTTGTGACTTCAGGAGAGCAAGGTAAAACTATCTTCTTTCAATCAGAATTGATACACACGCAGGAACAAGCTAAACCTGGATGTAGCTGTTGACCAGGCTTAACAGTGTGAGTTTTTTTTTAAACAGTACACTGGAAGGAAGAATGAATTTCCTCTGCATCTTCAGAGTGAAAACCAGATAGTCTGATAGCAGAGGGCAGTTGGTGGAGGTTTGAGAATCACATACTGTGCAGCAGTCTATAACTGAATCTAGTGGAGTAACTAACACTAACAAGGGGCTGTATCGTCTATGCTATTTATTGTAAAAAGCCTCCAGCGACAGTATTTTTTTAATCTCCTCTTTGCAAATGCAGCATCAAAACAAACAGCATTTTCTTCGTAAAAGTTTCACAAGATCCTCCTCCGATATAGCTTTATTACTCCTAATTATTCTCCAAGGATACAACATACATGGTTAAGTCCCTACAGTGCATAGCTATGACAGCCCTTGCTTCATAGCTGTATTTCAACTAAGTTTCCTCAGTACATCAAATATGTATGCCATTACATATGATCTACTGGTTGGATGAAAATAGCTGTCATAATAGCAGTTCTAAATTTCCTTTTGTGACCCTCAGTGATTCAGTATAGCTCAGTTAAAATGAAAGCCCTTACAATCCAAAAAATATCTGCATGTTCATATTTGAAAGCATTTATGAAGGCAAGTTTTAACACAATGGTGCAGAAACATTTCCCCTTATTTTTCCACTAATCTGGAACAGAAAAGATGACTTAACACTTGTAGGTTGAAAGAGGACACCGTTCCTGAAATTTTCATGATTTACAAACATCCACTGAATAGAATAGAATAGAATAGAATAGAATAGATTAGAATAGAATAGTGCCACACACTATTCTAAGACATCTAGAAAGTCTGAAAAGTATGGAAAGTTTTGCACAGAGATGTTCTTTCTGTCCACTAAGTCTTGCAGCTTTATGGCTCCTGGTCTCATTTCCAGGTAAGACAGAGCCAACTACTCTACATTAAAATTTGATAGTGTTAGGACAAGGGGAATGGTTTAAAACTAGAAGAGGGGAGACTCAGGATAGGTATTAGGGGGTCACTCAGGGTGTGGTGAGGACTGGTGCAGCTGCCCAGAGAAACTGTGGATGCTCCAGCCCTGGAGGTGTTCAGGTCTCGGTTGGACGGGGCCTTGCACAGCCTGAGCTGGTGGGAGATAACCCTGTCTAAGGCACGGACAATCTAACAAGATGATCTTTGAAGTCTCATCCAACTCATGCCATTTTGTGACTCTTTGATTCTATATGCACAAAATAAAATAAAATACTCTGTTAAGTGTTCCAGTCATTCCTACAAAGCACGATTATTCCAAATGAATTCCTCTTCAAGGCAATAACCCACACATTCCTGGCT
Organism: Tetrao urogallus; assembly: GCF_951394365.1. Classification (NCBI taxonomy): domain Eukaryota; kingdom Metazoa; phylum Chordata; class Aves; order Galliformes; family Phasianidae; genus Tetrao; species Tetrao urogallus. The sequence goes on from NC_136813.1 coordinate 178,699,665, forward strand.
TATTCATATACTGGGAGGTGATTTTTATAGGAAAACATGCTAGTAAGTGGAAGGAGAAAACCACTTTTGAAATATACATTAATTTTTAGCACAAACTACCCTACCTTAAACATAGGAAGGTCAGTGTCGTAACAGGTGATTAAGCATCAAGATACAAGGAAAAGCTAGCAACTAAGATGATGCTACTTGATGCACAACAGATACAAAGAGACATCCATCTCTTTCCTACCATACTACTATAAAATTCAGTGTTATTAAATAAAAATAAATTAGAATGTATGAACAAATTTCTATGTCATTTTTTATGGCTTTTTGAAAAAGTCACCAATTATATTTATAATGAAAAATTCTAATTAAAAATGTGCAGATTCAAAATACAAATCAAATCAATACAGCAATCCGAATTAATTACAATTAGCGCTGTCAAGCTTTCCCTTAAATCAGTATTCATTCTAGACACTTCAAATCAATTACAATAAAGTTCTGAACATGAAATATTTCATAAGCATCCATTCATAGAAGAGCCAATATTGTGCCTCCTGCAGAATCACTGTTTGCTTCCCCTTATCTAACTAAAAGGAAGGAAAACAAAAATATTATGGAGGACATACTTGTTGGGAAAACAGACTGACAAATGAGGACAACTTCACGTCACCCTTCCTCCAAAATTTGTTAACTGGACTGAAACTGATGTGCAGTAGAATTAAATGAGATGAAGTAAGAGAAAGACAGGATCAAAGAAAATGGTTGTGAAACTCAGTCTCCTGGTTATGTTTTCAAAGAAGAAAATTATAGGTGTTAGAAGAAAAGGTAACATTTTATTAAAAAAAGCCTTCAGATTTTTCACTGGCATGTGCTTAGAAACAGATGTATGAATCACTAAACAAGATTTAGATAAAATAATTAAATGATTATGATTAATGCTCAGACTTTTAAGCAGAGTAGTCTACTGAATTATATTCCATTCTTTTATCAAAAAAGAGGGATAATCTCCAAAACTAGTAATTATTAATATTGCAAGACTTCTTTGCTTTGAACTTAGAGAGAAAACACAAAATATCAATATGAATTACAGTAGTATTATTTGTATTCAGAATTTATATTAATCTTCTACGGAATACAGATATGTAACTAGCATTGTAAACAACTCCGTGGGAAATATGATAACTTAATTTGAAAAGATTACACATGTATGCACTCTTTTCTTGTCTTTCCAAATTTAGATATAAAACTGAACAGATTCTAACAACAAATGAATTGAACCCACTTTGAGGAGAAACAGGAGGATCTGAAGAGTGGAAACAAAGAGATTATAAGTTTTCCATCATAAGTGTTTCCACATAACTGAACTGATGGCAATGACTGCAACTCTAGAAGACCTACATCATTTCTTTGTCCAAAAGCATCCAGGAACAAAATGCAGGCACTCTGAGGATAGTAAAAAGCCTTAGTGACCCTAACCAGCCTCATCTCAGCCCTCTGACCACACCCTCATGGGCACAGGAGCCCCATTTAAGTCTGAAGTCTGAGTTGATGTCAGAGGAACACAGAACTCCAGCTCAGCTATGCCCACAGACTGACTTCATAGCTTCACCTCCTTGAATTCTCAGCATAGGCCCACCTGACAATCACTGGAACTGATCCTGACCCTTATCTACGGTTTGACTTTCTATCCAGATCTTGATTTTCCTCATCACCACAGATTTCCCTGAAGTTTTGGATTCTTAGCTGAACCTGTTCACCATCTCTGGGCCTTCCATGCTTGCCTTGTTCATGGAATCATAAAGTGGTTTGGATTGGAAGGGACCAGTAGAAAGAAAAGAAAAAGAAGAAAAAATTCTCCAAAGATATGAGTAACAATTTTAAAGAGAACACATCTACATCCATGCTTAAAATCTTAAGCACTCACATTTGCAAGAACTATCCATGAAAATGCTCTAATTGCATTTAAACTTAAATGAGCCAAAAGACACTGTGTTTTGACATACATAAGAGACTATGACCCTTAGTAAAAATACTGAATTTTATTCACTGAAGAACAAACAGCAATAAATTTGAATATCCCGACTTTGAAATTTAACTTTATGGGAGAATTTAAACATCAAAGAATTTGTTACTCCTTGAGAGAGAAAAAAAAAATTACTCTCTGCTGAAGCACATGACTTAGGTCAACAATATTGACCTTTTCTTAGCAGTGATCCATTCCCTCTACCAGTTATGAGTTTGATATAGTGTATAATTTCCAGCTGTATTTCTAAAAACCTTAAAAATAATGGACTGACAGTTCCTCTGTAACTAGAATATAGCTGGTGGCATCATCTTAACAGAACAAACTACAGTGATAGATGAGTTAGGAATAAATCTTAAGCACATTATCGTCTGTAGGATTACCATGACTGGAAACAAAGATAAAGCAGTGTATTGCTAATGGCAAAACACAACACAGACATTTTTTGTATTTCAGCTGAAGCCTGGTTGAAGACTGCCAGAAAAAAAAAGCTGGTAATTTGTTCCTCGAAAGATAAATAGTAATCTAAAATAGCTATAGAAAAGTAGGCAGTATGCCTCAAAAAGTGTCTAAAAATGTGTAGTAAATTATTTCCGTTTTCTTCTAGAGAATATCACTTTCTGGTACAGAGCTTAAGAATCGAGAATTCCTGAAATTTGATCCCATTTCCAGGTATATTCTAGGGTAAGCCATTTCCTTCTGTCTCTTCTTCCCTTTCAGAATGACAATAAATGAGAAATTGAAAGTGTTATAAACTTCACATAATTAGTATTGAAAAAATGCCTTTGATGGGGAAAGGCTCTAAATAAATGCCAATCATAAATATATCAAAGATCACTGTAGTCAAAAGAAATAAAACAGCATCTTACTAATTTAATAGTACATATATAATTCCCTTTCAGTTAATTCCATTTTCACTGGTTGATCAGACTCAACATCATTATTTTTGTACCATTACCTATTCCAACAGTACACATGAAGTTCCATAACTTAAATGACATGAATAACTTAAGAAAATACAGTTTCTGCATGAGGAAACGATACAGTTCTTACAGTAATAACCTGGAGTCATCATAAGCAATGTACAAATATTTAGTGTACAAATTATTAGTGAATTACAATGAGATTGTGAAAAGAGGAAAACTTTGTTGACTATCACATACCCGCCTTTAATATAGTCAAGGAATGAAACTTCTGTTTCAATTAGGAAGGAAAGCAGTGTAACCTGAAAGCAAACAAAAAGAGACAGATGTGAACTGTCATTTCCCAAATAAACAAATAGAGACACATCCACAATGTTTTTGGAGGTAAAAAAAAAAATGTAACCGTTTCAGAAACCTTTTTGAAAGGGAAGAAACAAGTTTGGAAGTCTGCTACAATTTTTTGTTGGTGGTTGTTTTGTTTTAGTCTGTTTCAGTGTGGGTGGTTTCTTTTTTTTTTTGAAGTGAAAGATAATGGATGAAAGATCACTTTCCAGGGCAGGCAAACTACGCTTATTCTTTTTGAAGTATTACCGAGTACTTCAGTTCTGCTTAAAGAACTCAACTACTATTATTTATGCCATTTCCCATGTTAGCAATTGTACTGGGTACTGATACACACACATACATATGAATATAGAAAAATCTTTAAAGTGGAACATATAGAAAAATGAGGAGATGAGAAATTTTTTCACTATCGGTTTTGATCATTCAGGAATTTTGGGAGTCCTAAACATAAGCAGCAGCTTAAAATGTGGCATTTTGAGTGCTCAAGTTGCAGAAATTTTAAATCAAGTGGAAAAGATCTGGCATTGAAGGTTTTCATAAAGGTTCATGAGGCAAAGAATTCACTCCATATTATTTTTGCTTTATTTACAAATTATGTTGTCCATATTTCTGAGCTTAAAATGACCTCCTAAGTAGTAATGAATGGAAATGGCTACTCTATCAGTGTATTTCTTTAAAATAGCATGAGATAGCAATCAATGACCTACATCCACTTTGCTAATTTTTTTTTTCCAGAAGGCAACTTTCCATTAGTGAGAATGATGATCTTAGATGGTTTGGAAATGGAGAAATTTGTTGGGACACCAAATATCTTGGGTGAATGACAGAAAGAAGTAAAAACAAAACTATAGGTAAACATATAGGAAAGCGACTATTCACAGAAGGTTAAAGGAAGGCTGCACATAGGAGGGCAAACGGGACAAAATGGAGTCAACATAAAAGCAATTATAAAAAACACTAGTAAAGAAGAAAAAAGGAAAGAAAATTACTAACACCGAACCACTTGTTGTAAATTTCCTATTAATTTGAGACAAAAAATAAAAAATCCACAGTTGATTCTGCCTGCCCAACATGAGTAAAAAACGTTCTTTCAAGTACAGACAGCCTGAAAGAACTATATTCTAAGACTTTAACTAGCAAAATAAATAAATAAATAAATTTAAGAAATTAATCAGATCTGGCAGGGTAAATTTTCACAAACTACTTTTTACATTTTAAAACAGAGGTACAAAATAAGTGATAGTTTTCCTACTGATGAACAGACTTATACAAGAATGAGAGACTGACAAATCGTTTCTTCAAAGCTATATATTTCAGAGTGAAAGTAGTCCTCCTGGCTTCACTGGGACTTTCCATGAGCAAAGAAAAAAAAACTCCATGCTGAATTTTCAAAAGAACGTATCTAAAATCTGTTTTGATTTTCCAGTATACAGTTCTTCAACATTTATCTTCATTTTCTCATAGATGCTCTGAGTATCATGGGTGCCAGAACACAGAAGATGTGAAAATGCTGAAGGGAATTATCTGTGTTGCTAACAAATGGTTCATAACAGAATATGAATAAAAGGACATTAAATTCTCATCCCAAAATAGCCTTAACAGAATTTTCAAGATGGACTTACAAAGTGCTGTTGGCAATAAAAATTTATGACTCTTCCTGCTTTAGCATGAAGGGTGTGACTTAGCAGCTTTTATTGATGCTACGTGAGCAGTTAAATTTAAACATAAAATCGACTTTCGAAAATGCAAATATGTTTCAGACAAAATCTAATAGTGTCCAATCAAATAATTTCAAGAATCTGCCTCCAGTTTTGGTGTAACTCATTTTTAAAATCATTGGCAACTTAACAGCACACTTAAAAACAACTTTAAAAAAAAAACATAAACACATCTGAAAATAAATGCTGTAGTACAGTAAATAGTTTATTGTTGTAGCTTTCACAGATGGTTCTATTCCAACTCTGTTATATGTCAAGTCAACTACTTTGTATTTCAAGAGAAAAGTATTCAGTAATATTACAAATTATATCTACTTACTGTTCCAGAGTTAATATACTTTTTCTTCTTTCCTTTTTTCTTTGGATTTATTACCTAGAAACACAGACGTAAGTGTTAAAGCACAGTCATTTTTTATTAAACACAAAGATAATTGTGAAGACATTTTCAGTGCACAAAACAGAATCTGCAGAATCTAAATTTATTCAGTGCTTTCTACTTATGCACCTCAAGGCTGGGATACACACGGATTTCAAAACCAGTGATTTATTTTTACAGTGCTGGGTAAGGCAGTGTTGTTACTGATATTCAACAAATAAGGGACTGAAACAACAGAGGTGAGTGTTCATTACAACTGAGTGCACAGTGGCTTTGAATTTACACAAAATTTTGCATTTTTCTGTACTTCTGATTCTAGTGTTCCTGTGTTCTGGGTCATCACTTCTTTGTCTTAAAATGCACCTCTTCCATTAATCTGCTTCCATCTTCACAGTGCTATCTGTGAAGAATGGGAGCTGTCCTACCCCTAGTTTTTCTATTTGGTGCAATGACAGGTATGGCAATTGCCATATGAAAGAAAGGCCGAGGTCATACAGTCTCAAAACTAGCTTGTTATTTCATGAAATCTGGCACAGACCACCACCTGACTGGCAAATACAGTGCACTCTCAGTGCACAAGAATCTTCACAGAACTGGACTACAAAGTATTAAATCATTCTCTTAAATATCTTGAACCCACATTCATACAATCTCCCACTGCAGGCATTTTAAAAAAAAGATTGTTTCCCTTCTCAATACCTGAAGGAAAGTCTCAGACAGTTTCACTAAATGCACAGAAAAATGTACTCCTGTTCATTATTGCACACAGAATTGGAAGCAAAATATTATTTTGTTAATTATGTTTATCAGCTATCTCCTATACATCCAGGAAAACTCAAATTCTTCTTACTGCCAAATTCCACTGTAAACTATGCACAGATGTTCCATGAATGACAAGGAATTAAAGCATTCCCAAATGAAATCTCAGCTACTTAATTGCTAAAAAATATTGTAACAGTAATTCCTGAAAATGGGAAAAGTAGCAAAGCCTCTTCCAAAAATTCACCCCCAACCTTACATTCCTTGCACAACATAGAACAGCTGTGAAATGCAAATCAGAAAGATATAATTATCATTGGAGAACTTCCCAAGCAGACTAAATAAGAATGACTCTCTCTCTTCAGTTTGCCACACTGCTATCTGGTGAGTATTCTTCAAACCTTTTACTGTGTAACACACAGGTGCCCTCCGTCACCCTAAAAAATCCTAAATAACCCATCCCCCTCCTAGTAATATCCCCCATCACCATCCTAGTGGCTGGACAGGTGAGCTGCAAATTAAAATCTGTATGCAGGTGCAATGCAATAATGCTTGTTGAACCAGAATTTTAGCTGGAAGGTAACTCTTACTGACAACTGCCCAAAGCAGGAAGATGGAAGTAGCAAACTGCCTGCCTGACCCATAGTCCTTCATTCACAACTCTCCAATGGCCAGGCCTCAGTTAACAACCATAGAAAAGAAATATGCTGCTAAGTGCCCAAAAGAAGATTCATGAGAATCTTCTGCTTCACGTAACTTGACAATCAGCATCTTAGGAATTGCTAGGAAATGTACTAGTGCTTGGACTGAAATGCCATGGGAGACAAGGCATCTTCTCTGGATCAAAGATGAATGAAATCACAGCTTCTCTATCTCACAATTCCAGGTACTATCATAGTAACAGTAATTGTGAGGTTTTGCTCAAATTTCAGGTAACTGTATCACAGTACTTCCTAGCCTCCAAAAGCTTTGTACCCCCACAGTAACCAAGGAAGCTACTTGAGCTCTTATTTGTCAAAAGAGCTTGTTATATCAATGTTTCTAATTCAAAAGCACTCAAAAATTTCTCTGCCCCAAGGCAGTCTAGCTGTAACACAATTAAAAAAGAATTTGTTCAGTCTCCTTTGTTCTGATATTGCACAGACTGATCATGTCGAAGCAAAATGGGAAAGCATATAGAATTGTCGTATGGGGAGGGAAACACTGGCTGTTCAGAAAATGTATGCTATTGCTGGGAGTAAGATATTGATAGTGTATTTAAGAAACTGCAAAATCACAGTAAGAAGTTATGACAGAACATTCCTGGTAGGGTAGGAATCATGTCAGTGATACAACAAGAGAGGACAGTTTCACTGCACACAGCACTCTGCGACAGAGTACTGTGTGCAGTGAAACTGTAGAAAGCTCCTGCAAATTACAGTAACTCCATTGGGTTGATTCTGGATCTAAATAAGAACACTGCTTTAAGTTATCTTCGTCCTGTTTTGCACAGCAGCACCAGCTCTCTTCTTCAAAACAGAAGTGCAGCACATAATTGGAGAACCCTCCTTCCCCACTCTGCATTAGTGCTTGCACTAATCAGTCAGCATTTTAAGGAATATGGTACATTACAAAATACTGAAGTGTAATGGCAGTAGACCAAGATCAAAGGATGGCTTATAGAATAACAAAGATCGGTATACCACACAGAAAACAACAACAACAAAACAATAAAAAAGACAGCCTATAGTTGCAAAGGTTTGCCTTCTCATTATTAGCAAAGCTATCTTTCCATAGAGAAGAAATAACACATTTTAATTTTGAGACAAACTAAGGATGCAAACTGCATGATGCTGGAAATCATGCTGCAAATGGAGAAGCTAACCTAAATCTTTCAAAAAGAGTACCTACAACCCAGAAAGTCTCAAGCATTTATGCTGAGGGACAGAAGAAGTCTTGAAATTAAGAAGTCTATCAGCATGACCATGATTAAACTAGGTTTGTTTTACTTCTAAAGCACTCTCGTGGGAAATAGAAATGAGAAAGTTCTCATCATGGGATTAAGTCAGCATTCAAGAAAATCAGACAGGCTGCTCATGAGTTTCACCTGCCTGGACACAAGGGAGCCTAAATGCGGGAAAAACCTCTGCTATCAGAATGGACAAAGAGGGAACAAGAGAACAGTCTTTGAGACAGCCAGTCACGGAACCATCCTAAAAGCAACAACAGCCCGTTTGACCCCACAAGTCATCATGTGGCATCACACAGAACTGTCTGCATTAGCAGTATTTTAATTTGAAGGCAAAGTAGCTGCTAAATTGAAAGAGGAGATGCTCGATACTAGCAAGACTACACTAAAGGAGATTTGGTTGAAAAATGTATTCCTGTTTTCTGAATGGCACCACTGACCCCTGATATTGATATTGGCTTTTGGTAACATATGGAGGCCAAGGATAAAGCCACAGAAGAAATACCAAAAAAAAAAATCATAGACAAAGTCAGTGTCTGAGTCAGGAAAGAGCTCCAAAAACAAGACAGATATTTTCCAAAACAACAGAAATGTAAGTGGAAAAAAAATGTTAAGTGCCCTTTTTTTTTCTTCAATTCCTGTACTTCATCTCTGTGGACTAGGATTTGCTGACTCATTTCATGCTACCACAGCTCTTGTAGAAAACGGGAATGCTCACCAACATTTCCCATGAGAGGACTGTTTTTAACAAGAATAATCATGCTGGCAACCAGACCCAGGAATGGGATGCGTTACTGTGGTGCGATGATAGCAATGTATTGTATGAGGATGAGTTAATGTTTAATCAAATGATCAAGGCTCCACAAATTGAGACAAAATAAAGGCAATTTCCAGAAGGATGCATGGTTGCCTTTCCTATATTTCCCTCAGGAATTCTGGCAGATGGGGCATCTTCCTGAGTTACGTTCATTACTCAGCTGATATAAACATCTTCTAAGTTTGTGAGTACAGACTGCAGACTCTCCAGTATGAAAGAAAGGAAAACAACTAAACTAAAAACTCATAAAGAGAATGGTCCATTTTTGTGCTTAGCAGTATTTATAAGCTATGACAGGGATAAAACATCTCATATTTAATAATTAGTTAATCTTCATTAAAAATATGCTACAAAATTATCAGAAAGATGCACCTGGAAACTGCAAAAAATGCACATTAAAAAGTCAACCTTTAACACTGTTCTTTGGGTCCTTCACGACTCCATGTCATGCAAGCACACTCAGCATTTTCTGATGTTTCTCTGTCCCCAGTATATACCCACCACAGAGCAATAAACACAGCACAGACTGTGCCCTTCCTAAAGAGTTTTCTTGTGTAGTACAAATGTTTATATTCATAAATGAAAGACAGTAAAAATGTGAATAAAACTGACCAAAGAAGGCAACAAAACAGTGAACATAAAATTAAAAAGAATGTTCATTACAAATGTCCGAAAGTCAATCTACAATAGGCCTACAGAGGAAATCCTTCAGATTCAGCACTTCAGCTTACAGCAAGCACTGGGCACAGTCCATCCACTTTGCCTATGAGCATATGTGAAATGAAGGATGCTGAAAAGCTTTCACAGAAATGGCAAGACAGAAATGGTAAGGAGAAAAAAACTATTCTGTTTTCCAAGTCTTAGTAATCTCAGACATCTCAGAAAGAAGTGTTGAATCAGAGATTTACTAGCTTTGAAATACACAAACCTGTACAATTTCGGCAATGGGGCCTTGAGAGGACAGTGACTGTAGATGTGGTCTACATTTATCTACAATATAAGGGAAAGTCATACAGCAGTTAGAAGTACTTGAATTAACAACTGCTTGACAACCCCAACAGCTGGCAGATAAATGAATCCCAAACTGCAAATTTAAAGTATATTTTTAAGCAAAGATGGTAACTGACCACAGCAAACAAACAAACAAAGAAGGTAAATTCACTGTCATTTGTAATCCTAGCATAAAGGCTCTAAAAATTCTCGAGTATGCACTGGAGGCCCAACATGTGTCTCTGCATCTAAAGTAGGCATTGCTGTTTATTTAGATGAGAGAAACTAGCATCCAACTTACAAGACATGTTACAGTTGGTAAAAGAAGAAATAAATGAAATTTATTTAAAATAAATGACAAACTGCACACACAGAAATGGTTTATAACTCAGTAGTTGCTCCAAACTATGTCTAACAACCCAGCCATCTGAGCCTGAAGTACTTATGGAGCAACACTAAGATTTTCTGCTCTTCTTCAAAAAAGGAGAAATGTGAAGTAATCCCAAAGCTTTAAATTTGACAAGCACTGTGCAGATTTAACCAGTTTACCATGAACACTCAAAGTCTTCTCACTTATTTTCTGAAGGTGAACAGAACACCTACCTCATACACGTTGAACTGAGACTGCCCTCTCGACAACTCTCTGTAACTTGTTGTGAATTCTCCAATGAAATCATGACTACATTAAAAAAAAAACAAAGAGAATATTTACTACTTTAAACATATAGCCACACATTTATAAAAAAGAGAAGCATAACCAGTCTGAACAAACACCCAAGAAAGCCACAATGCCAAAACATAAAATTTGCTTCAAAAATTGTATTTTCACTTTGATGTGTCTTTAGTGATAAAAATGAAGACTTGATTTATGAGGTTAAATCCTTCTGATAGCTTCTACCTGGCTACACAATGAAGGTTAAGTTGTAAATTAAGCTTACGTGTGAGGCAGATCACTGGAGAATCTAAGAAAACCGAAAGAGCTATAAAATAATATCACCACTTTCTCACTCAATCACCATTGGCATCTTGCTCTAACACTAAAGCAGTGGTTACAAGCTTTTCTTTTCTGAATACTATTTCTGTTCTAAGAATAAATTCCACATTTCCACGCTCTGTCACTCACATTTTTAAAGCTACTTTGTCACCTCTTAGCCAGGAGAGATCACACTGCAAAGTAACCACCGTGGGCAGGGTGGCCAGAGGGAAAGCGCTGGATGATGCTCCACTGTGAATGGCTTCTGGGGTCAGGAAGCAGAACCACAGAAACCACATGGCTGCCAGACTGGAGTGAATGGAATATCTGGAATGGGCAGCAAGCACACAGCTGACTGCCTAACAGCCTGCTACACAACTTCCAGCTGTCATGAGACCTTCTGGGCCCAGCTCTGCCCCTCCTGCCTGAACTTTTCTCACTGCTGATCCAACTCCCATTCCCTCCTGATCCTCTCTCTCTGTTTTCACAGCTGTTGCCAAGAAAAGCACCATACCTCCTCTACACTCTGCTTTCACAACCAGTGAGCTATGATAACGACAATAATGATTTTTTTAATCTTTCCTTCAGTGGTAAATGAGAATAGAATGTCAAAGCTGTATGATTTTGTTGCTTGTAAAACTTGTTTTTAAGACATACAGTGCATTTCTAATTAAGCTATAAATATTAAAAGCAAATTTAAATATTCCTCTGTAGCGCAAGAAATGGAAAAATAGAAACAATCCATAGCAACATGAAATTTCTTACTTTATTAATAACAGAATGACAAAACAAACACAAAATTAAAATCTCTCTATCTGAAACCAGTGGGAATTCAAAAATATCTGTTAACCATGCAATTAAAAGGTTCAGTCATCATGGCAATGCCAATGAAACGACTAAAGCATCCCGCAGAAGGCTTGAGAAATATATATAGTGAAGCTATTACTGACTACCCTGATTCAGAGTCATGAAACAATCCCCTTCCACTCTGGAGACTGGAAAATTGCTTCTGAGACAGACAAAGACTTTTCTTACGAAACACATTTTAAAGATATTGTCTCCTTTTTCTAAACACTCCCTGGATTGCGACAACTATTGTACCAGGGGAATAGAAGAAGGCAGCATAGAAGCAATAGAACTTGAGAGCTATAGAGACTGCAGCATATAAAATATATTTAATTTTGAGTCACCACAGCTCTGGAAAAAATGCACCTCACTAAAAGATGAACCTTTCCCTTTTATAGCAATTTTTAATAACAATCTTTAATTTTCAGGTCATCTGGTATTTTTTTAAAAGCAGAAAATCAAGCAGCTGCTCAATGATTACATGTGAATATGCTGTAGCAGAGGATAAGCAATTTCAGATAGGGTTTTTCTCTGGGAAAAATACTTTGAAATCTGTACTGCTTATGAGTTACTATTTCCTTAATTCTCTGAGACACCGGAAGGCTTCCTTTTCCTTGTGTCAGTATACACAAACCAGTAAGAACTGAGCTAGAAAGTTTTAATTCCTCTAACTAATCTCATTGAAAACGTGTGGTCCCTGAGCTCTCTGCTCTTAAAAGACCATCAGCCTAGACATGAGCAATCCCTACTGAGATGGATGCACTCCCTCCAATAGACTGGCTCTGAAAGATGAGTACCTGCTGGACATTTGCCTTTGCTGGAAGTACAACTCATTCAGAAAAATATAACATTGATCCCTCCCAACATTCATGATTGCACATCACCTGACAGATTTCCTTATTAGTGTCTGAATTGAGAACCAGAAGGAGTTGTCTTTGGTAGACCTTTGGCTTCCTAACACCAAACATTCCTGGACTCAGACACTTTTGTCCATGAACTGCATGTCAGAACTCTGAATCAGAGACTCAGTACGTCAAACAATCACTTGAATCCCAACTCACTAAAACTGCTACTTCTGATACGGTGCTTTGAAGTGCTGAAAATCACATTCGGAATTGTCATTAGCTTTGGGTTGTTTTTTGTTTTTTTTTTTTAACAATCTAAAAGGAAAAAACAATGGAGAAAATGTCAGTCATCCCTGGAAATATGTCAGTGACAAGTCTAACAATTTAAAAATCAACTAAGCAGCTGGAGAAAGAGTTCAGAGATGGAAGACAAGAAGTAAGAGGAAAGCAGCTGGGATCTGAGATTTACAGTGTTCAGGTTCTCAGAGAAATTTTTACCTCTTGCAGTGGTTAGATTTTTCAGGGATTGTTTTGGAGCCCCTAGGTTAGCACGGTATAACATCGTTTTAAATTTCAAGAAAAAAGAACAGCATTTTATTCTGTACAACAGACTGTAAAAGCCAAGGTTGTGGAATGGCTTTTGCACCACATCTGCAAGACAACAATTTCTTTGAAGTTACTGGAAAAGCCTTCAGAAAGAAATAAAAACACCTGAGTATTGCTGATGTCCTTCATTTGTGGTCACACAGTATACTCAAGATTTTATGCCATGGATATGTATCAGTGCCGTGTATCCTGATACAGAATCTTCCAAATGTTTTCAGAAATAAACAACATCAGAACTCAGCACTGCAAATATTTCTGTTGGGGGTGTATAAAATACAAAAAAAAGAATCCAGTGCACTTAACTGTCCATATAAAACTTTTTTGCATTGCTTGATTAAAACCATGGAAAAACAAATTATTTAAGCTAGAAATGCTAGGTCATCTAAAATACACAAAAAGAAGCAAATCTTTTAAACAATAGGTTAAAGTTAAGATGATCTAGTCAAGAAACTCTAGTCAAGAAATACTAAGTCAAGAATAGTCAAGAATTGAACAGTCAAGAAACATAAGTGATGTTGGAAAATAAATGAGAGCTAAGAACATACAATTACTTCTAATGTAATTCATGAACTTTGCAGCAACAAGCTCAACTCCGGAGCCATTTCCCAAAGCATGGATGATACAGGATGTGGGGAAAAAAAATGGAAAAAAATCCTCTAACTCAAGGCTGCTGAACAAAAGAACACTAAATCACAAATCAAGCATATGCCCGGCACTGTTGTTTTATCGACTGCAGAACAACCTGCAACATTCATTGTTGCTCGCTCTGCTATCTAGCAGGCTCCCTGATGATCTTCCAAAGGTTGTTCTTCCTAGGACTTCACATCTCTGAAGCACAAACAGGCAGTCTGGTGAGGTAATCAGCTATTGTATCAACTGATAATTAACAAAGAGTCCATGAGAAATGAAAATTAATGTAATCTGTTTAACAGTGGCATTATACAAAACCTTGATAGACTAATTAAGCATCCTGAATAGGATTCACTTCAGATCCATTTGGCTAACTTCAAGTTAAATTAATAATGAATATTCTTGCTAGGATCACTAGTAAGTCATAAGCATCACCAAATGACAATTTCTTCCTATTGAGACAGATTCAATCAGAATGCAGAATACCATTTTGCTTGGTTTGATACTGAAATAGCTTAAATGATTAGCTCAATCTAGCAGCTTGATTTTTAAATTGTCTGAAGTTACATGAGATGAGCACTGTCTCATCTTTAAGGAATTTAACGTGTAAAAAGCCATTGCTTTGTATGCTTCTAAATTCAAAAAAGGTGGAAAGCAAGAGGCAAAAAATCATATGGTTGGAGTAAGAAGGAATACATGGAAATAATATTCTTCACTTTTTTGTTTTTTTAAGATACTCATTTAACAGGTATTCAGAATGAGATGTAAACAAAAGCAGACAATCTGTCCCAGTGGCTGGGACAGAAGAGATTGATGATTGCCTGAATTCCACAGTATGTTGATATTTTCACTCAAAATTGTGCCCATAAAATTATTATTTGTCAGATTTCTTCTTTTAATCACATCTCAAATTCAGATTTTAAAGGAAACAAGTCAGCACATTGGGTTTAATGAAGATTAATAAAATAGGATATTTCTTTTTTATTAACTTGGAAATATTGTCTCATTTTTTGTTTTCAGATTATTTTCACAAAATATTGTACCTTGCCTACAAATTGTAAGTATGTCACATTTTTGAAGATTTGGCAGATTTAAGTGTGAAGTAGAGGATGTTAATATAATATTAAATCTTTATAGTGATGTAGCAACTTTTTTTTTTCTAATAATTTTAATCCTCATATTTTTAATTGCTTATCTCAGTAAGTTATCCCTGAGTAAGTTTGCAGATGACACCAAATTGGGAGGTGGTGTCAATCTGCCTGAGGGCAGGGAGGCCCTGCAAAGGATCTAGATAAGCTGGATCGCTGGGCCAAGGTGAATGGGATGAGGTTTAACAAGGCCAAGTGTCGGGTTCTGCACTTTGGCCACAACAACCCCATGCAGCGTCATAGGCTTGGGGATGAGTGGCTGGATGATTGTGAAGAGGAAAGGGACCTGGGGGTGTTGGTTGATGCTCGGCTGAACATGAGCCAACAGTGTGCCCAGGTGGCCAAGAGGGCCAACGGCATCCTGGCCTGCATTAGAAATAGTGTGGCCAGCAGGAGCAGGGAGGTGATCATCCCCCTGTACTCAGCACTGGTGAGGCCGCACCTCGAGTACTGTGTTCAGTTTTGGGCCCCTCACTACAGGAAAGACATTGAGGCCCTGGAACGTGTCCAGAGAAGGGCAACGAAACTGGTGAGGGGTCTGAAGCACAAGTCTTATGAGGAGCGGCTGAGGGAGCTGGGATTGTTCAGTCTGGAGAAGAGGAGGCTCAGGGGAGACCTCATTGCACTCTACAACTTCCTGAAGGGAGGTTGTGGTGTAAAAGGGTCTGGCCTCTTCTCCCAGGCAAATAGTAGGACCCAAGGAAACGGCCAGAAGTTATACCAGAGGAGGTTTAGGTTGAACATGAGGAGAAACTTTTTCTCTCAAAGGGTGGTCAGGCACTGGAATGGCTGCCCAGGGAGGAGGTGGAGTCGCCGTCCCTGGCAGTGTTCAAGAGGTGCCTGGATGAGGAGCTGTGAGATGTGGCTTAGTAGCTTGTGGTACTGGGAATGGGAGGGTGGTTGGACTGGATGATCTTGTAGGTTGTTTCCAACCTTGCGATTCTATGATTCTATGATCTATAAGCAATTAATATGTTTTTTTTTTTACTTCCTTCCAGGAAGTATCTCATGAAGAAGGATGAATTTGTTCTACAGGGTGATAATTGCAGAGCACAAATATGTGGTAAAAATGCTTATAAATCAACAGATTTCATGATGGAATCAAAAAGACAAAGTTATAAATTGAGAAACTGGTTTGGGCTCTTATCAGCAGAGAAATGAATGACAGCACAGGGTAAATTGCCCTATTACTAACACAAGATCTATTTGGCCACAGAAGAACTAGAAACAAACTGCTTTAGCAATATTAGAGGCATTATTATATAATAAACAATATACTCCTAAGTATCCAAATTAACTGCATATTCATATATTTAAAAATATAAATTAACAAGAAATAATTAAGACAGGTCAACAGATAGAGAAATAGAAAACAACATATTTTTGTATTACATGCAAGTGCTAGTATCGTGACTCATAAATATACTTTCTCTCCAAAGTATGAAGACACAAGCTCAAGCATTTTTTAAAGCAATTGAGTCTGACCAGAAAGAGGATACACTAAGTACAGTCAATAAGGTTGAAAATTACATATTGCCCATTTTGAAATTAGCTACAAAAAATCCACATACATTTATTCCACCATCCTCCTTTTGATGATGGAGTTATTTAAAACCCTTTCGCCTTAAGCAAAAAAAAAGAGGTTACCAAATGGATTACCCCTCCTTTCATATGTATACAGTAACTATTAGCACTAATAAGATTCACAAAACATTCCATCTTGTTCCAGGTATGAATCTCATGTTTGAAATATGTTGATGCATCAGCACTTATCTCAATTGCAAAACACAACAGAACTGTAAGACAGCAACTTTTTTTTTTTTTTTTTCTAGTACCTATAGTCCAGTTCTGGCTACTGTATATTTACATATTCTTAAAATAAATAGAAAGCAATAGAAATTATGCCTTACCTTCCATCTCTATCCCAGTCATACACCTCTACTTTAATTGTCCTAAAAAATTTGAGAAAAACACAATTAAAATTCATATTCTAATGTACAAAATTGAATTTTATATTTAAGTGCATTTGGATACCTCAACTGTGCCAAAGCTAGAAGACCAGATTTTCCAGTTGTTTCTTATTGTGAAGAAAAAAGTCACTCAGGTTACTCAATATAAATTCATAAATGAATAGTAAAATATGGTAAAAGCTAAGGGAACAAATACTTCAGGGGGGGTTGTTGTTGTTTGTTTGTTTTTCTAATTGATTCTTTAAACATTAAAGTACTACCAGCCTTTTTAAGAAGGTTAACAAAATGAGACTCATTGTGAGTTATTGGTATTGGTATTATATGGGAAAGGAATATCTACTGTGAAGTAGTAACACCTTTCAGAAAAAAAAAATTATGTACCCATATTTGAGAAGAGAAACGTCTTCCTTTGAGAAGAAGAGAACTTGAGCATGTCATTATGCAGCACAAATTCTTCGATAGCATCGAGCAGATTAAAAACAGTACAAAACCAAGCAAATCAAACTTTTAAAATTCTACATCATACATTTTGGTTGTTAAACGAAAGTAACAACACCAGAATAAAAGAAAACTTCAATCTGGTAGATGGCATGAACCTCTGCTAAACAGTCTGCAATAGTGAAAAATGAAAAGTGTGTGATTCACCCAAGATTTGGGGAAGGCCCTCTATGTGGCTACCAACAAAAGAAATCTGTTGTACTTTTAACCCATAAGCTGCCTCTTACTCCACAACAGAGGAAGATGCTGCTTGGATATCTGACCAAAAAGGAAAGTGCAGCATCATTTCTTTGAGTTCCCATAAAGAAAACAGACTAGATTTTTCGTTCTTTCATCAACTCATTTTAGATAACCACCAGATTATGCAACCTAACCATGAATCTGGCTTCCTAGAATTAAATGGGATACTTAAATTAAATGGGATACCCAATTAGGGTATGGGTGGATACACAAACAGAGATCACTCAGAAGCATTAACTGCAGAGAAATTACTCTACCTAAAACTAGAATTAATGTTTACTGTGGCATATATTCATACCAATTACATTACTCTCACCTTTCAACATCTTTCACAGAACCACGGGTACCATAATCTGATCTGTAAAACTATCATTGTCTGAAAGAAACCAAGCTGATCATAGGAAACTAATCCTCACTTTTGGAAAGAAAATTTTTCATGCTTAAAAAAGCAAACAATAACAAACTTTGGATGCTTCTTCTGGATCATCAGCCAATACTAACTTGAATTTGACAGCTAAAGTATTTTTCCTGATGTCAAATATGATTATTATAGGGAGGACTGTTAAGTTCCATTGTGTCTTTTATTTGTAAGGCATTCACATAATGTAGAAAGAATCAAAAACATGATCAAAATGGGAAAGTAGTTACACAACAATCTGAGGCATATCATTATATTTTTAAATTCTCTTTCAGAATTGTTACAATATTGCATTTGACACATCTCTATAACTTTATTATCAAAGAGTTTTATTTAATATGATAAACAGTGCAGTGTACAGAGCATCATCATGAGCATTATTTTGCTTTGCATTATGCGTATAATCCATATACAAGTTAAAAATTATACCTGATTAGAACACACTTATTATGAATCAATGCAATTTTTTCTATCTAATTGAAACAGAAACATGAATGATAATAACTGTAGCAAATATTCCACTAGCAGAGTGGAGGAAGAAGTGCAGGAGAACCCTTTTTCTTTAAATTTCAAGCAAGATGATACCAAGTACTGGAAATGGATGACAGACAGAATAAAGTAGCCATGATCTAGTAGGAAATGTGAAGAATGGACATTCCCAAAAAGAATGATTAAGAAAAATACCCACTTCCCTGGCAAAAGATCTGAATTAGCTTTTGACCTGTCAGTTTCTAAGCGGCTTATAACAACAGAACCTTATTTCTGTGAAAGCATTCTATTTAGCTTAGTGAATATATGCACTTCTTACTGTCCCACTCTTCAATATACACTACTTGGATTAAGTCAAGTGAAGCACAGACCAGCACAAGCATTGGTTTCTGTTTATATCCTGGTATTAGCCAGTAAATCATGACTTGATTTGCTTCCCAAAAGACCAGCCTTCACGGTAGCCTTACAACAGATTACAGTAGCTTTACTCTATACATTTCATTGAATAATTACTGTTGCAGTTTCCATGGAAATAAATAAGAGGCATTACATTCAGAGCAACCTACATACAATGTGCAGGTTATATATTACTCTTACTGTTCTTCTAATCCTCATATTTCGTATTTCCTTCATTATTTTAATCTCAATATTACACTACACACTTCTAAAAAAGTACAACTAATGCTAAGCCTACATTTCCTTTGAGTCTTACTGAAGTAATTTAAATACTACAGATTTCATGTAGTAACGATAGATAGATAACCAGACATTTATCTGGCTACATAATTATAACAGCATTATCTTGATTCATATCCAAAATATAAATAGTGATGACGGAATAACAAGTCATCATCAGCAACTTAAACACCTCACTGATACTGTTAGAAGTTAACAATTCAATTTTTAAGGACTCTACAAAAATCCACGATTCCTCAACTTAACTACCTAGCTTGTTAGTAAAACATTGGTAAAAACATGGTTTATGACCATGTTTTTCAGATATGCACCCTTTTGTATGGGATCACTGAAAATTTCAAATCTGAACAACATGAGGATTAAACTCTGGGTATCTCATGTACTAGTAACAGTGTGCATTCAAGTTGTTTGGTTTTTCTTTTTTCTTTCTAATTATTTCTTAACTACCACAGAGAATGAAATCACTGCTAACATTTCCTACAGATTTATCATATTGGCTTTATTTCTGTAAATTTATTGTGGTGTTTTGAATATATATCCTTTCAAAATGTTGACAAAATAACACAAGTAACAGAATTGTTATGAAAAACTATTTTTATTAGGAACAATCTATATCAGGAGAAAAATCTGTGTATGCCAGGAAAGCTTAACATGCAGCTTACCGGTCATAGTCTCCGTTACACAGTGCTCTGACAGAAATCTTGAATGCCTGCCATACTGGATTTAATGTATTTTTTATGACTTCTGTTTTGTGGCAGATTGTAAAACTGCAATAAAAAAAAAGATATAATTTGTATTTATTTACTTTTTATTTTGAGTCACCAAACACGCAATACAAAGATATATAATCTGTATGCACTAGTACAATGTCCATATAAAGCTTAAGCTAAGAAAACAAGTCCAGGAGAAGAGAGGCAAGGAGAACTAATGAGAATAGATCTATTTGTGAGTGACTATGGATGAAGGCATTATATAATTGTACACCTAAATTTTTTTTTACCTCACAAGAATTACAATCATTCAGTGAGCTAGTTCAGAGAAGTGCAGGATATGATTCCTGTTCAACAGGTAAGAAACACAGTCAAAGGAGTCTTGACTTTCTCATGCTTATTCATCACTTTAGGTTTGTTTGTTTTGTTTTGTTATTTTTTAAACCAGGGTTGTCTCAAACAAAACACATAAGCCTCCATGAGATTCCATGATCCCCTTCTCTCAAATGAAATATATATGAAATTTATTCGAAATATAGTATGCTTTACTCATTATGCTTTCTCTAAATGATGCAAAATGAAAATACTTTTTTTGAATCCTCATCTTGGTTAGTGAACTGTGCAAAAGAAAATAGGAGACAAGGTCACTATTGAAATCAATACTGAAATCCCACATACACATAGATGCAACTAAAGTTGCCCTTCGAAAGAATGTTTCTGAAGTTCCAAAGGTGTATGTTCTTATCTGAGAAATTACTAGAAGACATATAGAAAACATTTTTTATATCTGAGCAATTTTTTAAATTATCTTTTCTAGATCGCTGTTAAAAAAATAGATCTGATTTTGCAACATACAGAATTTTCATCTAAAACAATATATAAGCATTAGCATATTTTTGAGTTGTGATTTTCTTCAAGTTTTCTATTTAAAAGCATGTCTGCAGTTTAACAATTTTTACTATGACTAATTTTTATTGTGATCTGCATTTACCATATGTTCAACTCCTAAAAACTCTCGGTTGACGTATTTAATGTTTGTTACAATAGTTTTATTTCTGTGTTGCCTAAATTAAAATTCAATAAATTTAAAAGAAATGCAGCTTAATCTGACAAATATTCAGAAAGGAAAACTATTTCACTATCTGCAAATAAATAAAATGCTATGCTTAGGAGCAGAAATGTTTAGCAGGTATCTACCTGCCATCTTCATTGCTTCGATGAAATACCAGGAAAGGATCAGATTTCCCAAAGAAGTCCTTCTTGTCTAGTTTGTTCGCACAAAACTGCATTAAAACTGAATCCTGAAATTGATAATACAGAAAAATTAAAAGAGCATGCAGTTTGTTTAAGGAAGATTCAGAATATGTTTGACTACTAACCATACAAACAGAAAACAAAATGAATGTGAGGTGTCTCACTTCTAGATGCTTTCTACTTATTAATATTCTTGCAAACATCCTTATAGTGCAGCGTGAACTGCTAAAACAAAGAATTCATCCATAGAAGCTTGCAAATTAAGTTCTTCGCTAAATACCTCACAATGTTTCAAGTACTTTCTGACATCTAATGCTGCATTTTCTGGGAAGTAGATGCAAAGCTAAAGAATGCATTAGAATTAATTTTAAAAGCTGCAATGGGGCACAACTAAGTCTCATTCCTTCAGTGACTTAAACCTGCAACTTCCCGTTCTTGCTGCCCATAAAGCAAATAGCTTAGCAACTTGCTATTGAGATGCCAGAAGTTTCCAGAAAACGAGACTGGAAGGTACCAAATGAAACCATTCTCACGCTGTTTTGTCCAGGCAAATGGACAGATTGCACACTATCATATCTTCAGGTAGAGTCAAATGCCAGAAGGATTATATGCAAAAATAAACCTGCAGACTCATTAGCTGACTGAGGCAGGGCCCTACTGGATGACTTTATTCCATTATTAGGTCTACATGTGTAACAAAAGCAAGAAGACTAGAGAAAACATGGTCCACCACTGACTGGGGTAGGGGAGCAGCTGACAGAGGAAATGGAAAATTTGTTTCCTCATACTCTTCTGCCTTCACTTTTACTGCTGAGAATACTGACTTTGAGAATCCTGGGCACCTGAGACCAGTGGAAAAGTCTAGAACAAGGATGACTCTCCTGGGGAGAAGAGGACCAAGTGAGGGAACATTTAAATAGATCAGACACACACAAGTCCTGACAGGATGCATTTGTAAGTGCGGATGGAGTTGGCAGTGTCACTGTGAGGCTATTTTCAATTATCTTTATTAAGTTCCAAACTGCTGAGCTTCAAGGAATTGGGATTAACATACAAAGTCCAGCTGGCAATGAGTATGTGCTAAGCAGTCAATAATGGAGCCAGTAACAATTAACATCTTCATTAATGAAACAGAGCAGACCTTCAGGAAGTTTGCAAACATTGCAAAGCTAGATATAGTGGCTTCTCCATCAGCTGCTTGAGCCACTACTCAGAGGGACCTGTGTGAGCTGGGAAAACAGAACAACGTGAACACCATGAAGTTCAACTATGGGAAATGAACTTCGAGGGCAATAAGCTCCTGCACAAATACAAGCTGCAGGAAAAACAGCTTGAAAATAGTTTTGCAGAAAAGAACCAGGAGGGCTTGATGGACATGGATCATGGACTGTGAGCCACCAATGCATACACTGCAACTAAAAAGGCCAACAGCCTCTTGTGCTGCACTGAGTAGAGCGCTGAAAGCAAGCTGAGAGAAACGACTCAGTACCAGTGATGGCATACCTGGAGTACTGTATTCAGTTCTGAGCTTCCCAGTACAGGAATGTAAAGGACAAATAGCATTAATTGCAGAAAAAGGGACGCTA
This sequence comes from Tetrao urogallus, assembly GCF_951394365.1. Classification (NCBI taxonomy): domain Eukaryota; kingdom Metazoa; phylum Chordata; class Aves; order Galliformes; family Phasianidae; genus Tetrao; species Tetrao urogallus. The sequence continues at coordinate 178,722,458 of NC_136813.1, forward strand.
AGATGACTGACTGAGTGACTGAACTGCCCCTCATATTAGGAGTAGCTAAAAGAGATGAGATTCTCTTAGTCTGGAGAGAAGGCTCAGGAGAATCTTATTGATTTGTACAAATACCTAAGGAGGAAGTAAACAGACTTCTCCTCACCAGTATTCAGGGGACAGAAAAGCAGCAATGAGTACAAAATGAAATACAGGAAAAGTACAAAATGAAATACAGGAAGCTTCATTTAAATACAAGTGAAAAAAAAAACAAAAACTTTTTACCCCGAGGGTGGTGAAACATTGGAAGAGACTGCAGAGTCTCTGAATATACTCAAAACCCAACTTCACAGAGCCCTGAGCAACCTGCTCTAAGAAAGACAGGAGGGCTGGACTAGACAATCTCCCAAGGCTCCTTTCAACCTTAGCAATTCAATGATTCAAAAAATCTTTGCCATTTTAAAAATAAACAATCCAAAAAAAATCTCAGATCAGTTAAGAATTAATCTAAATAATGAATAACCTTAGATATGAAAATATCCCAAAGAAAGGATGTGACAATTCACGAGGAGAGCAAGAGACTGTGTCTGAGAAAATGATAGAGAATGAAGAGACTACAAGAGAAAGAGAGACTGATTTCCAAACTCACTGTAAGGTCCTTTCAGTGACTTCACACAAAAGTCATAATATATGCAAGTTTTAAGTGAGGTGAACATGAAGGCCTTCAAATACACCTGCTGTTTATGTTCATTAAAAGGGAAAGAAAATAATCCTATATCAATTATGATGATGTATCTGGGACTTTTGAATGGTATAACTGAGATGCCAGTACCAGTACTGAAGGATAAACCAGAATATCATGAAAAAATACTCTGCAGCCTCCTTAAAGGTTGCTTACAAATGCTCAGTGATGGCAAACTAGTCTTAAGAATTGTGAAGCAGAAAAGTAATTTCAGTACGAAATCAATTAAATGATTCATCCATTTTGTCATCTGATAAAGCGTTAAGGTTTTGATCAGGTACTACCAAAATTTTGAGCAAAAGTAAACAAAAGACAGGCATTTTCCATGACTGTACATCACTTGTGCTAGTAACACAAGAATGTCCTATTAGTATACAAGACGGCTACCACTTCCTAGCAACTTTCATATCATCAGGTTTGACAACACTTAGTATTTACTAATGCCATAAACATTCTACAGCAATGGAAGGAGAGGTGTGAACACAGGCTGAAAGACAATGTCATTGTGTAGAGCAATGTCAAAGCTAGTACCCACCCCCAAGTAGGTCAAACATTTGTACACAGAAAAAAAATGCCAGAGCAAGAAGCCAATTTCTTGAATTGTAGTTAGATTTTTTTTCCATTTAAATCTGACAGATAAGAAAGGAAAACTAGGATACTCCTTAGCAAAGGACAAAAACAATAAACAAAGCCTAATTAAAAGTGGCAGGATTAGGAATAATTTAGCCTAACAAATTCCATCTCAAGGACAAATTTTTCTGTTCTACTTGCTATCAAATCCAAAAGAAAATTAGGTGTCCACTGCTTCTTTCAGAATCTCGGCCAAAAAATGACATACTTTTTATAAATCCATTATTCCAATACTCATTATTAGCAGAGAAAACGTAGTTTGTACAAGAGCACTCCCACAGATGCTGTTAATGGCAGTTAAATGAAACTGAGCTGGAGCACCCTATTAGCATAACTGTGCAGGACTGGTAGTTTGTCTGGCAAGAAAGATTTTAGCCTTTGTGCTGTTCACATATACCAAATCTGCAGAGAAATAATACAAACTTAACTAAGCTAGAAATAAGGCAGAAAATTAAGGATTGTTTTCTTATAGAAGGTATTTCTTCTAATGAACTTCAGAAAATAAGACCTAAACAGACTAGCTACCGAATATATTAGTAATAAGAGCGACATTATGACTGCAGAAATAGAACAACAATTAACTTTGTTAATTTTAACTAACTGTTAACTAGCTGTTTTAACTAGCTTATGGCCCAGTATGAAAGTTGTATCTAATATAATACTGCCCAGCTCCCCTGGATCTCACCAAATACCTGACATTATTTCTTTCCTCATTTAAGATTTGGTACCTTGTCAATGTAAGCTCTTCTAAGATACATACTACAGCCTCATTTAATATACACCGTGCTTGGACTAACTCCCTCACCTTCAGATTCCAACCCTTGTTATCATACAATCCTTCCTTATTCTTCCTTCCAGTCTCTGTTTCTGTATGATTTATGGTTTGCTGCTAGCTCATTCAGTGCTGGAAAGCAAAATAGCCTGGCTTCAAGTACTTCCTGATCAGTATGACTTCTCCTCTGTCCAATCTACTCCATGATCCCACAAGAGGAGGAAAAGTGGTGATATAGTTTGGGAAGGTCAGGATCACACCAGGTCTCCCCCCTTAACCAGCCAAATTCCCCACTGTCTGCTACACACTGAGAAATTTTTTTGCTTTCTACTAAAAATGTAGGCATTTGCCATTAGTATTTGCATTTCCCCAGGCAGCCTTCACTTTAAATGAAACTGCCTGAACTCTTCTTTTATGGAAATTCTTTTAGTATCTATGTAGCATTTTTCAATAAACATTAACTTCACATTTCTTTAAATAATAGGACTCACTATTAGTATGTTGGGGTTTTTTTAATTCTAAGTTCAGTTTTACTGTGATGATCATGCAGTATTGATATTCCATGGCAATGGCAATGTAATTCCATAGCTAAAACAAATGGATTTTTGTTAAAAACGGGACACTAAGAGATTAAAATATGATTACTTAAAGAATTAAAGACTAGATTAAGACTCACGAATAAAAAACTTTACATTTCAAGTTGTTTTTTGCTTCCTTTTTTACTACATAAAGCTAAGTGTAACTGATAGGGAAAAAATAAGCTAACTTCTTATAGATGTCATAAAATGGAAATTAATACATTTTACTTACAACACTCTGGTGCAATCACAACCATTTTCACTTAATTGTTCAGAAAGCAATGAACACACACTTACTCGACAACAGCCCAGTTCCTCTGCTGTTACGATGACAGTTCCACATTTTTTCCCAGGAATGCCTCTACAAGAAAATGAAACCACATCACCTCAGTACTGTGAATGGTACATTTAAGAAACTTAAACTGACAAAGATAAACACAAGTTTTCAAGTCACAAAACTGATAGCCTGCCATGAAATTTCACTCCTCAGCGAAAAGGACTCACTTGGCTGAGTAAAAAAGTTGGTTAGATTAAGTGAATGGCATATTTCTTTTAATTTGCTTTAGACAGAATAGTTTGGTCTTAAAGGAAATAACATAAAAAGTTTAAATGGAATGAAATGACAGTATCAGAAGTTCTGTTTTCTCTTCATTAATATTTCATTTAGAGATGGCTGCACAACTTATAAATTTACAAAAATGATCCTTTCACAGATTTGCCTTAAAGAAAATGCCTAAAATAAATTTAAAGCTACACACGAGCCTCATTTTTACAAAGATACTAAAACTGAAATGTTTATGAAGACACATAGTAATTTCACCATAGTTTTAGATAGTTATATAATAAATCATAATTCATACAGCAGCAATTAAGTACGTGCTGTTGCAGCATCAGAAAGTAAAAAACAAATCTTTGGCATAAAAAACAATACAGGAACAGAAAAGTCAAATAATCTGATAATATTTGTTTTGCAGGAAAAAGAAGTACATATATTCAAGTACAACTTTGCTGCCATATCCTAGCATCCATTAATGTGTCCATAAGCACATGCCTTGGTAATTACTACTGGATTTTTTTTTCCCAATTGAATGTTGTTGTTTATGCTAATTTTATTTCTAGTTCGTTACTCCTATCTTTCTTTCTTGAAATTAAATAATTATTTGAATAAAAGGAGACAATGAGGTAAAATTAGATTTTTAAATTGACTATATTCTTCAAGTTTTTCAAAGACAACTAAAATGCACTCACACTCTTCTCTTGTGATACAATATCAACATATACATCCACTGTTCTTATTTTTGCTTACTAGTTTCCTTAGCCCTTTTGAAATCATTTACAATGCTCTAAAGCCTTAAATAGTTCAGCAAGACTGTGGTACACAGCACTGCATTGCAGAAACAAATTCAATGATGAAAAGAGAACAATGCCATTTGAATTTCTAGGCAACACTACACCTTATCTGCAAGCTGTAGAAATGGGAGACGGGAGAGAGCAAGAGACAGACCTGAAAGAGACAGACAGGCACAGGAAGTAGAGGAGAGAGGAGGGGAAATAGAGAGAATTGGGAGGAAATAAAAAAAAGAGAAGTGGCGGGAGAAAGTTCTTACAAGCAGATCAAAGATTAGAAATTATGAATACAGAAGCAAAGACTGACGCAAAGCATATATAAAGATTTTGAAAGCTCACTGAAAGTTCCTTTGTAGAATGTGATGCTCATGTCTACAAGGAATGTATCAGGGAATGCTGCTCCTATGCCATTGCAGCCATTAACCAGTAATCACAGAAATGTGTGATTCCTCACCTGGAACTAGCACAGTCAGTGCAACAAGATAAGTCTGATTTAACATAAAATATAATCTAAATTAAAAGATAAAAAGCTATAAATTAATAAAAAAAGCTATAAAATAAATAAATAATAAATATTTTTATATTTTTAATATTTTAATATTTTTAAATAATTATATTTAAATAATAAAAATAAGCTATAAAATAAATTAAAAGATAAAAAGCTATTCAAGTTCTTGATTATATATTTTAACTGACAATTTAAATACATACAAATCATCACAGAATCATAGAGTGGTTTGGGTTGGAAGGGACCTTTGAGATCATCCAATTCCAACACTCTGCTACAGGCAGGGACACCTCCCTCTAGACCAGATTGCTCAAAGCCCCATCCAGCCTGGCCTTGACTGCCTCCAGGGTGGGAGCATCTGCAAACTCACTGGTCAACCTATTCCAGTATCTCATCACCCTCATAGTAAAAAAAAAAATTTCTAATATCTAGTCTAAATCTACCCCCTTCCAATTTAAACCCTGAGACACCTCCATTCAATGTTGCTTGATTTATAAAGTACAATTCAATTTAAGACCAAGCAGGAGAATTTTTTAAAAACAATAGGAAAAAGAATCTAGTCACTGCAAATATTATACAGTATGATTTATAGTTCAATCCACTTCTTGTAATGATTTGGTTTGAAATCTGCCACCCTGCAATGGCTCAATGCCTGAAAACTAGGGGATATTGACTTGTAGTCTCAGACTTTCTAAAGATGAAAAAACTTGTGCTTTTTTACTTAGGAAGAATACCTCAAAAACTTTTGAAATTTAGTAGTAAGAGAAGCAGCAGAAATGACTTAGTTATAAGAGTGATACTGAACTTACATGGAAAAATGTTTCAAAGAACAAATGGCCATGAGCCACGCTTTGATGGATAAAGAAGAAAATAGAAATCTCAGAAGTATAAGTAAAAATCCAGAAAGTCCCAATACCACAATTCTGTAGGCTATGTTACTCAAATAGAAAGATCCGTTATCAGAATTAGCATTACCTGAAGCAAAACTCTTGCTACACAGACATGTGAGTACAGGATAGACTCAAATCAGCATTAGGGATTTATTTGACAGGTGGTCCACACAGTGACTTACAAGCAAAAGCAATGTGCAAGTCTTCTGGTGTGGAAAGACCAATACATTTATCCCACTTCGAAAAAGTTGTTGTGTCTCAATGTAGATCATGAGAAATAAAATTTTGACCATTTCCTGAAGAGCTGGAGAACTAAAGCAAACTGCTGATAAGCAACCTCTATTTCTGACAAACTGGTAACTGCACAATGATATAGGAGAATCTTGTGCCATTCGACTTGCAAACAGAATACAGGGTAGTCAATATCTACCAGTCTGAAACAGATCTGTATGTGAAGACTTGCTGCATTTTGTCTCATGAACATGGAGAACAAGGGAAACCCAACACCAAAAGACACATTGAATTACCACCCTGAAATATGAGGAAACTGGAAAGGCAATCCCTGAAGAAACTTGTGTGAATATGTCAGTAAAAAAAGGGAAATACTGATTGTTGAGTAGACAGGAAAATTACACACAGTTAAGTCCTGTCTGAAAGCACCTGGGTTAAGGTTTGGCTTGACTAAAACCAAAGATCTAAAGAATGTTCCCTATAAAAAAAAGATAATTTTGCCATGATGGCTGGCAAAGAAATGCTTAATCAAGATTAGCACAGAATTTCTTTAAAAAGCTCCCATTATTCAGGAACTGAAAACTATGAAGTGACCTCAACAGCTTTGTGATGCTATCAAGGATGCGCTTTGTATGCTTGTCATGAGACTACAAGCATAAAAAAAAAACGCTTGGCCATTTGCAGACAGTAAGGATTTTGTTCTCTTACAAATTTCCTTACAACTATTCACCAAGAAAAGAAATCCTTAAATGTAGTCAGCATCCTGCCAAAAACTTCAGTGGCCATAGATGAGTCAAAAGGAAAGACCTTTGTCTAGCAGTAATGCCTGGTGAATAAAATAGAGTCAAGCTTGTGCATTAATCATGGATTAAGCATTATGGACCAGTCCTCTCAACTGCCAGGCAAATATTAACTAATATTACTTTGCAAATGAAGTTGTAAGAGTTCTGCCTGTTTAAATCCAGAATGTAGTGCCACTACCCATCTTTTTATTAGCTTTAGTGAAGCTCTGGTTTGAGATGTCCTGGAGTTGGTTCTATAGCACTGAAGTGACAATACAGTTTATTTTTGACAATCGCATTCTCTGGGTAGGATTCTCTGCCAAATGTTATAGAAGAGCATATATGGGGTAATCTGTATTGAATAATCATTACCAACTCTACCACTCAGGAATAGTTATCTGATATTCAGATACAGAAAATGTGCCAGTCTGGGTATAACTAGGGTGCAAATTGAATAAAGGGAGATAAAATGTGAAGATGATCTACATACAGGGTCCCATTGGTTTGAGAGCCTAGAAACTACAATTGTTCTACAGTTTTCAGGTCACTTAAAGTGCTATTCTGGCAGGCGTTATGGCACAAGGGTTGCCTGAGGTTCCTGATACTATACAGAATGAAACATTTTGGTGTTAGAAAAGAAGAAGTCCATGGAAAGATGCCCAAATATGGCAAAATAATTGTATGAGTGTCTGAAGAAGCAATTGACTATTATGAGAATTGAACACAAAACCAAAATCAAAAGCAAAGTCCTCAACAATGCCTGCATGTCTTTCTACCGGGTACAGCCTTAAAAAGTAATTGTCTCCCTGGAACAAGTCAGACCATGACTGAGACATTGTATCTGCAACACCAGAATAAGCTTGAAAAGACTCTGACTTAACAAACTGAAAGGAAGGATCTTGCTAGAGTCAGTGGAAAAGTCAGAGAAAGATGACAATTAATACTGGATTCTGAATATCTGAGAATAAACAGAGCCTTAAATTTGGCATGCTGAAACTGCAGTGAGGCAGAAGATTAAATTTTTTAATGATCTGAAAAGTGCTCACCATCTTATTCCTGAATTGATAGAACCTAAACTCTGGCAGTCACTGTCACAGGTAAAAGTATAGGACACATATATAGGAAGTGCCTATTCCAGGGCTCAAATATATTTTTTTCTATCAGTTATGTTGACAGCAAGATGACAAGAGAAAGAACTTCCCCAAACAGGCCAGCTGGATCCAGTACAGCCTCATTAACAAGCAGTGGCACTCAGATGTGAATAATTAGTGTACAATGCTTATTAAGCTTTGCAGCGGCTCTGCCTCATTGTTAAAGGGAATCCTGATAGGAGTGCACTTAGTAGGCCCTGGAAGGAATATTTCTCAAAATTGTAAATGTAGTTAGTACATATCTTCTCTCTAGGAAGATAGAACATGCAAATATCAATTTGTGAAAAATTTCAAGGAATGTGATGGTCACTTGAGAGAAAAATAAAGCTGCACCAATTCTGAAGTAGATAGATTTGCACCTCATTCTTTCATTTTCATACAAATTGAGCACACAAGGTCAGTCCAAGTAATTCTTACACAGGGCTTGATTTGAGAAAGCATTTAATGAATTGAGTAACTCAGAAGTTAAAGAGAGCAAAAATTATTGTTAAAATGACAAATTACCCATTTCACCTGCCCTGTGTGACTAGATTTATTTCCCAGGAGAAACGAGCCAGAGGAAATGTTCACATTTGTACTTGTCCAGTTTGTAAAACAAAGTGCAGCAATAAAGAACTGTTTGTGAGCTCAAAGGCTCATAGGCAGTCACAGGCACAATAGATTAGAACACTACCATACTGGAAACGAGAGTCCTCTGCTACTGACAGGCATTAATGGGCTTTGAGAAACAGGAACAGAACGGGAGGTTGAGGAGATATCCTCATACCATCCAATAGCAAATACTATTAAATTCACTCCATGGCATAATTTACTGGAGCTCATAAAACCAACAAAACTGCAAGTCATGCCTATGATGAAGCCAAAGAAGAAAAGTGCACATGTTTATCTTCGTTTTTGCTCTCACCACAAAGGACAGTACCATGACATGCATTTCAACCTGCTGGATAGATCACTGTAATAGTGACTCTCTCAACTTGAGATCTGTATTTTCATCTTGATGAGGTGGAGAACAAAGGTATTTTATCCTGAAAAGGTACAGAAGGGAACTTTCCCCGGTGGTGAGCGGTCTGACAGCCTCCATGGTAGTCATGAGCTCTCAAATCTCATAAGGTTTTTGTAGATGTTCAAAGTGCAATCTTCAAATCCTTCTAACTTTCATTTTGGAAAAATGTCAGAGTTTACTTGAATGTCAGTGAATTCAACCTCAAGCTGCTTAACTACAGGAAGTGGTACTTCAGTAGGGTAGCTGACTGAAACTATTAACAACACTGTAGATTCTCTTCTTTGTATGCCTATTAGCAGAGAATGGAAGAGGCAGAATTTTAATTAGCTTCAGCAATTCTGTGAAGAAGTTCTTTGATCTTAAGTGAAAGACTGAAAAGAATGATCAAAATATGTAAATGTGGGCTTGACTTTGTAAAGAGAACTGTAAATTCAAAGCAGAATGTATCCTTAGGAAGGAAAGACATGCAGTATTGTCAAAAGAATCACAGAATCATTTAGGTTAGAAAAGACCATCAGGTCCAAGAACACTGAGACATAAAACACAGCTGTACAAGCAAACAATCATGCAATGAAATGTAATGAACAAAATAAGACAACAAATGTCTCTTAGACACCAAGATAACCAGATTCCAGAAAGTCCAGAGCGAAAAATCAGTTTGCCACAGTTGTCTATGGCAGTGTCATAAACTCCAACAAAATGAAACGTGAACAATGAGAAGAGATGAAAAAATCAACATTAACAAATATCTACGCACACCATTTATACAAAAAGGAAGGTATATTTTGAAACTTTTCAAAAGGACAGCTGGCTTGGGTCCTTTCACTGCCCAACATGCAACAGAGTAAACCTAAACAATACTTGTTTAGCTCAGTGAGAAAGTATTACATTGGTTCACATAAATAATGGTTTATGTGAAATAATTGGTTCCATGAGATAATGATAAGACAGGGAAGGATATCAGTGAAGATTCTGATAGCCAATTTCAAACTTTAAATTTCATCTGTTACTCAGATGATAAACCACTGAACAAATTATTTTTCATCTACATGTTTAAAATAAAATTCAGGAGCTAACTCAGAAAAATGTTATAGTGTGCTGAAGAATATACCACATTTAAGACAGAATGAACTGCAAAGACCTTCAATAAATCAGAAAGATTTCTTTTAGTTAATATGGGTGTCTTCAAAGTCAGTCCCTGCCTCTGTCAAGTCACCACAGGCCTCCTTCCTCCCTCCCTCCCAAGTCACTTCTAGTGTAAATAGTTAATGGCATTCAGAATGCAGTACTGTGTAATCCATAACAAGTTAAACTAAATTATCATAGCTGTTAGCATAAGTTTGAGAATATTTGTTCTAGTATTAGGAAACAAATTCAGGCAAACTCCTTGTCTCAAACACAGGACAATGTTCAAGTGAACAGACAAGCAGACTGCACAACCACCCTGATACCCCACTTTTGATGGAGTAAGAGCTCCCGTTGGAAGGGTCTGGGAGTAGTCTAATATACCCCCTCTCATCTCTACTTCACATACTCACCATCAAAGCTATTTCTTGGACAGGTGTTCAAAAGTTTCATATCCAGGATGGATGAATCACAAGCCGTTGTTGTCTAATAACCAAAATGGCTGCTGAAGTTAAACACTTTATGTAAGTTGCTTTTTCTGGATAGTTTTTCGAGTCACTTAGGGAAATAGTCAAGTGAACATACACTGTGTTGCTGTGTGCGTAGGTGTGTTTTTAAGTTTAAACAGTGCATTTGTAGGAGTTACCCGAAATCATACTGCAGACATTGAAACCTTCCACACCCTGAAACGGTGATTTGAGGAGCTAAAGATTCTCATTACCTTGAAGTACTTTCCAGTGTGCACAATCCTATTGCTACAGATAAAGGAAATAATAACAAAATGCACAGTGACATTAATAGAACTGTTTATGTATATGTAAATTAAACCCTGATTTAAAAATAAATTGTGTATAAATATTGCCATTGTCCTTGGGTGGGAGGACATGGGGGACAGGAGAGGTTTCAGGGTAGGGGTTTACGAGGAACAAGTCATCAAGTCATAAAAATCAAGTCTGTAAATACAGTTATTGGCTGATTAAACTATGCATATTTGGAGCCCATTAAATTCAGCAGAAATACATTTGTGAACTCAATTTCCAAGCACTAAAGAAAATGTGAATTGTTTTGTTAAAGGATGTTACAGCACTAATGATAACAATGCTCATGGATTTTAGCAAGAGAATTAACAAGCCTACACTTATTACAAATCAATTTGAATCACCTGCAGTTGGATGTAAATTAGGGAAGCTAAACCAAAGTCTTATTTTGAGAAAATACTATGTGAAAATGTTTTGCAAATACTTTTCAAGGTTTTAATTGTCACTCAGTTTCTAAGAGTCAACTGTACAGTGAGAGCTGCTGAACAGCTGATACCTGCCTTTGTAAAAAAAAAACCCCAAATGATTGGAAGTAAGACCTTTACAGAAAAAAATGAATCAAGGCTAATGGACTGGAAGAGCATACCTCTCTAGGAGTGCCTACCTACAATGCAGTGCTAGCCAGTCTCTCACATTTGTGATTCAAAAAGGTCTACTTCCAGTATGCACAATTTTCAGAAACTGAGGGACTCAAAATTTTATTTAAAATATTTCCAAAATGTAATTATACAAAGCTTGCTTTTTGTTAACAAAATATTTTAGTTTTTATAAAGTTTTTTTAATATTATATGGACACTTAGATTAACTTAAAAAAAAACATGATGTAAATTCTTTTGTTACTTATCAATTTAAATGGCTGTTCTGTTATTTCATCCAGAAACGCTTCTAGAGACAACCAGAAATTATTTTTTGGCACAACAATATGAAACCCCAGGTTTATTTCCAAGCTTACACCTGTGCTGGAGTTATAAAAACCTGAGAATTTAATTGGATGCAGGTATGGAGAAGGTTTGGGGCATGGCACACTTCAATACTTCAAAATTATTTAAAGAGAGAATCATGGCTATCATATGCAGTTCTTGAAGCTGGCCACTGTTTTTATGAAGCTGAAATATTTAGGACCACCTGCACACAATATCAACCACTCCTTTGATACAAATTATAGAAATGTTAATTTTTCTTAATATTTTATTAGTGACATTAAGTTCTTCACATTAGCAAAATCTAGGGAAAAAGGCTGCAACTGATGTGAGCTGTACTTCATGATGATTCTAACTCTTGTTATTTGAATACAAAGTCAGAATAAGTTGCCATTTGTGGTGCTTTTACCAAAGTTTGATGTAGACAAATATTTTTCTATTACTGACAGATGTCCGCATAGTCGCTACATGGAAGACACAATATCTACAATGTACAAATGCAGTCTTCCCTAAGGAATCACACAGAAACAACTCAACCCACACAGTGTTTTTCATTATTGTTATTTATATATAAGGTTTCCTAAGCCTGCATTTACAAGGAAGCCTGCATTGAGAAAATTATTCATACTGAATCCAGTAGAATGTGATAAGAACATTACAGCACAGTAAACAAATTCATGATCATTCACAGCGGTGCAGCAACTGTTTAAAAAAAAAAAAAAAACAACCAAAAAAACAAAAAACAGAACAAAATGAACAAATATACTAAATTAAAAAAATATTAATCACATAAAATGTCCATTGATACCATTAAATATGTGCTTTTAGTGTGTGACATACCTGAATTTGTAGATTACATTAGGAAAAAAAAACCTGTTATTTTCAATTACCATAGCATTTTTTTAAGGAATAAACAGTGCAGTTATTTCTCAAATGTTTTGCACCTTAAATATCTGTATATCCACATGAATAGTGGTTGCAAACTATTCATAATAAAATAAAATACTCTCAGCTACAGAAAAAATCCATAGATCATATAAAGTTTTTGATAAATTTAGTTGGGCAAATAGCAAATATTTGTCTTGTTTGGAAACTGTATTACTGTGATTAATAAAACTAAAAGTAGGAAAGTCTGGCTTTGAAACACAGCATTTTCTTCCTTGATGCTTGATCAAAAGGCAGTACAGATTTATGACGTGCTAATCTGCAGGCTAAGTTATCTTTTATTTGGGTTATGAGGATATTCTGATACGGTATCTCAGTGCTTTGGTAGTTTTATGTCTTATATTGCTCTGATAACAGTGTTCCATGCTATCAAAAGGATTCTGATGAGATTCATTAAGCACAAATGATTCTGTAAATGTTGAGTGATAGCCACCATTAAATCCATGCTTAAATCAATGAAATAAGGTGCTATACTTGTATTATAGGAGTAATTACGATTCTATGATTCTATGAAAAGGTAAGTTTTATTACCTGGATTATAAATGGGTACACCTAAAGAATGGTTCTTTGCAGATTTATGCAACATGACAGTTTCATATCCATGGATAGGAGAGGAGCTTAGTAAAAGGATAACATTTTCTTCTGAAGGAAATGTAGCTTGTGTGCTTGTTTGAACCTCATTCTCTATCAATTTTAACTATTCTTTGTTTTTGTTTTTTGTTTTGCTGAAGTAAAAGTGTAACTTTCTTTGTTACTGGTTACTACCCAGTTGTCCAAACTTGCAATCTATTAAATCAAAAGATTATTTAGTTAACAATGACAAAGCAATTTAGTAGATTTAGGTGATATAATCCAAATATTTGTATCAAGTACAGAAGAAGCAAATATTTTAGAAGAAATAAAAAGGCAAATTTCAATGCAACCACTCAGATACCAAGCCTCTTTGACTGGAGACAACATGCTTTTGAGAATTTGAGATGAAAGTTATTTCTTGACTGAGGAAGTAAGTACTCATGTATTCACATCTTAAGTCCACAGATGCTTTGAGATATGGATTCATTTGGACTAATGCCTTTATTTAAACTGGATAAATAAAATGGCTGGATTTGTTAAGGACTCAACACTCGGGGAACTTCAGAGATGAAATTATTCACAGCTATTATTTCATCTGGCACTGAACTCTAGTTCTAGCTATTTATATAAAATAAAGATGACTGTGAAAACTTATAGGTATCTTAGAGACATTTTATAAACATATTGGTAACATTCCTCAGAAAATAAACATTAGCAACATTATCACTGTATATGTTACTAGTAGTTCACATCAAAAAAAATTAAGACAGAAGCAGAATGTAAAATTAAAGGAACATCAGGGTTACCAGTCATTTCACATTTTTAAACAAAGGTGATTTATAGAATTATACAATCACAGAATCATTAGAGTTGGAAGGGACTTCTGAAGGCCACCTAATCTAGCTACCCTGCAATGAACAAGAACATCCAGAGGTAGATCAGTTGTCCAGGGCCTTATCCAGCCTCACATTGAAAGTCTCCTTGGATGGGGCATCTACCACATCCCGAGGCTACCTGTTCCAGTGCCTCACCACCCTCACTGTAAAATATTTTTTCCTTACATTTAACCTAAATCTACCCTCTTTAAGCTTGAGCTTTTTACCATAAAGAACTGTAACTTCAACATTTTAAAAATTATAATATAAAAAATGAGGATACCTAGAGAATAAGTGTTTATGTTAAAACACTGGAAATGTGTTTCCTTAAGAAGCAGAAATCAATTATTTAATCTTACCAATGATAGGAACTAAACCAAAACTTTTTCTATGTCAACCATCATTCCTAAGCATAGATTGACAATAATAAACTCTTTACAATGCCAAAAAAGGAAAATATTTTTAAGATCATTATACTCAAACTATCTCTCATGCACAATATAACTTATTTGACAAAAAATTCTGCGTTAGTCAGTGAGAACTCACAGTTAAAAAAAACAAAACTCTAACTCTCACCTCATGAAGCAGTATGTATTCAAACAACACTGAAGAATGACATACTTACGCAATTGGTTTTTCCAGTCTGCTCCCCTGTGATCCAACTATTTCTCCAAGCGTACAGAACATTTGTCCCAAAAAATCCTGAAAAGTAGTAACAAGAGAACTCAGAAACTGTGATTTCTACAGGGAAAAACAAAAGGTTTTCCATCAATTTAGGCGTTTCTTTAGAGTAAAACACATTCTACTGAATACCGTGTCTAAATAGTAATTGTGCAATTATATGTTCTTACGTTGCCTTTGTCATCAACAAAAATGAAACAGAGATGGAAAAAATTAAACTTTCCTCTTCAAAGAAGGTTTTAAGAATCTTAAGAACCTTCAAAGACATTATAAAGCTTTCCTCACTAAACTGGAGCATTTTAATAGATTGCTCTTCTATGAAGGACTGTACAAAGAGTCCACCAATTTCTTGAAAGTTAATTATGTTGGAAGGAGCTCAAGCCTGCACAGGATCTTTGTGAGAATTCTGGATTGACAATCCAGGATTTCTTTAATGCAGACATTATTTTTTATTTTTATAATTTTACTGTATCAAGTAAATTTCGTATTCCATCTCCTTGTTACATAAGTAGCAGCTTAAAAGGAATGGATTTTCAAAGTGTTGAAATGGATATTGAAAAAAGAATTATGCTGCTGTTCAACTCCTGAAAAGGTATACACGTGTGCTTAAATGTGCCCTTTATAGTAATATATCCCATTAAAGTTATACTCATGAGCATTATTCTTGTTATTAACAACAGTACAAGCTCTGTAATTCTCTCTAAGCATCTGGTATTAATTACATTCAAAAGTAAATAAATTAAGAAAACTAAAGCATTTCAGCAGAAGATATTGTAATAACCAGGAAAAAAACTTACATGCTTTGACAGATTAGGGCTCTTGGAGTCAACATCATAGCTTTAAAAACAAAAAAGAAAGTTATATCCAACTTGCCAGATGACAGATCTGAGGACAACGTAAAAAAATGAAAATCAAACAATTCCTTCAGCTATTTCAGTGTGAAATTTGCACAAAAAGATACATGAATGGAAGTCTCACCAGTAAGAAAGGCAAATCAAATCATTACAGATTACAAGACTACTGTTCACTAGCTATCTAAAATAAAATGGTTTTCAGAGTACAGGTTAATAAGAGAAATTATTCTAATACTCCTGTTCGAACAATGGAAGCTAGAAAAAAAATCAGAACAAAATTTCAAAATTAATCATTTTAACAGAAATCAAACTACATTGTGAATTACTTTCTTAGTCAAATGAATTGGAAAGCTACCTAACTAAATAAAAATAACTGACAATAAATCAAATTGCTTTTAGCAAGCGTTTGACTTGTTCTTTTCAGCTTTTTATCATAATCTTCTTCCTCCAGCTAGAAAATGTCACTGTCTTCTTTTCATTATCATGTCAGATTTTTTTTTTTAAATTACACAGTGAATTCAAGAAAAATTTTAAAATATTTAATACAGTAAGTGCTTTTGGGAATACCACTCTTTATACTAGCAGTCTTCCCTCATTGTCAGATAATCCCCAGTAATATTTTTACCATTTGACTCAGTAATAGAATTGAAAGAGTACTCTCAGTCCTCTCTGCATGTTTCGATTCCCACACTGTGGTACACCAGCCATTTGGGCTGCCATAACTGCCTGTTGGGATGCACTATGGAACAGATCAGAAATTAGGAGGATGGGAAGCTGGATGTGGTGCAGTACAGCCATTTTTACAAACGTATTTGTAAAAAGAAGAAAAACAATAGAAAGAACGACTACAGGAATCACTAACTGTTGGTTTCTGAAAAATAGTAACTGCACATTGTCTGGTGAAAGTGAGCAGAAACAAACCAAACCAAAAAAAAAAAACCAACAAACCAAAAACCAACTGATAGCTTGACCTCAGGGCTAGCTAGGCTACTGGAACAAAAAAAAATACTTCACTGGCAAAACTAGTAACAAACCATCAAATAGCAATGCAAAGAAGTCCGAGGCATCGGTCCTATATGATGTACACAGGGGCTCATGCTCATTTATCAGTACCCTCATAAGAACAGGAATCAGAGATATGCCTCCCTTTTTTTTTTTTGCTGCCAGAAACTGAAATCTATCAGGCCTTTCTCTCTTTGAAAAATAACGTTTTGGCCAACTGTAGTACACAATTTTACTGAGGAATTTAAAAAATAAGCCTTCCAAAGATGCTTCTTTCTTGACCTATATTGAAGTTCTAATCCATCAACAGCTATGAGTCACATTTTTAACTACAGTAATTCATTTCCAGTCAGTTATAGGACTTTGAAGTGTAATCACAGGCTGGCTATACAATAAGGCAAGAATTAAAAAACATTACTTGGCTTTGAGATCAGACTTGTGCCTGTCAACAGTAGAAAGCAGGCAGGCCTTTCTTTTAAGTGCAGAATATGATGTTTGCAGCTTTTTGTAAATAAAAAATCAGAAGTCCACTTCTGAGTACACGAACAATCAAACAGGAGATTAACTTTGCCCTGTAAGCTCCAACTACTTCTCAGACTACACCTATCTAGAAGTTCTTCACAGACTTCTCTTTCTTTGCTTCGATTGAGTCAAACATTCTTATCCTTAGTTCATTTCTTTTGCTCTTCTATTGAACTTTCTCCTCCCGTAACACACATGCAGCCTACAAGGAACAATGGATAGCCAAATCAGGACTCCTATACCACCTTAACTTATTTCTCTCTTATTTCTAAAATGCTTCATCTGATCCTGGAAAGGAAACCTCTATTTCACAGTGACTAACGCATACTAAAAGAAAACTTAAACAGCAGGAAACAGTTAACTCAGCAGATTTAATTATACTGCATCCCAATTCTAGAAAAAAAAAAAAAAAAAAAGGAAAAAAAAACCTCAACACCAGGTTGGAACCAACTGTACCTGGCCACCTAGAAGCATCCTGCAACCTATCTTGGCATTCATTTAACTCCTTCAACAGTTGAAGTCTAGATGGAAACAGCTAGCTGCTACCTGTGCATTGGATACAGTAGTACTTTTTCTCCCTTCCTCATCCTTCCAACAGTCCTCATTAGCTTAGGCAGCATTGTGACATGCTATAAAAAGACTAAAAAGCTAAAGACTAAAAGCTAAAAACAATTAGACATGATTATTTTATTTGCTTGTTTCTATGACATAGGAGATACTGCTATTCGAGAGCATTTCAATACGCTCTGCTAGCAACTTAAAACAAAATCAGTACAAAAGAAAAAACACATGTAAGTTTATTAATACTACTAACATACACGTCTAGCACCATATATATTTTCCATTACTGCAGGAAAAATCCACACTAATGCTCTATTTACTTTATGCCCTGATGAATATACAGATTGATTTGCATTCCAGAACTCCAAAAAATAAAAATCAAGAGATTGTAAAATTTGCTTTGAAGCAACTACTTAGATACAAAGACAGCAGATGAAGGCTAAAGAGTATAATATTTAAAAATGGCTTTACAACAGACTTCCTGGGAGATTTTAGGAAAATAAAGAAGTGCTTATTCCTTTGCTTTGCTGTCTACAAGACAGAAATGTTCTAAAAGCAAACTACTTAATCAATATTATGAAAGCAATGACTGACTACATTTTGATTAGTTAGAACTTACCAATTTCTGAAAACTCAGTCATTGTTACATATTTATTTCTGAAGAAGAAATGCTAAATCGTGTTTATTAATTTGTTCAATGTCAAGAGGCACTATTTATTTTCAAGTTAATTTTGTGCTTTACAAAACTCAGTATGTCTACAGAGATTGTACTATTAGAATTGAAGACTGTTAACTTACAAATCAAATCGCAGATTCTCTCTTTCTTCAAAAAAGTAGTCCATTATAAATTTTCTTACAAAATCTGGATTTAAAGTATTGTCAATTACTTCCGTTCTTCCAAACTGGAAAAGAAAAGTATCAGTTTAAGGCAAGTAATTTAAGATGCTGCAATTAAGAAGATTTCCACAACTGCACTATGATATGAAAAAGCATATAATTTTTTTTCTTAAAAAGATGTCAACAAAGAAAACGATTCTGTTCACGTGAAAGGACCAGTTATCCATAGATGAAGACAGCCTGGCAGAAGAACTCATAGATCACCACCATGAAGGGTGGTGCATGCCCTGTGTCATACAGTAAAAAAATTATAAATGCTATTACAAAACTATATAAGCTCCTAAAGTGAATTAGAATCCACAAAAATTTGAGGAAGAAATTCAATAGCACAAAAACCCACTTTTCCTTCATGAAAGACAATAGCAAACAAAAGCTTACACAGACTGCTTATTTCGGGTAGATTTAAATATCAGAGAACATAGTTCTTCTGCTAGAAGCATACCATTTTTGCACTATCCTACTCCTATTTCACCTTTGTTCAGCTCTCTTTTTACATCTAATCTCTGAGCCTTTTCCAAAATGCCTTTTTTCCTCTCGGTGTTTACACCGAGCTCTTGATGAGCTGAAAATATTTTAGATAAAGAAGATAACTTTTGATTGACTTCAGTTCATAAGCATCACAAATACAAATAACTGATTATAAAACTACAGCTCTGTGTTGTAACTGTTCTTGTATTTCTGTATTTTTGAAACAGATAGTAAAGCAAAAAAGAGTAAATAAATGACATGATCATTTCATTTTGTCCTCCATATCGAATATATCAAGACATTCTAATAGAGCCTACTGAAAAGGTCACTGACACTTTCCTGAAAGATCATCATTAGCAACTTCTCAAAACTGCAGTCTGTGACTCCAGTCTTCCAGCGAGTCAAAGACTGCCAATTGCTTAACTGACAGGACTGAATTAAACCCAAAAACGCAGACAAGGAAATAACAGGACATTTGTTTTCTTCTAACTGAGTTTTTTGAGAATTTGTTTTGAAGTTTCCATATCACAGGTGTGGATGCAGCCACCACACAGAGCCCAATTTTCCTGCTGGAGCTCAGAATATTTAAATTAACATCTACACGGTATGAAAGGACAAGAGCATACTCCGCTGTTGCTTCCTCTCAAAACTCAGGAATTTCCGTTCTTTACTCGATTCTCATTAAAACAAAACAGTAAAGAACTCCAGACACATTATTTCTGTGATTTAAATAAATTCGATTACTTTCAGCAACTATTTTTTCTCCTAAAATACCGGAATATCTTCCAACACCACTCATTCACACTGGCCATCTAGAGAAGTGAGCCTGTATCCAAGAGCATGACTGCTTTGTGAAAAACAATCACCCACCTCAGGTATAATGAAATATTCAACAGAAACTGACACATCTTCAAGACATAATATTATAAAGTCTCAAAAACAGGAACAACCCTCAGAAGTGGCATGGTGGTGATTGGCATCTTTAAATAGCACGTTCAAATTCTATTAGGTAAGTTCACTTTGTTATCCTGTGAGATGTTCAATCATGACAGTGCTATTCAGAGAGATTTATATTCCAGCATCTCCCATGAAAGACAAAGATGCAAGACTATCTTTACAACAAGGAAGACCCTCTCAAAATTAAAAGATGAAGAAAATTTAACACATAGTGTCAATTAGCATATTGCTCTGCCAAACCTTTACCTCAGTTCTTAAAAGACAGGTAAAATGATTTCCTGATCTCACTGCAAACTTGAGATCCCCTGTAAAAAGGCTTCTAAGCATGTCCTTGAGCACCAACTGTTTAGAAAGCAGGATCAAGAGCAAACACTGTATTTCTTCAACTCTCCTAAGCCAAAGCCATTGTTACGAAAGGGGTAAGGCACTGTTTGGAAGCTTGTCAAAGAAATCTCCAGAGCGCTAAAGATACGGGATATTCAACTGGAACACACCGAATCTCTTAAGAAAGGATTGGCACAGGATCCTGGAAGCAGATCAGAACAAGAACAAATATTTTCATACAGTTTGCTTCAAAGGAAAAAAGTCAGTCTCTTGAGAAGACTGGAGGTATCATTAGAAATATTTGAATAAAGTTGACAGGTAGAGTGCTGTAAAAAACACTTTTGAATCAGCACTGGTCACTGTTACAGCTAAGTATCAATGAATGAGAAATGTAAGCAGCACTAGAAAGTTGGCACTTCTATGGGAACAAGTATGAGTGGGGTACACGTCCGGGCTTAAGTCCTCTCTGCTTCAAATTTGCACGTGAGCTGAAGTTTCTCATCAGTTTTGAGGTGAAATAAATCTCAATATTTATACAGAAAATTGTCCCCTGTCAACTACACATATTAGAGCACTGAACAGTACTGGAGGTCAGGAAAAACTGGAAGCTAGAATGGCTGACTAAATGAAATATGCAGCAATATCTATGCAATTGGTACTGTCTGAAGGTATGCACTGAGAAGCTAGTCTGACACAAGTTTCAAAGCAGGAATGAGAAATGAAATCAATGGGGCACAAGGACCATCATTTTTTCTGTTCTGAGCAGGAGTATATCTCATCTGAGGACTGTTTTTTCCATCTCAAGTTTCCTACTTCTTGCATTTGCACTTTCAAGCAAGCTAGCCAAATACTCTCTAAAACCGGAATTGGCTGCATGCAGAAGAAACTTATACATAAAATGAAATCTGATGAACACTGGTTTACTCAAGACAGAAAGGACTCTGGGCATTCAAGAAAATGTGTACCAGGTCCTAGGATGATTGTTGTAACTCGCAAAGCTACCTGAGGCACACCAGGTAAATTAATAAAACTTAGTTGTGGTTCTCTCTCACACTACATCCAACAGATTCAGATGCACATACGCAAAAACATCAATGAAAATATTTCCCAGTATGTGTGGATTTAAGTAGTAAATTCTCCTAGAAGACTCCTTAATCACCATGCAGGAAAAGAAAGGTTGTATATTCATAAACTGATCATGCCTCTTGATTGATGACAGACATGGAACATCAACTACTTCTGTAGGAAGCCCATTTCAGTGTTTGCCACAGTAAAATTTTCTCAAAATTTCTCCTCCTCATAAGTTCTAGAAAATAACAAGGTTACCTCTTAGCCTTTTTTTCTCCAGACTTGACAATTCAAGCATCCTTAGCCTCTCCTCATAGGACATACCTTCCAATCCTTTTACCAACTTTGTTGCTTTCAAGGAACAAAGGAACATCCTTTTTTTCAGTGTGGAGCTCAGAACTGTACAGAATATCAAAGGTGAGGGCATACCAATGGCTAAATATAGTGTCAGCAGGCAGCATCACCTGTTTTGACTGGCTGTCTACGCTATGTTTAATGCACCCCAGAAGACACTGAGTTGCTTGAGTGTGCGCAGAGAAGAGCAACGAAGCTGGTGAACAACTAGAAAACAAGAGATATGAGCAGCAATTGACAGAACTGGGGTTGCTTAGTCTCTACAACCGTTGCAGTGGGGAGGATGTCAGCCTCTTTTTTTAGGTGGCAAATAATAGGAGGATACAGTCATTAGTTGCTCCAGGGGAGGTCTAGTTCGGACATTAGGAAGGAGAAGGCAGTGAAGCAACAGAACAGCCTGCCCTGGAAGTAGTGAAGTCCCCATCCTTGGTGGCATTTAAGATATACATGGATGCAGAACTAAGAGACATGGCTTAAATGACAGTACGCAGTCGGCTACGTCAACAGTTGAACTGAATGATCTTGAAGGTCTTTTCCAACCTAAATGATTCTAACCTAAATGAAGAATGTGACTGTGGCTCTGAAAGAAGAGTACTATAAGGAGAAACAGATGTGCCAAAGATTGGATGGATAGCTGGAGAAGGTCCTGAAAACAAAACTGGCAATCACAATAAGGTCAAAAAAGCCCTCTCTCTCATTACATTGATCCAGACTTCCTAAAGTAATGAAATTAAGACAGAGCTCACTCTTGAGCAAATTGTTCTTGTTGGAGTAGGAAGCAAACAATTATTTATTTGATGAACCCAATAAAAAATTGCTCTCAAGAATTTCAGAATATGTCATTCACTAGAAGGATAGTAAATGGACTCTTAGAATAAAAGAATAAAATGCATGACTTTCACTATCTGTAGACAGACTGTCCATTCTGAACATTCAATTCTCAAACACAGAGCTGTTCTTCACTGAAGAGTTCAATTCTCAAGCATATTCCACATTGCTCCAAGGTTCAAGATGCTACTTTGAAGACCTGAGTTTCACTCATCAAGAAATTGCATACACTGTTCTCATAGTGCTTGTTAAACACATAAGAGAGATGAACCCCTGTACTTCAGGCTTTAATGCAAAGCTCTGCTAGGTAGTCTCCCACTCACTGGATGCTAAGAAAACTTATCAGCAGGCTAGAACACAACAAATAAGGAAAAGCTGATGGAGCTTGGTTTGTTCAGTTTGGAGAGGAGAAGGGTTAGAGAACATCTATTGTCACTGCCATCCTCTAGTATACCTAAGCAATACAAAGAATACAAAGCCAGACAGTTCAAAGAACGTAACAAAAAGACAGGACACTTCTATCAGAAATGAAACCAAAGAAAATTATGATGGGACATAGTGAAACAAGTCTCCAAAACGAGTGATTAAGCTCTGGAATAGGTCACCCAGAGACTTGTGCAGTCTCTGCCACTTAAGTTTTTCAAACATGATTTGGGAAAGGCCCTGAGCAACCTGACATAATCATGAAGATGGCTTTCCTCCTTGAATCAGGAGGCTGAATTGAACATAGCTGATGAGTTGGAGGCTGAATAACACAAAGATTCTTTTCACCTAAATTATTTAATGACCATGTCATATTTCATATATCAGGTTGTTAAGTTTTATAGTTCCATTAGAAATAGCTCTATGTATGAATCTGAAAGAAAAGTTACTTTAAAAGGAAAAATAGTTGCTACTTATAAAACGGTAATGTCAGTTAATTTTTAAAAACAAGAGAATATAATAAATATATACATAGTTTCGGTCCCTTCAAATTTGATTTTTTTTTTTTTCCTTCTAGAAAACAATATTCCATTTAAACCAATATCCACGTTACATCTGGGAAATGTTTTGGACTTGATTTGAGAGCCAAGACAGAAGCCTATCAGGAAAAGAGGAAAGAAGATAAATATGCAGCATGCTGCTGATTAGATCACTGAGAAGAGAGGAGGCCTGACAATGTGTGCTACGCTGCTACCTTTAGAGTGAAATTCTTTACAGTACTCAGAAGACTGAATTCAGTACCACAGCTAGCTTGTCTTTAACTTTAAATTACTTTTCTAATATGAGGCTTCAGTTTTTCAACTGTTTGCTTGTTTTTCACAGGCTACTTAAACAGTTCTGTTACATTAAACTAATATAATTAATTACTTGTAGGATGAATATTAAAATTTATCTTGTAGATGACATTAAAATACTGGCCTCTAAAAACCATCAGGCTATATTTTTAATAAGATAAAGAAAGCATCATCTTTTTAAATCTCTTTTCCAAATTAACAATGGCTTTTTAAAGTAGAATAGGTTATTTCTATAATCCAGTGTCTTACAACTAGTAGCATAGCAGTTAATTAATTAATTCCCTTCATGGCCTAATTTGCCCACTGACAGTTGTGCAGAGTTAAAATCTTAACATGGCCAACAAGCAAATACCTTTAGAAATGTCATTCAGGAGAGAAAGAAAATCCATTTAACTAATTAAATGGGGGAAAAAAAATTGGAAAAAAAATCCAAAAAAGCAATCATTTTTCATATTTCCTAAGATGAAGATACTTTGCTACCTCCTAATGCAAGTTCTCCTGGTAGAAAGGAATTTTATTTATTTATTTAATCATCTTAATTTTTTTACCATCTCAATTTAGTGATCCATTCCAAAAGGCTTTGAGGTTGATGGAAAACCATAAGCTTCATTTTGATATCAAAATATTATAGAACACTAGTGGGTTAGTTAAAACTATATAGTTTTATAGTTATACTTGTCTATTGTCTATTCTGTATTTCTCAATCAGAAGATATAAAGGAACTACAATGACCTAAAAAAAAATTAATAATAATAATACTAGTAATAATAATAATCCCAATAAATGTTGATTATAAAGCATCTAGTCCATTCTTCCCATTAAGACAGCCTCTAAACTCTACTAATGGAAAACTCGAAAGTGTATCTTATGGAGGTGAAAACAGTAATGAAATTGTAGATGCTACAGTGAAATACATAATCACTAAACATATCACTAAGTGCCCACTTTGAGCACAATCAAAAAGATCACATAAAATCTTGCGGTCATAGGGGGAATATATGCATCTTAAAGATCAATTTATTAATGTAATATTTAATTACCATTTACTAATAAATAATTGTTTATGTTATTACAATAAATACTGAGTTGTAACTATACAGGAAAGAAAACCTAATTTTCTGGATGAAAACCTCTTGCGAGGTCCCAACAAGTTCCTGTGACTGACTGATGCATACAGCACCTGCTGAAATGATCTAGAACAAGGACTGAAATAATTAAGGGCCAAAACAAATAGATTTTTTCAGAACTGCACCTTACCATCAGTGGGTATTACCTGTAAAATTCCCACTGCTAAAATATTTCACCAATTTCTATTATTTACTTAACATTTAACTTTAAACTGCTCTGTTTTTCACAATTAACATCCTCTTTGAAGTGAAGAAATTCACATTATTTCTAAATATTATTTAAGCCTTCTACAGACAGCAGTAAGTTATACTTTGTCATATTTTGAATGTGTCCTCACAAAGTAAGGCAAAGTGAGTGTTTTTAAATCCAAATATTAGATTCTGATGATACATTTATTGCTAATTCTATTACTGGAAATATCTGATGATCACACTGCAAATAACAGAAAAACTGTTTTGAAAAATAACAGCCTATTAAGTTGAGAACTAAACATTTTAATTGTTTGCAGAGGATTTGGTGTACAAGAGTAACATCAAGTAAAACACTGGAATCTGTACCATAAGCAAACAGGAGTCAATGCCCAGAAAACATCTACTCAGAAATTAAATTGAGAACTTCATTTAACTGCTCTACTGAATCACTTCAGATATCCTAGTTGAGGGGGGGAAAAAAAGCACATTGGTAGAATAGAGCACTAGGGAAATTATGGAGATTACGAAATGATTTAGTAAGTTTATGATCCCCAGGCATCTTCTGCAGTCTTTGAAAGAAAATCATCAGGCAAAAGAAGCAAGATAACTTCAATAAAGGAATAAAGAATAGAGAAAAAGTAAAGAATGCTGACATGACCGAACACCATTCTTTAATGTCCACAAATATCATCGGGGTGTTATTATTTGTCTTGTAGTTTTCTCCATACATTTCCAGGTGGTTTCCACCTCCATGAGCTAATGAAACTCTAAACAAGTGTTTTAATGCAACAATATGACACATAAACAGACACTGAAATCACAGCATTACTGCATTCACCACAGCAGACAGAAAAAGCACAGAAATAAAGATATGCGATAATCCATCCAATGTACATTATCAACTAACTTTCTACCTGCTGCTATATATATATTTTACCACTGGTATAAACATCATACATCATAACAAATGCATATCAAAATGCAAACCTGACTCAGTCCTTCTATTGTGACAACCTCTGAATTTTGACTGTCATAACAGCTACTAGGAACAGGATTCTATTCACTGAACTTTGCATCCAAAGCAGTAGAAGTGTTGGCTTTTGATTATCACTTGGAGGCATTTTGAAAGAATGATTCATCTAATCTACTGTGGACATCTAAATTAGACACGATTAACTGCCCTAAGGAAGTTATCTTCTTTCACTAACTATAAATAGTTTAAACAGTCAAAGGACTTGTAAATATCTATACCTAGATGATAGACAAGATAATTATGTTTTAAGAGTGGAAAAAAAAGGTAAGATTTTCTATCAACTGTCTTGTTGAAAGTCTGTTTTAAACGGTGTAATTCCTAAACTGGCACATGATACCATAACCACATGCACTCTCTCGTCACTGAGAAGATGCAATACAAGCACGCTATCCTATTTTGCTTTGATTAGGAAAATAAAATTGCATAAAACAATACAGAGCTGTGAGGTGGTAGCATACTTCAAGCATTACAAACTTGGATCTATTAAAAAGGAAAGCAGATGGAATTTTTTTGAAGTAAGGTGATAATGCCATAATTTGACTGTCAGGACAATTACAGTAAGTAAAATGATTAATACCTATTAAACATTCAAAAAATTAACAGTTAACAACAGAAAAGAATGAAAATTCCACAGAATCATATATCAACCTTAGACAACAACAAAAAAAGAATTTCTCACAGCTAAATCCTAGACCAAGGAACTACCTGGATAACTTAATGACTTCACTACTTCACTGCACTGAGCTGCTTATCGGCACTCGAATGCCTAAAGGCTCCTCCGTTTCCAGAGTTAGCTATCCAGACATACAGAACTCTGCACATCCATTACTTCTGACAATTTAGTTAAGATTAGAGAGTTCCCACTTAGGTCCTCAGTCTGACATTTCTTTACAGAAATCATGAGAGGAATGTGATCCTGTAGGCATACTGAAAGCATGTCGGGTACACAGTACAGGACTAGAGAGAGCAGTAAGTTAACTACAAACGATGAGCTTTTGTCTAAGGCAAGAGAAAAATCCAGTTCTGTAAGGCTGACAGAATAGAAATCCACATCCACCCAGTTTCATCAAAAATTATCTTTCTCCAAACAACTACCACGAATGCCAAAAATAAGGGAAGAGGTTTGATTTCTGTTACCCTGGCCACTTCAGACAGTAGAAAACATAAAAAATACCAGTTCTGAAAACAAGAATATCACAGCTGCTCCTTTTTACAGTGAGCAATAGCAAGACAGTTCATTCCTCTCATGGCTCTTTAAGTAACCATCAATCCTCCCAGTAAGGCAGCTAAAAAGCACATTCCATGAGGAGAAGGGAAAGATGACCACCCTTCCTCCAACACTTTCACTTCTTTCAAAGAATAACATTAAAGGAAAAAGAATTTGATAACTACGTACAAGGAGACAGTTATAGGATGTATATGTCACTCTTTCTCCCTTTCTGCCTGATGAACACGTTTTCAGCAGGACCTTCTTCTCTCAAACACTGTACCAACACTATGCTACCACATCTGTAGGTTACTTTTGCTGATCCTAGGCATCACAACAGCTATATCATTCCATAGATCTTGTACTGCTTGAGTTTCCTCCTCTCTCGTATTCACAAACCTTGTTCCAATTGATAGTTCAACTTCACATATCTCACAAAAAGTATAAAACAGGAGAATTACATATTTTATTTTACTTCCCCTTTTGATGAAAAAAAATGGGATACAGATACGAAAACTGAGAATAATGTGACTAAGTACTCATCACTGGGATGTAGGGCTCCTACCGTTTAGCATGGCAATCAAGAGGCTATGACATTCCTTCTTCAGCGCAAATGGCAAGTATTTAATGTACTAAAAAAGTTTATACACACACGTGTGTGTGTATATATATATCTTACCTCTCTCCATTCTTTGTTTCCAATGGCTTGTGTGTACAAAACACAGACTGTGAAAGGAAAAAAGAAAAGATCATTTTGAGAATTGAATGTTGGTTTTTTTTAATTAAATAAGTTGATTTCGTAGTCTATTTTGCTGTCAAAACCACTATCTTGGAAAATCAAATATTAGTGTTTCCCCTCAGTTTTGAGTATGTCTCCCTAGATTAGTGACAATTCTGGTTGTTGCCACAATGAATTGTGAAACAGAGTGGTTCTAAAATGGGAGGTGACACTTAAGACTGGCCTTCAGCAAATCACCTCAAATCTTTAGGAATAAAATTAGATAGAAGCAGGTTTTCATTAAATGTGCATGGTCTGTCTATCCCAGCTAATCCATTGCATAATTATGCTAATTTATTTCTTCTTTCGGGAAATGAGAGAATTAAAATAAAAACAAATGAGGTCCCTACTGCAATGAGACAGCAAATAAAAGTGGAAAAAGGAAAAAATAGTTTGTGAAGTATTCTTCTTTAATTCTGCTGTAAGCTCTTCTCACATATTTAAGGATATTGCATACATATCTCTTTATATTAAAACATAATAAAAACTGAATCAATTACATCTACCTATGTAAGCTATGTTTGAAACATCAAGAAGCATCATCTCACCAGTTTCACTCTGCTTACAGATTTGTTCTTCTAATACAGAACCCACTTCACATTAATCTGTAGCTTTCATCACAGAGGTACAGTTAATCAGGTCTTCCATACACCAAGTACAAGTATAAGCACAAATCATTTGCACCGAATGAATACCGCAAACTTCATTTTCAACAGTTTTGAATGAGTTGTATCTAACAAGTGTAAAGCAGTGATATCCTGAAACTCTCACCGTTTCCTAAATAAGGAAAATACAGATACACAAACATTTCTCTCTGTCAAATTCTGCTGTGCCAATCGTTACTTTTCAACAGAAGACAGAAATAATACTGTTTTGAGTTTCTGTCTTGAACAATAAAAGTAGAAGGCTGGTTTTCTTCTCAACAAAGTCAGAATCATCAACTGATCTAAGCAGAAATGAAGTCAAGCTTCAAACTGTTTTCTTCTTACTTGGAAGGTAAAACACAAAAAACACACTAGGAAGAGTGGAAAAAAAGTAAGATCAACATTTCAGCTTGACATAGAACTTAAAAGTTAACACAATTCAACTTCATTTTTTCCCAATAAGATATCGTGTAGAAGAAAAAGCTTTTATAAAAAAAAATCAAAATCAATTTCTGTTTTTCTCCATTCACTCTAAATGAAACCTCGGACAATCACACTACTGGCTTTGGTTCCTGATTATAGTAGGATGAATCCAAAGCAGTGAGTCTATTTTTACAGCTCTCTTTGGAGAAAATTGCTGAACTATATTATATAAAGAATGAAGTTTAAACAGGAAAACAAAGTAAAATGGAAGCTACAAAATCAGCTACGGAGATGTCCGAAAGTTACTAAGTTTCTGACCAACCTTTGTATCTATTAAGATCTGTGCCAAGATAATCCTGGCAGATGTGGGAAATGTTGTCAAAGGAAATTTCAACATATAAAAACAAACTAAGAAATATTCTCTGGAAATACTCCTAGAGCTAATATGAAATCATACACTCTCTCAAATTTCCCTTCCACTTTCCCCACTGGCAATTCTTTTTTAAATGAACACCACAAATTCAGCAATGATGAATATTTTCTATCTTCAGTAGTGGTTTCCAAGAAAGCAAATATGTTACTAATTTCAAAAGCAGATATAATAACAGATTTCATCCATTTTACAGAGATCTTAAATCTAAATTTTCCACTAAATACTTCTCATACCTATAACCTCACTTGAGAATACAACTGAAACTCATTTGCAGAAAACGCCAGTCTTTATAGATAACGTACACTTCTGCTATTCAAATATTTTTATTGTCTAGATTTTTCCTAAACATAATAATTTTTCACCATTGATTTCCTGCTCTATTTTTTGTACTACATGCTGCCCTGTGTATTAGCATTAATACACTACATCACGTAACAACTGTGCACCATAGCTGTCCAAAAAAGAACATAAAAGAGGAGAAATTTAATATTAAGATGAAGAAAGCAACAAAACAACTGTAAAATATCCGTTACTATCAAAGTTTCAGAAAGGAGGCATTCTGGCACTACCTTATCTCTTCAGTTTATGAAGCCAAATGAAAGAGTTATGAACAAAAAAGCTAAAAAAAGATTAGAGCTGAATAATTTTAGTCTTCTGCTGTGGTTGATGAGATGGAAGTTGTGCAATATAAAAAAAAACAGTAAAGCTCCACCTTAAGCCTAATTCAGTCTCTTATTCATTTTCCATCTTCTGGAAGGCTGCTCATACCTCTGCTAGTATGAGTTTTTCTGTGGTCAGTTCACTATAATTTGGACTAAGCAGTGCTATCCTTCTCACCTTTTTACTGCCAGTCATTAGTGGGTTTCTGTTCCCCTCCATTCCCAGTAGCTTCCCCGTGCTTCCAAAACTACATTCCAGGACTGGAACCACATCTCTAGCCTAAGAACCACTTATATATTTATTTATAAACTTAAATGAGGAGAAAAAAAAGCTAAGAATCAATAGTATGACTTGCAATTTTCTGCTATTTAGCTGGTTGCAGCTACGGCATATATGAGGGCTGCTCCGAAAGTAATGTCTCTTATTTTATTACACTGGCCTACGACATCAGAGGTGGATGTTGGTGGTATGGCAGTGGAGGCTGAGTCTTCCGCCCAATATTCCATTACATTCTGTTGCTGTCAACAAAGGGGCAGTCTGACAAAATAGTGTTGGACATGGAAGTGCATATGAAGCAAAGGTGTGTCACTGAATTCCTCCATGTGGAAAAAATGGCACCCACTGACATTCAATGGCATTTGCTGAACGTTCATGAAGACCAAACAATGGATGTCAGCACAGTGGAGCAGTGGGTGGTGTGTTTCAGCAGTGACAACAGTGACCAGAAAGGCAAGCCGTGTTCCAGATAGTCATGCACAGCATAAAATGAAGAGTGCCTTGATCAGCTCATTGAGAGAAATTACAGAATTTGTCAGATTACAACCAGGGTGCTCTGTCCAGAGTTGAATATCAGCTTCAGTGAATTGGAAACAACAGTGGTAACGTTGGAATACTGCAAAGTTTGTGCCAGGTGGGTCCCACAAATGTTCACGCAGGAACACAAAGAACACCACATGCAAATTTGTCAGAACCTATTGAACCAGCACAAGGCTGAAGGTGACAGTTTCATGGATCACATCATTACCAGTGTCAAGATGTAGCAACTCTACTATGGGCCACTGTGGCAGCCTATGGAGTGGCAGTATGTGAATTCCCCATGGACAAAAAGTTTAACAGTGATACAGAAACATGCATCACATAAACGACATTTAAAAAAAAAGGTCAGTCTTGGCTCTAAAGAAAAGGATCACGAAAGTCACAGACTTTCTCACAAATACTTTGCAAATTTAGAATAATTTAAAACTTTCTTCTTCCTTTCCTCTAAAACTGATTGACCCCCAGACTGTCGCATAATTGTCTAAATTACTGGTGGTATGATTTATTACCCTAATGGCTTTAGGAGAGGTTTCATAAAGATCCCCGTATTATACTAATTACAGTAATCCTTCTAAACAACCTTTTCAAAGTCATTTCCAACTGGAGAAATGAGCTTTCCCATATGAGTGCTTCCAGGGGAAGATACCAATAGTCAGAAATGTTAACATTTAGTAATCTTAAACTCTGGGGCATTTAAGACAGTGTCAAACTCTGGATTAATTAAATCTTTCAATGAAGAAGACAGCAGATGTTTCAATGGTTACAGATTCAATTCTCAAAACAGAGCAGTCTCCCACCTCTTATTTTCCCATGTAGTTTGAGCATCCCTTACCCTACACTGGTCCTCTCCCACTAAATGCTTATGCCTTTAACCTGGAAACTACTCTAAGTGTTCACCACAGTTTTTTCCAAGCATAAAAGCTTCCATTCCCTCACAAGAAAGTGTCAGCCACAGTACAGTAGGCCCTTTCTCCACGGTAATCTTCCCATGAATTTGTACCCAGTTCAAGCAGGCTCTTTGCTGACCACCTTCTACACCTTTTAGTCAGAGCTTCCTGAAGGTCCTTTTACTCCAAGTGTCATGAGATTCTTCTCATTGTTACTTTCTTTTATGGATACATCCTCCCCAGGAGGACCTGGATTCTACCTTTCCAATCTTTCCTAAGACACTCTAATTTCTATTACAATACTCAGCAGTTACAGGGTTACACAAGAGGACGTTCCATCCTAACCGGTGCTGCTGCCACAGCTGCACAGTAGTTTGGGGTGGCTCAGTTTGGTCAGGAAGTGCATGGGGAAATAATTTTGCCCAAATGCCTAAAAGAAAATCTCATTAACAAATCTGTAGCTCCTTGGCAGAAGGTTTTCTCCATGTCTCATTGTGGAATCACTGCTTTAGCTCAGACTCTATGGGAAGTATTAAAAAAAGAAGAAAAAAAAATGTGGATATTCTCAAAAATATTGCTAGGGTTTGAAATGCAAATTAGAATTGGCCTCAAAGCCAGTGAGACCTTAACATACAGAGCAACTTTGTGTAGTTCTACCTTTTATGAGATCTGGTGGCTGTAAATCCATTTGGCCTAAAAGTAGATCTTGTGAAAGCAGTAAAGTGTTGGATTTGAAACCTTTTTTAGCTAACAGGATAAAGTTACTGTATTCAAGACCAGTGCAAGAATGGCCTTTGTCCAAACAGACACTGAGGAAAGATATGCTGCTACACTTCCAAGTACAGAAAAGAACAGCATTTTTTACATTACACCCTTCTAACTTCCACAGTTATATTACGGCCATGTGTCTGCATTCAAACGAAGGGCACTGGCAGCAATCTAATTAGCTAATAAACAGCCTTCAGAATACAAATTCTACACTGCCTGCAGAGTATCCACCATCAAAGCCACTTTGCCAAGTCATTTCCTGAGTGCAAATACAGTATAAGCATTTCTAGA
Organism: Tetrao urogallus; assembly: GCF_951394365.1. NCBI lineage: Eukaryota > Metazoa > Chordata > Aves > Galliformes > Phasianidae > Tetrao > Tetrao urogallus. The sequence continues at coordinate 178,755,379 of NC_136813.1, forward strand.
GGTAAGTTTTCCCCTTCTCTCTTTACCAAGGACTGCAATACTGTATTCCATGTTTGTATATAGCTAGCCTGAGACAGATAGGCCTAACTGACACAATAACTGGGCATTCACAATGTAAGCCCAAACTTCTAAAGTACGCCATCAGTTTGAATTCTTTAAATAAGCAGTTTACAAGAAACAAGAAAATACTGTGTTTTGAAGTGATAGGCAAGATTACTACACTTCAAAAAATACATGCAAGTAACTTAATTCTACAAAAATATCACTGCCTTACATCTCAAAAATATTACAAAGTTAGATAGTAAGATTTCTCCAAGTTTTCCCGTCCCTTCCCTGCTGTGGGCCAACCAACAGCCACAGTCCCTTAGGGGTATCCCTGCCCCAGTATGGTTTGCCCACAGACCACAGCTTCTTTGGAAGTCTTTTGCATGGAGTGTTGCCTTTCCAGGTCGCATTCCGGAAGCATATCTTCAGAAGCGTGGTTCTGGGAGTACTCTCAGCAGCTGTGTTTCTAGCCCCTAGCTGCTGCCACTTTCCTTCTGAAATGTGCTTGGCAGGGCTTTGTGTGCTCCTCTGGCTGACAGAAGCTCTAGCTAGCACTGGTTATTCACGTAGCTTTCAGAGTTGCCTGGAAGAAGCTGTGATAGTCACAGAGTGGATTACAACCTCCTTCCACACAAGTTGCACTGCTACTCAAATCCTGAAATTTATACCTAATACAGTTTCCCTACAGTATCCCACCAGGACTTGGTTACATGCCCAAACACATGATGGAAGCATGTCTGTCTCAGGGCCTATTTCCAGTGTCAATGAGTACAGTATATGGTATTCTAAGGAAAAAAAATAAAAAAGCTTAGGCTTACCTGAAAGAAAATGAATCTACAAATAAAAAGTTACAGAGGGTTATAGAGGGGTCTAAATTGACCGAAGACAATATAATCTAAGCATTAGTCAATAAACAATACAGGAGTACTTTGATTCACCACTATCAGGGAAAAAAAAGAAAAGAAAGAAACACAAAAATATTCTGTGGTCTCAGGGCCTTGATAAGCTATTAAAAAATCTTCAGTATGGGAAGGCATCATTTTTAAATCAGAAGCCCCACCACAGCTGAATTCATGGGAATGAGGTTGTTGGGATACAGTCATGCATTAACAAAACTGAAGAGGTAGTGTGACTACCTCACATATCTGGTAACATGAATTCATTAAAGAATGGATTATTTTTAATCAGTAAAGATCAGTTCCCTGAGACAAATTAATGCAATTTTATTTTTCCAGATTTTGATTCTCAGATTAGCAGACACTATGCACTAACAACAAGCACTTCCAGTTTATCTAGAAGTATGCTGACTAGATTTGAAAGCAATCTAGAACAGATACATAAAAGAAAAAAAAAATGACTTTTCTGCATTCACTGATTTTAAGAAAACGTAGCTTGACTGCTTGACTAAGGGAAAGCACAGTTCAGGAATGCAGTAGTGATTATAGTCTTTAAAATTCCAGTTCCTGTAACAGGAGCTACAAGCCCAGCCAGCACTGCATGAAATAACTGTCACAAAGACAATGTAAACCCAGCAGACATCAAAGTAATCCACTAATCTCATTTTTAATCCATTGTTTACACATTTGAAATATATGATGAGGAAAAACCAGTAAAACGTTACATACTTACTTGGATCAGATTTAGAAAATGTATCTCTGTCCAAAAGATTTCTGTTAAAAAAGGAGAGAAAAAAGTAATCTTATTAAAAAAATCAGATAGCAATGAAGATATTTTTAATGATATTGATCGAGAAGCTGCTTAGTTTTCTACCTTTTACTTAAAGTCAGTCAGTGCTACCAATTGAGTCTTCTCACCCTTCTTTTTCTTATGTATTTTGGATTTGACCAAATCTTAGCTTACATACTCTGGTGTCTTGAAGTAAAAAGCAATACATAACAAGCATATTAACATATATAAGATACATCAGAAACAAAAATAACTATAGATCAAAAACTTCTACCACAGATTAACATGCTAGCTGAACTTAAAAAAATTGTATGCTTTATTTATTTAAAAGAATGGTTATGACATCTCAGAGCCACTACGAAATATCTAAAGAATCTGGTGTGGATGAGTAAGGTAAAACAAAACTAACAGACAAACAGGAAACAGGAAACATGAAACAGAAGCAGGAAAATTCTAAGTGCCCACAAAATACATAGGGAAAAAGTCGGAAGAAAAATTTCTTTGTTACAAGGCTAATATCACAGCCATGCTTCAGCTAGTCTCCTCATACACAGATGAAGAGACTCATTATTACCAATAGCTCTAAAGATGAAGGACTGAACACAAAACCATCATCAGAATAGTTACTAATATTTCATCATTCTAAATTCAAATACATAAACAAATAAATATTAAATTATTCTGACCAGCCAAAAAAATGGTCTGAAAACAGAATAATCATTGAACAAGAAATAGCTATTAAACTTAGGCAGCTAGTTTAGGCTTGGTATTACTTAAGAACAAAAGAAAATGAATAAAGAAAAGGTAAGTACACAGCAGCAACACTGAAATGGTTCTAGGTATCACAACAAGCCATGACTTAAATGCAAGTCAAAATTCTTGTGCCTTTGTGAGGAAAAAAGGAATAAACAAATGAAAATTGCATTTTGGAAACTTCTCAATCTAGTCACCTTGCCTTCTTAATACTCAACACTCAATTCAAGCAATAAAGCAATAAAGGTTTAGGCAGAAATAATGAGAAGTCTGGAATACGCCTATGAAGAAAACACTGCCATATATTGATGCTGATCCCCATATAGGCAGAAGAAGAAGAAACAGGACTGGCTGTAAACTGAATTCTCTGCCCTTCAAGTGTACAAGTTGAACTTTATTCAACTGCTTTACCATTTTTCTTGGTCAAAAGTATCCAGACATTATATGAAATCTCTGCCACTGAGTATATTTAGGAACAAGTTAGGAAGCCACAAGTCTTACCAGTTCTTTGAACTTACCCTGGAGCAAGAGACAGATTAAACAACCACTTCACATCACTTATAACTTACTATTTTTAATAATTACTGAGCCTCTCTAAAGGTCACTATTTATTACTTTCATTCAGATCTAAATCACGTTACTTTCATGCCACTGCACATCATTGAAATGCATACAAATATGTTGCTAAATACAGGTTTTCTAAGCAGTGCATTTACACTTCAACAAGGAAAAGATACTGTGTCATCAGTTCAGATATTGCCAAACCCACGGTTCAGAACAAGCAATGTGGGCAGGACAGCTTTAAAAGAAGCTGTCACTTATTTAAGCCAGATCATTAAAATTATTATTTGTGAATGAATCTAAAGTCTGCATATACTACTTCTTCAACTGGAATTGTTTCTACTTCCAAAACACAATTCCTGTAAGCCTTGAAAATTTCAGAATTAAGAGTGACATGGAAAAAAACAGCACTTCTGCCTTCCATGCTCACAATTCTTTGAGCCACCAAGCATTTGCTGCCAGGGACCTAATGAACTAAGAACACTTCCATACAGTCAGCATCTGAAATCTGAAAGGACTGTAAGGATTGAGATATCAAAGTCTGACATCATAATTCAGGTCAGTAAGCATCACTAGTACACAGTTTTCAACTGATACAGCTTGCAATATCTTCAATGTGATCCTTTGTACATTTCACCATAAATAGAAAATGTCTTCAGCAAAGTTTGCAGGCACCTGATTTTCCAAACTGTTAATAACCAACTAAAACACCAAAACAAGAACTAAGCACACTCATTGTTCAAGCAATGTAGGCTTCAAAGGGAACTTCAAAAGCCAACACCAACAGGAAACAAAGGTCTGACTTGTTCAGCTAACAGCTCAGGCTGCACAATTTCTTCAGCGTATTTTCATTTTAGTGGGAAAACAATCAAAATGCTCCTTTAAATGTATGAAAACTGCAAGTTGCAGAAACACAGGACAATCTGCAACCAAAAGAAATGCTAAGAGCAAAAGGAGAAAGAAGGTTGGATATACTTCTAGAACTTCATGTCGTCTTTAATAGTCTGAGCAGAAAATGTTTTGCTTACGAAAGCATTCTCTTGGATAGTACTCTATTTTTTCAGGAAAACTCACAAATTCAAAAGCAAGAGATGCCAAAAACTTCTTACTTCCTCCTAATCAAAATATCCAGAAAAAAAGGTCTTCTATTTCAACTGACCACAATGAGTAAATCTGTATCACTATGATAAACAGTGCCAAAAAACAATGCAAAAAGAAAACAAGAAATTACTACAGATCATGAGGATTTTTTTCCCCTCTGGAGAAATACATACACCAAACACCTACAGTGAAGAACTCTGTGAATATCTGTGCAGAAAGTGCTATCCTACAGTCACAGATCCTGAAGGAATTCATTTTGCGCCTTCCAAAACACTCGCAGGAGCACAGATGACTAAGGGAAGAAAAAAACAATAGGAGCCATGGCAATAACACCTACTTAGTCTGCTATGGAAAGTACAGAGGAGATTAGAAATACTGGAATAAAGATTTCTTTATCTGTATAATGAGAGCAATTTCCCAATGGGGGGTAATCAGTAAAGAAGAAAAGTTAAAATGCCTTGTGTGGATTCACTTTGTTCATACAGCTTCATGAACTCCATAAACATGTCAGTATGTCTATGACAGTTTCTGCCCAGCGCTTTCCTTCAAAAAATTCTGTACTACGTTCAGTGTAAAACTGGAAGATCTCAATTATATATCAGGCTCTTTAAGATCCACTGATCTAGTCAGCAGTGTTTGCTGAACAGAAATCATTGCTATGTGGCTTTGTATGATCTGAATGTAGTATAAATATACATACTACATATATGTTGAGAAAGGGAGATCTACCTTAAAAACTAGTGTTTACTCACCTCATTCATATAATTTGCTTCTATTTTGACTTTTTTAATGATCAATATATTACCTTCCTGTTGTGCAAGCTTTTAAATTTAACCCTTCGTTATACTCAACTGCTACACAGAAATAAATTCAGTTCCTCCAAAAGAAATTACAGAAATCTGGCACTGAAGAACAAACCACAGGAATTACAGAACTGAATACTTTAATGTGTGTTCCTCTGGTTTCAAAAAACTGTATTACTGGACAAATACATGTTTACACACTTTTAAACTGAAACTCCTGGTGATAAAATCAAGATTTACTTCAGATGGATTTGTTAGAATCCCTCCAACTGCTAAAGTTTTGTTTCTCTTCATCTTTAGATTAGATTTAAGAAAGCAAAGTGCCCAGGGTATCAGCTAGGATGGAGTTAATTGTCTTCAGAGAGCCTTGTATGGTACTGCATTTTGGATTTTCCGTGAAATAGTGGTGATAACATACCCACGGTTTGTTGTTGGGCAGCGCTTGCACAGGATGAAACTATTTTCAGCTTCTTGTACTGCCTGCCAGTGAGGGGCTGGCGTTACTCAAGGAGCTCATGTAGTTCTACGCTCTGCATGTGTCACCAGAGCAGCCGTGACACCATAGAGATGTTTTGGCTACCACTGAGCATGCTGGCACCGCATCAGGGCTGGCTCCAACACAAAGCCATAGGCTGTAGGTGGAAGAGAGGAGGAAACACAGCCACCAGAGCTTACCCAAATCCACCAAAGGGATTTTCTGTACGCTATGATGTCATGCTCACTAATAACAGCTGGAAGGAGGTGGGAAAGGAGAATGAAGGACTCTGGTTATGAAAACATTCATCTTCCTAAGAAATCAGCGCACATCCTGAGGCCCTGTTTCACAAGAAGTGACGAAACTTTGCTGACTGGAAGTACAGGATAACTTTCTTCCTTTTGCTTGCGTGCAACCTTTGCTTTCTTTTCCCATTAAAATGCTCCTGTCTCAAACCCACGAGGCGCTTTTTTGTTTTGCTTCTTTTTCCTCCCCCTCTTCCCCCACCCCTCCCCACCCATGTAACTATGATGCATGACCAGCCCTGCTTTCCCGGAAATAGCTGAGTATCTGCCTCCAGATAGGAAGTGGTGAATGAATTCTTTATTTTGCTTTGCTTGGTGTGCAGCTTTTGCTTTATCTATTAAATTGTCTTTATCTCAGCCCACCAGTTTTCTCGCTTCCACCTCTTCAACTCCCCCCATGTCCCACTGAGAGGTAGAAGAAGCCAGTGGCTGTGTGGTGCTGCGCTGCCTCCCAGGAAACAGCATTTGGTGGTTTGCAAACACAACATTGAGTTACCCATGCAAAACTGATTATTAATTTTTAGAAAGCATGTATTCTAAATATAATATACTCTTATATGAGCATACATCAGTTTTCTTTTTCACTTGAATTAGTCCATGGGGAAGCTTGTATGATGTTGCATTTTGGGATTTTAATGAAAACTGTGGTGATAACACACCCGTGGTTTGTTGCGGAGCAGTGCTTGCACACAGCCAAGGACTTTTCAGCTTCTCATGCTGCCCTGCCAAGGAGGCTGGGCATTAGTCTTCCCAAGAAACCATCACACACACTGAGCCTTGCCTCCCCAGAAACAGAGAACACCTGCCTGCCAAATGGAAAGAACAAATAAATTCCTTGTTCTGCTTTGCCTGCATGAGCAGCTTTCACTTTACCTAATGAACAGCCTTCATCTCAACCTACATTTTTTTCACTTCTCCCTTCCCAACCCCCTCCCCCACCCCGGGTCAGAGGCAGCTGTGCAGTGCTGAGCTGCCAGCCAGGGTTAAACCACAATAACAATTATTAAACAAATTCATTTTTATTTCCTTCTTTTAATATCAGGCCCGTGTCTTTTTTTCTCTAAGAATATCCTGACAAACAAATTTCCTCTTTTTTTTTTTTTTTGTCGTTTTGTTCAGAACTGCATCAATTTCAATGCTAATTTTAATCTGTTTTACATCACAGTAGTCAATGTCTCTCAACCTTAATTGCTACCACTGGACTTTCAATGGTCAGCCCTAGGAAAGGCAATACACAATCCAAAGAATCTACTTGAGTGAAGAGCCCACTTGACTTCTTGCAGAGTAATTTATTCAATATTTTTTTCACTTGTAATGCTAGCTTAAGTAATCATCCTTCCCTAGCTATTTATACTCTCCTATATTGTCAGAACACAATAAAAAAGAAGCTATTAGCCTCCAGATTCAAAATGCCCTGGACCTAAAAGTAGATTAGACAATTTCTCAGAATTTTATCTCCTTGACAGAATGACTGGTTCTTTTAGGAAAGGCTTGGAGGAGAGAAAATGGTGGCTCTCCTGACTAAGAGGCAGTTAGCATGATCTGTTCTGATTACCTCCACTCTTTGGGGCACCTGAAGGTCTGGAAAGAACACAAACATATCTCTGATAAGCATGCTTAAGAAAACATCCACAATACTACTTTGAAGAAGTCACTGACTCTTCTCGTTCACAAGAAGATGAAGAAGTAATTGTCAGCCTCCAGAGTAACATTAATCATCAAGTTACAAATATACTGATTCAGAAGCCTTTCTCTTTGGAGAAAGAGGGAATCAATGAGTACAGCTGGAGCAGAACAGCTTCCCTACATTTTTATGACTACACACAAAAAACATTATCTGACTAAATGCATAAAAACAGTGCTAGGACAATACCTCTATTAAAACTGCTGAGTGCTCTCAGGGGTTAAGCCAACAATAAAGATGGAATTATCAAATTTCTGTACTTATGTATACAGTAACAATGGTTTTGCAGCAGTTGTCTGTGGAAACTGACAGGAATGAAGAAATAATACTCGTGCAGATGAAGCAGACCTGCATGAACGTTGAGTAGTTCCATTTTAAATAAATAAAAGTCCATTTATGAACAGTCCCAGTTTTGGCTGGCATGAGCAAACAGCTCACATCACAACCTAACTCTCCTTCAGTACCACACCAATTATTACTTGAAAACAACAGAATGAACCTGCTACATTTATATTTCTAAGGCTGGGCATGCAAACAGTCTCTGGCTCTGAACTTTCAGAGACATAATGCAGAGGATGACACTGAGGACCCCAGGCAGTCCAAAGCTCTGGCAGCTCAGTCTAAGGTCAGCTCATTGGTCCTTCTCCAGCTACTTTTATTCAGTTGATACAAATCCATGGAGATGCTGTTCTAGTTTAGATGTATTTTAATATAACTATAATAATGTATAAAGTACAAAAATTGTTTTCACATAGTTTTTTTTCTGAAACAATCCTTTAAAGCGTACACATCAAAGAAGTCATTTAGAAAGTGAATCTACCTAGGTCTTTGACACTGTCTCCCAAAATATTCTCCTGTGGAAGCTGGCAGCCCGTGGCTTGGACAAATACACTCTTAGCTGGGTAAGGAACTGGCTGGAGGGCCAGTCCCAGAGAGTGGTAATGAATGGAGTTAAATCCAGCTGACAACTTGTCACGAGTGGTGTTCCCCAGGGGTCGGTGCTGGGGCCTGTCCTCTTCAATATCTTTATTGATGACCTGGATGAGGGCATTGAGTGCACTCTCTGTAAGTTTGAGGATGACACCAAGTTGGCTGGAAGTGTGGATCTGCCTGGGGGTAGCGAGGCCCTGCAGAGGGATCTGGACAGGCTGGAGAGCTGGGCTGAAGCCAATGGGATGAGTTTCAACAAGGCCAAATGCCAGGTCCTGCACTTTGGCCACAACAACCCCAGGCGATGCTACAGGCTTGGGGCAGAGTGGCTGGAGGACTGTGTAGAGGAAATGGACCTGGGGTATTGATTGATGCTCGGCTGAACATGAGCCAGCAGTGTGCCCGGGTGGCCAAGGCCAATGGCATCCTGGCTTGTATCACAAACAGTGTTGCCAGCAGGAACAGGGAAGTGATTGTGCCCCTGTACTCAGCTCTGGCGAAGCCGCACCTCAAGTACTGAGTCCAGGTTTGGGTCCCTCACTGCAAGAAAGACATTGAGGCCCTGGAATAGGTTCAAAGAAGGGCAACACAGCTGGTGCGGGGTCTGGAGCTCAAGTCTTATGAGGAGCCACTGAGGGAGCTGGGATTGTTCAGTCTGCAGAAGAGGAGGCTTGGGAGACCTCACTGCTCTCTACAACCACCTGAAGGGAGGTTGTAGTGAGCTGGGGGTTGGCATTTTCTCTCATGTAACTGGTGATAGAACTAGAGGGAATGGCTTCAAGCTGTGCCAGGGGAGATTCAGGCTGGACGTTAGGAAATAGCACCTCTGTTAAAGACTGGTCAGGCACTGGAATGGGCTGCCCAGGGAGGTGGTGGAGTCACCAACCCTGGAGGTGTTCAAGGAACATTTGGATTGTGTGTTGAGGGACATGGTTTAGTGAGAACTATTGGTGACTGGAGGATGGTTGGAGTGGGTGATCCTGTGGGTCTTTTACAACCTTGGAGATTCTATGATTCTATAAATTTGTACAATGAATACAATATTCCTTCTCAGCCACTGTGGGACGGGGGAGGATGCATTACTTACACAGGCAGTGAAAGAAAGAAAAGAAAACGAGGAAAATTAATAGAGAAAGTTTTGGTACAGTTAAAGCTGTTATACACTTCCTACTACCTAATCCCTTCTCCGCTTTCCCTTACATTACCTTTCTGAGGTCTAAAATAGTTGGTTTCAACTGTGCAAGGGTGATACAGTGAGTCACCAGTGAGCATCCCGCATCCTGTCTGGGGAGGAGAAGTTGGTAGTAGCAGTGGAGGATCAGATCATCTCAGGAAGATTATGATGTTGACGGTTTCCTTTTCCAAATTCTGAGGCTCCCCACAAGGGGCTACTTTTCCAACCCACTGTTACACCATGATCTCTCTTTGTTGGTCTCTTACTCCATTTTGCATTCAAACTTGCCATATTTGTTACACCTGTTTGGTTCTTGCCCTTTGGTTCCACTATAATTTCAGAAAATAGCTTTGCCCGTATCCCAAGTCTGCTCTTCTTTACAAACCACTGGAAAGGTCTCCACAGGTATCCCATACCTCCGCTTTCCATCCTCCATCTCTGCTACTCCACCTTGCATCCTGTGTTCCCACGGTGCTCCTCTGCACTACATCATCCTGTGACAGTCACAGATACCTTATTCTGCACTAAACAACCACTTGCTACTGCTGTCTATAGAAGAATAATAGCTATGTCGTGTCATTGCACAAGCCAAAGAGAAACTATGTAAGAGGTAGCCACCTGATCTTCAGAAAAACTGCTTTGGTAGCCAAGGAAATCCAAACAAAACACCAAGTAGGCAAAGACAAGTTCAGACAAAACCTGACAAGTCCTGAGACTTCACACGATACAAAACTTGGTAACTGGTCCCAACAGTGGCAAGACTGCATCTACAGGGCCACACGTCGGCCTTAAATTTTACAGTTAATGTGTGCTTTGCCTAAAGTTCAAATAATACATGCACACACAGGAGAAACAAACTATACACTCTACCAGGAATGCACCTCTAGGATTGTTTTGATGGAGGCCATCACCCATTTATATGTTTTTCTTGAAGCCAGATGGCTGTCTAGGTGGTTTCAATTCAAAGAAAAGACTTGCAAGATCAACCTCTGTTGTCAGCCATCCATAAACATGGATAAACAGATTTTGTAACCAGTCTGGACACATACACACAAAACTACAGGAAAATGAAAAGCAGACTTAGAATCAGGATGAATTTTATATCCTCTGCTCTGTACTATATGGAGTTACAAGCTCAAATAATTTATTGTATCTTTTATCATTGCATCTTTCTGCCATACAGATTTCTAACAAAAAACAAGGAAGTAAATATACTGGCTGGAGAGAAGAGAGCTTAGTAGAGATCAGTCCTTATGACAATCAAAGATAAAATCAAACATGCTTTGGATACCACAACCAGTAGAAAGGAACTGCTTAAGATTTCAGACTGTCAAGCAAATGGAAAGGCAAAAATCCCGAGGCAGTACGTTTTGTTCCTCCATGCCAGAAATCTGAAATTAGATTATTCTCATAAATGAGAATAGGATTTGTTTAATTCCGTTCATCCCATTCATTAATATTAAATTTCTGTACAAATTGTGAAACTGTATAGAACTGATCCAAACCAGGCACAGACAACCAATCGTACTTCTGAACCAATCATAAGGAGTACACTCTGCCTTCCTGCACATTATGCCTGGCATGGGAATACAGAAAGTGCAGAACCCGTCCAGCACAAACACAGAATGATGAGGACAGTTCACCTGATTCTGCATAAAGCTTAGCAGACCCGTGTCAATGTTTTGTGAGAATTTTACCATCCCTCAGATAACTGTAGCATCATTGACACAGGTCCTGGTTTCAGCTGGGACAGAGTTTATTTGCTTCATAGTGCCTGCTGTGATGCTACATTGTTGCTTTAGACTTGGCCTTATGACTGCACGTCATAAAGTGATCAAACTACTTCACTTTCCTATAGATATGCAGAAATTACTCTTAGGAAGATAATTCTGTTTGACACCTCCTCAGTAGGTAAATAAACACTAACACAAGGCATGATGAAATTTTTTACTTCCTTGTAAGATAGGGTTTCATAAAGGCTGTGGTTTAATCAGGAGACTCCAGATCAGTGCACCCAGTAACGAGTAGGAGCAGAGATTACCATTATATTAATCATGACAAAAACTGAAAAGCTTGAGATCCCACTGTGCATGTAACTTCACTGAGAGCAGGGAAGATGAGAACAGACCGTGACACTTCTCCAGTGTTTTATTTGATTGTAGTCAATGAAGAATATGACAGACAGGGTCACATTCCGGCAGACACGAGGGCACGCCCAGACACCAGATGAGCAATCTCAAACATTCCTGCTACTTACTTCCCCTTAACACAGCCTGAAGCTTACCTCAAGACCAAACGAGACCACAAGTTTCTACCTGCAGCCGCTAAGTGTAGATTCAAGTCTAGGCACACACCTATAATCAGTGCGCTGTGCAAACGCATCTTTGGAGAAAGAGAAGCTTTTTGGCTGGAAAACAATAGCAGAGTAAAATATAAAAGAACAACCCATATTCTCTTTCACACATCGACTGGAGAGTCAAGGTCTTGATCCCATCTTCCACCATATGACAATCATCCAAAGCAATGCCAGTCTGCAATTTAAAAAACAAAAAGCACAGCAGGTCTTCATCAGACCACGAACACATGACGGAAGGAGCTACTGGGTACAAAGGGAGATGACTGCAAGACCAACTAACTAGACAACCCTGGACTTCTGCCAATACCGGAGGATCCTCCCAGGTGTCACTTTCAAGTTGTTCTGCTACATTAAATCTGGCTCTTGAGCCATAGAATACAGTTCCCTGATAAAATAATCTTAGAGCCTTACAAACCTGTATCTTAGAAGAGCTGGAAAAAGACTGAACTTTTTCTTTGATAGACGCTGAACAGTAATAATTAGAAAAATTAATTTCTTGCTTTTCTAGCGCTTGTAAAACTACAGCCAGTAGTTGGCTGGCATTCAATAAACAATGAGTATTATACGAAAGGTTTTCGGTCATAAAGAAACCACAAGAAGAGTATCAGCTAACATCCAAGACATCTGTTGGATGCATTTTTCACAAAGTATTACCCATCGTATGAAATGCACGTCTCCCAGAGGCTGCCTCCAGCCCCTACCTCAAACTGGCCTTAGTGCAATCCCACCTGCATAGTACTGACACCCAGCTAGTCTGATCACATGGACAGCATGGGCATGCCAGGCACTATGAGTTAGGAAATGCCAACAGATGAACCATAATAAAATGCAAGTAGAATCTGTATCCTCGCTGAAAAAAGTAATACAGTAAACAAAAACAAAACACGAAAAACACCACAGAGGTAAAAGTATTGACTAGAATCTGAAATTTCTTTGTGGCACAGCCAGACATGGAACCTAACACCTTGCACTGCTTCACCTGCCCACCAAACTGCAGCATACCTACAAACTGGAAGAGGTTCCCACATTTACTATAATCAAAACAAGTATTTAAACAAAAAATACATATACAAAAGACTAATGATCAGCTGGTAACTACTGATGTAAACCAGCAACCAAATTGGTTCTACAACTCTGTAGATACCAAGGGAAAATTAACAACATGACTCAAATGGTCTTCAAAGCATTTCTCTGCATATGTCTGAAAATAAACAGTTGCTAATCTGAAAGAATTTCAGCATTTGCTGAACTTTGCACGCTTGACTCTCACTGTATTTCACAATTGTGTTTAACATTACTTTTCCAGAGCTTTAGCCCAGGAATATTTTTACAGATGAATCACAACCATGTGTTAATGGTTAATCTCTGCCCCAATCATTTCACGCTCAGATCTGAAGCATGATTTTGCAATCAAAAGCTGTCACTGCAGCACATCAAGAAGGAATCACCCTGGAAATTCCTATCCTACACTTGACATCAAGAGTTATCAGGATTAGAAAACGTTTTTAAAAGTTTTTCTTTCCCTTGTTTAAGCAAAACAGATGTGGCTTTTGAAAGTATGTCAAAGATACATACAAAGAAATTAACATGTAAACAATGTCCTAAGGTTAGTTATAATTAATGTCAGCTATGATTATCTATGTCATACACCTGCAGTTATTAAGCACTGGATGCATTTTCAAATAACTATGAAACTTAGGCTTGAAGAAGACGCTGCAGGCAGCTACAACTAGCCCTTGGAATAAGAAAAAAAAACTCATGCCTTTATATATGAACTGGGTCAAAAGCAACATTAAGAATTCTGACATCTGTAATTTTGATAGGTTATCTGAAGAACCTAAAGTAATTCTAGGGGCCCTGTTTGCTTTAACACCTAACAGCATCCCTTCTGTGCAAACATGGGTTCTGTGCTTGCTGCGTGTAAACTTTGTGGAGATGGGCTGAACTCAGCACCTTCACATCTCAGCCACTGACAGCTCCAGTATTCCAAATTCAACCTTACTATATTTGTGATGTTCTCTTTTTTTTTTTTTTTTAATGATAAAACGCTAAAACATGCTTATTAAGGGAATATATTTAGTATGTTTACCAAAAACGAACAAACAAAAAAAATCCCTTAGTAAATACACAAAGGGAAGAGAGGGAGTGGTCTGACTGAAGTTCCGAGCCCTGAACGTCTGCCCTCACAGCAGCAGTGCTAACAGAGGTAATTCCAGGCAACCACAGCAGAAAATGAAGCAGAGCGACACAAACTTTGTCTCATTTCCCATCAGGAAATAACGACAGTTCCAAGTTATCTGCCAGAAGCTGCCAGTTCTGCTGGCGAGAGGAACCACCGCTCTTCAACTGCTGGGGCATATTTAGAGAGATGGCAAAACGAAAGAGAAAACAAACATAAAAAGATCACAAAAATAATAATTCCAGACCGCTAATGGAAACGTCTCTGTGTTTCATAGAGAGAGAAAGCGCTATTTCTGAAATCCCGGTAAACAAACCGGGGCCAAATAAACGTGGAGGAGCAGAACTGCACACACTGCGTCCCGTGTTACGGGTCGGCATTTTTAGCAGCAGCGGTCGGGCAAAACGTGGCGAGGCTCCGCGCCAGGTTTCCTAAGAGTTTTGCAAGAGAGCCTTACAAATATACTAAAGGATTACTCCGGATGGGAGTTTTTTTCCTTCCCCTCTGCGGCACTTGGGACAGCTCCAGAAGTTAAACGCCAGCTGAGAACGCAGCGCTCCCCGGCTCGGCTCCACCGCCGGGCGCTGCCTACAGCCGCCGCTCCGTGCCCGGCCGAGCAGCGCGGCTCCGGGGCTGCCCGGGGCACGGACCCACAGCGCGCCTCCGCGGGAGGGAAACCGCCGCAAGCTCCGCGCCGCCGCCTCACCTGCAGGACACGGAGAGCTCCACCTTGGTGGCCGGGATGCTAGAGCTGAGCACGTTAAAATCCCCCACGGACGCCATGTTCGGGAACCCACCGCTCCTGCCCACTTTCTGCTGCCCCGGCGGCTTCTCCAGCCCGAACATGAGGCAGCGCGGAGGGCGGCCGGCGCCGAAGAAGGGAGGGACGGAAAGGAGGAGGCGGCGCCGGGCGGCCCTTCTGCGGCGCGACGGCCGCTGACCGCGCGCGGAGTCCCGGGCGCTCCGCTCCGCACCGCCTCGCACCACCGACTGAGGAGCGGGGCGCTGACGTCACCGCGAGCGGGAGCCGCCTGAAGGGAGCGGAGTCCGGCTGCTTGCCGCCCACCCGCCGTTCTCTGCCGTGCGCCGACGGGCCCGTCCCGTCCGGTCCCGCGGCCGCTGGCCGCCCACCCTCCCGGTCCGCCAGGGAGAGGATCTCCGCGCCGCAAGCGCCACAACGGCTCCGCACGGGAGACCGCTCCGTGCCCAGCCGGCTCCTCCGCTCGCCTTAGCCCGCTGCCGGCCCGAATTCGTGGCTCAGGCGGACAAACCAACTTAAAAGGAAAGGCGAAGCTCCCTCCTACGAGAAGCGCCCGCTCCCTCACAGCGCTCCGTGCCGCCAGGGGGCGCCTTTCCGTCCGGCGCTGCCCCTCAGCGCCCCGCGCCGCCCTCAGGCGGGTGGGAAAGTGCCGGGTTTCTGCCGAAAAAACAGTTAAGAGGCTCTGGAGTGAAAAGATGTGCTTCTGCCTTGGTCTTTATTTACACTAAAATGTGAATGTCGTGTTCTCGTGCCTCTGTCTTTCGTTAAAAAACATTAATTCCGCCATACTGAATCTGTTTAAAATAATTCACAGTAATTGTAAAAGTTCGATTACCTTCTGTCTAGCATCATTTTATGTTTCATTTGCTTTCAGTTCCATGGTACATAAGTGGCTCCAAACACTCATATCTCATGGCACTTCTGTGGGAAGAAAGGAGTACAGTCCCCACCTTGGATGGGAGAGTAAGGCACAGACAAGGGAACCTCTGTGTTGCAGTCACCTGTATTTACACAACAGAACTGCATGAGTTGTGATTAGATGATACATCATATTTACACAATGCGACTACATAACTACAACTTCTGCAGCTACACGATGTGTAGGGAAAGTCAAAGATCACAGAATATCAGCCCAAACCTTTACAAATGTTATCTACCTTGGCTGTTCGTGGCTCTATGTATAGAAACAAGGCAGTTTTCTTTGTTCACTTGTGGGTTCTCTGAAGCCACAAACATTGCTTTCCCCCTGTACTTGGCTCCAGTGAGGCCACACCTCATCTGCTGTGTTCAGTTATTAGCCTCTCACTAAAAGAAAGACATTGAGGCCAGAGAAGGGCAGTGGAGCTGTGAGTACATCAAAAAACAATTAAAGGAAAACCTGACATTAGCCACCTTCTCGTCTCCCAGCCAACAGACAGAAGAGCGTGCACAGAAAGAAGTAAGGTGGTCCTGTTCACAGGACATATCTGGTGGCAGAAACCCAAGGAAGGTACCACAGACATCTCTATTCAAAAAATTCCAACTTCACACCCTGCTCAATCTTCTGCTTTTTTGCTTTCAGGAATGTGTGAGCTGAATTCTTCTTCCTTCTCTTGTCCATTTGTTGAACGCAGAGCATTCCTCATTGGGTATCACCATGGTATTTCCTCTTAAATCAGCCTGCTTGAGGTATTCAGTGCAGAAGAGAAGCCACACACTTTCGCAAGTATGCTAGGTGTGTCTGCAGTCAGCCGTGCCAGCAAGCCGAAAGCCAAAACTGCCAATAAACAAAGCAAATTTAGTTAACTCTTATCTTGTTCAGTACAGTGGTGAGAAGGTATGGGTGAAGGATTACTGATACTCCGAGAGACTAATGCCAAGTAGGGACAGGGTGCTAGGGGACTAAGAACTCCTCAAAGACCTTTAAACTCCTTTTCAGCTATATAATACTGTTTGTCACTCTTTCATAATCGACTATAAAAATCTCAACTTCAGCAGAGGAGCTCACAGGGCAAGGGATGAATAACTTTAAAAACATGAATAGATATAATATAGATATAATACATTGCTATATACTGTATAACTGTTGGCACGGATAATTGAAACGTATATCATGTAAGTGTAACATGACCTTATATTCTTCCCTACTAAGCCACTGTAGATCGCTGCTGAAGACAGGATATGAGGTTAGAATGAAGGCTTTCTTTGGTGATGTTATATTTTTATGTTACCTGATTTTAATCTCCTAATTTGCTTACAAAAATGGAAATGGTTGATTCCATAAATATGGCATTCAATGAAAATAATGGGGGAGGTAAGGCAATTCATGTCATCAGTATTGCTAGGGACATATTCTTGTTCTTTCATCACATTTACCAAGGCAGAGATATTTTTCTTTCTAATGTTTCTGCTTGAAGGAAGAACATAGTTATCAAGAAAGTGATTTCTATGGGAAAGTTTGGAACTAAAAGCTAAGCAAAAGACAGTTGAAAGATATGCACTGGTACTCTAAATATACATTATTTTAATTCCAGAGAGGTACCATGTTTTTGCTCATTCTTAAATGCCATTCTTAAATGCCAGTGAGGTCTGGTGACTATGGCCACAGGTTAGGACTGTATACTCTATCTGGAATTTGTGTACAAAATAGCTACCAGATTACAGTGCAAAAGAAACATCAGGGCTGTTTGTTGTATATACTATGCTGACATTTTAGTAAGGTTATTGATTCTGAATATTTTGGATTGGAAAGCTGGACATTTTCCTCTTTTGTAATCATTAATTTACTATTGTCAGCCATTGCTTATTATCAGACAGCTACATATCTTGTTTCAATACATGCAACCTAATTTTAGGAATGAGGGACTTACTTGAGGTAATTACAGGATGAACAAGCTACAGATTGCAAAATAACTCTAATGTGTAACACTGAATTATTGCTTTAGAGCATTACTGTTTCCAGGTTTCAGCACTGTAACTGAACCCAAATGCCACAAGATGCAAATGCTGATTACTCTCCTTTACTTCCTCATCATTCTGCCTTGGCAATTCTTAATTTGACATCTCAATAAAAGTTTTATCACTTAATATTCAGAGCCCTAAAAAAAAAAAAACATACACAAAATCTATATAAGCTATTTTGTCGACTTAGAATGGCATTTTTTCTTCTGCAGATGTGAAAGAATATGAAGAGCTTAGAAATGAGCTTCAGCATTACTGGAGCAAAACAACTGCCATTCTAACATACCACTTGCACGACAAGCAAAACACTAAGTCCAAGTTTGTGATGAATATATGTATTCCCTGGTTCTTCTTCAAGTATTTGTTGAGTAATTCTTTTGATGAACATCCTATAAACACCATTTTTTTTTATCCTTGCTGCCATCAAAGTCTTTCTTTCAAGAAGTGAAATAAGGGAGTGAACTTACTTAGGTGTAGCTTGGTCCTTTCTGATAGCTGAACATAGCACTGAAACAATGCCAATGTCCTAATATAAAATTCAGTTTGAGGACTTTTACATCTTTCTTTCCAGGCTTTGATTCCTATGCTTAGCTTTCTTTTGTTTCTTTGCTGACACTGGATATTTTAGTCCATTGAGCAAAGACAAGACGTTTAGCATGGAACTATCAGAAAGCACCATGGCTGAATCCAGATTACAGGCTTTAAAAACCACCCATAATGCAATGTGCTGATCATTCTTCTAGCATGAATTGTCTTCTATAATTGCATAATTTTGTAGTCTGCTTTTAAAATACACAAATACTGATGAAGCTCTGTTTATGTAACACTAAGATCTAAAGGAGGTGTCTGACTTAAGGGGTTGGCGTAAGGAAGAAATCTCCACTTCTTCAAGAATTTCACTTTAAATACTAGTTCTTTAAGGGCACATGTCTGCACTTTCACAGATGTCAAAGAGAACACATTCATTAGTAAAAAAAGTATCTAGGCCTATGTATCAAAGCCTTTGAAATACATCCCTGCTGACTGCAGGTGAAATGAGCACTTCATCATAGATTCCTTGGACTATTTCAAGCTTGTTTCTAGCTTGATGAAGGCCAGAAGAGACAGGTCATCATCAGCAGCAAAATTGTTAATCATAGAATCACAGAACCATAGAATCATTTAGTTTGGAAAGGACCTTAAGATCATCAAGTCCAATCATACATGTAATACTTCAGGTCCACCAGTAAAACATGTCCCTAAGCACCTCATCCACATCTCTTAAATACCTGCAGGGATGGGAAGTCCACCATCTCCTTGGGCAGTTCATTCCAGTGCTTGACCATCCTCTATGTGAATAAATTCATCCTGATGTCCAATCTAAAGTTCCTTCCTTCCACATCCTGAGGAAAGCACTCTTCCATAGAATTAGCACAGTCATGCTAGGTTATATGCTAGCAGTAATATGAAATCCTGTCACAGTTTTCAGTCTGTTGAAAAGCTCTTCAAAAGGCAAAGGCCTCCAAAGCAGTCTCAAAATTGTCTAGGAGTAGTTGTGTAATCCATTTCATGTCTTTCACTTGGTACTGTGTAGTTGTCTCTCTGTATGTGAATTTCAGATGTAGAAAGCACATTTTCTGGACCTCATCTCAGAATGAATTGTGCACCTCAAGTTCTAGTAATGTGCTTTGGAGTTTTTTTATTACTAGTTTTTAGTAGCCAATGAGGTCAGGTTACTGTTTAGATTTCAACATGAAGGATAAGTAATTATACTGATTAAGTCTTTTTGAATCAAAAAATATATTGATATATGCTTAAATTAGCCATGGACTGAACTAATTTTGTTTATGGACAAGTTGCCAGAAACATGTAAGGATGTGTTTAAAGCTGTTTTTCTGGAAATACAACTCATCACTATCTTATGGCAACAGAAAATTTAAGGTACTCCTAAAGCAAGTGTTATTTAGTGTGACAGCAAGAGTAGTGACAAAAGGATTGTCTGCACGCAGTTTGTCTTGTGAGGTCTAAACAACAGTCAAAGGCTTCCCTTAAAATCAGGCAGTGCCAAAATGAAACCTCAGTATATTTATCACAAGATCAGCTGAGCACTAGAAGTATCTTGACTCCAAAAGAGTAAATCTTCTTCTTCCTCTATGGTCACTCACTTTATTCTCAGAATAAATAATAAAACTACCCTGGAAAGACTGGAAGTCTTTTTTTCCATCCTTCCCTGCCATGACCGCTTACTTCCAGACTTTCCATATTTCAAAGAAATATCAGCAGGATTTGCAGAACATATGTGAGCACTACAGATCTTTTAGTAATAATATACTATATAATTTCTTTCTCTGCCTAATCTGTACTCACATTTTTCCCCGAGATTGCTCCCAGGGTATTCATAAAATCACTGCCACCATTAGGAAACACAACTTTGGAGGCAAAGCCTTTGTATATAACACTTGCTCTGAGAATTAACTTATTCAGAAGAAATTAGCACACTTAGCCTCTACAGCTCACCAGTATGTTCTCCAGTTATTTTATTCATTGAAACTAAATACAAATGCCGTCATTTTTAGAAAAAATAAATAATAATAATTTCAAAAAATCACTGCAGTAATTCCGAGCCCAGAAACAGCAATATCCAAACTGCTACTTTTGAACATCAGTCTGGTTGTGCCTTTTATTAATTGTGCACAGAACTTCATGTATTTCCTAATACCCTAGATGAGACTTCAGCTCACACTGAAGAAAACAATATCTCTGCCAAAACTGGAGCAAACTGTGTCTCTGAGTATAGACTCCACCATAGATTTCATCAGGGAGCACTGGCTGCTGGTCTATTACCTTCTTGCAAATATTCAGACAAATGTATGCACAGTGAGGGTGATAAACTAATCCTGTTAAGTTGTATCCACTGCTTATCAATACACACAAACATATAATCTGGGTTATGTGTCAGTTCACACATCATTTCTGCTTCCAATAAAGATCTGTCAGGATAGCAGTGTATATTCGACATAGAGAGCAAGAAGAAAAACCAAACTTGTATGACAATTGCTTTTTAACACTTTCTTTCATGAATTTCTTCTTGTAAACCAACACAGTGAAATTTTTAATATGCCTGCCATCCTACTCATGCAATGTTTATTGCTTCATCATTTTGGGAAAAAAAAAAGCAAAAAAAAAAAAAAAGCAGAGGTGCCTTTTGTGTGTATTTTTTCAAGGGTAAATGGAATTTAAACATGTTGCCAAGCCCCTCCTATTTTTCATGTAGTTGGGCTTATGATAAAGGTCTGTCACAAATTCACCTTGAAAGCTTTATTGCAATTTTATATTTATTACCTCATTCCCTTCTCGATTCTCTTCTTCCCAAGATAAAACTTTTTTTTTGTCTCTGGGGGCCAAAAAAACCAACATATGCAATTTTTGCATAAATAGAACATTACCTACTACTTTCTTAGAGGAAAAATTCACAGCTTCTTCAGGTTCTTTGTCACATTTGATAGTCCACTGTTAGACATGGAACCAGAAAGCTCACACCTCTCCCACGCTATGGGATGCTATCATCTGGAGCCTGGCGAGGGAAGAAACTGCATTAGGAAAGATTTTGCAGTATTAACGAATGGTCAAAAAGACAGTGTGACTTACAGTAATTTCTTTCAGCAACTCACTGAAATATCTGGAGAGGAAATAAGTGAGAACTTCAAAGAGTTATTTCTCTTTCTTTCATGGAAACCAAAAAGCATCTAAGATGGGCAAAATGGCATTTTTTACAATGTTACCTATTCTCCGTTGCCATTTACTCCATCTTCCATGAATTATGTTATTTTCCATGACATTAAAATACCTAAAACAAACAGTTGACAGTATGTAGACTGACTTTTGAAAACACTGTCCATCAGAGTTTCCTCATTTCATGGCAATGTTCAAGCAATTAGGGTTTTAATGAAGCTGAAAATTTGTAGCTCAAATAGTGTAATGAGTTTGACTATCTTCCAGAACAACTATGGCATTAATGTTGGAATGCATTTAACCATACACTTAAAATTCATGACTGTGATGCTAGGCAGTAGCAATCTTCCTGACTAAAGTAAAGTATAAGCCCACATTTAAAATCTTCTGAGTTTGAGTGATTTCTTCTATTATTTTGTTGCCTGTATGAAGAGTACTAATTTGATATTTGCTTCCTCGTGTTGCTTTCTATTATCTCTCTAAGTATCTCAAAATACTTATTCACAAATTATTCAAATAAGCCCTGATACATTGCTTGTTTTCTACTTCAAAATATCACTTAAATTTGCACAATGTTTTTCAAAAGGGAGGGAAATTAGATTCTATTACTTAACAGAATATGAAACATTAAACAGTGCCATAGTCTGAATTGTGCTGGTGTCTTCTAATTCTGTATCTGCAATAAATTAGACCCTTTTGTTTCTCTTCTTTTCATAGAGACTGCCTTCCGGTAAAAATATGTTTCTTCCTGAAGTGACATCATACACATTATTTATCTAAATGCAGAATAAACACTGATCTTTAAATAACTTGTTCGTATGGGGGCAGTGACCAAATAACAGCAGAACACATTCCAGATTCATAGTAGCAAGGATTCATAGAATCATAGAATGGCTTGGATTGGAAAGGACCTCAATGATCATGAATCTCCAACCCCCCTGCCACATACAGGGCTGCCAACCTCTCCATTTCATACTAGACCAGGTTGCCCAGAGCCCCATCCAACCTGGCCTTGAACATCCAGGGACAGAGCATCCACAACCTCTCTGGGCAGCCTGTTCCAGCACCTCACTACTCTCCTGGTAAGGAACTTCCCCCTAATATCCAACCTGAATCTTCCTTCCCTCGACTTAAAACCATTTCCCCTTGTCCTGCCATTATCTACGCTTTCAGAGTTGACTTCCCCCCTGTTTGTAGGTTCCTTTTGCCTAAAGAGGTAAAAAAACTCAAAAGCTGCAGTGAGGTCTCCTCACAGCCTTCTCTTCTCCAGGCTGAAAAAATCCAGCTCCCTCAGCCTGCCTACTGGAGGCCCCAGACTTGGACACAGTACTCCAGATGGGGCCTCACAAGGGCAGAGTAGAGAGGGACACCGTTTAGGTAACCTTAGTTACAGTTGTGTGAAGTTATTCTGCAAAAAGGTATTGTCCAGCTGCCAGGATAACCAGCATTTATCAAAGCTGAGGCAGTAACATCATGAACACTTTCCTTCTTTGTGAAAAAATGCAAAGCAAAAATAACTGGCCAAATTTAAAATGTTCACACGGATTGCATTATTAACTTTGCTCAGAGCTAAGCTCAAAACTCCATAAAATAAAACTATATATAATTTATTTGAACGGTGGTCACTTGTTTCATATTTACTTATTAGATTTATCTATCAGAAATTTAACTACAAACATTGAAAATGAACATTGAAATTGAAATTTGTGAATTCTAAAGTTCTAAAAATGTAAATGAATGTTACTTTGTATGACTAAGAGGAAAATTAGAAAAAGATTCATTCTTAAAAGTATTGGAAGTATAAATCATTGCAGTAAATTAAACACTGTGAGTTCATCCTTATAGGAACTCAGCAGAACACCAGTGAACAATGAATTAATTAACCTTCATAAATTTAACAGATGCTTTAGTACAAATTAATATTTTACTTTGAATATTAACTTCAGGTGCTTAGTGCTTTACATTTTTCCTGTAGATTTTCATTATGATAATAGTTAGCATAGATGCGTAATTAAATAGCACATTTAGAACACTAATTACAAACTGTACTTTTACTCTCATTTATATATTTCCTAAGAAATGTAAACAACTCTTCAAAAGGTCAAGACATTTTAAAAGTTTATATCTCTAAAGCATTTTTATTTTTAAATCCCTTTCGAATAATATTATTTGTGCTTCAGTATTAACCTTTATAAAGAACAAGCTTGAGTTCCTAACACGAGTAAATGCTTTGCACATAATTTCTGAAGACGTATTGGTCATTGAGCCACAGCGTCACAGAACGGATTGGGTTGGAGGGGCCTTAAAGCCCACTCGGTCCTAATCCCTGCTGTGGGCTCATGGCCATCCCCCAGCTCAGGCTGCCCAGGGCCTCATCCAACCCAGCCTCTACAGCTCCACAGTGGGGCACCCACAGCTTCCCTGGGCAGCTATACCAGTGCCTCACCCTCTGAGAAAATGTCCCCCTAACGTCTAAACTGAACTCCTCCTCTCCTAGCTTAAAACCATTCCCCTTTGTCCTATCACTATCAGACTATGAAAAAAGTTGATCTCCCACCTGTTTATAAGCTTTCTGTTAAAGTACTTGAAGGATACAGTGATGTCAGTAACCTCAAATTTACCTTCTACAAGTCTACAAGACTTTGCCTTTGATTAGCATTGCCCACTAAGCCTCTCTCACCACAGGAACTCAGTATGGCAAGGAAAAGCTAGGAGTCATGCTTCAGAACTTACCACCTCTTTTAAAATTAAGAAAAAAAAAACGTTTTACCTAAGTATTCTGTATGATTCTATATGATTCTAACATGTTGCCGTGCTAACCTTCCTACTAGAGAATCTAAATGATGCCAGTTCATTATTCTTCATTATTATCTAAACCTTCGTCTGACCTCCAGAACTCAGTAACTTTTTTTACTTACTGCTGTAGAAGTGTGTCCGACAAAAATCTGGAACATAGCTTTACATCGTGAGGCCATCTCAGCATGGCAGCTAACATAGCAGGGAAATCACTATTTCCTATTATCTGAAGAATGGCAACCTGCTGGTTTTATCACAAAATTATGGGGCCTTTTAGGTTGGAAGTAACCTCTATTTCATCCAGTCTGGCCTCCTGCTCTCAGCACGCAGCCACTGCTTGCCTTTCTGAAAGCAGCTGGATGTCACAACACAGCTGTGTGACATGTGAGATGTGGATTTGAGTATGTCTTATAAGCTGATTCTAAATAGCCATCTTTTCTTAGTGTCTGTGTGCTCCATTTAAGAAGTGTGGACTTCTAGTGCAGGCTTTAAAACTCTTTTTAGGGACAGAATCCTACCACATAGGCACTTCAGGAGGTAAGTTTTAGGTGTCAAAGACTTTTCTGGATTTGGTACATAAAAATCTGTCCTGACTAAAGTCGTGTGAAACAACTAGATCACAGAAGAGAGCTGAAGAAAGCAGCATACAGTTATTATTAGTAATTCTCTGAATTCCCTCTGTGCTTTGCTCTGTCTTAGCACTGAAATTGTTCCTGCCTCAAAGGGATTAAATTAGGCTAAGGTTCAACATGTGAATTTTAGAGATAAATGCAGAGGATGGGCAACGAAGAGCACACAGAAAACAAATAACACCAGATAATTACTTCAGTTGATAAAATCAGTGAACAGGGACAGTGCAAAGTTATTTATCTAGGTTTTACTAAGGAGATTGATATAATTGCTCATCAAATGATATGTTGATTAAAAAGTAGCGCTACACAAAATGAATGCAGCATGTGCTAAGAAGATTTTAACTCAGAAAATAATGCTAGAGAGCTTTATAATGGCATGGTTTGGGATCAGTTCTGTTCAATGTGTTTCTCATTTACTGGGAAACTTCACAGATACAACATAATGGAGACCATTAGTAAGGAAAACAAGTAATTCTATCAAGTGATTGTTCTATCAAGTGATTAGGATTTTATTGTAAAACAGGTTCTCTAGAGTAACGATGTAATGTAACTGAATGCAAACACGTTCCTCTAGGACTCAAAGATACAGATTACACATGTAATATGCAGAGCTCTGTTTTGCAGAGCAGAATTTCAGGTGTGGAAGTAGAGACTGCAGCTGCAAACAATGTATCGTGTGATAGAGTAGGGGAAGGTGAGTGCAGTCCCAAGCACTTAAGATGGGAAAATATTCCCCCTCGGTAAACAGTATTTTGCACACACTAGTTTTAATAATAGAAAGTTTTAAAGGACTGAGAGGAAAATAATTTGCAGCAAGCAATACACTTGCTGCACACCAGCCACAGCCCTCCTCCCTTAGTCATGCCCACATCTCACTGTATAATCATGGAATCATAAAATCATAAAACCACAGAATCATAGAACGGTTAGAGTGGAAGGGACCTTTAGTTCCAATCTAGTTCCAACCCCCCCCCCCCCCCTTTAACCCAGTGCTGGAGCTGATATCCTCAGAGACAGTGTAGCTGGTGTCCTGTTAGCTTGCATTGTCACCTGCCAGAAAGGACTTTGCAGCGTCATCTCTCTGTTTTGGGAGAAGCCATAAAGCACCTCGTGCCCTGCACTTTGTGCAGCTGGTCGCTTCTCTGCCAGCTGTGCTCTGCCAGCTGTGCTGTGTGCGGGTTGCTCCTCCCTGCCACCAGCTGGCACAGCAGCTCCATCAGCAGTGGGCTGCTCTGGTGTCTCTCTGGATTATTTCACAGAGAATTCCCTGAAGTGTCTCAGCTCTTAGGAAAGGCTCAGCGGCGCGTGGGGATGCGATAAAGTCATTGCCACTGAGAGGAGATTCCTCAATTACTGCCTTAGTGAAAGCTTCAATCCCTCTCCTTGGATTTCTGTCAAATCTCTCTCTCAAGCAATTTACTGAAATGTGGAAGTTGCCCAGGCTTTTCATTTCCCAGTGCCTTAGCTGATTTTAACAGAAATTCTCTAAATATCACAAAATACTTAGGAATTTTATATCTGTTAATTCGTAATGTGTTGTCTATCATATTCGTCAGCTCCTGTTGTCCCAGAGGGATTCAGAGTGGGCACAAAATCCTGCTGCTCCCAAGGATGGCCATTCTGCTTTGAACAGGTTCAGGCTTATCCAAGCAGTAAGACAGGTAGTGTCCTTATGTATGTATATAACAACAAACAGCATGAGTTTACCCTTCAATATTGCTTCAGATTGCAGGATTTTTCTCATGTGAATTATTAGCTCTGCAAGAAACACTTCCAGATAGATGGTTTTCCTGCAGCTTCAAGGAAATGCCTAAAGCTTTAGAGTTTTCCCATGTGTTGCATTCACTGCAGGACTAAAGCAACAGGGAAGGAGCAACCATGTTGGGCTGTATCAGTAAGACTGATCACTTGCTTATTTTTGGCTAGATGTCAGAGTGAGATTAAGGAGCCACTTAGGCCACAGAAAATTATGGATGACCTTTAATCTTCACTCAGCAGATCCCTCCCTGTCTTAGGAAGCCTCTAGCTGAACCAAACCAGGCAGACAGGCATTGCTGTCATACATCCAGGATGTGAGGACCTCCCAAATGTAGCATTTAAATGATTTGCCTTGCTCTTCTCTTCTTCAGATCACTTTTACTTAACAATTTCTTTTCAAAGGAAACTTCAGGAGGCAGATATCACTCTACTAGTGTAATGGGTTACATGATGTTACATGTTTGGTTCCCAAAACCTGGCAGGACTGGAAGCAGAGCCATGGCTGGATGGGGAAGAGAGGGAAAGCCATCACACTGCAGCTCTGCAACCACCATCTCACAAAGCTAATGGGGAAACTGCAGCCCCCTGTCCTGCCTCCTGGACAGCCTCGCCCACACTTTGTCTGCTTCTTGCATTCATTTCCCTCTCTGTCTGTGGAGGATACTGTTATGAGTAGCATAAGCTGTTCTGTCCTTATCATTGCTGTTTCACTGTTATGATATTCGTTGTTTTTCTACACCTTTCATAATGAAAGACATTATGTAGGAGATGATGGGCCACTTAACTGCTTTGCAAATCTGGTTTGCCCAGGAACTTCCAGAGAGGAGATCCTGGGAGCAGAGCTCCTCCTCAGGATGTAGCTCTCCACCTGCACTCATCAGGGATCCATCTGAGGAAGAACAGCTTGGATTGGCAGTCCAACCGCGGCCTGGTGCCCGATGATCCTCACAGCTGCCATTGGGAAGCAGCAATACCCAAGGGGTGGAAATATCCCATCTGGGTTGATCTACAGAGCAGCTGTGTGCCTGGGGCTACCGTGACCAGTGAGACCCAGCAAATGCTAGCAGTGGCATCTTTTGAGCAGGAAGAATCTCACTCTCTGTACCTTTATTTCTTGTGTTCAGCAAGACCACAGAAAATATAGCACTTACCAATAAGCCTATAGCAGTTTCTAGTCCCAAGTGGTGCAAAACAAATAGCATTAAGAAAAGAAACTGTAATAGGTTTGACTTGTTAAACACATACAAGCATTTGTTGTGTAGGAACTAAACATAAAATTCATTGTAATTATGTCAGTGATAATAACAACTACATGGAAGATTAATTTCTTACTATCTCTAAATTAGCATTTTCTAGAGATGGAAAAAGAAGAAAGCATGGAGAAAGCATTTATGCTTGAAGGGGTGGATTTTGAGATCTACTTCTAATAAGATAATTATTGCTTTTTAAAGTTCATCAGGAGATATACTTACAGTGCTTAATGATGGCTCTATTAAGAACACAAAGCCAGATAAACAACAGTGTCTTGCCTTACGGGATGTATAACTAAAGGGTGCGATCTAAAGCAGCAAAGGAAGGAACAGCAGAGTAGGCAAAAGTGAGAGATAAACTGCTCTACTTGGAGGCTGAACACAGTAAAACAAAGGGCTGCTAAAGAGCATTTCAAGTATGTTAATTAAACTATGTCACCAGTACCAGTACCAGTAATACATAAGGTACTGTATATTTTACAGACCTGTGAGCATCATTAAAGCAAAAAATAAGTCATGTTTAAAAGGATATCCTTCACAAAGCAGTGTCTCAGTACTTGCTGATTTGACCTCTGCCCCTCAAAACAAAGTGCTGTAATGGTATTATAGATGTAACATTAGGAATCATAAAAGTTGATTTGTTATCGCAGAGAAATTAGAATTAGCAGGCTAAATTAATAAAGAAGAAGGAGAAGCATTATTTGAAGCAGGAGTATATAATACTCTATTGGAAGCTCTGAGTTCACCTCACCTCTCCCATAATGAGGCTGAAAGTTGTTCAGATTTCAGAAATGAGTTTTCAGAGGGGAAAAAGGCAATGCATTTTGCTAGTCCTTCCTAATGGGTGAGGAGAAGCTCAGACAAAATCAAGAAGACAAACTTCCCTGTAAATATTTTCTTCTGATTTCTTCCCAACTCTTCTCACCATTTTTATTAATTTGTAGGGAAAACTGCAGACCGAATTTTTCAAGCTTTATGAGCTGCTGAGAGCAATTTAGCCTGGAAGCTGATGTTTACCTTTGAAATCAGTACAACACAACAGGAGCAAATCAAAGAGTTAAGGCTTGGGGCTGAAAAGTCAGTATCTACCCCATACACTTCATGGCAGATTTATTTCCATATAGCCCAAATGCTCTGCGATGGCTGCCATGCACTGTGTGCTATCCTAGAGCACTTGCTCTGTTGAGTTTCATGTGAAAGAAATTCCTTTCATATGCTGCCAGACCCAAGTGTAGTAAATGGGGACCAGCAGGACGTTCAATTCAAAAGCTCATCCCAACCAAAATGCTGATACAGGAGAACCTATGTCACAAACATCACTTGCAAAGAAGTCACTGAAATTCTCTGGGTGACTCAAAATATTTAATTCAAACCTTCAGACAATTTCAAGTTCGGAAAGCAGGCAAAAATTTTGTATAATGTGTTTCATAATTCCCTTTTAAATTCTGTGTAAAACTTCCTGTTGTTCTATTTTTATGACCAGCTTAACACGAACATTTAATGTGCAAGTGTATTTTACGAGTATATAAATAGCTGCTTTTTCAAAACAAGGCTCAAATGTGTAGCTGCAGGTGATTCACTGTGAAGGAAATTCAGAAGCACTTATAATACATAAAAAATATGGTTGTCTGGTAAGTGTACACAAAAGAAGGTTCATCCATCTATGATGGATCTCTTGAAGACATTTCTGTCCTCTTCAAATTGTTGTTTCATGGTTTGAAGTTCCCTTTAGATGCTGAAAAACAAAAGGAGCTCATTCAGATTGGCCAACAGACCCCAGCATCTCCCTGTAAGCCCCGGTTTTACTTTCATGGCTTTTCATCTCCACGGTAATTGTACACATTGTGAGTTGGAGTTTCTCAAACGCCTTCTCCCTTTCTACCCTCTAACCCTTTATCATCACATGAAACAGATTGAGAAATAATAAAGTGCCATGTAGTTCGTGCATGATATTATTCTGTTTTATGTATTACAAAAAAAAAATTGTTTCTTCTCTACCATAAAGTGCAGTACCTCCAGCTGCTTGATCTAAAAACATTTCAGTCACAAGGAAGTGCTCTTTTGTCTTTACCAATTTGGCAGTGGCTCCTAACAGTTATCCTTTCAGACTTTTCCTATTGAAAAAAAAATAGGGGGTTATTGCATGTATCTTAAAAATTATTGTGGAAAGCTTTATATGTGTGCACATAAGTATTATATAGAGACAGCAATTATCATGCTTTTTATCCCAGTTTTCTCAGAATTATTCTCCAGTATGCATAATCAAGTGGTGAAAGAAATGATCCATACCAATTCAAAGAGTAGAGAACTGTCTCAGACAAATGTAGAGCAGGAAACCGTGGCAAGACTGAGCAGATCCCAGTGATCATGTAGGGATGAAGATAGGCATCTGGAGAAGGCAGCTAGCTATTGGCAGCATATTTCTCATGACAGTTTTGTTGTTGGTTATTTGTAGATCACAGGTATCCCATGAAACAAACATCTCATTGTCAGACATTGTTGTCTAATCACTCCTGAAGATGAAAAGCTCAGCCAGGAACCAAGGAGACACCAAGGAGTAAAAGAATGGGGGGTGAAATACTGAACAGCCTTTCTGCTGCATCCGGGTGTGAGTTTGATAGCACCTTAGAACACTCTGCTCTGCAGAGCTCCGTGGGCCTTGCTCTGTCACCAAGCACAGTGTTGTAAGGGAGAAGGTTGAATTTCACAGCATTTTTCCATTTCAGAAGAAGCTCCTTCATGCAACAACCAACCCCTGGGTTTGCAGCAGTTTGTACAAGGTCAGTGGCATGTATAGTTTGAGCACTTTCCCATCATCACCCTTGCATACATGTGCTCCCAGCAAAAAAAAACCCTGGGGGTCTCCTTTCCTCAGAGATGTGCTCACCTCGCCTTCCTTTCACAATCCTCCAAGCAACAGAACCTTCAAAATGAATTAAGCATTCAAAATATATTACAGATCTGAACTCAGCTGATTATACCAATAGCATTTTAAGATCTTAGTAACTGTGCAGAGGCCTCTGAAAGCACTGACTTGTCACAGAAATTCTAGTGTTTTGAAAAACCTACAAAACACCCCTTTCATTATTCATAACTGCAAACCCAAGAGTGATTGCTGTGATCAGTTGATATGACACAGGCTAAGAATACAGTTTTCAAAAAATCCTGAATTATTGAGCAAGCGTATTTCTTTCAGAAAAGCATTCATTTTTCATTTAAAAATCTCTGCTACAAGAAGATTTGCCACAGCTCGTGACAAGCTGTTCCAACAGTTAAAATGTCAGCCCCAGAATTTGTCTGGTTTCATTAATAGACACTAGAGCTCACCTTTGCTAGTTTAAACATCTTCTGACATCAGATTTTGGGTCCTTGGTGCTCTCACTGGAAGACACGTTTTCCAGACCTTCCAAAAGTTTTGTGTTTTTTCTCTGCATCAACATGTTTTTTTTTCAATATATCCCGTGAATTTCTGGCACCAGATTGTGTGGCAGCAAGGTAGGACCAGTCCAACATGGAAACAAACATTTCTGCCTTCACCTATCTGTATGCCTGAGATTGCTCTTCTCATTTTTTTTATTAAAATTTCCATTGGAAACTCATTACCCAGTAGTCATCCAACAGGACTCCAAATGTTCTCTAATGTGTGTTTGCTCTACCACTGCCCCTAATGTCACGATCTTAGTGGTCAGTGTGATTATCTCTGTCCTCTTTATGGTTCTATAAGGAAGAAGCCTGGAATTAAGTGGGTTTTGAAACAGAAATTAAGATTTTCTCTTTACAGAACTCCTTGAAGTTCAGAAGGACTCAGCTTTTGGTTCTTATAACTAACAAAGGCAAGCTGGAGAAAGAAGCTGGCTGCTGTCACTTTAAGTCCCAGCCAGAGAAGTTCTCTCTCCACTGAAGATTTATATCTGTAATAAATTTAATCCACCTATACCAACACTTGGGAAATTTCATTTTTAATCTAATCTAATCTATAAAGATGATGAAATATTTGGTTGCAGATTCTTGGATCCAATTCATGTCACTTGTAGCACCTACTCTGTTTTTGTGTTTTTGTCAGACTCTTTATCCTTCCCTCAAAAACAGAACAGAAGGGAATTGTCAGGATGGGAAAGAACATGAAATACAACCAGAACTTCAAAAAAAGAAATGTAGAAGATCCACAATTACACATACAACTCAGTGCTTGGAGAGGATAAATAGCCTGATAAACACATGCACACACACACAAGCACAATTTTTCTCTGATGGTCCTAAATCAAATGCCAACCAATGGCTATATTGCTTACTTTTATGAAATAAATGTGTGTAATCAGATCCCCGGTGAATGGTTTACAGACTGGTGATTTCCTGATGTGTTCACTGATGCTACAAGGAGTGAGAGAACAAGAAAGGAATAAAATTCAGGTTGCAATACAAGCCTGAATAGCACATCGGTACTGTTAGGAGTATATTTTTCTGCTCTTATTTTATTAAAAAATATGTGAAATTGCTAGGTTAGTCACTGATTTCACAGAAAGCCAACAAGCATCAGCTGCCATCATGTAGTTATGATGCAAGGTCTCTCAATGGTGCTCGAGCTCCTGCAGCAGACCCCTCTCCCAGTGTTTGTCACCCTTTATCCACACTGTCAGGCAGATTAGAGACAAACTCTCCTCACTAGACACACACATGTGCATCAAAACAACCCAAAATCCTGTATTGTTCAGCATCAGCTCTGCCTCTGCACATCCTGAGCTGACATCCTCAGCCCAATGTCTTCTTATCTTGTAGAGGGAAATATAGGGGTAGAGAGGGGTGCTTCTTTTTGTCTTTGCAAAGATCATGCTTAAGGGGAAAGTCTGCCTTAGTTTTCCCCATCTGTCCCACACTGTCAAACTATCTGTGCCAAGCAGCACTGAGCTTTCTGATGTGGAGCTGTGTCACAGTACAGACACATCCTGAGTCTTCAGACTTACGCAGCAGGTGCTACTTGAATTATGTTTTACAGCCGTGTGCTAGAAGGATGGTTGCCACATCAATTGCCTCAGATCAGCTTTTAACCCACTGCCCATACTCTAATCTCCCTCAGTCACTTCTCACCGTCTTCATCTCTGTCTGCCTGTAGCATCTGATCTCACTGCAGCCAGCAAATGCTCTAAGAACATCTAGGCCTTCAAATTTCACTGCAAGACCCAGTTCACAAAAAGCAACCTTTTACCAGTCAGACAAAGATGTGTTTATTCTGCAGTGAGCAGGAAATGGGAATTTACTTCTGCATTGTGGCTCTGGATAATCCAGAATAAATGTGTTCATGTAAAAACACCTGGATGAACTCTGCCATGCAGTACTCGAGCCGGATAATTGAGACGATTCTCATTCTTATCAAAAGACTTGCACTAACGTTAGTAGGTTAGTGAAGAGTTTCCCATTGAAAAGTAAGCAGTGGTGAATCCTTCGAGGGGACAGTATGCTGTGGCTGAGACTTTTTAGTGGTGAATTTTGAAAGACAAATCTGAGTTTTCTGTACTTCTTGCAACGTGAGATGAGAGAAGGGTCACAAACACTTTGAGAAGCTTGGGGAAGTCTAGCCTTCCTGCAATTCTCTGAGAGAAGTTTAACTGCTGGGAAGGGTTGTGCCAGCATCCTACACTGGATCCCAGCTCATTTGCGAGTTCTTTACTAGAGTAACTGTCAGCTGTGAAAGCTCTTATTGTTGCAAATTGAAACTCGAGTTTCCTTGAATAAATATCAAAAAAGGTAAAAATAATGCTATAACTTAGAGCTAAAAGTGTTGAAACAGTGGAGTTTGTGAAGTTCTGATCCAGACATAGTATAGATCCCCTGCCAGATGTCATTGGAGGTGTACTTTGGAGGGGAAGCAACCGTATGTGTGGTAAGATACCCCCACACTGGAAAAAGTCTCCAGAGAGAATCAGATTCTCAAAAGAAATTCCCCAGGTTTTCAACCAATTCTGTATGTAATGGCTGGATCCCAAGACGTACCCAAGCAGTGTTTATGACAGTACTGGAGCATGGATAACGAAAGCAAGTGGTCTCTGCAGCTGTAGATTTTGTAGTCTGGGATTATTGCCAGATGTAAAGCAGCCAGTAAATGGCAGATTCTATTTTATATCATAAATGGAATTAACAGCAGCACTGCAGAGACTATGAGCTGGAGGTCCTCATGATCTTGGGAGATTGTTCCCAAGCAAGCCAGAAGCAGCTGAGGTACAAAGCAGACGCATGTGCCCCAACCTGAGGAGAGATGTGTTTCAGAGAGTCATTCTCGGCCTCTCCAAGGACAAGGCTATGTGAGTTAAACTGGCTGTCCAGCTGTTTGGGCTTTTGTTTGTTTGTGGCAATGCTCATTAATTACTATTAAAAATTGTATTTAATAAATACTGAATTACAAATAATACACAGGAAAAAGGCAGACAAAAGGTGCATCAGCTACATTTTAATGGCCAAATTCTTCTTTATGTTAAAATCATCTGAGGTCAACATCTGAGGGCCACGGATGTCAGCATTTTCTAAATATTTTAATAAATTTCCAGGTTGAGTTCATGAGTAAGTGGGACAGAAATCCCCAAGATGAGTTTCTGTGGAAAAAAAAGACAAAGAAATAGTGAACAATCTTAGGTTAACTTAATAAAGACCATCAGAAAACAGGAGATACTGGGCTTAGGCCTTCATGATTCCCTCAACCACACCCGATAGGCAAAACTGCTCATCTGATGACAGCATCCAATTCAACATCCCTTTTAGAAATTCAGCAACACCTTAATATTAATTAGTGACATGAATTAGATATTAAATTATGTATACAATACTTGCCTCTCTCTCTGTTCTGTGTTAAATTTGGTATATTTTATGCTACCCATGTAATTTCCATTTTCACTTCTTCACCAGTTTCCATCATTACACTTCACAATTCATAATCTCTTAAAATGCATTATATCCATTTGAACCTCTTAGCTATTTCTTTGCCCTCCCACAAGTTCACGTTAACATGACTCTAAAGAGTCCATGCTTACATCACCTCTTCAAAGAGAGCAATATTTTCATCTTCCCTCAGGAACAGACCTCCACGACTACTTGGCCAGCAGGAAGTCCCCTTCTGGAATTACTTGCCTTGTACTCAAACTCAGAGCCAGATTCAGACAAAAATACTGCAGATCCATCCAAATCTTAACCAAAAAAGCACTGGAAAAACAGAAAGGCTGCACCAGCCTGAGTTTCTGCTCCTCAGCAGATGAAACATGGAAGAAAAATGACAGTGTTCCTATACAAAGGGCATTTCATTTTCAGCAGGAGCCTGATTCACAGAACTGCTCCTCCAGCATTGCTGCTGTGGTGACAGGAGAGTTCGTGTGGCTTTCAGGGCACGGTACTACCAGGGGAAAAAAAAATAAACAATCCTAATAATAGGAGGATTCCGTGGCATTACAAATGTCAGGGTAGCACTGCATGAACCAGAGAGAAAGTGGCTTATTAGTAAGCAAACTGCTTCTATTTATATACAAAAAACTACGGCTCAATTATGCACTTAAACAATACTTCTAGGCAAATTTGCTTTCTGTAATGCAAAAGCAATACAGTAGAAGCACTACTTCCTACTATCCTCCTTCAAACAATCTTTGTGCTTGTTAGACTATTATGCAGCATGTAATCTCATTAAGCCTGAGAGAAAGCAGCAAATTTGACATTTAGAATTCTTTTTTTTTTTTTTTTTTAATTTCAGGAGTTGTAAGTTTTCATATCTAAACCCAGGCTGCTAATGCTTTTTGGGTTGGTTTGTTTTTTTAGAGAGATTCTCATTTGAGAGGCTTATAGGCAACAGCATTACAATGGCTATACAGGAATGATGGGAGAGGCTTGACTACATCTCTTACAATAGTGAGAAGAATGTATTTAACTTGTCTCGGTTACAGTTTAATTTAAATGTATTAAATTTTGTTCAGGTTGGACTTCTGCTCCAGCAGCCTGGCGACTTTTTTCAGTGGTATTTGAAGTAATCACAAAGTCACAAAGATCACCTTTTGTGCTTTAATCAAATTTTAAATGACACTTCTGTGAGAAGCTTTATACTCTTTCTTAATCATCTTTTTTATGTTCTGCTGTTAGTGAGCAGTTATCATCTGGATCTCTGAGACTGGTGCTTTCGAGCATGTCTCAATGGAGTGTTTTCTTTACCCTGCCACATTTATGTTGCTTTCAGCTTGCTTAGAGGCAGTTTGGCTGTTAAACAATTTCTTCCCTGGAGGTAAGACTGATTACACTTATTTTATGACATTGTCTCTGAAAGTGAGTTTTTTATGATTTTCCATGGCAGAAATTTATTCAGCAATTTTCTTCTTTTACAGATTTCTTCAATAAAATAGATGTTAGAGCCAAGTTCATATAATGAGGATCACTCTTTGATTACAAATAAACTTGAATCATTAGGCCTAATAGGTAGAGTAAAAGATGTAATATCCACAGCTTGTTGCCTCAGCTCTGCACCTTAGAGCAGTGAGACAGTGATCAGCGCTACGCAGTGCCGGGAGTTCTCTAGGCTCAGACCTGAGCACCACATGCATTTCAGCTGTGAC
The DNA here is from genome assembly GCF_951394365.1 of Tetrao urogallus. Taxonomy (NCBI): domain Eukaryota; kingdom Metazoa; phylum Chordata; class Aves; order Galliformes; family Phasianidae; genus Tetrao; species Tetrao urogallus. The sequence continues at coordinate 178,791,854 of NC_136813.1, forward strand.
ACATAACTGGTGACACATAGGGAACAAGTGACCAGAGACAGGGAATTTTACTTGGTGTTGCTCTTTTTCTCTATTCTTCCATGGTAAAGGAAATTGGAACTGTGTGTTAGGGCTGTCCTGCCCATCCCCTGTGCAGCATTTCCTTGCTGGCACTAAAGAAGCAGCACAGTACAAGCAAGCCATGGACACTGACCTGGGTTGCTGAGGCTGGAGAAGTGATTTTTCACTTTCAGACACTGAAACTGTAGCTGCTGTCTCACTGCTGCAACAACTTCCTTAGAAGCTCAAACACGTGGCAGAGGTTTGCCTTTCTTTCCTCTGATGGCAGGGGGGTGCTCATTAGAGCCAGCCACTTTGCATTCACTTATGGATGCCAAGTATTTGTACAAAAGTATCTCCGCCAGCTCTTTTCAGTAACCGATTAATAACTTTGACAGGTTTTCTTATTTTATCAGAATGATGATAACGCCCACAAAACAGGTAACATCTCTCCTAGTTTGTGGAAGTATATCTTCTTTTCATTATTTTTTAGCTTAAAAACATGAGAAAGAGCGTAGCTGTAATAACAAAGATTCACGTTTCCCATAACAACTTTTTCTGTAGCGCCTTTTTTTTCTAAAATTCAGACTGTTGTACTTAATCTCCGCTTATACTTGCAAATGTAGAAGTTGTTGACGGGAAAAGTTGCTACTCATAGACTATTCCCACTTCCCTAAGATTTTTCGTAATTCCTCAGCACAGCTCTTACCCCATTCAGCTCATAGGAGAAGGTATCACTACGGACAGCCCTTCCGTTCACAGCAACGGCATCAGGTCTCAGCTTCAGGCCAAGAATGGTGATTTTGTTGTACTTCAGAGAGTCAGCCCCTTGGTAACCATTTTTAAGTATTTCTGTCTTCAGGTGTCCCTTCAAAAAAAACCACAGAACATTTTAGGACTATCACATCTCTTTGGAGGTGACCTACTTGTGTGCCACTACTGTTGTAGTATCACTTTTGTCAACCAAGGTATGTCTTCCAGTGTAGAGAAAGAAGTCTGAGAACATAAAAGAAAATTTTCACACAGAAGGGTCTTGTGTATCATTGTAAGCTAGCCAGGAAAGAAACAAAATAGCATTTACAGCATTTATTTGGAATCTTCTTGGGCCTGTTTTCCTACTTGTAATCAATACAAATTTGGCTCTTGTACCCATTTACAGGGCACAGTAGCACATGCAAAACCAAAATCCAGATACAGAGATTCAATTAGTGACCTTGAGATTGATTTAATCAACATCAGCAACTGCTTTAAATGATTACCATCTTTCACAAGCATCACTTGCTAGATATTTTGCCTCTATTCTATGTCCTACATCTCCACAGTGCCTGCTAGGAATTTTTGATATACATATTCCAGACCCAAGGACGCTGAAGGAATACGTGTTCAAAGAGCTGTGTTTGTTCTGCTTCTAATTCACTGTATATCGTGTGTTTAGGGATAAACCAAGAGGATGTATGAAGTCATTAAACAAATTCATTTGGATCACCAGTGACATTAATTACCCATACAACAATAAAGAGGTATCATTGCACTTGTTAGGTGACTGAAGTTGTTAAGGAAATAAAGATGAACTACACTGCTCAGAAAATGAAGAATCGCTATGCAATCACAACTTTTTAAAAAGATGCCAAGGAGAAGCCCATGATGGAATATTTTGCATATATTAGCTTTTGTAATTTCAGTGGTGCATGGTGAACGGTTGAGCAAGTCCAGATCTACTCTCCTTCAAGGCCTCGGAGAGACTGAGATGTGGTAATCCAGGAAAATTAGTGACTTTACCCTCCCTAAGCACCTAGCATGATTAAAGCAACTGCCCTGGGTTCAATTTGGAGTTAGGAACCATACTGGTAGCACTCAAAGCCCTGTAAATGTAGAACACAAGCAAGTCCTGGAGCTGAGGCTGGCAGTCAGGACTTTCTCCTGCACTTCTGAGCATCAGTCATGACTTCTTCTCTTGCCATCTTGCTCTAGTGCTATAAAATCTATTCATCATTTATTCAAACATATTTTTTCCTTAAAATTGGACCTGTTTTTAAAAAAGAACTCATGTATTTTTCTAGATCAGTAGTTTTAACACATGAGGCAGCTTGATTCAGGTCACTTGGCCATCATGTGTACCAAAAAGAAAGGTGACGAGTGAGTTAAAGCTTCTACTGCAGCGAGGTAATATGCAAGGGCAGGCGGCTGGAACCATTCTCTAAGGCTTCAGTGCCTGCACTAATCCTGAATTCTCCTTTGGACTTCTTGACTGTTAAATGAAAACATAAAAGAGAGGGTCTACCCCTGCAGCTGTTACCCACAAAACTCTCAGGATCCAGAGTAAATGTTGTCATTATGTGATGTGATGCCTTACCAGTTAATCTCTGAGGGACCAAAACCTTGTGCTTTTCTAAAAGTAGAGGTCATTAAACTATTCATCCCTATTTTTTTTAGGAATATAGAAGTGTGCAACATACAGCAAGATGCTCAAAATGTTTCTCATATTTCTGCAATTTGCTATTTGAGATGGACTTTTTTCTTTATAAACATATAATAAAAAATTGGCATTCGAGATTATTGGAATGCAGATAGGGACTTCAGTTTTGGATTTACAACAGAAGTCAAATATGAGCAATGAGAAATGGAAAAGCCAGTAAATCAACAATCTAATTCACACAGACCAGAATTTAATATAAAACTGGATATTGTTTTTTTCTTTAGCCTCTCTGCAATAAATTATTATACACAGACTACAAAAAGCTGAAGTGATTTTTCTTCTGTTTTGCTGTTGAAAAATCCACCTCCCTTTTCTTTTTTAAGAGGAAAAAGTGCTTTTTCATGGAAAATAAATTAAAAATGTAATTTAAATTCTAAACAAGCAGCTTTACTTCCCAAAAAATACCTCACATACATACAGGACTTCATAACAAATCCCATTGGCTTACTCCTACTTGTTCTTTCTCCCAGAGGAGACACATTCTAAGAGCAATATCATCATAAGTATTTACATGATTTTACTCCTCTGAAGATTTTCTGTAAGACTACTTAGGTGAAAACTGTGCCACAGCGTATGCAAACACTGGAGTTGTAGATGAGATATAATTTGTATAGATTGCTGAAGTAGGTTAAGATTTTCTTCAGTAACTCCCACAACTTGCTGTCATGCATTTAATGAGTTTCCAGTGGGTTCATTTTACAGTACTTTTCTGTGTTGAAGCCCAGGCTGACGGGTTTTTTTATTTAGCTTTCTCAGGATATGCGTGAGAAGCGAACAGTACATGGAAGGCAGTGCTGCCCTGACTCTGAGCTTCACAAAGCATCTACCAGCACTACAGACTGCTGGTGGCTTGCTGAATTACTCCACAGGGTAACCCATGCAACAGAAAATACAAGCTTGGTGTGATCAAAGCTAAAAAATTGATGCCCTCTCCTACCCATAAAATAAAAAAGTGCTGGCAGCAGGAAGGCAAGGAAAACATCCCCCATATACAGAAGATGCAACTCAAGAGAAATATTTGAGCTGAAAAAGTAGATTTTCAAATTCGTATCACACCAGGGATGTTAATGGTGTGTCACTAGGACAGTCAACAAGGCAAACACAAAACTGCAGCCTCATGCCTGTAGCTGTCTGCAAACGAAAACATGAGGTAGGTTACCAGTTTAAAAGGCTGAGCTATAAGGAGAATGCTATTCAGAGGAAAGTTAAATATCAGTGTCTTACTGCGCTGATCAGCAGCTACAAGTATGTAGGTGCTGTGTGCACTGCTACTTACTGCGCTGAATGTATATTTAGCCAAGAAGTAGTTTTCATTTTCAATAGTATCTGTCAAAACATAGAACGAGGAGGATTAATATCAAGAAAGAAAAAAAACCAGAGCAGTTCACTTTAATTGTAGCAAGTGGCTAATGTCTCACAAGGATTACTTGCGGGTTGTTTAATCTCCTCTACTCTTATTGGCAGGTTTGCTGCCTTTTTGAGCACAGCAGCCATTTCCGATGTCGAAACATCAAAGAGGTTGGAACGGACCTCTGGAGATCATCGAGTCCAACCCTCTGCTGAAGCAGGTTCCCTGCAGGAGGCTGCACAGGTAAGCATCCAGGTGGATTTGAATATCTACAGAGAAGGAGACCACAACCTCTCTGGGAAGCTTGTTCCAGTGCTAGATTCCCTTAAGGTAAGGAAGTTCTTCAAGCTCAGGTGGAACTTCCTGGGTCCTCCCTTTATGCAATTTACTGTACCTCAGCCTTCCAGAGTATTCTGCTGCCATCCTGTACGTTCAGCCCCAGAACAGCATCCTGGCTGTGTACAGCAATAGTCACTACTTTTGAACCGCTGGGAAGGCAGCCAAGGGGAGCCCTGTGCAGGCCCTGTTTATGGGAGTTCAAACTCACCGATGGAATCACCGTCATCCCAGAAGAGGGACCCAGAAGCTTCTCCATGCTCATCCAGGGCTATAATGAGCCCAAATGGGTTCAGACGGCTGTAGGCAAACACATAGAAGAGATTTCAGTACAGGCTTCTGTCCACCATCCATTACACATTATTTAACAAAAATTTCTTAACACAACTATCTCTCATTTCAAGGTACAAAAAGGGCCACACAGACAAATAACCTAAAACAGCTCATGATGAAAACTTACCTTGCCTTGTTTAATTGAAGTGCAAAACTACCTACCTTTTGAAGTAATGGGATGGCCAAGTTCCCCTTGTCTCATGGCCTCACATATGACAACTGGGCAGCCTGGGAGGTGGCCAATCACTGAGGCTACCTCTCTGTGAGTTGGCCTGAGTCATACATGGAGCTGCTCCCTCCTCTCCTGCTCCCTTGGCCTCTCAGCATGAATCAGCCCTGAGGCCAGCACGTTAGCATGGGTGTGGGGAAACAATCTTCCTCAATGGAGACTGGAGCATCTCCATCTTGCCAGTGGCATTTGATAAATTCATCCAAGGACAAGAGGTTTGCATTTTCCCCTTGCATATGTTTCCTGTGGATGGCTGACAGCTGGTCAGTATAGCAGCAAGAGGTGCAAAGCTTCTCCCAGTAAAGCTGTAGAGTTTCAGCTGTGCAAGCAATGACGTGAATCACCTCCGGGGTGACTTTAATCCAACAGAGCAAGGAATGGGATAAAAATACCGTGCTTATCAGCTGGGAGGTCATCTAGAAGTTGCACATAGCCTCTTTTCCACATTTTTTTTACTGCCTTTTGGCTGGCTGTAGGTCTGACCCACGGTGCTGTTTCTGAAAACGGACAAGGATAATGACTTTACCTCTTGGTAGTTGTTGAGGCTGGAGCCTGTTCTGGCAGAATATGGCCTCCACGGATGAACAGAGGGATCTTGTTCAGTGGGGCGTAGACAGTAGCATATGTCTTGTGCCAGGTACTTGGTATCTTCTTACCCTAACATAAAAATTGACGCAGTTAAAAAAAAATGCAAAACTGGGCAATAATGTCATCATATATTGCTGGAAAAAAGACCAAAGGATGTATTTTCATCTCAAATACACTGGTTTTTCTCAAATAGAGACAAAAGGAGAATTCAGGAGTGTTATTCCAGTTCCTTTTTTTTTTAACATGAAAGAGAATTTAGCCCCTGCAGTGATGCATATGCATGAAGACACAACCGTCATGAATGAAAGCGTCTTTAAAGATGGTATCATTACACTGTATGCTGTGGAAAGAAAAAAAAAAAAGAAAAACTCATCAAGGCACAAAGCAAAAAGCAAAAGAAGCCTTTGCTTCGTCTTTTTATGCATATGGAAACTGTCACATTTCAATGTAAGGTGAGTGATTCATAATCATTGGGGAATGTAAACTGTAGGTTTTTCTTCTCTTTTAAGGACAAGCCTTTCCTTTTACATTTGAAGATGGAAACTGTAGGCAACTGGGATTAATCCTCTCCATCACTTCTTTCTGTTTTAATCCCTCCAAACCAGGTGTCAGTAGAGTAGGTCACAAGGGGGCTTGGCTCCTGTCAATGGTAATTACAGCTTACGGTTATATCCAGCCTTACTTCTGCACAAGAACTGTGGGTACAGCAAACAGGTGCCAAGTGCTGGGAACTGCACTTTGATAATACATGGGGCATGCCCCACAGGCAGGAGACACTAAGTACATCAGGATGATGTCCCCATGCCATCCCCAACACAGGGAGAACAGTAGCAAGGAGGTCTGAGCAAAATGGTAAAACCCCATGGCACCATGGGCTTATGAAAGTAGAAAAGGGAAAGAGCTGGAGCTGGATGAACACCCTCTGAGGACACCAGCCAAATGCTGCAGATGCCCAGAGCAACTCTAGTTAAAAAATAAGCCCAAATTTCCTTCCAGAATATCTCTGTCCTTCTTGCTGCTCAGGCAGCACAGCCCGGGGTAGCTAGCAGCAGCCTTGTGCTCCTGGGCTCAGGTTTCCAAAGCTCTTACCATCAACCTAACTACTGCTGAGCCCACTGCTGGTTTCATCCTGTGTATTTCAGCAGAGCACAGCTCAGAGCTGAGCCCTTTGGGAACCACAGCACTGGGGTTGGCATTTGAGTGGTCGAGCTGTGCAGGACCTGGAGCTAGAAGGGTTGGCTTCTTCCATGGAGCAGCTCAGTCTGCACCTCCTGGAAGCATCTTCTGGAGGGATCCTCATGATGCTCTGTGAATATGCCTTCTGCCAAGAATGATGCATGTGCAAAACCCCATGCACAAAACTGTTGGCAGCATGTTCTCAGGTTTCTGTCTGTTTTTACACAGGGGAGGATTTGGGTACAATAATTTAAGCATGCAGTGAGGGTGAACAGAAAGAAAAGAAATCTTGACAGTGTCATGAATTTCTAGGCTGTTCTTGAAAAGTCGGTTCTCTGAGTCTTCAGAGCTTTGCAAACCAAAAATAGAAAACAAAACACTACTGAAAGCAGTGCAATTTGTTCTCCCAGCTAGCCTGGTGCCGACTTTTGTGCTCCGGTTTTCTTAAACACAGATGCTGAGGTAAAATTATTGCTGAACATTGCTAAAAGTTATTTTGCTGGAATTGTGACATATTAAGTTCTGTAAAAATGTAGGAAACAGAATTTTAAAAATACTTACTGTGTAGTAGTCAAACCATGTTGCCTCAGGGAAATACACATCCACTGATCTCGCTCCCTGTAATTGTTATAAAATGATTAAGTCTGTCTCTTTTTACATTTCTGATATTACATTAGCTTTATTATATTTGAGCATGGGTAGATGTACACTCAGTCCTCTAATAACATAAAATCTAAGCTATGAAGGTTGAATTATTATCGCAGCAATGGACTGGTGCTGGCTGATCTATAATGCTAAATAGATGACCCTATCCCGTCTGGGGGTTTTTAGTGCATTTCAGTGGGATGAGTCAATATTAGAGGGTTATTTCAGCCTGGAACACAGCTCCATGGCTTGCAGACATAAGATCTGAGCAATGCCAGTGGGCCCTGTGGCAGGCTCTGCAGGGCCCACTGCCTGCAGAACAGGCAGAGAGAAAGGTCTGCAAGTAGGGTGCACAGATGCTTGCTTTGTTTGCAACCATTTAAAGTTGCAGATAAATTATATTAGAGAATGAACTGGTATTTGCACAACTGCCACACTTTATTTGGCAGCATGAATGGTATCGTGTTAATACACAAAATGAAGCCAAAGGCACTTCAAATTAATCACTCTAGGAAAAGTCAGAATCAAAGCATATTTCTTTTTTGGGGCACAAGCTACTCATTTCACAAACAGACTGACTTTGTTTCTTGAATCAGATGCCTGCTTTACAGAGTTATGGTCCTTCCCTGGGAGGATATGAACAGTCAAGGAAAAGAGCAGCGAGATGGCCACTGCTTGCCATAACAGGGATTGTTTTTCGTATTAACCAACAAAAGGATGAAGAAGTGGCTGATTTGTTAATGCATGCAAATCTTGTATTAGAACATGGTAATTGCTAAACTGGGAGAGTGTCCTGTCCTGTGGCCTGCCTCCCTCAGCAGCAGTGCTGGATGTTGAAGGGACAGTGCCTCAGCTCTGCAAGCAGTGTGGGGTAGCATACCCTGTCTGCTCATCAACTGCCAGCTGACAGTATTTGTAAAACACCTTGAAAGACTGAGAGAAATCTCAGTAAAGTCAAGATGCTCCTCTCCCCAGATTTATTCAGCATTGTTACAACAGCTCTGGATATTCTGGCTGGCAGAGGAGTGTTTGATTGCCATCTGACTATTAATTGCCTTAGCGAGGCCCTAAGTAACAACCAGGGTGTAAGGACATTCCCCATTTTCATTGTGATGGCTGTTCCCTATGTCTCAAGGCACAGAGGGAAAGCCACCCATGGTATCCTCTAACAGAAGATGTATCTATCTTCTCCAGGTGTGTGTGCCCTGTTGCAGCCACTGGTGGCTGGTGACACCATGGTGAAGGATCCGCAGGCCGCCTCTGCCCTGCTTGTAGGAACAAGCCCTGGCTGCCACCATACACCCAGCGAGGTGTCATTCCCAAGGCACTGCTTCCCCGTAAGGCCACCAGCACCAGGCCTTCTTTTCTGCTGCAGTCCTCCAAAAACACAAAGAATCACTAATCTAGATTCTCTATCATTTTATGTATCCTTATAATGATCCTTTTCATTTATTTATTTGCAGGAAGCAACCTCTGGCTCATTGCCCTCTTTCTCCACATTATTCATCACCTTGCTGGTCTGAGACCCTGTGAAATCTTCGTGTTAGTCACTAGCTATTAGAAACCTGGGGGAACATGAAGATGAAGGGCTGACAAATGAAGTGCCACAGAGGAGCTGGAATGAAGGAACTAGAGTTGCAATTTAAATTCACAAAGGTGCAAGGGTTATATTTAAAAAATGTACCAAGCAATGGCTTGCTTATGTGTTTGATCATCAGCATCAGGTAGGAAATGTCTCAGATATTCTGGCAACATACTGATCACAAACTGCTCCAGGATACATCACATGAAGGTGCTTGCCCTGCTCAGCTACACACTGCTGGCACTCCTGTCAGGCTGCACCCTGCTAGCAGCCATCAGCAGGCAAGGAGAGGAGCCCACCCTTGCTTCAGCTGAGCAATGAGAGCAAACCCACCTGCAGCTCTGTTCTGGGGTCCAGGTCAGCAGCTACTCCCCAGCCCCAACATGTGGCCAGCACAGCCATAGGAAAATGCTGGGTTTTTGAAATCTGCTATACCAGCAGCTGACATTGTCATCATTTTGTAATGATTGTGTTTGCATGTGGTTCTGGGTAACACCTAAATTGGCGCTTGAAATGCTGCAGTTCCCAAACACAGTGGGCACAAAGTGAAAACAAAACCAATTTGCTTTAGTGCCTCTGTGTTTCTCCCTCACCCAGCAATTATTGCTGTGTGTGCCCTTGGAGGGAGCTGCCAGCACAGATGTAGGAGCATGAGGGACAGTGTCCTGCCCGTTTACACCTGCATAGTGCCCAGCAGCAGGGAAATGCTGTGCCCTAAACTGCATCCTCCCACTTCCAGCGCCAGGCATCCCTACATTACTTGGGCTTGTCTTGAAATGCTTTCTGCAAGCTGACAGAGCAAGGAAGAAATGGATAGATATGAGGAAACATTCCCTGAATGTCATGGAATGCCCTAAGCAGATTTCTTTTATACTTGTGTGATGGCATTTTTAAATTATGGTACTTGCCTCTTGAAGAACAGGAGCAACCATAAATGCAGGTCCCCAAAGGAAGGCAGTATCTATCCCATGAGTCTGCTGATCAGAGGTAAATCTGGTGTCAAAAGAGAGACACACATTGTTAAATCACATTTTTATTGAACTTGCAACATGTCTCAGCATTACTGTCTGCCACAAGAAATCTGCTTCCTTAATGTTGGAGCAGCACTGTGTCCACTTCTGGGACTGGTAGGATGCAATGCATGGCTGCAGCTGGCACACTGCACAGGGGAAGGCTGGCTTTGGGTTTGTGGAAGCCACAGACCAGGACCAAGAAGAGGGAGAAAAGAAGAGGCAGAACATTGTGCTCTAGGATCTAATGCATTTGGAAAAAAAAGCTTGGATTCTGCTAGGACAAGAACCCAGGGGCACACACTGGCACACAGAGGTGCCACCTGAACACCAGGAAGAACTTGTGTGCTGTGCGGGTGGCTGAGCTCTGGCACAGCTGCCCAGAGAATGTGGATCTCCTCCTGAGAGGTGCTCAGGAGTCTCCTGGACTTCAGGTTCCTGAAATGCAATATGTTCGTTTTTCTGTCCTCTCAACAGCTTCTCAGTGCTTTTAGTTTCACTGTAATAAAATTAGAATATTGTTTCAATGCATTATGTTGTGGGAGGTTTCAGGGGAAAATCTGATCAAGAAATACTGGCAGCAGGGAAGCCAATCATCTTACTTGAGCTTGGGAAGAAGCATCTCAACATCTCACTAAGCACTGCTTCCTTTTGCAATTACAGCAACCACAAATTCAGCAAACAAATGAATTCTCCCATTTTGAAAATACAAGCCATTAAGCGCAGCGTGTTCGTGATCTATGAAAGATGCTGCATTCCATCTCCATGCTTCCCACGGTTAGATAGCAGCCTCTCTGCTGTTTTACTTCCCCCCTGGTAGGCTATTAAGCAGAGCTTTCCCCTCCAGGAGCACAGTAATGGATTATTACCCCCAGGTCTTTTTGGACAGCCAAGCTGCCAACATCTCTGGTTCACCAAATGAAAGCCTCTGCAGGAGACACTTAAAACATACACAGGAATCTACTGGGATTCTGTTCCTGTTTGTTGTTTGAAATGAACACCTAAATGTTTGAAATGAAATGAAAAATCTGAAATGACCGCATGAAATAGGTATTGCTTGGAGACTCTGCCTGGCCAGAGTTGTTTTCATGGTGAGGGCTGTGAATAACAGCTTCACCTGAAGAGCTAGTACAGTTTCTTAGTTGTCCTCTGTTTGTTACAAGAAACAGAAAGATTTGATGTAAAATTCCATCATCTGAACCTCAAAAATTCTGTTTCAGTTCTGTCTCTACAGCTCACATTTCTCCTTTTATTAGCATCTCAGTTACTTTCTCTGCTTGCACAGACACTCTAAACCAAGGAGCCTTAATAAGAAATAGTAAGAAATCCTTACTAAGTAACAACAGCAATCACAGCTAAGTAATAACAGTAAGAAATATTTTTAAGCAATTTCAGGTTCCAGCTATGGCAATATCAGCAAGTGATATGGCCACTAGGATGGTACCTGGGTAGTCAGTCTGTGCTGATCTCCTGATCTCTGCATTCCCTTCCTGCATTTTAGAGGTTTTACTTCCAGTAAAAACCTCAGTCTGGTACCACAGCTAAATATCAGTTAATGGTGGGAGTGCATCTTCTGGCATAGTCTCACTCAACAGGAGTTTCAGCTGGTGCCTCTGAGGCTGTTCTACAATTGAAATAAAAGCAAATTCAGTAATTCCGATGAGCCCAAGTAGAGTACAGATAAAATACACGGGGAATGGACAGATGGGCGGCCTTAACATCACTGAAGTCATGCAGTATTAGCAGAGATTAGCTAATATAATTCCCAAAGTAACTTGGTCATTCTCAATATTCACGTAAATCTGATTAACCAAAAATACTGTTAAAATGAGTCCTTGAAAGAGCATAAAACCCACGTAAGACAGGAGTCCCCATCAAACTGCTCTCAGATGTTACTCTCTTCAGTAATGTAGCAGGCTGAAAAGGGGGAAGGATACTGCCTTTAAAACCAATCAGTTAGCCATTACATTGAGTAGGCAAAATAGATTTTGTGTATTATCATTCTGTATTAGTATGTTCTGCACTTTAGAGTAATCTCAGTTTAATTTGCAAAGATGCCTTACCCTTTAACGAAAATGTTTTTAACCTAAAGGGAAAAGGAACATTAAACAGACCAGGACATAACCTGCACTGATAAGACTGAACTGTAGCAGAGCTCTGGGCAGTAGCCTTTCCCATGCATTATTTGCACTCCTTTTGCTCACAACTTTGCGTAACACATTCTGAAAAAGAAAATTTACCAAAGGAAGGTAGAAAATAAATTAAGGGTGCCAAGAGGGAAACTAGACCTCACTTTCTTCCAAAAAGAAAAAAGAAGACCTGTTCCAAAAACTGAGGTTGCATTTTCTGAGATTTTTTTCAGCATGTGTTTACTAATCTTCTCTGTGCACCTGCTTCTACACTTGAATGTTTCTATCTCTGTTTTCCTGTGCCGTTTGTGGAAACAGATGTAGGTATCACACATAGCATGCAGATGCAAGTGAGAAATTGGAGAATGAAAATACCGTGGATGACTGGAAAATGGAGCCTTCTCTCCATGAGGCTTTTCTGATATTCTGTGCCAGAACACAGATGTTATGGATTCGATTCAAGTGCAGAAAATATAGGTATTTGACCCCTAACTTTAAAAGAGAGGGCTGCATATTTGCCTAAAACTAGAACCTTCTTACTATTTCACTAAGGTCTTTTTTCAGTAGAAACAAATATAAGCAGTATTTTAATATGCATATCCGTCACATATGTTAGAAGTTCTTTTTGTTGCATATATTTAGATTAGATTTCCCTTTAAAATTGTTCTTTTTAAGAGAGAGCATGCAATGATCTTGCCATCACTATTACCAGGCAGGAGCCAATTTGGTTATACACAGAAGCTCAACTACTGTGAGTAAAATGGGATAAAGACAAGAGACTCCAAACTTACTCATGCATCAGTGACCGTACCACTGTGTTGCCATGGACGTGAGACTCAAAGAACAAGGTGTAGAGGTATGGCAGCAGGGAGTATCTGATCCGGAGCGCAGCTCGAGCTATCTTGGCAAACTCTGCTCCAAAAACTGCTGGGTCTTGAGCCTGTGAAGGAAAAGCTTTGATTTGCAGTGTGCGTTATAAAAATGGATGCAAATTCAACAGAGAAACCTGCATGCATCCAAAGGGAAGCTGTTGCTGGTTTTATCCTATGAAAGTGAATATTTGTATAAGCAAAAGTGATGATTTGCAAATGGGAAGAGTGTGTTAAGAACTACAAGTCCTCTGTCCTCTGGTACGGAGAAAGAGAAACAGAGGAAAAAGAGAAGGCAGACAGCCTGCAAACAAAGGCAAAACCATAATTATTTTATAAACATTTTTTGTACAAGGATGAAAAGTGGAAATAAATTCATGCCTTTGCAAAAGCTAATGGGAATGACCAAAGTTGCTGGGTGCAATGGGGAAAAATCTTCTCCAAACACACAAATCTCAGCTTCAGTTCTCCTCCTGTGCCCATTGCTTTGGGTGCCCCATGCAGGGAGATGCTCTCTGGAGCAAGAGGAGCGTGCATGCTGGATCCCACCATCAGGTGGACATTTTGGATCTATTTAAAAGCCAAAGTGTCCATCCACTGCCACTTGACATGGAGCACACAGCCCATGGCAGTGCTAGCGCCAGGAAGACCTGCATCTCCTCCAATCCCCTTGTCTTAACTTCACCAGCCCTAAATTGGGCTTACCAATAAGGCATTAAGCTCCCTTCTGCCTGCACAAAATTCCCCCATGAGATTCAGTTTTCTCATCCAAATCTCAGAGCATATAACGCATTCCAAGGATAATGGAACAAAAGAGGAACAGAAGTACTGGAGCGTTTTATACTATCCAGTACTTTGCAGTCAAGAAAAGTACTAACTAAACCATTTGAAATGCCCAGTGGGATAGGCAAAGTGGATGTTTATGGTTTTATTTTGACATTTAACTTAATGCTAACTAAATTCAATATTTAAGTTAAATTTCTCCATTACTACATCTATATTGGAATAATCTTTCCTGTGCCACTGAGCTCTGGAGCACCTGTCTACTTCTTCGAAACTTGCACTGTATTTTTGCTGTTGTAAGTCTAACACTGTATGAACATTGCCAAAGTTCAGGAAAAAAAAAAAGATTTCTGAGGTGGTGCTGAGTCACCAAAACACCATGTTCATTTCTGTCAGAGAACACGATGTTTTAAATGGCTTTAAGTGGTCCAATAAAACCCAGTGTATCCTCTGACCCTTCTGTCATTAGGTCACAGCCGAGTCGCAGCTCTCCTCACTTTTCCTATTAAATTGCCTATTAAGTCTTGAGAATGTTAATAACATTCACTCACCTGGGTCACATCCCAGTTTGCATGCCCGAAGGGACAAGTGAACCTGCACAGATAAGGGGCCTCTAATTTTAGTAAACAACGGTAAATAGAAAATAGTTATCTGTAACAGCACCTAAAGCCCCACAGCCACTCGTTCTCCTAGAGAGAAATACCAGCACATCTCAGGAATTATTGCAGATGACAGGTGCATGGGAACTGCCAGGTCACGGCCTGAACCAGTGGTTGAGCACCAGGTGAGAGGCACAACTAACCCAGGCAGCTATCCCTCCTCACTCTCATTTAGGAGATAGCAGCATCTCTGGATAGAGATTACGCTCTTCTTGAGCTGTCACAGCTAATCAGGAAGGATGAGCTACTTCTTCTTTGTCATCTTCCCTGATTCCACAGTGCTTATACCCCAGCAGAAGGCACTGCTATTGCCTTCTGTTGTTCCACAACAGAGTAAGTTCTGATTCTCTTACGCTGTAAGAGCATAAGAGCACTGTAAGTTATTGTTCCTGCTTTGCCCTTTTTCTGGATGGACATCATACTTTCATGCAGAAGAGGTCTTTGTGGGGGTTATAAACATTACAACATTTTGATGACAGGACTGTGAAGAAAACTTAAGGTTAGCTCATAATCTTAACCCCAATAATGCACAGTCCAGTTTACAGAAGAAAAAAGTAATAAAATGGCAGTTACTGAACTAGCACAATATTTCCATCAAAGCTGCATGTAACACAGTGTGCTTATGAAGACAGCAAGACTTGCAAATTGTTCGTAGTCAGAAACAAGATGATACTTATATCTGAGACAAGACTTGAAAGGACTTTATGATAAGTTGAAGCCACAGCTCGGGTCTGAGGCTGCATTATTTCATGCCAGCTATGAGCTCCTTGGCTGACAGCACTGACACCTGACCTTGGAACTTCTAACTCTTTGTCTGAAACTTGTTTTTAAACAGCAAGTTTCGGTATAAGGACCTCTCTCCCCTTCTTTTCAGTAACTCCTATTAAACTTGTACAAGCACTGAAACAAAAACTGACGTCAGCAAGTGAGGAAAAGAAGTGTGGACACTCAGCAGCTCTGAAATAAAAGCTGGGCTGTAGTAGGTGAAAGATGAAAAGAATAAAATCTTACCTCTACAGGGTTAGATACTATATATTTTCTCAGAATTCCTGACTAATCTTTACATTACGGATAGGAAAAACTTACTTCGCTTCCTCTTGTCAGTGCAGCACTCCTTATTTCCCAGTTAAGCTCACCCATGAATGACAGGTTAATTTCTGAGAAAGTAATACAAATCATCTTTGTCGATATCGTAATCATAGACCGCGGCTCTGCATAACTTTATTTACTTACAGCATTTCCCTCTGCATTGTGGTTTCTGGAAAATGGGTAGAAGGAGCCAAGCTGCGTCCAGCGCAAACAGAGCTCGTAGGTTGTGTTGGAGGCAAACCCACAGATGTCGGCACCAACCTGAAGAGAAAATATAATTGTGTCAGTGTTTGTGACTGTGGTGGCTGAGGCCCAAAATGAGAACCCAGAGGATTCTTAATAAAAATAATGTGTTGGAAGGAGATGCTGAATTCTGATGACTGTGTGAGAATGGTGCGGGATATGATGACACAAATTTTGCTGGGAATGAGATTTCACTGACTCCTATATCCTACATATCACTGTGGAAGATCTGAAATATTTCAGTAATTATACAAATCCTCCAGCCCAGCTTGCAGAGTCAGAAACCTACAGAGGCAAGTCAATGATAAAACACTTCACGGAGGTCTATTTGGGGTGGCACACGGTGATTTAATCTGAAGCTGGCAGTGCTATTTTTGTTTCTGTTTAAGCAGCCAAGATTGATGACATTTAGCTTTCCCTAATCTGCAGTTCCTTACGCCGTGCAGGCTGATACTGCTGGCCATCTCAAGCAGCTTATTTTAGAAAACATTTGAGTTGATTTAAAGTGATACTGGGACGAGGCAGCAATTGCTCGTAGGATTTCAGACTCACAAAGGGGATGCCAAAGAGGTTGAACTCCAGCATGCCGATGATGGAGTAGTGCATGTCCTTCCACTGAGAGTTGTTGTCACCCAGCCAGTGACCAGCGTACTTCCCGCTGCCGACGAAGGTAGAGCGACTCAGGACAAACGCCCGCTTCCCAGTTGCCTGCTGGACAACACTATGGCAGAATGCAACAAGGTCATTAAAAATAAGAGAGGCAACCAAAAACAGTCATGTGATCAGCATGAGCTTTCCAGCACAATTTTATTGGAGATGGTGTTATTCTTGAAACTTTTATTACTCTGATGTGAGTCATGTGAAAGTGTGTCTCCAAAACTGTAAACAATGAAAAGTTCTACTCAATGGCCAAAGTAAACAATTAAAATCTATCTCATCCATGAAACACTTTGTGTCAGATATGCCTAGGCTTCCTAAAAAATATTTTGCATTTCAATTATTCTCAATATTGTCTCAAAGTGAAAATTTAAAACAAAATTATTTCTATATTAACTCATTTTATTTAATGTCCTACCATTTCTTAAGAAGTAATATATATATTTTTTTTTTCAATATAAGATTTATTTAGAGATTTGTATTGGCAAATAAAGTCCTAATATTCTGGACTTAAAAGTTAGGAGGAAAAAGAAAGAAATGTCACCAAACCAACATTTAAAATCAACACAGAAAGCAAACACATAATCTTTCAAAATGTCATCCCTTTCTTGTCCCCTGATTTCCTTCATCATTTGATTTATGAGATTTCATTACAGAATTGGTGCCAGAATGAATTTTTCCTTGCCTTTTAAAAGTTATTTTGCTCACCATCAGAGGATGAATAAAGTGCAATATGCCTTATTTAACAAACCTATTAAACTGTTGATCAATATAGGATAATCTCTGTATGGAATTAGATACTGTAACACTACAAATTGCCAAAACTCAGGTTCAATTCTGCTGTATTAGAAATTTGGGAATCAAAACTCCTTAGATTATCTGGGAAATCCCAGCCTGAAATATTAACCATGCTGCTTACCATCCACCTCCTTCTCACTTTGCTTAATGAGATCTGTGCAAGAGCTTTCACCCATGCTTGTAATGGCCAACATTTCACTTTGTTTCTGTAGTGCTTCAGAGGCTTTAAAATCTATCATTTGCTTCCATAGGAAAAAAAAACCAATAATATACAAAACCACACCAAACTCAACAGTTTCCATATAGGCTTACAAATATGATGCTTATGGGCTGTGCAGAGCAGGAGACCCAATTCTTGGCCAAGAAGGACCTGCTTGGTTTGTGTTGTACAGCCACCACCAAGCTCAATGACTGTATTTTTGAGCACTGCGGGGGGCAGGAATCTCTTTTTCCTGAACCTTTTTAAGGTTGTCCTGCATACAAGTGCTCTGCTTTGTCTCTACAGTATGAATTTGGCTCTGCTTGCAAAAGTAGGTGCTAATGAGAGTAATATTGGATCGATGCAACTATGATCCAGATCTGCGCAAACAGTTTGCAACACGTAATTTATTGGATAATTTTCAGTCTATCATGAATCATTGCCAAAGTGATTCTAATGTTCTCAAATACATTTGTGGACTGAAATTATTTACAGAATATTATGTGTGAATAGCTCTTGGCCCTAAGCTATGCACGGGATGGTCGTAGCTAATTTGTTGTATACAAATTCAAGCCATCTGACTGCATACGTGGGTAAGATGACACATTTCCTATTCTCTGGCTTCATTAGCATAATTCTTTGAATTGTTTTATATATGATTATGAATTTGTCATTTATTTCAGCCAATATCCTACAGCTGATGCTGGTATGCTAAATATTCATGGCTTCCTCCACTCCTGAAGGAAGTTTGGCTGAATAAAATAAGCAGCACAGGAACACGTAATATTCACCATCTTGGAGGAGGCTGAAAGACAACCCTGGTGGGGGCTCCTGCAAGGGGAGCACCTTTGAGCAGATTGGGATGCTGGGCTGCATGGCCAGTGAGAGTAATGGCTGAGAGATTCCTGCTCTGCTCAGTGAAGCTGGGCTGCACAGGAGCCAGCAGATTGCTTCTGGCTTTTTCCCAGAGCTTTCCTTCCTCGAGGCTTGGCACAGATCTGCAAGTGCATCAACACCTTAAATAGGCTCACTTAGCCACCTCCCCTGGATGCCTCCACAGTACAATTGGTACAAATGTGTGCTAAGTGCTAAAATAAACCAGTGCAAGGACCCCTGCTTTGGCACTTACACTGTGTCATTAAACATATCCATGTCTAAGTTCTCTGCTGGAAAAAGCGTGATTTGTCCCTTTGATTTAATCAGTCAGTTTCCATGTCACTCCAGCCTGGCAGCTGCAGAGTCTGACTGTGCAAGCCCATTTTACGTGCTTCCCTGTTGCAAAGGGACAGCTTTACAGTAGCCTATTACCACTCTGCTGCAATGCAGCTCAGCCATGTCCCCACAGAGCTCCAGGCAAAATGCAAAATGCTGCCTGCCAAGATCAGAGGCGGCTCCAACAGCAGCAGGGAAGTTGAGTATGGATCCTTCACCAGCAGCCATGGAAGCTCCTTTGCTTGGGCCACTGTAGCGAAGCTGTTCCCTGTTGCTGCTCTGGCACGGGAACAGCTCTAACACTGGATGGATAACAGCTCTAACACTGGATATCTTGCTCTCCTTGCAGGAAATAAACAGTCAAAGAGCTAATTCTGATTTTAGCTGAGAAAAGTAAAAGTGGAAAAGATTCTGCTTCCTCTGACAAGAGTCTCTTTTCTTGAAATACTTAATGACAAATAGCAATGTGAAACCTGTAGCTGCTTCTTATCAGGTACCATTACAGATTTCCTAGGTAACGGCAGCTGCTTTTAAAATGTCTCACCATCACCTGAAACCCACTTGTAGAAATAGAGAACTCACTGGAAAGTTGGAGCAGTCTGTGACCAGCCAAAGAGAGAGTGCGTGTTGTAATGCTCCCCCAGGTAAGTCCTGGAGTCGGGACACAGAGTCTTCTGAGACAGGGAGTGATCAGTAATGCCTGAGAAGGACACAAAACATTGCATGTCACAGTTCAGATCTCTTTGTATTTCTACACTTTTAGGAGTGAAAATGTCAAGGGACTTGGTAAGAGGAAAGGCTGAAGAACTGCAGGATCTGCACCAATTGGAGGCCAGCAAATAGCTGCAGGCACAAGTGTCCTGACAGTATGGTGTAACCCCTGCTAACGAGGTTCAAATTCTATGTCCAGTAATTCAGAATGTTTGTACGGGCATCATGTACTCAGTAATAAACAGAGAGAAAACTTCTGCATTGCTAAGTTAAGAATATATATATGTATATATTCTTTACATAGTTACAGATTTTCCAGAATAGCAAGGAAAAAAAATAGCTAAAAAATCAAAATCATCACAGAAATTTAGATGCTAAGGGAACTTGTGCGTTCACATGAAATTATGACATCCAGGTTTGGATTAGTGCTCAACTGCACATATAGGTAGGCAGCATGACCCTGCTCTACTGTGGCAAAATTCATGTCTCTTTTCCCCCCTGAAGACTTAGGAGGCAGCAGGACTGATGGAACAGCCCCAGGTAGCTCGCGAGCAGGAAGCAGGGATGTCAGGGCTATAAAAGGGAGGGAATAGCATGAGATGCAGCAGTCCAGTCCTTGGGAGGCCATCTGCTATGGCTTGATGCTCTGCACAGAAGAGAGCAAGGACAGATTAAAATGGATGTATTCACAGGCGGATGGGTTATACAGTAACTCTCCATCAGCAGATCACAGGCAGTGGAGGCAGCAGCAGCTTTTTGCCTTCAATAATAGTCAGGGGCAGCCCTGACCTTGCTGGCACAGCTCCAATCCAGCTGAGCCAAAGGGAAGAAATATGAATTGGCTGCACAGATGCTGCCTGGTCTTTGATCCCACATTAAGGAGATGCTGGCAAGACTCATTTGGTGTGGAAATGTGATTCTCATCCTCTGCAGGTAGCCTCCCTGAAAATGCCATATGCAATTCAGCAGGAATTGGGCAGGTCAGACATTTGGGTTATACAGTGGATTTATTTTTAGAGATGGAGTTGCTAGTGTTACAAAATCCTCTACCCCCCAAATAAATAAAAAAGAGGCTGACAAATAGACCTCCTTTGTTTGCTTAAGTGAGTGCAAGCATTATTGTAAATATCTATCAATGAGCAGGAAACTTCAATGCCAAATCACACTTCACTGTACGTTTGCAGTTCTTTACTACAAAGTGCATTTCTCTGCATCTGAAACCCCGTTAGCCTGTCTGCTCTGCTGGGCCACCAATGCTGGAATCCTCCTCTTTGGATCTTTAGACAAAAAGGCTCCAGTGTGGCTGATCTGCATCAGAAATACTTTAATTTGTAGGTAATTTCCAAGAAATCTTATCTGGAACAGCATTAAAGAATACACTGATGTTCTGGGAAAAGTTACACTTAATGCCCCAGTGACACCCAGTTATGAACCCTGTAAAACGAGGTGGGATATGAAAGCAAATGCTGCCACGTAATATCATAACCTTCTGTTTCATTCCTATTCTGAATACTTTTCATTCTGCTTCAGTAATAGATTGCACGTGAATCTCCACTGTAAAGTGTTTTATAGAAAATTGATTTGAAGGACTTCTGCTTTTTAGAAGGTCAAACCATGGGTCCAGGTGATTGTGGTTATGATATGGGAAAGGAAACAGACGGCTGCCTTTCCAAACACCTGAGACACTGAGAGTGGGACTGCTGCAGGCTCAGGTGCCCGCAACAACAGTGAGCTCCAAAAGCCCTGCATAGGGAGATCTTAACTTCTTGTTGGACTGAGCTGCCCAGGCCCCATCACCGTACACCTGCTTCAGACAGAGGTGCAGACAACTGTGGGCACACACAGTGTTGGCAAAAAGTGGAAGACAATAAGAAACACTTAAATATTGATAGGAAACATCGGGTAACAGCTCTCCCACACTTTGGAATAAATTCCTCAGACTTCTGTCTGCAGAACGAAGGCCAACACTGTGAACTGCAAAAAGAAGGAAGTGCATTTGCACAAGAGAAGTTGATCAAGACCCACAGTGCTGAAATATGGCCGTTACAACAAAATGGCCCCCAAAAGGGAACAAACATCTAAATCGTATTTTAAAGTTCTGCTCCTGGTTTCAATAATTTACTATGTTTTTATTATTTTATGTCATGCTTTTGTTATATTTAAGTTTCTCTTGTACACTGAGTGAAGAGAAATGAGCTTTAATAAATAAAAGGAAGAATTCACATGACATTACAACAGCCTGAAGAAGAAAAAAGGACATTTCCAGTATTTCATTGTCAATACATCATTTATGTCCCAGTTTCCTGTTGTACTTCAGCCTTGATCAGGCAGCAGAGCTTTCTTAGGGAAACATTGGCTGGATTCAAGCGAGGAGCACTGTCACTAATTATAAACACTCAGGGCTTCCAGGGGGAGAATGAGCATGCCATTGTTTCAGCTATGGAAGAGGTGTTCCCCCTCTTAACAGAGTCCCATAGGCCTGGGCATTTTAAAATTTAATTTTAGCCTATAGATCTTGTCTAATAAAGGACTGATTTTTTTTTTTTTTTTTTCCTGGAAGAAAAAATAATTAAGCTATCAGGGATATGCAACCTTTTCTGTCATGAGTTGTAGAAAAGCCAGGGACTGCCCAGCCCTGGGTCCCACAGCATTTGTGGCAAGACAGGGTGGTTACTCCTTCCATAAATCTCCATCTGAGTCTACAGTTATTTTGCCCTTTCTATGGAGAAGAACTGTTGTTCAGAGAATGTCAGGGAAGGCCAGACTCTGTTGCGAAGCTGCTCTGGTGACCAAAGAAGGTATTTTTGATACTATGCTAAAGCTGAGCCAATTGTGTCCTGAAGGAATCTGTAGTACTGCTCTTGGCAAAAGAGAAGAAAGAAAATTTTCCTAAGAGTTTATGAAAGAGATTTGCAAAAAAGCTTTACTCACTAGGAATGTAAGGAGGATTATTGATATCATTAGCAGCACATCCAGGAAGTTGGCCTGTTAAGTCATTGGATGGTTCATTCATATCCTTTAACAAAAAGAGTAAGACATGTCAAAAGCCATGTTTTCTGTTTGGAAAAGAAGGGAAGGCAAATATGATCAGACTTACAATCCAGATCCCATCGTAGTCAAGGACATCCTTAAACTCCAGACACAACTGGGTCCACCATTCCACTGTTCTGGGGTTGGTGTAGTCAGGAAACACTGAGTATCCAGGAGGCAAGGACTAGAGTACATAGGTACAAATGTGCAGATACTTTTTCATTTCTGCTATGCATCTTCTTTAACACTTTGAAGCAATAGTAGATTCAGCACATAAGAGAATTTAGTAGACTGACCTTTCCGATAGCAGGAGTTACGCCATCGGAGTTGTTTATCCAGACTCCCATTTCCTGTCCGAGGTCATATGGCCTGTAAGTACCTGGTTCTTCATCCTTGCTTATAAACGGATCCTGAAAACAGTGGTTACACTTGATTTATCTCAGAGACAATGATTACTTTCTCTACTTCTATATTTCAGAACAATTTGATGTTATTAATACACACTGCAAAAATGTTGGAAGAAAACAGCGTTAAAATTTAGTAAGAGTAGAGAGCACGTAATACTTTAGAAAAAGTCATTAAAGAGTTGCTGGTATTTCTTGTGTAAGACCAAATTTAAGTGAAATTAATGAGCACCTTCACGTTTATTTTTACGAAACTATATTCAACAAATTTTGAAGAGGCACCAAATTTTATTTTCCTCCCTTCTGAGGTCACAAAACTTGGCATCTCTGGATTCCCTCCAAGAAAACTCCCATATCAGCTTATCCAACTTCAACATCTTAACTTTGGAACACCTAGAATATCTCAAAGAACTTGAAGTTGGGACACATCCAACCTTGTTAGACATTTCTTCAGACCCAGTGTCAACTGTGGTTGTTTTATGTCAACCCGGTGCAAAATAGCCCAAGTCCTCTACATCAAGTGGCCAAACTTCTCGGTTCCCAACAGGTGTGAAATCACCAGCAGCTTACATCCTGCAGATCATGCCTTCTGCCACCATCATGGCCCAAGAGTAATCACCAACTCCCACTGCTGCCCGTTACAGAGACACGGCCAGTTTCTCTGCCCCAGGATGGCCATCTATGGCCATCTAGCTCATTGAAAGGAGGCCTGAATTGTGCCTGGGTAGGATGGTGGCCCGCCATACCAGTAAGTAATAATAGTAGGAATACTCTGAGATGCCTGTGAAGAACTCTGCTCAGCAGCCAAGTGGGAATAAAAGGAGGTTAGTGTGCTTAGCAGAATGCCCCTAATTGGGAGCAGCTATCTGCTTTGTATTATTTAGAATGAAGGAAGTTTGCAGCCATTTTAGAAGGGAATTCTTCCCTTTTCTCTTAGGAAATGTTATCCCCTCAAGCTCTGCTTAAGGCAAAAAAAACTTTCAGTTACTACACACAAGAGGTAGAAATGCAACTGAAACAATCCTTCCTTGAGCAATAATACAAAGGAATTTTAATTAAAAAGTTATTGGAGTTTAAATACAAAACTGAAGGACAAAGAATATATGATCTCAAATGGTAATATCCTTTAAGGGCATGCTTTCAAATTCATTTTAGTGCCTAAATTAATTGCCTGATTTACTTGTACGCCCTACAACAGCTGTAGCCTGGTGAGGAAATTGTACTCTTCCATGTGTCAAAAACAAAAGCCCCTGCTAAACCCTCACCTTAACTGCAAAATAAAGTTCAGCTTTAACTACGTAGCTCCAACATCACTTCCATAATTAAAGAGTGTAAATGTCTATAGTGTTTTTAACTTATTGAATAGTTCCGTTCTGGAAAAGAGAAAACTGTCCATCTGCAGTAATTATCTTATTATTGTGGAAAATATGGCTCTCAAGAGACTTGAAGGCTGGAAGAAATCAGCTTAATTAGCTACTCCTAATCCAAACTTCTGGTATCCTTCAGCTGAAAGGTTATTCCTGTGCATAAATCTAATATATTATGCAGGTTTATCTATGTCCTAAAGAGAAATAAACTCTCCCAGTCCTAGTTTTGCATTCCATTGGTTGTTTATGGGAGAAGGAAGTTCATATCTGTTAAATCTTCCCTAACTCATCTTTTATCAGCTCTTAAAGAGGAGATGCTGAACAACCATGAGCAACCTCTGACTGGCTGCTCTGAAACCTGTGGGTCCTGGGTCCCCTAGCACTTACCGAGACCAGCACAATTTCACCTATAACCTCAAATATAGATTTTAACTCACATCCATAAAAACTCATTTCTGGAAATTTTAGCCTCTACAGCTCATGGAGCTAGATTTTAAAATGTTAAAGCTATTAAGTCTTGTTTTGAATCATAATCATGTTTGCACTGACTTCTTTTCTAAAAAAAGAAGAAATTCTCAGTCATGTCATCTCTAGCTGTTTTCGTTTTTCAGTGTTTTAATGGAAGGTATGCAAGGTATTGAATTAGAGCTCCTCTTCAGTAATAATGTTTATAATTTTCCATTCTAATATTTTTTTTTACTTTCAGAACTCTTCTTTGTTTCTAAACAATACATTTGTTCTGACTCAGAATAAGTCACAGCTGAAGTATGCACCTTATTCAGCACAGTAATGATGACAAAATACTGACACTCCTGCAAAATCTCCCTTACGTGGAGGTTGCTTCTCAAAGACAGCAGGAGAGAGAATTGCTGAGGGGCCGCACTGCTACCAGAGTGACCATAGACATAGAGAGCTCTCAGCATTGAATGAAATGGAACTTGGCTTCTGGATGGTGAGGCACCGGCTGCACACCAAATAGAGATGTGCAGAATCCATTCACAGCCCTTTCACTGGAGATTTTGCATGACATGAAGTGACAACAATCAGAGCACATCTCCTGAAATCAACGTGAGGTAGCCAACAGCCTGCTGCACTTGGGCAACTTACCCATTACTGTCACTACTCAAGGGGATCTAAACAGAAGATAATTCTTTCTGTATCAGACTGGATTATACTCATCTTGATTGAGGTTAGAATGGCTCTCATTTGGGAACAAAACTTTTCATATTGTTCCAGCTCCTGACTCAACTTATGGGAATGACGGAAATCACTAACAAAAATAACAGCCAAAATTTTGCAGAAATAGTAGCAGTTGTATATAATAAAGGAGAGGTAGAAAATGTCACTAGCAGTGTAACCTGTACTTCCCAGGAGATTTTCAGAAATGGACAGCAAACTGGATCTTGCCTATGTTTTTTCTCACAAGCGTATCTAAAGAGATGGAGCACAACACAGTCCTTGTTTACAGGTTAGTGGAGAGGGGGAAGGGGGACCTCTTAGTATTCACATGGGCTTATTGCATAATTGAAGAATGGTTACTATATTCCTTGCATCTGCCTAACTACTGAGTTTAGATTTATACAGCAACAGCTACTTGCCCTGCTCCAGCAAGTTCAGGAAGTGCTTTGAAAGCGTGGTTGAAGCTCGCAAGTAAGAAGAAAATGTACCTCACCCATTATAATGTGACTTCACCCTTGTAGCTTCCTACACAGCAGAAAGTGCAGAACAATTGGAGACATCCTAACTTTGATGAGAAAGGTGTGATTACCACGTATTTACCAAAGGGTAAGAGTGCGTACAGGAAGAGCTACCCCAAACTCAGTGCTTTACTCTTTATTCATGTCTCATAAACTAAAGATAACTCAATAAATAAGCAGGTAGTGTTTAAATGTTAGACCTGCAAGAGGCTAAGTGATCTTTAGAGAGGTGTTGAAAGATGGAGGGAGTGCAAACTGCAAAGCAATTGGAAAGAGCACTCATTCCTGTCTGTGTATGTGCTCAAGTTCAGATGGGTTAGCTATTTATAACGATGTATCAAGTTAATTTGGGGCTAATTTTTTCTTGAAATTGCTCTCCATCAGAGTGACTTAATATTGTTACTGTTTAAGAACTGTGCCTTGGACCTCCAATGACAGAAGCTTCCTCCAAGAATGGAAGTTTTACTGCTGCACCCTGGTACTTCTCAAAATTTACAGATGCAGTAGCACTGGGACAGGTAAGGAGATGTACATTTGAATTGCTGGCAAACAGTCCCACCATAAAGGCTGCTATTTCCATTACCAAAATGTAGGTGAGCTCTCAGTGTGTTTTTGTTTAAAATTCCTGTCTGTGAGTGCAATTATAGTGCAAAAAGTTAAAAATTAAGTCAATCGTAAGTACAGAGCAGGCCTATTACATTGCCAAGGAATCTGGTAACTGTTTTAAAAGGAGAAAACACTGCCATGGATCTTTGAGGTACTGTTTGGCCCATCGCCAGCAGTATGCTAAATTTCCAAACAGATTTTGGAGGAGAAATTAGACCAGGGAGACACTTCTGACTTGCTATTTGAAGAAGAATGTCATTTTTAAATTGAGAAACTGCGGAAGCTCCCGGTTACCTTAGCTTCAGGAAAGATTTAACATACCATCAACCATGAAAAAGGCATTATCCCACAGATTCGGACTCTGCTGTTCAGTATATTATTCCTCAAGCCTTTGAAGACACCGCCATTGATCAAGGAAGAAATATGACTTATTTTAAAAAGGCTGGATCAGCTTAGAGCTCAAACATCTGTGGTCTGCCCCTTCTCAATTCATCTGGATTAACTGGTAACTTTACAAGGATGAGTCACCAATATAATGGAGGCAAAAGTGATGCAGATCTGTGTCATATGAGGCATTTCTTTTATAGAATTAAGGGAATATTACTGCCATTCTCCAAACACTGGGGGAACATTGTCTGGAGACTGTGAAATCCAGGTATTTACTAGACAGACTGCATTCAAACTGGGGCATCTGTGAGGGAGAGCCACTACAAAGAGATCTGAAGCTCACACCCCCATTAAAAGGGAGTAAAATACCTTTGTTAATTTAAACTAGTGAAAAAGGGCTGAGGGAGAATAAGCTTCTGCAAATAAGTATATCAAGAGCGCAAACAGCAGGATGTGAGACTGGCAATTTGAGCTATGTAAGAACCTAATGAAAGGTATAAGCTGATCATTTAGGAGATGTCCCTGCAAGGTCATTGTCTCCTGTGGGTCACCTCAACCTGATTATATATTATATGTGTGTTTATTTATTTATAACTGCAATTTAAGGCACTTTTTTTTCCCTAATCCTGCCCCTTGTGATCACAGTGAATAGATTATGACTGTTCTCTTCAGCAGCACTTTGTGCCCACTTGCTCCTTTCTCTGGGTCTTAGCATCCCTGCACTTTCCCATCACAGAAATGGGAGGTCATGCCACCACCCCTGCCTTAGCCAGGCTGTACAGTACTGTGCTGCAGTAGGGCCCTGCAGAGCAATGTCTTATGGACTCATCAAAGACTATTATTTAATTTACTTGCCACTAGCTTCCGTACCACCACTGTCTTCTCTGTGGAGAAAAGTAATGTCAGTGCAAGGACATGTATGGGGACTGCTGGGGGGAGAAGGCAATCTTGCAGGAAAATTTGACAAGGGAAAATAGAAATATCTGATTTTCACTTCTGCTCAAATGAATTCTTTTGTGTTTTCCTCCCTGGGGACGACCAAAGGCCATCTGGACATAATCCTGGGCAACCAGCTCTAGGTGTCCTTGTTTGAGCTGGGCCTTGCACTGGATGACCTCCATAGGTTCCTTCCACCCTCAACCACTTTGTGATTCTGTACATCAATATTGGTTAAAGGTTTAGCATACGTTTCCCACAATTTTTTGTGCAAACAAATTTCTCTTACATTAATTCAGATGAAAAAAAAAACATAAGACAACATGATTTATAGTTACTAGCTCCCCAGATTGATTGTGAGTAGATCTTTTCCACTATTCAGCTATTTCTGTCTGCATGTTAAACTCATTTGCTCATTATCAGAAAAAGAACTGCATTACAGCAATGCTATCTCAACTCAGACCTGAAAAGAAGCAATTTTTTTTCTTAGATGAGTGGAAAAAATGAAAGAAAATTGATGTTATGGTAAAGAGATAATACTGGCACACACAGGTATCTGATAAATGCAGCACATTTAAATGTGACGTCTGCTGAAACTGTTGTTCAGCTCTTCTCAATAAATGACAAAAATAGAAGATGTTCCACAACAGCATGCATGCGTTAGCACCTGGATACTGCTATGAGCACTATGATGCAAATAGTTCTTATAAATGGAAAAATAATTAGTGACATTTTCAATTTACCAGAATAATGACACTGTGCATTCCTGCTGTCTTCAGCTCTTTGATGTAGTCTGGCAGACCCGCATAATTCGTTTTGTCATATGTGAAGTCCAGGCGACGATCCATGTAGTCGATATCGAAATGCTGGACATCCTAAGCATTTTAAAAGCAAACATTGATGTATTTTAAACAGAAAATCAGAATGGGTGCAACCGTGTTCCTAGGGAGGAATTAACCTATGAAATGAGACCTAAGAGATTGATCATAATAACCGTAAAATTCAGTCCCTGTAAGTTTATGTGGCAGCAGTGGGCAGAATGGATGCATGGAAGTCCTAGCTTAGCAACTACTTGGCAGTGATATGCATCAGCTCTGCCATAGTTTGTGTTTAAAATGCCAGCACCTTGTACTGCCACACACCAATAAATTGCTGTCATAGCGTTAAAGCACACCCAAGCCCAACCTGCCTGCAATGCAGCACTTAAATCTCATGTTTAAAGCCACTTCTAAATATTCTTTTGAGCTTTGTAAAACTATGTAAAGATATTGCACAGAACTGACTTGTGAAACCACTGCATAAGATTATGAGCATCCTTTTGTTCTACAGTTCTCTTCATGGGATAATCACATTTCCTCTAATATAATTTTATTCATCTCATTTCAGATTTCAAAATGAGCACATATGGAGAAAAATTCATGCTTACAAAGGGGATGTCGTAGTGATGCATGCGTTTGGCAGTTTCCTTTACGACATCGAGGCTGGCATAACCCCACCGGGACAGATGAAATCCCAGAGACCAGTAGGCAGGCATGTGTGGACGTCCAATGGCCTAGAGCAGGAATGAGGAATACAGAAGTTCAAATGGTGAGGTGAAGATTTTAGGGAGACAAATCATCCTGAAAGGCCAGGAGAGGCTCTCAGCTCATTTAAGCCACAAGGGTCAGAATACAAGTATCACACGCACTTGAAATACCCCTTACTTTCTCAGACAACTCACTGCACCACATACTTCATTGTAAAACGTACAATATGCTTTGCTTTAACAAGGGCTTTAAAACAGGTTCTCCTGGTGGACCTAACCCTTTGGTCAACAAAAGGCAAATCTCCAGCATTGCATGCATGTCAGCTTTGCTGATTTCTCTTGCCACATCCAGCTGAACTAATTCATCTGATGTTTATTTGAGCTGTCTGAAGTTTTAATCATATTTGCACACCTCCCTGATGAAATCCAGTTGCTCATGACCGACTGTTGATATTGCTGGCCCACAGCAATGTGTTGCCAGGTGTCACCAAACCCCCTCAAGGTCAGAGTTACCATTTGCTCTATCAAAATTCTCAACTGAAACACAGTTGCAAGTTAAGCATTACTTTATAAATATTTGATTTCAACCTGCTCCCTGTAATTCAGCTGCAAATTGCATGAGGAAACTTGTTTGCAAGCAGGGGAGTGTGAGATGTCCTGGTCTGCTTGCCAGGGAAGCTGCTGGGGCAGCAAACAACGACTGTAGGTCACTTTGAGAAAGATGGTGAAACCCTCCCTTGTCTCGTTGCTGTACACTGCTGTTTTCTGGGGGAGATATTTCAAAATCCACATTCCCATTTTAAACAGTTAGATCCCATGAAATTAGGTTTTGTTCAGTAATTCTAAGACCCTTGCAGGCAACACATGAAAGTCTACTAGCTAGTAAGAACCCATGATTGTTAATCAGTCACAGCTATTGACTCCCTTTGGCTACGTAACCATTCCTCCCTTGTTTCCTTATAAATCTCCATACCTAATTATGCTAGGAAGTGGAAACAATTAAACTTGAATACTGACAGGTAAAATCCATCAACTTTAATTAGATAAAAGAATACACTCCTGGCACTTCCTATCAGTTGCATGGCTAAGCCCTCCAGATATTTCAGTGCATAGAGGTATTTCTTCCTTCATGAATTTGAACAGAATCTGACCAGGGACAGTAATGCTGGACTTAAAATTGCTCCAGAAGATGTCACAGACTGTAGAGGTGACGGGAATTGCAAACTGCAGCGGACAGAAAAACAGATGGAGGAAAAGCAGAGGATGTTTTAATGCCTCTGAGCACTTCACAGAGGAACTTGCAGGGTCACTTGCTTGTCCACAAACAGATGATGGTTCGTGTACAGGCAGGTCAACTTCACACATTCATGATGACAGCATGACAGATTTGTCTGCACAGTACATTTTCACTGATTGGGATTTCTCACCTATGGCAAGCTGTAGGAGGCCAGAACATCTGGGGGTTAATGGTTTGAATCCTTCCAGCAAGGATGGGCTGACTGAGCACTGCACCCCTCATGTACTTGTTCCTCATCCCATTCCACCAGATTTAACCCTTTTCAGCCTCCTTACCTCCTATGTGAAGGTGGAGATGAAGCCAAGAGAAGAAGTAAGCACGACTACCAGCAGCTTGGTACTGCACCATTGCCCTGAGAGGCCCTGGACAGAGGAATATGGCCTCAAATCACATATAGGGGACACCTGAGGGCAGAGACCTCCACCACAGTGCAATCTCCCCAGTTGCACCTGATCCCGCAGGCCATCCTTCCAGCTCTGCTAGGGTTTCCTGTGGAGAGCTGGGCAGGAGCAATGGCTCGGGATTATCCCCTGGGCACCTGCAGCATAGTGCTGTGGTGTCCAGCACAGCACCTTCAGGGCAAGTTTGCTCCTCTATCACAACTGCACTCACCATATCACCAACAAATTCATCCAAGGAGGCAGCAGAGCTTGTTTTAGCCCAGATATGCTGCAAGATGGTCTCTGTGAACCCCACCATTTGTGCTCCAAAAGCAGCTGCACAGTCTGCCTGTGTTTTCTCTGCAGTAAACAGAGGATGACCTCTCCAATAAAGGTTAAAAAAACAGAACAAAACAAAAGAACTCCCCGATGAAACAAAACCATTTGTGTACAGGCTTCTTCCCTTGGATAAAAAGAAGATGGAGAAACAGCTGATAAATATTAATCCTGCTGCTGGATGCAGAGCCCGGTGCCCTGGCAAGATGCCTGCATGGCACAGAGACCAGCACCAAGGTCATCCTCTGAGCTGGCTGCCATCAGTCCAGAGGCAGTGGGAGGAAGCCTCCAATGCCCCAGGTCTTTCCTGGACACGGTACACTGCTGGTATGCATGCTGATGAACTTGGGACATCACCCACGCCAAATTCAATAGATGAATGGGGATTAATTTCCACCCTGTGTGCTGCACTGAGTGCCTGGTGGATGGCAGCAAGGCCGAGGTGAGGCTGGGGCCATCAAGGCACCAGGCAGGGCCTTCCCCTGGGACACTGCCTTGTCCCCAGCACTGGGGAATGCTGTGGGTTGGCTGCGCTCTGTGCCATGGCTCTGCAGACCTCAGAGCTGCCCTGAGGCGAGGCAATATTTTGTGACAGCATCCCTTGAGGAGCTCAGGATTACAGTTGAACAAATGGAAGAAAATCCACCTTGCAAGCAAGATATTAACTTTTAAAGCAATTAGTTCCCCAGGTTGGCCAGGCTGGAGCAGCTATGGTAAGCGTAATTGAAATGAACAGAACATTTGAAGAGGAAGGATGAAAACAGGGCAGCTGGGAAAACAAATGTTCTTTCTTCTAATTATGCTGTGGACTCTCTCTAATGGATCCCCCTGAAGCTTCCTGATAAAGTAAGTGGCATATGGTACCTACGTGCAGATGGATTGGCAGGGGCAGAGATGCGATTCTGCAAACCTGAAAGTTGTGTTGGATTTGATACATATTTAGGATCTAGTTAATTCATATAGATTGCATTCTGCATACAAATGAACATAAAATGCAGTGCACAGAAAATCTGATAGGCAAAACTGACTTGCGAAGAATCAGAAAAGGTAAATGAGGTATAGCAGGGGAACTGAAGGAGGAAAACATGAGAAATGCAGAAACAGCAAACATATGGAGGATCCAGACTGAGAAAAGAGAAAAAAAAAAAAAGAAAGATACAGTAGTGCAGAAGTAGAAAAATAGATCTTATTTTCAATACCACCATTCCTCCTGCACTTGGTTCATAAATAACTAAGCGTTGTTTAATAGGTTCACTGTCAGTTTACCCAGGTTTGCATAACTTAGCCTTATGTAATTTTTGAACTTTTCTCAGATGCACCTGAGAGCAGATACATCTGGGAGGTCTCCTGAATGTACTTCTCAGTGAGAACAAAGCTCAATGAGCAGCTAAAAGCTGTGCCCAGGAAGCAGGTGAACAGCATTCCCTCTCCCTGTGTTGGGCTGTTGGACAGATGACATTATCACCATGGGCATCTCAAGTGGATGATGATGTGAACTAAATTATAAATGTCAAACAATAAAAGGCAGGTCCCTGTGCTACTGCTCAAGTAGGAGGCTGGGCTGGATTGCTCCTGAGGTTCTTTCCCCCGGAACTGTCCCACAGGTCTGAGAGGAGGAAGTAAAGCAGCACTTAGCTCTTAAAACAGAGTTGGGAGTCATGCACTATGCTCTGTTAGGAACTCATGTTTTACTGCTGTGCACTTTTACTCCATCCTGAGCTGACACTGGTGCATTTGACACCCTTGATCCAATATGGCCTTTGGTTGCAAAGTCCCAGCTGGGCTCATCTCTTCAGCCCATCACTGCTTCTTCCCATCCTCCCACAGATCTGGGGCATTTGCCATAATACGTGAGATTACTATAACTGTTCTGCACACCGAACCTCTTCTGCAGTAGGAGAAAAGTGTGATTACCATCAAATAGATATATTTAACTGTGGCAGGACCAGCTCTGATTTGCTGGGAGCCGTGCCCCTCATGGCCAGGCTCAAGGATGGGAGGGACCAGAAGCACTGGTATGGAGGTTTCTTCTTCCCATTACACCATGCTCAACACACATCTGATAGTCACCATCACTGCTGCAGAGCTCAGTGATGCTGGCAGGCTATGTTCTGGAGCCCAGTTCATGAACTCTCTTGATCTGTTCCTCACAAGACACAGCAGGGCTCCTGCTTTCCACTCGCTGATTTCCCACTGCCTCCATCATCCTTGAAGCCAGCTTAAAGCAGATTAGCATGGCCTTCACTGCCATCCTTCTTTGCTCCAGGGACAGATGGGGGGGCTGCTGAGAGCTGCCTTACAGGCATCAGCCACACTCCTCACTTCCAACCCCTCTCCTTCCCTGGTCAAGTCCTCTTATTGTGAGAGAAAACATAATTGAAAAATAGTCTTTTCTGTCTCTTCCACCTTCCCACATATCTTGTACATAAAAGCCAAATCATTACCCTAGAGACTAATATGCTAATTGCAACATTTGTGACCTGGGAATTTCAGAATGTTTACTGAAGAAGTTATCATTTCACTGTGAAATTGCTACCATGCATTCTTCAGGATTCCCCAGACAGGCGAACACAAGCTCAGAGAATACAGAGCAGGGGATTTTTTGTCCTGGTGCGTGACATGTCTAGTTAGGAAATACCCACCAGCTCCCTTCTCCTTATTTTCTCTGCTCCAGCTGCATTTCCAGAGAGGCAGGGGTGGAAAGTGAGCTGCCAGCACTCCCCAGCTGGGGAGGGAGTAGTCTCTCATTCTATTTTCAGTTGTTGGCCACCCGCTAAGCCACAGAAACACTGCCTTCAAACACCAGCAAAACAAAAGAAACGGGGATGGTTCTCACCTCTGTGCAGTGATGCCCCTGAAATAGGGACTTTCAGCACAGAGATCACAACTCTGTCCGTGTGGATGGGTCTCTCGGCTTTTAATGCTCGATCACCAATGTGGAAGTAAAAAACCAGCTTTCTGGTTGATCTATGACATTGGAACTGCAGGGTGGAAAGATGTGCAGAGGGGTTGGGAGCTGCAGACTTCTGAGAGAAGGAGCCAGGTTAGGGTAGGCATAGGGTATAGAGGCTTTAAACAACCAGCAAGGGCAAAATGCTGCTTTCTTTACATAAAGAGTTTGGTTCCAAGACCGTGTTTCTGTGAAGGGCCCAGTTAATGCACCACTTGTATTTCGTGACCAGGAGGAGTATGTCACCTGCCATGTTTAGCAAGGTAGCTCCCACTGCTTACACACTCCTGAACCAGCAATTTCCCCATGTATTCTCAGTTCTTTGGAAAATACTGAGCAACTGAAAAACAAATAGTTATGCTGTACTCTGTGAGACAGGAGTAAATAAGGTTTTTCCACATCCCTGCTCTCAAATACCAATACACGAGTTTTCATTAGTGAAACACAGACTAATTTGTCCAGAATCAAAGGGCAGTTCTCCTGGCAAGCACAGGTTTGATGCCTTTGAAGTTCATTCTACACCTCGGTAGGCAAGCAGAGATAAAGCTCCCAAACATTCCCATCTGTGCTCAGCATCCTTTTAATGCTTCCTTCTCCCAGTTCTGTGGCAGAGCAGGAGAGATACAAGCCACCCTTTTGCATTGAAGCCTCTTCAAGCAGGGTTTGAAACTTCGGCCACTTTTACCCAAGAGCTCTAAAATATGAGGTGCCCACACGTTTTGTAAAAATCAGTGTCAGATCAGGGGAGAGTGACTCAAATCATCCCCAGTATCCCTCATCCTGCCCTCTAGCAGTCAGACTGCTGCCAGACAGCTCCCTGTCACTGTCACCAAGAAGCCCTTTGGAAGCTCCAGAATACCCAGAGTGAAGAAGTTGAACCAGATCAAAACAACCATGAGGGCCTTTTCTATGCATGCAAATGAAGGAGAAAAAAAAAAAAGAAAAAAAAAAAAAAAAGATGAATGATTTAGACTAAGAGGAAAAAACAGCTGCTTTAATCACATCAATAGAGCAGACTAAGCTCTTCATTATTGTTTCCTCCTCTCATAAGCTCTCTGATTCATGCAAATCAAGAAGACAACAAAGGGGAAAGGGCTGGAAAATCTGTCCACCTCCCCCAGCTGAATACCAAATGAAAAACAAGGAGAAAACAACACTATCAGCCACAAGTTTGGACGGTTAGTAGAACATATAGACAGTGTTCATATGTTGTGAGAGTGGGCCACACAATCAGAATCCAATGATTTACATAACTATTTCCCTTATGGGAAATAATATTTCCCTTATGGGGAAAAGTTTCCCAAAGTGTAGCAGTAGGAAAGTACCTCTGCTGTAGTAATGCAGCGTAGCCCAGATGCTGATAAGAAGGCTTTTGTTTACAATATTCATTGGATTTTGATCAGTTCCTAGCAACGCTCTGCCTATCAGCATTTCTATATTACTTTTCAATGTACCGATCTGTTAGAATCATGGAGCAGAAGTATGTATAATTATAAAATTATACCAATGAAAGGAAGGTTTGAGGAGCACCTGAAGTGGACCACAGCATCAATTGCCTGGCTTTGAGGCAAATCTAGATCAATATTTGGCCAACTTATTCTTACCAACTTCTGACAGAGCACATTCTCAGCCTCCTTGGATGGTCGATTCAAGTGTTCAGTTCCTATTATAGAAAAAAATGATTTCTCTGCCTCCAAATGTTCATCTTCTGCAGACTAAGGCAGCACTGTATTCCCATTGGAAACAAGGAGCAAGCAATCACCATTCTCATCACAAGAAGCCTGCTACTATTCCCCTGCTTTGAGTTTTGTGCCTAGTAGCTGAGTACAGCTGTGCAGGAAGGGGCTTCAGCAAAAATTCATTTCAAAGTGTCCTGTGTTATTTTCTTTTTGATAACAGTCTGTGCTCTCCTTAGTCTTCTTCTAATACTAATGTATTCATAGGACTTCTGTTTCTGCTGTTTGTCCTTCCTCACCACATCAGCTGCCACTATGTATGAGCGGTGGGACCAAGCTTTGGCAGAGTTGCATGCTGCTAACCCAGTACCGATGGAGCTTGTTCCAAGGCACTGCCCCACGTGCCCTAAGCGCTTCCTACTAACCTCTGTGTATTGCTGAATGACATTTTCTGGAGTTGGACCAAGGAAGAGATAGAAGTCAAGGATCCCTCCAATAGTGCGGAAAGTTAAGGATGGGTTCGGACTCAGAGAGACTTCTGAAAAGGAAAAACAGGTACTCAGGACTAACTTACTTTGCACAGTGAGTATGTGTGCTGGTCTCCTCCAAGCATTAATATGTCCCCCAGGTAGAAGTGCATGGGGGTCATTCCCTGATGCTTTGCCATATGATCTGATGGGCACACAGAACCTGTTCATAGGCTAGCAATTGTCCAGACTTTCTGCAGTCTGCATCTTCTGATTGGCATCCTGCAGCAATAAATCACAGAAACCCACACAGATAGGTTTGCCCAGAATCATTTGTCTCAGTTTCATTTATATCGCAAGAAACGACAAGCTTGTGCTTAATGTTCCACTGTGCTATTTTAATCTTCCTATTGGAAGTCATTGCCTGCCAGGGGAAGCTGCTTTTATAGACTGAATGAAGATTCCCCTTCTCTGAAATTATACTATTGGATTAACACAGTAAGGTGACCATGGCAACGCGCAAAACTACTCACTGCAGACAAAATATAGGACTAACCTAAATTGATTTGATTCAGTTATTCCAGTCCCAGAGGAAATTTATTCCACCTTCTCCTTTCCCTGTATATGCATCTATTTTTTAAAAAATTAATCATATATTTTCCCTGAAAATGCCTTACCTCGTTTAACAGTCATTCTGATGGAATCTCTTTGAAAACTTTGTAGCAATTACTGGAATCTCAGTTATGCAGCAGCCAGTTGTGTTGTATCACATTAAAAAAGCAATCTCCAAAACAGCTGGGTTTTTTTTTTGCATTTACTAATTTACTGCCTGTCTATATGCAATCAGTATAGGGAATCTGTACATCTTCCTACCTTGCGCATTGGAATTCAGAAGGAGAACGCCATGGGCATTGGAGTCATCCTCTACACACATATAGAAGGGGTGAACGCCATAGAGGTTGGCGAGTGGCTGAAACAAAAGTAACACATTAGGTATAGTTAATTTTTGCCATTTTTTCATGGTTTTGGTCATCTAGGTATGTATTCAAAGACAAGGAAATCAATTCATTCATAGAGACTTGTTTCAAAAGGTTGGAGATTTTTTTCGTGTAAAATGGCATGAAGTCAAATTGATAGAACAAGAGCTGTTTTTCTGCCTCAACACAGTTCTTATTAGCCTCTCTTAATACAACCTTCCGCATTCTGCTAAACTCTCTGAAAAGACAAGGGTAAAACATGCTCTTCTAGTGAAATTATTCATCATCCATTGACCTCAGTTTTGCCAAACTTTCAATAAATTCTGCTGAAGTCCAACTTGTTTGGGTGAACGGGGATCGATCAGGGAGCAAGATTAAATGCTTTCCTGACCCAAGGTTTTGATACATAAAACATTCTTTTTCTGATAAGTACTGCAGCATGAGAAAGACTCGAATGGGAAACATCAAATTCTCCTCAAAACGACTTATGATTTTGCCATTTAATTAAAACTTATGACACCTGCAATACACATGGCATTCAGTCTTTGCCATCAGCTCCCATCAACAGTGTTATCATGCACTCCCTGGGCAGAGCTCTGCCTCAGCGCTGCCTTGTGATACAAGCCCAGGACAAAGCGTCGCCCAAAGTGAATTACCGTGGGTGCCTGGTCCCTGCTGAACATGCTGTAGGTAGCAAAGTCCATGCTGTGTTTGAAGGACACATGCTCCTGCTCACCAAACCCATACACCGATGTGGATGGCACAGCTGTGGTAATCTGAAGATACTGGTTGGAGAAAAACAGATCAACCAGGGGACTGTCCCACCTGGGACAAATGGAGGGAAATGTGGTTAGTTTGCTCATCCTTGGTATGCACCATTTTAAGCACACATCCAGTTATTTACAATATTTCTGTACTTTGGAGAGTAATAATATGAAAAACGTTGAACTCTATGTATGCTTCTAACGTACTTAACACACATCGAATTCATCTTGCAGTGACTGCAGACATCTTGTCTACTTATACAATAAAATGCTTCTGTATAATTTCGAAAAGAACAACTGAAATAAGAGAAGACACTATCTATAATCCTATTACCAAAATAAATTGTTTCTTGCGCTATTTCTATGACAACCAATGGGGCCGGCTAAAAATTGTTATTACACAGTGGGCTTCAGAATGCTTAGTGAGAACAACAGGCACTTGGTTGTTATCTGCTTTAACTTTCTAACGCTTTGCAGGATGAGGACCAGATGCTTTTGTTACCTCAACTTTGCAGAGTGCAGAGTGCAGCAGAGTGACAGCGTCCTTCAGACTCTGCTCGGTGAGATATTTATGTTGTGATGGCTCTTCCCTTGCTTCTCTCGCCAGCCAGTGCCTTTATTTCTATTGACTCGTCTGTGGACACGGGCTCACATTTTAATTAGGTGTTACATTCTGTTTGCTATCTCCAGTGCTATAATGAACAGAAATCTAGATGGGGGAGAGCATAGTCAAGCTGTGGAGAAGTGTTTCATTAATGGTGCTGTGTATGCCATGAGTACCGCATTTAGATAGCACCCTCTCGAGCCTTGTTTAACCATGAATGTGTTACAGCTAATTAAAATAAATGAGCCAAAGCGACAGAGCATAGAAGTGGTATAACTCTCCTTTTAATGATCTTTTGTCAATGATTTTGACAAAATTAAATGTTTGATCAAATTAACCAGTAAATCGGCATAGCAGAGGACACACCACAATATGTGAAGGCCACGCTGCCCTGCCTGCAACCCACCAGCCAGCTTGGGAACCCTCTGCCTCTGCTTGCCTAAGGTAGGCATGATTCATTGCTGCAATCCCAGGTGAGCCCTAAGTCACACACCTGTGCTGAAGGGTGTGTGCCTTCTGTAAAACATCTATATGGCCTTTTTGACAAGGAAGAAAAATAATGATTTGCATTTAATTTTTGTCTTAGTTGCTCAACAGCAACAGCTCTCCCTCCCTTTCAGTACCTCCTCTATCCATGAACAGTGCTGAATAGAGCTGTTTTCTCATAGCAAGGCTAATGCACCCAAAATATTCCTGAAAACCAGGCCCAGCCCCTGGAAAACAGGTCTTTCTGTGAGAGGCTGTTGTGCTCCAGCACTGTGTGGCTGCACTCTGGAGGAGTGCACCACATAGCAAAGGATACCAGAGCAGAAATGCTTTTGGGAAGAGCTCTAATATCTGTCCTGACTCACTGAGCACTCTCAGTGATGTTTGTTCAGAGGACATGAGGCTTTGGATGTCTCTGGCACCTGGCACCTTGGCCAGCCCCTCCTGGGCAGGAAGGTACCAGGTGCTGCAAACCACAGCCCTGTGAACAAAACCTCTACCCCAACAAGTCTGCAATGGCATGGAGAGACCCTAATGCATGTCATGCATTCCCCCATGGCACTGCCATAAGCTCAGTGTCTGCATGGGATCCCAGAACTGGGTCCCATCCTGCAGCCCCATTTCAGCCATGGTCCTCCATCAACATGATTCTCCTATCAATCTCTGCCCAACACAGCGCCACACACTAAATACAGCATTAACAACCACAAAAAACAAACAAAAAAAACCCCACAGGTTATGGCTCTCTCATTTTTTCTAGGCACCATTATGTCTTCTCCATTTAAAAGAGAGTGTGGTCAGATTTTTCTCTGGCGCTGCTTCTGCCTCCCATCCCCAGCCTCTGCCCTACATGCATTGTGGTTGGCTATTCAATTATTTTCTTGTAATGTTTGCTGGTATTCAGTTGGCAAAGACCAATCATTTATATGAAAAAACAATGTCTGACATTCCTCAAGCACTTGGAGTTACTAAAAGAAAATGTTAGGTTTCTCCCACCTCCCCTCCTTGCATCTTAAAAACAGACAGAAAGAAGGAAACGGAGAGGAACTTGAAATGACACCGTGTGTGCAAGAATCTCCAGCAGCCTTGCAAACAGTAGCAGTGCTGTGATGGACAACAGCACTATGCTCGAGGAGGTTGGGCACGGCACAGGTAGAACATCCAACCCGGCCTGTACTGGAGCTGAAAACCAATGTTTTCACAACACTGGAGGGAGATGGCTACAAGGCAATGGTTTCAGAAGTGGAATCATCAGGCGTTCAGTGATACTGAGGTTCTTTGCCTGACTAAAGGGCTTGGCTGAGTCACATTTCTCAAAGCTGGACAGCTGCTTGTACAAGCTGGGACACCCTACAAAACCTGCAGATCCACAAGACTTGGAATAAATACACAATGCTTCACTAGGAAATGCACAAAGGAATACTCAAAATTGTCTTAATCTGGGCCTGATTTTTTCCTTCTTTTTGCCTTGAACCCAAGGGTAACGATCTCACTGCTTTAAGCTGTGAACACCCCTCTCCTGGTCTCACTCAGTGAGAACATCCTCTCTAACATCTGCTTTCCTTGGCCTCCAGACCCTTTGGAAGTCACAGCCACGTGAAAAGCTATAAATATGTATGTGGAAACAAAGGTGGAAAATGCAGATGTCTATCAGAAAAGAGGGTCCAAGCCTCCCAGCTGAGCTTAAGCATACTATTGCTATAAAGCCAGGAAAGCATCTTTGTGGCTGAGGATCATAGACCCTGAGTCCAGGAGGTGCCCAGATGCACCCAGCCCGCTTCTCCCCACTCACACTGCTGGGCAGCATCAGTGCAGAGCCCAGGCTTCCCCAGTTTTCCACTGCACTCAGATTTCCAAAAGATGCTTCCACTGTCTCACAACAGCCACACTGCTTCTTAACTACACATCCTGGGAAGACCAACTGGCCTGCAGAAGGTATGCCAAGAATATATATTTTTTATGTTTATCTTACTTTTAAGGTGATTTAATGAATAGGAGGAGAAAGTCAGTGCCAGCAACAAATCTTCCACAAATGCGACAGTTTAAAAAACAAGTTGCAGGGTATATTTACTGTTACTGACATAGCTCTGCTCTTCTTCTTCTACTGAATTCATTGTCATGGTATCAGGGCATCTTCTGTAAGTGGCTGGGTATATAATGCTTCATTTTTGTTTCAAAAAACACTTGAATAAGTGATATGCCTGCAATATTTCTCGCCTACATAGCATAAATCTTAATGATTAGAAGAGTAAAATAATGGCTCTTGCAAAGCAGGATCAAATCCAAGTTACCCATGACACATACAGTTTGCTCCCGTTGCTTTCAGCAAAACTGCAGCTTAAGACAATAACATTATAAATCATTCTAATAGCCTTGCCTATGTAAAAACATCTTCGCGGTAAGTGGCATCCACGCTTACTACCACAATCAATAAAAAAAAGCAGCTGAACTCTGCAGCAGACTTTTTGAAAACGAAGGAAAATCTTGATTAGATTTTTGTTATTTGTGCCATGTCCTCTCGAGTGCAAACAAAATATTCCTAACTCTTAATAGAGAGAAGGAGCTTTCACGTGGCTTGGGAAAAATGCTCTGCCCTCCATTATTCATATGACATCATGAAGAAAAATTCACTTGAAGAACAGATATTAAAGTGCAGAATCAAATCAATACTCCATCCTCCTGCAGCCTGCTCTCAGCAATGGCCCGTGCTGGGTATCACAGAGGCATAAGAGACAGCCCTGCAATAATCTGCTTACAGAGGAAGTTTCTGGCTGCTTTCATAGAATTAGCTTATGTTGTGAGACACAGAGACAGAAACATTTTTTTTGTACTGATGATTTTTCTATTATGCATCAATGCGCATCCTGCTAACTCTCCCGTGTCAGCACAGCCCTGGGGCAACGAGGCCCACAGAGGAATCACACACTGCAAAATTAGAATGTCTTTGTTATTTTTCGCTGCTTTAAAGCAAACAGTTTCTGGCCTTTTACCCTCTGTTCTTAAAGAAATCAGAGCTTTCTTTAAGCCTTCATACTCATGCCTCATACCACCACCAACAGCAATTGCTGTTGTTTGTGGCAGGAGCGGAAAAGAGCAGAGCATTCAGCCTGGGAAGGCATGCCGCTAACAATGCAGAGACTCCTGTCGGTTCCCTCACCTGTTTTATTACAGCCCAGCATTTTCACTCCTGTTTTCACTTGAAAAGGGCCCTGACCAATGACAGCCCAATTTCCCAGCAGAGCTGCAAGATCAGCTAGGATAGCATGAGCAACAGCTTATTCAACTAAAGCTGACTGCTAACTTTTGGCCAGTTTGGGCCACTCCACCAAGATAGGTGTTTTCCCAGGTAACAGAAGCAAGTTTGGGAACTTCACCTTCCCACAAATTTGGGAGCTTCATCTTCAGGGCAGAAGATCTGGCCCCAGTCCCTGTGCCTCGTGGTTCAGATCTGGGGCTTGTAGCCCTCCATTTTATTGCAGCTTTGGGTCGCATCCCCAGCAAGATGGAGAACACCTGCCACCTGCATAGGAATAGGTCTCACCCAACCTTGCAGACAGTGGCGGCTCTTCTCCCTCCCACAGCTTCTGATTGCTCTTGGCACAGGGAGGACATGCCCTCACCACTAATGGCACAGCAGGAATACAGGAGAGGGTAAAAACAGTGGGGCAGAGAAATGAAAGCAGTAAATGAGAAGAAGAGAGGTAAGAGGGAGGAAAGCCAAGGAAGAGAAACAAAGGCAGCAGGAGAGCTGCCCACCAGCAGCTGTTCATCCCAGAGCCACCAGCAGCACCTGGATCATTTCCCTGCATGACCCCATCTGATCCTCACCCTGTGCAGGCAAAGCAGAGCCCATCCTTGATTGCCAGAAAATGTGGCTGTACTTGGCTTTTTATTCCTGATCTGGACTCCGCATGAGGTTTGCAATCAGCTGCTGATGGCTCTTCCCTGACATAATTCATTCCTCTCCCCTCTTGTATTGATTGCAAAGCACTGGATTTATCCTGCACTCCTCAAGCCAGCACTCAGGAGGCTCAGCTATCACAGAGACTCCTTATATGCAGCTGGGAGGAACGCCTGTAAAGCACATCCAGGAATCTCTGCAGACTCCAGGTTCCACTGCTCTGCTCTGTGGTGCTGTGGATGCAGTGATAAATCGCTCCTCAAAGGAGGAGGCAGTGGGAGCACGAGTGGCAGAGCTGGGATGGGCTTTTATGTCAGGCAGATGGAGTGGGACCTTGCCACCAGCTGTCCTGCCATCCTACAGCTCCTGCGTCTGCAGCTTAGAATTACAAAATCATTTAGGGATGGAAAAATACCTTCAAAATCATAAAATCCAATCATCAGCCTGATTTAATGAGGCCCATCTCTGAACCACATCCCTCAGTGCCATGCCCACACATCTCTTAAATACCTCCACAGATGGGAATTCCGCCATTTCCCTGGGCAGCCCATTCCAACAGCTGACCACCCCTCCCCACAGGGAAATTCTAAATC
Organism: Tetrao urogallus; assembly: GCF_951394365.1. Classification (NCBI taxonomy): domain Eukaryota; kingdom Metazoa; phylum Chordata; class Aves; order Galliformes; family Phasianidae; genus Tetrao; species Tetrao urogallus. Next base: position 178,835,348 of record NC_136813.1, read on the forward strand.
TTTTCTGGGGCAACTTGTGATCATTGCCTTGCATCCTATTGCTTGTCACCACAGAAAAGAGACCAATGCCCTCCTCACTGCAACCTCCTGTTGGGCAGCTGTAGGGAGCAACGAGGTCTCCCTTCATCTTCCTTTCTTCCAGACTAAACAACCCCAAGCCCTTCTGTCACTGCTTGTAACTCACGTGGTCCAGCCCCTTCACCAGCCTCACTTTTCTTCTCTGTGTATGCCTGAGCTACTCAGCACCCCTGCCAGGGGTGACCCTTCAGCCTATAACTACCACCAATGCCGTTTGAGTGAAGCAGAAGCCCCCAGAAGCACAGAATTTCCCATCTCTAAGCAAAATGCTCCCTCTCTCTGCTGACAAAGATCTTTTCTTAGCAGTGCTGCTCAGAGGCTAACCCTGTGGCCTGGGGTCACCGCAAGGACTGAGCTCTCTGCCAGCCCTAGTTGTTGTGCAGGCACCTCTCCCTTCACTGTTCTAATTAATGAGCTTCTGCCAAAATCTCTCATTACAAAGAGAGGAAAATTGGGTCTTTAGCTTAAGCCCACTGCTTTCACAAAGCTGTTAAGTCTAACGAGGAATTAAATTATTTTTGTTATCGTGCAATGCATAATGCATTCCTTTACAATAACCTGCAAAAGGAAAACTTTACAGCATTGGCTGCAGTGCCCAAAAAGAGATGGCATGAGGCTGCAGTTAAAAGGACAGACAGCTAATTAAAACCCAGTTCCATCTGCAGCCATTCTAGAGGCTACATCACATCACACATGTGAAGCCATCCCTGTATTTAATGCATAGATTATGCTTATCTTTTGAATCTGTTTAACAAAGAGCTTCTGGAAAAAAACAAAAAAACAAAAAAACAACACAACAACAGTGATCTGACCTGCTCTGTTCATATTTGGCTGGACTCTTTTCAGTGGTGAGTGGAGACAGGACAAGGGGAAACAGACGGAAACTGCAGCATAGGAAGTTCCGCACAAACATGCGCAAGAACTTCTTTACAGTGAGGTGACGGAGCACTGGAACAGGCTGCCCAGGGAGGTGGTGGAGTCTCCTTCTCTGGAGATGTTCAAGACCTGCCTGGATGCCTACCTGTGCGACCTGCTGTAGGGAACCTGCTTTGGCAGGGGGGTTGGACTCGATGATCTCTGGAGGTCCCTTCCAACCCCTACAATTCTGTGATTCTGTGATATTTGGGGTTCCACTTGGATCTCAAGGACCCTCTGGGAGTGCACTTTGCAAAGGGTTCATCTGCTCCAACACTGGCAGAGTTGGTGCCAAGGACAAGGGGTGGGTGTAGTCAGGAGCTTCACCTCAAAACGTGCTGCTGATCTGAAGTGTTAATACAACCATACCCACAGCCTTCCACAGAGCACAATTTGATCCTCTCTCACAAGATCCTAATGCGAACATTCCCAAATTACAATGCCCTGTGCCTCTGCTCTGCCAATCTGAGTGATGCAGAAGTGATGTCTCACAGAGCGACAGGCCAGACCCACCTGCACCACCTCCTGCTTCCACTGGAGTCAGTGGTAGCTGGAGCCTGAGGGCTCCTGAGAACACGACTTTCTCAGGTGTACAACTGGGAGAGTGGCACAGGAGCTTATGCTCACCTTCTGGTGCATTACAGCACCCCATATTTCGGAAAACAGTGCTTCAGTACTTCCACAACCTCAGAACAGCAATGCCTCAAGCCACGTGCCCAGAAACTAGCAGTCTTAAAGCTTATTCGGCTTAACAGATCATCATTCTTGCGTGCCTGTGGATAATCACTCATTAGACAGGCAGATACCCTACTAATAATGAGGATTTTCAAGGAGCAACTGGATTTATGCTGGTTTGTGCTTGAGGCGGTGTCACACAGCAAAACCTGAGGAAGCAGCACTTGCCCCGTCCCTCCTACTGCCGCCAGAGCGCGGTGCTGGCAGCACTCTGTACTCACAGCACTGTGCCGGTGCTCTTCCTCTTCACTCGGAAGTGCGAGGAGTCAGATGATAACTCCACATCATAGTTGGCATCCTCAGCAGCCACCCCTGGGGCATCAATGCTGAGGGGCACTTCGAAGCGTTCCCGGCTGGGGTCGTACACCTGGGCAGGGAAAGGACGATGGTTAGCTGGTGCGGGGTTGGCCTTGTAACGGCATCATCCCCGTAATACTCACCTTAAACCTGAGCCTGTCCTTCGTCTGGAACTCCACATCCATGACAATGGGAGAGATGTCATCACCAAACAGTGACACTGTGCTGCGCTTGTCCAACGTCACCCTGTGACAGAAACCAGCCTCAGTCCCACTGCTACCTCTTGGTGCAGGGAAACAACTCAGCATTTCTACATCAGCTCTTAAAAATAATACATCAAGCATTAGTTGGTACAGAGAAAAAACCTGAGGTGAATCTCCCATTTGCTGAGATCCACCTCCTCATGGCTGAGTTGGTGGCATTGGGCTGCTGACTGCAGCAGAAGACTGAGCTCCCAGCACAGTGCTCAGCTGTCGTGAGATCACGGAACCAAAGAATCACTGAACAGTTTGGGCTGGAATGGACCTCAGAGCCCACCCATTCCCAACCCCTGCTGTGGGCTGGCTGCTCCCCAGCAGCTCAGGCTGCCCAGGTCCCCATCCAACCCAGTCCCGAGCGCCTCCAGCAATGGGGCACCCACAGCTCTATGGGCAGCTGTGTCAGGGCCTCACTGCCCTCTGAGTAAAGAAATTCTTCCTAATATCTAACCTAACAATTTCTTATTTTAGTTGAAGTCTTTCCCCCTATTCCAGCCCTGGCACTGACAATTTCCCCTATCTCTGATTATTGGCTTTTTGTCCCTATGGATGAATTCAGCAGCATGCAGTAGCTTTTAGTTTACTGAGAGTTAAGGCTAAAAATCAGATGACAAAGTCTTACATTGTTAGCTTGGCTCTTCTTGCCATTAACAGGCAAGAGATAATGGCCTCAAGTTTCACCTGGGGAGGTTCAGGTTGGATATGGGGAACGACTTCTTCTCCAAAAGGGTGGTGAGGCAGTGGCACAGGCTGCCCGGGGAGGTGGTGCAGTCACTGTCCATGGAGGAGTTTGTGAAACATGGAGATGTGGCACTGAGGGATGTGTTTAGTGGGCATGGTGGGGATGAGCTGATGGTTGGATTAGATGATCTTAATGGTCTTTTCTGAACTTTCTGATTCTGTGATGCTATGATTCTATGAAGTGTGTGGTTTCCATGCACTGGTGGCATGAGCAGAACCCCAACTGCACATGGCTTACAGAAACACAGCTGCCACCCCCTCCCTCACCAGACTCAAGCACAACGGCTCACTGCCAGCTTACCTCCAGCCTTTCACTGTCTTCTCCATGCTCCTGGCCAGTGAGTAGCCATAGGTGCTGTCCTCAGAGAAGAAGCACCAAGGAGCATTGGGGACATCGGTGGCACACCAGGTGCAGCCGAGTGCCTCGCAGCTCTGCTGGGTCGCACCGGGCTGGGGGTGGCAGTTTACACGTCTTGCTGCTGGCACCGTGCACTGCTCTGTGCTGGAGCCATGGCTGCAGCCTAAGGCTAAGAGACAAAAAGCAGTCAGGGAGCGTGGAATGACACACAGAGAGCCACAGAACAAACAGTAAGAGCTTCTGCAGTTGCTCTTCTTTTGATGAGGTGTTTTTGCCTCGCTTTAGGGCCAACACTACAACTCCCGTGGCTGAGATGTCATCAGAGCAGCATGCCTACTGGTGACCAAAATGAGCAGAACAAGAGGTTCTGTCCCCATGACCACCCACTGCTGTCCCAGTGCCTGGCTCCTGCACAGGGATCTACTGAGGGCACCCCTATCACATGGCATAGGGTAGTGGGCTGACAGTTGACTTCTGCCCTCTCAATCATTACCAGGGCAGGTTCAGGTTGGATATGAGGAAACATTTCTTCTCCAAAAGGGTGGTGAGGCAGTGGCACAGGCTGCCCAGGGTGGTAGTGGAGTCACCGTCCCTGGAGGTGTTCAAGAAACATAGAGATGTGGCACTGAGGGATATGGTTAGTGGGCAGAATTGGTGGGGATGGGTTGACAGCTGGATTAAGTGATTTCAGTGGTCTGTTCCAACCTTAATAATTCTATGAAAACTCGAGACTAAAGCTGCTTGAAAAATAATTATTCTTTTCCATAACATGACAGTCATCTTCACTTTTCACAATTTTTACCTGGACTGGTGTGTACCTGGAAGCTTAAAAAGTGTTTGCTGACACAGTCCGAAGTATTCCAACATAATGAAGTTCACAAGAAAATGTGCACAAGCAATTTTTACATATACTGAAAAAAATTACAGCATAAAACTGTGGGTTCACTAGAAAATAGCATCATTTGGCAATGTCAGAGTTTTTGTAGGTTGCTCTGAAAGTAATGCATCCTATCTATTTCCACGGAGACCACAACAGCTACAAAAAGCACAATAACACTGTTTGATAGAGCAAATTCTCAGCTACTGAAGTCCATTTTTCAACACAGTCACCACCATCAGCATCCACCATCACCAGCAGTGAACAAGAGCCTGCATGCCATACTCATAAAAATCTACAACAGCATAGGTGACTCATGTGGCCACTGCTGAAACGCACCACCCACTGCCTTACAGTGCTCGCATCCACTGGTGGTCTCCATAAATGATCAGCAAGCATCAATAAATGTCAGTGGGTGCCATTTTTTCTGCATGGAGGATTTCAATGACACATTTTTGCCCACAGCATCAGAGGCAGATGGTGGTGGCACAGCAGTAGGGGTTGAACCTTCCCTTCAGTATTTCATTGCATTTTGTTGCCATGTGACAGATGACAGCAGAGGGGCAGCCTGACACAATGGTGCGTGATATAGAGGTGCATATGAAGCAGAAGTGTGAAATCAGCCCACACGTGCCAGTTAACATCTGGGCAGATGGAGCACAGAGTAAAACCACCACATTTCACTATTTTTTCCCAGTAGGAATCAAATTTCACTCTTTTCATTACTTACAACATAACTGAACACACCAGAGCAGGTTATTAACATCTCATAGGAGACTCTTATCAACTTATTTCTGTCTTGAAATGTCTTCAAAACACTTCATAAGGACATTGTGAATAGAAAGTTTGATGGAAAAAAAAAATTGTTTCTGTAGGAGCCTAGAAAGCCCCCCTTCTGAATGAAGCTGGAGCTCTCCTGGAAATTTTGGTAGCATATTCAGGTCTGAGCAGCTGAATCAGGCTGCCTCCTTCACATCTTGTTCCCTAAATTCCTGCTATCCATACAGCATAATGGCAAGGGAAAGGTGCAAATTCCTCCTTCTACCCTTTTTTTTTTTTTCCTCTTATTTTTAATTTAAGGCCTTTGCATCATTTTTCCCCTGCACTTATTCCCTATGTTTGTAAGCATGTGTTGAAATGAAATGCAAAAGAGCAGCCAAACTCAGCAATAGCTGGGGCTACGCGCTCCTTTTCCCTGATAATTTCCATGGGAACAGAAGCTAAAGAGAGGGAGCTTGAAAGATAGAAATGAAAAAGCATTCCTGTTTGTTTTTAAAAACCCTTACTTTACTTCTACGAAATTGTTAAAGGGCGCTGCAATAAGGCGTGAGCAAGGAGTTAAAAATCACCATATTCCTTCTAATTCACAAGTACAAGCCCTTGCATTTTGGGCTCACCTTCACGTTTGCTGTTTCCCTCTACCTTTATCTCTCAACATAATGAGAATCAGCTCTATTCTCTCCTTATTAGACCCCAGACTGATTCACCACCGATACACACAGGTAAAAAAATGCCAGGAAGCAAATTATCCAAGGTAACATTATCTTTCAGCAGCTGAATGACTTCAGTCCATCTGCTCTGGTACCCAAGAGCTGAATGCACCATTGGACTGGGGTATATTTATAAAATGAGCCAGCACTGTTACCTTCCCATAGAGTCACCTCATGTGGAGTTCAGTCTACGCCTGTCTTCTCCTTTTCCATGTGAAAAGAAGAGCTCCCACCCCAATAGCTTTCCTGTTGTTGCCATGTTTAGATCTTGCTTTTAAGTCCTGTGACAAAAAGAAGTCCTGTGCACCTACCTGCCAGCGCGGTGACCAAAAGCCAGAGCCCCCTGACCCCATCCATGACTGAACGCTGACATCTGGCCGCAGCCTGCAGCCTTATATACCAGGCCAAGGCACAACACACATCTCAGTTATCTTGTTCTGATTATTAATGAGACATTACCAATGTTTTCTCAAATCTAGCCCAGGAAACTCAGGCTATGGTAACATGTGGCGTTGGAATCATTAAGCAGCAGATAAGATAGGGCTGGTGACAAATTTGTTCACAAACCTTGATAAATTTCTCAACTCCAGCTTTGAAAGAGGGTCATTTTCCCAAGACTTCCCAAAAATTATTTCCCAGAGACTCTTCTCTCTTTACAGAACCCTCTCCAGAGCCCTGTGTTTACCATTTTCTAATTTATCATTTGTCAGATACACAACTTTATACTAAAATGAAACATCAGGAGAAAAACCAACACAGCGGAAGAAATATCCATTTAAACAAGAACTGGGACTGTGACCTTTACAAAATGGCAAATTTCCTCCAACTATTTGATGGTGAGAACTTCCAGGATAAGCTTGTGTTGTACAGTAAGGTTCATTTTGATGCGGTGTCTTCCCAGAGGAAAAAATAACTTTCTATACACACACTATCAAAGAGTTATATTGGTGCTAACCACAAGATAGCTTCATAAAACAAAATGTCTGTTTTCAAGCATTACCAGAGAGAAGCATCTGTAACTCAGACTGTTGCAACAACAGACTCTCACCATATGGTCCATTAAGACAGAACAGCCTGACAGCAAGCAGCAATTTCTTAGGCTTATAAAGACTTTCAAAAAACAGTAGTTGAAAACCACAGTGTTTGTATGAATTACAGACTGGGAAAACAGCAGCCCTGTTGAGGACATGGGCTGCCCAGAGAACCCAAACATGTACCAATGCCTGAGCCAGGCAGAAGGGGAACCCTGCACCAGGCACAGCCTCTCGCACATAAATCCACTCCATTTCCTCAGGTCCCAAACAACACATGTGTGCAGGCACCTTTTAAATTCCTCAGAAGCATGAGAGGTAAGGAGCAGCAACACCAAACAGTGACTGCTTTAACTCCTAACCTGTATGCTGCTTAACAATACATATCATTACTTATTTCTGCCAAAACCTGGGCTAAATCAGACTTAAATCACACGGAGTATGCAGTTTCATCTGCTTTCCAGCTGAGCTGAGAAGGAAATAAGATCTTCTCAAAGATGAGTTAGGAGCTTCAGAGCTTCTCTTTGCTTGAGACTGTGTAATAAGGAAGAAATGATCTCTTGAGAACAGGGCACATCTGCTCCTTTTGAAGTCAGTACTGTACTTGGTACAAGGGAATCCTGCTAGAGTTCCTGAGTACCACTGAACAGAAATAATGGCTAACTAGAAGACAGGACTGGGATACCAACCCATGGGCTCTATTACCCAGCAAGGAATTCTACTGTATTATGTAACATTGTGCATTTTCACATGTGGAGCCTTTGCAAGTGAACTGTTTATTAGGAACTATGAAGAAAAACACAAAGAGAAATAGTTCACATTCACATCTTTATTTAAGTGTTACCTACACAAGCTATAATTTACAGACTTATATTTTTCTGGGGAAAAACAAAACAAAACAACCAACAACAAAAACATCCAAACACTGTATCTGAATCTACATAAGTTTTTAAAATCTGCAGAATTTACAAATTAATATTCAGAGCAGTTGGCTAAATTATACATCCTCCCTCAATATCCATATTCTAGGAACTTTAAAAGTCATACAGGCACATGATAAGATATTTTCTTTATACAACCATCTATTTACATAGCTTTCCCAATACACGTGGTTCAGTTCTCAAAGTAACTGCCAAGGTTTGCAAAACAGTGTATTTAAAATACATTTAGCAGCATATAAAATTAGATAAAAAGGAAAGATATTTTGCTTAAAAAAAAAAAAAAAAAAAGAAAATGTGAGATGATAGAAACGAATTCATAAGAAAAATAGATTAAGGTATACTTCTGTGATGACATTAAGAACATCTAGTCATTACAGATTATAGGCAAAACACTAATAAAACACACCAGTTTATGAGCATTTTAGTTCTAGTCCTGAGCACGGAGTGTACACAGCTGCACAGCTTTGGTCAACAAGGATTATATGCTAAGGTTAGCACAACTCATGTAGCATTTGCTGTTAGCAGGACACAGACATACCAGAACGATCTGCCCCAGCAGCTTCCTCCTGTTCACTTCACTTCCCTAACAACAGGGTAAGTGACCTTTAAAATCTTGAAACAACGCCTGTCATAATCAAAGGCTTATTAATAGGACATCATCAGTCCCTCGCTACCCTAAAATGCGACACAGCTGATCATACTTGCGAGTGAAATACAGCAGAGCACTCTTTAATATATTCCTGGTTATAATTTTGAGATGGTCATTAGAGAAGACTGACTTCCAGTGAACTCAAACTGCAAGTGTTACACAAGTGCACACAAATTCAGCCATTATATATAGACATACATACGTGATCACTGAGATACAAGAACGCTACCCTTGGGTTTTGTTTTCCCTACATACAGTACATACTTTAAGGACAGCAGGTCTAGTAGAAGAGTTCACTCTTATTTTTCAGCTCATTCCAGTCATCAGCATTCACTTAATAAGTATACAGCAAACTGCATAGGGTGCACTTCAACTTCATCAACATCTTTATTTATGCCCATCTTCTCAGTTACTGGCCAGATCTTCACTTGCATCTCCTGCATCGGAGATCTGTCCATCTATCACATTCCGAGCTTTCCAGATCCTCACAGTTCTGTCACTGAAAAACAAACAAACAAAAAGTCAAACCAGAATTTTAGTTAGGTGGTTAAGTTGGAGAGGGAGCAAGACAGGAGAAAAAGGCTGCAGGTGCCTTATTCAGAAAGGCATTTTTAGAGAACTGAGGAATTTGCTTCCTTAAATAGCAATATAACCTGCGAAGGCGAAGCAAACCCTATGAAGCATAAGCACTCACTCATGTACTTACTATTGAGAAGATTTCCTCAAATGGCAACTCCTGTATTTCTTATTTCCTTCTCCAAAAACAAACAACAACACAGAAACACCTCAGGATGCAGCAGTCAGACCAGACTTTAGCACAGCATAGAATTTTTCTGACTCAAACACCACAAGTTCTGGAGGCCTTCAGCACAGTATTACAAGTCCCAAAAGGATGGAATTTTCTGCTAATAATAAAATTCCATTTGCACGTGACCTAAACATATTAATATCTTTAGATATTAATTAATAGGGACATAATCTTTGTCAACTCCAACAATGCTTAGCACCAGGACACAAGATGACAGTGTTCACAGCTCCCATGCAAAGCCTGCACCTCTAAGTGCAGTCCCCTCCACTTTTCTTTCTTCAGGATTAGTTTAATTTCTTAATATGCCCACATTTACTGAGGTAGCAGATATCAAGGGGTTTAAACGACAGGAAGACAACTTGCAAAGCTTCTGCTCTAGGCGAGCACTTAACATGGTATCTAGAAACATCCCCACGTGTCAGGAGTTTGACATTTGGGAATATGTCAGTGAACAGCCTAATTGCAGAGAGGTGCAAGATGGTAAAATACTCAGTATTGTCCCATTCTCCCTCTGCCATCCCAAACATCAGTCTCTGAACTGTTTTACTTATGCATGCCATCACTAAGAAATTACTGAGCATGCACTACCAATATATTTATTGTTATCCATTTATCATCTACACATATGCACCATCAAAGTTCCAGTATTTTCTTCTCCCATCCCAAAGGATCACTTTCGCATACCCTGCAGTGCACACACCCCACTGCAGAGACCACTGCTGTAGGTTACTGGCACTGAGAGGCATGGACCAGGTCCTCCCACTTCTGCTAATGACTAACACAGCTGAAGATCTAAACACGTTTGCATGGGTAAAACTATAGCTAAAACTATACAAAAAAAGGGGTCTATGGATCAGAAAAAAACTCACTCTGATGCTGTAAAAATCTGGCTGGAGTTGGTGCAGATTGCATTTATAGGACTGTCGTGTCCCTTCATCTCCCCAATTGGTGCAAAGGTGTCAACGTTCCAGAGCTTGAGGGTTCCTCCTCTGCAGCCGCTGAGCAGAACTGGAGCACCAGGCACCAGGCCCAGAGCACACACCCAGTCCTTATGAGCATTAGGAACTTGCTGAAAAACAGAAAGCAGATGAATCTCATAGGGTGAAAAAGAATTATAGATGATTGAGCTCAGAAGCAGAAACTAAAAAAAAAAAAAAAAAAAAAAAAATCCCGATTCTAAGCCCAATTCCAGTCCTGTGGTTGATTATCTATTATGTCAAGCCCTGCTACTACTTTTTTATTAGAGTAAGGAGGTGCCTTTCTTCCATGAGGCTACTTCTATATGAGTCACCTTGGATTTGTTTCTCTTTGAAAATCAGTGCTACAAAACAAGAAAAAAAATCCAACATGCACAACTGCCCTGAGGTGGAACAGAAAATTACTTTGGGATAATGCTAAATCTATGGATAAACAACACGGATAGACAACACGGATAGACAACACGGATAGACAACACGGATAGACAACACGGATAGACAACACGGATAGACAACACGGAGGAGGGTTCAGATGCATATTTGAATGCACACATGGTTGCTGTGGGTTTTTTGAGTTTGTCTGTAAAACTTTGAAAGCGAAAGAAAATCCAACACACTGATAAAAAAAATACACCAGGGAAGCAAAAAGCCTTTCTCCTTTCTTATCTTCCCATTACAGTTCCTAAAATGATTTTATGATAGGGCACTTAAAATCATTTACTATTTATTGAGGAAGGACACTAACATTTTACTGCTGATTCAGAAAGCAAAACGCTTCACAGAATGGCCAAGAACAAAAGACACCAGGGATACAAACACCAGGCATGTAATAGCTCAAGTCTGCTTTCTTTTAAGGGAAGCAGGACCAGCTCTTCACCAATTCTGCAGGAACTCTTTGCTACCATTCCCAACGTGGAGAAAGCTTTCAGGAACATCCTGCAGCTTTCTAGGAACATCCTGAAGCTTTAACTATAATATACACTGCTTGGGATGCGTTGCACTAAGTGATGCAGATGATCTCCAAATCTTTTTGAATAATATGTTTGCTGAGTAATTTTCACCAGTTAAGTCTTCCAACTCAGGACTCGTGTCTTGGAATGTTACTATTTATATTTTGAAGCAGGTTCAGTTCTATTTCAAGCTTTGATCCTTATCTAAAACGGTCGTGTCAAGGAATACCAGGAATACAGATGAAAGCTGCAGTATTTAGATTCTACTACATCAAAATTATATCTACATTTACTGAAAAATAACTGAGTTACAAATGTCCTTACCAGCAGGTCAAGGGAGGCGATTCTGCCCCTTACTTTGCTCTGGTGAGAACCCACCTGAAGTACTGCATCCAGTCCTGGAGCCCCCAACACAAGACGACATGGTGTTGGAGTGGAGCAGGTCTAGAGGAGGGCCGTGGAGATGACGGAGCACTTTCCCTATGAGGACAGGCTGAGAGAGCTGTGCTATTCAGCCTGGAGAAGAGAAGGCTCCAAGGAGACCTAATATAGCAGCCTACCAGTACCTGAACGGGGCCTACAGGAAAGCTGGGGAGGGACATTTTATAAAGGCATGTAGCAACAGGACAAGGGGAAATGGCTTTACACTGGAAGAGGGTAGATTTAGACTAGATATTAGGAAGAAATTCTTTTCTGTCAGGATGGTGAGACACTGGAACAGGTTGCCCAGTAAGGTTGTGCATGCTTCCTCCTCCTCAGAAGCATTCAAAGCCAGGCTGGATGGGGCTTTGAGCAATCTGGTCTAGTGGGGGATGTCCCTGCCTATTGCAGGGGGGTTGGAACCGGAGGATCTGAAAGGTCCCTTCCAACACATTCATGGTTCTATGATTCTATGTTATGTCTGCAGAAGCACAGAATAGCTGAGATTGGCAGAGATCTTTGGAGATCATCTAGTTCAACCCCCTACTCAAAGTAAGTTGTCCAGCTTTTTTTTTTTTCCCTTCCCCATTTAAATGGAATTTCCTGCATTTCAGTTTGTGCCCACTGTTCATTTTTTTATCCACTGGATACTACTGAGCAGTATCTGGCTCCATTGTCTTTTCTCCCTCCTATTTTAGGTATTTACATATACTGACAATGTCCCCTTGAGTCTTCTCTTCTTCAGGCTGAAGAGACCCAGCTCTCTTGGTGTCTCCTCATGAGAAAGGCTCCAGTTCCCTCATCCTCTTTCAGCACAAAGCTCTTTCAGCACAAAGCACAGTTTCAGGTCTTTGTTGAACTTCCTCCAGTCTGTCTATGTCTCTCTTGTACTGGGGAGCCCAGAAGTGGAGATAGCAATTCCTGATGCATCTCTCCAGTGCAGAGCAGATGGGAAGTATCAACACTGCATCAACTCTCATCCTAATGCAGTCCAGGAGTACACTTGCTGCAAGAACACTTTGCAGCTGGTCCCCAGGCTGTACTAATGGTGTTTGGAGTTACTCCTTATGGGATGCAAGACTTGACAATTCCATCTGTCAAACTTCACAAAGCTCCTCTGCACCAGCCCATAGAAGCCCTTCTGAAGGGCAGCACAACCATCTGCTCTACCAACCACTCCTCATGGCTTTGTATCACCAGCAATCGTGCTCAGACTACACTCTGCTGCATCATCCAGGCCATCAATGAAAACGTTAAAGGGAATCGCTCCCAATATTGACACCTGGGATACAGCACTAGTGACTGGGCTTTGTGCTGCTGGTCATAATCCTTTTAGCTCAGAAGTTCGGCCAGTTTCCAGTTCATCTCACAGTGCACTTCTCTAGTGCTTCACATTCTTAATCAGTTTGTGAATAAGCATATTTTTACAGACAGCATAAAAAGCCTTGTTCAGTCTGGATAAACAACATGAGATTCTTCCCCTCATCCACCAAGCCCGTCAGAGAAAGCTTCAGTCTGACTGGGTATACTTCCTCCATGAATCCATGTTGACTACCTCCCATCACCTTCTTGTCCTTCGGAATAGTCATCATCTAAACTTGAACATTTACACAGCCTGAGAAACGTACTAAACATGACTGTCACATTAGTCATGTGATTTTTATATTACCTGAAGAAGGTCTTTCTGAGCCAAGTCCCATTTCTTAATTCCATTATCTCTGGATCCACTGAAAAGGTTGTCTCCCATAATAGCAAGTGCTTCGATGCCATCATAGTGAGGAGGTTCAAAATTGTGTGTAGGACTTACGCTTCCAAGAGCCCCTTCAGTTACATCAAACATCTAAAATAAAATAAATGTTCAAATATGATTAGCAAAATTATCTGCTATCTAACCAGCTTGGAGATGTGCAGTGGAGCTTGTGGGTTCAGATACACTCTGGCTGAAGTAGAAAAAAATGGCTGCAAATAAAGAACAGACTCTCTAACATAGAATGAAATTAATCACAATGATGAGACACAAGAAAGCATCATAATCTAACTATGCATAGTGAGATTCATATTCTCACTATGCATAGTCTTTAACACAACTCAGAGCAATCAAAAAGTATGTGCTAATGAATCACCCAAAAGACTGAAGTGCACAGACCTCTCTCCATTCCCAGTTCACCACTGGGGTAATGCTTACGCTCCCATGCGGGAGCATACAGAGCATCTCTGCCAAGGGAACTAGGCCTGCACCCCAAAACAGACGCATTCTTTGAAGTAACTTTGAGCCTGTTAAAGCACCTAAACAGGAGATGTTGCAAATATGTCTCTAAGACCTCACACACCTGAAGTTCACCTCACATGCAGTGAGGAAAAAGATTAATTATAGACAATCTGATCCATGATGTTTTCAAGAACATTCCATCACATGATAAAAATACCACTTAAGTGCTAGTTATTAAGATCAAACATTATCCATAATCTATAACTGATAGAAGAATTTCCATTCGGGTTATCAGATTTCAGATATGGGTCACTTCTGCTGAAGCCTGCAACTCATACTGATGTTAGCAGTTAAAATACATAGGCAAATACTAATGGCTTACCTTTATATAATGGTCCTTTGAACCAGTGACAATAAGATCCTGTCCATTGGAAATTCGATCCACAGTAAGGCACATGACAGGACCCAGGTGACCAGTTAGCTTTCCCGTAGACTGAAATCTTCAAGAACAAGAGAAGAAATGACTGAGGATTTTCTATTTTTTTGTGTTTCCAACATAAAACATAAAACATAAAACAGTTTCTGCTAGAATGGGTCTTCTAACTTATCCTCTGGTTACATACTCTGCTTATACCCACATAAAAATGCTAAATCATTGTTAAGTGGAAACCAAAGCTTCTATTTCAAAAAACGAACAAACACATCAGGCCCCATAAAGTATTTTGAATCGTCTCTTTGAGTGCGGGTTCTGTTTGGAAAAGTACTATCTAATAATGATCATAGCCACACATTATATTGCATTACATCAGTAGATTCTCATAATCTCATTGGCAATTACCAGTCACAACACATGAATTTATCACATCATTCTTCAGTGCTTTTTTTTTTCCCCAGTAATTTTTACTTAAACAATTCATCATAACTTTACCATGTGAGGAAATAAAGAGCTCTTCCACCATTATCTCAGTAACAACTGTAGCAAAAATTAGCTATTGGCTAATTGGCTATATTTCATGGTTATGGATATTACCACACACAGGAAACATCTCACTGATTTTGCTTCATATGCGCATGTGACCTCTGAAGGAAGGCTCTTCCACTGGTGTTCAGTACCTTTTCAGGTCCCACATCCTCACTGAATTTCCAGCAGCTGCATAGAGGAATGTGCCAGTTGGATTTAGTGCAATCTGATTAATCTGGTTCTCTCCAGCTGGGATAGTGACCGTTCTGTTGGTACTTCCCGAACACACATCGCCAGGCATTGCCTGGCCTGAAGACCTAAGCAAAGGGAGGGAGCAGAAAAAAGTAGAAATTAGTAAGACAACTCCATTATGTTCTCCTTACTTTACATGTTGTTTAAAATAAAGCCCATTTACCTGAGCAAAAAGACTATAAAGCCAATAATGAATACCAAAGACTTGCTAAAACACTACAGGCATGCATGCAAGCAAACTCATGTTTTCATATATTACCAACACCCTACACTGACTTAGCTTGAATGTGTAAATAAAACCACCAGCCCCAACAGCATATTTGAGTTACACTGTGCACTACTGAATTTAATCTAATTTAATTTTAGATTAAAACTCATTCAAGCTCCTGTTATTCAAGGTTTAACATACTTACGTCAATGTCCGAACACACTTAGCAGAATCTCTGATGTCCCACACTTTGATATAGGAGGTTGAGACTGTGAAGACCAAACTTGTGTAGTTGCAATACTTTATAGAAACAACATTGTTTGGGTGACCCCCTAGAGACATAATCTCTTGTCCAGTTACCAGATTCCAGACTTTACAGGTACGGTCTACATGAAGTCAAGAAAAACAAAAAAAGGGGGGGAGGGAATTAAAATTAAAGACGTCATGTTTTTCCAAAAGGCCAGTAATTAAAATAAACAAATGAATCCATATATCCATTTGCACTCAAATGTACTGCTCTCTTTTGATATGCACTGCACAAAATGTCCACATTAAATTGGCCTTAAAGAGTACACAAGGGCATCATCTACCATGATCAAAGCAAAGCAAGGCTAATCCTTCTATGTCAAGTTCTAGATATGCACATTAGGTCCAATAATATTTTAAAAACATAAAATTCCTTCCCAAGGAAAGAATGGAAGAGGAAATTTGGATGCTGTCAGGTTTGGATGATTGACAACTATCAAGAAAATCACCCAATTTTACACGTACAAATTCTTCATCAAGATCATAGTTCAGGAAGAAATGTACGCTTCAGGTTGAAGGAGGGCTGACAGACACAATGAGTATAAAGGCAAAAAGCAACACAAACTATTCAGTGCAGTAGCTGCCACTGAAAATTCCAGCCTAAGTGCTCTAGTCATAGGTTTCCTTCAGCAGCAATGCAATTTAAACACTGCAAACTTTTGTGTGCTAAAACCCCAAACATGTAGAAGTTTAAGAATTTTGCAACATGAATACAGTCCACACCTGAAATCCTCCTTGTTCCACCATGTCAGAATCACTCTCTATATTTCAGGAGTACATTTTTAACTGGAATAAATACTGGGAGCATGAAGAGCAAACTTCACGTGTCAGCAGTTGTGACAACAGCAGGGAAGAAGGTAAGCATGAGAAGCTAGCATATGACAAGAAAGCAAATATTTACAACATCTGCAAGCATTCCTGTGTTAAAAATATACATATATTAAAGCCTTTCCTCCTTTGTAGCCACTAAATTTGAAATCTCAATACAGATCAAGTGAGCAGCATTTGCAGAAGCTGAAAATACTTCATGTTCTTGCATTTGTATACAGTCACAAAATGCCAAAACCTTGGCTAAAAACTTTGAAGGCCAAAAGTTTGCCAACTGTGTCTTGGCATTCTTAATACACAGGCAGTAGAGTAGCTAGAAACCACATCTAAATGTTAGCAGTGGAAGATCTACTCAGATGGTGCTGTCTGTGTTAATACAGGAATAAACAAGGATGCTCTGAAGTTTCAGAATTTATATGTTATGTGAGAAGGAGAGTCTGTTGGAGGCATTAACTTCTTTACAGCCACCACTGCAAATTATCTGATCTTTTGTGGTCAAGAATAACACTGGATTATTATACAGGCTTTATCTGGGAGAACAGGAGTGTCCAAGAGTTTCATGCATGATTGCAAACTTAAGTCCTTTGATGTAACTGTCTCATATGAAAAAGCCCAGAAAAAGAATACAAAAGCAAACACTCCTCAATATCATCTAAAAAGTTATGTAAAATAATTATTGAGGTCTGGTTATACTCCCTTTAAGTCAATCTGAGTGAATGGTGAGTCACCAAAAAAACAGGAGGGAACTGTTTTCTTCCAAAATACTATTCCCACCAGCTTGAAGAGTTTATAGATTGTTCCACCCAGTAGGAAATGCAGTGACTACTAAAATGTAGCCCATCCCATAACAGCTATACAACTTTTACAGACCAAAGGGGACAGTGGGACAGTTAATGAGATGCAAACGGTAAGTAGAAAATAGCCTAGCTTTGCAGGTTTAATCTGTTTGAACTCTTTAGGCAGGACAGCCAAAGAATCACAGAATGGCCAGGGTTGGAATGGACCTCAAGGATCATGAATCTCCAACCCCCCTGCCACATGCAGGGCCACCAACCTCCACATTCAATACTAGACCAGGCTGCCCAGGGCCCCATCCAACCTGGCCTTAAACACCTCCAGGGACGGAGGTGTTCCACAACCTCTCTGGGCAGCCTGTTCCAGCACCTCACCACTTTCATTGTGAAGAATTTCCCCCTGACATCCAACCTAAATCTTCTCTCCCTCAACTTAAAACCATGGTTTTATTTCCCCTTGTTCTGCTGTTAAGATATGCTAATTCCTACCTCTACTACTACAAAGTCTTAAACACTGTCTCCCATAGTATTCTCCTGGAGAAGCTGGCATCCCATGGCTTGTACACATACTCTCTTCACTGGGTAAAGAACTGGCTGGATGGCCAGGCCAAGAGAGTGGTAGTGAATGGAGTTAAATCCAGCTGACAACTTGTCACGAATGGTGTTCCCCAGGGGTCAGGGCTGGGGCCTGCCCTCTTCAATATCTTTATTGATGACCTGGATGAGGGCATTGAGTGCACCCTCACTAAGTTTGCAGATGACAACAAACTGGCAGGAAGTGTCAATCTGGGGATAGGGAGGCCCTACAGAGTGATCTGGACAGGCTGGATCACTGGGCTGAGGCCAATGGGATGAAGTTCAAGAAGTGCACATGCCAGATCCCACACTTTGGCTGCAACAACCCCAGACAATGCTGGGGCAGAGTGGCTGGAAGACTGCGTAGAGGAAATGGACCTGGGGGTGTTGGTTGGCGTTTGTACTCAGGACTGGTGAGGTCACATCTCAAGTACCATGTTCAGTTTGGGGCCTTTCATTACATTGAGGGATCTGGAGCACAGGTCTTACGAGGAGCAGCTGAGGGACCTGGGATTGTTCAGTGTGTAGAGGAGGAGGCACAGGAGTGACCTTACTGCACTCTACAACTTCCTGAAGGAAGGCTGTGGTGAGGTGGGAGTCGGCCTCTTCTCCCCTGTAACTAGCAATGGAAATAAAGGGAATGGCTTCAAGGTGCACCAAGGGAGATTAAGATCGGACATTAGGAAATATTTCTTCTCTGAGAGAGTGGTCAGGCACTGGAACGGGCTGCCCTGGGAGGTAATGGAGTCACCAACACCAAATTTTATGAAAATAAGCGATATTTTAGGTTAAAAACAGGGATTTCTATGAAAATAACCTGGAGGTACTCAAGAAACATCTAGATGTAGTGGTGAGGGACATGGTTTAGTAGCAAATACTGGTGATAGATATACAGTTGGACTGGATGATCTTAGAGGTCTTTTCCAACCACGGTGATTCCACAATTCTATTCTATAATTCTACAGCCCGAGGCTATTACTTTGCATTGCACATCATGTAAGCACCTGTTACCATATCATTCAACTAATATTAATGTTGTTTTTGAGAGTTACTTTTTCCACTACAAATAAATAGCTAAATACTAAACAGTAAGACCGAAAACCTGTACATAATTGCAGTAAATCTTTCTTCAGCTTATGTTGCATTATAGGCACTCACAATTTTCCACTGCATTCACTGCAGTAAGCACAAATTGGGAATTTCACAATAACCAAAGATGAAAAAGCAGCCTGCACATGCACCAGAGATATACAAAAAAGTTGCCTAACCTTTAGATCCAGTGAAGAGAAGGTCATCTGTTGCATCTACACAAAGCACAGGCTTGGCATGTCCTTCAGCTGTGTAGATACACTGCAGTGGGGAAGTTCGGATGCATTTTGAAGCAGGAAATGGGTTGATTATCCCCCTAAAGAAAAAAAAAAAAAGGAAGTGTGAGATGGGCATAGTAATAGACAAATCAAGTAACTAACTTTTCCCCTACATTTTGGTAAATTTCATTTTCTTACATGTAAGGGTAGAACAACTGAACGCCTTTCATAAACTATTTAAAAATTTTTACTATTTAGCTTTAACAAGTGTCAACATTGGGCTAAAGGAAATCACATACAAAAAAAAAAAAAGAAATAAAGAGGCAAGATGCTGAGTGCTGGGTACATGCAAGATACTGAAAGCTACTGGATTCATTGGAACAGCCATAACACTGCAAATTGCAGAAAGACAACTTAGTCCAAATAGCATGCCTGAAAAACGTAGTCAGTGTAACGTACACAGCCAATTCCAAACTCAGAAGCCATCTGGCATTAGCTTACAGGTAAGCTTGGAGAATTGCCGACTTGTGCATCCGAGTAAGGGCCCCTACTGCACCTTGTACCCACTGCCAAACTTCAGTGGCTATAAGAGAGCATGGCGGGAGTACAGATACCCCCAAAGGAATCTTTCCATGTCATTTGTAGCTAACTCTGTAGTGGTACAAAAAGGCTGTAATCCAGCAGGAAAAAAAAAAAGAAAAAAGAAAAAAAAAGAAAAATCAAATGATTTATCACCAAATAATAATTACTAGCAGTCTAAAATCCCATGCATACTACTGCATGTACAGAGGGAACCCATCGATTTCTGTGAAGTGCAGAAAAGCCTTCCTCGTTGGCCCTAGTAATGGCCACAAACATGCAACAGAACGCTGTGACCTGACCAGCTCACAGTTAGAACTCACTGCCACGCTTGGCTGGGGACTGTATTCATAATTACAAGAAATAGCCATGATGTCAAAAAACCATCAGCTTTAGGAAAATGTAAAAAGTAATAATAACAATAATAACAGTGACCCGCAGAAGCTTGCTACAGGAAGGAAGAAGCCTCTACTGCTATGAGCCAATTTTGTGGCAATTAGATTGTTTATCTGGTACAGTCGTAGAAATTATGATTTTACTGCATCTTTATTGCACAGCACATCTTTATTCACAGAATTCCTAACTTGGGCTAAGAAGTTTGTACTCCAATATGCCCCTTTTTACAGTGTTTTCAAGAATTATAGAATAGGTAGTTTACTTTCTTTTTATTACTACTGTTTTAGGTCTCCATGCTTTTGTTATCTGACACTATACAGAACTAACATTTTTTCTCTGTAATATTCTCCAGTGGATCGTGCTGCTCTAGACTGAGAGTTACTCCTACTGCTGCTCTCATCCACTGTTTCCCTTGAACATGAGGGAAAAAATACATGTCCCAAAGCTGTTTATCTATCTGTGTGCAGTGTTGTGAAATCTGCAGACAAAACATGCTGCAGATGCTCCTATGACGAGACAAAGCTACCATCACATTATTGTCAGCCCTCTGACCGCCTTTCTGTTGATGAAATCCAATTTTTCACTGAGTGCCAACATTCTAAGCCACAGTTTAGCCACACAGAACATGAGCAGAGACATTTCTTTAATCTCTGGAACAACTATGCATCCTATCAGAAAGACATGGTAGAACTTACTCACTTTTATTTGCATTAGAATTTAATTCCTAGTGACCAAAGCATACAACTGAACAAGGAGGAATTAAATAGAGAAAGGCATCGAGAAAACAAGAGAACATTTTCTCTTTTTCAAAAAAAGTAGACAGAGAGAATATGTCTGGGGAAAGTTGTACACCCTCCTTCATTTAAAACAAAATGACAAAAACACTTGACATGCTCAAGGAGAAAAAAAAAAAAGAAGGAAGGGGGGTGGGAGAAAGCAGGGAAGACATGCTGGACCAAAATTTCAAATTTTTAACCCTCTGACAAAAGCAAAAAAAAAAAAAAAAAAATTATGGTGCACAAGCTCAGGAAAATTCATGCAGCAAAATGGAATTTCCTAAGAACTGGAATAACTTCAGTGAGAGATGCCAGGAAAACAGAAAAGAGAAAGAGAGTACCTGTGTACCTCCGACAGAGAGGAATCACTTTCATCAGACCTACAATCAACAGTGGTGGAATTGTAAGGAGAAAGAATATAGGTATCAGCAGCAAAGTAAAGCCTCCATACAAGAAGAACAAACAACAGCATGGCCAATTCAGAAGAGCAGTGCAAGCTCACTTATAGTAGGCAGCATTGCTCAAGATATGCCATAAACTCATGATAATATTAGGGAAAATAGGAAGAAGTCACAAAAAAATCTAAGAATGTAATTTACTGCCCAGAGAGCTATCTCAAGCCAAGAAGCTGAGTAAGGCCTGCTAAGCCTTCTTTTTTCCCCAACTTTTTCTTACAAAAGTAAAAGACAACAAAGTAAAAGGGGAAGATGGGAACAAAATTTAACCTCTGCAATATAATTACTAATGAAAGTAGGAAAAGGGAAAAAAAAAAAAATTGATCAATGCCTGTTAAGTGTAGAAGAAACATCCAAAATGTTATTCTGGAAAATATATATGTATTAAACACACTGATAGTTCCCTGAAACAGGAACAGCAATTTGCAAATTATTCTTATTTCAAAATACTTTACCTCTCCTTTTCGAAAAGGGTTTAAAAATAAAAATAAAGACACAAAACACACAAAAAGAAAAGAACAAACATTTGCAACGTCCTAAGATTTCTTTCATTTCTAACTCAAATCAGATTCAGCAGTTTCCATTTTATTTCAAATCCAGTTTAGAGAAAATGAAAGAAGTTAAGTGGGAGTTAGCAATAAGATAATGCAGCTAAGATACAGAAGTTAGAAGCACAGTTAAGCTACTGGAAGCCTTGTAAGCTACTGCTTAGTATTCGATGACTCTGCAGACCACTGAAAAAGAGCAAAGTATTATGAAAGAGAAAACAAATAGCACAGAGAGACCTGTTTTCTGTCTTACTATAGTCCAAGCCAGAGGTTTATTCTGAGTATAAGCTGCAGTTGCAGGGCACTATTATCAGTAGTGAAACCTGCAGTAAAGATTCTGTTCAACTCAAGGCTGCTGCAATTTGGACTACAGCTTCTGCAGAAACAGATGCTTAACATGGTAGGAAACTGAGCTCTACTTCTTTCAACCAGGGTATCAACACCACCTGCTCCTCCAGACCACCCCAGAATGTTAGTCTGTTCAATAATTTGGATATTCCCTAAACAACTGTGTTCTAGATATTTCAACACTCCACCATCCAGAGTACTATTGTGACAGTGCTCCGAGCTGGAATAACTGGAAACCTGGCAAAAGTGTAATTTCCTACACTGTTAACTAAATCCTACTTTCAAGTGCAAACACACACAAAAGCACGTATCTAAGTATTCTACTTCTCTTTTCTGTCACATCTGAAAGCTTTAAAACTACAAGTACCAGACATAACCTAGAGGAAACAAGGTTCAGCAGGAAATTGCTTTTCTTGAATTTTTTTCTGCACTTTCATGAAATTTTTGAGTATTTTACTTGAAAATAAAAAAAAAGTACATAAAAACAGGAGAAGCATCTCCTCCTGTTTTGTAGGAGATGAAAGGCGGAATATCTAACAGATACTACACTGGTAACTCAAGTGTGCTCTGCAGTTCCCTGGTTGGGGGCTGAGGCTTCCCTCAGTGACTTACTTATCCTGCTGAACTGATGTGTTTCCCTGAGAAACAGTAAGACGACTAAAAACATTCATTTCATTACGGGGCCGGCTTGGTGGGGAAGTAGGAGGTGACAGACTAGCCTCTGGGGTTCCAGAATCTGAGCTACAAGAAAAAAAGAACATCTTCTTTAACAGATTGTGAATGGTTAGAGAGGTTAAATGCAACATGCCTCACAATGTTAGATCCTCTTTTTTTTTTTTTTTTTTTTTTTTTTAAGAAAAATAAATAAAATTATAACGCTTGGTACAGATGTTTCACAAAGAAGGCAATAAACTTAAGATTACAAACTGCTGCAGATTGCAAGGTGGCAAAATGTTCAAAGATTACTTGCTAACAGTGGAAGCTCCATGTAGGAAAAAAAGAATAATCACATACGTAAAATGGAAAAGTGCTAATATAACTGCAGTTTCTTGGAGAAACTGATATCTTCCCTTTAGTAAAAACACAATAAATCATTTGCAAATGCTCCAAAGGACGTTTTCTCAGAGCTCTGGCCCAGAGTTATTCATGTATAGAAAGATACTCTGGGAGAAAATGAACAACACACACACAAAAAAAGCAAACACACACACACACACACACACACACACACACACTGAACAATAAAAATGTTATTGCCAACAATAAAAAACTGCCCTAAAATTAAAGAAACAGAAAATACAGATTTATTTTTCAAGAACACATATCCACAGTTTAAATTGTTTCAGAGAAAGAAAATTTTAAAGATTCTTACAGTTTTTGATCTTTTGCCTTTGTCTTTTCCATTGTTTTCTCATATGTTTTTCTCTTGGCTAAAGGTGAAGGTTCAGATATCTTCTTCTCTGACAAAGATGGCTGTCTAGAACTAAAGACAGAGGAATCATTACTTTACTTTACTCTTGACAAAATTGCTTTTCCTATATTAACTGTCATTTTTTCACTCAGAAGCAAGTAATTACTGCAGCTCCTGAGAGTCTGGGTCTATATTTGCTCTCACATTTTAATACAAAAAATATACCAAATTTATTAACCTTCACAGTTCATTGACATATCAAGAGAAGATACTGAAAACAAACAGGAGATCTACTAATTCAATAATAAAAGAAACTGACTAAAAAAAAAAAAAAGATAACGGTAGCTGGAGCATGTATTTCAAATTCAGATCACAGAGAAGACAGAAGGTCTGAGATCTAAAATGGACACAAAGAACAGAGAAATCATAATGGCTCTTACGAATGAATTCAACTGTTAACTAAGATATTCAAGAAGAGATACTAAACTCACAATCAGTAAGGGGAAAAAAAAAGGTATTTTCCATAGCGAGTCTGACCATTACGACACTTTTTTCCTACCCTCTCCTCCCTTCTTTATTTGTCTCTCTAGCTCTTTCTCCAAAATAATTCCAGTCACTGTGGTCTTCATCTCAACATTCACTCCCCATTAAAAACAGCAAATGATCAAGTGTGCAGTACTAACATTAGCATTCAAGTGTCATCATTTCACCACAAATGAAAAACAGGATCTGGAAGGTCTCCACTCCTGTTTCTCACCAGCTGGGCAAACAGAAAAGCCATATGTGCTTTGACTTATGCTTTCCTAGTGTGCTTAGAGGTTGTTTTTTTACCAATATAATGACCAGAAATTATTACTAAAAGGAAGAAAGCAATTCTGTGGATTATGAAGGTGCTTTTGTGCCATAAAATGTTATTAAGCAGACGAAATCAAGTGGGCAGGCAACCATCTTGACATAGTTAACAGCATCACTGCTCCACAGATCTGAATCTACTTATCTGCAACTTCTCCATGAGAAAAGCTATGCCAGTTTCCCTTGAAAGGGAATATAAAATGTGCCATATAAAATCCATCCACTGGTGTGCAAGGTAACAATTTAAAATGGAAAGCATAACCAAGAACAACTACTTGACCAAACTGTCCTGATCGATGACTTGTACACCGAACACAAGCACCCATAACAAGGAGAATGTCCCACCTCTGGGGCCTAGTGCCATGAACTGCATGCAGACCCAACTGTCCCCAGCTGCAAACAAACAGGGCCTTCACAAGGCAGGTGAATGGAGAGCAGAAGCAGTAACTTCTACAGTTTTGCATATAAGACCAGCAGTTAAAGAGCATAAACAAGAAGGATAGATAGGTTCAATCCACTCCATGTTACTTACCTCCAAGCATATTCTGCAAAGGACACAAATGAAGGGACAGAATACACTCTGTCCCCTCTTTTTATGTCAGACCAGTATGTATTTAAGAATGAAGAAGTTCTGAGTCACAAGGAAGTCCTATGATCAGCCCAATAGACAGATTTTTCAGCAAGGATGAAGAATTTGAGCTAGTCTTTCCTGGTTTGGTTGCCTACACATATCCTGCGTAGTTGCTAGAATAAAAAAGCCTCACCATAGGCAGAGCACAGACTCTTCTACCTCACACCACTGTGCTGTATAGTCAGGCATAGAGCTAGCTCTCTCTTGCTTACTCTCCACATGTCCCTTGAGTCTTCCACCTCTGGCTCCAAAGAAGGTGTAAAGAGTACGATTATATCAAGAATCCACTTTGAAAACCTGGAAATGCAGGTATCACAGAAATGAAGTGTTCTTACCAGAGTGAGGTTCCTAAGTACAGGTGTAAGAACAAAATACCCCAGATCAGGTGCATCCCTATTGATGACCTGAATGGAAAAGTGCAAGACACACATCTAATTATAGGTTTTCAGCATCCTTTAGGACTTCCATCATATCAGAGACATCTGAACAGAGCTGGCAAATCTGACACAAGACCTACAGGAGACCACTCTGCTCTGCAGAGGCTGCTGAGATTAAGTAGGAGTATCAAAGGACAAAGAACCAGCAGTGCCTGTAAACAGAACTCCAAACAAACTGACTGTTGGACTCGGCATTAGCCATGGACATTCAGGTCCAGGTCTTGGAATCATCACAGAACTAAGAAAATAGTGGGGTTTCCACAGCAACGTTTGTGCGTAAGCACACACTTAACTTTACATCTCAGCATAAAATTACTGTTACTTCCAGAGAATGCATATTTTGGATTACTTTTATTACTTCCACATCTCAGAATGCCAATTAAGTGACACAAGGAAGTTAAAGCTCACTGCGGGTAAGATTACATTCTGCTTCAGAATGTAGTTTATTACAATAGCTGTGAGTACCACATAGCTCAAATGGGAAGGCCAGGTGGCTCACAAAGACAGCCTTTCTTCAAAAATGACCTGCAAAAGCAGGCATGCTGTAGAAAGTATACTGAGCTCTAGTTGTTAAAAAAAAAAAAAAAAAAAAAAAAAAAAAAAAGAGAGAGAGAGAAAAAGAAAAAAGCCAGAGGAAAAAAAA
Source organism: Tetrao urogallus (assembly GCF_951394365.1). NCBI lineage: Eukaryota > Metazoa > Chordata > Aves > Galliformes > Phasianidae > Tetrao > Tetrao urogallus. The sequence goes on from NC_136813.1 coordinate 178,861,389, forward strand.
AAAAAGAAAAAGAAAAAAGCCAGAAAAACACCCTTTCACTTACAGCAAAGATATCACTATAGGCCAGGCTGATTGTGGCAATTTTGAGCAATAAGAAAACACAAGAAGTGAGGCCTGCTGCTGACTGAACTGATTTACTGACAACTATATAATGCTCACAGAATACAGTTGTGTAGAAAAATTCTGTTTTGCTACATGCTAGATGACTTTCACAAAGCAGATGGAGCTAGGCAAAAGTTGCTATTACCTGAGTCCTGGTTGTCAGGCCACAAAACTTGATGTTTTAAATCTTGAAGCTTCAACAATCTCTAGTGAACTCAGCCTAACAGCTAAAATATGTGGGTTTCCCCACATATCCTAACCCCCCCAAGAGCATTATTTTCAAGCATATTCAACATGTAAAATGCACTGAAGGCATCAGCATCGGTTAATAATTGCTGTCAGCAGTGTTTTATGGTTCAGTTTTATGTTTTTATGGTTGCCACTTCAAGCACATGCCAGAAACACACAGTAGAAATAACACAAAATTGCAAGTGTACATCAGATGGAAACCACTGTAAAAATATTATGCAGATAGGACAGGTGAATAGTGAAAGATGCCTAATTCCAGCATTTGTGACATGAAGATGGCTATGGGGTATGTTTTTTCCATATCACTGAATACAACATATGCAATTAGTTTACACAAGAGCTCATGGAACACATGAGCTAGTATCTAACAATACAGGTCTCTAGCATCTCTAGCAGTGAATGGCTAATAATCACCAGTAATATCACAAGATATAAAAAGAACACTAAGAGCAAATGAAATAAAACACATTGGAATACATGAGAGACAACTACTGGCCTCATAATAAAAAGGATGAAAACAAAATTTGTAGTTTAATTTGGTATCAAGTAATAATTTCAATTAGTAAAACTGTTCTGCTGATAAGCACAGTCTGTAACTAGAAAGGATTTTTGAGGATTCCTAGTATTAACTGTGTCTGTATCAGCTTTACATTAATTGAGCACGCAAGTGTAAAGATTTCTTCAGGTTAAGCATGGTCTGCATGAAGTCTCCCACAAAGATTTTACCTGACAGCTGAGACCACACTCAGATACTATTGGTACACTGCTCCATTTTTTCTTGTTGCCAGTTATTTGCTTTGGTTTGGTTTGGTTTTGATCTCCCTGCTGTTCTAAGCATATTCTTGCTGCACCTCAAGAAAGCAAATTTCCCAGGGCACTAATGAAACAAAGTATCTGAGGTACTAGATGGATTTTTTCCCAAGGCAATTTAGAAACAAGGCAATGATTATTTCACTATGACAAAACAAGAGAAGTTTGGATCTCCTGTAAGCAGCACATTATTTTCAACAGTGTGTTTCTAGACACACTAACAGTGTGTTTCAGTGTGTCTAGAGTGGTGACAGCAGAAAAGAAGGAAAGGTTTTGTCAGTATTATTTAGTAAGCTTCAAGTGTATTAACCTACCTTGTAAAGTTAAAATAATAGATTAGAAGAAATGGGCAACATGCATTTTTAAAAAGCAAAGAACAATTAGTACAGCATGGCCAAACTTACATGCTGCCTATCTTAGAAGGTAAGCCAGATGGTGGGGGAATAAACTCTCTGTCCCTAGCAGAAGTATCATTTGTGTCAGTAGTCATCCCACTTTCTTGGGTTTCTGCAGCAGATGCAAGAAGGCCAGGCAAAGTTGATTCTGCAGCACTAATGTCAGAGACTAAATCACTGCTATCTGCATACAGCAATTCCATCTGTGTAGTGGTCCTCCGGCGGGCCTGGAGATAAACAAAAAGCAAGTTGCGACTTAATCACGTTCTAGAATGTTTCAACAGTGCTATATTTAAGATTATCATTAGCTTGTAAATGGCATTTTCCTCAAATCACTTGGCAGCTTCCTTTAGAAACTAAATTAGGAAGCTCATCTGTACTCCAATGATTTCAGAGAAGGTAAGTCAAATTCAACACTGAAAAACATTGACTTGACAACTGTTTGAAAGGATGTGCTTGGAAACTAACTACAAGCATCTATTACTCCCTAAGATTTATCCAAATGAAATGTTTTAAAGCAGAGGAGTAATGCAAAGTGTGAATTTAAATAACTACAATTACAATGGAGTAACAGCTTACAATGACGTAAAAGTAGCTGCTACTTGGCTTAAACTACTTCTAAATTGACATAAGCTGAGATGAATTAAGATTCTCTCAGCATTTCAACAGCTAGGAAACAGCAGAAGGCCTCACAGAGGAGCCAAGCTCTGTGCAACAATCATTCTTAGAGAACTGGTCGTGCATGTTAGGAGTTTAGTTGCTGCAAATTTAAAATCTATTCCTTAAGGAAAGCAACGCCTCTGGGAAAGGCAAAAGCCCAGTGTGAACACAGCCCTCACAAAAATGACGTTTACTTCATGCCAACATTTTCAGATCAAACTCCTTCAGTTTACCTGCCCAAAGAGCTGCGCAGCCAAATAACACTATCAATAATTCAACAGCCAACTTAGATACAGTCCTCCAGAGTCAACTGCAGATCAAAGCATAGAGGCTAGAACTTCTACTTCCATTTGCTTTATGCTCCTGCGACCACAGCAGCAAATCACAAACAGTACACATTTCTAGTTCCCACTGCCATTAATATTAAACTGCAGCCAACCTACCTGTAATGATAATTTTAATTTAGAACCTGAAGGTCAAACTTTATCTTATAAGCTCCTTAAATTCCTATGACTGCAGAAGCAAATTTAAAAAAAAAGTTTTCTGTTTCCACTGACATTAATATTAAACAGCAGCCTCATTAATTGTAGAATCATAGAATATTCTGAGTTGGAAGAGATCCATAAGGATCCTCAAGTCCAACACCTTGCTCCACACAGCACCATCCAAACTTCAAACTTCATGTGTCTGAGAGTCTTGTTCAAACACTCCCTGAGCTCTGGCAGCCTGGGGCCTTGTGCAGCCTGTTCTACGCCCAGCTACCCCCAGTGATGAATCTTTTCCTAATCCCCAACTTGAACATACCCCGACCTCTACCCTTCATGATGTTAATTAATACTAAACTGCAGATCTACTCAGTTTGGAATGCTATTAATTTATGAAAATATCTGTTCTCTAAGTATGAAAATTCAGCCACAAGATACTGAAAAAACAATGTATTTTTATTATTACTTCACAGAGAAGAGTATTAAACAAAAAACACACTACATAAAAATCATACAAGCATTATCTCAGTTCACCTTCTGTTTGTCTTTGCTCACTTATGACTCTAGAGCAAAGTAATAGCATCCTTCAGAAGATGCATTTAAGTATGAATTCTAATTATTCTACAGTATACCTTGCTTTTGGGTTTGACTTCACCACAAAGCTTCAAAAGATCCGAAGATAATGCACTAAACAAAAAATTGCAACACAATTAGTAAGAAAATAGTTAACTTTTTAGAATGCATATTTTAATTTAACATTTCTTTCCATTGAATTGATAGGCAAACTGAAAGGAAAACACATCACAGGTATCTTCTGATGAATATGTAATATGTGTTACAAAAAGAAGAAAGGACAGTAATTTTTTTAGAACCAGACCCAGTTAGCTGTTAACAAAGATCACTCACCTTCCTTCTGTCCCAGGGCTATGCAATGGAGCATCCTCATCAGTACTATCTTCCAAATTTTCTAGAAAAATTCCAAAATAATATTGTTAGCCTGTCCAACTACAAAAGGATATTCGGGCTTTGCATACTATGCAAAACAATTCAGACAACACTGAATGTAGATGATCAGCATATGAAAGATAGGGATTTACAAATATTCTTCACTATTTGCTAGTCAGTTCTCATGGAATTTTCCTGGTTTTTTCTATTTTTTTCTGTAACCTTTTCACTGATAAGTTGTCCTGAGTTCTTTCACACAGCCTAAAGAAATCATAGACCTTGGCATACTGTGTTGGATGTGGTCCTCTATTCATCGTAGCAGAGCAACATGGATGACAGAGAAAAAGAAATAAACTGTAGAATGAAATCTGGAAGAAAGAAAGAGGACAAAGCAAAAGACATTATCTGCAAGACATGCAAGAGAAGATGCAAATCAATGGACAGTGAGGATCTCTGTTCTGACTCCTTTTTCATAATCATCTTGCTCCAATACTGCATCAAATGTGTTACAGTGAAAGAAATAATGCATTTTTAACTAGCAAGTGAGATGAGGCTCAGATCAGTTTATACAGAATTGCAATATCAGCCTGACAAGAAACAAGCACTTCATTAGTACATAAGCATCTAGGTTTCAAAACAGGATGACCACCACGTAATACTGTAGAACCGTTTCTAAAAAATACTGATTGTTGAAGCTAACTGCACAAAGTTCTTCAGTATAAAATGATCCTGAAGAAAAATGGAGACATAAAGCTGTTCACAACAGACAAACCCAGCATGCACGTCACACCCTGTAACGCTGTCAAACATCAGATCGATGCATGTCTGCATGCAAATGGTGCAAAACATTAAGCTAAGAGGATCAGTCCAGGTCATATGTACAACAATTCCAAACTGCTGAGAAAACAAATTTTCTTACTTGCATGTTAGTATAATAATACATTCTATGCATAGTTTAAAGATATAGATATTAAATTCCTGCAAGTTCCATATTTTTGAACATAATCATGAAACGTTAGGGATTAAATAATACTCTCACAACTTTCTTCTAAATCTCTTCTTTATTGTTTGAGTACTTTAAGATTATTTAAATATCTCTGCCAGAAAGTAAATAACTTCCGTAATACAGAGAACCAACATATTTAGTACCCATATTAAAATAAGTGTGTTCACCAATTTTTAATTCATGTTGTAATTCATGAACTTAAATTTAAAATATGGAATTTAAGTATGTTTTGGAGAAATTGGGGGAAAGATAAATAGTCTCCAGCTGAACTGTCCAAAGAAATAAAGAAAGGGAAAATGCTGCCTTCTTGCCCATGCTACTTCTAAAAAACGTTTCCTGGAAAAGTCGTGACCTTCTCATAAAGGGCTTGTGATCAACTCTGCTGTACCTGTGAAAAGTAGAAAGAGCAATATGGCCACAAAAGATGGGATTCTACTTGTGGATTCCCACTAACATGTCCTGACATGCTACATAAATATTTTTCTGGAGTTTATCTGCAGTGGATCACAGGAAGCCTGTGAGAGGCCCCAGGTAGAAAACAGCACAAAGAGCCAACAAAAAGGGACAGAAGAGCAAGATTCCACAAGAAGTCCTGAGCAAGAGGAGATAAAAAGAAACAATTAAGCCATTGAAGGCAGTACTGCTTATGAGGAGCAGGAGACATAACTGTTAATAAACCAGTGATCAAAGACCAGTGGAGAGCTTTTCTGATGACTTCATGACGAGGTCTTCATCCTCACACAAAGAAAAATGAACAGTGCCAGAACAGTGCAGCCAGCCAGCAATTTAATCCAAAGGCGATGACATTTGAGCTGCTCTTTCAGGATCTGCACGTACAAAACTCTTAGTCACAACCAGACACAACCAGATGTCATGGGTGGGAAGGTGCTTCAGAAAGGAGTGACTTCAAGACCCAACTTTGTGGTCACATTAACGTCTCAATAGGTGCGAAGAGTTCATCCACACACAAAGTAGGTGTGCATAAGAAGCCTGGTCTGAAGATAAAAACTGAGCCTGTGATGTAATTTGATGCAGACTGAAACCTTTTCTTCAGTCTACACTTGAGCACAGGTACACAACTACACTGGAGAAATGCAGGAGTTCCCCAAGCCAAGTGGGTTTCAAACTGCTAAAAACATACAGACTGCAGAGCTGCAAAAAGGCATCGAAGGCAAGAGCAGCTGATGACCAGGACTCTGAAGGTACAGTTACTGCCTGGGATGGAGCTCAGTACTGCCCCTGAGCTTCCAGGCAGCCTATTGAGATACTGATTTACCAGGGAGCCTTGCAGCCAGTGTGCCCCAGCCACACAGCTGGCAGTCCCAGCCTTGAAGCCTCTCTTCAGTACTTTCTGAACTTCCTCCAGCTAAAAAGGTCTACCTACGAGTGATCTACAAAATACAGACTACCAAAAGTGCAAATTTCAGTGTGGACTAAGGTTAGTATGGCATATTCAGTTTAGATACACTCACAGTGAAGCTTCCTTCCTATTAAGTGTTAACGCAGTCCTGATTGACGTGTGTTTTAAAAGCCTCAGTTCAGGCTTTCAGAGTATTAAAAAGCTTCTTTAACACACATATTTTCCAAAAATTTTTACAACAGTGCTACTGTTTTAATGCACTTAACAAAATTATTTTCAAAAGGTTGCTTTAGATGCCTCTAACAAGTCCCATCTAGAGCTAAAAGGAAATGCAAACATCCTGGCTAGAGAAGCTTTATTTTCACTCCAACAGGGGTGAACAGGCACACACATGCACATGTATACAGTACAGAGGCTATTTTAGACAAACTACATTACTAATAACCACTGGTGCATCTGAAGAAATACTCAGCAAATGCAGCAGCATGCCCTGGCCTGTTTATCAGGTGTCACCTGCCAGGGCACTGCACAGCTATAACTGCTCTCACCAGCTCTGGCAATAATCTATACATTTTAAGACAAAGTCTGGTATATATGATATATTCCTGGATAGCTTCATGGGCTTAGAAGGAACAGATGATATAAAACAAACTGTTACTGACATCAGGAATATTTGAGGTTTCAAACATAGCCAATTTCGTGACCAGGAGTCACAGGAGAGAAGGAAATGTATGTCATTTACTTGAAAATTGTTTAGAAGCAACAAAAGATTCATCTCCCCAAAATTAGTGGTCAGCAACTAAATCCAATTGAAAAAGTGAGGTATCTGGATTCTGTAAATTATTTACATTACAAAGTAATTTGTCTACAAAAAATGAACTGCATTTATGAATCATTTCTTTTTCCTCAGTCAAAATCATGTCTAACAAAGATAATGTGAGGCTAAAGGTCGTTTCAGAAAGGAAGAAATGTTCATTAAGCTCATAATAAATGAGTACATTTACAGCATGCAAACTTCACACACACACGAATTCTAAGAAATACCAGTTAGTGAACATGAATGAATTAGTAATTCATGCAGCTGTACAGTACACAGAAAGCTAGACATACTTACCCAGTGGTATGCTATCTAGGTCTGTGCAATAACAACAAGGAAACAAAAGCAACACTCCAATCAAAACATATCCAGTTATAAAGAGAAATAAAACAAAAGTACCCAAATGTATCCTATTCTTTTCCTTACTACTATCTCACAAGAAGTAGAATAGATGCCGTAGCAGACATACGATGCCACTTTGAAAATCTCTAACAAATGATGATTGAACAGAATTACGTTTAGAATTCCACTTTCAAAAATTAAAATCATATGAAACTGTAAAAGCAGTCTTTTATAAAAGTAATAAGTGAAATACTCGAATTTTAAGGCCTCAGTAATAAAAAGCTTCTGAATTTCCTACATTTCAATGCTGAGTGGATATACTTACACATGACATACATGCATATCAATTGTGAAATAATTAAAAATTTAATACATTAAAATACAGCATCTATTCAGAAAAGAAACAACCTAGAATGCCCAGTACAGCATGCATGAGAGGCAAACGTGACATGCAGCTGACTATTTGGAATATAAGATGACAAAACTACCTTGCAAAGCATGACCCAGTAAAGCGTCAAGTTCGGGATTCAACTCAGCTTTCTCTTTTAGCATATGAAACAGCAGCTGGTTTTGAGTAGCACTAGTAATTTCTGTCTGCTTAAGGCGCCCCTCAAGAACTTTAATCTGAGCTTCTTTCTGAGCTGCTTGGAGCCCCTAAGAGAGAAAATAAGCATGTGATTCACGTGTACATTGTCATAAAGTGCCAAATACTCATTATGAAAACATTACTTCCCAAAGTTCTATGAAAAGCTCATCTTGCTCTACTCAAAAGCCCAAGTCTGACCAAAGCACGCCATGAAATATGTTATCCTATCTTGAAACTAATTTTTAAAATGGATCTTATTTTCAAGAAAGTTGCTGTGCCAGTCTTAGTAAAAAAAACAAAAACAAAACAAAAAAACAAAAACCACAACCACTGAACACTATCTCAGAGCTTGTTAAAAAAAACATGGAAAGAATTCGATTACTAATTACCTCATATTGTTCCTACAACAGCACTAGTTTTTCATAGAGTGAAGTGGACTCTTCTGGGGATTGAAAAACAGGTAACAGCTTGAAGGGTACAAAGGATCTCAAGGGCCTCCACTCTGAGCCAGTGCAACTCATTAGTGCTGACCTGCTTTGCTTTGTTTGTGTTTACTTTCTATAGTCATAAATTCAAATTAGCCAACCTTTACCAGCTCAGCTCATGATACATGGAATAGTCCTGATGCACACACGTTTCACAATCTGCATTACCTTATTGATACCCATTGTGAGGAAGTGATCAAGCAAATATCGGGCTTCTGTCAAAGTGCAAGCATTTATCACTGCCGTTACATCCAAGGTCTCTCCTTCTTCCTACATACGCAGCAATAAAACAGTCAGGTTTGGGAAAAAAATAAAGGTTTTTTTGTAACAATACCATAATTACAGAAAACAGAAACAGTAAGAGAATGTTGCAACATCACCCAGTTATTCCTTCAGGTACCTCTACACCATGCCACACAGTTTCATCCTGGTGGGGTTTTTTGTGTGTGTTTTTTCTTCCAAACTATCCCAAAACTACCTCATGGTACAGATTCCACATCCTTCCAAGTCTCTTGCAATGCTTCATTTCTTTCCTATCAAAATGCTCTTACTAGCCTCTAACTCAGAGCCCTTCTTTCTGCAGACTACGCTATTCACAGCGCGTACAGAAATAAGTGCGTTTCTTTAATCTCTGCAGCCTTTGTATATTTGAAGATCTCTCCCACTATTCTTGTCATCATTTTTCTGATTACTCTCAGTTAGTATTAAGTACTCTGGAACCCTTAGGAATAATCGTTTGTGTTCACTACCGTTTTATTGTTAGTTTAAAGTCCAGTAACCTCGCAACATGCTGTCCAAAATTCAAGGAACCCTGATGCGATTAAAACAGTAAAAGCTGCTGGCAATGTACAATGCATTAAGGCACAACTTAGCCCAGTGTGGCACAGGGAGAACTCAGAAACTGCTATATAAAAAAAAAGAGTTGGTGTTACTGTTTAGACTTCATACCATCATGCACTGAGAGATCTAAAAGACTGTCTGGTGTGCTCTTCATGCTGGATCATGTACAGTGTGATGCATATGAAGTTTTCACACATGAATTTCACTGCTTTTGATAACACACAACTTTCTACATCAATCATAGCAGCAATTTAATGGGAAACTGTCTGTCTAAAGTCTATCTCAAGCAGCTTTTCCTGAAAAGCCTCCTTGATTACAGATAGCAACTGTTCCATAATTGAAAATTTATAAAAATGCAATAGGTAATAAAAAGAATTTACAGAGGTGATGACATACAAAATTGCTTACGTATATTTGAAGCATACAAAAACAATACAACAAAATAGAAGTACATCAACAGCTGCAGAAAGAGAACACAACCTGATAACCTTTGATTCCAATAACTCAATTTGGCACCAGGAGAATAGAAAGCATCAGTTTTGATGTTTAAACACTTCGCAGTATTTAACTTGCATTACAACATTAAGCCCAAGATTCATATCTCAAAGTCCAGTTGTATAAACAGCCTTCACTCCAGACTCCACTTATTCCTAGTTCCTAATTCAATAATCACAGAATGAAAATAAAATTCAGCTCTTATTTAAAGCATATTTTCAAGGCTGCTTCTCTTCCGCCTTTCCATTATTTAAATTAATATTTGACCTACCTTTGCTTCTTCCATTTGCATAATATTTGCTTGGCAGTCAGAAATGCTGTCATTAATGTAGTCTATATTTGCAGTTAGTGATTCCATTTCTTCGTTTATGTTCTGGACATTTCTATCTGCTTCACTGCCACCCCCATCCCTGATGAGCTTCTCCCTTTTCTTTGAAAGCTTCTCTCTTCTTCTTGTAAGTTCTTCACGTTGCTACTTTGCCCAAAGACAAAACATTACATAGAAAATAATTAGTAAACACTTAAGGCACTGAAGTATACCTTCTTTATGTTTTCCTTTCCTTTTTAAAATTTAAATAACATGTCATTATTTCTACAGGAAGAAAGAAATTCCACACTTAAGTATATTAATATATTTACACATTAGCCTATTATGGCTTCTATTCCTTGCTAAGCACAGAAATCCTATCATCCAAAAGTGCACAGAAGTTAAAAGTTTCTTCATTGACAGCAAGGGATTCCAAGTCGCTGCTTATGCTGGCATCACAGCAACACATTTACCACAAACACAAACACAGTGCTCTCTTTACAGTCACTATGGCCACGCAGATCATAGTCCATAGCAGCTCACCCACCGTAAGTAACCTATTCATATCTGCCTCCATATTGGAAATGGTCATCCTCTGCATAATGATATCAGTGACTCTGCGTTCAAGTAGCTGCCACTTCATCCTGGCTGCCCTTGAGGAGTAAACTCTGCTTGTCACTGCTTTCCGCTGGTATTTCTTCCTGTGGTAAATTCAGGAGAAGCATACATCTGAGGCTGAAGTAGTTCAGATTTGAAGGTGGAAACAATCAGGCCAGAATACTTTTAATGGATGACTTAAAAATACTTTGCAAAATTTCCTGCAATTTGCCATTGCACTAGACACCTACCTGCACTCCCCCACCAAATTCTACTATATTCTAGTACATAGCATTTGAAAAAAGGAATCAAACCCTGGCATCTTACATGATGCACAACTGAAATAAAATGACATCTAAGAATCATTCCCTGTTTAACAAGGAAACGTACTTGAAACTGCAGTGGAAAATCATCAGTATATATATCAGTATATATTAAACAATGTTTTGCAACAAGATTTTATTTGAATTAAACATTACAGGTCTTGGACCAATAAGGATATTTCTTTAAAAATAGATTAACTGGATTTTGAAATTTTAGTACAATTTATCCTTTAATGTTGTTTTACGTTATTCCACACTTAAGCTCATAAAATTGAAATTACATTTGATAATGATAAAAAAAATCCATTCTATGAGCATTACCTGACTATAGTTTGAGAAATGCCAACAACTGAAGTAAGTGTCATTACAAGAACATCTGCTATAAAGTCCATGCAATTTCCAGTTCTCGACAAGTTCTTAGAGTTTTAACCCTTACCCTGTTCCATTTGTAACAGATAATGCTTGAACCCTTGCAACAGGAATTCTCATCTTCTGCTGTGCTGCTGTCCTCGAACCATCATGCTCAACTGATGAGCTGGAACTTGGTTCTTGAGTAGGATGTTCAGGCAGACTCAGCTTTCGACTCACTTTTCCTGCCACTTTATCAGACAGAGGCCTGACTTGCCGACGAAGGGCTGTGACCTGAAACAAGAGTGCAAAGACACAGCTACCTCTCCCTATATCTACACTCAAAGTTGCAGCAATATAATACCTTCCGTTGTCTAAGATGCATTACTGTTTTATGACAATACCTCTTCAGTTTTGCGACGTAAGATAACTTCCTGATTTCTTTTCTGAGCTTCCAGAAGCTTGAGCTGGTGCTGCAGAAGAAACATGAACAGCACATTATATTTCCTCCATTTTCTGTTACAAGAAATCTACCATATACATAAATTAAAAAAATAAAATAAAAATAAAATAAAATAAAATAAAAAGAACTTCACACACTAAACTAAGTTTGCAGAACTCTTGTGAAGTGACTTGAGAAGTTGCAGCTCTTGGTCTTTTTAGGACAAAATAAAAATGAGTGTTTCAATAAAGTTACTCTCTATCAAAAAGAACACCTGCATGCAATAGCATGACAGTAGCAATAGTTTTGTAAAGATTCAGTGATAAAATAATACTGATACACATAATGAGTAAGTCTTTTGTTTTCTGTTGCACTTATAACTTGAAACTAGGAACTGAATGATCACAGAAGTCAAATCAAATTATGTGTATTTTGACTTGCAAAAAAAAAAAAAAAAAAAAAGCAGGTACATGCCAGCCTCAATGAATGACTATACATAGGACACATGCCTTCAATTTAATGCTGTCTCAGTGACAGCCATTTATCCCAAATGCAAGTTCTTTATCTGTTAAATCACCTCTCGTTTGCGTTGCTCCTTTTTAAGCTGTGCAATCTCTCTGTTTCTTCTTGATTCAGTCATTCTAGCTTTCTCCTGCTCTTCTTTCATTTGTTTCATCAAGCGAACCTGTAAAGAAGTCATCACTTAGAAAAGCCATTTGCATTGAAGTTCTATTCCCTGCCCCCATTTATATAAAGAGTTTTCTCCAAACTGCCATCTTGCAGCATATTACATGCTTTTAGCAATTTACTTCCATCTAATGTCTTCTTCACTCAGTGCTGAGTAACAGGTAACAAGCAGCACAAGCAGCTCTGCGTGTTTCATGCAGTAATTTCCATTAATTAAACCTAAAAGGGCTCCCCAGACAGTCATGCACACATAGGAATAGCCTAGTCTTCATATCTTCTGTTTTCAGTCCTTTGAGCAGCTGACAGCATGTAACATTCATCCACTGGATAAATGCACAGGTGATCTTATTTTCCAGAGAACAAACAGTCATTGCCTGACACTTCAACATACTGAAACATACCTTGGTTTTCTTCATCTCTGTCACCTCTTGCTGCAGTTTCTTCAGTTGCTTTTCATATTGAGATTGATTTTTAAGCAGTCGTGCATGTTCTTTTTGAGCTGTTTGAAGTCTCTGAAGTTCTTTATTCATGGCTTGGAGTTTCTTTTCATATTCTGACTTGATTTTTTTTGCCTTTTCTTCTGAATATGTCTCTACAGAACCTAGAGCAAAAGAGAATTTTTAATCTGTTTTTTTTTAAAGAGGTTTTTGCTTTGCCACGTCAGACAATTTTCCTCTGCTTTTAGCATTTTTTGCAATACACTTGAAAATTTTCATTTGTAACTAGCTCCTGTCACCTGCACTGTTTGAATGCAGGAAAATAGATATCCAAGTATCTGAAGACAGATGCACACATGCATGTTCACACATGTGCACAAGCTGATAGGATTGCTCAAACCATATCCCAAGAGCCATCAAGCCTAGTATCTGCTTCTGAGCTGTTGAAAAGGGAAGGTCTAAGGAAGAATAAGGGAACAGTGAAAGCATATTAAGTACACAATAATAAAGCATATATAGTATATTTTCAGTATGAAACAGTCAAAACAAATCAATAAAAACACTTCCCCCTATACTCTCCCAAAACTTGAACTCATTTGTCGCTCACGACTTCCTGTGCACAGTTCATTTCTCATCTTAAGACTACCACAAACTAAAAAGCTTGGTCTGTAAAACACTTCTGCAAGGCTGCTTTGATTCTCAGTCTTAGCTCATGACAGCTAAAAGAAGGGGGTGAGGTCGGAGCCAAAGAAAACTTGTAATTCGAGTACTATCTCAAGAACTGTGTTAAAAAGAAAATGAGAGCTCCTCGAAAATTGAAATCAAACACCTGTCAGAAGCAGCAACTCCCACCAGACCTCAAAAAATCTCTCACCATTCTGGTAGAAACAATAACAAACAAAGTATGATCCACTTGCATTATGAGTAAAAACTAGTTCATATTTCCCGCAATTTCTTACCACATTTGGAAAAGGAAGCAAGGATGTTAGAAACAATTCAACTTGCAGATCTTACAAATTTCAATTTAAATAAAGTTGTAATTCTTACCCAAGTTTTGAAGAACTTGATCCCTTTCAAGTTGAGTGTCTCGAATCTTATGTTGTAGCATCATTAGTTTCTCCTCATATTGTTTTTTCAGTGTCTGCAATCTTCGCTGGCTGTTCTCTAGCTCATCTATCAGTTTCTGCTTAATGGCTATTTCACAGGTGATATTTGCCAAGTCAGCTTGATAATTTTCTGAAATAAAAAGATTTGGATAATTAAAAATGAAAATTCCTGTTAATGTAACAATGAGAACCACATAATTGTGGATTCCTCCTGCAATGTTAGGGCCATTTCGTGGCACGTAATTTTACCTATGAGAACTTCACACAAAATACAATGCAGCAAACAAAACCACTATCTGGAAATCCTGACCATATCACTCCTTTAAACACCCTCCATTCTAGGAATGGGAAAGGAAGTAAATATATCTTTCACTGGAACATAGTTACTCAGCTGTTATAATTCTTTACATTTAAATCTCATCAACAGCAATCTGTCTTTCCCCATAAAAAGTTACTCTGTGAGAGTTCAATCACCTCAGGGCTGCAGAATAACTCTCATTCAGAAACCTAGCAGGTTAGAAAGGGAAAATATGGCTACTGGCAGACTCCAATAGGAGAACTTCCTTTCTCTAGCTTGTGGAAAAATGAAGTCAAAATCTTCAGAAGAGAAGCTGCAGTATTCACGAAGGTGGAATGAGGGAAGGAATGAGAAGATTCAGAGAGAAAAAAAAAAAAGAACTAATCCCCACACAAAATTCGTAAATGCTTAACTAATTGCTTTGTTCAATCAGGTTTTTTTTTTTGGTTTAAGACTACGTGCTCCAGAACTAATTTTTAAAATGTGGATTTATTTCAGGTTCTGCAACTGTTGCTAATTGCTTATGTGACTCTCAAACAAGCGGGAATCAACAGCTCTGATTTGCCTATTTGGCCCAACTCATGAGTGAATTGCTGGTAACTGCTCTCTCTCACCCTGGCAATCCTAATTTGCATGCCACAAGTACACCAGATGTTGATGCTTCTACATGAATAGCCACAACATCTGTGAACTGACGAAGGTTATGGGCTTCCAGCATTTCAAAATTAAATTTTACCCTCTTTCAAATTAGCCAAATGGGAGCTGTCAATTGGTGATTAGTCCTGAGTTACAAAAACAACCTAGTATTTTTGCTTCATATATTTTAACTAAAGAAGAAATGCCTTATTAAGCACTCGATAGCTTCTGTTTAGTTTTAAAGCAAGCAAAGATACACTCGATCAGATGTATGTTTTAGCACCATAACTCACAAAGAATTCACTGGACATACAATCAACAAAGCATTATGAACAGCATTGACAACATGCTATCTTCTCTGCCAAACAAACAAAAAAGTGAACAAACACACACACACAAAAAAGCCAAGAATGGCACACAGGATTCATACAAAAAATCTGCAGAAATATTGCACTGACATCACCTTTTTCATCAGAATCAGAATCTGACTCATCTGAGCTTTCAACAACTTCCATGTCATCTTCATCCTCATCATCTTCCTCTTCTTCATCTTCATGATCACTTACTTCCTGAATTTCCTCCTGCAAAATGTGGAGTGGAAAGACATCAAAATGTATCCACACTTTTCCATCCCCCATTCACTTCCTACAATCACTGAGAAGCAGCAATATTCACTTCATTCTTTCCTAATTTTCTTTCAACAACAATATAAATCAGTACACAGGCAATAAACAAATCAACACAAGTACTTGTAAATACTTACTGCTTCCAATTCATTATTTGCTCTCTCTGAAGTGCCTTTTTCATCTCTCTTCTCCTGCTCGTTATCTGTGTTGTCATCCTTAGCACTAGTAGAAAAGGCACAGACAAAATATTCACAAACTGAAATAGCAAGTGCTTCCCATCCCCCCAAACATTAAGTTTTAATTCAAAACAAAGATGAAACCAAAGTGTGTTTAGACAAAGTATACAGGTTGTGCATGGGTAAAACACAACTTCCAAGCTCCTACAGAAAACAAAAATAATGCTTCTTTGCTCTTAATCTTAGTTTGCCCAATAACATTAATGAGTATTACACTGTTTTAGACCATATTACACGACTGGGACAATCAAAATATAAATGTTTGTAAACCACAGCTGTACTCTTTTTGCATGGAAGTTGCAGCATACCCAAAACAGCTTTTACTAAACAAAGAAAGAATATTATGTGCAAGTACAATATACATTATAGATACATGCCCTCAAGTTATAACAGAGTCTACCATGCCTAAGTTTTCTCTTAAGGTTTATGCATATTTCCTAACATACCATACTATAACTATTTTTTGGATCAGTTGTCTAGTTAGACATCAAGAGAATGCTCCAAATAGGCAAACATAACAAAAATAGTTTACAAAAACAGAATTGTTGCTATAAGAATGTGTTTCAAAAAGAAACTTTCCCAACAAACAAGATTGCATTTTAGTACACATCTGTGTTTCTGTTTTTCAGAGTGCAATTCAAAACTTATGTAACTGACAAGTACTTTCACATTCTTCCTCTCTTGAGGACTTGGACTGTAACCATAGTGAGGGCTTATACAAATTGCAGCAGTTTTGACTTGGTGTATTAGCCATTAGGATGGCTTCTTAACTTTTAAGTGCACAGTTGAGATGCCACATGCAAGCGTTAAAATTTAAAATTGACGGCACTCTGCAAATTGCCCAGGACAAACTGTCAATCCCTCTAGAACTACACATGCAAAATGGAAAAGATTCTCAACAGAAAGGAAATTGTGACAGAACTGGAGTAGACACAGTAGGGAGTAATAGTGAAAAACATGGTTGGGATCACATAGGGTGGACTCTACTTCACCCAATTTCAACTGCATAACGGTGGGACGAGTTATGTGCTGTCACTGATTAGGCAGATTCATCTTCCTCTACTGACACCAAGAGGAGCCCAGATGAGAGACATAACTGATAAATCCAGTACTCAGTGCAGTGACAAAAAAACGTTCAGAAGATTTGAGAAACTACTCAAATCTAAAAGTCACTTTAAATAAAAGAGCTCTACTCTGAAGAGTGCTAATTAAGAGACAGTGCTTCTGCGTATAAGCAGGTTTTTTTCTTTCTATTGCTTTTTAAACAGATCAACGCTAGATGGCTCCCCCTGTCCCGCTCCCCAGCAGTGGCACAGAGCCCAGCTGAAGCTGAACAGAAGTGGGCAGACTGCCTTCACTTGGGCAGCAGCCTGCCTCCATTAGAACAGAAAACAAACACCAGACAAGGAATACTGAGCCATGCAATCTCATTTCCACAGATTCCCATCTCACTCGGCCCACATGTTCTGGTTTATGTTGGACAGCAAGTCTAAGTGCTAACAGATCTAGTTGCAATCTTCATGCACAATGAGAAAAAATTCCCAGGTTCCCTTCTCCTGCAGACAGTACGAAGCTCACCACTAGAGAACTTGTGTTCTGCCTAATGAATGGGAGAAGGCAGGAGGAAGGAGGGCCAGCAGCTCCTCCAGGCAGAACCACGCTGTTCAATGGGTATTCTACTGCTCTGCAGGTTCACATTATCACTCTACATGAATCCAATGTGGGTTTTTGGATCAAAGTATACAGCTGAAAAACAAAAGCTCCTTCCTCTTCAATGTGACTGTTCTCTGTGACTATCTAATATATCTACTACCTTGGCTGAAACTGAACTGAAAGAATGGTTAATGTTTCAGCAATGCAATTTCAATAAATAAGTAAAACTTAAGGGACTATGAACAGACTTAACTGAAGTGTGAAGGCCCAAACTCATATGCTAAAATTATTGAATTGCTATATTGCCTACTATAATATTTTATATGATATTAGCTACAGCACCTTCCTCCTGCCTTCCATCTCATACAGGGCAGGCCATGCAAGAAAGAAAACTACCAAATTCTACAGCGATTCCCAAAGGCATCACCGTCCCACAACTGCTTGCAATCCCAAAGTCAACCTCAATTCCACAATAGAGATTTCTTCCTATTGAAGCACTTGCCAAAAGCCAAAACACAGGACAGAATTTTGAAGAGCCAAATGAACTACTCTTGGGGTTAATAATCTATCCAACTTCTTTCCTTGTATGACAACCAGTTAATTGAAATGACAGTTAATTAAAAACCTGGGAAATATTCCAACCTTCTTTCTTCTTGACTGCTTTCCTCAAGTTTCTGTAGCCTTCAAAAGCACGAGGTACAGTATTGGAAGGCCAAGTCAATGAAGGACAAACCAGACAGTGAAAAGCGAAAGTGATAAGAAGGTAAAAAAAAATGATATATGAGCTTGTGGAGTTTAAAACCAAATTTTAAAAAATACTGTCAAAAGACAACAAGTAGTAAAAAGGCAATACATTTTGAACAGTTGGAAAGTAAACAGAAAACAAAGCAGCAGCATTTGTAGGTTAACTGATCTGTCACCACCAACGATTAGAAATTCAAGTTATACTCGTGAAGAAGTTATATATTTCACTTTGAGAATTGTTTCTAACGTGGGTTCAAAAATCTCTTAGTCCTAAAAAGAAAACTAAATAAAACCAAAGAAACCCTCTTTACTTTTTCCTGTTAAAATTCGCAAGTAAAACACTGAAAAATACAATAGGTGCTGCCACTCTTATATATTATCAGCAACATCGCGGAACAAGGACGAGATTTTTTTTTTTTTAGTAATAATATTCTGAATCATATATTCTGAATACAATTCAAACTTTTTTTGAACTGCAATTATTTCTTTTGTTTAGTCTTGTTATTTGTTTTTATGTAAGAAGAGAATTGCAGGTTGGTTTTTTTTTCCCTGGGATTCAGAAATACATTCCAGTGATTGCTTGTTATTAAAAAAAAAAAAAAAGCATCAAAAGCAATGAGATGGACAAAAAGTTAGTATTTTTACTTGTACTTTTTCATCCTTCGCAAAGGGCATCATAGCTGTTTAGAAGCATCTGGATAACATAAGGAAGTGTAGAATGTCCTAAAGTATATTCTTCATGTTCCCATTATGAGCAAGCTTTGAGTGTGAGCCCTTCCACTTGACATTGCCTGCTACCTCTCCTCAGTGCCAGCTAGGTGCTAACATGCTGAACCATATGTGATTTTATCACTAATTTAGTTTAATAAAGGCTATGGAAGTCAAAAGACAACAGTCAAAAAAGGTTACAAGATGTGTAAGGTTGACTAACAAACATGGGAGATTTGCTGTGGGACTTCTGGTGAGTCAGAAGTTTGCGGAAGTATATGTCAGTATTTCAGATGTCAAAACATTACTGGGGTATAAACTGTCTCCAACAATCTTTATGATGCATGCTTATTAAAGGCTACAGATATGAAGCACTACATAACTGCTGCTTATTCAAAAACTAACTCTTAGGTCTTCAAGCTACTTCAGAAGAATTTATATAAGTTGCATGTACTTAAAACTGCACCTTTAATCAATCATACTGATCCTCATGCAGGAAATGAGCAGATCAAGAAAGGTAGTAGGGGCAAAGGTACTAACTAGTTTTACCAATCCCATCTTCATAGGAAAGCACTAGTTAGACAACTTTAATAATATCAACCCTATAAAGAAGTACTACAGTAAAAGCAGCTAAATGCCTGTAGGAAACAGAAGTAGAGCAAAGAATCCCTGCCAAACTACAGGGTAAATGGCCCCTTTGCAATACGTCAGTATATCCATTTCCAACATCTGACACTTTGACAAAATAAAAATTAACAATGATATGTCCCAGAAACAGACTTTACATTTCATTTGTTAGATGGAAGCAATCTGCAATTGTGCAGTCTCTCAAATTCTAATTCTTCACATTTATGGAATTATTTTCCTGGCACACGCAACTCAGAAATATAAAAACTGTTCAGAAGACTACAGATGGGCCAACCTTTACCATACTTAAGACTAGAAAATGGAAAAAGATTATAAAATGGGAACATAAGACCCATTTTGAAATGTAGGGGCTTTCAAAAGGGCTCTTTCAACTTGAATTCTCTTTTGGCTCTCCAATTCTATAATGCAAAGTTTATAGCAATTAGTCCTCGCCCTTGGGTCAGATCACTGGACTTTCCCACTGACAATATTATCATCCTAGTGTAAACATCACTACTTATAGGCACATCTTTCAGAAAAAGACCAAAATTAAGACGTACCTCTTTTATTTACTGCTGTAGAAAACTTCCAAATGTTTTTGTTTTGTTTTGCTTTTGGGGAGGTTTTTTTGGTGCCTTTGTTTTGGTTTTTTTTTTTTTGTTTGGTATCTCTTTTAGAAGTAAACATCTACCACACTAAGATCTATTACTCAATGTGTATAGTAACTTTTACCAGTTTTCTGCTCACAATCCTGTCAACAATCATCAAATACTCAGACACTAACTGAACAACTGGGGCTCTAAGCATGTATTTAACACATGCTTAATTTTAAAATTTTAAAAACATACAAAAGCAGATCTTCTTCATAGAACCATAGTAAGGCCTGGGTTGAAAAGGACCGCAATGACCATCTAGTTTCAACCCCCCTGCTGTGTGCAGGGTCGCCAACCACCAGACCAGGCTGCCCAGAGCCACATCCAGCCTGGCATTGAATGCCTCCAGGGATGGGGCATCCACAGCCTCCTTGGGCAACCTGTTCCAGTGCATCACCACCCTGTGTGAAAAATCTTCCTTCTAATATGTTAAAAAACATATTGAAGTGTTTGTCTGAAGTGAGGCCAGAAGATTCTGCTGCTTTCACTTAATACTTCCACCCTCTCTTCAAATTCCTACAAATGTAACACACAAAATCAACTTAAATACCCATGAAAGAGTGTCCTGAAAAAATGAGATGCAACAAAGAATTTAGTTATCATTAAAAGAAGTGTTTTCCAAAAGTATCAGACATCTGTATAATGTAAGCATTTACGGGTAAGATTCCAAGCTGCACATCTCACTAACAAAGCTACCTTATATTTCTACTGCATTTCAGATTTGTTAAATTTATGTTGACTTGTAGACAATAGATGAGAAGCGCAGAGAATTGCAAGGAAAAAGGAAAGACCTGTAATAGAATCAAAGTCTTGGAGTGCACAGATTTTTGCTGTACTAACTGCTATCTGAACAGGCATTTATATCAATGTATATGAGCATTTTAGTAGATGAGAAATTGGACAACAAAAAACAGCTAAGCATGACGTTGCAGAAAAGTAGGAAACCTCAAACCAAAAACATTTATAAAAGCAGAAGGTAGAGAAAGCAAAAGAAGCCATTCCAGGAGCTACCAAAGAATTCCCAGCTATTCAGAATATCTTTTCTTTGACACATCAAGGAAAAAAAAATAATTTTTGTTCTCGAAAACTCTTTTTGAGTTTCAAATGCTTTAAAGTTAGGGAGAGCACCTGTGCTTTTACAGTTGAGCATAACTATGACATAAGAAAAAGAATTGTTCTATCAGAAACATTCATTCTGCAAATAACATATATTCCTTTGGAAGAAAAGATTCAAGAGAAAAACAGCTGTTCATCTGATGTGTAAAAGGATTTGGGAAACACTAGTTTAGGAACCAATCCCCAACAGCAACAGAAGATGTACTCTGAATTGTCAAGTTCGAAAACTAAAAATAAAACACTTCCTTACTAATGCAAAGAAATAAAACTATTATTTATACACAACCTTTTTTTCTTTTTTCTTTCTTTTTTTTTCAGCTTTTCTAGATCTTTCTTGGCTATATCTAGAATTTCCAGTGTCTCTTTTTCTGAAGAAAGCATTGAAAATGCAGATGGTCCACCAAAGTATGTGGATCTTGTTGAAGCTCTTGACAAGTTGCGTCGAAGATTTTCATTAACTGCTTCACTTTCTAATAATTTTGCCCTTAAAACAAACAAACAAACAAATATAACTCTTTGGTATCTGCAATTGTAATGCATTATCTTCAGGTTTAGAAGAAACCACAATACAAGATAAAAAAAAACAACCATGGTAAATCTCCTGGTCACATGACTTCACACAGTGGCTATGGAAACTGTACACATTTCATCAAAATAAATTCTAAATGAATAATTATTGAACATCTACAAATATATAGACACACACTATGTTAACATCTATATGCAGTGTATATAGATTTTGTATGTTCATTACACAAGAGCTACTGTATAATATAGAATACTAAGTGGGAAAGCCATATACTTTTTTTTGCAATGACACAGTTCCAAGAAAGAAATGCAAGTGTTTAGGATATTAATCACCTCGAACATTTTTAGGTCATTTGTCAGTGCTATAATTTATACCAGGCTATGAAGTTACCACAAAAAAACAGTGTCAAATTTTGCACAACAACCAGTTGAGCATTCAGCTGCTGACATTACCAGTATTTGTTTTAAACGAAAATGATTCAAAGACATATTACATAAATACCTGAGATCTTCAATTTCCTTGATATAATTATGAATCATGTTGCTAATTTCTTCATTTCCTTCTCCTGGAGAGAGAGGGGAATGGTAACACTTAATATTTTCATATAGATACTAGGCTCAACGTACCAGCAAAGAAATAATCATATCGTCTACATGTTTAGATCTTATCTGATTCATTAAATGTATTTCTTTTTTGAGCTGCATTAGGAGTTTGGTTCCTTTTTGTGTCCTCGATCAGGACTATTATAAGTAACTTCTTCTATTCTGTGTTCAACCCCACCCCCCCTATTAGTAACTTCCAATAATCAAAAAGATCCCAACAAAACACACAAGAAGAACAACGTGTTGTGGTATTTCTATCAGTTGATTGTTTTACGAATCGAAAAGCAAACAGTCGCCCATCTCTGGGTCCTCGTGTACTTAAATATTTAGCACTGGGTTAACTAAGCATACAAGTAATTCCTATCCAAAGGGATTATTTCAAATTTCATGCTGCTGATAATCCTGAACAAATGGTACGGAGTCCCAAACTACCTCTATTAACAGAAGTCTCTGGAAATGAGGTGAGAACTATATGGGTGCCTTTCACTGCCAAAGCAAGTCCTACAGTACCTTCTAAAAAGCATATCTCTTCCAAGGGATCCGTGAAACAAGAACATGAACTGATATGAACTCATGTACTCCTTAAGCAGTTTACACACAAGTAAGCACAACGCACCCACAGCATACCTGCTCTGGCTAGAACTTGGTTGGCCTGATCACTCACAAGCTGTGTTACTCTGGCTCTCAGTGCATCAATAGTTTCTTGCATGGCTTTAATTCTAACACGCAGATTATTGTTTTCTGTTTGCAGCATAGCATTTTCATGAAACATGTCATTGATGCTTTCAACTCCTTCTTCATCTATAATCCTTTTACCCTTAAGTAAATACATAAGTTATTACTAGTAATGAAAAATTATGTGTAGAAAAGCATTTTTAGTATTATTTTTAAAATCTATTTTAAAAGATAGTCCACAGATTGCTTAACATTCCACTTAGATGCTCACTGCAAAAGATGATTCTTTCAAAGATTTCAAAACAGTACAGAAAGTTGCCACAGCACTGATATCTGCAAGATACTGATCTTAGCATTTTGGTCCTCCCCGCACAGTTCCTGAAATAGAACTTCTTAGAGAGATTTAGAAATGAGAAGACCATTCTTTATTAAATTAGGATACTACTTCAAGAACAACAAAGGGAGATAACAATGGCAGCCACATTTATTGCTGAAAACAATATCCTTTGACTAGAATTCTGGCGTTGCGTATTATGAGTATCTGGCCTATATAACTGAAAAACCATTTTTAAAGCATAATAGTTTTAGTTCTCAAGTAAGTATTTAAAAGCAACATACAATAACTGGTACGTGAATAAACATGTGAGCAATCTAAATTGTGGTCATTTTTCACTTTGGAAGTGACTGTTTCTCATCACTGACCATGGGGATGCCTGGTAACAACTGGATTACTGGACGTGTTTTACAGATTAGTGTTATTATTCACGCGCGTGTGTGTGTGTAAAGCAGAACTAGCCAAGAGAAAACAAGCTGTGGAATTATAATCATTTTAAAGCAGAAGAAATCCTAAGAGAATACACTTACTGTTTTGTATTCCATAAGCTCCATCTGTAGCCGTGTAATCTCATTGCGCAAAGCATTTATTTGCTGACTAGCCCTATCCTGATTAACCATCACCTTGTTCTTGATGTTTCGTGCACGATTCGCGTACTTCAACGTGTTCAAGGTTTCCATGAAGTCTCGATCTGAAGGGCTCACACACGCTATCATGAGTGTTTGACTGCAAGTTACAAACATAGGTTTACAAATCAAGAACAAAATGAGGACAGACAGGCTAACAGGTCTTCAAGTACAAGGTGAAACAAGAGCACTGACTTCACAATATTTGTGTAAAGATTCTAGACGTAACTCAAAGTACTGTAGAACCCTGTCAACCACAAAGCTCCAGAACTGTTACATCATGAATCACTCTAGTTTAGCATAGGAGATGTTAGATCATCATGCGTAAAACTATAAAAGCAATTAATGGATGCTCTTAGAAATGCTTTCCTAATACTTACATAATTTGTAATTTAATACCAATTGAGATTTAAATTCTTAAAGCCAACCTGAAGCCTCAAATAGTGATTTGGATCATGTAGTTGTCAGGACACATTAATTTACAAGGTACCAACCTACTAAATCTGAATGTGCACCTCTGGATGCCCATATGTGCCCAGAACAGTCTAAGGTACCTATTGCCCACCTACTGTTCTACTGAGATCCAGATTTTCCTGCTTTAGATCATCTCTTGCACTCTAACAGAAGACCAAAATATAGAATTTCTCCTTATTACCTCTGGCAATAAGTGGTTTGGTTTTTTTTTCACTTTTCACAACACCATTACTTAGAGCTCTTCCACAAAAAGGAGCAGGAGCTGAGTTCTATTCCCAACACTGCTTCTGGGCTCCTTCAACACCCTCTAGCCATCCCACTGTGGGATACACAGGGTGAGTACATATGGCATACTTCAAGTAAGAGACAGAGCAGACAGAGCAGCAAGAACCAGGGTGACAAAAACAGAAAACAAACAAAAACCTTATTACCAACTAAGTGTTTTAGTTAATCAACTGAGAAGAAGGAACAAGGTCCCACCCTACCCTTGATCCCTGGAGCTCATGCTCATTTCACAACAGAAGAGAACAATTCAGAGGGGTCAAAAACAGAATTCCAGCTGTAGATCACAACCCAATGGTGCCAACATGCCCTAAATTCTCTGCAGACGGGAAACACCTATATTCGGGTAGACTGAATTGTCCCGATCGGGCACTGGAGGAACACGCTTTCCTTTGTTGTATATGAAAGCATATCTGTTGTGTTAGGTGTGCACAGACTGCATTAGACAAACTTGATTCTGATCTTCATCTCCTGTAATTTCAGCTGAGACAAACAAATTACTGCTTGCAATCCTTCCAAGCCAAGCAATTATATTCACCATTGGAAGCTAAATGGAAAGAGAAACTAGCCTGCGGCTATGGGAAAGGCTCAGTATAGAATGAATTTTAGCAAGTCTTCCTCAGACCTCCTGTACATCATTGTATCAGCTCCACAAACTGCTGAGGTTTAGTTTAGTTCTGAATAATGTACAAGATTAAGACTGTTGTGCCATCAATTTAGAATGTGATTACTTTTTCAAACCTCAGACAACTGTTTCTGCTAGCTGTCTTGAAAACTGATTAACCAGAACTCTACTTCCCCATCTGTATTTTATAGGAGACTCATTTTTAAACACTGTTCTACACTTTCAATTTTAACATTTCTTTAGAATGCCCCCTCCCAACCTAAGGGAATTAGGTTAATAGAACAACTCAGAATCACTGTTTAAATGCACCTTCAAATTACTACAGAATTACAATTAAATCAGGATTACAGTGAGAATAGTAGACTGATACAATGCTTTAATCATCACTAGCTCAGGATCCACTGCAAAGTAACCTGAATCACTTTCCAGTAAATACTTGCAAAGAGAAAGGATAAATGTGCACTGCAATATCTACAATGGAATTTGGAAAGCAATGGAACAGATTTCTATTGATCTAACCTGATTTCCCAGAGGAAAAATTGCATATTTATTAAAATTGAGCTCTCCCACCGTTTTTGTTTGCTAAAGCATGGATATGAAATTATTTAAATTGTGTTACAGTTTATAACATCTCCTTAAGAGCAAACTGCTAATTTGAGCTATCTTATTTGTATTAGCTAAATAATAAAACTAAGGTTGAAAGAGTGGGAGTAGAGAAAAAATTTAACATCAGTCAGAACAGACAGAAATAATATTTCTTAATATTCTTGTAAATGCTCTGGGACAGCATTTGCTGAGCTTTTACAGTAAACTGTGATTCCTCCTGAAGCACAGGAGAGGGAGCAGTTGAGCTACAAAACAGAAAAATGCTTTGAGTTGAAGTATCATTTTAGTTAGTGCAGTTTCAAAAATGACCTTTAACTACTGTATTTAGTATATAATCAGTCAAGAAATTATTTTTTTTTGTAAATAGTTATTTCTAGAAATGGCCTAGAGATATGTATATGATCTTTCCTGATTCCCCTTTATCCCCTCCCCCTCCCCCTCCCCCCCCACTACTGGGTTTCTTCCTCCCTTAAACACTAATGAACATCACAGGCCTATTTTACTCACTTCGGCTGTCTCTCTGCTATTCTCACACTGCAATGCTGCAGGCTGCTGAAGTAAACTGAAGTTAAATTACTCCTCTGTTCTTTTCCTCCCTGTTCTTCTGTGAAACAGAACGCTTTCACTTTCTCTTAAAGACAGCAATCAGCCACATCAGACTAAATAGATGAATATACATACTGTCTTACTAAAATGTACTCAACCACACTGGATTTTATATTTCTACATGCTCACACTGCATGTTTGCTCAAAGTTTCCAGAGTCCAAGTCTCTTTCCTCACGTCTGTAGAATACACACGTAGAACAGATTCACAAGAACAGTTCTAGTGATACAGACATTTCATTTTAATGGCTTCTAATTCACCATCAGATAGTTGGACACATACATAATATCCTGAGATAGATGGCCATGGTAAGAGATGGCAGCATGCGTGCTGAGCTGCCTTGTTCAAAAAAGGTACTTTGTGCCTGGAACCTGACACTGACCACACCAAGCTCCTGCACACGGTGATCAGAGCAGACAAGACAGTGAGGCCCACAAGGACGTGCAATCTTAGCTATACTGCTTGACCTGCAAAATCTGTGTTTTAGGCCTTCATCCAGCTCCTACAAGGCCTAGCTTCAACAGAAGCCAGCATCTATGAGGACTTCAAAATATGAAATGTATTTATTTTTGTAAATGCAAGTAAGTGCAAAGTAACATTTAAGCCCAAGCTTTAGCCGCTTGAATGCAAAAAAGTCACCTCCATAGTGACTGATTTCAATTATGGTAGAGGAGTGGTACTAATAATCCAGTTATTAGTATCACCCATTTCTAAGAAAAATAATGGCATAACCATATGCAGGTAAGGCATAGGAGTGAAGGGAAATCAGTGACAAAAGCTTCAAGGACATATCTTAACATAAACCTTCAGATTAAGAAGTTAAAATAGCAATAATCAGATAAAGCTCTCTAGAGAGAATTCTGATACTGTTTTCATTGTTTTTCTGGATTTTTGTTTTGTTTTGTTTTACAGCTTCATATTTTAAAGAATTTTACAGCAGTGAGGAAAGAAAAGTTGCTTCCTGTATATTACTATACTGCAACACATCAAATGCTAATATTGTTTAACAATTAAGGTAGGAGGGGAAAAAAGCAATTAAAAAAAATCTCTGCTTGAAGCAGAAAGCTTTAAAATATGCTGTAATTAATAACGCTGTAACACAGTAACAGATTAAACATTTCTGGCACCCATCACCTAAGATGGACTTACCCTTTACCTGGAAACAATAACTTCAAAGCAACTCAAAGCCTCGTGTTTAGTAAAGCTGTAGCAGCAGTGAAAAGAATGATGCAAAAACCATTACAGTATTTCCTTGCATTGCCAGCACTTTTTATTATGACTGTAGTTTTTTGGGGTTTTTTTGTTTGTTTGGTTGGTTTTTTGTTTGTTTGGTTTTTTGGGTTTTTTTTGGAGCCTCCCTCCAGCAGAGATTTATTGTTTCTATCACGGTGATAAGTGTAAGGGTTATTTTACTTTTGGAAGATGTACTCACTCACTTTCATTCAAAATGAAGCACGTACAATGTTTTCATACCTGTTTCCCCCAAGAGAGTCTTGGAGTAGTCTTGTAAGCTTTGAATCTCTGTATGGTACATGAGTTGCCTTCTTACTTTTATCTCCCAGTGCACTTATTACATTGCCAAGTGCCAGCTATAAAACACCAAATCACATAGCACAGAAGTTAAACTCAATTCCTGAGTAGATTTGTTTTAAAATAAGTTAAAAACTGAGGTCATAAATTGTGGAAGAACAAGAAAACACACGAAACTTAACATACTAAAATGCTTTTTACGTTGTACAGTTTACAAATTTCCATGCTAACAGTGAATCAAATGACTTGCGGTCTTGTATCCTCAGGAGAAAAGAGATTAGCACAATGGTGTGCACTGTCCGTTGATATCTCACATCAGTAACAAACTAAACTTAGAACTACTTCATGAAAGAGGGTAGATTTAGGGTAGATATAAGGAAAAAGTCTTTTATAGTGAGCATAGTGAAGCACTGGAACAGATTGCCCAGAAATGTGGTGGAAGCCCATCCCTGAAGACTGTCAAGGTCAGCCTGGATGGGGCTCTGAGCACCTGATGGAGCTGCAGCTGTTCCTGTGCACTGCAAGGGAGCTGGACTAGATGACCTTTAAAAGTCCCGTACAACTCTAAGAATTCTAGGATTCTATGTAACAAACATTTTGTTTCAATGACTATTACAGCTCATCTACATCCCTAACAGCAGCCATGTTCTTTTTAAAAATTATTTTTTATCAATCTGCTTTATGATAAGCTTAGAATAATACACAGAGCATTACTGTGATAAACAGAATTTACTGCTCTATGGATAAAAATCTTCAAATGCAAATTAGTTCAAGTATTTAAGGCTTTAAATTATGTAGTCGATGGCAATCGCACTACTAGAAAAGCTTTATTTTATGTTTATAATCAGCCAAACATTTGCCTGTGAAGTTATTTTTACACAACTTGCACAACTCCACATATTTTAACAGGATTATTCACATGCAAATTAAAACACATTCCTCTAGGTGGCATTCTGCACCATCAATTCTTAATACAGTCTTGCAAATGTTTTACTGTATCCAACAACAACAGAAACACATGTTCTCCACTTCCCGTAAATGTTTGGAACTGTTTAAACCACTTTTGTCTGTGTTTCCCAAAGCTGAGGGGTGGAATTCAGGGAAAATATGAAAGTTTTGTGCTTATGTTAAGTAATATTTTCGCCACTTTCATTTCCACCCTTGGACATCCTGTATCTCATTTCCTTAAGGATACATTTGCCTCACTAAAAGCCCAGGTTTCCATTGACTCTGTGCTTATGTCAATGATGAAACTGAAGTGAATCCTCTTCCACTGACTACAAAATATAACCACTATCCTGATAGTAAGAGGATCACTAATTAAATTCCTGTTGCATCCCTGATACTATACACTAGACCAGGAAAAAAAATATTTCAATATGTTTTCAAACATGAAATGAACTTGTGCTATTGAGTCTTCAAAGAGCCTACACACAGCCAAGTAGCTAAAAACAAAGGTGCAAAACCACAGTCTTTACTGATAATCACAAGTTCTACTTTTCAAATGTACTCATAAGCACAATATTTAATAGCTAATTAAAAAAAAAAGCATAAAGAGCCAGTACACAGATAAAAAAAATGAAGTGATGCTATCAATTAAAATGTTTTTTCCACTTTGAAATGTTTTGCCTAGGGTTGTTTTACACTACATTTCATAACAGTAACATAGAACCAGCATTTAATTATCAGTTGAATTTGTCCACTGTTCATGCTTTCCATGCCTCTACTGCTTGCAAACAACTTGCAAATTTTCCTCTATTGTTCAAGTCTTGAAGGAATTTAAAAAAACTAATAAGTGAAAGGAACTCCACAAGGTATTTTAACTATCTATACTTCACAACAATTAATAAGCAGCGTAACTTTCTAGTTAGGGTCTAGTGCAACCCAGAAATTGTAAGCAAGCTAGAACCTCGTAAGAATCAATATGTTGATCTATTACATTTTATTCTACAGGCCTCATTTGCACATGATGTACTTCTATTTTTAGGAATTATCAGAAGCAAGGGATTGAGAAATACAGTCTGTACCAACAGCCTATGGAAACTAATTGCAAAATCTTACTAGTCCACAGTTGATGGAAATGCCTTCTTTTGCTCTTTCTCCCGTAGCTCCCGTTCGCTTTAACCTTTCAGATCCTGCTAGGTCAACAAAATGGAACTTGGCAGTAAGAGTTTCAAACTCATTCATCTCAGCAGATTCAGATATTATCCTGTTATCAGTGGCATTATCCTGAAACAAAGGAGAGCCCATAAAGCTTCGTAAGATCCTTTATGCTAGTCAACCACAAAATTCAATCAACAATTATTTACAGGAATAGCTTTTTGTAATGTCTATCTCTTCCTTATGTACTAATTCTCTTGTAATAGCAACAGCATTTCTTGAGAAAACCTGTTTCAGTAATACTTACTAACATATCAGTCTTTAAGACCCACCTCTAGATGCTAGTCAATATCTATTATTTCTAAGTAAGGCCTACAGTTGGTTTTTGGGGGGATAAACAGATGCTTACAAAATATTAAATGAAATGTTTATGACATTATTACCATCCAAAATTACAGAAAAACTTAGTTTGTAAACCTGCCAAACAAGCCGAAGTTACTTTGATTTTACATCTCTCCAATCCCCATAATCAGTTTCACTGTGACTTGTGTGTTCAATGTTACTTCACGCATTTTTAATGCCAGTTTTCCCAGCAGCCAGCATTCCATCAGTACTTTCAGTTTGACCAGGAAATAAGGACAGCAGAAGGAACATGGAAAAAAGAAGAGCTTATCATAGAATCATAGGATGGCCTGGACCTTCCTCTCTTTTTGCCCTGTGGACAGCAAGAACAAACACTTCCAGCACACCCCAGGCAGCACAGCTAGTCTGCCAGGGAAATGCACCATGAGCAGGGACTAGCTCCTGAGCTTCTTTCCTTTCATACTCCAAAGCACAGTAATAAAGTTAGCTTTTATCATGAGCGTGCAGGTGCCCTGGTCATCCACCCCGGAGAACACAAGCACAGTGCCAGCAGCCCTGGAGAAGCTGCTGCCCTCACAACAAAAGTCTCCCAAAACTTACACTACAGAAGGCAGCAACAATGGAAACTTGAGCAGGATTTCTCCCTGCTGTCCATAAAGGTTTTGTATAAATTTGTATTCAGGCTGTGTTTATGGGCCTGGCCTCTGCTCTCCCAAATGCTGCAAGGAAAGGCAAGGGTGCTGCCCTCACAGCTGTGAGTCAGGATCCAAGTGTCCTACTCCAGACACTGACACCATCCTGCTCACATCTCTCAAAAACGGGACAAAAACACAGCCTGTCAAAAAGCAGAAGGCAGTGGCCAGCTCCCCTTCTTCACACCAGCCTCTCTCACAAACCAGGCAGGGCCAGAGGAGAGTCCTGCAAGGCTCTGTATTTGAGCTGAAACATCCCAGCTGCTGAAGAGTGCCCACAGCAGGCAGGCTGCTCTTGATGCCCCTGGGTGAGCCATGCAGTGAGTGATGTGGACAGCTTCAAGCACAACCTCCAATCTGACACCTCTACCACACAGTGATTCAGGTGCCCTGACAGTTCCTCTCCAAGTGAGGAGACCGCTGCTCTCACCACCAGGTCCACAGTTCTGATGTGCAATGCAGGAAGAAGTGCTTCTAACAAGGGTATAAAGCAGGTCTACATACCACAGGGGACCAGAGGGCAACCCTCATTTTGCCTGCAAATGATTATTTTTAGTGTTAAAAAATCAAAGAAAGAATCCACCCCCCCAAAATTATTACAAATCCAGTATACTGTTCTATGTGCTTAAAAACACATTATCTATATACCTACATACTCAGGAGTTCAATGAAATAACTGCATGAAGTTACAACACACCTAAACAATGAACTGATATAACTAAAATAAAAACACTAATTGTCAGAATCTTATGCTTTTTTTTTCTTGCTCCTTGCTGGAAACCAGCACTTCACCTGGAATAGCCAGCACTTTCAGTTAGCTGACTGTAACCTTAAGCCTAACTGTTAAGATACTTAAAAATGCTTTTCCAATTAAATACAAATTATATTTTAACTTGGTTACTGGGGTATGTTGCAACAAAATCCAGAAGAAAACGCTAGAGGAGAATGGGCAGGTTCATGTAGGAGGCTGCAATTTATTGTTGCCTCTGGCTAGAAGATGGTTACATATGCACAGATTAAATCAAATTATTATAATGCTTAGCAAATTCATTGAGCACGATGACGACTGTAGCATCTTTAGTAAGTGTAATTCAAATGTCAATTGCTGCCAAAACAATATTCACATTCTGAAAAATGGTTAAAGTGAAGCCAGCAAATAACACAATCACAGCAAAGACACATACTGTGTTAAAAGCAGGACAAACTCTGGTCTGACATAGATGTATAGTAAAGATAGCATGCGACCGTGAGCTCTGAACATTCATCTGAGTACTGGCCGTGGTTCGGGACAAAGCCCCCAGCTTCAAGCACTGCATCATCTGGAAAACAGACAAAGAAGGACATTGCATGGCTTGCAATTTAAATAAAATGTGCTTTGTAACACCTATTGCTTTGGTTTAGATACAAGTAAGCTTTTTCTCCTTGTTAACAATTCCTATATGCAAAAAATAGTAAGATTTTTAAAATAAGGTTTGTTGTTGTCGTATGGTTTTGAAAGAAACTATTTGAATATTTGTACCCCTCTTTTTACTGTCCCTTGGTAATAAGATGGCAATGCTCCATTCATCTCTAGCACAAATATACGACTTCTGTACTTTCTGTACAAAAACATACAGTACAATGGCACTGTATCAGAGTTGCAATGTACAGACTCTTCTGAATGGCAGTTTACCTCACATCAGTCATCATGCAAAGTTTTCCTGTCACGGGAAAAAGTAACATATGAGATTTGGGAGATCAAATTTACATACAAGTCAAAATTTTACTTTCCAATGGAACAACACTGTTTGCAAATGACTGTCTCTGGAATTAAGGGAACATTGATATTAGACATTACATTTCAGTCTAGAGAAACAAAAGAAAATTTCAACTCAGTTTGCACCCAAATTGTCTAAGAGGCAGAAAGCTGATGTTAGCAAGTGTAATCTCTATTTGCTCATTGAACAGAATGTTAACTATACTTGCTTCTTAAGATTTCCTCAGAATTAAGTTCTGAAAAGTGTTACAACCATTACTACATGAGGATGAAGAGTAAGAATGAAGCGTGAAAGGTATAATGACGTTTAGCAAAACATACAGGTAGCATTTTTAGAACACATTCAGTATGCTACAGAGAAACTTATTTTCAATGGTCACCTCTGATTCTCCATTCACAGTTCGGGTTGTAACTCCCACTGTATAAATTCCTCCAGCTGAATCTTCATGTATTTTAATATTTGATTTTTTATTCTTTGCATCAATATCACGAGTGGTATCAAAGAGATCAAGAATTTCTTCATTGTAAAGCTGAGGAGAAAAAAAAAAATTACATAATGTAAGAAAAGAATTCCTCCAAAGACTGATATACATGTGCATGGCACACACAGAAGGTTCTAAATATCCACCATATGCCAAGGCTTCCAATAAAGGATGCTGTGAAAAACACAAACTTACAATGACAATAGCATGACAGATGGAACAGTTGCAAATCTGGGCATCTTACTATTATGCCACCCTAAAAATCAACAGCTTTCTTCACACAGCATTTCCACTGTCCTTTTTCAAGTTCAGAATTCTCTCTAGGCAAACAGTAGCCAGAGGGACTAAAACCACTGCTTAAGATTAACAGTGACAAATCAGTGCAGTTTGTTAAACATTGAAACACTTACAGGTATAGAACACTGGAAGACCTAGTTTACTTCAGCAATAACAAGATGTACAGCTTGTCTCTTAGGTAATACAAAAGATTATGTGGTATTGTTTTTCTCCCCCCACTGTTGACAAAGTGGTGAAATACTGAACTAAATATTACACATTTAAAACAAACTTAAAAGAAACTTCCTGAAATTGATTCTCCCTGTTAATATCACATAAGTGTCAGATTTTATATGTTGGCAGAGAACATAAATATTATAGTCAAAGCAATTAATCTAGACAATAGATATATCGGAAGAAGTTTCAGCATAAAAGCTGTAAGACTTAAACCAACAGCTGCTGCAAAACAGAATGATCGTGAGAGTTACAGCCTTTCATTAGTAGCTGTGCCTACAAGAACAAAGGGAACTGCTTTTCTGCAGCACTGACTTGGGATTTCTCTGGGCCTACTGCAAGAAGTAGTGACTCAGAAGCCCAGTTCTATGCCACTGAAAATCACAAAGTATTTTATGCTAAGTTTCTTTTTCATTAAAGAAATCGACCAAGTGTACTGAACAGATTTTGAAAACTGAAGTCGTCTATGGGAAAGTTACACAAACAGGCTAAGCATGGTTCAAGATGTAAAGCATTACTGATTTCTTGCTTTGAAAGTTTCATGAAGAGTAATAGACAAGCAACAGCAATACCTCCCATGAGTAAATGTGTGGTATAGAAAAGGACAAATGACAATCACCATAATTATTTCTACACTTCAAAATAACCCAGTAAAGAAAGCTACCCTGATAATTGGAATAAGATAAAAAGGCTCTTTTCATAAATTAAAAGAACAACAACAACAAAGCAAACAAACCATATAGTATTTCCTTTTGAAATCTGGAAAATTAATTCAAAACATCTTGTGGGAAAAGAAAAGAAGGGTCAAAGTAGCAACCAAAAAAAAGCATTTCATTTGCTTTGCAAAATACATGAAGTTATACACACAACCACATACACAGATCACACTTACCTCAAGGAACTGTGCGTTAACTTTAAAATCTGGAGGAGGAAGTCCTTGTTTAATAGCAGCTTGTTTCTTTTCTTCAATACATCTGAAAAGATGCTTAACAGCACGTGATATAATGCCCTGTTCCTCTTCTGTTATGTTGACATCAAATCCAGTGCCCATGGTGTATGTTTTGCCAGCACCTGTCTAAATAGAAAAGTAGCACTCACTAGAACATACGGATTATCACAGTGAAAAGTGATTTCTGAACTATTACTAGATAGAGATTACAAAGACAGTTTTTGTCATTTTTACAATACTAAGTGCAACAAAATGTGTAAAGTGCAGTTGTTGGACAAATTTGACCTACAATCAAATACATCAAATAGATCAAATACAACACAGGTGGGGACCAGTTCTAATTTTCTTAACCTCTCTCCTATAAGCTTCCTCTAAGCTGCTTACATCAGCCTTAAGTTATCATATGAGGTCAAAAGAATAGTTAATGTTTTCAAATGAGGCTGATTAAAGCTCCATTTTTTTTTATTTTTTTATTTTTTAAGTAAAATCAGCATTTGCAGTTCTCTACTGAAGTACATTATACAGTTTGCTTAATTAAGATGTCTGAATATCACTCAGGAGAAATATTACCACTGTTCTCAACCTATACAAAGCATCTGTACCCTGACCAGGATAATGGCTTAATTAAAAGTGAAGTCCTACAGAAAATAAGATAGTGTGGGTTTTTATTTAATTAGCAGGTCAAGTCCAAGACAAAGATAGTATCATGTTGTCAAACATAATCTACTAAACTGGATCTACTAACTGCTTTGTTTCACCAGGGCTAGACTTCACCTAGCTAACTTGAAATAAGACATTCAGTAGTACTGACATTCAGCCTCCCACTAAGATCAACTTCCATGTAATAAATTCCTTAAAGAGAATTCAGAAGACAACAACGTGTTCTCTGTGCTCAACGATATTTCAGCTTTTAGCTAAAAAACCGTGCCCCATTTACTGATGGGGGGAGGTATCTGTTCTTTAGGAAAAGACTCTGGATTCTGGTCCCTAGAAAAAGAGTAGCCTGGAGTTCTCCAGAATCCATTAACAGATACCAAACATCCCCTTCCCCAAAGCATCTGAAACTGTAACTTTTCACTGCTACTATTAATTCAAGCCTGCTACTCATACACATCTGCTGCATTCCAGTTGCCATTAAGCACAGAATCTGTACAGGCTCCTAAACAATATTCTAAAGAATATCTTGTTTACATTAAAACCAAGCCACCAAAACCAGGTTCGTGCGCTGCGAAACTTAAAAGAAAGATCAATTACAAGAAACAGTTAGTGTTTATTTCAAAATAAATATTTTAAATAAAGTTGTAAAGCTTACCTGGCCATAAGCAAAGACAGTTGCATTATAGCCTTCAAAGCAACCTTCAATCAGTTTTTCTATACACTGTATATAGATTTCTTCTTGCTGTGAGTCAATGTTAAACACATAATCAAAAGTGAAGGCTTTATCTTTTCCCAAGAACACTTGAGGTTCACCAGGTGTCACGGATGTACAAATATGGCATCCTTCAATCTTCTCTTTGGCTAGCTGTGGTCTAATTCTGTTTTAAAAGAAACAAAAAAAAGAGCTATTAAAAGTTCACCATTAGAAAGAAAAGCACACAAACAACATAAGAGACCTGAAAAAGTATTTTTTTACTGATTGAAAAATTCTCATTTTTCAGGAGGACAGCAAGATTCCTGCTGCCTGAGCTGAAGTACTATGTCACAGCCCCACTCACACAAACATTTATGCAAACAGCAGCATGTTCCCTGAAGGTTCACCTCTTAACTACAAGCTGACGACTAGCCCGTAACCTTGGATATTTCTGTACATACAGGATGCACTGCTGAAGAGTAACCTGCATGATTTGTTTCACACCTTGAAATCAGACCTTCTAGTTTATCCAGATGACTTCTTGTACTCATTACAACAAGATTTTTTTTAAGCAACAAAAACATGGAGAAAAAAAAAAAAAGTAAGTAGTAATTTGGGAGCAGGGATCCCAAAGCCCACATATTATCTGAAAGGAAAGCCCGTTTGCTATAATAGAAAGTAAAGGAAGAAACATGAGCCTTCCTGCTTCTCACAGAAAAGAACACTTCCATGTAATCCTTGATTTTACCTAAGCACATTTTCAAAGAAAAGAACAATTTTTAAACAAGCTGTAGAAGTGTCCTAATTCCTCACTAATTCCTTACTGAGAAATTCCAGCTTTTTTTTTTTTCAGTTTGTTCAGTTTCTGATAAACAAGTTTGAGGAGAACAGCCAATCCAGACTTCTTATATATTACAAATGTATTGGTTCCCTGCACCCACAGTCCCACAGCACTGTCAGAACTGAATTCATGAACTAGCTCTGTGACTAGAGTAGACCATGGAAATTTGTGACTCAATTTGTTTAATAGTTAACTACCAGGAAGAAAAAGCTGTGGCCAACATCACAGCATATTATTCCAGCTGTAATTAACTAATAATTTGTTTGCTGAATCAACTTCAAGATTTTTTTTTTTTTTTTTTTTTTAAAGTGCTTCCAGGTTCTCAAAGAAATACATTATTTCAAACACACGTACAGCCTTACAGATAGTGGAAAAGTAAGGCTAAAGGTAAGGCTACTAAGACATCAGCAGCATAGCAACATGCAAATAAAATCAGGGAACAGTGTATTTAGGTTCTCTGTTCAAATCAAACTTTGGGAACTTGTTTCCTTCATTGTTGCCACTTTCAATTATGCCACATTGAAGTTGAAGACCTGTATACGCAGAGCTTCAGGCATACTTCATACCCGAAGCTTTACAGGCTGCATCTACAGTAGTGTTTTGTTTGGAGTGGCTACATCATTTTGAAGAAAACTGCCACGATACCCTCACCTAGCACATGCTGGTTTGGATCACAGAGCACCCGCAGAGAGCTCAAATTACACCCCTTTCAGAGGAAACTAAGCCAAAATGCTCCTCTGCAGGCACATGAAACTTGTTCCAGAACCTAATGGAAACATAAGGGTCCAAACACTACCTACTGATCCACTGTGACCGTGCCAGTGCCTGCTGGCTGTTAAGAGACTCTGAATGAATTAGTCTGTCGCAGCACACTTAAATTATATGACCAGACACACACTCTGATTCAAGTTAACATCCTGCACAAAGCACTATCTTCTTTTTACTGCTGACAAGCAGTTTTTCAACTCAGGGATGTGCATTGCTGTCAGGAGTATTTCTCAGAAATTTTATGCCAAAAGCTTCATTTTATCCCACAATGTGACACTTCAGAGAGGAACGACTATAGGATGTGTAAAATAGGCATAAATATTTCAGAGCTAGTATTTGCATTTGGAGTACATAAAATAGATCACAGATTCTCTCTCTATACACAATCATCCTTTTTCTCTTTAAGCAAAATAAGCAAAATCAGGAATTATGTAGCTCCTTTGCTAACAAACTCGATCTGCTAGCAGCAGCATCCACTCATCATAAAACCTGACTGGCATTCCCATACATAAGCTTGTGATAAAGTTACTTTGTTCTAAATTAACTAGCATTCTGTAATAAAGTAGCTTTTACTTCTAAGTAAAAAGCAATAGTCTTCAAAGTTCAAAGTGATACTCATCATATGCCTTTCCAAAAAAGCATCCTACCCAACTGGAAAGCAGAGCAAAATACATTGTAGCACCTTGCCTATAGCATACAATATTTAGAAAATACCAGCTGGGTGGGCTATGCCTTATTTTTATGCCTTCACGTCAGCCAAAAAGCAATGAAATGCTCATTCTTTTGCCTCTGCACTGCCCGCCCTGGATTAGCGATCAATTGTTCTTCCAAGCATGAAGCTTGAGGGTTTCTGAAGTTTCAGACATGTCTCTCACCCTGCCCTCTGGTACAATGAAGCCTAAATGACTTTTTCACAAGATCAAGATGGAAAACATGTTCTCAAAATTAAGTAACTTTTTCTGCACCCTAAAAATCCAACTTGACCCGCAGATCCAAAAAGCTTTTAGTACTGTCTTGTAAAATGAAGATTGATAATTAATACCTTTTCTTCACATTTTCACTTTTTTCTTATGCTTCAAGTTTCAGAATTAATTTTCTACACAGAGGGATTCATGCAGTTATGAAATGTACCAAATGATTTTCTCCCTCCTGATACTAATTAAAGGCTCAGAATGACCACAAAGAAAAACCGCATGCCTAAACATAAAGGATTTGCACGATTTCCAGAGATGACGGGACAGACAAGCAACCTGTTCTGCTGCCATCTGCAGAAAAGCTTTCCATGGCAGCCCTACCAGTAAGCTCCCCGGCCTGAAACTGAGCAGCACCTCCAAGCACTGTTACAAAAGCCAGCACAACAGAAAGCTGCATGTGCCCATGTGTGACTATCAGACCACAGCAAGATTCCGCTCCAGAGACCAGCAGAGCCAACGGAAGCCTGTGACACAACCAGCAGAATGTCTTTCCAAAGATGACGCGCCATTGAGATCTTCACCATCCAACCCGTGATGTGTTCAAGGGACACTTCTTGTTCTTAATGTTATAAGTTCAGCAACAAGCTAGCATGATGAGAAAACACAAATGCCTTACTTTCAAACCTTATGAATCCTTTCAAACCTTATGAAACTTATGAATCATCCAAGTGGATTACCTGAAGTTCATAGCTCTTGAAGTCTTTCCACCTGCACTAAGTGTGCAATCCAGGGAGTCTCAGGCCTCATGCAAGTCGATTTCTGCTCTAGCACTGCCTTTAGGAAAATTTCCTCCTCCCTTCCCAGCCCCACACATCAAATAGGAAAACTTTCTTATTTTTCTGCTTACAGCCAGACCTTTCCCACTCTCATGACTTAATGTGGTCACTTCTGCCTGCAAAGCAGGCAGCGCCCACACTCTAAGATGTGAAAGAGCTCATTTTTGTCATTTCTCCTTGCCCAGATCCCAGTCTGGCAGTCTGCCACCAGGATTTTCTCCAGCACCAATACGACTTCACCCATTTTGTCTTCTGTATGACCCCACTCCACCTGTTTTTCAGGCTACTCTCTTAATTGCATACAATCAGAGGTTTTCCATCTATTTCCAATCACACCTCCTTAGATGTGGCAACTTCCCCGACATTTTTACAACACATCCTTCCCTCACCTCCTCTCCAAAGCACGAACGCACCCAAGCCTTGTTTTTATGTACTTTTGTAGAGCCTTCAGGCCACACACATGAAACTTAATCCCCTAAATCTATTCTGCCTCAGCACATTGGGACAAGCTGCCTAATCACAGAGGGTTAAAATATCCAGAGATGGCATGGTAAGGCACTGCATTGTCCTGGAACTAATCTCTCAGTAGAATAGGTGCATAATGCCTCTCCTAAAAAGTATCAGCTGGAACTGACTCGGATTATACAGTTCAGGAGGGTCAATACCCAGTGTTATGCAAGCCATCAAACTTCCCATAATTAATTTGTTTAAATTAGATAACATCATAGTATTATTTTTGAAAGTATCCTTAGTTTATTTTCAGAGATGAAAATAGTCACAGAGATTTAGAAGTATGTATAAAATTATAATACACAATGTTATATACACACTGTCATAGATATCATATATATATATATATATATATATATATATTCTTTTTTTTTTTTTTTAAATACACACATATATCCTTTCAACTACTGAGCAGTCTTCTCCCTCTGCCTGTTCAGTGAAGAATCTCCTTGTTACTTAATTTTTCCCCTAGGAGAGCCCTCACAA
Organism: Tetrao urogallus; assembly: GCF_951394365.1. NCBI lineage: Eukaryota > Metazoa > Chordata > Aves > Galliformes > Phasianidae > Tetrao > Tetrao urogallus. The sequence goes on from NC_136813.1 coordinate 178,901,956, forward strand.
AACTAATGATCTATGATCAAGCCCTCCTTTAATCTTCTCTTTCACATATTAAAGAAAATGAGACTCACTTTTTTTTTTTTAATTTGCATCATCGTGTTAAGTTTTACTCTATTGTAACTAAGGGTAATAATTACAGTTCCTATACACTTTTCAGCACAAGAACATAACAGCAATAAGCTAGAAAGAACTCCTAACAGTGACATATAAAGAGCAAAGAATCAAATTATTCTTGTTTTAAAAGTCAAAAGCTAAGTGTTGTAAAGAAGAAAAGATGCTGATGCTGTCCTCTGTAAAGTTCATTTTTATCAAACTGCACCTGTGGGGGACATTTTTTGCCTTGGTCTGGAAGACATAATTCTATATATAGCTCCAATCACAGGGTTCTATGCAGGAAAGCAACTAAGCAGCCTTACACCCAAGACTCTCCAACACGCATCTCTTAACAAATGGAGCCTACTAAACTTCACACAATAAGTTTCACCTGTGAGCATATGAAATATTAAACACAGGAGCAGCTAATAAAACATTTAATGAATGGAAAAACAAAACCTTTCCAGAACCAGAATAAGAGAAAATGGCTTCCTGCCATTATTTTGGCCTCACAATTCCCTGCCCTCTCTATTACACTACATCCAAAGCCTGGATGGGGCTCTGAGCAACCTGGTCCAGAGGGAGGTGTCTCTGCCTGTAGCAGGGGGTTGGAACTACATGATCTTAAAGGTCCTTTCCAACCCAAACCATTTGAATGATTCTATGATTTATACTCATTAAATCACTCCTATTAAAAATACACCTTCAACATGGAGGCAGTTAAGAAAGCTAAAGAGATTTCATCCCAAAGATACACAAAACTTCTGCTTTTCACTATTTTTGTTTGCACACACAGAAAGCTTGCTTATTGATGTATATTAATCAGCACTTCCAAATGAGGCCACAACCATAGCCTCCAAGTGATTTGTATGAACTAGTCAATCAGTACATTCATCCTTTATACCTTAATGAAGTTTACAGGCATGAACAAAGCTGCCCCATGTCAAATGCCAGGTCTATCTTGTTACCACAGCAATAAGGACCCAGGAACAAACCTTCCACCTCCCACCAGCACCAGCTCTGAGTTTCCATTCCAGCTGCCAGCACTTTTGAGCACAACACCACTACATTTCCATTTCCTGTGTAAACACCATGGTGCTAAGAAACGAGCATGTGTAAAAATGCTTTTATTTAGCGAGTTGTTATTCACTAACCTTTGGTGCAGATACAGCTCTGTAATGTCTTTCTCAGCATTTCCAAAGAGGTTGCTGGTAGCCAATGAAGCAAATATGAAAAGTCCAAGAAGTATTTTAGTGAGATTTTGTCCTGCATTTTTACCCAAGAAACATATGCATATATCTACACTCCAAGATTTTGTATTAAAAAAAAAAAAAAAAAAAAAAAAAAGGGTATTACAAAGCAATACCTCACCTCCAACCCAACTCCTTCTGAAGGAATAACATGATTTTTTTTTTTTTTTTCTTCCTTTTAAGCTACTTAAGAATAACACAAAAGAAAACCCCAGTTCAAACCCAAAGCCCACAGCTAGTACTGCATGGCAATCTCCCATCAAGGCCAGCCCTGCATTGCTAGGGGATCCTGGAGATGAAGTCCCAGGCAACTGTCTTGTGCCAGCAAGGTGGCTCTCTCAGAGCAAGCCATAAATGCAGTGCAGCTTTGGTAGCCCTCGATGAGTGAAACCCTGTCTGCCTGTCTCAGGTGCTTACAATGGCAGAAAAACCAAGCCTTCATGATGCACTTTAACTACTGAATGCATGATGAATGACAGTCAACCTTACATACAAAGGCAAACAAAGCATACGGCAAACTCTGGGTGCCTTTGTAACACAGTGCTGTCTCTGCAGAAAGTAACTGTTTCTGAATGCCTTAATTATTAGTATTCAGTGGTTTTGGCTAATCATACCATTAATATGGAATTGCACTGCACCACAGGTGTACTACACCTGCTGCTATTAAGCTGTAAAAAGGGCATGTTCATGCAGTAACAAATAAGTTACAAGGATTTAGTACTATGCTGCCCAGCAGCAAAGCTGTGGCAGCTGAGCACCTGGCACAGCACCAGGTCACCCCCAAGGCAAAGGGGCCAGCTGGAGCCCCAGAAGCCTGTGCACCCCTGAGCCATGCACCCATACACCCAGCCTGGGCAACAAGGAGCAGCTCAGACAACTGTAACCCTATCACTCTTATGTAAGGCTTGGGCACTGCTCCCATCAATGTTTCTCTGCAAAGTTACCATGGCTGCTGTAAGCTACATGGAGCTCATCTTACGTGTTCCAGGAGTCCATATTAATCCAAGGTCCAGGTGTAACTCAGACGATAACTGCATCAAGCAAAGCAGATAATCTATGTGTGTACCAGTGCTTCCCGCCTTTAGACATCTGAAAGCATTCAGGCACGTCAGGTAGGATGCAGATGCAAGTTTGGCAGTACCAGAGAAAAAAAACATCCCACAGAACAAATGGATTAAGATCTAAGGGTTAAGAATTGCAACAGGCACAAGACTGGACAAGAGGGACAAGATTTTATTCCAACGTCTTATTAAGATGCTGATAAGGAATCAGCATCCCTTCCGTCCATGTGTACCCATTAAGCATGACCTCTAAACCATTAGCTTAAAGCACACAGCAAGACTCCAAGATGCTACGTTATTAATAGTTGCCTTGTTTAACTACAGACAAAAAATAAAAAAACCTCTTCAAAAACATGAAGGCAGAACACTTTTTTCTGTGCTGAAAACTGTCACATCCAACTTGTAAATAACAAGAAGACAGCAAATGGAGAGCTGGAATTAGATTTAGCTGAGGAAGTACACCACAGCTGTAAGTAGATTAGGCCTGTTCTTCCTCTATGCATGCAATCTCTACCTCATCAGCTACATTTTTTTTTCCCCCTCTGTTTACACACCACTTCAATTTCACAGGACAGGCGCCCTTCCCAGCAGCTTGCCGCACCACAAGCTGTTGGTGCCGGGCACAACGCTCGCTGTGCCAGGCTGGGGCAGGCCCACAGGCTGCTGCTTTGCCTGGCTCATGGAGCACAGCATGGCAGCTGCATCTCTGGGCACTCCCTTCTACTTGCCAGAAAACAGTGCAGCTGTATGATTTCATGTTAATTCTTGTGCACTTCTGTAACAAGCTAGCAGGCCATGCGGCGCAGATTGCCTGTCAGTGTCAGGATGCTGTCATGTGCTGCTGCCCAGAACAGAAAACACAGGGAGGGGAAAGGCCGGGCCTGCCTCATGCAGTCCTGCTGCCCTGCTGCTCCCTCCTCACACCTGGCTCCTACAGCAAGGATGTAAGAACCCAAAAGACTGGCGGGCCTCTGACATATTTTGTTACAACATGAATGAATTCTTTCATCCAAACCTTTTCCCAGACTCATTTACTTTCTAGGGAGGTCAGAAATCCACAGCTTTTGAGAACAATTTGACTTTTGAGTGAAAGAGAGAGAAAAAGAGTGAGAGAGAGAGAGAGAGGGAGAGAGAGAGAGAGAGGACTGTACTGCAGGATTTGCACAGGCCTTGGTTATTTCTGGTTCAAGACAAGGTCAGCAGTGCTGGAAAAGCAGCGTGACCATAAGCCTCCACATGTCTGCCAAGCACAGACCTGGCAGAGCTCCAACTGCAATTTGATTACAGCTAAACTGATTGTGGAAATGACATTTCTAAGGCAAACAGTTTTCAAAAAACTATCCTACAGTAGCACTTGCCTTGGTTTCTTTTCCTGAACATTCAGTATTACACCTGTCTCTGACACAGTGAAATAACAATACATAAGAAAGAATTAGATCTAAGCAAATTGGGCAAAGCTGAGTTTATGAATTAAGACCTGAAATACCTATGGTTTGTTACCAAGAAATTAAACACAGAGTTATGTCTTCCTAAAACTAAATTAATTTTATAACAGACAGGAATACATGCACACCTGCACCACACCATAAAGTCACAAAGGACACTGGCCCTTCCTATAATCAATTAAATGTACTCCAGTACTGAAAGGATTACAGACACTTAATGCCCATATAGCTCATTAGCCTGAAGAGGCTGTCTTTCCTCATCAGGAAGCACAAATGAATAAATTTAGAAAACAAGATGCATGAGCAAGCATCTCTACTGTTACAATGCAGTCGAATACAAAGCTCAGTCAGCATTAGCAGGTCTGACACCAAGCTGTACAGACTGTGCACAAACCCAAACTAGCCACACAACCAGAAACAACTCCCAGCAGAAGGGTTTAGCTCTGAAACTATAGCATTTTTCACCTTTTATAAATTGAGCAAAAAGAAACTCTAGAAGGCAATGGCTCATTTTAGTTGACATCTAGTGTTGAGTCATGCTGCTGTTAGCATCAGAGCCTTGGTATTAAGTAATTAGGGCAGTATCAGGAAAAGGAATACACTTTTTGTTGCATCTGTCTGATACACAGCTGAACACTTAACAGAGATTAAATCTCCTAAACAAGTGTTACATAACTTAAGATGAAAAAGCTTAACTGAAAGAGTTCAAGGTAATCTTGCTGAAGAGTGCACTGCCTAGCCTAAAAGTGAGGCATAATAATAAGAAGCACTGCCAATATTTTATACACATTTTGCTTCCAGAAATGTAAAGACTAAAAATTCAACTGAGCTGAAACAATACTGTCAAAAGTGATGGGGTGAATAGAGATTACCCAATGCCACAAAATACTTCAATCACTGCTGCTTTACCAAGTAACAGCACAGCATTTATTTAAGCATAGGGGAAGAAGAGACAAGAATGCAAAAGCACAGTCTGAGCGCTAAAGAAGCCACATTTAAAGTTCAGGGATCAGGGCGTAATTCAGGCACTTCTTGTAAGCTGGGGCCCAACATCTAAATACAAAGCTATTAACAGTTTGAATCACAGCACCAGTGGTAATGTTTGTCAGCTCTTTATAAGGCACATTTGCAGCTACGACATAATTATGAGCATCAAACTTTAATACAGTTTTGCGACACTGGTTTCAAAAACATTGCCCACAGCATCACAGTAACAGAGATAAATGAACCAATAGTGCCCACACAGTATTTTCCATTAGAGGTGCAGAACCAACTGCAGCTTTCTGTTTCAAAAGATGGACTCTCCTGCACGCAAGGCAATGACATCATGTCTGTACTAATCCCTTCTTTCACCTCCCCTTCCTGCCCCCCCCCAAAAAAGTGTTTTTGCATATGTTAAGGCAAAGGAATAACTTGAGAACAAAATATATACTCAAAGCAATTATATGAATTATTTTTAAAAAAAATAAGTGCACACATTTAGGAAATTCCTAATATTACTATTTACCAATGCTTCCAGGGATATCAAGAATGAGAGCCACAAGTACCTTTAGTAATAAGCACCAAACCAAGCAATAGTTATTCAAAACTTTATTTTCCTGTAGAGAATACGAATGATAAAACAAACTGATGTAAGGCAAGATGACAAAAAAAAAAAAAAAAACCAACAACCTATCAGTCATGACAACACCAGGCTCTGCCCAATTTCTTCCTGTTAAGTGCAAGCCCTTTTTAATTCGTCGTTTCTTCAAAATTTCTTCAAAATAGCTAAATTCTTAAAAAGAGATACTCTATCACTTTGTTTACAATTAAAAGGCTTCCAACATCTGCAACAAAGGTTAACTCTTATTTATTGACTCCTTTTCTCAGATTTGCCTTTCCTTCTCACAAATGCCCACCTACACACACACCCACAGCCCATTAGAGCTACAGTACAGAAATCATGACAAGTTTATGCCAAGACTGCAGTAGCCTTAGAAATCTGTTTAAAAAAGAAATTATTTCTCTATATAAAGTTGAATATCTCATCAGTTATACACTCGTAAATCTAGGGCAGCTCCTTGTCTTACAGGCAGAACAACAGCTTCAAGAGTTACAATTCACATCAACTTCACTTACCTCAAAATGAACAAAAAGTTACTAACACACTTACCATAGCTAAAACTACAAGCCACATCTCAGGTAATTACAGTCAAATAATCCCACTAAAGAAAAGGAGGATCAGGTCAATTAAAAGAAAATTACAAGTTGTCATTAGTTATTACTGAAATGACTGCTTAGCTAATACTATTAAAGTAACAACCACGAACTTCACAATGGGACAGGACAGCTAAAAACAGTGTTTTAATAATCTGCTCTGAATAGGGCCTTCATTCTTCATTTCTCAGTGCAGCATTCTTGGAACAAAAAACACTGCATGACTTCTATGCCACTCCTTATTTAAAAATAAATAACTAAACCACCAGTGTTGTATCCACAACACCCAATACACTGTGTTCCAAAGCAAACTGCAGAAAATTTCTTCATATTTATTGTTGACTGTTTCCGATGAACAGAAGTTGCTCTGTTTCAAAACAGAAGGTAAACTGTTCCAAGCAATGACTGAAGGCTCTGAGCTGGTAAATCCTAACTGTGCAGTAAGGGAAAATAACCCACTCACATTATTTAGTATTACCTATTTTAAAACTTGCAAGACAGAAAGGAACAATGCTACTCACTTCCTTCAGTCCTTCTGGTTCCATACATTTTTCTATGTCTGAATGTCAAATTCCGGTTTCAATTATTTCCTTCACTATTTCCTTCATTTGCAAGACTGCAGTACATATCTATGTTGGCTGCAAGAGCATAAAAAATTAGAGATCCTCCATCCTCATTTTCCTGTGCAGTGGTACTGCATTCAGCTGCCCTTATGAAGACTTTACCACCTTCCTGCTCTTGGGCAGCTTCAGATGATGCTTTAGACGACCTCTGAAGTTAGTTGAAAGTCAGCAATTCAGGAAACTATGCTAGAAATGCACTAGGTAGCATTTTTCCACTCTAAGCCATGCTCTGAATTGATTGTTTGGTACAATGCTGGATGCTCTTTCGCTGGAAGCAAGCATTTCAAGCAAACATGAACTGACTGAACAAACATGAACTGAAGCTTTTATCTTCTCCAAAAGCTGAGGTAGTTTGGAGTCTCCTGGTACTAATTCTAACAACACTCCTCATGAGGTTTCAACCAGGCAAAAAATTTGGACTAACCATAATCTTTTTTTCTACTGATTGCACACTGGTTTTCAAATGTGGTAGACAGAGAAGAGGGGAGGGAAAAAAAAAAAAAAAAGGAAAGTTTCTTTTAATGACAGAATAGAGGACTGGAGCACCCTCCTAATGAAGGAAGGCTGAGGGAGTTGACCTCATTGAGCTTAGAGAAGAGAAGGCTGCAGGGAGACCCCACTGTGGTATTCCAGTTCTTGAAGATCATAAACTGAAGGGACACCAGCTTTTCACGTGGACTAGTAGTAAAAGGACAAAGGGGAATGGTTTTAAACCAAAAGAGGGGAGGATTTAGATTAGATGTCAGGGGAAATTGTTTTAGTCAGAGGGCGGTGAGGCCCTGGCACAGCTGCCCACAGAGCTGTGGGTGCCCCATTCCTGGAGGCACTCAGGGCCGGGTTGGATGGGGCCCTGGGCAGCCTGAGCTGGTGGGAGCAGCCAGCCCACAGCAGGGGCTGGGGATGGATGGGCTTTGAGGACCCCTTCAATCCAAACTATTCTATGATTCTGTTCAACATTTATATTAGTCAGCCACAGCTGACTAATGAAACAGCTGGTACTGCCTATGAAGACTATCAGTCTTTAAAGATTTGTTCAGCATTGCTAGAAAAAAAAAAAAAAAAAAAAAAAAGTAAATTCAAGGACTTAATCCTAGAACTTAATACAAAAACCAGTTCCCATACAGAAATTCACATCAGAATGCCAGTAGTCAGACAGCTCTCTGCTACAACACACTGCGGGCTGAACTGCCACCATTACATCCTCAGCCCCTTCTCCAGGCTGGGAGACAGAATGCAACTACATAGAGTTAGGGTAGAACCTTGTCACAGACAAATCCAGTTCTCCTCCTTCATAAGCTTCCACTTCTCACAGAAACAAACACCTCTGGCATGCAATCACCATGTTAAAACAGTCCTGGCAGAAAAGTGGAGGCCTGACAATAACGAAGACCAGAATTTAAATGCGAGTACTGCATAGAAAATAGCTTTACAGCTGATAAACCACAAACATTTTTGAAATATTTTTTAACTTTTCATATTTTATTAAACATAAAAGATTGAAATGTTCAAATTATTTGTATTTGCCTGGCTTGGGCTAAAATTTTTGCAGTAAGCAAAAAGCTATAGCTACTTCAGCTGCCTGTACACTGCAGTATTACTTTTCCCCACTGTCAGCAGAGCATCCTCTAAGTTGTAGAAACACACTCATATTACACTTGCTTAAGCTTAAAAAAAAAAAAGCTGTTATATTGCTTAAAAACTGGCTGATGCTTAACACCTGACTGAGGTTAAAAATATGATGCTTTGACATTACATATCTCAGGACAACATTAAGAGTTAAAGCTATCCAAGTAACTCATTGACTGTTATATTCAACTTACCACTTGAGCAAGCAGGAGAGATTTTGAGGTAACAGAAAGTGACAGCACTTGCTTTTCTACCTCACTGGGAAAGTATGGGCCAATTTCATATTCCTGGCTTTTTGTAACATAAAATAGAAAACGCTGCTCAGTCTTCTGGTGGTTAAGCTACAACAGACAGCCAGATCGATCTTGCTGGCTGTGCAAATCAGCGTGGAAGTCACTGTGCAAATGCAGTCATTGCCCTGGTTTAACTGCTGCTAGCATACATACCTCACTGCACTAGCAGAGTACAGCTTGGAATTACCACTATTAAAAATACTATTAACATTGTTTAAACAAAGTTTTAGCTCCAGGATAGAGCACGTCCTAGAAATGAGCGCACCCTGGTACTGCACTGCAACATAAACTGACAGGTTCATGAGTCAGCTATGTCCTCAACTCATCAAATACACACTGTGAGTAAAGTATAGAAAGAACTAGTTACTTGTGTCTCCTTTAAACAACTAATATGGATGCAAGCCTAACAGTGAGGCTGAGTGCTTTCTGCTTCATGTTCTAGCTGGATGCTTAATTTTTCATTAAGGCTCAGATTAGATTACAATTCCAAACAGGACTCCAAAGCTACAAATGCAAAGTCACTTTTAAGAACAAATAATCGTGCACTGACAAACCTCAGACACATTAAGACCAGCTCTCTCCACTCACACTGCACACAGGGGAGGCTCAGCCCTTTCCTACGGACCTCCCCTTTGTACACAGCCGCCGGGCTCTCGCACACAAAGCAGCAGCACCTGATCCCGTGATCCCTTCTGTCTGCCCAACACTTCACTGTGGCTCCTGGGGGACAGAAAGAAAGGTCTGTCCAGACACGCTTCTCCAGGGTCAGAGCCAGTTTCTTTGTCTTGTCTGAATTCAATCAGCTTTTCTTGGCACACAATACCTCCGCACCATACATTTCCCAGCTGCTCTCAGAAACTATTGATGCAAATTATTCGTGGTCTGTTGATGCAAGAATCTTTAGTGGCCACATGCACCGGAGGTAGCACGGATACTTTCAGAACAAGTGTTTTGACAAAAACTCTTCCAAATGGCCTTAAAAATTTAAGCTGTTCATTATGCTGCAGCACAACAGGACATCAGTAAAGCCAATTTAGCTTGCTACAGCCCTGCCACAACACTTGGGAGCAAATATCTCATTCCTCCAAGCCTTTAACACTGAGCAAGGTAAGAGCTCTGTGGCTTAAACTGGACTTGATCAGGATTGATCAGTGCAGAAAGGAAGGTAAACACAAAGTTTGCCAGGATCAATAGCAAATATAACAAATACTTTGCTAGGAGTAGAAAAACTATAGACATTCGAAAAAAACAATGCAGTAATGGCTTACTGGCAGCACATAAAGACCTGGGAGGCTGTAATCATAGAATCATTTAGGTCGGAAAAAACCTTCAAGATCATACATTCCATCCAAACTGCCCTATTAAGCCCCCATCACTAAACTGTATCCTTTAGTGCCACAGTGTCATCACCATAGTGACTGCTGAGAAAGCAGTCAGAGTTGTATCTTCTACATGGAAAGTAGAAGCATGCCACACAGAATTACAGAGAAACTATACCTACTGCTGCAAAAACACAGCCTCTCACAAAAATACCCACAGTGCAGTAGAAACAAGCTGGAGAGAGAAACCAGTAACAATGGACATGGAAAAAGAAGTACGGTGGATTAAGAGCCACTTTGATCTATGAACGTCAATCAGTGAATCAGTCCTCAAGAAAGAGAGGCAAAAAAATGGATGAAAGGTTTAGATAGATGCTGTGCTGAGAAGACTGGAGGGTCACAGTAAAAACTTTCAGAATGCTATGGCCTGCACCAGGCTTCCAGAAAGGGTCACACGAACGGTGTTAAAGCCATTTCAAGCTATTTCCTTACCAGTGCTAAGAAATCAGACCACGTGATGTTATTACAGCGAGCTACAAACCTTACATCACTAATTGCTGTGAATCAGCCAATTGCCTCTCACACCTACACAAAGAACATCATTTCCACTCAGTGGGTGCTCTCGGCTTTGACCACATCCTAACCACAGCCCTCATCATAAATCTCAACAAACACAAAAAAGTTACATAGATACAACAAAGGCCTATCTGAAATCTACTTCCATCTAAAAGCCAACTAAAATCTAACTTTTTGAAGGAGAAGCGTGACAGTTCAGCAGATGGTACCACTTTAAGATCCTCACAGAAAAGTTTGCTTTCTCCCTGGTTTCAACTATAGACTTTGCTTGCCCATGCCTTATCACCTGACTTCTGTTTGCACAGGAATATAGAACTCTGACATCAAATGAAGTACAGCTGCAGTGCAGCCCTTATACAAGCCTCATCACATGAATAATTAGCAAGGCCCAAAGGAAACTATGGATGGATTATTTCCCAACCATACTTAGAGTTAACTATTGCTAGACCACTGAATTAAAAATGCATGGCCAATGAGTGTTAGCAAGATAAACTGAAACTAATGAGCCACAGATTCAGAAGAGGGAGCAGGATTATCTAGAACTAATAAAAGATTTCCCTGCCTCAAAGTTTGAAGTCAGGATTGGTTGCACTTCACAAACAATCATGCTTATAACTAAACACGTAATTGGATTCTCAATTAAGTCCTGTTGTCTGGTGTTATACAGTATGCCAGATAATCTTATCAGAGTCCATGGAAATAAAATGTACATAATCTGTGTCTTTTATCTACCACCCAACATCAGTGTCATGTGGAGGTCCCACAACCACTAACTCTGTATTTATATGGATAAGTTAAGCCTTGCATTTCCAAGCAGAGACTGCAAAGCAGCACATTTGGGTTCCTGATTTCCAATCCACAGCAGCACTGTTGGCAGAGGGACCTTGCAAAAGCAGCACAAATGCAGTAACACAGCCTCAACAGCTGGAAAACAGTACAGCAGTGACACACCACCACAAGCCTGCTGTCACAGCAGGACCTGCATCAGTTAACAATTTAAATCAAGCTTCACCGGAGCTCGTAACTAAGTGAGAAAAATTTGACCAAAAAAATTAAGACAAAAACCAACAAAAAAGAACTTACATCCTACATAAAAGATGCCCTCTCACAATCTGTAGCTCTTCAAATTAACTGACCGCATCCCTTGCATTCATACTGAATGAACACTCAGGAGATGAGTTTATTGATATTTTAATGATAGAGACGACCCCATAAACAGCAGCAGGATTCCAAGGCCTTACAGCTCATTCCTGCACTGAATGAAGCAGCAGCAGAAGGAAAAAACAAAAAAAGAGAGAAAAGAGAGATGGCCTGTGACCACTGCCTGAGCATTTGCTCGTGCTGGCACATAGAACATATTCAAGGGGGCACCTCGTATATAAGTTGTACCAGAGGCATCACTGCCCAGACAGTACAGCCAGACAATGCCAAGTACTGCAGCACATCTCTCTCCTGAAAACAAACGCTCTTTCAGCTACTTCTCCCAGCAGCACACTGTATGTTATACATCCAGCATCACATTACATCAACCAACACTGGTGTTCACATGTTAATCGTTTCACTGATGTTTGGTTTTGCCTACCAGATTTTCTTCTGATGTTCTCCTTATCTAATACTAAGCTCTCCAGAGATCAACTTTCCAGCCTCAAACAACAAACAGACAATGAAAACAAACCTCTAAGATCTAATTTGTATACCGCACTAGAAGAAGAGTTACTCAGAAGGAAAATGCTCTACAATCAGTTAGTGCATAAATCTTGGGCTATGGCAATACTTCAAAATCATGCCTTAAACTGATTAGTTTTGAATGTCACCCCCAAGAGCCATTCTGAGAGATTTGGCATTCAGAAGCTAAGAGATAAATCTTGCTGAAATGGAACACAGCAAAGTGACCAATGCAGCATTAACAAGCAACAAAGAACCAAGCCAAAACTATGTCACACAGTAAGAGTGATTCAATAAAAAAAAAAAAAAAAAAAAAAAGCAGAAATTTCACAGCTGAAGTACAGCTATTGCTAAAACACATATTAATGTGCTAACTTCAAATTACTGCACTTGCATATTTTGAACAGAAAGTGCATTAACAGTCAGGTTCCCACAGTTTATTTTTGTTATCCGAATGGAAAAACACCACATTGCCAGTTGATGTAACTTCTGAGCAAAGGACAGGACCTCTCACACACATTGCTGGGCTGCAATGGCTATGCCCATCAATACTGAGGTAGCAACAAAACAGGAGAGCTGTTTCCACTAAAATGATGTCAAGCAATACACTACAAGCATTCTGCCCCACTGGTCCATTGTTAGATATACAGCCCTCCCCCCAGACAGCTTTAATTTGAAAAGAATGCAAGTACAAATTACAGAATTCACATTAAAAAACAACGTTAACCTACATTCTAGTGGCTAGCCTACAGTTTGACAAATCTCCTTGACACATGTGATATAATTTGGGAGGCAGTAATGTTTCCTAGTTGCAGTCTGAGAAATCCTGACCGGTAGATGTGGTCAAGAAAAGATGCAGATGCTACAAGTTTTGAGGCACTTCCCTCTGTCTACCAACACATTCCTGTTTTAAATAGATTGAACTTCAACCAGAAAACACACAGATACAAGGCAGATATCAACAACATAAAGCAAACTGAACATTAACTTTGTCTAGTGTTACACATTAATTATGTGGAACACAAATCCAGAGGAATAAGGAGAGGGAAAGAAAATAAATAACTAAATCATACTCCTGAAAATATTAGAATCCATTTTTCCAAAGACAAAACATAAACTGACAAGGCACAAACTATGATTAATTTCCTAACAGTCAAAGGAAGCTGCTCCAAGATAAGTAACTGATGCTGTGGTTTGTATTCACAAGGTTATCACATGCTTCATGTGATAATGCAATGACCAACTCCATGCATTTCTCTATGATTTAAAGAATATATACTGCCAAACATACCAGAATTATAAGAACAAAACCCAAACTGTCACTGGCAGAACAAGGAAACTGACACAATTATTCTAAGAGATGGTTAAGGAGAGCATGAATATCCAACAAGCAAGAAATCAGTAACAGTGCTGAAGGTTAATTATTCTTGTTAGTCAGCTTGGCCAAAAAATAACTGAGTTTAAACTGTGGCAAACAGGCAAAGATGACTGCCAAGCATTCTTGCAGAGAGGAGGGGGAAGCATGTTGTTACCTTTTGCTGAATCACATTCCAAAGGCTTCCACAGCAGCAACACCACATCTATCACCACATCTATCACCAAGTGATCTTCAAGATCGGGGGTACAATGGTAGTGGGTGGGAAATAGATTTCAGAACAAAACGAACCCATTAGCCATGTAAAACAGAACAAAACCGTCCAGTTTACTTCATGCTGTGTCTGATTACAACACATTACCCCCCAACAGCAGCCATATTACCAGCACCACTATATGACTGCCCATCTGCCAAGACCTCGCTCTGCCCATCACATTCAGAACTCATCTGAAGAGGTTGTGGTCCTTTTGCTGAAGCTCTCCACACAGCTCACCCTCCCCAACAGCCTGTAGACACAGACCCTACTATAACTTGCTGGCTTTTAGGCCTTGCCTGTTCTCTTCCAAATACTTGAGAAGATTACCAAGAAGACAGAGCTGAGCTCCCTTACTGAAGTCAGGAGGAGAGACAGCAGTCACAAACCAAAGCAAGACACTTCTCAACCCAGTCTAAGGAAAAAAAAAATTCCACCTGAGAACAGTCAAGCATTGGTTATTCCAAAGACTGAGCAATCTCCATTCTTAAAGGTTTTTCCAATAATAACTTGATAAAGTCCTGAGCAACTTGCCCTGAAGTTAGTTTTGAGACTGCTTTGAGCTGGAGGTTTGATCAGATAACATCCCAAGGCTCCTCCAAACCTAAATTTGTCTAAGCTTACCCTTCCAAATTTCCAAGGCTTTTCTGTTAACACGGATGTTGTCACATTTCCACAAGCATACCATGTCATCTGAATGGGATCGTTCTCAAGAAGAATTCCCTGAGAGTAGCCCTGCCGAGAAGGACTTAAGGGTCCTGGTAGATGAAAAACTTATCACAAGCCAGCAATGTCACCTGCAGTCTAGAAGGCCAACTACATCCCGGGCTGCATCAAAAAAAGAGGTGGCAGCAGGGGAGGTAGGTGACTGTTTCTCTCTACTCTGCCCCTATGAGGCACGATATGGAACACTGCAACCAGGGCTGGGGGCCCATGAAACAGAGAAGATGCAGAACTTTTGGACAGGGTCCTGAGGAGAACCATGAGGATTGTAAGAGAGCTGGAGCATCTCTCCCACAAAGACAGAATGAGGGGGCTTGGGCTCCAGGGAAGACATCCATGCAGCCTTCTGATATTTAAAGGAGATTATAAACAGGAGGGAAATTAATTTCTTACATGGCTAGATAGTGACAGATCAAGGAATAATGGTTTTAAACTGACGGAGGGAAGATTTAGACTAGAAGTCAGAGGGAAGCTTTTCACAGAGAGAGTGGTGAGGTGAGGTGCTGGAACAGGCTGCCCAGAGATGTGGATGCTCCACCCCTGAAGGTGTTCAAGGCCAGGCTGGAAGGGGCCCTGGACAGCTTGGTCTAGTGCTACATGTAACGGTCAGCAATCCTGCTTGTGGCAAGGGGATTTGGAACTAGATGACCTTTGACATCTCTTCCAACCCAAGCCATTCTATGATTCAAGTGTGCTGAATTCAGGCCATGACAATGGACATGCAACTTCATGGAATTGCAGGCAATTGGGATGGAAGACACATGAAAATGTCCTAGAGATTACTCACCCACTCTACTTTTCTGTACTAATATCATCTATGTCCATATCCATGACAGATATCAGTTTGATTTGTTTTTAGAAGTCTCTCCTATGGATGATATCACATCTCCGCAAACTGCCCCAGGACATCCATCCTAACAATAGATAAATGCTTCCTTCCTGTCTTTTACTTTTCTTACTGGAGGTTAAGCCTGTTAACCTGGCTGGAACATGAAGAACAATTTATTCCCTTCTACTTTGCATTTGGCACTAAGTATTTCAAAACACAGCTCTTAGCAATCTTCACCTTCTCATATCTCACATTATAGAACCAGCCCTGTTTTTAGATGCCCAGTAATCACCCTTCTCTCCTCAATTCCCTCTAATTAGTCTGCATTTTTTCTTGAACTGAACTGAAACTGAAAGCTGGACATCAGCCAAGACATTATCAGGATTATCATGGATGACTTTGTGCCTTGCATAAAAACTTCATTTTCTCTAAAGTCTAATCTTCTTTTTTTGCCACAATACTTTCATTTCATGATTAATTTTCATATATTATTAAAAATCACTTGCCTATAACAACAGCAGAGAGTACACTTGCCCTTTACTGTCAGTCAACTAGCATCCAAGATGTAGGCTAACATCACTTGATATAAGACCCCTCTCTACCTCCCAAAAAACTTCTCAGCAGTCAGAGGAGTTAAAAAACAGAAGAATCAGCCCAGGAGGGGCTAGCCCTGCTTTCAGACCTGGCAGCACAGAACAAAGCACTTTCATCTGAGGCTCTCAACTGTAGAATGTTTATTCCTCTTTTGGGCCTAACAAGGCTTTACTTGTTGACATTCAACGAACAATGAAAGCCCATCTGTTCCCCAAAGGCTTTGCTAGCAACTATAATGAAGCAGACCTACAGGTAGCTTCAAAATTCAGAGCCAAAACAGCAAGTTTACTAGATGACCAGCCAACACCACGTGGGCCATGAGGAAAGAATTAGCTTTGGGAGCATTAAAAAATACATAGATATTAAGAATCAATGTACTTCAGTATTAAATGGCTTACCTGTCAATAGCAGTTCACTCCTACCCCAGATCTGTATTGTCCCTGAGTGATGGGCTGGGTGATCAGATCAGACAGAAGTGTAAATCGCACTACAGGTAATGCAGATTAAACTGGCGGCCCTCTTTCTGACCTGCTATTACTTCAAACTGTAAGTAGGGTAGCCCTTCTCTTCTCTCTTATGTGTAAAAAAAAGATATGTATAATATTTACTCTTCCTCAGCCCTGCATGAAAATATTTGAAATACACTGAGGACCAGAGAGTAGTTTTATTTGTTTAATGAGAAAAGTATCTCAAATGTACAGATTATTCACTTGTGACATAATTGTAACTAGAAAAAAGAAAACATGGGAAATATCAGTAATACCAGTCTCCAAATTAACATGTATGGGTAATACTTAGCGGGGGGGGAAAAAAAAAAAAAACAATGAAAACAAAATGCAGTATTCAAAGGCATCACATTACAGAGCCAGAAATAAATATTTATTAAACATTTAGACTTCAAAAGGAACACATTTGAGACCAAGGACTGAAAGACACCTTACCTGGACAACTGCTACGGAGCAAAAACCAATGAAAAGTATTGTTTGCTTAGGATCAGTCAGCCATTTCCTATGGATCAGTGTTTTGCATTAGCTTTTTTTATTCTATTCTTTTAATATTAAAAAAAAATTTAAGCAATCAGGGGAGAAATGGGGAGAGGGTTATGGAAACAAAGCCATACGGGTGCTTTAGCAAAACAGAAGTTTTTGATTGTAGCACTTTCCATAGAAGGTAATGACGAAGGTGTTTTACCAGCAGCTGTTTTTCTCATTATACTGCATTATGTATTATTTACACAACTCTGTAAGTGCTTACTACACTTTAAAGCTGTATCTTTGGCCTGAGGAACTTAAGACACAATTCTGAGCAGGCAAAACAGGAAGCACCAGCAGAGCACAAGAAGATTAGAAAAAAGAAATAAAAGAAAGGCTCACTACATACCATCATATCATTCAGACTCATAAGGTAAAGACAGAGGCACAGTGATTCTGGACAGAATCAAGCACAAACTAAAAAAGAGGAACTACTGCAGCTGGCAGAAGTATCTGAACAAAACCACTGCATGAGAGATGAGCAGTCCCAGGATCTTGGGATAACGAGCCTTTAGAAGGACTAATCAAGTTAAAAATACATGAAGAGGGAGGAAAAAAATAAAAAAAAAAAATCAGTGTCTTTCAATCTACTGTGTAGCATTTCAGGAAACTTGGAGTACTTGAAGTATACAGAATCTGCATTAGATGTACAATGTCCTGCAAAAGTTAAGCATCAGGTAAGCACCCGAGCTACGTAGCTGTCCTATAGCAGTACAAATACAAGCAGCACCAATGAGAAAACAAACTCTTCAATCCATTTCCAAAAACATCCTTCAACTTGTACACGTGTAGATTACTGTGCATAAAGAAAAATCATTTTAAAACCTTCTAAGAATGTTTTGTTGCTCTCAGCCTCTCTTGCTGGAACTCCACCAACTCAAGGGATGCATCATTCATTTTTGCTTGATAGAATTAAATCCTAAAGTTGCCTAAAGTGTGCACTGTCCCAGACAGCAAGCCTAGCACTTGTCAACTGATCAGAAAAATAAGTTACACCAGCACTGGTGGACTTAAGCAAACCTGTTGAAGGCTGCTGAACAACAAAAATGGTACCCACTCCTCACTCCTGGTGGGAGGCATTTTACTATTAATTATATATATGGATTAATTTATTATTAATCCAGTGGCTAGCTCTGTATCAGCAGCTTAACTGGTCCACTCCAGCAGTACTAATATTACACTTAAAAATCTTGTTAAGATCATGCTGTGGTTGATGCTGAGTAGACAGCAAGACTTATGGCCAGAGACTGAACACGGAACAGTAAGTGTGGATATAAACACCACCAGACGAGCACCGTAAGCATCTATCACCCATCCCAATTACATACAGTCCATAATCAGCACTTCACAACAGATCCTGCAGCATATGAAAAGGTCATAAAGTAAAAACAAGAAAACAAGAAAACCACAACTGGTTTTAATCACACAATAAATGAATCAGTTGAAAAAAGTTAGAATTTTCAGAACCAACAAGAACAACTTCAAGGACGGAAAGGTTTCAGGTATGTATGTCCCTTCATGACTTTTCAAAGGCAATGCAAGCAGGTTCACATTTTAAACATTTAAAAATATATTGGAGAGACCTTCTCTGCACATCAAAGTCACTGTGCCACTGTCTTTAAAACCCTTCCACTGGTCTCCATTTGCAAGTTGTTGCTATGGTAAATGCATCAAACTAGAGAACTTGTTGGAAAAAAATAAGGCTGAGTTTCTGCCTTTAGTCACACTGGGGCAGACATTTATCTCAGCCAAGTTTCACTAGGGAAAACTGGAAAGTAATACAGAGAACTACAAAAACAGAAAGTAATAACAGAAAGAAAATGAGCACAGATTTAAAATAATTTTAGAGAAGAAGGGAAAGAGCACACAAGAAAAAGGCACAGCTCATGTAGTTACTCTTGCTGGACTCGTTCAGATTGTGTTTGATTTCTAATTAAGTTTTTTTGTTCTCCAGTTCAAACAATACTTTTAACTTCTTGTAAGTGCTCTACACAGGAATTAAATTAGTATAACAACAACAAAAAAAATCATCTGCTCCAGCAGCCCCAGATATGACAGAATACAGAATCTTCTCCTTAATCAGCTAAAAAAATGCATCTAAAACAGCTTTATTTCCTATCAGTAATCATGCAACTTAAGAGAAAAGTGAAAACTTCAGCAGCCATCTCAGTCTCAGCAGCAAGGAACCTATGAAGCACTTGGAGCAAAGAAAGGGAAAGCAGAGGGAGGGAGCAAGGCTCCCTCAATCCCAAGCACAAGAGTCATTCAGTTACTGTAGAAGAACTCACAGGAGCCGCACAGAAAAGAGGAAAAGGTGAAGCCCTGAGCTCAGTAATGGGGCTCACATTGTAGCACAGACATTCCTTTAACTCTCTACAGAGTGCAGCAAAGAGAACGTCACCAAATGGAAACCAGATTTCCAAAGTGAACTAAATTCCCAAGTCTTCTACAAGCTTTACTTAAGTTCAAAATACAATCCACCTGCAACCACGGACAAACTAATACCACTTCTGGTCGGTTTTGTTTTGTTACAATTGAAGACGCATTCATCTTTTGGCAAGGAATACATAACGTGAAGGGAAATGCCTGACTAGGCTTTCTTTCCCCTACACGAAAGAATGAGTTTGTGGTTACCTCACGAGCCGTGGAAAGGCAAGTTTATTTCCTAGAAAGCAAGATCACAGATCCCAGCCTGCCCCAAGCAATATCAGTCACGGATGATCGAGTCAGATATGATGAAACCTGAATTAATTCAGCAGCAGATGGTGCTGTGTTTTTTTTCCTAGCTAAAATGCAAAACATATGGATGGGGTGGCATAAAGTTTCAGCAAAGGACAAGGGAATGTTTGTTTAAGTCACGGTGCAAAGAGTAACATGAAAACTTACAAAAGATATGCAATGTGAGCTTTCCAAAAGCTAGATTTCTTTGGTATCCTTCCATTAACAGACTCTCCAACAGAAATATTTCCCAACACTTGACAAGACTAACAAAAAAAAAAAAAAAAAAAAAAAATCACTATTTAATACTGCCAAACAACTTTTTTTTGCCCTTACAGGGCATTACTGCATAACTGCATGCTGCTGGACTGCTGAACTTCATTCATACATCATTTTCTCAGATATTTTTCCCCAAAAACTTCCACATCCTTACATAACTACAGCTGGATTGTAACTGAAGAAAATTCATTTTTAGGATCCAGAGGATATTACTGTAATCTATTCTGTTGCTTAACTACTTACAGAACGATTTAAATAGTAAGAGATGCTTAGCGCTGTACGGGAAGCATGAAACCAGTACCTCCAGAGCCTGCAACACATACACCACAGCAGGCATGGATATTCAGCTGACATTTGCGGAGCCATTTGCAGAACAGCAACCTAAGTAAGAAAATTAATTTTAACACACAAGGTGCTTCAAAGCACAGCCATCAAAAAGGCAGGTTCCTTCCACTCAGCTCCTTCTTTCCTGCTTGCAATAGCTGGATCCAGCACAGAGGAAAATAACTTCGGTGCAGAAGCTATTAGAAATAGCTGGGAAGAACATGAAAGATGGAAAGGTACTCAAATAGTAGATGGGAAGGAAAAATAAAAAATAAAAAATAGAAACTAGCAAAAGAGCAAGAAGTGCAGAAGAGAGCCAACTAAGTAGCTCAGGAACTGGGGACAAGGGAGGAACAAACCCAGAGCTTCCAGAACAAATCTATGCAGCAGAAGGTTGAGGTTACAAGGAATGAACACATCCCATCTGCCTTATCAGAAGTTCACAGCATATCCTGATCTCATGCCACAAGCAGCTTGATTAGTTGGGCAAATAAATAAATAAATAAATAAACATACTGACATTGAATTAGTAATCAGTACATTTCCCCTCTTGGAATACCAGAAATAGAAGGTGAGCTACAATTATTACTTTTACTGTTACTTAAAAAGTTTCCTGACAGATGCCTTATATTTTGTACATGAAATTGCCATACTTGGCAAACATCAGATTTCACCGTGGTGAAGCAGCATTACAGTGTATGGCAGAGAGGCAGGGCGGGTACAAGAAGGGCACCTCTGAGATGATTCAGGGAAATCTGGGTGGCCATATCCCACAGCTCCTCTTTGCTTGAGAGCTGTAACAGCCCCGACAGCAGCAGCTGAAGTAGTGGTACTCATGCTCTTGCCAAAGTAGTGAATAAAGCACATCAACTCAAACATAAGGAGGATTTAAAAATAAATGAATTAATCAATAAAACACTTCCACAGCTCTTCCCTTCACTGCCCTCTGATATTAAGTATACCTGGTGATAAAACACCATCCCCTAACTACTCATTTTCCTGGTTCTTTGCTTTTGGCCATTAACACAGTTTCAACTGGATTCCATCCTCCTCTATGACAGCATGCCCGATGCTACAGCTCTATTTCCTTCAGCTGCACCACCACACAGTTCATACCCTTTCACTGTCTGCTCCACCTGAGGCATCATTCAACCACATCTCAATGACCACTGTACTTCTCCTTGGTTGTTGGTCACTTCCAGAGCTATTCACCTTTTCACATAACTCTTTATTATTTCTTCCTCTGTTCTCATACAGCATCTTAAAAGGCTGCATTACCAATCAACGCTGAAGCTTATCATCTTCGTGTCTGGGACTCTCAGTGACTCAGCATGAATTAAAGCCATCCTTCTCTTGTGGAGCACTAGAAGACAGACACTTCCATTTTCCACAATTTTGTTGTCTTCTCTATAACAGGATACATGTAACAGACACTGTTTTATGCTTCAGAGGCAAGTCCCCCAAGCAAGCCTTCTGATGAGCTCCATCCATCCATTACTATTCTCTTCAAGAGTTCCCTTGTTTAACTTGTGTCAAAAAGGCAAAGGACCTAACTCCAACCTTTCTGTATGCTCAGATCAGCCTTGGTAAGATCACAGAATGGGTTGGGAGGGGCCTTTAAGATCATCTCATTCCAACCCTGCTGTTTTAGGCAAGGACACCATGCAATAGACCAGGTGCTCCGAGCCCTAGGATGCCCATACAGAGTGAGGACAGGCACTGCCACCTCCCCTGTTGGAAACATTTCAAGTCCCAAGCCCCAGATAGCTCACACAATAACTAAGTTCCACACCAATACATGCTGTGGCTAGAGAGGATCGCAGCAGTTGGTGAGAATCTCATCTACCCAACCCATAAGAAGCCTGAGTTATCGTGGCTAACATGGCAAATACTCCAAAATTTGAAACTATAACTGACATCCTTCTGTGAACTTAATTCCAGAACTACCTGCCTGATGGCCTCCAGCACTTCAGAGCTTCCTCAACAAAAGTGAATCTTGGTCTGTTGAAAAGACATTGACAGAAGGAAGGGGTAATTTCAGCTTGACAAAAAGAGTAGCTTTTCACATGCAAAAGAAAAAAGAGCTCAGAATGCCATCACGAGGCCTCCCTGATTTCATGTGAAAACAGGCACTACACACAGGCACACAGAGGAACACAGAGCAAAGCTCTCTGTTGAAGTTGCACACAATTACCAAAATAGTCCGCAACTCTTTCAGTGGAGGCTGCAATACAGAAAGAATTTTTTTTCTTAAGTGGGGAATTTAACCTTAGTTACTGGATTACCTGCCAAATTCTTTTCAGCTTTCATGCTTCACTAAACAGTATTTAGCTCAGTGCTCACAAACCCATTATTACACTAAAGAAAATGGGGAGCAATTAACATACAAAATGATAGCTTTAAGGTGGTGCTGGTTGGAAAGAAAGAAGTATTTTTGAATAGTGTTGTCTACCATTAGGTGAAATAACTAGGTTTTGGAAAAAAAAGAAACAACAAAACAATTTGCTAAATCATTTCAGTAATGTCTATCCTACAACTCGTGATTAAGGCTCAAGCTAACGCAGCTATTCAGAAAGCTCAGGGCAAAATGCCTTTGAAACATCTCAGTTGAGTTACTACTATGTGGGTTGCAACCTAAAAGCCAGGACTCCTGTTGGGCAAGCCCTGTTCATAAAACATACATGTAAAAACAGACTAAATCATTGTAACAGCAGAGACCAATGCTGAACTAAGCTCAAGTCCCCCAAAAGGACTGAAGAACCAAAAGAAGGAAACAGAATTCAGTAGTTTTCATCAGCACAGCACTGTGCTGATGCAACTGGTCTTGCAGCTCAGAGCACTACAGCACTACACAGAATACACAAACAGAAATAACAGAGAAGTTACTGGCAAGGAAAAAGCAGTTGTGCAAGGGTTTGATCCTGGCTTCTAAACCGAGAAGGAGAAATGATTAACTGCATGTGAACAGTTAATCTGACAAAGCAGGCAGATGGGAGCAAAGATGCAATCCCTCATTCCTAGCAAGCTGTACTCAGCTGCAGGACCTCAGTTGTCCAATTATGCTACAGAAATACGCCTTGTAACATTTGGGATTTGTTTTCAAGAGCTACCGTGATCCATCGTAATGCAGCTGAGCCATGCTCATTCACTTTTATCAACCCTTTGCCATAGATTATTTCTAATCTATTTATCATAACACGTCTACAACCATGGATATATCTACACCAGCAGCTTTTAGTCAATTCCCAGTAACAACAGCCCTTTGTATTTTAAATGAACTCCTACACCGCTATTTTCCTTGGCTTGAAGGATATTTAATATTTTCTTCAAATGACAGAGCAGTCTGCTAACCTGCAACACGCTCTATTTTGGGGATCACACCTATCTCATATTTTCCTCTTTAAATACACAGCCTAATCGTGCTTTAGAATAATACCTCCCTGTACTCTGTGTGAAAAAGGCTCGGGCAGAAAACCACTCCCTCAGAAGCATCTCTCTGCACGGGCAGCACAACTGCAGCGTACATCCCATGTTATCACACAGGGGCGGTGCCTGTTTACCAAAAATGTTATTGAGCTGTTCCCCCCAACACACCCACCAGCAGCAGCTCTCAGCAGCACGGCTTATTCCTACGCCCTGTTTAGCACAGCTATCCACCTGCTTTGTCTTCCTGTGCAGTCCCTGAATTACTCCATAAGGTGAAGCGCATGCGGTGGCTGCAAAGCCCAAATGGAGAGACAGACCTTGCCCGAGGTCTGACCGCGTGTGCCACCAGAGCAGCAGCAAGTAACGCAGAGAACCTTCTTTAGAGGGGAAAAAACCCACAATCCCCATTCAGTACCACGACCCCAACCCAAACACGTGCATTCTGCTGTACGTGTGCGTGCGTGCAGGTCTATTTCCTCTTATATTTGAATTATGTAAAGGCATCCTGAAACTTAAGACATCCGTAGGCTAATCTGGAAGTTCTTCAAACGTAACATCTTCACGTAGAAAACCGGGAAGAGCCAGGAGCTCGCTGCCGAACACCAGATTTTTATCTCCGATTAAAAAAAAGTGTAATTTGAATGAGCTGATGTCCCCGAACGATTGAAGCTCCGTTCCCAGCACGGCTCCTACACAAACTGCCGTTTGCTGCAAGCAGCCGCGCGATTCGCACCGCGGAGCGCAGGAGCGGCTGCGGGGCCGTCATTAGCGGGAGCTGTGCGGCGACACGGCTGAAAGCGCGAGGCCGAGAACGACTCGACGAGCAAGGCGGCCTCGGGAAGCGTTTTTCCACCTCTCCGCCGCTTCCGAGGGAAAAAAGAAGTCAGAATGAGGCCCCGCGCGGAGCTCCCAGCGGCGGCGCGCTCCGTCCGGGCGGACGCAGCTCCGCGAAGGGCCGCCCCGCTCCCCCACCTGCAGCCGCCGCTTACCTGACGGCCACCCGCACCGAGCTCTCGTCCTGGCCGGCCGACATGCTGCCGGGTGGCGGGCAGCGCCGCAAGCGGGGCCGAGCGGGAGGAGCTGAGGGCGGCGGCCGCGACTCCGCTCACCTCCCGCAGCGCTGCGCTCCAGCCATTTTAGGTGCCGGAACGGCTAAGGTAGAGCCGCGGAGCTCGGGGCGGGACCGCCGCTCCTCTGCCCCCGCCCCGCTGCGGCCCCGCCAGTCCCTGGGCGGGGAGCGCCGTCGCGCCGTCGCTCGCTCTTGCGGTCCGCCGGCCGGGGGGACGAGCCCCGGGCGCCGGCCCCAGCCCCGGGCCCGCTCCAGCCGCAATGCGTCACGGCCCCGCCCCGGGCCGGCGGTAGGCACGGCGCGGGCACGCGGCCCGACGGGAGCGCGCGGCGCTCGCCCCCCGCTACCTCCTTCCCGCCCGCCCGCCCCTCGGGAGCCTCGTGCCCGCCGGCCGCGGGGCTGCCGCCGCCCGAGCCCGACGCTGCCGGAGCCCGACGCTGCTGCCGCCGCCTTCACCGAGCGCCCGGCGTTCGGTTGTGAGCCGGGTGGGCGGGCAGTGTTCATTCCCGATGCGAATAGCCGGGAAACGAGCCCGGCTATTTTGCCCCCAAACGATCCGCATTCCTCGGGAGGGTTTTCCATCCGTCTGGGGAATCGTAACGAGATGCCAACGAGCTCGCCGTGCGAGCGGCCGGGCGTTGCGGCAAGGGCTGCTCAGCCGGGCGGGGTGCTGAGCTGCTGCAGAGCCGCTGCGGCCCGTCCTGGCGTGCAGCGTCGTTGGGCTATCAGCGATTATTTACATCGCATTTACAAATCCAGCTAAAAATAACGCTTAAGCAAACACGGCAAGCACGAAGGTTATTATGCATTGGCTCTCGCAGCTTCAGTAAAGTGGATACTTTCTTATCCAAATGTATCCGATGCTTCTTTTCTGCTGACGCGGCGCTAATGTAACGAAGGCATTAAAGCCGCATTTGCGCTTGGGCAGCATCTCCTGCTGGGTGGGCCCCAGCACGGCGGCCTCACCCTGAGCATGAGCACGCGTGTGAGCTCTCGCGTGTCCCTGGTCGCTTATCTCTGCCTGACTGCATCCCTTCCTCTCTGATCTGCATTGGAAACGAATTAAGCAAGCTGAGTCTGGCAGAGTTCCTCCTAAGCTTAACGTTACTACAGGTGGGTCAGTGTCTGCATCTGAACCGTAAAGGATTTACCCTCATGGTGAGGATTTGTTGTCCACGTTGCGATTAAAGAGAAAGTGATAAGGTGGCTGTAGGAAGTAGTTTGGGGAGTAAAATGCTTCTCAATTATGTTTATTTTGGTCCTACTGTATCATAGGCATGTTTTCTATCTTAAATACTTCAAACCCAGTGCAACGCTCCTCTGAAACTGATACAGCAAAGTACATGTAGCTTCTCGCCATGTTTCGTGTGAGTTGCCTCCTCTTCATCCATCCAGATGGAAAGCAGGAAAAAGACATAGCTTCTATCCCTTGTGTGACACATTTTCTCTGTACCCCCATCTCCAGAACACGCACAAGCCTTTTGTTAAAATGAAGTGCTTTATTTTGGCTTTTCCTCATTCTTTCAGTGTAAAAAAGTATTGTGCTATAATGTTTACTGATTCAGGAAAATTACAATTCTCCCACTTTTTATTTCTTAAAATGTAGATGCCTTCTGCTCTCCAGCACCCTATTCACCTCACTGAAGGATTAACTTCAATAAGTTAGGCACGATCAGTCCCTCACCTTCATTGTGTAAGTATCACCAATGTCTGATTTATCTTTAATAAAGCTGTATCATAACACTTACAGACTTATGAAATCTCGAAGCAAAAGAAAGAGCTGTGGAAGTCCCATTTCCTGGTTCCCCTTGCCATGCCCACAATAGGACCTGCACATCTGTTCACTTCCAGATCAGCTGTTCTCATGAAGGGCACAAACTGCAGTGCCGGGGAGTAGCAGGAGAGTTTCTGTCTGTGATCCCTGCTCAGAGGACAGCGAGGGACTGCCTTCCCTGGCAGCAGCACTGTCACAGCTGGTGCACTTTCACCCTCTCCATTCTCCTGCCACATGACTCAGTGCCACGTGCCATTCACTGGGGCAACCAAAGAAAGATCTGCATTTGGGAGGGCAAGGGCTATGACTGACAAACACAGGCGCACACGCGCACACGCTCTGCCCACATGCTGAATCTCCTCACGGAGTTCCTCAAGCAAGCATCAGAAATTATAGAGCTTAAAATCGTGAGCTGTACACGACCTCGATGAGCATCTCAATAGACTGCAGTGCAATCTGCCACACTAATCGCAAGCAGATCCCATCTACGTGTCCAAGACCTGTCTTGAACTGTGTCATGCCTGTGGACTACTTGTCTAGGCCATGTCAGCACTGTACCAGCTGATTATGAAATGGCCTAATTAGAGTACCGCAAGTCCACTTAAAATAGTGGAGCCTTCACTTTAAGTATTTCAACTGTGACAGTTTTCTAGTGCTCACTAAGCAAGCTTAAACAGGAGTTTAGGAGCTAGGGCCATTGTAAGGGGGTTAACAGTATCTTCTTTGACCTGCTGAAAGTACCATTTAGTTCTGAGAAGAACCAATGGAAATAATAGAAAGTTAGAGAAGTTTGTCCTGACATTTCACAACCATGAGGATCTATCTCATAATATTTTGACATTGTTTTGTTTTTATTTAAGACTTAATTGTACAAAAAGAAAAAAGGACTTGATGGTCCTGGTGGACGAGAAGCTGGACATGAGCCAGCAGTGTGCACTTGCAGCCTGGAAGGCCAACTGTGTTCTGGGCTGCATTAAAGAAGGGGTGGCCAGCAGGGAGAGGGCGGTGATCGTCCCCCTCTACTCAGCTCTTGTGAGGCCCCACCTGCAGTACTGTGTCCAGGCCTGGGGCCCGCAGTACAAGAAGGACATGGAGCTCTTGGAGTGGGTCCAGAGGAGGGCCACTAAGATAATCAGAGGGCTGGAGCACCTCTCCTATGAGGAAAGGTTGAGGAAACAGGGATTGGTTGAGGGAACAGGAGGAGGAACGTCCGTTTACAGGGGTGGATAGCGATAGGACAAGGGGAAATGGTTTCAAACTGGGACAAGGGAGGTTTAGGTTAGATATTAGTAGGAAGTTTTTCACACAGAAGGTGGTGACACACTGGAACAGGCTGCCCAAGGAGGTTGTGGGTGCCCCATCCCTGGAGGCATTCAAGGCCAGGCTGGATGTGGCTCTGGGCAGCCTGGTTTGCTGGTTGATGACCCTGCACACAGCAGGGGGTTGAAACTAGATGGTCATTGTGGAACTTTGCAACACAGGCCATTCTACAATTCTACAATTCTATGAAAACCATATCAGATAACAGCCTCACTTTCAGAATATAGCTGTCATGTTCTCTGGTGCTTCTTCTCCTAAGTAGTGGAAATAGTTAGGATATCATTTTATTAATGAATATTGTCTTCTTGAATTTGTATGATAAATGAACTAACTACATACCACCCACAATGTATTCCATAATTTTGGAAAGACACACTGTGGAGCCTAAATATGTATGCAAACCCTACAGAAAATATGCATTCTAATGAGTAATTTTTTTCTTCACATTTACATGGCAGTGGGGAAAAAAAAGAAGAGATTTTTGCTCCTCATGTAAGTGGTCACAGACTTTATAAGTTTTTACTTGCCTGAGTCTGTCATAACTCTATAAGCTCTATGACCCAACAATTAGCGGTATTCCATCATCATCTGACACAAGAAGGGTGACTGAACTCTCGTGAAACTGGGTTTCAACTGATGTTGCTGACTGAAATCAAGTCAGCAATATTCATTCTTTAGCAGTAATCACTCTATTTTTATGAACATTAAGCTCTTTAACATCGAAGAATACAGTGCTTCCAGGTTTATTCTTGGCAAAGTCAAACCTCTGTTTTTATTTCTCATGTGATGCCTCAGGGTTTCACAAAACTTAAGCTTTTCTGCAGCCAGCCTTTCAAAGATCTTCTCCCCATGCTAAACTGAACCAGAAACTGTTGGAACTTGATTTTGATGGATTTTTTTGAAGTAGGTTTTTCTCCTCTGGCTTCCTTATTTCAAACTGCAGGTCTTTGGAAGTAGTTAAGCTTATCAAAGACATCTCAAATGCTTTCTATTTTCTTCTCATCACTCACAGAGATTTTTGATAAAGCACAGAGGAAGGTGTTAAGCCATTCTAAAGTGAGAGGCAGGAAGGTACCATGGGGCCTTTAGTTCCAGTAAATGTTGAAAACAAACTGCTAAAGTTTCTTGGCTCATATGGGATGAGGGAAGGTACATTCAGAGTTGACAAGGAAGAAGGGAGTGCAAGATCATGTTTGCATAATCAGAGAAGCAGCAGATAAGGAAAGGAAACAAGCTGGTTTAGCATAGACAACTCTGGAGAGAGAGTGGTAGAGAAAACAGAAGGGATGGGGTGGAGAAGAAAGAGGGATCTCTGGAGTTAAAGCCAAGTGATGGCTCTGCAGGGTTGTTCCTGGAGCTTAGGAAGCACTAGGAACCTCCAGAGCAAGAAAAAGTGAGATGGATCTTTCCTGTCTACCTTCCAGAAACTAAATGAACCGTAGAAGAGAAAATACAATGGAAAGAAACATGACTAAGGGATCGTATCTGGAGCTGAGAAGATTCAGTGGGAACAGAGTTGCCAGCTGTACAATCACATTCAATGAAGAAATAATTTCTTCATGAACTAGTGCTTTCCGTGCACAAAAACTGCACTGTATCACTGCACCACTGCTAACAAAACAGTACAAAACTGTAACAAAGCAGTCATTCTCTTCTCTTTGCAGCTCAGTGTGTTTGTGCTATGTAACAAAAATGTGCTGATACACATACACTTGTTTTTCTTTCTTCAGGACCAAAATATTGAGGTAGCTTGCACTACTGCAACTGTAGTCTACACTAAGATGGTTATACCAAGATAAATGTTTTGATATAAATATATACATTGCATGGAGCTGTGTAACACACATAAATTGCTGCTGCTAGACTAGAAGAAAATGAAGAAGGCTGAAATACATCTCTGAATAAATCCTCCCCAAGAGGGATCGTAACAGACACATGGCTCAAGAACATGGGTTTGTCTAGGATGAATTTGCCTTCTATGCCACAGAGTTTTAAGAATTTGTTTGTTAACTGAAAGTTGGAATCAGCTTTTTACAGCAAAATCCTGTAAATTTACCCTGCTGATTGGAAGTCCCTTCAGGTATTTACAGAAAGGATGTAAATAATGGAGGAGAGAAAAAAATAGATCAGACAGTTGTGTTTACAATAATGTAATTCATTTTGATGATTTGTGATAACGCTATTCTAACCTGCACAGTATTGGGAAGGTTATAACCCAAGTCTGAGAAGGATGAGGTCTTGCTGTGGCTCTGGGCTATTAAACACCGACCAGTGTGCAACCAGTCCCTGCAGGGGACTCTGTACCATGGATCAGAAATGTGTGTTTCTAAGCCTGATACTTGGGCCTGACTCACTGATGTCTTGATAGAATCCCAAATTCTACTAGATCAAGATAACAATGTTGTGCGTTCTCCATGCTAATGGGAAAGACTAAAAAAGTTTCCAAGGAAGAGCACATTAGGCCAACTGTCTTACAGTTTGAGCCAAAGCAAGCACAGTTCTTCTCATTTTTTGCATGGGG
This sequence comes from Tetrao urogallus, assembly GCF_951394365.1. Taxonomy (NCBI): domain Eukaryota; kingdom Metazoa; phylum Chordata; class Aves; order Galliformes; family Phasianidae; genus Tetrao; species Tetrao urogallus. The sequence goes on from NC_136813.1 coordinate 178,932,336, forward strand.
AAATTGAGGCAAGAAGAAAATGAGAATTGGAGGTGTCCATAGAAGAAATGGTTGTCAGAACCAGTATCAGGGCTGATTCAGGGGCCTGTGCTAGTGTTGTTAGACCACACCTTAATGAGATGAATTATTAATACAAAAGCTGCACGGGAAATTCATTTCTGCTGCCTCTCACCAGAACCAGCTGTTCAGACTTGAATGAGTCAGAGTTGCACAATACCAATCTTGCCTTTAGGATACAGTTACCCAACATGATGGGCTTTTCATAATATCCCTCCCAACAGTATCCTCATCTTTCCTCTGTCCTTCACCCTTCCCCCATCATCACCATGCTGTCAATTTTGGGTTCAGACTTCACCTGCAGAAGGTACCAAAAGGCAGCAATCCCACACACACAGTATCTGCGGTGGCAAGGCAGCCTCCTGTCAGCAGACTGTGCCAGTCTGCTCTAGATAAGACAAAAAATTAGCTCACATGTTTAAATAGTGAGCATCGAAACCCTGGCACATTCCAGATTAAATCAATTTTAAGTTCTCCACCTCTGGGAAAATGCTCTGATGAAATTAGTTGCAATGAGGTCAGGAAAGTTTCCGTTTTCCTGCAGAGCCTGCTGACAGCTACTAGTAGAGGAAGGTCAGTGGGCAGATTTAGCATCGCCCTGCCCTTCTGTGTTGCTCTCACAAACCTCCTCTTTATGTATTCACAAGACACAGTGTGTTTAAGCCCCAGACTGCGAGTTCCTTGTGCTTGTTTTACCATTTTTTTAAAGACGAAATCCCATTTCCTACTTGGCGTCCTTCGGCATTACTGCAACAAAAACAATAAATAGGTATAACAGAAAATAAGGATGGAAGTCAGGTGAAGAAATGCCTAATTGCCTGCACAATACTGGGACCACAAGCCACAGGCAGCGCTGGAGCTTGGCGGAGAGCGAGTGGGTGGTGTGTCACCTGCAAAACAGAGGGTTGGGCAGGCAAAGAATGGATCTTGCAAGAACAAACTGAGAGTATTCAGCTTGATAGCATCATGGAATTTAGAAATTAAGAGATGACAGCTGTAAATTAAGCATGGCACAAGTTGTTTTATTCTCCATGTGTATGCAGACTGGCTTGGCAATCCCACAAACTCATGAAATTAAAATAAGTAGTTGCAACAGAGTTGTGACAAGCTTCATATAAGGAGTTTCCAGATAGAGCTTGCTATGGAAGGACCACTGCTATAAGAAAAGAATTGTGTTGTGGTGCAGCAGCAACAGAAGCCACTGCTATAAGGTCTGTGGCAGACTGCAAGGCTCACCTTTCCTTGCCAGGAAAATCTGTGCTTCCAGCTCTCCTATCCAAGGCAGAGATGAGGCATCACCTTCCTCTGGAAGAATGCAGCATGTTGAGCTTTGCTTTCCTTAATACTTATTCAAAGTAGCTTTCATACCACTCACTGCATATGTATCGTTTGGGAATGCTTGGGCCAAAGGATAATAGGCAGAACAGCGAAGGACTGAATCTTATTTCAGTTTTTTCCCATGGACAAGGTGCAAGTATTTAGTTTGCTGCTGAAATGGGACAGCATGTCCCTGCACTGCAGCAACTTCTGGAATCCATTGCCACAGGAGGTTGGGGAAGCAGACTATTAGCAGGCATCAGAAGGGATTAGACAAGATTTGTGAACAACATCTCCATTACCAGCTAATAAGAGGAACAGACAGGTCAATGCCTGTGATCTTAGCAGTCTGGGCCAGAGGAAGATGTCAGGTACATGTGCAGGGACCTCACAGACCCATCTGGGTCTTTCAGATCTGTGCTTGGCCAGCCTGTGCGGGCTGTTGTGCAGCTACACCAGGACCATCACCGGTGCTGGGCACATGTGGCATTTTTGGGTTTTGGTCTGACCCAGCAGGACATCCACCTCCTGTGGTTTGGCTGGATAAAGTGCCTAAACAGTGCTCTTCCCACCAAAGTCTCATACAACCATGATGTGCTTTAAAGGGAACTGGCTTTAACAAACTATCACTTAGGCTCAGAAAAATAATTGATACCAAGGGATGGAGAAAAACAGAAGATTTCATTACTACATTAGGAATTAAAGAATTGTTTGGATTAACAATATGGAATAACACCAAAAGGGCTCACTCCAAAAAGTGCACAAAATCAGATAGTCCTTGGCACTAACTTGGCACTGACAGAAAGAGTGGGCAGCCAACCAGCCATGGCTTTGCAGCAATCCCTTTTTCCAGCAGAAGAGTCTTATGCCATTTAACTTCTCCTCCCATCATTTCTGAACATTTCTGTGGCCGTTCTGTGGAGTTTTTCCAGCTCTATCTTGCCTGAGTTCGGGTGGCTGCACTGGAAGCTGCACACATGATTAGGCGCACCATGGATATTTAGCAGAGCACAGCAATGCACTCTGTTTTTCCCAGTCCTTTTGCAAATAGGTCCTGAGATTGTGTTTGCCTCCTGGACAGGCACTGAGCTGACATGCATTATCCCTAATTTAACATCTTTTTTCCTGTACATAATGAGCTCTTTTTTTTTTTTTTTTCCCAGATTGAAAAATTGTTTTCTTCTGTCTTTGTGTCCAGAATTTCTTTTGCTGCTCATTATCCAGGAGTTGCTTTGTCTTAGGGGATCTTTCTAGACCTTTTTGTAACTGTTGATGTCATTATCCCTTTGTCTGCCTTTTCATGGAAAATACAGATTTCAGCAAAGATTCTCATGAGGCTGCTGATAACAGCACTGACAGATCTGTACACTGAGAAACCAGCAGGAATGAGGAAGCATTGTAATGACAAGGGAAAAGACTTGAAATAACTTTATATATATAGGCATACCCAGCTAAATAACAGACAGAGAGAACATAACTAAATAAACAAATATTTGGAGGGAGTGAACAAAGGGTGGGTTAGGGTGGAATGCAGACCATGGCTGAGAAGGGCACAAAGGGAAAGGCAACATGGACTCAGGAACAGATTTCTCAACAGTGACTTGTGTGCAGATAGGAGAGAATCTCTCTATGGAAGTAAGATTCCCTCACTTCCAGGACACTGCAAACAGCACTGGGAAAAAAGAACCTGAAGCAACCTGATTGCACAGCCTGATGGATGTCTCCAGGCTCACAGAAGATGACTAATCAGCACAGGAAAGCATTGGTTTTCACTTTATATTACTGCTTATGGGTTTTCTCTTGTTTGAGAAGATCCTGATGGAGTAAATAGGGCACAACGTCATTTAAAAACAATAAAGAAAACCAGAAAAGAAGAAAAGCCCATTCTTCTCACACCCCATGGAGTAGTAACTTAGTGGAGAAAAGAGCACCACCTAGTGCTACTCGCTGTTTGCTGATGCTGTGCCGTCCTATGCCCTTCTTCAGATTTCGGCGCTCTCCCACCGTGTGCTGCTCAGCAGCAAGGGGCATCCCAGCTCCCGAGGAGAAGAGCAGCTGGTTTGCCAAGGGCCCGACATCTCTCCGTTCTGTGCAGCCTGAATGAGGCAATGCCTTGGGCACCCCGTTAGCATAATTAAGGTGGTTGCTCTGATTCATTCAGGCCAGATTCTACTGCCCTTACTCATACAGAGGAGATCTGTGCCTCACTGATGGGCCCTGCTGCTTTCACCGGGCTGGAAAACATTAATCAATGCTCACAGAGCAGGCTTGGAAAAGCAGACGACCAGATCCCTGCACCTTGAAAAACAGATGGTTCTTTGCCTTTACTTTCTGATTCTACAACTTGTGCCAAGCTACTAAGCTTGTCTTGATGCAGGTGAAAGCTCTATGCCTTTTTATTGCCTTTTCTCAAATCAAAATCTGCAGGAGGAAGATCTTCAATGAAAACATCGCTTTCCATGAGAGCTGCCTTTGCTGTCATTAATGGATCATATGCAACCTTAATTCTTTTTTTTTTTTGCATTTATTGTTAAAACCCACCTTGCTGCTTTTGTTTATGTCTTTTGGTTATGAATCCATACAATGTTTGTATTCATATTTTTAACATTGAACACCTTCTGTTCTGACTCACAGCTTCACGTTTTCTGTCACAGTGCAATTAAAATATCACAAGAAGGGAAGAAACAGGTAAATCAACTCAGAATGATTCTGCATCAGCTGTCGTTATGTATTATGTAAATAGGTCCAGACTTGAAGATACTTGTAGCATTGGCTATGTGGGTTAATTTACATAAGGATGTCTATAGTAAAATGTCTTCCATTTACATTTTTGAGTCTCCTAAGTGATCTTCATGAGCCATGCTACCATGATTCAATTAATCTAGTAATGGGCTTATGTCTTCTACCTATGAAGCTATTCAGCATCGCACCGTACATCCCGACTGGAAGGTGATAAAAATCAGCTCTTCAGATATTTTCCACATCCTCTGATTTGCAAAACCAAATTTTTCCGTAGAGGTTTTTATTTCTACTTTATAATCCTGCATTTTTCCCTATCCAGCAGCCTCCTCATAGGTTCTCTTCAGCTGAGAAAGAAGTGATCTGGGTTATCTGCACCTTTCTGCCATGTACCTGTACCTTCACTGCTGCAACCACTGCTGCCCACAGATACCACTTGTGACCATTTCTTACCTGGTACAGGATTTTTCTTTTCAAATTTTCAGGCGACTTGATTTGGATGCTTTTCTTTATAGGAATGCTTTTCTTTTAACTTTAATGAAAGGAACCTTGATTTAGTCTAATATATTTATGCCCTTTACTAAGAGAAGTCAGCAGAATTTGCATGTACTAGTGTGTACATGTGGACATACGCACATGCTGTTAAATAAGAATGTACAAAGTGTGAGTATGGTCTGTGACCATATAGTGCCCAGTTACTGGTTGGGCTCCATGGGACATCAGTGGGGAGGCTGCCAAATAAACCTGATGCAGGATGTCTGTAACCATCCCACTGGGCAGGTTTTTCTCTTGAAAATATGTGTGTGATATTACATGAAGGACATTCTCATTGTATCAAAACTCCTTGGCTCTAGAACAAAGACATGTCATGGCATGGATGCATGTTCATTAGAGCACATATACATAGGGCAGATGTCTGTAATTGCATTTACCAGCTGCTTGTTAATGGGAACCACCAGCCAGGTACATTGCACTGTATTCCCAAGGATGTACTGCTCCTTCCACAAGCACACATGGGAAAAATGGGCTTCCAAGAGCTCACACTACAATGACATGGGACATATGCAGAGCTGAACACATGTCCAGATCACCAAATATCCACTCCTGACCCAACGTGTCCAAGAAACTCCAACCATTGTGGCCATGCTGAAGTCTGTGGGTGAGCAGTGGCTGACATTGTGGCTCTGTAAGGGATATGGTGTCTACATGATGTCATGGGATGAAATAAGTTGGAAAAGGCTGGCTCCGGTTTTGCATCTTTCCTGTAGTAGCAACTGTGGGGAAACTGGGAGTGACTGCAGGGAGTGTTATCTCATTGCACGTGGGTTTGATTCTGTCATTGCACTGAGCAATTGAATTTAACATCTATTCATTGTTTCACTAGTGACAACATAATTAGCTAATTAGTACGGACTAATTGTTAAAAATACTGTACTGCAGCTACGCTAAATAAAATAGCCTGTGTACTTCTTTCTGGGAGAGTTATGAGTTCATGCTTTTCTCCTTAGGAATCAAAGAAACTCCTAAGAAATAAAAACCAAACCAGCAATTCAAAGCCAATTCATACTCTGCTATGACTAAACCAGGTGCAATAAGGGACTGGCGACTGCACAAAGGTTGGGTTTATGGCCTTGCGCAGGGCGCAGTGTGTAGCCAGGAGCAGGTGAGATCCCTGCTGGCACCAAGGGTTCATTACAGCCTGACACCAAGGTTTGGATTTATAAGGAAACCAAAGCCACCAGCCCTGCCCTTCAGACTGAGAGGTTCCACTGCCTGGTTGGGTCCACTGACTCCACACATAAACCAGAGGCACCTCCAAGGGCTGGGGAAGGAAACCTCTGCCTCTTAAGACAGAGCAGCTGTGTTAACATCAGCCTGGAAGGGCTGGGTTTCCAGGACACCTCCTTCTTTTCCTGTGCCCACTCTGGGGGAGGTTCTGCAAGGGTGAGGCCCTTTGCAGACAAGAAATCAGAGTCCAGCTGTGTTTTAGCCACAGCTTTTTGCAGGAGGAAACAAGTGACAGCTATTTAAAAACTGTGACAGACCAAAGATTTTTTTGTTCCCAGACTATCTGTTTCTAGTTATGGTTTTGTTCTGTGTTTTCAGCCGGCATATAATTACCATGAATTATAGAGCAGAACAGGGTGTGTGTAACCACACCTCGAACAAGCTGGTTCTCATTGGCTTGAGCAATGGCTGGAGCAGCTCAGGTTCCCAAGCACAGCTTTGAAACACAGTCTGGGAGGCCTGTGCAGAAAGCTGGGCTGCTTTAAAACTGATCCAAGTGACATGTTGTACCCCTGGTGACACTGATAGTACACACCATTGCTCTTCAATGAGCCCTGAAGTGCACACAAAAACATTAAAGCTCGCACATTCCAACAATATTAAAGAAGACACAAATACTTGCTGACAATAACTTTTAGCATATGCCTGTTAAATCCTTCTTTTCATGTTTGGGCAGAGAAAATACCCATCTTGCAGATTTTGAGCCAGGACTGTATCTCAGTTTAGGCCTTAGACTGTCCTGTGGCAGAAGTCTGTCATTCATTAGAAGCCTTCAGGAAGCGTCCTAGAGGCTCAACATGCAGAGGATTTTAAACTGATGATGCTGACAAATGCTGATGCGCAGACCAAACCTGTGGCTGAAATGCTCAGTAGCAGAGCACGCTGGCAGACAGCCACCCAGCCCACCTGCCTGGGAATCACTGCTGGTGCTCCAGCCAAAATAAGAGGTAGCTCATTATCACTGGATAATAAGTCCAATTATTTATGGCAATAAAATATGTAGGCAATATATGTTGACATTTCGCCTTCCAAATTACTTATTTCAGCACAGATCTAATTTTGCAGGTAGGATAATACAACAGCGATGTAGAAATTAGTCTGAGAACCTCTTAGTGCTTGTGCTTCTGGCTGACAAAGCAAACTGCAGAGAATTAAACCTGCTCTCTATGCAGATGTTTGCAGGGATGGTTGATGGGTGCAGGGCACGATAAAGCCCCAAGGCTCTATAAGGAATGTTTCCATACTGATTTCAATTCCAGTATCTTTCACTACAGGAGTGAAGGTTTCCAGGTTGAAGGCCTTAAGTCAGTATTTGAACACTGAATTAACCAATTTACCTGGGAAAACTGACCACACTTTACTGCTGGGTGAACTGTGGAAAAGTTCTGCCTCACCTGCCGCTTTGTTCAAGATGAAATGCATTGACACGGAGGCCTGGAAATGGGAAACATTTTGTTTTTTCTCTGAACAGCAGAAGCCCCTGCTGTGAGATATTCCTCAGACCAAAATCCAAAGTAATATTCAGAAGACAACAAGGAGTTCCTGTGCAAGGTACTCCTGCTGGGTTAGGTAAGCAGCTGAGCTGCTAGTTGCCTGTACTTTGCAGTGCAGAGTAATAATTAACAGTGATAAAAAAATACACATGCCAAAGTCCAAGCCACATAGTGAATAACTGCCGTCATGGAAAACATCCCCCATGGGCAAATTTTGATGTAACTGTCAACACGGGGTGTCAGCTAAAGCAGCCTCTGACCAGCCCATTCAAACTCCATTTGGGCTCCATTCAAACCCTCAGACACCAACCAAAGTCAGTGCAGCCCCTCGTGCACTCAGCAAACCCTGAGTGCCATGGGAGCCAAGGGAACGCATGGCACGCTGCCCTTCACTTGGAGGACAATTCCTGCCTCTAAGCCCCTTTGCCATGAAAGCCTTTGTAAAGCCTTTTCTGCCTAACCTTTAAGGCAGGAGGTGACAAATTGTACTTAGTGCTTGTGGGCCCAGCTGCAGAAGCATGCCACACACCACCACCCAGTTCACAATTCAGTCTTCAGCATAACTACATATTTCTGCAGGATGCTCCGTTACATAGTCTGCCCTTCCTGTAGATTTTCTGTCTGAACTAATAGCATGTCTTTTAACCCATCCATCAAGTTCTTTCAGACGAATCTGAACTTTTATCTGTGTTGCTATCTTCAGCCTTGTGCTGAGCTATCTTCTGGTGCCCAACATGCTTTATAAATTGATTTGTGGGTAGCAAACACTGTGATTTATGTGCTATGACATTTCCCCCTTCTTAGCTACCGGTAAAATCTTGAGAAATCTCTTCCAGGAAAACTGAAATTTGCAAGTCGTGGCTCAATTCGAAGATATATTGTTGCCATTAAATGACATAGATACAGATAAAAGAAAATGTTTTCTTATTCTATTAAACATCAGCATTGCCATTCTTGTAATTTTATCAAGAAAGCCAAAGATTTGATGTTTTCCATAATGCTCCAGCTCCTGCATGCTCATAATTACGCAAGAGTAAAACCATTCCATGTTTTAAGTTCTTTACCCAGAGAGTGGTGAGGTGCTGGAACAGGCTGCCCAGACAGGTTGTGGATGCCCCGTCCATCCCTGGAGGTGTTCAAGGCCAGGTTGGATGGGGCCCTGGGCAGCCTGCTCTAGTATTGAATGCAGAGGTTGGTGGCCCTGCCTGTGCCGAGAGGGTTGGAGATTCATGATCCTTGAGGTCCCTTCTAATCCAAAAGCCATTCTGTGATTCTGTGATTTCTGTAAAAGAAAGTATCCAGTACTCATATTCACAAAGTGGAAAATTTAGATTAGCCGTATTTTGAAGAATCAGAAATCTAAAATACACAGATAAAAATATCCAGCATTTGTTGTTTTGCAAGTACATTGCTATTTTCAAGCAGAGATTTTTGAGGTGTGGCGCTAGCAAACCTGAAATCTTGCTACATTCCTCTTCACCTAACTATCACAAATGGAAACAGATGGTGCAAGTTGTCCCCAGCAAGTAGCACGTAGTTGTGAAGCATGAAGAAACAGGTTTTGAATCACCAGGGAAATGGCATCAAAATACACCTGGGTAAGGACATGCAGGCAAACATTGCATCACGTCCCATAAGTCGCATGGCCAGCTGGCTGTAGCATGTGACAGCACTGCTCTGAAAGACATGCCTTCGAAGCTTTTGGATGCAGTACAGGTGACATGTCTCAGCAGTCATGCCAAGTGCTCATTTATCTTCTTCAGTGTCCTGTGTACAACTGTGTCTGCTGGATGCACGAGGAAGACTGCCAAAAAGGCAGACACCAAAGAACTTTACTCATCTGTTTCCCAGGCTGCAGCAAGCGGTGCTGTAGGAACACTCCTGTCTTGCCATTGCATTCAGGATACATGTTTAATAACATAGGATATTTGTAAAGATTTATACAGGTGTAATTTATTGCTGAGTGGTGCTGTGTCCATGTGAGGTTTAATAATACATCTCAAAATGCGTTATTAATGGACAAATAAAGAGTAATTTCACATCAGTTTGAGATACTCGTCAACGCACCAGGAGCCCTCATGCACCACTTTGTTTCTCAGCCACACAGCAACCAATTTGCTCAGGTGATGTCCTGCTCTGGGGACAGTCTCCTCAGGGCAGAGAGGAGCAGGCTGCTGAGGGTGCTCTGTGGATCAGGGTCTTGAATTCAGCCTTGTTCTAACGATTCACAGGAGGTGGACAGGCTCAGTGTGGCATGGACGCAAGATCTTCCCACAGCCAGAGGAGTGGATTTCCAGCTGTTCTACCTCACCTCTACAGTTGGTTAGCAAGTGGGGCCCTGCCTGGCAGTCTCAACTTCTCTGCTAGCTGGGGAGTGGCTCCTTAATCCCATTCTTGCTTGACTTCATGGCAGCCCTTACACAATCCCTGGCAGCGCTACCAGGCATCTCTGTTATGTGAACACCCCCAGAGCTCTAATGTACTCAGCTTGAAACAACTTCAAAGATGCACTGCTTCTGGCCTTCAGAAGAAAGTTGCTGCTGCCCCCAGAGGGGTAGCAGTCCCTGGCTTCTCTCTTTTGCCTTTCCCTTCCCTCAGCCTCTTCACTTTCTTTTCTCTCCCCTCCTCTGATCCCCTCTCGGATGTTGATCCTTTAACATCACCATCGCAGAACTGGGACCCATTTATTTCTCCTTTCCTGGCTGCTTCCATCTTAGCAGAGACCCCCAGCAGGGAGGCAGGGGGCACTGGCAGCTTTCCACTCCCAGAGGCCTTGCAGAAGGACACCCTGCTATTGCTGCTGGCCCCTGCCCCATCCTTTGGTGGGAACAGGAGAACAGAATGGTCAGGGAGAGGCCAGGCTGAAAGCAGAGCCAGTTCTCACCTCTTTGATCACAAACCTTGTAATGGTTGGATATGTTTTTCCTGGAATTCCAGTTCTGCGGAAGTAAATAAAGAGGAAAAAAAGCAACCTGTGTTCATGGCCAGAGAGTAAAGACTGAAAATATGAAACAAACACAGCATGGTGAGGAGGGTGCATGTTGCTGCCGTTTTTGTGCAGCCTTCTGTTGGGGCACCTTTCCTAGCACCTCCTCTCTCAAAGCCAGCCTGGATGTAAGCAAGGGGGCTCAAAACTCAGTCAATAAAAAGAACAAACAACTGTTCACATGGGGAAAAAATGTATTTTCTATAATATCTGACTGCCCTTATTTTTGTTTCTTTCACCATGGAAGGATAGGGCTGGGAGCCTCAGGAGCCTTTTCCCTCTAATTCTGGCTGTTGTCTTAAAACTGCCAGTCTGAGGACAGACAGGCAGAGCCAGTGATCCCTGCAGTGGAAATCTGTCTGAAGGGGAGCTCTGTCAGCCTCAGATCTGTTTTCTCTGGAAGCCTTTCTGGGCTAACCTCTTCAAAGTGCAGGAGGGAAACACCATCTGCCTGCTGGATTAGAGGAAGAATGAATGAGATTTAATTAAGATGATTTTGCCCTCTAGACAGGTTGTTTAAAAATTAATTTTTCCTCTCCTTTCCCTTCAATTAAGTTTATAAGCTAGAGGGAACAGTGCACCCTGAAATATTGATTCTGTCTCTCAGATTGCAGTGACCTACATTTGTGGGTGCTCTGTCCATGATCAGGATTGTCACTGTCCTGCACACTGAGCATGGGAAGAGTGATCAGGCTGCTGGCTTGGGTTAGATGCAGAGCTCAACACGAATCCTTTAATTTCTTTTAAATACATCATGATTCATTATCTCAGGCAGGATCCTATATCAGGTGCATGAAGAAAGCTTTGTGAGAGGCAAGCCGAGGTTGGTTGATCAAAGCTACGCCCTAGGCAACATGAGAGAGCTTCCCAGCCGACTGCATCTGGTTTCTGCAAAGGCAGACAGCTTCAGTTTGACTGCTGGGGTTGACTAGAAGGAAACTTAGATGTGTTTCTTTTTTTTTTTTCTTTCCAATAGTTCTTCCCTCTCAGATTATCAGTCATGTCAACCCTACACAACAAGGAATAACTAAAGGCTTTTGGCTTTCGTCCACACCTGGGAAGCTTACATCATCCTCACTGAAGGCTTCAAAAGTGTGGCAAACAAGGAGTAAAACATTGGCCTGGCAAAGATGAAACTCTTGAGAAATGTCCTGATTTCCAGGCCCTGCTTGTAATTCCGCGGATCGGGATGCATATCTGCTCCACTTAGCTAACGTAGCATGCAAACAAAGAGAAAAAGAATTTGGGAACGATTTATGGATCTGTGAATAATTTTGACTTCAGCTCTCACAATTATATGTGCCATGGTGTATTGCATGTTGGGTCACTCCCAAGAGTTACTGAGTACCATAAACCTACATTAACACAAAACAAAATATTATGTGCCTTCATAATGCTGAGGGTTGAACATCACTCTCATTTATGTCTTATGATGGCATTTTCTTAGTCCACTAACAGCAAAAAGCTCTGCCTATGTTACCACTAGAACACACTATCTTGCTTTACGGGAGATGCTTGCCAATAAAATTATTCCAGCTATACACATATTCCAGTCTTTGGCAAGGGAGCAACACTTTGCAATACTGGTTGATATGAGTCTGCAAACTCAGCAGTAACATGAGTTCTTGCAAGTTCCTCTCTAAAAATCTAATCAGCGTCATTAAGGAAACCTATTAAGAACAGATAGAGATGCTTGATGACTCGAAGGCTCATGGTCCAAGCACTGGTTCTTTTGGGTTTCCCTGACATGCACAGCATTTCTCCAGGAAGGAATTTAGCTTCACTGCCCTTTGTGATGTTCAAATCTTTGTCACATTCCCCTCGTGCTAGGAGCCCAATGGCCTGGAGTTCTAGCAGTACTTTCAAAGAGTATTACTGAGACTTAGCATCACAAGCAAAACAGTAAATCAGAGCCTGTAAGCCTGCACAAAAGTTTCTATATTTGGGTCTGATTGTGGTGCTCAGTCATACCACAACTGCAGACAAAACTGGATGAGGTAAGTTAAGCAAGACAAGGGTGCTGAAAAGCTTTCCCACCTTCTAAATATTTCCATATGCTGGTAATTGCATTTGCAGTAAAACTCTTAAGACCATAAGGCCTCCATGGCATGCTGCAGAGCTGTGTTCTTGCCCCAACCAAAGCAACCTGTGGATGAGAACTCAGCTTCAAGTGCAACAACACAAGTTGTGTTCTGCCCACACGCCTCATTCTTCAGAAGGTGTTGTTGTGCCTCTTGTCTCCACCCTCAAGAAAGCTAAAAACACTCTAAAAGATCATAGCAGTCAGATGAGATTAGAGAACCAGATTATAGCCAGTTTAAGACATGAAAACACCAGAGGTCTTCTGGCCATGCTGCAGGCTGGCATGGCAGGAGTCAGCTCTGCTGTGGAGCCCAACAGTGTGTGTAAAGCAGCCGAGCACAGTGCTCAGCCCGGCACCGGGTAGTGAAGTGCTCCTGCATGAAGAAGTGCCTTTTCAAGGTGGGCAATGCTGGATGAACGTGCATTCATGCATGGGCCAGCTGGGTGCCAGGGCAGGGCAGCCGGAGTCTGTCTGTGTTTGCCCCCTACAAAGGCACTCTCCTCTACTTAGAAATCTCAAAATCTGTGCGTGCCAAGCAAGGAGTACAGCACATCTGTGGGGCTGTTGGTTCTGTGGGACTCATGGGTGATGGCTTAAAGGTTTGAGCAGGAGGAAGTGCTGTCAGAAGAGCTGGAGATGCTCAGTCTTTCACAGCTCCAGTTCTTTGGCCCTTAGCTCCCGAATTCCAAAGCTTTGCAGTTCAGCAGAGCTGGGAGCACTCCATGCAGGTGTGGGCTGCGGCCCTGCTGACTTCAGCAGCGCTGCTCCCATTCTCATAATTACTGCAGGCCAGGAGGGGCTGTGTTGGCAGCGTGTAACACAAGCCTCAGATACCATGAAGCACATCGAGCAACGCCCTGCCTCAAACAGGCCTGAAAGGGAGCACCACGTTACCCATCTGGAGAAAACCTGTCCTGGCTTTGTCCTAGCCCAGATTTTTTTGGCTGCAGCTTCCAACTTTTGAATCTTCTTTATGCCTTCTGCAGCAGCATAAGACTCTGAATTAGCAAAGTAAACACGCGTGGCTTTAGGCACAATGTTTTGAGCATGGCCTTGCACTTCATGGCAGACATTTGGTGGTGCAGCCCTGAGATATGTCCTCAGTGAGAGCAAGCTTGGCCACCTGGTCAGGTTTGTCTGCAGCAAACCCCTTAGAGCTCTAGCTTTGACTAGAAACTTTGATGGCAGAGAGGGAGTTAAAGTTGAGAGCGGGAGGATTTTAAATGAAATAATCCTTGGCGAGGTTTCTCAGGTGCAGGCACTTTTGGTTGAGACCCCTTGCCTCCATAGCTGCCTCCTCCAGGAGCAGGGCAAGCAGGCCACGGCTGGGCCGTGTTGGATTGACCAGTCCATGGCAGATTGATCAGACCATGGTGGAATGGCCATGCCATGATGCATTGAGCGGGCTGCAGAGGATTGACCAGGCTATGGTCGAGCAGGCAAGGCCTGGTGTGTTTAAGGGAACATCCAGCAGACTTGTGTTTAAGAAGGAAGCACTTCCAAATACCTTTAAAATGGATGGTGCCATCAGGGTTTTCTCCTGGTTGTTAATTAAACCTCTCAGACAGAGGGAGGTTTTAGCCAGTGACTTGAAGGAGGAACTTGACCTTACTTCTGAAGTCCTTGAAAGTAAGACTTGACAAAGGAAACACAGTCATTCTCCCTGGAATGTGAGCCTTGCCTCAGCTTTCACCTTCTCGTGAAATGCAGTAATAACTCTTCTTTTTTCACCCGTAATAATATGTGATGCATCAAATAGAGTCCTTGTCCTCTGGTGCTCAGCTATGAGCCATATGGCACACAATAAGTGAAGATTAGCGATTAGACAGGCCTTGAGTTCAGTAACATGATTACAGTATAAAAATAGGCATGAGGCTGAAATTGCACCTCTACTTGTGCTCATTTTGCACAAGCAAGAAAATGGAGATTTTCATAATTTTATTTCTGAGGTTATCATTTCATATAGAATATAAAGGGATTTCTGGTTGAATTGTAGAGATCAGACAATTATTTATGAATCATTTATATTTATGTGCTACCTATAAATACTCCAAAGCATGTTATGAAAAGTAATTGTGTGTTTTTGATGACCGCTTTATGCAATTCAAAGAGGATTCTGTGTTCTTCTCAAGTCTCAGCTCCACCACCCTTTTATACCATTCTGGCAGTGCAAGCATAAACTGATCTGGGAAGAATCTGCTCAATGCAAGAATGTCTTACTACGAGCAGATGCCAGCAAAGCCCCACTTTCTCACCACAAGCTGCTGCACTGTAGTACCTTGTGTTAATATCTGTGGTGGTTAAAAGCAAAACAAAAAACAAAGCAGGTGCATCTGACAGCATCCATCAGCCATCTCTTATTTGTTCACTTGGCATCAAAGGCACACTCCTCCTGTCTCTGTGGGACATCTCCTGGCATGAGGCACCAGCACGGGGGTGGTGAGACCAGCCAACAGCTGCACCCAGCCCAGCAGGGATGGAAAAGTAGGCCAGAAGGGTGGGAAGACTTGGTGCAACCCATATCATAGAGATCTGGAAAAATGCAACACAGAAGGCACCAACTGATTAAGAAGTCTCTAATAAACTTCATGTATTTCTTGCACTGCATGGCTAGAATTAGAGAAAAAGGTTGTAGGTAAGATACAGAGCACAAGAATATTGGAGAATTACTGAGTGCGACTCTGGATTGTTTCAGTGCTAAATAGGTTGGCTTTGCCTCAATACCTGCCTGATCTTTACAGTGAAAATTATCGTGTCAATTATAGTGAAAATAATTTTGGTTTCCCAAAGACCCAGAAATCATTATGAATCTGATCCATTTGAAATGTAGCTCTAAGGCAGTGCCAAATGTTATCGCAATTTTCATGCTAAAATCAAACAATAAATGTTTCTTCTTCTCTTGACACTTATGTTATACTACAAACACAGTGTCAGGACAGCTTGTCTCTATTTGTATCTCTGTCTTTCCCGAACCCCTCCTCCTCCAACCAAGGATTACTGCATAAACAGACACCAAGAAATCTGATGTGCTATTGCATGATTATTTTATATTTAAGCCAAGTTTAATTATTCCCTTTGTCCTCCGTAAAAACAGAGGGAATAAGAAAAAAAAGACATCTAACCCCCCCCAGGCAATCAAGAAATATGTTTAATTTGAGAATCATTTCTTGTGTGAGAAAACTTCTAAAAGATGTAGAAAAAACCTAATTCTCACTCAGTTTTTCATTTTGAAACATAAATGTAACTGACACAAACCTCCATTCCAGGTGCCGAAGCACGCGGCCCTTCAGCTGGCACGTTCCAGGGGGTTTCTCCCTTGGACTGGTTTTTCCAAGCTCACCCAGTCTGGTTATTTCCTGGGTCCCAGCCCAGGCCCAGTCAGCTCCTCAGCTCAGGACGGCCACCGGCCACATTCTCCTTCCTTTCTAATTACCTCTTTCAAAATGGATTCTTTGCACACACCAAACTTGCGCTGGGTGGGTGCAGTGTTTCTTACACTTCACTGCTGCCTTGGCTCAAATGGTCTCATTTACATGAGGTTAAAGCCACTAATTTAAAACATACAAAGCAGGTGCCGCAGAAAGCCGTCATCAGAAAGAAGGCCATGGAGAGACAGCGAAAGGGGTTCAGCCTGATATTCCCCACTTACCAGAAAATTCCAGCCGCGAGAAGCCTCTCAACACCTCAGAGTATTTCCTGAGTCTGCTTGGCCCCTCACCCTGCTGCCCGTTTCTTCTGGGAATGACCCCCTCAGGCAGGGCACTAGGCTCCACTGCCCTACAGCCAGCACACACATTTCTCATGGCTCACGCCCTCTCAGAGCGGATGCACTGGGAGGGAAGCATGGGGAGAAGCCTTCAGCCACTGAACATCACATCACAGGAATCATACAAGAACACAGCAACAGAACAACAACAGAACAACAACAGAATCTTACAAAGATCATAGCAAGTTTGTGGATGATACCAAACTGTGTTATGGTCAGTATGCCTGAGGGATGGGACGTCATCCAGACAGGCACAGACGGGCTCCAACAGTGGGCTCAAGTGAACCTCATGAGTCAACAAAACCAAATCTGAGGTCTTGCACTTGGGTCGTGGCAACCCCTGCTATCAGCAGGAACAAGCTGGGGAATGTAAGGATAGAAAGCAGCCCTGCGAAAAAGACCTGGAGGTGCTGGTGGATGGGAAGTTGGACATGAGCCAGCAATGTGCCCTTGCCAACCATACCCTGGCTGCATCAAAAGCAGCAAGGCCAGCAGGGCAAGGGAGGTGATCCTGCCCCTCTGCTCTGTGAGACCTCACCTGGAGTACCGTGTCCAGATGTGGAGTCCTCAGTGCAGGAGAGACATGGACCTGCTGGAGTGTGTCCAGAGGAGGGCCACAAAAATGATCCAAGGGATGGAACACCTCTCCTATGAGGACAGGCTGAGAGCTGGGGCTGTTCAGCCTGGAGAAGAGAAGGCTCCAGGGAGATCTGAGAGCTGCTTTTCAGTATCTAAAGGGGGGCTGTAAGAAGGAAGGGGACAGACTCTTGGACGGCAGCCTTATCTAGGAATGAAACACTTGTTTTAACTTGCAAACATACAACACCCACCCCTAGCTTTCCAGCCCCAACCCAGAGATGAGCGCAGGAAGGGGCTTCCAAAGCGCACACAGGTCACGACTGCTTTGTGAATGATTCATAAGGAATGCTAAAAACAAAGTAAATGCAACATGTTTTATTTGACATTGGAATAAATTACAACTGTAAAGCATGATTTATTGCTTTATAAATTGTCTGCTCTTAAAAGGCATTAATATCAAACATAAATGAAACAAAGACACATTCGATTAGCAGTTCAGTTCTCTGAAGCTTTATGAACAGCTCAGTAGAGTGATTTCATTCTGTATACGACTGAAATCTCAGATCACAGGCTCATAAACTCGGCTTTGACATGCATTATGATCATTCAGACATACTGAGGGGACTGTAGGTGTGTTTGTTCATTTGCTTTAGGATATAATTTTTATTGCAATTTTCCCTAAAATATCCCACTGAATATCCAGTCCTTCATTCCTCACTCAAACACAGATCCCACTGATTTAAAAAAAAATACTTAAAGGATGCTTAGTTTTTTCTGCTCCTGCAGAAGAAGAGTTTTCAAATCTAAAACCAGAAATAGCGTGGTCCCAAAATGAACTTTTCCTAGATTAAAACCCTTAAGTCCCATGCACAGAGTGTTTTCTCCCACTTTGATTCTGGAAAAAAAAATCCCATTATTATCTGAATTAACTGGGAATTAAATTATTGAATCACCATTTTTATTGCACAGTTAATCCCTGCTTGAGACTGGTATGAATTTTGCTTAGCACCTTCACTCGTCCAGGAACAGACCCAAGAAAGCCCAGTGCTGGGGCATGAGAGGATGCTGGCAGCAGGCTGGGTGCGCCTGGCTCTTTGCAAAGTACAGCCCTTGAAAGGACTTCAAGGGCAGAATCTGCCCAGCTCAGCAAGATGTAATGCTGAGAAGGTAAGCCAAAAAGACACTTCCTTGGCTTCCTGGGGAGCCACAGTTCCTGGAAGCCAGAGAAAGAATGGACTCTTGTGAATAACTCTCATTGTACCAAGGAAAAGGATTCCACTGAGGCATGCCGCCCTGCTCTGGCCCTCTCTGGGAGTGCTTTAACAAGCAGCTGCTCCTGTATGCTGGCTGCAGAAGAGCATCTCCTTGTGCTACTCCCCCAGGAAAGAGTGTGACCCTGTGCTTGCTTTTCTGGCTGTGTCCAAAGCAGCACAAAGTAAGTTGGCTCATGTCCCTGACAAAGGGCAAAGTTCTCCAGAAATGAAACTCCTATCTACATGAGACTCCTATCTATATCAGCACTTGGAACAAGCCAGAGAGCTTGCAGAAAAAATCTGCAGGGCAGCTTCTCTTCAAACTACAATATCAATTTTAAGATGTATGAATCACCAGTACAGAAAATCCTTCTAAAAGTGGCTCAGCATTACTCAGACAGCTCCTATTTAGAGAAGGTTCCTCTCCTATCAGCACCCTTGTGCTCTTTTCATGCCTGCAAGAATGCAAACAGCAGAATGGGATGCTGGTTTTTGTTACTGTGTTACTGAACAGGAATGGCCAATCTATTACTGGATCCAAGAAATACATATCAGACTTCAAGATTACACTGATTCTAGTGCAATTTCAGTTTTCAATAACATTTCATCAGTCACGATGCATGTTCTATGCAGAATATCATTAAAAACAAACAAACAAACAATATTTCTCCTTCTAAGCAGTTCCCACGGAAGACCTGTTCTGTTGGGCCATAATACAGAGCCAGCATTGATCTCTGCAGGGCAGTACAGCAGATTTGGGGCGCTGTGCCCACCAGCGACAGCTCCCAACAAGTCAGGTGCCATTGCAGTGCTTTGCTGGAAGATGGGAACTATACTTGGGAGCTGTGCTGAACTGGGCCAAGCACTCAACATTTTTCAGTGTCCTCCTCACATAGGGATGAGCCTGGTTTAGCTCCCAGCCACACAGTAAAGTGCATCACGGAGAGGCGGGAAGCAACGGAGCCCGTTCCTCTACCTCAGCTCCTGCCTTGGGAGAATCTTGTGGAAAAGTGGTTTTGTGGCTGCTTTCTGCCAGCAGGACGGTACGTTGCAGCTGCAACAAGGGCACGCACATGGTGCACACCTGATTCATCACAGTGGTTCAGAAACGTAGCTCAGAAATGCACAAGCCTTTGAAATCATCAGTCATCTCATTTACGTTCACCCAGAACAGATTCTTGGCTGACTTCTTTCTTTCCTTAGCAGATATGGATTTCTTTTGAAGATGAGAAGCAGGAAAGCTTGCCTTCAGGGACAGGCAGAGACACTCACAAATCAAAACGCACGCACACATCATCCACCACATCAGTGACCTCTAGTCTGCACTCTACAACACAACAGCTTATTGTTTGAACCTTCACTTCTCATCCCTTTCACAGATTCTCAGGACTGATCTTTCCTCTTCCAGTGAGAAGTTCAGTGAGGACTCTATAGCAAAAAACTAACCAGAGGAACAAACTGTTGCCACCAATGCAATGCAGGATTGCATTCAAGCCATGGACTCTAGAGGAGCAGGGTGAGGACCTGAGTTATTCCAGGTTCTGGTCCAGCATGCAGCAAAAAGGGAGACAGCCTCACGGTTACTGTGCTGGCGTTGGGCAGACAGAGTTAATTCCCTACTGATCACACCCTCCTCTTGTGCTTGAAGTCACCAGGAAATGTAAACAGTCTGTATTAACAGACTGTTCAAACATACCCAGCAGAATGGCAGCCTCCAGACAGCTGAACTCCCAAGCAAAGACACTGACAAAGGCATCACCTCTGAAATGATGAGATGCCAACCCAAAGCCTTTTCTCCAGCACTGGTGCTGAGCACCTCCCTCTGAGATGTGAATGCTGCTCTCCTATGAAAAGCTGTCCATGGCATTCAGTTCTGAATACAGTTCAGAAAATATCCCAGTGCATTTCTCCTCTCTCAGCAATTCTTAACAGCTTATGCATTGCTCCTTCTCAGAGTAAGTCGCCAGAAAGAAATCTTCTAAGGAACGAACAACTTCAGGATTGCTACATCTCCTCTAAGGCATTTACCTACAGCAGATGAAAGACCTGCAAAGTCTCTTGCCTGAGCTACTCCTGAGCTGCCCATTTCTGAACAGCTTCCAGCAATGGAGGAGGAAAGGTCTGTGCACACTTGCACAGTCTCCCCATCCAAACATGTGCTGCCGCCAAGGAAGCCAATGGGCCACAGTAAGCATTTTGTCAAGACTGGCAGTGCACTTGCAGGGATCTCTCAAAATCCATTCCCACCTTTATTTCTAGTTCACCGAGTTTGGCCTGCAGCACTCAGGCCAACCCTGAGCTCCAGAGGGATCAGCTTGAAGCCCCTTCTGACTGCCTGGGGACATGGCTCCTACTGAACTGGGCAGCCAATGGCACAATCAAAGAGCACATCTGGAGCAAGGCTGCCACTGGTGCATTTTCTTCTCTGCTCTGCTCACAGGGAGCACAGTGTTCGTCCACTCTAACAAAACATGGCAGGCATCAATTAGTGGTTATAAAATGCTCTAAATTTTCACAAACCTTTGTAAGCACTGAACATTTTAACTGGCAGGACAGCCATGCCTGAGAATTCAGTGTATGTTTAGAAACAGACACGCTGTCCTACAGTTCTCATCACAAAAGGTCTCACGGAACAAACATGTGCCTACACTGAGATTTTACCAATGGAGGAACCAGATCAGAGGTGCACACTGGCTGGGTCAGGCCCATGAAGCAGATGAATGACTCAGTGAAGAAAAACAAGGTCTCCTAATGTTAGGCCCAGTGCTCCATCCGCCCACCAGAGATTACTACACAGGGGACAAGTACCTCCCCAGAGGGACGGATATAGCACCAAGGGCAAAGAGCCTTTGAAGTTGAGCATCGCAGCATAAAGTACAGCACGTGCATATTACATATTTAGCTCCATCCTTGTTTCTCTTGTCACAAGGGCAGTAGTTTGTCAAGTCAGTTATCTTCTGGTCAGCCTGTTGCATTACTTCCTATGGAGATGCAGACAAAGACGTGCACGCTACTCAGTAGTAGAAAAGTTTTGTTTCACGTGGGCTGAAAGTTTCTTATACCCAAATGAGATTTTTGCATGCATCCACATACTCACCCAGATGCTGCCTCTGCTGTGCTCCATGCCTGAGTGTCATGCCATGTTTGCTCTGCGTAGCAGGCATATCATACGCACACAGTAACCTGGTACAAGAGCTCATTCTGCAGGCCGAGTCTCAGGCCAAAACTCACCTACAAAACCTAAAAGTGTTGCTACTTCTTTGCAGTGAACTGGGCTTTCACTAGGAATTAACATAAGCTGCAGCGACTAATCTTATACTCGGTGCCCCTGCTTGTTTTCCTTTCACAGTTCAACCACTTTCTTCCTTAACACTGAAATGCTGAAGTCTTACATAGCATTCTGAGCATTATTCTCTGCTGGCTGTATTTCTCTATGCTCCAAGCCTCTAGCACAACGCATGCAAAGGATAATGTCTGAACTTGTAATGCTTTTAACTAAAAAAATACTTCTAAAAACATAAAACATAAATTATTCATTCTTCTTTGTCCATTGTTTTGAGCACTGAGTCTTCTCCCAAGATTTTACACAATTCATTCAGTCTGTGCTGCATTTTAGGAATTCCTGCAAGTTGGGACTCCAGTCTCTGTTTTTCCTCACTCAGTGACAAGCGGACGTCCGTGTTCAGCTGTTCAAAATGCCAGCCTCCTTGTCCATCAAACTGCAGCAAGTGAGTGTGATACTTCCTGCATTAGAAAATAATGCATCAGTAATGGCTCATTTCTGCACACCAGTCTGGATGTTTGTGTCTATTCTCAATGGTGTCTCTCAGGAAGCTGAGTGCAGGAAGCTGCAGTTCTGGATAACTGGGTAAGAGTCTCGCAAGCTCTTCAGTGACTCATATACCTAGGACACTCCTTTGTGGGGGGTTTGGGCATCTCAAATCCAGTCACCAGGACTTCCCCAGGCCATCACCACTGGTGTCATTACAGATATCTACCACATAATGCCTGATGAGCATTCCTCCCAGCTTCAGTCTGCTGCACACCAAACAATCCCTTCTCTTCAGAAGAAAGAAATAGAACAGGTGCCCCAGTTCATTTTATTTATTTCTCTTTGCAGGAGATGTTAGATCTCCTTAGAAGAAAATACATTCAGGCAAGCATCGTGCACCTGACGCTACTGACAAAACTGGTTTGTTCAATTTATACCTCAGTTTGTTCCCCTGCATTTTATAATTCAAGGAAAGGCTGGATGTTGTGCTGAGGGACATGGTTTAGTGGGAGCTATTGGGAATAGGTGAATGGTTGAACTGGATGATCTCTTAGGTCTTTTCCAACCTTGGTGATTCTATGATTCTATGAGGTGATTGTTCCCCTATATTCAGCACTAGTGAGGCCGCACCTCGAGTACTGTGTCCAGTTTTGGGCCCCTCACTGCAAGAAAGATATTGAGGCCCTGGAACGTGTTCAAAGGAGGGCAACAAAGCTGGTGAGGGGTCTGGAACACAGGCCATATGAGGAGAGGCTGAAGGAGCTGGGAATGTTCAGCCTGGAGAAGAGGAGGCTCAGGGGAGACCTCATTGCTCTCTATAACTTCCTGAAGGGAGGTTGTAGTGAGCTGGGGGTCGGCCTCTTCTCTCGTGTCATTAGTGATAGGACCAGAGGGAATGGCTTCAAGCTACGGCAGGGGAGATTCAGGCTGGACATTAGGAAGTATTACTTTTCAGAAAGGGTGGTCAGGCACTGGAATGGACTGCCCAGGGAAGTGGTGGAGTCACCGAGCCTGGGGGTGTTCAAGAAAAGGCTGGATGTTGTGCTGAGGGACATGGTTTAGTGGGAGCTATTGGGAATAGGTGAACGGTTGGACTGGATGATCTCTTAGGTCTTTTCCAACCTTGGTGATTCTATGATTCTATGATTCTATAAGGTGGGATAAATAAACTTCCAGTCCTAAAACACTGCAAGGAGTCAAACTAAAAGTCTGTGCAAGAGTCACAGACCTTTCAGTGAGTATCAAGGTGTGTGCACTACAAATATTCAAAGGTGTGCGTGTGGGGGGGGTTTGCCAAGACCTGACAAGACATTTATCAGGAGGTGCAAGAGGAAGAGCAGAGAGCTCCCTCAGAGCTGCCGTTACAACTGTGCAATTTATCACTGTAAATTATAGAAGATGAAGCACATCATGAAAGGGCAATTATAAATCCCATGCGGGGAATGTGACAGTTTAATAAACTCAGTAGCTTATGACACGAGGTTCAAACAAGATTCAGCTCTAGGCTTACACTCACCACTTCTTGCATATTAATCTTTGAGACACAAAATATTTAGCCTCCCTACTTTTTTTCCCCATTAAAAAATAACAATAATAATAAAATCAGGAAGCCAAGAGAGCTGACTAAGACATCTAATTGTGGTGCTCCAGGAAGGCAGCCAATGTTCTGAATGAAAGAGCAAATATTTCATGGTATAATCTTAAGGAGTTAAGCAGCATGTGACCCTTATACAGTGCAGTCTCTATGAAAGTATATCTGAATGAAAGACATTTGATCCTTGTTTCTGAATACTCAGAACTTGCTCTTTGTTTCTCAATAACAAGGTCATCACATCCCACCTAGCCACCTGCTTTTATCAGTTCTTGCTCCCTGCAAATTGTCAGATTTCCAATAGTTTCAGTAACACTGTGGAGGCTACAAGAGCGATTCCAAACTTTTCCGAACAGCATGAGTACTAAGAAATAAGAAATGTCCATGGAAATCTGAATTCCAAGATCTTTCTCACCAGTTCTTTCGCATATTTTCCCACTGCACTATCACTACTTATAGGTGGAATACTCTCAAATACTTGTTTTCTTGAGCAGTGGTTTTGAAATAATCCCAGCCTCCACCATCACTGTCTCCACAGAGGAAGAATGAACGCTCAGAAAACATTTTCAGAGAAGCAGAAACTGCTACAATTTTGTTTCTTTACGGTGACAAATTGGTAATGTGCTTTTTTGTCATCGGCTTAAAAAAGCAAACAATGTGATAATGGAGACCAAGGACTTGAGTACTGATAATCTCAGCTGATGTCAGCTTACACCCTCTTATCTCCATTTTCCCTTTGAAGTATTTGGTTGTTTTAGGTATTCACCAGCTATATTTCCTTTGAGGGTCTCCATACTAAGTACTACCTCACTAGAACATACTTCTCGTATTTCTCTTTTTACTATAAAATCACATTTTGAAAGCTCACAGGCCCTGCAGATACAGAACACTGCTGAAGTTAAACCAGTGGATGTATCAATTCCTATGAAAGAACAAAGAGCAGGTAAACCACTACTTGCCATGTTTCCCATCTTCTCCCAAGCACTGGTAAACTTCCCCAGGCCAGCTCATGTACCTTGTCATCTTTGAAGAATAATATGGTGATGAGTCGTGGCTGTGGTGTAGTGGACTAATTAACTGCCTTTCAGCTACCTGTGTGTTGCCATTTATAGTTAATAACTGGCACAAATTTAAAAAAAAATGAGAGGGAGGAGTAAGTGTGTCTCAAATAATGAAGAGAAATGAATGGTAAATGCATTTACATTGTTATTATTTTAGACAGATTATCTTACAAAGTGCAGTAGATATTGATTAAACAACTGCCCTAATACAGAACAAAGGCCAACCCATGTCTGCCAGAAAGCTGAAAGCAAGGCCCCTCACAAATTCCTGGCCATACTTACCAAAGAGAAGGTCTGTGTGTTATAGAAAGCAGGGATATCCCGGCAGCTTTTGCAGCTTGGAATATCTTTCCTTCAACATCAATGCTTACAGCACTCGTGCATTCATCCAGCAGTGCATATTTTGGCCTTTCAAAAGTAAATAAAGGACATAAGTCATCTATGTTTTGGACAGTATTCCTACACATTTAATTGAGAGAACAGTAGAAAGTAGCTGTTTTTTGCAGGAAAGCCACTTCTCATCTGCAGTTGGAAGCCAGCTAGCACCATCAGGTACAGATGTGGCTTCCAGGAAAAATGTGTTTTATTTCCTGGTCCATCTGAGCACACAGTGCTCTAACTCCTGTGTCCCAGTTTGACCTGGTATTACTCTGTTCTGTCAACAGGCCATGCAATAACTACAGCCAGCTCACAGAGTCTCAATTCACTGCTGTGCACTGACTGCCTTTGCAAGGTTTCCAGTCTTAAAAATAAAATAAAACCTGGAGTTTGGCTTTCCAACTCTCACAAGCTCTAAAGCCGACAACCAGTTTTCTGCAATACTTGTAGGACAGATGCAGGGATGATATTTGTGCCTGATTAGATAAAGAAAGAAACATTCACAGAATGTAATGCCACGTTTGCTAAAAGCAAAGTTTAAGTAAGAAGCACTACCCAAGCTACAAGGTGAACTTGCATGAATAAATGACAAAGTATGCAGTCCTATACCACAGTCTAGAAGTACTGCACATTGTATAGAGATTACAGGCTACTGCTGCTCAAACTACTAGAGCAAACCTCCCAAACTCCTCCTCATTTTCAGATATTAAAGAACAAATCAAAATGCTTACTTATGATAAAACATACGAGCCATGCCCATCCTTTGTTTTTCTCCTCCTGATAAGACATCTTTCCAATCCATGATGGCATCCCAGCCTTATAAAAAAATGCAAACAAAGCATGTCAGGACAACATAGGTTTGTGATGAAAATACACCTTCACCTGCAACATCTCTGCAACCCCCAACTAAAGTAATAAAGTTCAGGGTTCTGGATCACATCTGAAACACTTCAATGCCTTTCCACTGGCACTCCATTGGAAAGAAGTCCCAAATGTCACGTCAGTGTTGAAAGCAGAATTTAGATTCTCCCAGTTAGAAAACTTGACTTACTATCTCTGTGAACAGACATCACTGACATATGTATAACTAACCATTTTTCTGCCACATTTTTGCTATTCCTTCTTGAAATGCACGAGTGGAAATTCAAAACAAATTCAGCATATGAAAGGAAATAAATGTAAAGAACATAAGCAGCAGTGTCAGATTAGAATGCTTATTGTCTGGCTCCTCTCACTGCTGTGAGTCAGCAAACTTTGCAGGAGCACAGACACAGACACACAGATGCATTCCCTGTGCCCAGACAAGCAGCCAACGTACAAAGCAGAGCACACAGACAGGAGCATTTTGCATACAAACTTCCTGATATTTTGGATTTAGAAGTGACCCACAGCTGTTACAACACTGAGTATTCTTATTTAATATTCTGCACAGCCTCTAAATGATTTTCTTTTTCATCACTTTCAGACACATGCAACAGGGTGGTGAGGAGCTTTACCTGTGATGTTACAGTGGACGTGTGTTTCTGTGAGTATTATGGCATGGCTCATTCCAACTCACGAAAAACTATCTTCAAATACCAAATCACAGCATTAGAAGTAAGTTTCTAGTTAATCCATAGACAGAATAGCAAAACAGCAAGTAAGGGGAGTTTTGAAATAGAGTGGGGACACAGAGAAAATCTGGTGAGACACTTCTCTCACTTATCATTTATTAATGAGAATAAGAGCCAAGTGAAGAAAATGCCATTTTTCCCAATCAGCTCAGAAGCACCGTAACTAAAAAATGAACAGTGCAAATAAAACCCCTTTTCTGAAAACAAACAGTTGCCAGAAAACACTATGAGCAAAGTCAAGCAAGCAGGGAAATGATCATCCCTCTGTACTCAGCACTGGTGAGGCTGCACCTCGAGTGCTGTGTTCAGTTGTGGACCCCTCATTACAAGAAAGACATGGAGGCCCTGGAATGTGTCCAGAGAAGGGCAACAAAGCTGGTGAGGGGTCTGGAGCACAGGTGCGATGGGGAGCGGCTGATGGAACTGGGATGATTTGGTCTGCAGAAGAGGAGCCACGTGCAGTGCTTTCTGCCAGCTGGCTCCCAGCAGAGATGAGGCTGTGTAATGGTCATCACCCTGACCAGTTCTGGGACAGGGGAAGGATACACAGAAGCTGTGTGTGATGATTGGTCCTGATACTGGGACCACACAGAAAGCTGTAGTGCTGCTTCACCAGAGCTTCCAAAGAAAGATTAAAAAATGCCTGGAGCACTCCTTTTTGATAAAGAGCGCAAGAGAAATGTCCTTCATGAAAACCAAAGAAATAGTTACACTTCCAAAGGCAATGCTCGTGCTACTGTTTATACTTTCTTGGTTTAAAGCTGATAAAACAGATGAGCTCCGGGGCTGTGCTGTGATGGAAGCTTTGGATTTCAGCAAGGGTGTGGGTGGGCGCGCATGTGTGCACGTGCCCATGGAAGCAGCACCCGTGTTCTGATCAGCTGGTTTATGAAGGATTAGCAAGAGACAAAAATAGAATGAGGTTCAGGAAAGGGACGCAAAATGGAAAGGAAATATCACTTGTCAGCAGTCATTCTATTCTTTCCTCAAAGGGGTAAGATCTAGCCTCAGCTCACCAGGATAGAAGGGTCAGGTCTGTGGTCCCTTCAGCTTATGTTCTACTTTAATATCAGCAGTGCATCTTGCCTCCTTCTACCTTGCTCCCTCCCTCAACTTTCTTATTCACCATTGTTATGTCTTAGAAAATAGATAAGGACTCCACTTTAGTATTATCCCTTTGCAATTTTAAAAATGATTTTCTAATATCTGGACAATTTCTTCTGAACACTTAGAAATCTAACAATAAACCAGCTTACTAAGGTGCATTAACAGCAATGCACCTGCTTGTTTCTCTTTTCTTTCTGCAGGTCAGTAAAGAATCTCAGTGTTCTGGAAGTATCAGCCAAGTCAGGGGCTTTCATCACCCACAGCTACATCCATTTTACAAATGAAGAAAAGAAATGGCTTGTCTATGAATGCAGCACAAATCTCTAAGGCGGTACAAATGTAATCCTGGCATTCAGCACCCAAATTCCTCACCCAGCCTCTTGGTACACACAGCTTTCGACTGCATGCGAGAAGATGTCACTGTGATAAACGCTAGATGCCTCAGAAATGCCTTCTGCAACCAGTAAGACAAAGAGCATGTGCAGTGTGCTCAGGCAGAGGAACAGCACTAGAAACTGATAGAAACAGTAGAAATTAGTGATTGCCTCCTGATAGCAGCAGCTCATTTTCTTGCATGGTCTCTTTTGTAATTCCTTTTTCTCAATTTTCTTAAGAAAAAAAAAAGGGTTACATTTGGGTTCTGTAATGCTATGCATCCCGTGTCCTCATGCATCCCTGCACCTACATGCAAGATCAATCAGCTGCCAAAAAAATAGCAATGTAGAAGTTCCTTTTCCTGAGCTCATCAGATATGGACCGGAGGATTGCAGAATGATAGGAGAAAGGCTACAGCAGCAAACTGCAGTCAAAGAGGCTGCCCCAATGAGTTTCTGAACATGGAGCCTTTCTCAGTATACGTGTCCCCAGGCAGCTGTCAACAGGAAGGCAGTCCTGGTGCTTTGCAGGATGAACGTACAAAGGGAAATCCTGAGCTGAGGAAGGCACAACGAGACAAGCAATTGCATGAGCCCAGCTCAGTGCGGCACTGCAGGGATTTGTGGCTCTTCAGAGCAAATGGAAAAGCTGGTGGAGCATGCCAGTTACTGCCAGTGCCATTAACAAAAGCAAATCCAGGGCTAAAATGATCCAATGGAAAAATCTCAGAGAGAGAAAATCTACTTGTCATGTGTTTATATGTGGCTTAGCAGGAGGGTTCCTTGGACAAGACCCAAACTTGTGACAAATGCGCACAATAATGAGCAATAATTATAATCTGGGGTGCTGAGAAACCATAAACAGGTTGAACTTGTTCAGTACTGTCATCAGCCCTAAGCAGACAGGCCTGGCCCTGCATGCAGCACGCTGCCTCACGCACTCACGGCTTCTTTCATGCGACAGGCTACCAGGCACCCATGGCTCCCATGCTAGTGACATGCGCTAAGTATACAGGGGTTTCTAGAGCAGGTCAGCAAAGGAGCCACTCCACGCACATCCATGCACATCTCCATACTACTCCTCAGGTTTCTGGATGTGCATTTGCCTCCCACACTGCATACAACCTTACTTGTTACCCTCATGTTGCATGCAATTATTGTGCTGCTGTAGCTAGCAACGTTCCAGGTGTTGATGGGGGACCTCAGTGATAGCATTACTAAGTAGCGTTAGCATCACGCACAAAAGCTTCTTCACGCTGCCTCACTGCACCCAGTACATTGCAATCCTAAATCACTGTAATTCTCTTCAGCTTACACCAAGTTTGCTGCGTTTTAGATGAGAACAAGGTTAAGGAGAACAGATTTGTTGCTGGAGTGCAATGGTAAGCAATGCAGTGCCATTCCGCAAACACAGCTATGGGATGCTGCAGGAAGAGAATTCTGCCCCAGCTGCAATGTCTGCAGCTGGCATGGGAGCTGTGCTAGGGCTGGGGCTCAGCAGCAACAGGACAGATGTTGTTGGGGTGGGTAACTTGTTTGGAGTTTTTTTGGTGTATTCTGCTGCTACTGACAATTTTTTCTGTAACGGTAACATAGAAGCTAAATACTCAATTGGACTACTTATTAACTATTCAAATTACTTTTAACTGGGTCAAACCTTATTGCTACAAAAAGAGGAATTTCTGCCATTGGCAGCAATAATAGCAGGCTTTTTTGGCTCCTCTACCCTCGGATCTGGATGACCCTTGAACTGATGCAACATGAAAGTAACTCAGCCAAAGACAGTAAAGTTCAGCCAGGACAAACAGATTTGGAGCCAGAGCTGCATACTCCTGGCTCCATCTGTCTTTTCATAGCCACCCACAGGGAGCAGATTTATCCAAAGCTATAAAGTGCCACATTATACGTGCATGGCATTCGTGATCAATTAGAGCAAGAAGGTCATGCCTCAAGGAGCCGGCTGGCTGGCACAGGCACAACACCGCAGGGATGGGTGAAAGGGAGCACAGGCTATAGAGATGAAGGGGATCTACAGCAAAAATACAAGAATTACAACATTTTGTTTCTATAACGAGATGATTGGCAGATGAGAGCTTTATTCCTGGAATGATTTATGGAAACTGTCTGAAACAGCATTGACCAATCACACAGACCCAAGAATCTGAATAACTAAAATTGGTTTTGTTGCTGTTTTGTTTTCAGATGCTGTACGTTTACAAAATATGTATACAAGTAGAAATTTGCTTAGAATTTTTCAGCACAACTTTTTCTATTGGAAAATGTCATTTCTTTTTGTTAACTATCAGAGCAGTTTGCAAAAAGAATGAGACAATTTTGGGCAAATCCTTTGTTCTGCAAGTTTTACATAGGACTTTTCATTATTTTGCAAACAAAAATTTCAGTTCTTAGTGGAAACCATTCTAGTTTAAAAATCTAATTTTAAGTAAAAGAGTAAAATAATAAATAATAAAAATAAACCTTCAGCTATGCATGAACAAAAATGTCAACTGTTCACTTTTGAGAAGCACTTCTCTGGCTTGCTGGTTCAAAAATAAGAATATGATCTTTGAACTGAACTAGGGGAACTCTGAAGAAAATGTAAGTATATCAAATCCATGCAACATGTCACATCACGTCACAGATTTCCTTCTCCTCCTAATGCCCAAGGAGAAAAGAGACTAAGTAAGTGTATTACAGCCCTAAAAACGTCCTGGTATGTAATAATCTGTTCCTTGTTTTCCGGCTTTGCCCACTTGTGTCATTTTAGATTAAAGTCTGTAAGACACTCTTTGTAACATTTTTTTCTCCCAACCACAGTGTTCCTTTATCCTCATCTGAGTCAGGACCCCATGCAGTTTCCAGAGCCCTCAATACTTTTTTTTTACAGCTCACTTCTTAAGTCTCACTTGTGCAGTTAGACAAGCAGGAGAGCAAAGATGGGATCAGCAATAAAACTAGATTACTGTCTTTTGGCATAGAAAGTGGAGCTAGACTGATCCAAACCTGGGTTTTCAGTTTGGCAATGCAGAACACCAATCCAGGCAACAGCATCTTAGAGGTGAAGTAACAGTAACTGCCTCATCATCAGTGACACACTCCAGCTGCAAGGCTATAAACCACAGTGATGCACATTCAGAGACCGCCGGGGATGGATATGGTTTTGGCTGCTGAGGGTCATATTCTGTTCAGTCTGTCTGCAAGTACCAACAGGCTATGAACGTACACTCCACAGTGGCTTCCTGCCACTTACAATTTAACTGCTTCTCCTTTTCCAGCTCCCTATTCCAAAACATCTGCTCATTCTTCTGCAGACTGCACACTTGACTTAGAGACCTGAGTGACTCAGGGATACTAACAGTAATACTTTTAGTATCAGTGGAGTGAGTACAGACCTCCTCTGCAATTATTCCAATCACTGATTTTAGCTCCCTGACCCTTCTTTTTAATGCTTGTTGTCATTGCATCAGGTCTGAATGAACTAGAATGCTGACATTTTTACATTCTATTGTATCCTGAGGGTCAGCAGCCATTAGTACATTCTTAGCTAAGAAGCATTAATCCATGAATCCTCCTCTTAAGGCAAACAAATTGAGAGCATACTGGCAACTTAAATGACAAGTGGTAGATGGTAAAGCTTTGCTGTCAGTCAGTGGCATTTGGTTATTGTTAACTCGTTTACACTGGTGTGGTTGTTGCTGCTAATGTTAATGGAGGAAGGTAAAGGTCAGCCTCACTAATACATACACCCAAGGAAGGGATTTTGTAAAAGTTTTTACAAGAATATGCAATTTACCTCCCTCTCTCTGAACTATGTGGTACAGATGAACCATATGCAGGATACAC
This sequence comes from Tetrao urogallus, assembly GCF_951394365.1. Lineage (NCBI taxonomy): Eukaryota > Metazoa > Chordata > Aves > Galliformes > Phasianidae > Tetrao > Tetrao urogallus. Next base: position 178,964,136 of record NC_136813.1, read on the forward strand.
TCCAGATCTTGATCTTGGTAGCCTTTCTCATGCATGTCTTCCACGGAATCGGGATAGATGACCTGATCACGCAGTGTTCCAATGGACATGTAGGGTCTGCAAAACAATTCAGAGAAACCAGTCATCTAGAGCTGACTCTGAGAGAGTGTATCTTATTGAGGATCTATGAGCAGAGTCAATACTTTAAATACCACGTTGCTAAAACTGGATTCATCTGCAGATACACTGTGGGTGAATGTTTTTCTAAACTTATCTTAGGGACAGCGTATTGTTTACGTAACAGGTGATTACAAAAGAGTAACATGGGTATTATTACTATGAAAACAAAATGACAGAACAAACATCCATTTCACAGGCCATTCTGAGTGTTTTTACTAGGAATAAGAAGCAGCTTCTGATCTTACCACATCCCCTGACCAGGTAATCTCATCCCTCATACTAAAATAAGCTGTCCCCACTCTGGAGCCAGGGTTGACTGTCATGAGCTGTGCACAGGTCCTAAACATTCTCCTAGCCTCTACACAAAGTCATTTCAAAGAACAGTTTTACAGTAGTTTAGATGCTAGCAGGCTATCCAGGCACCCTAAGACAGCAGTTACCTCCCACCCAATTACTGGGGAAAACAAATAAATGCCAACAGTAAGCGTGGGAATAGCTCTGTTTACTCCAAGTGATCCCAATCCAGCATCTGTTTGCAAAGGCCAGGCCACTATATGTAGAGGCCTCATGCTGATAATTCCCACTTCTGACCTGCCTCATCCAACCATATATAATCAGTGACTTTATCAACCGCATTGATGCTGTGTGAAGACTAGACTTAGTAAGGACTCAATAGGTCGTCCTGGAGCTGAATTTACTGAAGCAGTGAGATGCTTTAGGGTCAAAATTTGGGCTAGCAAAGAGAAATTTAATGCACCCTACAGAACCTTGGTTTATGGACTCTGATGGATCATTTGAGAAATAGGGCCAAAGATTGCTGGTCACAAGGTTATCTAGTTCTTACAAATTGGAAACAACCTGAGAACAATCTGTAGGATTTTGAGATCAAAGGTGAATGTAAGAGCTGGACAGTCAAGCTCAAGACCCTGACCTGCTTGTTGTGCCATTACGTTGTGTTACACTAACTCCCTCTGCCAAAACATTATTTATCTTACTAAAGCTGTGGCAATGGCAGGGGCTGATAAAAGAGGAGCAGCTAACATTGGGCCAGCAATAAGAAGTCTTTCAGGCAGCTTACTCTTGCCACAGAGAACAGATTGTTGTTTGTGCCGCTGAAGACCACATTGGTCTGTACCCACCTGTATTTACACTACTTTCACCACCAGCTGGGTGAAGGTGGGAAGGACAGGGTATCTAACTGCTCACAAACATCTGGTCATCTCCCTGCTGTTGGCAGCATGGAGCAAAACCAGAACTACAGCTCAGATAAAAGCACTGCTGCTTCTTTTTGTTCATCACGAGCAGTGAACCATTTACCTTAACAGGGCTGTTGCAAAACCTTAACTTAACCTTAACTTAACTTAACATTATGTAATTTCATGAAGTAATGATAAATTACATTTCCACAGAGCTCTTAAAATAAATAAGTAAAATCTGCAAAGGTTTTCATTAATTGCATATGTAGAAATCACTTCATCTGTGCCAGACTGCTGCCATCTCTGGGACAGAAGACAGCAACTCCACCTAGGCTAAGAAAAATTTAGCTGAGGATGTGAATAAAACTATGCAATTTAGGTGAAGCTGCAGGTGAGAGCAAGGAGAAGAGCTACCTGTCATATAATTTGTCTGGGGATTAATACCCTACTCTTCTGAAGTATGGTTCTATAATCACTAACAGCTCTGAGATTTAACCTACAGCAAAAGCAGGAAGGCAAAGCTCAAAAACACCACATGAGGCCTCCTGTTCCCATGCTGAGTCACCAGCACCACTTCCTGGTACAACTGGATTTTCCTTGTGGTCTCCTATCTGAACGCACCGGTTGATACCAAGCTCATCTCTCTCCATCCAGTTTGTAAAAAGAAACAAAAAGCCCAGCCTGCAGTATTATAGTGAAATCCTTTAATTAATAACTAAATGGTTTCAGGTTATGGGTCTGTCCCAGAATGTGGGAGAGTAAGTTCTGCTTCCTCCATCTCAGAAGGAGCCACTCATGTCCCTGAGGGCGCAATTCATCTTGCTTGGCATAAAGTCTAGGGCTTCAGCTCTTGCCAAAACAGAGAGGCCCCCCTGTGGTTGATCTATTGCATTTATTTTAGGGTGGGAATGGATTTCCTCCTGGAGTTGTCTTAGTCGCTCAGTGGGGGGCAATGCACAGACAATGAACTTAGCCAACTTCTGAAGGGCCAAAGCTAGATGAGCTTTCTCTCACGCTAAGCCACACTTACCTACCCACAACTTGGGTTACTGAAGACAATAACCTCTTCATCTACCACGCATGCCTTATAGACAGACTAAAACCTGTTAAATATCAGAGGTTACTGCAACAGAGTTTACATGTGTTTAATAGCTAGACATTAGGCAGCAAGCAGTCTGAGAAGCTGGATACAGCAAGTATAAAATCTTGTCTTTGCTAGTTAGCTCCTTGTTAAAAGATGGCATTCATTACATTTTTAGCAGTTCAAACAACAAAACCAGTCTTTTTGTCCTGAAGTTACACTTTAATTTAACTGGTCATAATTGATTTCTTATGAAGTTTTTGCTTTCAGATGGAGTGTCTCAGTGTCTGGCTGGAAGAAAGCAACTTCTGTGTGGGTCATATGTCTGTGACAGTAATAGCTCTGCAATTATTGTCATTATTTCCCTGCTTTCTGACAAGAGAGTTGGTTTTGGAGAGTATTTAAGATCAGTAATTATTTGGTTTTTTTAAACTCTGATATCAAACATCCAGAACACTAAGCAAACATACAGATTCTTGCCTGGTTTTCTGGAATTTCATGGCATTTATTGGTAGAGACATTTTCAGCTCTTACAAACCGATATTTTTAGGTTAAGTTTGATGTTTTCATTGTATCATCAGTTCCTGTATGGTACATCTAGTGCTTCGCTTTCCAGAGTTGTAACTTCATCTTGCTAGTAACAAGCTGTCATCCCCAAGGTTTACGAGTCCTCCCTTGCAGTGCAGGCTTTAAAGAAAGATGATACCAATACAAGCTGCAATCCGAAGCCTGTGATGTGGACAGGTCCCCAGTGCCCTGTTGATGCCTTGCATTGTATGCAACACGGGCCAAACATTAGAGAAATCACTTGGGAGGAAGGGGAAGTGTTGCAGTTGATAGCATCTCTTTACTGCTGATAGCTTTGGTGGAGGGAAACCAAGGGCAGGTGGCATGAAACGGATTGGAGCACGTACCAGGCACTTGTCTTTTGGGAACACAGGATAACTGACACTTAGGAAATGTTAGGCAACACCAATTCAAAGGGATGGTAGATCAATGTTGCACACTGAAAACGAGCAGTACTAATATCTGTTAAGTCATTGATGTCTTAGAAAAACAGAGGGCTTCACTTTTTGTGTACTGGATTAAGGAAGATGTCTTGTTTTGATGCCAAGAAATGTCACAATTTTGAACATGTAACACTTAAAAATATTTCCTGAATGTATTTAAAGGCTTTTTGATCTTCTAAGCATATAAACTGTGCTAAAAGAACCGATTACCTGTTCTGACATCCAGTACACTTAAAAGAATTATATCAACTAATCAAAATTACCCAGAGAGGTTGTGGATGTCCCATCCCTGGAGGCATTCAAGGCCAGGCTGGATGTGGCTCTGGACAGCCTGGTCTGGTGGTGGGTGACCCTGGTCAAGCCAGGACAGTTGAAACTAGATGATTTTTGAAGTCTTTTTCATCCCAGGCCATTCTATGAATCTATGAATACACACTTTGAGAATCTCTAAAACAATCTGAATGGGTCAGAATCCTAATTAGAAGCACTCTGAAATAAACAAGGGACTGAAAATACATCTTAATTAAGTGGTCGGTGTCAGAAGTTAGGGGAGATTAGCCCAGGGAACTGCTTCCAGGTACAGTACATAGGGCTCCTTGTCTTCCTTCACATAGGCTGTGATTAACACTTCATCCATGGAAACTGAAGTCTAAAAATACGAGGCCTGCCTGTGATTCTGAAACCCAACTCCACGCCTCCAAATCGGGATTTGACTTGTCATTTGCTGCCCAAGTATGTTTGCAGTTATTACTACACTACTGTTCTCTCAGACAGCCAAAGTTACATGAGAAAAGACTAATCCTCTAGAAAATGAGGTGTGACGTAACTATAAACTTTTGACCAACCTATCTTTAATATTTCTGTTTATGGCTGACAAGGTGTATATTTAATATAACCAAGAAAGAGATAGAGGGGGAAATGCTACACCTGAGATTCTCCATTACAGATAAATTGCAGGTTGGATTTTCTAATGAGACTGGGATCGTTTCCAGTGCCAGCTATGACATCTGAAGCAAAATATACTCCAAATTTAGGAACATTTACTCAAGAAGATGACTCTGGAGCCCAAGTTCCAGCCACAGAGGTGCCTTCCTAGGAAACCTGAAAGATCATCATGAACACTAAAGAAACTCCAGTCATGAAAGCATAGCTCACGCCTACAGATATGCCCAAATGTCCTCAAAATCCTCAGAAGGGATTTTGCCTGGCAAGGACAATGAAAGCAACAGTTTCAAATTCAGCACAAACCACAGTGGCTACCAGGCATGCAAGATGAGGGTATGCACTCTAAGCTTCTGGTCAGCAAACCTCTCCTAAGAATTGGGTTCAGGCTAAGTTCTCAGTTTGCAGGGGATCATTTTCCCATTTTTCTGGGCTAGTATCCAGGTCAAAGAGAAGTCAAAGGGAAGGGCACTTTCTGATCTTCCCACTGAAGCAAAGAAAATGCTGCTTAGAGATAGTAATTGTGTCGAAAAGGAGAGTAATCGGAAAGAATCTAATTATATATTATACTGGTCAGACTCCTCAACTGGAAGGAAGAAGAGTTTGATAGCAGTCCTCACCACATATTATTTTTGTTGTTTCTTTTCAATCCAGTGCTCTCTAATCTAATACGCAGTAGTAATCCTTTCTGTAGCACTGTATAAGCACAATGAAGGGGGTTCTAATTTTATTTATGTGCCTACGTGCCTGCTCTCAGAAGAGGACTTGCTATAGACAAAGAAGTTAAACATTCAGTTCTCAGTCTGGCACCTACAGGTTAGCAGAGGCAGGAGTTCAGACATACACTCCGAGATTCCTATGGATTAACTCTAGGTGGCTCTCTATACCTACCACATAAGTTTCCTAGATAATTTTCAAAAAGCCCTAAATCTCTTCTGGAATGCCAAGGGCATCCACACGTATTTAAAACTTTCTTGTTTGTTTGTCTTTTGAATGCAAACGTTCAAAAAAGCAACGGCATCAGTTTACTGCAGTGTATCTAGTTCAAGGGATTTTAGAGCCAGCTATGGCTCCAGCAACCCTTCTAAAGACATAAATTATTGATCCCTCTTTACAGTACTCTACAGTTAACTTTCCTCTCCACTCATACAGAACTACCCATGAACATCCGCTAAATATTTCAGATGGATCAGTTACCAGAGCAGAATGTAACCAGCCTATAGCTATTCACACAGTTCATGGGAAATGAAGTGCTCAGAACAGAAGATTAATTCTCAATGCACACAGAATCAAAGACTGGAAACAATCACACTAGTCACTTTATGGCTTCTTCTGCATAGAGAAAAGTACATCTCCAAGAAAATAATCTGGGAAGAAATAATAAACAGAAAGATAAGCCTTTAACTTCAAGCATTATTCATGCTCAGGCACCATCTCATCTCATGATTTACTTATTCACCACTACTAAATACTTACAATATAACTAGAAGTGGTCAGATGACAATCTGAAAAGATTAAGATGCCATCTTCTAAGATTACGGTGAACAATTTACAAAATTATTTTCTTCTTTACTCTATTTGTATCTTGTGATAGAAAGAGAAAACAAAAGAACATATGTATAATTAAAAACAAAAAATAAAAATTAATCAATTGAAAAAATAATTAGTTTTTAAATAAATACGAAAGTAAATAATAATAATAATAAAAAAAAAACAACAAAGCTAAGATAATTTGTCCAAACAGTGAGCAGCTATGCAATCTGAACTAATTACATTCCCTGCAACAAATCAAATCAACCAGCCAGCCAAATGAAAGAAAAATATTTGCAGGCCCAGTCTTTTCATGTCATCCTCGTGATAAAAGGATCAACTGGAAGGATGACCAGGAGACCAATAAATAGAAGAGAGAACACAAAGCTATTCTGGACACAAGTCTGGCTTCCCAATTCCGCCAGGCATACTCAACCCAAGAGGTGTTTCCAATCTTCATCACAGCAGTGTAACACAACGAGCGAGGCAGTTTCCCTCTTTCAGAAAAAATCCAGATTATTCATGGTTTTGCATATCAGAAGCGATACCATATTTCAGAGAGAAGAGGAAGCGCAGACAGTGAGGCAGCAACATCAACTACTGCTTCTACTCTGAGTTTCTGCAATGCTTAGCTGTCTGTGCCATTGTTTGTTCCATGCACTGGAACTTAGGTATGCAAGCAGTACCAGGGCAACACCATGTTTCCAATGAGACACCTGCCTACAGGTAGGAAGTCACACACTGCACTGACTTTGTTCTCTAATCCTCTGCAAAACACTTTTGCTTTACACACACCAGAACGTAACACAGGGACACACTGTGTGTGTGGATATATAGAATGTTCAGCACCCACTGTAGCCTTCTTATAAGCATTACCTGAAGTAACCTCACAGATGCTGCAGTAATCTCTAGCAGAAATTAAAATTGATCATTAATGTAAAACTTTAGGCAGAAGTGTGGAAAAGCCTTTCCTATTTGGAAATACATGCTTCCACCTAAGCTAGGTTATTATTCTGCTCAGCTTCAGAAACCCACCTGCTACATGCTCCCATAAGGCTATCTTAATGGCTCAAGAACAAACAACTGAAAACACAGTGTTCTGGACTGCTCAGCTTTATTTGCAGAACAGGCTCATCTTGCCTAGAAGTTACTCATTCAAGTCTGAGTTAGTCACCCTAGGCTCTCTTCATGGTGAACTGATGCCTCCAGAAGGTCTTGTGTCTTCAGTGTTCGCCCTAGGACATGGGTAAACAGCAGTGGACTGAACCAGAAAACTTGTACATTGAGGAGTTCATAATCTTTTCAACAGCTAATCTGAGTGGGCACAGTCTTTGGCCGTGCTGCACATGCAAGTTGGCCCTCAAGCCCATGCTGCACTGCACTTATCACTTGGCTGCACAAATTTAGTTGGCTAATCATAACAGACAAACCTGTAGGCAGCTCCCACTTGGCATCAGCAATCACACCACCTGCGTGTCCTTGTCTTTATCTTGAAGTGAAGCAGCATGTTCTCATGACAACATCCTTCTGCTTGACAGTGGAAACAATAAACAGAATTGTTTGTTTCTAAGACAGCCCTATCAGAGCTCTGGAGAACCTTAGCACAGATAGGATCACTGCAGCAGAGGACACTGCCAGCCTCAGCCATCCTGCTCCTGTGGTTATTTATGCTATCAACTTACTCATTCTATTATCAATTAAAAGAATTTTAATTGCTGTCTAACAGAAAGCCTTTGGATGGCTTTCTTACTGAGACCGACAGTCACCTTTCACTGGTGCACTGCAGCAGTGAATCATCTTTTGGAGGTAGATAGTTCTGTCATTAACAAGCTCACATAAGGATGTCTAACTTCGTGCTTAAATGAACTTACACAATTTCTACCTTTAGTGTCTAAGTTCACTGGTGTTTTTTTAACTTGTGGGGGTGGAGGGGTTGAACACTTGTGTCCAAAACAGCTCATATTTCTCCCTCTGGAAATTGGATCATTGTTAGTGAACACTGCCTTGTCTCCAACGGAATGTAGAACAGAATCACCATTTTGAATAAAACTTTATTTACCTTGGAAACCAAAGAGAACTGGAAGAACAGAAGGTGACATCCTTAGGCCTGCAAGAGCAGACCCTAAGAAAGGTGTCTGAATGAGCATATCATGGAGTGACTGGGAGATGGCTGAAGGTCCAGTTCACCTTGGAACCTGGACACAGTTCTGAATCGTAGGGCACAAGAACAGGCAAAAAGCAGAGCCTATGGTGCATGGCAAGAAATATCGCCTTCTCCTCAAGAGGGAGCTGTTGGCTATGTCTACTATATGGATCAGAGAATCATAGAATGGCTTGGGTTGGAAGGCACCCCAAGGATCATCAAGCTCCAACCACTCTGCCACAGGCAGGGCCACCAACGTCCAGATCTGGTACTAAATCAGGCTGCCCAGGGCCCCATCCAACCTGGCCTTGAACACCTCCAAGGATGGAGCATCCACAGCCTCTCTGGGCAGCCTGTTCCAGCACTTCACCACTCTCTCTGTGACAAACTTCCCCTTGACATCCAAAATATGGATACTTCAGAGCGCAGGACTCTGCAATGAGAGTTTTTGATTGAGAGCTAAAGCAACAAGTAGAGGAAAAGTCTTCTTCCCAGGGCAGATGATAAAGTTGTTATCAGGGCTTTCAGCTACCCCCAGCATCTCTTCAGTATTGTCTTTGAATCATAGAATGGTTTGGGTTGGAAGGGACCTTTAAGATCATCTGGTTCCAATCTCCCTCTACAGGCAGGTCTTCATATGGAATAAAAGTTGAGTATGTATCAACATGTCTTGATTTGTCACCTACATCCTGTCGACACTCCCAGAGCCATAGCTTGCCTCAGACAGTCTCCTAATCTGAAGGGATTGAGGGATCAAAACCCCAGTGCTCTGAAGTCCTTCACAAACATCAGACATATGTTGCATTTATGTAAATACATCTTAAATCTAAACTCCAAATCCCAATGCAACAAGTTGACTAAAGCTTTCAGCCTTGGGACTTCTGTAACTCTTTACCTAATAAAAAAAACTTGTAAGCTTTAATCAGCTGACTATGTCTGGCTGCTACCTTATGCAGCCTGAAAGGGAGTAGCTGCTAATCCATAAAGCCATTTTCCATCTATGACTATTAGCATAGGTAAAACTTATTCACAATGCACTATCCCTGTGATCAGTCAGCACAAAGCAAATTAAAATCTTCAAATGTTACAGCTGTGAGTGAGCCTTCAGTGAGAACAGAGAGGTCTCCTTGTGATCTCGCCCAGCTAAGCTTCAGCTAACCCACAGGGCAGTAAGACAAGACCTTTCCTATTTTAAGTGAGGTAAGAAAGAACTCCCTTCAACAGAATGGAGAATTTCAAATACTTCTACCTGAGTCACAGCAAGATGAAACGGGAGAAGCTGTACCCTGGCCAAGGGGATAGCCTAACAGTCCTCACAGATGCAAGGTCACCCCTTCTAATCAACAGCAAAGGACTGAGTTAACCTGCCTTTATCTTGAAAACAAGCAAATAAAAAACTAAACAAAGTAGCAACCAATACCTTACAGCAAACCTGTATCAAGATAGCATGCATAACTGAACTACATCATCATATGTTTTACATTATCACCATCTATCATAGTGATAGACTCATCTGTCAAGTAAGTGGTGAACTTTGAAAATAAGCATATTTCAAAGGAGTGCCATGAACTCCATAACAGTATCACAGAAATGCTGAGTGTGAAGGAATACATATCTCTAACACATGTACTAATGGCAAAGTACTGAAGAAGTAAGTTAGCATAGTGGTATAATATCAGCAAAATGCTGATAGGCAATGAAGATTGCTAGCGGTGTTGGCATGTGTGGTCAGAGTACAGGAGAACCCCAACATCTCACTAAAGTGATCACAACTAAGAACAGCTGTATGAGCTGACAAGAGATATTAGGATGTGCAAAATACATCCAACACAGCACAGAGACATTTGAGCTTATCTAAGCAAGCTGGGGCAAAGGGACTTGCATAGTCATATTAGCACAGCACGACACCTGGACTATTTTTTTTATCAATAGAGCACACACCAACAAGAACATAATCTATTATAGAAGAACTATATTATTCACTATGTATGCATATACTTTCATATGTAATATGGAGTACTTGGAAGTGAACACAACTGTTTTGTAAGATGAAAATGTTTAGAAAGTCAACAACTGTCTGGAAAACAACCACACTGTAATGTCAGCGGCCTCTACTAACTGCATCCACCCTCAAAATAACATGGGAACCATACAATAATCTGCAAGGTTTCATATGCTTATAATGTAAAAAACAAACTTATCGCTTTATTATTTATATCACCCAGAACTGAAACATTCTTGTTTAGAAGACAAGGATATTTTTAGAATAGAGAAGAAAAAACACCAGACAGGAAAAGACTTGCAAAGGAACATCAAAAATAGAACAGACTTCCACAAAACCTAACAGTTCAAGAGGGCCACAGAAATATTTAGCTTGTTATGTTCCATACTGTACTAACATCAATAGAAACACAGCAAGATACAGATATATAAATCTAAAGCTATGCAGAACCAACAACATTTGACACTACTACAACTTTAGCTGCCTCCATTTTAAGATCTGACAAGCCTGACACTAAAGGAAAAAAATATTACAGCTCTAGCAGAATGAGCAACAAAGAGCAACAGAGTACAGAACTGGACCACAAAATCATCCTAGAATCATAGAATCATTTAGGCTGGAAAAGGCCTCCAAGATCAACAAATCTAACCACCAACGTGCCCTATTGAGCCCCATGACTAAACTGTATCCTTTAGTGCCACAGTGTCACCACCACAGTGACTGCTGAGAAAGTGGTCAGGGTCACGTCTTTGATCAGAATGCCACATGGAATTGCAGAGAAGCTATGCCTACTGCTGCAGCAACACAACCCTCCCAGAGAAGTAACCAAATGCAGTAGAAAGAAGCTAGAGAAAGAAGCCAGTAACAATGGACACGGAAGAAGCAGCACATTTGATTAATAATTACTTTTTTCTATGAATGTCAATCAGTGAATCAATCATCAAGAAAGAGAGACAAAAACAGCAATTAATGTTTTGAATATGTCCTATGCTGAGGAGGCTGAAGAGTCATGGCAAAAAGCTTTGGAACCAACCAGGGCTGCGTGTTACTTGCCTCAGTGCAAATAAGATAATGTTTTTTATCAATATCCCTATGGTGACAGCAGCTTTCTCTGCAGCTTTACAGTGCAGAGACAATGAAATATATTTCTATTGCTGTCGTCAAGGTAGCCTGCAAGTACGTAGGTGTAAAGTTCTGCTGGCATTTATAATCAAACAAAGAAGAACCAAGTAGAAGAGAGCCAACGTACGCAGAATCTGAGTTTCCTAACAAGTGAATTAGCTGAGACTTATAGTTGAGAGCAACAGTGAGATTAAGCTCACTAATTCCACTGAAACTTCCCTCTCACGTTGAAGGCAAACAGCTGGAATAGGGCACAATCTGGAGAAATAAGACCAACTTTACATACATTGCTGATGGGCTATTAAAGAATTGATTGCTTCTTTAACTCTTTAAGTACTGCTAAGCATAACACACATCTTGTGATCTTGTACCTAGCATTGATACTCATGCTACCCACTAGGCATATTTCTTACTTATGTTTAATTTCAAACAATGCTTCTGAATTCTGATTTGAGTTGTCATCATTCCTTCCCATCCACAAACATTCCTCTTCACCCACATGCTACCTTCTTGACCAGTTATTAAAAAAAAAGTAATTCAAAGAGGTGATTGACACAAATGAATTTGACTCTGAGAAGGAGAAAAAGAGATGCAGAAGAAGACATAAGAATACATGCTCTGACAGTTACTAAGGCTCTAATGAGAGGTGGTAAGACTTGTTAAGCTTTCTCAAATGACCATTTCATAACAGTGATCCATCCTTGAAAACAAGCTGCTTTTGGCACCACACTAGTGCTGGACTGCTAAAGGGAAGACAGAAAGCCTCCCTCCTTTTTGCCCACCTCTCTTTCATACGCACGTCACAGCCAGCACAGAGCTGTGCTCACAGAAAGCCTTAGGTTTACATTCCCTGCTCCTCAAAAGGGCAATCTGGCCCATCAGCATCCATGAGAACCATGACTGCCAAATTCAGGAGGGCTGGGCCCTGTATAAGTGGGAAAGAATATCTCACAATGACTTCAGACAGGTAAAAATCCAAAGAAGCAGAATAATGATGCTAAGCAATCTACAAAAATGTGGACTCTTTGAGACGCTGTTTAAAAGCCTGCATAAGGCTAGGAAAAGCTAACTACAGTGTCTAAGCTAACTACAGTGTAACTACAGTGCACTGTCATAAAATTTGGAGTATACAGTGAGATAATTTGCTTTTTAATATATCACACTTCTGCGCGTAGCCTTCGAACTTTGCAAAAACACTTGGTTTCCCATGCACTTTTGCAATACCACAAACACTTCAACACTATGAACAGAGATTAAAAAATAATCTTTTCAGCAGAGTATTTTCTTATTTAGAGGTTACCATGTTTTACATCAATACCCATAAGCAGATAAGGTTCTCTTCCACGTGACTTGAAGAAGCAAAGTAGGCTGAGGCACAATTACATTCAGCCACAGGTACACAGGAAGAAACTCTTACCAGGCTCCATGGTAACTGTATCGATTCACAAAGTGCCACCTTCAGTGTCCTTAGGACAACAATGAAACCTAACAGTGCTGCTCTAATTCAGTGCACTAATAGACATCCACCAATTTGAGAGACTTTTGCTCCACCCTAGTTCTCACTTATCCAACAAATCAAAGTATGATGTAGATGGAAACCAGGTGATACTGTCTTACCAATCCCAAACTCTCTCCACGCAGAATCTAAATTTTCCCTAAAGTTATACTGCAATATGTAGGTGATGAAATGGAGGCATGGCACAATTTTTTCCAGTCTGATGTGTTAGAATTATTTCTAATAACAAACAGAAAGCAATTCTGACCAAGCAGCAATTTGTACAGAGTTAATTAAATGGTTGCACCAGTGTGAACTTCCAAAATAAGCAGCTCTAATTTCAGGACTTTGGAACGATCTACAAACCACTACCGAAATTCTAAATGTATTATAGAGCCAAGAAGGGATGGAAAAAACAAAGAAACAACTAAGTGTGTAATATATTTTGGCCATAAATAAATGAGGTTTTAAAGATCACTTCGAGGTGGAATAAAGGAAGCAAAAAATACAAGGACCACATAAGGCAATCCACATCTGATCCAGGAATGCGTAAATTTCAATCTGAAACTGAATCTCCTTCAAGTCATTCTTAGTATTTTTGCTAGTGCAGTGGTTTGCAGAAGCTATGTGAGACTTCTGCACCAACTCTTAGAATGGTACCCCTTCCCTCCCTCTGATCTGGAGCACAATCTAGATGCACAATTCCCAGATATTTCAACAAACTCCACCTGTTTGGGAAGAGGATGGAACCAGGCCATGCCCTTCTTACATAGGCGGTTGACAAACTCACTTCAGATGTTTATAGACTCTCTAAGCCCAGACAGCAAATGCATGAGGAAAACAAAGGAGCTCAGAATTCTTAAAGGCATCCCAATACAGTCACACTGACCCACAAATACCTAAAAGATTTGCACCAGGGGGTGCAAAATTTCTTCTTGGAAAGAGTGGTGAGGCATTGGCACAGGCTGCCCAGGGAGATGGTGGGGTCACCATTCCTGGGGATGTTCAAGAAATGTGGAAATGTGGCACTCAGTGACATGGTTTAGTGAGCACAGTGGTCAATGGCTGGACTAGATTATCTCAGTTGTCTTTTCCAACCTTAATGACTGTATGATCCAAATACAAAGGCCTTAAAAGTGATGGGGCATATTTCTGAGCCTACCAAACCTGCACCAAGACAGCTGAGAATATTCAGCCACAACAGGGAGTATTCTTGCCAAAAGACTGCTCTCTGTCACTCACTTGGAAATGTTACCTCTGTCACTCACTGTTACCCTTAGAAATGGAATATCTTAATAGTGTCTAAAAGGTCTTCTATGGCTGTAGTCTAGCAGGATAACAGAACCAGAAAGGATAGTACAAAACTGCTGTTCAGTAAAATAAAATAGTAGACTAGCAACAAACTAACCAAAAGCATTAAAAAAAAAGAAAAAAAGAAAAAAAGATTGTTCTCTGCAAGAAACTAAAGGAACTGAAAAACAGGAACACCTGAATGGCATAGGTCATAAAAAAAAATCAGCCACGTCTGCAAAATCTAGCAACCTGGGGAAAGGTAAAGGTGGCAGGATGAGATTGCAACCACCATCTCAGTTTGATGCAAAAAGCCCTGCTAGACACCAGCAGGCAGCATGCATGCTAACTGGGATACATAGTTAATAGAAAACTATGAAGTAAGATCTATCTATTGATTTTGCTTGTAAACAACAAATGCACGCACAGAATTACATCGATATCATGTTGTGATCTGGGAAGGCGTGCTATCTTTATGGTATCACCACCTGGCCCCAACCTTGCGCAAAACTGAAATAAGAAAATCTTGGCTCTGTATGTGGAATTGGCAAACTGCACATTGGGTGAAAGAACCCCGTATGTGGGACAAAGGATGCAGAGTTCATGTGGAGTCAAGGCGTGGCAACGTCCCTCAGATCTCCTGGAGACAATCCAGGAACAGCACGATGGCCTCAGTGGAACAGGCTGGCAGAGAGGACGTGGAGTCTCCTTCTACGGAGATATTCCAGACCCACCTGGACGCCTACCTGTGTGACCTACTGTAGGAAGCATGCTTTAGCAGGGCATTGGGCTCCATGATCTCTAGAGGTCCTTCCAACCCTTATGATTCTCTGACCTCCACACTGCACCCTTTCTCCTGGGGGATGCTATCAGGATGGACTGCATAGGAGTGATACCTTCAGGACCCTCTGCTAAGATGGCGTATGCCAACTTCTGGGGTCAAAGAGGATGGCAGAGATGCAAGCTGAATCCTAGTTGCTGGCTGAGATATCTGAAATGAAGAAGTGTGCTGGAGGAAACTATTCCAGCACTGCAAAATTAGGAGAAAGCAGCTAAAAACAAATAATGCTGACAGAAATCAAAACCCAGATAGGATTGAGTTCCCCCGAACAGCCCCTTACAAAATCTGCCTGAACACAATAAGAACCTTGATTCTTCAAGACTAAAGGGGACATCAGTGGGAAGGGCTGCAGGCAAGTAAGCCTCAGATATTGCTCTGAGAAGGGACTAGTACCTCACAGAGAACAGAAGTGGCTGAAACTCAAGATTTTCTGCAACAAAAAAAAGAGAATAGCTTTTGTGTCATCTAAGAATGAAACTGATCTTAGGAACATTTCACACAGTAGGAATTCAGAAGTACTGTTTTGAAAAACATTTAATAAAGCATTTTGTTCAATTGCCTGAATGAAGGCCTCGAGCTGATGGGAAAAGTGATGGCCCAGCATTCAGCCTGTCACACAATGATAACATTAGTGAATATTGCCCTTGTCATCTCTTTATTTCTGATCTGACTATAGAGTAGAAGCAGGTAAGGTCACTTAAACCAAAATGTTCACTATTGTTCACTATCTGCAATCAGACTGCAAGGAATACTGGAAATACAGTTGGAATTACCAAAACTTAACACAAAATGTGCTACAGAAGGGTTGAATATTCTCAAAAATAAAAGCCTTGTCTATTTCAAATTGGACCACCTAACATTAGCAGAGACTTCAAAAACGTTGAAATTTTTGCATGCATTCATCAGAAAAGAGTAAAACAAGGATTGTAACTCTTATAGCTACTGCAAAGATAAAATCTTTGAGATTTGAGGATAGGAAAACCAATGTGAAAAAAACAAAAACAAAAACCACTCTGTGTGGAGTTCAAAGTTTGATGAAGTGAAATAGAACAAAAAAGAAAAAATGAGTAAACACTTATTAAATAAACGAGGCAGAGTGTCTCCAAAACTAGTTTCACTTGTTTGTATATTGATATTTTCTTCAAAAGAAGAATAAATAAAAATACTGTTTTCCACAACCATTCAGTACTCTTAAAATTATCGCTAATTATTACACAGAACTGCTTCTCACCAGGGATTTTGAACATAGCAAAAGAAAAAAATCACGTCCCCAATGCCTTACAGCCTTCCACTGAAGAGAATAAAAACAAGAAATCACATTTTTATAATCACCTTATGCATATTTCTGTAATCACTTACTGTATTTAATTAATCTGTTAGATTTTTATACACCATCTTCCATAAAATAGTTTATAAAATTGCATATGAAAGGGATATAAAGGACATATATAGACATATCTACATATATCTATATATACATATATATATATATAGAGAGAGAGAGACATATATATATCCCTTATAATTACAAACTAAGAACTGCAGGTACCCAGTAATCATCAACTTAAAACATGGCAGTAACCTCAGACAAATACATACAACGAAAGAGGCCATGAAGTAGCTTTCCACACGTTTTACTTCTTCCTAACCATGATTTATGTATGCCAGTATATCTCAAAGAAGATATATTTGTGCAGGCATAAACATGAGACAAAAAAAAAAGAATTCAACTGCAGAACCCCTAATTTCTTATACAACCAGAATGCAGTTCTTGCAGAAGTGTTCACAAAAGTCAGTATTTCATGAAGACACTAACACAAATCTATGACTTTAAAGCTAGAATGAGGTTTTGTTAAAAGAAAAGACATAAAATAATGGTGCTGAAGTAGAAACCTCATATACTTCACCTTCCAACTTCACATCTTGCACAATCAAGTCCTCCTGACTTTCTGCTAGGAAGACTATGTGTAGGTATGTAAACACATGTATGTAATCTGCTTTTGTTGCCCAACTTCCAAATCAAATTTCTTGTCTACATAGTAGCATTCAAATAATGCAATTATTTCTAGGAGAATCTAGAACATTACATGTCACGTACTTCAATTTCAAAATTGTCTTCATGTAGAACATTTATGACAGTGGCTGGCAATAAATTATACATAAATTTGAAAACATTACAGATAAATTTTCTGTGTTACCTTCATTTGCAGCAAGGAAAATCTGTTCATCAGTTACTATTTTCCATTCAGCTTAATAGCTTGTATTTTTAAACAAGACTACAGACTGTATCATGAATATTTATTTTGCCCATGGGAAGAAATGAACTACAGAAAGCAATCAAAGATTCTCAGTGTTTGATTTTGCTTCCACAAAACAACCTATTTAGAAGTCTCCAAGGAGACATTTTAGGATCAATTGCATAAATTATGTTAGAGAGTCCAACAACAAGTCAGAACACAAATGAAGAATAAAACAGCCATGTTTCCTTCAGTGAAACAAGCATCCATTATTTAAAAAAAAAAAAAAAAAAAAAAAAAAAAGCAGTTTGCAGTTATTATTTGATTAGATTCTTGTTTTGAAGTATAAGCTGAAGTTGTTACAACTATTTTGAACAATTCAAAATTTGGAAAACCATATATCCTCACTGGTTTTGATTTAGAGTTTTAAAGTGAAATGGGAATATACTAGGTCTATTTCAAACTGTTTCACATTCTAGTCTGTTGCCATGATCCCAATCAACCAGAACTCATTAGCCACTGGGGGAGTGCAGCCACCACAAGATGAGTACATCAGCTACCCATTTCCAGCAACTGAAGATTTGCATCAGCAACAACAAGGAATCAATATTTTTTAGCACTCCCAGTGCAGCTGAGGTGGTGCTTAGCCCCTTGTAACTAGGCTGTAAGAAATGTAAGATCAAAAATAAGAGCAGCAGGGTCAAAATTCATGTAACCAGATAAATAGGTATCACATACCTTTGTGGTATATAAAACATGTGCTGTGGAGGGGGTTTGTAGAGGATTCCTTCATACACAGGCCACAAACCGCTTAAAATTCTGAAAAGTGAACTCTTTCCACACCCATTGGGACCAGTGATTAAAAGGTTCATGCCCTCTTCAACCTAAAGTGATAATGAAAATGAAAAGATGTTACTGTGCAGTGCTCAAAGGCCCCCAGAAGGAGTTATGCAAGCATTTATATCAAATTATTAAGCCTTTTCATTAATTACCTGCATATTTTTTTAGTGCAATCATTCTGAAAACTGTAGAATTAAATATAAGAATAAAAATCATTTCTATAAAGTCTGAGTATTTCTATAAGTTATGCTAATTATATCATTACATCAATCCATCACAGTCAGAATCAATTATTCTAACATAAATTCAGTCCAAAATTGTTAACAGCACAAAGAGCAGTGCCAAGCCATCAGTAATACTAATTTAAGCAAAGTGAGCTTGATCAAATGATTTGGAAAATATAATTACCAGTGTTATTTTGGGTGCAATACATTTGGTTTCATTCATTTAAACAGGACTCTGTGTATATATGAGTGTATATTCATTCACAATCACAATGTCAATATTTTATATAAACACATTGATTGTTATACTATAATTGCATTACATAATGTCTTTGTTGAGCCAAAGAAATAAATATAACTGTCCCTTTGGTTGTAAAGCTGTAATTTCACAAATCTGCAATTCCTACACTGGAGCCACTGGAAGCTTTGCTGTAACTAGAACCCTGCACTGCTAATTCAACTACTCCAGTTCCATACAGATGTGATGAGAGAAAAAACTCTGCTTTAGGTGAATTAAAGAGCTTGCTGCAATTATTCATATTACTGTTCCAGTCATTTCAACCATTTTTAAAAACAATACCATCAGCATTGGAACATAAGATCAGGATACATAGGGCAGAAATGCAGTAAAGGACAGAGAACAGTATCAAGTGTAGCTACAACAGTCTTTTTAAAACTATTTTTTTTTTTTTTTGAGTAAAGACTCCACTGTTACAGTGTAAAGGACTGCGAAGCACGCTGTCAACTATTAGTACTGTTCTTCGTGGTTGTCAGGTA
Source organism: Tetrao urogallus (assembly GCF_951394365.1). Lineage (NCBI taxonomy): Eukaryota > Metazoa > Chordata > Aves > Galliformes > Phasianidae > Tetrao > Tetrao urogallus. The sequence continues at coordinate 178,983,025 of NC_136813.1, forward strand.
AAACTAACAACAGGCTCAGCTTTTTCACAGTTGCTGTGAACTCAGACTTTTAAAGGAGCCCATGTGAGCCAAGCATCCCAATTTTACTGATGTTACCTAACACGGATGTGGACTCTCGCATACACCTTTTAAAACCCTAGGTCTAATTTTTCATGTGTCATCTCTCTTCTTTTTCTTTGAGCACTACACAAGTCTGCCTCTACAAAGCTACTATGCCTACCTTTCTGGACTTCCCCTTTTATCCATATGCTCCGCCAAGTACTTAACATAAGGTACATGAATTCTGTGCTGTTTATGTTAATGTGATGGCAACAATTCTTGCATATCATCTTACTTTGAAGTTTAGTCTGGAAACCACCACATCGCCATTCGGGGTAATAATAGGAACATTGTCACAAATTATTCCATTTTCAACATCAATAACTTTTCCTAAAAAGAAAAAAAAAAGCAACACTTAATGTTTTTTGAAACTTCCCATGAAGCAATGATACCCAACAGCCTTCGTGCACAGCTGGGAAGCATAAGTTAGTGCGTTCAGAAACTGTTTTATGCTCCCCAGGTTCCTCAAGTGAAAAATTTGGATAGTAAATCTTAGCAGGTCAGAATTACACTGTCAATATTAGCCAAGAGTGTGTAATGAATCCTATATTTTATCATAAATACACAATATACATCTCTTCATTGTATATATATAATATACACTCTTCTAACAGAACCTAAAAAAAACAGGCTTATAGACAAGTACCAGAAATTACTATTACATACAAGAAGCAAACAAAAAGGATTTCCCTTTGTATCAGAAGACTGCATCTTCTAAAACTTAGATTAACCTGAACAAAGGAAAATGAAGCTACAGAAAAGTTAAGCTCATTACAACAGGATCTGGTAGTATTTCCTTCAGCTAAGGTTAAAGTCTCATGTCCTCTATTAGAAGGCTATTTGTTCAGTTGCTTCCAATTTTGTCAAATTACAGCAAGCTGAAAAAAAATTCTCTTTCATTTATCAATCTAAGTGCTATTTTTCCCTAACATAAGTTTCATTTGAAACAGTAGCACCAACATGAAACTATGGAAAACAAAACTGTTTTGCTATTGAAAAAAAGCCATGATTGCAACCTTCTCATACCACTGACAGGCTCCACTACCTTCAGACTCCTCAATGGCACTTGATATACAGCTGGGAGATCAACCACCCCCCATCAGCCATGCAGTTCTCACAGGTTCATGAACAGGCAGACAGATTTGGCCAAGACATTTCTCAGAAAAGGGCTGTACCTTTTTTCACTCCAACTACAGGAATATTTGCACTTGAGTTGGCACCTAACTGTGGAGAAGATCTCAAGCAAATTTGCAAAATTCACTCATGTTTCTGAAGAATGCAATTACAGGAGAAAAACTGTAGTTTAAAAAAGGATGTATGACACACAATAGTAAGCTAAGTACTAAGTAAACTTAATTCCCATTCCCAAAAGTCAGAGTGACTGACAACCACAGTGTGCTTTTAAACCTTGTAATCAGAAATACAATTTTACGGAACTTCTGTACAAATGTATACAAACATATTCAACTTTAAAATTCTGAATATTAGATGCCTTGTATATATAGCAATATAATCATCTGTTAAAAATATTCTAATACTTCCCATATTTTCACAATGTTCTTATTGACAATGGTGAATGCAAGGCAAAGCACAGTCATTCTTCAGGTACATAAGTTTGTACTGGACAATTTAAAAGGAGTGTGTGGAAGAGCTGTGAATACTGAGAGTTTTCTAACAGTGGAAATGTACATGCATGTGATCACGTGTACTTTTATCCACATAAAAATCCACTCTGTGGGGATTTCTAAAGTACCAAGACTGAAAGAAAGGAGGAAAGCCAGCATACAATGGTACAATGGCTCTTGTCAAAAAAAGTCCAGGGCCTGTGGCCTAGATTCATCTGGCCTCAATTCTGCTTAAGTCCTTGTGCCTAGAGTTCCGTACTGGCCCGCTGCCTCTGAGAGCCTGCAACCACTGCATACCAATGTTAGCCACTGCAACATGGGGGGAATTCAGGCTAGGTGAGATGTGCCACACAGGTGGAATCAAAGCTCAAAAGGAAACACAAACAGTATTCTTTCACATCTGAATGTATTACCTTATATTTTTAAAATACAGAGTTATCTAAATGGCCCCAAAATTACTTTGCTGCTTCAAATAACTAAATGAATTTTTCTCTTGTACATGACAAAATGTAACAGCTGTACAACATCAAATGCCAGCCAAATACTGCCAAGACCTACAAGATTAAGGCATCAGCTGTTTCCACAGCTATCCACTGCACTGCATCACACCGTTTTGAAGGGCCTTCTCAGGAGACCATTGAGAAATTTGTGCAGAAGGGTAATGCCATTGAAAGTGTCTGAAAAAGTATTTAGTAAAGAGCACTCTGGTGCTTTCCACTCCAGTGAGATTTAAGTTTTCAGAAACTGGAGGGTGAGAATGAGGTTTTCCAACACCAAAGAAGATAAAAAAGGGAGATGGTGTATAATGGAGCACAATAAGAAATAGATGAACACAGGAAATGCTTTGTGAAGGGTGCAGACAGAAAGACAGAGGCTCCAGAATGATACAAGTTATAGGGACGGGAGGAAGAAGCTGCATATTCATCAGATTATTTGGGAGAGGGGGGCACAGAGAGCTGTCAGCCCATTTCCGCTAGAATATCCTCACTACAAGATGAAAAGGTGAGCAAAGGCTGAGAGTAACTGAAAACAAATTATTATTTTTGTCAAAAACCACTGAACCAATTTCTCTTTCCCTCCTACCCTAAACAAAATAATTACATTTGAAGATGAAAATGTTACAGTTTCCTTTTTCTGAAAAAAAAAAGAAGTTAGAGGAAAGCAGGCACTGTCTATGCAGTGATAATAATACCATCACCACAACCACCACTTAAAATAGTACAGCCGAAATACCTTTTTCACTGTAAGTTTTCACAGAAAACATTTGAGCAATCTCTGTGGAAACGTTCTAGAAAAGCACTGCACAAGCACCGAGTTACAAAACAGCAGAAAGATAAAACAGAAGGCAACGCGGTCTCTGGGGCACTAAAACTGAGAGAATGATTTGTTATAGAAACAAATCCTGTTCATCTACTGCCCTCTGCATCAGCCAGACATTCCCCCAGGAGAAAGATATAAAAAAATGTGACTTAATTACCCTTGATTTCTAAGGGTCCATTGACATGTGATTCTATTTTATCTTCATTCTTACTGTTGTTTTCAGCGCCTTGAATAACAGCAGTTCTCTTGTAGATGCCTCTCTTCACCTCATCGAAGACAGAAAACATGTTGTAGACACGGGCTGTGTATCCTGCTAACTCAGTAACCTGTGAAACAACAAATGCCTCATTGCAGTTGTACTTCACAGATTCTGTAAATAAAATGCTTGGCCAAAGATTCACAAAAAACATTCCCAGCTATTCTCAATTATTACTCTGGAAAGATCAGTGATGCATCTTTTGTCACCTATCAGTTCTTCCTCCTTTGAGATTCTGTCCTAACCAAAATGCCACCCACAGCTTGTAACAGCCAGCAGACACAGTCTGAGGAGGACAGATGCCAGCCAATGTAATTTACTATTGCTCCAGTAAATAAGGAGGTTGCAGGGACTGCTCTTTTTCATCGATCAGCACAACCTTTAACCTAGGCAGAATTGCTAGCTTAGTTCAAATTAGCCTATCATACAAGAAAAAAACAAAATTTCTGCATTTTCCAGGAAAATACAGACTGACAGCAGTTAGAAAAATAGGCACCTGTAATTATATGGTTACTTCCTTGTGTGCTCCAAATCTCCAGCGAGAAAGATGTGTTTCTCCTGTGTAAAACAGGCAGCACAAGGGTATTTGCTAATGAAAAATACAGCACAGAAAAGAAATGATTGTCCTATAATCTGCATGCCGGGTACCAGAGCCAAATCTGAGATCCTGAATTGCAGATGGGAATTTTTAAAATAGTGAAGTCTCTTGCAGGGCTTTATGATTTTTTTATCCCTTTATCTCAGTTACCACCTGGTGAAAACAGGAAGAACAGATCTCTCCTCCAGGAGATTTCTTATTCACAGGCACTGACATTGCCAAAACTCCTAAAGAACTACCTCCATCTGCTGGCAGCAAAGAATTAAACCTGGGCATCTTATTATGTGTGAATTATGAGATGTTTTTAAAATGAAAGATTTTTATAGTAAAAACAGAGAGAAAGATAAGAATAGCAAGAAAATCAGCATGAGATTATAAAATGTTTAGCTTGTAGTTAAATACATACAAGCTATAATTCATCCCACCTGCAATGGGCATAAAAAGATTCAATATATGCAGAAACAATCCTGTGAAAATTTCACTGCACTAGACACAGATCTGAGTCCTAGACAGGGTCAGTGCTCCACTGGAGATTAACAATTACACAACACCTCAAAAAACTCAGCTTGAAGAGAATAACCAGCCAATATTTCAATTCCACCAACAAGCAGTGATGCTTGATGGAAAAAATCCTGCACACAGTGAATGAAAAACGTAACAACTGCACCCCACAACAAAAAAAAAATGTGTAGGAAGTTTCCAAACCATGATTCTACAAACTTGCCTCATCATAACACTAAGTGCTACCATCTAAATATTGACCCACAAACAAAAGATGAGCCAACTTGTCTGCAAGCTGAACAATGCTGACTAGAAAATGGGCACTTGGGTGGATTGGGTAGGCAAGAACTGGAGTCTCACTGTCACTTGAAGTGGATTGAAGCATGCTGTCATATTGGAAACTGCCTGAACCACAAAGCAGGAATGATAAACTGGTTGAAGTACTGCAGTATTTAAGAAAAGTAAAGTGTAAATTTAAGACAGAAGCTCAAAGAGCTGATTTTTGATCTCATGCTGGCTGTGTTATAATTTCACTATATGATAAACCTCATGAATTTGTTCAGCTGTTACTACTGTGTTGCAAGGGATTTGTTTTTCCAAAATATAATTGCACAATGGTTGTAAGTCCCCACACAGATCATATAAATGACTTAGATATTGAAAATAAAGTAGAATAACATCCGTGCATAATAGCTTATCTGGCAGTCCCTCTAGAGCAGAGGTCAGGCAGGGAAACAGCCAAAGCTGCGTAAGTCAAAATCGCAGTCCATTAGAACCATTAGAACGCGGAAAAACAACACAGACTCTGGCCTTATCAGAGACTGTTTGAAGGTGCCAAACTACCCCTCCTCTTCCAATTTAAAAAGCTGTAGCTATTAATGCTGGATTCCAAGTAAAGGAATTCATAATCTTTGATTGCAGTGCGTGCCTCCTCCCATTGCACTGGGAAAAGGCATCCCACGAAAAGGACAAACAAAAACTAACTCAACAAACACAGAACCACATTCAGAAGGAAACACTGAGAAGAGTAACAGCTTTGCCTGGATTTTCACTTGCTTAATAGTCTGTGCCTAGAGAAATTGCCTGGAGAGATCACAGACAGACTGCAAGTAGGGTGATGACACCCATATCTGATCCTCCAGACAAACATCCTGCATTTCTGGGCTATTTGCAGTCATACGGCAGATTTTTCCTGATAAAATTTCTCTGCTGTACAAAATTACTTACAAATTAACAGGTTCAGAACAGTTTAAGTGGACAGGAAATAAGTGTTCAGTTCTTTCTGCATTTCTTATACTTTTCAACGTGAGAGTCCCAATTCTCTGGTCCACTGAAAAGACAACAACCTGAACTCAGTTTTGTGCTCCAAGCAGAAGAAGGCTCTGAACCTCTATCAGCCAGATTCTGGGAATTTCTATTGCTCTCTGATGGCACCTGAACACAGGTGTTAAAGATAACATCTGTGTTGCATCATATCGACAGCTGTGCACTTCAGACTCATTGTGGACCTAACTCTAAAGATCAAACTATCAGTTCAAAGTTTACCATAGATTTAGTTGAGACAGTATTTACCTTAAAAATAATATTTTTTTTTATTTTTACATTAGACGTAAACCCATTTTACTCTTACTTCCTTTACGTTTTGCACATGACTGACGTACGATACCTCTTTGTATGAAGACATAATCCTTTCAATAGCATCTGCACCAGAGATCAGTAGGTTTCGTGATGTGGTGAAAGCTTCTGTTCTTTCACTAACCATTGCCTGCTTCTGGCCATCTTCTAATTCTGAAAGTTTTTTAAAAGAAGAAAACTTAAAATATTCTTCTGAAAATTATCTCCATAGATCAAATTATCATCAAAATGTGAGCTTTTAAATTAAATAAAAAATTAAACTCTATAAAAACAACCCTTCAGAAAGAACCATTGAATGTAATTAGCATAGACAGCTTGGTAACAAAGGGTAAAGGGGAATGCACAAAACGCATCTTCTTATGCCAAATATCCTAGTCTTTTATACTACTTGTCTCCTTGGGTAATTTCATCCTAACATATAATTATCCAATTTACAATTTTTCAAAATATGTAAAAGTGAAACCTAAACAGAAGATTTTTGATAGCACTTTTTTACTGCTTTTGTATTCACATATTTGTTTTCAGCCTTGCTTATTTACCTACTTATTTACGAAAGAGACATTTGTCTTGATGCAAACTTTGTAACATGGCAATATTTCTATAAGAAAGCAGTAAGTTCTTCTCTCATTAAAGATGTGTTTAAATAGGATACCTCTTTCTCTCAGAACAGTTTCTCTGTTCATCAGACCCCAAGAAGAATACAGCAAACAATATTCTTTCACTTGGGAACTGCCTCACCTCCCTGGCAAGATCAAATTCCAGAAATCTACAGGCAGTATCAAAGCCAGACCTATCTTTCTATCTTTATTAGACACGTGGATCTAAATACTATCTTTGACACTGACATATCAAAAACAAATCCCTACGTAATTAAGTTTTGAATCACTGAAATATTACATGGATCATCTGTGGAAAACTTTCTATATTTCTCATATATTAACTTTGCTTATACACCTCAGCTATATGTTTTTCCTGTCCTCAGATATTTCTATAATGTAATTTTTAAATAATTTAACCAGTGAATACACTGTCATCTGATTGTGTGCAATCTAGCCACTTAGGCCACAAGGAGAGGCATGGTTTAAAAAAAAAAAAAAAGAGAGAGAGAGAAGATGAAGTCTCTTGCAAAGAAAGGAGGGATTATGAAACTCCTGCACATGATGGCCTCATTTATTTACAAAGTCATTTTCACTCCAGGAAGAGTAAACTTTGGTGATAGCAAGAATTCAGTTAACTCACTGCTATAAACTAAAATAACATTTGTTTCTGATTTCTCAGAGAGCCAAACTTTACTGGTTTTGTTGGGATTATAGCTCATGCAGCCCACAGTATGTAGAACTACCAAAAATAAATCATTTAGGAACTGGCCTAAAGCAGTATTTCCTCCTGGATGCATTTGCTTTCAGCTGTTTCCAGCACCCAGGCTTGCTCACTTACCAACAACATGGAGATCTCTGCATACTGTTCATTTTAAGCATACTCCAAAAAGAGGTATTTGACAAATTAAAATTACACAGAATTTATGACTGTTTTGCTGTTTCAAAAAATACATGTCTAACCCATCAACGTTTTGTGGACTTGCCTCTGATTGAAGAAGTGTGACACTGAAACAGTGCAGACAGATTGTCCCTACTTCACGCAGTATGTAAACATTTCCCTTTTAATTTATGTAATTGACACTCCTTCTTGTGTTATAACCAAAATAAGAGTTCATTGTGTCCACCAAAATCTGAGCCTTATTTTCAAAAATGGCTACTTCTCAGAAACCGATGAGACCTTTGGAACACCAAAGGTTTAATACAACAAAAATGAGAAATATCATCAAATGGAAATCTTCTCTTTGCCAGTTAATTTCCTATTTCCTAAATATCCCCATTAAAAATTATTCTTTTTTTTTTTTTTTTTTTTTTTTTTTATTGCAGTATATATATATACATTTTTAAGATTTCTTTCTTTCCCCTGAAGAAGTGTATGAAATCTGCTGCTTTACACCAAAGTCTCAGGTCTGGTCACAGAAGAAGTTTTATGCACTTACTTTATTCTGGCAATTTGTCCTGAAGTCCAACATCTGTTCCTTCAGATTTGAATTAACTAGCACCTGACCTGCTGAGGCCTAGGGCACCGCTTTGCCAGCTAGATAAATGTTTGATCCAAGTCCAAGTCGGTTCAATTCTTTCAATAGTTGTTACACACTGGTTCTGACAGTATCATTTGTCAGTATTAATTACATGTTTATGAAGAACCATTACAATATGCCTCAGGGCTCCATTCTAGTTTCACGCTCTAACGTTATGTTGCTGGTACAAATATTCTTTGCTTTACAACATGAATTATCTCTGTATCTTCTTTTTCTACATTTCAAAAATATTTATCAAAAATGTACTCATGAGTAACAAGAATGCTATTTGGTTGAGCATGCACACAGATCAATTATCCATCATTTGTTCTATATACTTTCACTGTGGCTTAATCCTTGCAAAGGACAGTCTTTTTCATTTTTTATTCATGCCGTAATACCAGGGAGATACATACAATGTGCAATCAAATGACTTTTCTCTGACTGCACTCGTTCTCATCCTGCAGATGGACTCTTACACTGATGATGGCACTCTCACACTGATGGTGATTCTCACTCAGCACTTCTGCTTCCGCTTGCACAACCTTCACTAGTTGCATGAGGTGAAACAGTTTTTACAAACTCTTCTGTTTGGAACAGGACCTTCTGATATTTCTGAAGCTGTTAGCAGGATGCCAGCGAGGGTGCTGATATGGTGCCCCCTGAGCCATGTGACAGGCAGCAGCTCAGGCAGCTGAACACCCAGCCGCGCACAAGCACAATTGTGAGACTACTAAATAATGTGTGGGCAGGTCGAACCGAGCTTGTCAATTGAGCTGAACAGCCCTGATCTGAAACGTCCTTACCAAAACCTGCACCAAAAACAACACCTTTATTCCTATTTAAATGTACCAAATTCAAAACTCATCCTCCTGCTTATGTTGTAGTATCCATGCTTAATGAATCCTAGGGAGTTTGTAACGTTTTCTGCGATTCCACCTGTGCATAAGGCAACCTGTTGAGGCAAACTCTGACTTGTCTTCATCCCCCCTCCCTAACTACCTTCCTTTCTGCTCTCTTTTTTTTTATAGCATTTACAATAACAACAGTCTCAATTCACTTCTTGGAGAAGTTATGTCAACAGAATGTCAAAAATGATGACACGAAAGCCTTCATTGCTCTTCTCCCAGTGAGTCAGGGAAAAACAGCAGTTCCTAACAGCCAACATGTAATACAATAACTAGCTATAATTACACTGTGGTTTACAGAACAAGGAGATAAGCTCTCTAGGAAAGCCAGCAAGAAGTATCATTTTTTAAAATAGTAGGAGTTGCTGCAAGAACCAGCATGGCATCCCAATAACAGCCAGTGAATGACAACTGCAACTGTCGTTATAATCTGCTGGGAGTACCCCTTAAGTCCCAAATGATAACTCTTTGTCAGCTTTATGCTCTAAGCTGTATCTTTTGCATTGCTCCTCCCCCAAATGACTCGCTATGCCTGAGTTACACATGAGACACGGATGTGGTAAAAAGAAAAAAAAAAGGCTGTGAACAATAAAGAAATGTGAACAACACTGAAGGAAAGCAGTCTTTTGAGGATGTAACTTTACAGAGCCATTTGGAAATAAATAAAAATGGTATTACCGCCATCTGCAAATCCTGTTGCGGTGATGATGGGCACAGCGACCATGACCATGCCACAGCTACTCCAGACGTACTTCATCAGGAACTGCTCTATCATGATGTACCATAAGCGCTTGGATAAAATGAGATTCATTTGATCTGCCAAAGCCTTGTAGCTTTTTTGCAGTTGTTTCATTTCCACCTACAGTTTAAATAAATACATTTATGCAATACAGCAAAAATATACATGCCATCCAAGATACATTCACACATGTGCATGAACTAATCAAGTATCCAGAGCTGTGGTCCCTAAGTGTGCAGTACTCCATAGTCACAGTGCTGTATTCTCATATTCTCGCAGCAGAAGTGCACAGCTTTATTGAAGCCAGAGGACCTGGCTCTTACTTATGTTACTGTCCCTTTATGCCATATTGGGAAGCTTTCAGTTCTTTTAGCATCTGATATATATAAGAACATATGACTTGTCACAATAGCTGACTCTAGCAATCAAAACAAGATTGATTCTACATCCTTTAAGGAACATGCAGCTGAAGAGTTTCACAGCAACCGAAACTCCTCAAATTGTAAAGTGTTTGGGGATCAATTATCTCTGACTTAAATCTGCAGAGCTCTTCGCTGAAACGCAATGCTTCTTGTTTTTGTGAACGGCCTAGAGGAAGTGAGAATTATCCCAAGAGGTTTAACAAGTCAAAGATAGTTCCAAGTCAGTATGACATCATGCACTCAGTTCAAGCCAGAAGATGTGGGAACAGAAGAAACTGTTTAATTTAGCTGTACTGCAAACACTATGGAAGGCAGCCCTGGAGAACGATCGCTTCTACCAAAACAAACCATCTGCATTATATAATTGTTGCTTGGACTGAAAGAGTTGGCAACACCTCAGGCTAGTTACCAGTCTTCATTTTCACCTCATGTGAAACCACTTGTTTTTCCAAGTCATGCTTGAAAGCTGTAACAGCCAAAATTCACTTCTAATAAAAATACTAAGAATTCCTTCATAAGGTGGCTTTAAAACAACCCATTAGTTTATGTAACTATGGCTGCTGAAGTACTGTACTTAAGCTATTTTAAGGCTCTGATGACTGCATCTTTGCTTAGCTGTGTAAAAGAGTGTCAAAGGTTGTTTTGGTCTCTGTGCTATCACGAAGACGTCCCCTAGACTTTCTGCTGTGGCTTGCTAGTGATTCCTGAAGCACTAAAGCTGGGAGCTCACAAACAAGGAAGGGAAAAGAAAAGCCTGGAAGAGTTAAGAGGAGTGCACTGGGTGGGGAAAAAACAATAGTGACGATCGGCTTTCTAGAAAAGCACAGGGTACAGCTGCAAAACAGGAACACTGTCAGAGCACAAGGGAACTACACTCTGCTCCCCCCTGTGAGATTGCATTTTCCTAGGAAACGGGAAGTGCAAGCTGTAAACAGGTTTAAATGTCAGAGGGACCACAGTGTGTGCACAGGGTGGCAGGGGAAGCACCGGTCAGCTCCAGTGCTGAGGAAGCAATCCCAGCACACTCAGATTTCCCTCCTTACCTTGTGCCCCCGGTAAAAGGCGATCTCTTCCACGTTGGCGATGATGCGCGAGTGCACGAAGCGCAGGTAGCCCTTCTTGTGCGCCTCCTCGGCCACCAGCTTGCCAAACTTGGGCGAGCAGGCTTTGAGCACGCGGGCCGTGGCGTAGACAACAAGGCCGGCCAGCAGCGTGGGCCCGATGGGGTTGGCACCCCGGGAGCGTGCCGTGCGGATCAGGGTGTAGGAGGTGAGCATGACATCCAGGATGGGCTTGGTGAGGTTGGAGTAGAGGTGAGCCACCGACTGCGAGAACATCATGATGTCCTCGGTGAGGGACTGGTCGGGGTTGGCCAGCCGCCCGTCCATGCTGATCACTCGGTAGTAGGTCTGGTTGGCGAAGTAGATCTCGTAGGCATGATTCACCAGGCGCGTGCGGAAGGCGAGGGCCAGCTTGCACTCCAGGTACCGGATGGTGCTGTTGACGAAAGTGGCTGGGATGGCGATCATCAGCCATTTGACCAACTTGACGACAAAGCTCCGGGGCTCTTTTTCCACGATGCTCTTCACGATCTTCCCGTCAAGGGCCGCCACATAAATGGAGAGGAAGGTCCTGGAAACCAGCGCGACGGAGTGGAGGCACAACAAGCCGAGCTCGGCGCTGACCAGCTTAGGGAAGAACAGCCTGCGCAGCTCCAGCAGCTGTTTCAAGAACTCCGCGTTGACCGCCGGCGAGGTTCTGCCCCGGCCGCCGCCGCCCTGCGCCGCCCCCCGGCCCGGCTCAGCACGGCTGCCCGCCCGCCTCAGCCGCCGCCGGAGGACGGGGTAGAGCACCTTCAGCCCGTACGCCGCGGCCAGCAGGCAGGCAGCGCGCTTCGCGGCGCTGGAGCGGCTCCATTGCAGCCGGCGGGCCGCCGCGCGCAGCATGTGGGTCATCGCGCCCGCCCAGCGCCGCTCCTAGCGGCGGCGGCTCATGCCCGGCAGGAAGGCCGGCCCCGCGGGCTCCTCGCCGGACTGCCGGGCCGGGCTCCCGCCGCGACAGATGCCGAGTGAGCGCTGCCTCCCCCGGGGTGACGGTTTCCTTCCCGGCCCGGCGCGTTGCACAACGCGGCCCGGCCCGCGACACGCCATTGGCTGCGTCGAGCGGGGCGGCACCTCCGGCGACCCGGCCGCTCCGCGCCGCTTGTCGGCCGCAGGCTCGGCCCCGTAGGCGTCGCGGTGGGACCGCGGCTCGCGGGCCTTCGGAGCTCCGTCGGTTTCCCCCCCGCGGCCGCTCGGCCTGCCTCGCCGCAGTCCGCGGCCGCTCGGCCCGACCGCCGGCCCCGCGCCCCTCCCTGCCGGAGGAGGGACTCGGGTCGGAAGCGCGGCCCGGCGGCCGAGGGGCTGCGGGGGGTGCCTTCCTGTCGTATGCGGGTGTGTAACAAAGCGTTTGTCTGCCGTGGATGAGGACGAGCGGATCTGGAAAATGCACTGCAGGAGTTCAGGGAGCTCTCCCCTAGAAGTGGGCAGGGGCCCGTGCACCCAGCTGTGACCCTGCACGAGCACAGGCAAACTAAGCCGCGTTTGTGTTATGGACGAGTCCTTGGGTAGAGAGCACTGATCAGGGTTGGACAGTAATGCAAGCTTAGGGGTGAGTAAATGGTTTGAGAGAGCTTCGCTTCGGAAAATCAGGCAGCGCATCCTCAGCTGCAGGTGCTGTCCAAAATGCCCTCGGGCTGAGATCAGCAAAACACAGCCAGGCAGCATCCATTGCTTGCTGCCTCCTTGGGGGTTGCTCAATTTATTTCCCTAGTGCACTGGAAGTTATGTAGAGATGTGGAGTAATCCTGGGACTTACTGAAATTTCTGCCACTGAGAACAGGGCAGAGATCTGGATAAAGGTCCTTGTAGCTTTTTTTTTTCTTTTTTTTTTTCAGTGCACAACTCAAAGCATAGGAAAATGTCAAACTGTGAAGCGGAGTAGTACAGTAGTACCGCTAAGTTTCAGTTACTAACCAGGCCTGGGTTCACCGCTGATTACTTTGTCAGCAAAATAAAAAGGTTGCTCAGGGCACTGACTGGATATGTGGCTGAGAAAGTGCCTCGCTGAGGGCTTGTCAGTCTTTAATTCTGATCTGCAGTTAAGCACTTCGCATTCTGGCTTGCGAATATCACAGCGTGCTCTTGGAGCTCTCTTGCCAAACCACAGTTATTTGCAACATTTCATTACTCCAGCATTTTCGTACTAAGGGAGAGTTCACAGCTCTCTTTCGGTTCTGCATGTCTGCTGACCTTTCACTTCAGACCTTTCGGTGGCTTGGTAGCAGAGCTGTGAGTGTGGGTGTACACCCACAGTTGGGTCTGCGGGGAGGTTTAGGTAAAGCAAATCTGGCTGTGCAGTGTTTCAGTCAATGAATGCAATGTATTTCGATGGTTTTCAATCTGCTACCAACACTGAACAGAACTTCTAAAATATGCTTCTAAAATATGCTGCACCATGTACTCTGACATGGTGAGAAGAGATTTCTGGATTTTTTTTTAATTTTGAGCTGTTCATGTATGTACTGGAGTGGGGCTTTGGTTAGAGCCAAGTTCAGCAGAGGATGATCATACAAACCCTTACTCAGCTAAGTAACTCACTGAAGTGCTTCCAAAGTTTCTGTTGATTTCAGTGTAATCACTTGCATGACTGTGGAAAGGCACCCAGAGAATTAGTTGGCATTATCAAGTGAACCAGTGACAAAACATGCCTTTAAATTCAGCAAGGGACACAAGATGTCTGACATTTGATTTTGAATTTGTAGTAGAAGAAAATGACCTATGCCTACTTTAGAGAAGCTGTTTGCTATAGGCATATACCCCAGCATACTATCCAAATGTAGCCATTTGTTTGGGATCAGGTGATCTAAGCTGAGCAAGAAAGGGTGAAAATGGGGATAGAGTATTGTTCTGGCAGTACTCTATCCCTTGTTGTGACTTCAGGGACATCCATGGTTGCTGCTGTAATTTAAATGCCGCATGACCTGTAGTTTATGAGAATGTGTGCATAAGGGACCTGAGTAGTCTGGTCGACAGTATAATCCATGGCAGACTGATCACAAACAGCTCTTATTTATGACAGTGACCTGATTCTAGACAGAATATTGCTCTAAAAGTGCAAACTGGATACAGGGAGATGGAGAGGGAAAGGGCCCGGTCACAGTGAGCTACTGACTAATGATATCAAGTGAAGAATGACACTTCTAATGCTTAGGCTCTAGAACTTATGAACCTTAATATCTGGATTTTTTAGATTTATTTTGTTGTTAGATTAATTTATCATTCCATCATGATAACTCAGCTGAAACCAGCAACTGCAGAACACAATTATGAGAAGGGTTTGTCTATTCGATGCTTTCAAAGTCTCAAATACATTGTTCTTTTTTCTTTGCACTGCTAAAGGTTTATCTTCTCAGATCTTCAGAAAAAAATGCTAACATTTCTGCATTGATTCTGCACTGTAAACATGAGATGCATGCTACATACAGTTGTAAGTGGTAAAATCATGGAACTAGTATCCATTAGTGATGGTTATATTTGCACTACATCCCAAATACTGCATTTGCTGCCATCTTTCTATCATGACTCAAGAATTAATCTGAAGGGACTGTGGCTGGTGGGTATGACAACAAAAATTAATCTATTGATTAACTCTCATTTGGGAGACTTCTAAATATTAACAATAAGCAAGCTGGTTCAGATCATTGCTCCATGTTTTCAGCTGTGAGAATTTCATGAGACACTGAGTTTTCTTCTAAGAAATTCCACTCTTACAAGAGGTTTTTGAGTGTCTTGAACTCAGATAAATTCTTACATAAGTAATAATATCTTTTGACAAGTTCCTCAGATCTGTTTAGTGTGCATGAAGAGGGTCTGCTTGTTTGGACTCTGGCTTCACAAGATCCACTTTCTGGCCATCTGTGCCTGTTCTGGAAAAGACACTGAACAGCAGAGCTCCTTCAGTCCATACCACTTCTGAGTTTGTCAGCCTCTGTCCCATATCCACACCCACCATGAATGCAAGAACTAAATATACTCTCCACCCTCTCCTTTCGGCCAGTGGCAAGACCTTCCATTTTATTTCATAGACTCTTAGAATCATAGAATGGCCTGGGTTGACAAGGACCCAATGATGGCCTACTTTCAACCCCCCTGCTATGTGCAGGATCACCAACCACTAGACCAGGCTGCCCGGAGCCACAGTTTTACAACTTCCTTTTTAAAACTTTCAGATTTTCCTTAAAAATGCTATAAAGACTATAGCAGTCATTCTTTTCTACATGTTTATAAGGCATGGCGTCTGAAAGTGAAACGCATATGCTGGTGCTACACAAGTTGATTTTCTGACAGGATTTTGCTCTTGGTTGGTGTGTAAGATGAATTATTTCAAAGTTTATACCTGTCAGTATGCTGTTGTCAGTGGTACTGTCCCTGCAGATGGTCTTTCAGGCAGATACAATCCCACATTCTTCTCAGCTGGGCTTTGAATTTCAGTCTGTGTAGATCATGTGTCTCTGAGGTGGATGGTTTCCTACATCTCTGGCTTCTCTGCTATCTAATCTTTGGGCTAAAGCATCATTTCTTTCCATTTATGCTCACTTCCAGCTCCTTCAAACCTGCTGTAATTGAGCTCAGCAAGGAGTGTACATCAAGAGAAAGAACTAGAAGAGATAGTCTCTCATCATGCAATTTCAACACAGCAGGGGAAAAAACGGCCTTCTGTTGTATGTTGGGGTAGTCATTGGTTTCAATACATGTTTTATTTAAACTGAGGTTGATTTTCATTCTTTCTACTTGTTCTACAAGTGTGTATTTCATTCTTTTATAGATTTCCCAAATCCCAAATGAATACTACTCATCTCGTGTTGCACAATTTACTGTCATTTTTTTCTGATGTAACGCTGAAACCTGGTACATGAACATAAAGAAACCCACTGTGTTTCTCTTTAGATGCTTGGCTGAAGATTAGTATTTTGTGGTCAAGCTTTAAGAAAAATTGGGTTTTCTGAAATGTCTAGATTTCTTTGAACTAATGCTCTTAGGGCAAATCAAAAAGGCCAGCTGTTCTTTAAGGATGAATGGGGGAAGGGCTTTTAGTCAAATTAATTGAAAGAGGATTCTGTCTTTGAAGATAAACTATTTTTTGAAAGGGAAACTTTGTTTTTAAAACAAGTTTTGACTGTTAAATTTTCTAAAAAGGGCAAAATACTTTAGGCAAAATAACCAACTAAATTCATAAGAATAGTATTACTGTATTTCTGAACTGCCTTGTTTCTCAAGAAGGGAAATTGGTAGAGGAGTTTTCCAAGCAAAAGTTTTAACTTGGAACAGACTTATTTTATTTTATTTTATTTTATTTTATTTTATTTTATTTTATTTTATTTTATTTTATTTTATTTTATTTTATTTTCAGTAATGCATTCATAGTATTAAATAATTAGGTCAATGTTAAGGCATGTAAGTCTATATGGTATTTAAAAGTACCAGAAATTCCCACCCTGTACAGAGGACTCAAAAGCATTGTAGGTACTCTGCATGTTTTATATAGATATCTACAGATGGATTTAGTTACATAATACTAAATTTCAAGATCAATCATTTTGGAGAAAAATCAAAATTAGAAATATGTGAAATAGACATACACCAAAATAATAAAAAGTAATGTTGTACAATATTAAAACATTCAGATTTAACCGTGAGAGTTTCAGGGCTGTTTTTTTGCTGTTGTTGTTTTCTTTTTTAACTACACATTAGTATACTTTTAGTGATCTCTTCCCTTGTTATAATCTGCATTAGACAAAGGTACTTTATGAGAAGTAATGTTACAATGGAAGATTCATAAAGAAACCACTTGCAGTCAGTTCTCAGAAATGGTTTACAAAGACATTTTCCTTCTCTTTCACTCTTTCCAGATTTTGCATAAGCATCACCAGTTCACTCAGAGCAAAGGCTGTCCTGCTTAAGGAATGAAGGGTATTCAGATCTTCAGGATACAGTAAAGCTGTAGACAGCAAAAGACACTTTCATTTCTTGCAGTTTCATTTTAGTTAGCTTCTTCCTCTATGGGTTGGGACACAGTGTAGGAGCCAAACATGTGTTTTGAGTCATCCATCCACCAAATCATACTTGATACTACAGGAGTTCAAAGGGGATTTACTCAAAGCTGCATGTCAGAATCTGTGTGATCAATATTTCCATACCAGCCCTCCTGGAGAAACCTGGTTTTCCATCACTTCCGTCATACCACTTTGGACAGCTTTTCAACATCACTTTTAAGTAGAGCTGATTTGATAAAAAAGAAGCATGTCAGAGGGGAAATCTCAGTGCTGTGAGACCACAGCCGCTTTATTTTAGTAACAGGTGGAAAGCTGTTCTGAAGAGCCTGCAAAATAAATACTTTCTGAACAAATTACACTGAAGAGTTTTTAAAATGTTACAAATATGGAAAATCTTCAGGGTTTTTTTCTTCCTAGTACCAGTTCCTGACACACTGAGAGCATCTACTTATTCTGTTTATTTCACTTCCTGGAGAAGTAGTTAAGTTCCATGAAGCTCACCATCAGGAACTTTTAAAAATAAATAATATCCTGCAGTTATTTAAAAGTCTGGCATCACTCCAAAACACAATCAACTCATTTGGAGTTTTCAAATATTGACAGTGAAGGTGCAATGTTTAGAGTCTCAGATCTTATTTCAGTGTTTACTTTGCCTTACAGAAGAAGAAATATTTGTAAATGTGATGACCATTTGAATGGGTGCTTTGGCTTTATCTGGAGAGATGAATTCAGGGAGGGGAAGATTTCTTACATTAAAAGGAATTGTTTGAATCTGCCACATCACTTTTCTTTGATTCTACGAAGTACTGTTACCTACTGGATTCAGTAAATCAAGCAGAAATAAAAGTGTAGTTTTTTCCTTTAAATCCAGATAATGATGTGAAAGTGTAAGTGTAAGAGTAATACCAATACTGTGTTAGGGGAAAAAAAGACATTGTTAGACATAATATTAACATGTCAAACATTTACACAGGGTGGAAATACAAACATAATAGAAACTGATCAAATGAGTTTAATCTTTCATTGTGATCTGTCATAGTAGCTGATGAGTTGTGCATAAACAAGCTCTTCAAAATCTTCCATGTAAAGTATATATATTTATAATCTAATAGTGCTACAATAAACAACCAGGCTTATTGATCAGAAATATCTGAGCTACCGCAACAATAACACATTCCAAGTTGTCCAACAACTTTGTTCAATTTAACAGGTTATGTTAAAGAAACAGGCATTTTCACTTTTCCAATCTTCTAGCCATGGATTCTATAAAAACACCATAAAAATTAAAGAAAATGCTTGGCTAATTTTTAATATTAGTCTTCTAACATCTACTCTGAGCACTCTGCTCATTGTTGTACCAACAGCTATCCAACAGGTACCTTGAAAAGTTAAGATTATTCAGTGCAGTAACCATGGGAAATTTGTATATAAAATTGTACTGGTGGTTTTGTAAGTGGCAGCGAGTTGCAGGCACAAGAACGAGGGGAGCTGTGTTGTTCCCCATTCAGTCCTGGGACCTCCCACCCTTTTGTGAGGGTGTGCCATTATTTATCTCCAAAACCTTGTCAGACATCTCCAAGAATGAGGGTGCCTGCTAGCAACAAATGCTCATTGATTCCCCAGCATGACTGGGGAAGGGCAGCATTTATCTCTTGCCCTACGAACTGTGCCAGTTGCAGCAGTGGCACTACAGGCTGAGTCTGCCAGACTGAATGTCAGCTGCTCTGTAACCCACTCCAACAGCTGTGCATTTCATGCACACGGGACAGCAAAGAGGCTTGTGATTCCTTGGCAAAGGGGAAATGGTTTCTGTCAGCAGACTCTAAGGGACTGGCAGTGGCAGAAGAAGGGTGGCATCAGCCAGACCGTTGCCTATTGCCCATTAGCCCTTTGCTCTCCTTGTCCTCCTGCTCTCTGTCTGTGTCACACTACCCCTCTTCTCTGTTAGCATTGGGAGCATGGAGATCAGCAGCCCTGGTGCTGCTGGTTAGGAGCAGGCCCCACAGGAGAGCCCTGCCCGGGGCTGCGCACCCACTGGGGCTGCTCCCTGTCCTCGTGGCCGTCGCCAGCTCTCCCCCTCCCCAGCACTGCCAGGGACAGCCCTCCCTGCTTCCTCAGCAGCAGAAAATGAACTGGGTGGGTGGCAGCCGGTGAGTGAAACTCTTCAGGGCCACCAGAAATGGCTCCATGCCAAGCAGCACAGCTCTGTGTTTCAGGCCTCGTGTCCCCTCAGAGACCTGCAGGGCCACGGCATGGCCTGGCGTCCCCTCAGAGACCCGCAGGGCCACGGCGTGTGGCACCCCTGTGTCCCCTCACAGACCGTGCATATCTAAGATTCACTGAAATATTTTAAAAAATCACCTATGGGTTGATAACATTAGAAAAAAAAAACCAGCATAATATTCAGTTTCTTTGGGTCCTGTACCTCTTACCAGTCAGAATTTTAACCCCTACTGTTTTTGTCAGCATTTGAAAGTAGCTTTGGTAAACACGGTTTTATACTCATCCTGACAGTATGTGCAGAATCCAACTAAATAAAGCCTTACGTATCTGTAAGGCTCTCCAGACAAATGGAGTTTCAGAAAGCTGCTGCAGAGGGTTGACCTGGGCTGCTTGTCAGGTGCCTACCTGTGTCACGCTGCCACAGGGAGAAGATGTGAAAGGAAAACCTTGTGGCTTGAGATAACAGCATTTCTTTTAAAAGAAAAGGAAAGTGCATGTGAAAGCAAAGGGAAAAAAAAACGAACTATTCTCTACTCCCTGTCCATGGACAATATCTAGCCACTTGCTGGGAAGTAAGGCCTCAGCATGAGCAGCAGTTGCTTTGGAAGATTTGCCTTTGTACAAATGTATACCCATGCCTACACCCCCACAATCTTTCTCCTGTGTTTTATTGACATCATAAGGTATGGAATAACCCTTTGGTAGATTTGGGTAAGATCCTGTGGCTGTGTTCCCAACCCACCTCTCACCCACCTGCAGCCTATGGGTTGGAGCCAGCTCTGATGTGGTGCGAGCACTGCTCAGTGGTAGCCAAAACATCTATATGGTGTCATGGCTGCTCTGGCAACACGTGCAGAGCACAGAACTATGTGGTATACATCGTATATACACATATAATTTATATTTATGTACTTTATTTGTATAATTATATGTAAATTTATATGCATGTGTTCAGAAAGAGTGTGGGTCCTTTCCAACTCAGGATATTTCATTCTGAGTGCTATAAATTTGGAGATAGTATTAAAAAAAAGAAAAAAAAAAGTAATTCCAAGGATCTATTCCATACTTCTAACCATTACATAAATATGCAACTCTTACTTGACCCAAACATTGCACCCATATTCAATGTGTTCATAACAGTGACCCAGAACTCCTATTTTAAGCATGGTGTCCTGCAACCTGCAATTGATTTAAAACTATGTTTAGCAAGTAGTTAAGTTATGGCTGTTTGCTATATAGCACAAACAACAGCAGCTTAATACAAGTTGTACTGACAACCTCTTTGATCTCTCTTATTTTTTTTCCTAATGTTCACAATATGCCATAATGTGCTGAAAGGCAGAAAGGTGCGATGTGCTCTTTTGCTTTCTTTGTTAATGTGGTTTTGTAACTGTGTTGCAGCATGAAATTGAAAATTAGAATAAATATTGACAAAGATTTCTTGCTGTGTTTTAAAAGAAGTGAAGATTTGATGAATTGTTTCATTGCAAGTTAAATACCTGCAAGTTTTTCCTTCTGAATGTTCAATATGTTTTATATCCCTGAGATAGAGTGGGACATAGCCTTACTTAAGTAAACCAGGACCAGGCAAAGTGACTTCATCAGAGTTATGCTGAGTTTGCTACCTCAAGGTTTGACCCATTATAGCTGAATTTGCTTGCAAAATTCTCAGTAACATTTATGTAAAGCTCAGTCCATGACTCAAGGTTATACCTTTATAATTAAAACAATAATTATTTGCATCTTTCAGGAGCAGAGTCATACTAAAGCAGGAAAGGAGAAAGCAAAAGGTAAATGGTTCTAGCCACCATGGATTTTATGTTATGCAATTGATTGTGTTGTTTCACTGTGAAAAATCTTTCAAAGCAATAGGAGTGAGGCACAGAACTGTAGCATAACACTTATGTGTTTGCCTGACTGTACTTAACTTTTAGAACAGAAGTCTTTTTCTAGGTTTACTACACTGAATTCCAGCAGCAAGAGGAGGGAGGAGGAGAAGGCATGAATGGGCAAATGAATGCTCTCAATTCAAGTTTTACTGAATTACTTCTGGTACTACATTTTGCTTGCTGAAGCAGCAGCTGTTTTCAGTAGATGCTAACAGATTGGAAAGTTAAAGACTGTAATACAATATGTGGAAAAAAGTTACCAAAAACATGTTGGGTATATTAATCACACGTAATGTACAAGAAAATCCCTTGTCATGTAATTCAGGATGACAAGAAGGAGAAGTTCAGAAGAAAAGCCTGTCCTTTTTTTGTCTTAGGGTCTTCAGTTTTTAATATCCCTCTTCTGTTTAAAGTAAAGATGTACCATTAATTTATTCATTTTTGGGGCTTGCTACTAAAGATTTTTGAGATGATTATTAATACTCCTACAAAATGGAGATTTTCTTTACTTAATGTCTACAAATAGAATTCCAGTGTTACGCAGAATTTTCTTCTTGATATATTTAGAATTACAGTCATATTTCTTCTTGTTCCTTGCAACATAAAGCATTTCCAAAGTCCCGGTCATAGAGGTTTTTCTTCTTTCCCTTTTGTCTCTCTCTCTCTTTTTTTTTTTTCTTTTTGGTCACAAGACCCTATTTATTGCATCAAGCAAGAGAAGTTTGAAGAACAAGACACTCTTTGTGTCAATTTAGATGGCCATGACTAATAATCTTGCTGATTTATTTGCCTGCTGGTTACTATAAGCTGCCTAAAAAGCACGGGTTTAATTTTTTTTAAAGACTTCTTTTCCTTGCAGGATTTTGAGATGTCTTTTACTTTGAAAAATGCTTTTAATGATCACATACAGAAGTTGAGATGCAAGTATATAAGGACTAAGTTTTTGGCATCAAGAGAAAAATAACCTATTTTGAGTATCACAGAATCTGAGAATCAGAGAATGATTTGGGTTGGAACAGACCTTAAAGCCCATCCAGTTCCAACCCCCTGCCATGGGCAGGGTTGTCACTCACCAGATTAAGGCCCCATCAAGACTCAGAGCCCCATCCAACCCAGCCTTTACACCTTCAGGGATGGAGCATCCACAGCTTCTCTGGGCAGCTTGTATGAGTGCTTCGCTACTCCAAAAGGAAAAAATACCTTGTAATATCTAATCTAAATCTCCCCTATTCTAGTTTAAAACCATTTTCCCTTGTTCTGTCATTATCAGATCATGTAAAAAGTCAGTCTCCCTATAGTTCACAAGCTCCATTTAAGTTCTGGAAGGCTGCAATAGATTCTCCTTAAATATGACCAAATTATACTAGAATTACTTTTCAAAATAATATAAATAAATCAAGTTATAATAGACTGAGTGTGTGAATTTAGAAAAATTTAAACGGGTTTTTATTTATAAGAATTGCATCAAAATATTTATATATTCCACTGAAGTGGTACGAAGCTTCTGTCAGAAACTTATTCTCTCTTTTAATCTCTTTAAAAAACACAGGAATTCTTTGAGAAGAAAAAACTCAAATCAAAGATGAAGCTTCTGGGAGTATCATCTCCTAAAAGTTCAGCAGTCAGCTTAGATCTCCTCAATCTGTATGTTGTTAACCAGATATCGACCAAAAAAGACAGCACTGGTGAGTTTGTGGTAACAGCACTTTGACCTCATTGCTAACAGAATCACTTATCTTTTATTATCACTGCTGTTATTTCTTTTTCTATTGTGTTGAAACTTAATGCTTAAATAGTCATTTATTTAAAAAATAGAAAATAGCGATTAAATACGACAGTAATGACTGAATAAAAAGTGAGGACATAAGAAAAATCAAGTGACCTATTTCAGCTTTATAGCCTTGCACACTTATGAATTTCCCTCATGCCATGTATTGATTTTACCCTACCTCCACTTCTTTTTCCCTTTGCCATTAAATCGGACCATTTGTGTTCCACTTATAGTACAGTAACTTCTTTTTCTTCCTTTTTTTTTTTGTATTTAGAATAGAAGGTTTGTTCTACCCACAGTATCTTTGTTATAATCTGTCATTAAGCTCCGCTCAAAATCTCTACAACTTGAGTTCTAACTCTTATCTTCTGTGACATCTTCATAAACAGGACTGGGGCGCAGTTGCTGTCCTGTGCTCAGAAAGATTCGAAGGTGGCTGATTAGGGCAACACAGCCTGTCCACAGACAGCAGTTGCCCCACAGTTTTGTGCTATGGTGCCTATTAGAATAGAGCTCTTACATTACTGGTAAGAAAACAAAACAGAAGTTTTAAATGGATAAAGCAGTTTGAGAAACCCAAACAACATCTTTGGCACTGTAATGAAAAATTAGGGAGCTCAAAGCTTAGTCTCTATGTCCAGTGCTGACCTTCCAAATACTTTCACCACAGGCAACCTGAAAAAGCCAGTCCATGTTGATATAACTGAAAATGTGAAGGCACCTTTTAGAAGGAACAACCTAGAGCTTCCCAGGTCACCATTACGAAACCAATTTACAGCACACTTAGATGACATCAAGAACAGGTACTTGTTTAAAACGGGCTGTAATTAACGATCATAAAGTTCTGTGAAAGGTGTTTCACAATTTATTTTCATTTGATTTCTAAAGAAGTTAAAAGGAGTTACCATTGCAGTACAGATCTACCTTGTGTGTATTTATTAACATGGATGAAAGCATGTACTTTGGTGGCAACAAGATAACTGGGAGAAGGGGGTCTATGCTAATACAGTAGCACAGGAGCATAGAAAGACTAATCTGAAACTGGTTGGTCTCTTGATCTTTTGATCAGCGGATCCCTTTTGCTGCTGTGCTCATGAGTGTCTTGCCTTGAAAAGACTGAACAAATATTTATCTGGGGTATTAAGTATGCCTAAATATCCATTGGTAAGACACTGTTTTCATGACTGCTTCTGACATTCCAGGGATACTCTAATCATCAGAGTAAGGAAACATACTCTAAACTCAGAACTGTACACAAAGTTCAGAGCTTTAAATATACAGATGTATTACTTTATTCATGTCATGTTGTTCATACACTGAGTTCCTATCACAGAGCAGACTATTCAAACAGCACTTTCTACTTACATTGTTTGCCATCCAATTTCAGGCACGCTTAAGTGACTGACTTACAGACCGGCTGCTCAAAATTGCATACAAATCAAGGGTTTTTTAAACATCTGGAGAAATACTGTTAAATTAATTTGAAATTAATACTCTGGTTAGGAAGTTTTCAATCTTACAGATCTTACATTTCAGAGGCTGTTTTTGTTCATTTTACAAGGTTACAAGAGCAAGTACTGGACAGCAGAAGGCAGCATCTCTTAGAAAAAGAAAAATACCAACATCAAGTAAGTTTATTGTTCTCAGTGATGTCAAGTTAAAAATATGTAGCAATGTTTTTTTTAAGTGGTTTTTCATAATGATCAGATTTAATGAGTACTTACATGTGAAAAGGCTTATTCTTTAAGACTACATTGATGTGTTAATTGCCAATCATATTTCATACTTCTTTTTTTCTGCTATTTCTTACAAGTATTATGAAAAGCTCCACTTGTTTTGGGCGTTTTCCAAAACATTTAGAAATACCTGTGCTCTGAACTAGTCACAAAGGACAGATTATGGGAAAGGGACTAAGGCCAACATATCAGAATATATGAACATTTTTTCTTGAACATGGTATATCTGAAAAGAGATGTAAAAAGTTTAGAAAGGTTGGATCCTTTTCAACTATGCTTAGATGATAACAATGTTAGATAAATCAAATCTCTTTGCCATCTCTTATCTAGTTGACACAAGTAACAGAACTAACTTACGCTGAATATACGGAACGTGAAGACAACACAGCAACAACTTTTAGCACCTGTCCATTGTCCCCTTCTATTTTTTGGTCCTCTAACTGTGCACAGTTTTCAGAAGAAAATTTCAGTACAAAACTAATGGGTGACCCTTGGGAGCAGACTTATGAAGATAAGCCAAAGAAACAGGTTTGATTAATATTTTATTACTTTCTCTATTTGAGGCATAAAATTAGCATTATGGTGAAGATAATGATTAACAAGAAAAACTTCTAGGCTGATGGCAATGAATATTCCATAAATACATATGTATTTCTTTTACTGGTCTGGAATAGATTTAATTGAGCCTTTGTTCACTGAGCTTTCAGTACTGTTGGTATCTGCACAAAGATTACAGTGGTGAGGACAGCTTCTCAGTGACAAGAAATAAACAAATGTTATGTATATGCAAAAGCCAGGAAAGTACTAGTTTATCAGCCTCACCTCTGTCCTGAAAAGATTGTGGAACCTCACCTCCTGGATGCTGTTTAAAGTTCTGTGAAGAACAAGAAAGTGTTTGAAAGAAGTCAGCATAGGTTTACCATGGCCATGCTATGCTATGCCTGACCTTAATTCTGTGATGAAACGACTTGCCCTGTGGATAAGGAACAGCAGTGGATATTATTTACTATGACTTTAGGAAGGCTTTTGACAAGGTTTACTGTGGTATCTTAGTAGCCAAAGCAGGGTGGTATGAACCAGATGAGTGGGTGACAAATTGGGTAAAAAAATCAGCTGTACCATTTTGCTGAAAGTCCATGGGCTAAAGTCTAATTGGCAACTGGTGAATAATGGCAGGAATACCCAGGGTTTGGTATCAAGTCTGATACATCTTATCAGATACATGATTTGGACAACAAGACAGATTGCACCCACAACATCACAACAGGTTCATAAATGAAACCAAAAATTGTCAGAGTGGTCATTACAGTAGCAGGGCTGCTATTCAAAGGCATCTTGTGAATCTGAAGGCTGACAGGAACCTCATAAAGTTCAACACAGAGAAACACACGTCTTGCACCTCAGAAGAAATAACTCCACGTATCTGTGCAGGTGGGGATTTGACTGAGTAGGCAGCAGCTTTGCAGGGAAGGACCTGAGGGTGCCAGAGGATAGTTGTACATGAGTCAGCAGTGCATCCATGTTGCAGGAAAGGCCAGATAAATACAGGGCTGTGTTAGAGAGAGTTTATCCAGCACTCAAAGGCGAGTGATTATTCCCCTCAAAAAACCAACCAACCAACAGACAAAAAGTGTTAGAACACATCTGTAATACTGTGCCCACTTTGAGTCCCCCCCAGTCCAAAAGAGAGATCAACAAAGTGGAGGAAGACTAATGGAGGGCCACAAAAATGTCAAGGGGATTGGAGCTCCTGATGAACATTGAGACTGAATGAAGAGGGTTTGCATAGCATGTGTAAGAGAAGGTTTAAAGAGAATGAGGAGGGGAACTCATTGCTGTCTTCCAGAATCCAGGCAGCACAGAGCCAGAGATTCCCCATGTAATGACAAGTAGTAAAAATCACAAGTTTAAACACTGGAAATTCTGCTTGCGTAGAAAAAGTTGTCACAAAAGTAGCTGAGCACCAAAATCGATCGTCTCAGTCCTGAACAGATCTGAGCAATCTGGACTGAAGCTGGCCTTGCCTTGAGCAGGAGGGTGGGTTAGTTCCTCTCTCAGAGCCTTTCCATACAATAGCATTCTATGGTTTTGTCTTCTGCAGTGAAGCATCAGCTTGCTACAGTCTATCCAGCTTGCTGAAATGATGGGGGCGTGGGATACTTAAAACGATGTTTTGCATGTTAGCAGTGACATGCAAATACAAAGAAGTATGAATTGTACAGAACTCGCTTGGGCGGTAATGTCTTGGCCTTTACTGGAAAGATAAAATTGAGGGAAAATAAGTAAAAGAAACTAAGATAGAAAATATGTATATTGTTTGCAAACCCAATTTTGAATTTTAAAACACTGCAACTATAGATTCAGAGTTTTATAACTTGGACCATTTTCTCAGTCAAGAACTATTTCTGAGCAAGACCCATGGATTTCAAATCACTCAAGCCAATGTATTTTCAGGAAGTCTGACACAGAGCCTCAGGATCTACTTACGCCATCGCACAGGTAGGCTGCCTTCCTGATTTTACATTAGAGAAATAGTTACCATTAAGTTAGAGGAATACTAAAATCATTTGAAATTTATTTCCACGTGATTTTTCACTGATTTCTAGTGCTCTTGAATAGGAATTGATATCAAATAGAAAGACTGAACAAGCAAAGCTATTAAGATTTACTGAAAGACAGTAAAATGTGATTTTGGTAGGCTTTTGGAACCATGGTCTACTTTTGTGGTGTTGTAAACAGGATGGTATTTTGTAATTCATCCAGAAGCATGGATTTAGCAAGGGGATTGGCTAAGAGAAGGGCAGCTGCTGGCACTCTCATTAGTTCTGCTCTTTGTAACAAGTGATGACCCCGATGCCTCAGCACTTCACTTACATTACTTACATTGAGGTTTCCAGGGAAAAAGTATTTACTCTCCTATTTCATGTGCAATAGCTGCTGTAGCTTTTTAAAAATCATCATTATTTTATAATCGATTAAAAACACTTTTATAAGAACATAAAGGTATGGACAGAACACAAGAGAATGGACAGAAGCTTTGAATTGATTTCTCTTGCATGTGCTGATCACGAGTTTTTTCAATCACGGAGGATTTAAGGCCAGACAAATTTGTTCTGTTTGTTTCCAGGAGTTCTTACCACCTATCTAGGGGTCTTATTTTCCATTTTTCTTTTTATTCTGTAAGTTCTGCTCAAGGTTGCATCCATCTCTAGATGTAGATGAGGTAGAGCCAAAAAAGGTCATCTATTACTTGGCAGTTCCTGGGTCCAGCAGGTTGTTTACCAGGGGCACCAAGGCACTGATTAGCTACTGATGATGTGATATAAGATGGACATATGAGCTTCCACTCTTAGCCACCTGAACATTCTCTCTCCTCATGGATTTCACAGTTTCTCCAGCAAAGCCCAAAATCAGGATAGCATTCACCTTGCCATATATCTTGGTAACTTCCTGATGAATATCTTGATGTTAAAGCCCTATGTAACCTTACATTGCCTACATCTCCCTTCTAATTTCTCCACAGACTCTCAGGCTTGCTCTCTGTTTATGACACCTCCCACAGCCTCTGCCCATTCACGACTCACTGACAACATTCCATCTCCTTTTCCAACAATTTGTCTGATCCATTTTTGTGTTTTGTCCATGTTTTGTTGTCATCCATTACGCTCATTAATTCTTTTATCTCAATACCTGTCAGTTCTCCTAGAGAGGGAGTTTCTTTTGATGTATACGAGAAGTATGAACTTATACAATCATTTAATGAAAATGTAATGTAATGATGTAAGAACTGTGCACCGACCTGTGACCCTTCGTGGTCATTAAATATTGACTAAAAATATAGATATCCTCTATTTTTCACTCTGTGTCATACCTGTCCATTTCCTCATCTTCAATTACCTTTTACATAGCATTACAAAATGTTCAGCAAGAATGGAGAAGGTGCCTCTGTATTGCACCACAAAATGTTTTTACCTTCCTCACTTGACTGCATCCAGGTTTCTCCCAAAACAAACTCCAGTGTGATTATTCTTTTAAAACTAAGGCATGGGTTTTACATAAGTAGAGGGCACCACTTTCTCCCTTAAGTTCTCTGGGATCTTTTTCCAATTCCAAGCGTTTTCTGGTCAAGACATTACAGAATTTTTCTTCACTAAGTTTTTACTCTGGTACTTTTCCATTTTTAAGTTCCATTGATAGCACTGCTTTTTTAATTAATTTATTTATTTTAAAATAAAAGGCATGTTTTGTATTCTCTGTGTCCCAGAAAACTCTTAACTCTCTGCTCAGATCTTCAGAAAGGTCACTCAAGAGATCAAGCTTAGAAAGAACTGGTAAAAAAAAGCTAGAGTAAGATTCAAATAAGTGAGTGCAGGACAGCTTTCATGCTAATGATAAGCATGATAGCATCTTCAAAAACACTGCTATGAGAAGAAGGGGAGGAAAGTATGGGCAAAACAAAATGTCTAAATGATCTTCTAACTCTAGATCAGTTCTCTGCTTAAATAGGGTTACTGAGCAATGCTACACAAGAAGTCACTGCTAAAGAGACCAGGAGTGAAACAATGCATGGATCTTACTGCGGGCTTTCAGCACAGGAGTGGACTGTTCGATGCCTTTTGACAGATCGAAGAAGCTGTCAAGCTGTCATCCTTTTTTTCACTCTTAATCCACAGTGTTTGGTCATTTGAGTGGAGCAGCAGTGACATACTGTGGTTGGTTTTGTAAATCACAGTTCCCTACTGAATGTGATGACATGCTGCGTGTCTCTGTGTGTTTGGAGACGCAGTGAAAGAGCCCTGCTTAAATCAGCCTTATTACACGTGCAAATAAAACACAGGACACTCATTCTGCGGCAGTAACATGCATTCAGAACAGAAGCAAGTGTGTTGAGCAGTGAAGTCTTTGAAATTTTGTATCAATTTGATAATCTGTAGAGTTAGCAGTTAGGATTTTGCTTATTTGTATACAAAGCAAGTTATATTTTTTTTCTCCCCTCCTCCAAAGTCTAGACTATATGAATTCTGCCAGGAAAGACCCAGTGATAATGGCCAGTAAAGAATCAGAAAGCACAGAAGGAATAAAAGAACTATTGTTTGGTGTCATGAAAGAAACTGCAGACCTGAGAGTTCCTCAAGATGAAACTGATTGTCCTTTTCTGGCCCTGTTTGGAGATGAGAGCCAACCAATCTATAATAAAGCTTCCACAAAGCATTGTCATCCTTTTCTTAACCAAAACACTGCTCCTGTTTTTCTCATTGATCCCGGTGATAGAAATCAAATGACTAACAGAAACTGTACATACAATAGTGGAGAGGCTCATCCTGCAATTCATGCAAGAAAAAATTCCGTAGACAGACACCGTAAAGGGCTTCTCACAGCTCCAGAACAGGTTTTACGTGAAAACAACAACGCACCATTTGCAAACTACAAGAGAAACAGCCTTCATAAAACCCACCTTCAGGGCTGTCATGATGGACAGCTGTACTTAATATCACCTGGGAGCAAAGAGAAACCTTCAACATCTGAAAAAAGTGGTGAGTGTCAGCAAGTTCAGGATGGACATTCTGTGTTTCATTCTCCTTTCAGTCATCTCATGCTACTTTTTTTTTAATAAACAGATGCGTGTTTGCCCTGACCCAAAACGTGTTATCAATCTTTGCATTGCAGCAATGCAATTTTAAATCCAGTTAGTGAAGTTACTTTTACAAGTTGATAGAAGGAGGTATTTTCAAAATATTTATGCTTTTGCACTTTTAAATTGAGGTTTACTTTTTGATTTTAGAAACATATGGTTGTTATCAGCAGATTAATTTAAAGGAGAACATGCAGAACCATTCAAGAAATAAAAGGTGAGTGCAATAAAAATTGTCAATCTATTAATTAGTGATAGCTGCAGAGACCTTCCTGAACTGGAGAAGTCCTGTCTAAGAGGACAAGGTGGCAAAAATTCTAAACAATGTTAATGAAGATCCAAGTTATCCCAGTGAAAATAATGATGACTAATGTGAATAAACTTATGTGCATGTAAGCTATTTGTTGTACCATTGTACACCTGCTTGGAATAACTACATAGGAAGGTTCTTTGATAGAACAGATCTGAGTCCCTGCAGGTAAGTTGTCACTCTCATCTGACCTCTAAAACACCCTGTCCACTTCCATTGCCCACACAGAACATCAGTGTCTTCCCTGCACCAAACGTGGCACATGTGGCATATGTGAGTGCCCCACGTTTTGCACTGAGGTGGTTTTGTCACATATCCACAGTCACCTCATGCTACATTCTACGAACACACAAACAAACAAACCAAAACTTAGAGATTCTTGTTGCTAAATCTCAGGTTCAGAAATAAATTCCAATATTTCAGTAGGGGAAAACATTTCCTGATCAGTGGCCAAAATAAATAAATAAATAAATAAATAAAATAAAATTCAGAAGTAATTTAGAAAGCAAACAAAAGCAAGGGAGAAGTCACTTACCAGAGAACTCTGTTTGCATCCCATAGAGATGAACCTGCGAAAGAATCGGTCTGGAAACAGAACCAGCTTTTTGAATTAGAAGAGGTAACTTTTTATAAACATTTTTGCATTACCTACTACCAGAGTGTTTACATCATTCATTTAGAGTAGAAAAGAAGTATCCAGAACAGTTAGAAATTGAAATTGCTTTATCTGAATTTATGTTTGTGGAATCTCCTTTTCTTTGTTGCTTTATATGGAAAGTCCAGAAAGAACAATTTCTAGTTAAATGGTTCAGATAACAGTCTTTTAGTCTTTTAGGTCCATAATAGTCTGATTCACATCCAAGCTGATGCCTGAAATACATCTTACAAGGTACTCTTTACCCCACGTTATGATTCTGAGGCAGTGTCCAAAGACTGTATGTAGGATATTTCAGTATTGTAATGAAGTTTTCTGCCAGTATATACATAAAATCTTCTGTAGATGTTTTGCCCACAGCTGTACTGCTCAGGGGTTTTGTATTCCTTAACACAGTTTGCAGTGAACTCAAGGTGTACTCCTTCGTGTAATAGAGAAACTGAATGTTCTTCACTTAATTAACCTGGGGCACTGATCCAGCTCACTCATTGTTAATGCTTGTTTTTGAAAGTTTGCAAAAGCACAGCGGGAAGAGTACAACTCTGGAGTGAGTTCAAACCCTCACAGGATGGAGCAGGGTTAGTATCATTTGGATACCATTACATACACATCAGATTTTTCTCTACTTATGAAAATGAAACTTACTTTTAAATCCAGGGAAAAGTATGTTCAACTTTTTAGGATGTTACATTTTATGAGCACTTCTATTTTTATTCACTAGCATTACCAGGTAACTAAGTATTC
This sequence comes from Tetrao urogallus, assembly GCF_951394365.1. Taxonomy (NCBI): domain Eukaryota; kingdom Metazoa; phylum Chordata; class Aves; order Galliformes; family Phasianidae; genus Tetrao; species Tetrao urogallus. Next base: position 179,015,297 of record NC_136813.1, read on the forward strand.
ACTTTCCCTTGAAGAGATAAATTCAGATTAACTTATTTCTGGTGAGTATTATCCACGTGTTTTTCATTTGGGTCCCTTAAACTGCTAAGCCAGCTCTGAAAGTAGGGGGAGCTGCAAACAAACTAACTATCTAACTAACTAACAAATAATTCACCAGTGAGATCAGGTGTGTGTTTGTCTGAACACCATTTCTCAAGTTTATGAACACTGGCATCTTGTAACAGTACGTAGCTGTATGGGTCAGCTGTTCCAGCTGCAGCTCAGAACAGATCTCCCAGGAGCCACCCAGACAAAACACAGCCTAAAGCCCATATAGTTTGTATGGTAGCCAATACATGCAGGGATTTTTCCATGTTCTCTCCCTACCTCTATCCTGCAGAACCTCTTGGGTAGCACAGCTTTGTTGCTAGTGCAGGCTGACAGCACAGCTGGAGCTTTGGGACACCCATCTCACACATTCAGTCGTGATAATCTGTCTTGAGAGGAGGAGAACTGGGTATTACCATAACCCAATTTGACTTTGCTAACACTTTGTTCTTTAAATGATATCTTAAAACTGCTTCAGAAGTAGTGATCACGCTCAATTTTGCATGCTATAATTGGGAGCTGGATGTTTGGGAAATATTTAGTGAGTAACTTTTCCTTCTGCTGGAGCTCATTTTTCAGATGTGGAGTCACCACTCAGCAGCCCATCTCCCAGTTACTCTCCAAGACAGACAGAAAGCTGCCTCAGCTCCAGTCCTGACGTGGTGAGCACTGCCCTGAGTGGGTTTACAATAGATGGTTAGATGTACGTTTCCCTAATTTAACAGACCTGTGGTCTGGTCTCTTGATAACGCTGAGCCTTGTGGAATTACAATAATGTGCCATTATTATGGGAATTGTTATGGGAAGATGTTAAGGAAGTTTCTGCTCTCTTTCTTGACATGAAGGGAGGAAGATTTGGCGCTCTGTACATTCTCAGCCATTACTGAACACACACACACACAAAGGCCAAAGCATAAGAATAAATAAGAATAAATGCATGAGAACAAAGACCCTCCTCACCCACCCTCTTTCCAACAAAGGCAGCCCTCAAGAAAGAACACAAAAGGCCAGCAGAAAATTCTAGCCTTTCAATTGATTTCATAATTTATCTATGAGTTGATTATTAACTTTGTACATAGTCACTGAAGTGTTTTAACAGTTGCATTCACACAATTCACACTGTTCATACAGTCTGAAGAGGAAGATGCAGCCAGAAAGAAGAAATATGTGGACAAGCAGCACCTCCAGACAGACAATGCCAACCTCATCTCAGCCTCTGAAAGCACAGAGCCCCTCAGGGCTCCTCATAATGGAGCTGTGCCTCCCCAGCCCGCCAGCAGTCAGGCTATGCAGGGAGACGGCCATCTTCAGCAGAAACACTGCATTGCACACAGCAGAGAGGGAAAGAAAGAGCGCGCCGCTCCACGGGAGGGCAGCTTGGTGCCCCAAGCCCATAAGAAAGCACAAGTCGTGCAGAGCGCGAGGTGCGATGTTTGGGTGCAGACCGAGAGCTCTGGCCCTCAGGCAGGGAAAGTGGATGCGGCCACGCAGTGTGACCCCATGCGGGTGTGCAGCTGTGGGCGCTCCCTGCCCGCTGCCCGCAGCCCGCAGGGCCTGCATCCTCCCGGCACCGCTGGAGGGCACAAAACGCCTGAGCATGAGGCACTGCCGCCCGCACGCAGCTCGGCGGGGACGGCAGCGCTCTTCTCCGAAGCCCGGTACCTCGCTTTGGCTGACGGAAGAACGCTAGACATTCTGAGCTACACTGATACAGTGAAGGGGAGAGAAGAGCAGTGACCAGCTGATACGGCATGGAAAGAAACAGAAAGAGTGCTTCCAAATTTTGTCCTGCTCCCAGTAGGTTTCATTTAACAGGTGTATTTTGATTTTTCTAACCTGGCTTGAAAAACTATCGTTTGTAGTCTGTTCATTTATAAACTACGGATCTCTGTCTATCAACTGCCATCTCTGACTTTCTGTAGATCTCAAACTGACAGCATAGGATCGATTTTATGATAGCTTAATAAACATAAACTTTAGGAACTAGATTTGCTTTCCCACTTGTAGGGTTCTGGAGTTCGAAGGTGACTTTGCTTCTTTTGAAAGGAGAGGAAAGATTCCATTTCACTTCAAGGCACATCTGATGTGACTTAATTCTCACCCATTTTAAGAGGCAAAGCAGTCTTTGGTTTGTACCAAATATCAAAATGGAGATACGAAAATGAAACAGAAAGCACACAGCAGCACACATAAAGTCAAATGCAATTTTAAAAGAACTAATTTATTCATTTTTAATAAAAAAAAATCCCACCAAAGCCAAACAAAAATGTCAGCAGAAAGATTTAAACTTCTTCCCACAGCACATCTATGGATTCGTTCTCTGACTTTTAACACTGACAAATATTTTATGTGTTTCTATGTTTTGCCAGTGGATTGAAAGTACGAAATAATTTCCTCCTCACTGCAGCATTAGTGTAAGGTTGCAAATAACAGCAAATAAACGTTTCTGATAATATTCTCTCTGAGTTACGTTCTTTCCCTTTAGAAAGATTCCCAGCAGAGGTGGCTCACTGTGCTGCTGCCGCCATGCACTTCTGTATCCACACCTCCTCACACACACGTGCAAAGCTGTGTCACGCAGCACAGGAGCCGTGCTGGTACGAGGTTGGCACGTTGCACTTGTTCCCTCGGAGCCGATGTCAGCAGATTCACTGCCCTTATTTCCATGGGGTCAGCTCCTTTTGGTTCTCCATTCTGTAATAAAGGCTGTGTGGTTGTGGGTTGTGTCGTGCAGCACTGAAGAGCCCCTTTGCCACTCTTTGTTCTTATCAGCAAACCAGTGGCTCTATTTTCTGCTGGCTCCTGCAAAACTTAAAAAACTAGCAGAGGTTTTTGAATTGTTGAACAGTTTGCAGGTTTATGGCTGTGCCATTTTAGAAACAGCATCTCTCAGAAGCACCAGTGGGCTTCCCTTCACCCTGAAGAAAATAGTGTTTTCCCTTATATAAATAAATTGCCAACACAGAAAGGGATTTGCACAGCCAAACTGCTGCACTGTGTAACTATCATTTACCCAACTCGCCTCCCACTTCTTAAGGCTCGACATAAGCAGATTTTCTTTCTTAGCTTGCCTCAATTTATTGTCAAAGCAAGCTGCCATGTCATTTCTTAGCTGAAACTGCTGTGATCATCTTCTTCACAGGGGGGGATAATTTATCTGAATAATCCTTGTGGTTTGCCGAAGGCTCAGCAGTTCCCAGGGCTCTGTAAGGCACAGTTGATCACTCAGTGTTATGAAACTGCCACCCCAGCCCCTGCTGGCTCGAGGCAGGACATTTCTAGCACTGCCACAGCCAGCTGCTCTGCTCCTCTCAGCCTTTCTGGTACTGTGTGCCCAGCTCCATGGACTTACCGTGCTCCCCTTGCTCAGCCTTCCAGCCTACAGGCTGTGAATCGCAGATACCCCCAGTAAAAGGGACCACGAGGATCACAGAGTCCAGCTCCTGACTCCACACAGCACCAGCCAGAATATAACTCTGTGACTGGAAGCAGTGCCCAAATGCTCCTTGAACTCCAGCAACCCGGGTCCGTGCCCACCGCACGGTGTGATGCAGACCCTTTCCCTGACCCCCAGCTTCCCCTCCCCTGACGCAGCTCCATGCCGTCCCCTCGGGCCCTGCCGCTGTCACACAGAGCAGAGCTCAGCGCTGCCCCTCCGCTCCCTGCGAGGAGCTGCAGCCATCAGGCCTCCCCTCGGCTCCTCCGCTGTGGGCTGAGCAAACACAGGGAGCACACACCCTGCCCTCCAGAGCCTTCCCCATCTTGACAGACCTCCGGTGGATGCTCTGTAACAGGGACAAGCCCTTCCTCACCTGCTGGCAGTGCTGGGCCTGGTGCACCCCAGGGTTTGGCTGCCCTTTTGCCTGCCAGGGGACTGGTAGTGCTGCACAGACCAGTGCGAGTGTTTCATATTAAGTAACACCTCAGTGAGCTCTCACATCTTCTACAGCATAGAGCCTTTCAGTGGCTGCAGCATATTTTCCCCACTGCACTAAAGCTGCTACCAAGAGGCTTTCGGTATCTGTCAGGTTGCAGCCAGTTTTCAGCCTGGATTCCAGTAAGGGTAGAAATTACGCAGCTGAGAGGCAGGCACACAGACCTGCGGTCTGCAAGAGCTGCACACATCTCTCTGATAGGATAATTCACCGCTCAGAGTATGTCAATCAAAGTGGGCCTCCGTATTCCTGAGCAGGGAGATGAGAGCTTACAGAATCCAGTTACCTTACGATTTTACCTGTGATTGTGACTCAGCTGCAGGAATGAAGCAGTCTGTGCAGAGGTACATGTGCTGGCAGCAGTGTAAATGAGGCAGCATATTCCTTTCAGCCACTGGAGAAGTATTTATGAGTATTTATGTGACTATCACCGTGTTAGAAAAGAACAGTGCCTCCTCTTCACTGCAGCGTGCCTCCCCCTGCGCTCAGGGGCCTTCTTTCACCTCCAACTTTTTGTGACTCTGGGGAAGCACTGAGTGTGGTTTAACAGGAGCCTGCTGGCAGCATCCAGTCCTGACTGCTTCAGCCCATGCCTCAGCAGCTGCCGCTATTTATTCTCCAGTATTTGTTACTGCTGCAACGATCCCCACCCCACCATGCACTCCACGGCTTTCTGTGAGGCAGGGACATGGGCAGAGATGATCCTTTTTCATTAAGTCACCTCTCCAGAGGTGAGCTGAGCCTCTGGGGGGCCCATGCAGGTGACATTGCTTAGCTATGCTCAGAGAAAGCAGATTATAAACCAAATTGTGCTGGAGAAGAGGTCAGAAGCATACCTGTAATTAACCAAAAGACAGTGTTGGCCTTTGAACATTTCGAAACAAATATAGGTGCACAAACAGACTGAAAATGTGACCCCAAGCTTCAGTTTGAAGCAATCTTAATGTTCATTGGTACCCTGCTTTCCCTATAAGATCAGCTCTAATTGCAGTAACCTGCAGGGTAAGGAATCAGGCGAAGTTTCCTCGGGCAGCTTGGAGCCAGGTGTTACTGTGCCAACAGCCTCTGCGTACTGCATAGAAATCCTTATTCCATTTTCATGAAGGATTATCACTGTGTGAAATGAGAAGCTTAAGTCTCCATACAAGTAATTATTTCTCAGGTGGGAACTGTTTGTGAACTGCCTTTTTAATGGTTTTAGCAGAGAGCTGATTAAGGAAGGATGAGGTTTCCTGAAAAACGTATTGGCTCTCTGCATCCAAATCCTTGTCTATCCCCAGCAAATCCAATGACATTTCTGCCGCCATTCCTCAGCCTCTTTTCATCAGTAGCTTCTGACAAGCTGGAGGTGACTGTCTCACCTACTCATGTCACAGCCACCCCCTCTGAGGCAGTGATACTGAGCTCTGGTGAGGTCCCGCAGCTCGATGAGCCAAAAACAAACCTTCCTCCCTCCCATCTTCCTACTCAGCTGCCAGTTCCCACCCTATGCCTTGACAGTCCCTGCATGGCGTGCAGCCATTCTTGGGATGGGACAGCCAGGGGACAGCAGCCCGCAGAGTGCTCAGTGCTGGTGCAGAAGACATCAGTGAAGGTAAGGCAGGAGGCTGCAAGAGAGCCACTGTATGAGAATTAAACATTTCCAGGCCAGCTGTGTTGGGTACGCTTGCAGTGAGAGGGCTGTGATTAATGGCAGCAGTGCCCCACTCAGCACACAGGGGTTGGCTTGGCTGCAGGACCCAGAGCTGTGGCTGTTGGGATGACAAGGCGATACATCACACTGCAGAAATGTGCTCTGTTCCCTGGAGTGGAGTAATTCTCCTGAAGCAGGATGTCTGCGGGGAGATTTGACCTCCGAAGAAGCAATGCTCCCTGCAAACGGGCACATTTTTGGAGCTCCTGAGCTGGAAACAGGAGCTCATTGGCAGTAGTCAGATGAGTTGATGTCATCACAGTGTGAAAAGATGAAACCAAGTACCAATTTAGCAGCAGGGCTTCTTCCAGAGCATCACTCCCCAACAAGGCTGAGGCCGCCCGCTGCAGGGCCAACGGGGATGGAAACGCCCTCTACTCCGTGCAGGATGACTCGTTATGGGGCTGCCACCAAACATCTCCTTCTGCAGCTGCTGCAGTGCCAGGTGACAGCACTGAAACAGGCTGCAACTGGGTCAGTGGTGGTGTCCATTTTGGCAAAATGCACCAACTGTACCACGTCCATCTCTGTGTATGTCGCCTTGGGAGATTAAGCACTGGACAAACACCGCAGTGCCCAAGAAATGTCAAGAGAGAGAGAGAGGGGGAGAGAGAGAGAATGAAAACCTGAAATCTAGATGAAAAACAACTCATACTGGGAGATTTAGCCCATTCAAACTGTTTATCAAAAAGAGATTGCAAGGAAACCTGGTTACTGCACAGAGTGGGCACTGCTGGCAATAAACACAGCACTACTGCCTCTGGTGCTGCTCCTCTATCAGCCGACCCTGCTGGGCTTCAGTAGTGCTGTGAGAAGCCCAGCGTCAACCTGCACAGGAGCCTTGGTGACAGCAGCCCCAGCACAAGCCCTCAGTGTGGCAGCATCTTTGTGGTGTGGCTCTGGTGTGAATGGGCAGCGCCCAGATGTGATGTCCAGGCTTGGAACAGCTCACAGAGATCTGGGAGAACGTGCTGCTGCCCGCAGCTCAGTCTAGGCTCCTTTCAGCAGCAACATATCTATGGATAATTGTTTTGTGAAAGCAGCTGCAACAGAGGGAATGGGAGACATCCAGAAAATGGAGTGTTTGATAGCAGGGCCACCAGCTTTTCATTACTCCAAAAGCCGCTGTGTGGTTTTGGTGACAAGTAATCTGAACGGCAGCCATTCATCACCTTTACAAACACTATCAGCCAGAAACCTAAGCAGATCACCTGTCAGCATGGAAACCATGAGCTCAGTCTGCACATCCTGCAGACCCAGCGCTTTGCTGAGCAGGATCCCAATGCCAGCATCCCCTCAGCAGCACTGCTGGGAGCCCTCAGACCCCAGGCCAAAGGGCCATAGCTCGGTTGGAGCGAGGCTGAACCTCACAAGGGGCCCACAGTGTGTGACATAGCGGGGAGGAGCAGGACCGCTGCCACTTGGGCTGGAGTGTCCCCAGAGCCAGCTTTGCTCAGGAGGCAGGGAGCACTGTGGCCCTCTGAGGAGCCGTCCTGGTTGCACATCACCTTGGCACAAGTTGTCTGCCCCTCAGTGCGAGCTGTAATTAATTACAGTCCTTAGCAGCTCTGTCCCACTGGGCCACCGTCACACTGCAGCTCAAAACATTCTATTTAAGGTCACATCAATCCTATCCCAAATTATTGTTCTTTTCTTATTTCAGGTAAGCGCACGGACTGTTTTAGCTCGCTTTGCTGGGCAATGCCATTTTCCTGTTCTATGAGTATCCAAACAAATAAGACCTCGAGGAACATTCTGTAATTAAGTATCACCTTTTATTTTGTTCATTTACACTTCTGGCACTGACAATTCTTTGAAGATATTTACTTTTATGTAAAGACCAAACGTCATTAAAGCAATCAGAACAGAAGTCAATTAAATAATTATACATCACTGAAGTTTCAGAAAATGTACAACACTTTCATATATTATAGGCTTGACTGGCTGCAAAAGGAAATGGCACATGTTTGACATTGTTCAGATAACAAAATAACTTGGATGATCTGACAGTGAGTTTTGCCCAAACCTGTTTTGTACCAAACACTACACCATGCATCCTGATGGCACCATATGCATGTTATTATGGAACGCAAAAGCATTTATTTCTACCAATTTGGTCTCCAATAAAGTCTCAAATACCCTAAAGAGAATTCGTGGCAGAAAGACCCGGGCGATGCTTTTGTAGGGTTGTGAGATTCCAGATGAAAGGCAGACACAAGACCTGTGCCAATTCCCGCCATGCCCCGGACCAGCAGGACACTGGAGCACATGAAGAACGTCGAGAACAATCATCCCACCACTTTCATGGGCACCACTCAGATACCCAACAGCGCCCAGACAGCGGGTGCGCACCAGGCAGGGCGGGGGCACGAGCTGGGGCTGGCAGCCCAGCACCAGGGAACCCTTGGGCTTCCCCCCAGCACCCAGCCCACCAGCTGAAGTTTCTCCTGCAGAAGTCACGACGTCAGTCCTACATTCAGTCCTCTCCAAAGTCTGTGTGATGTTTAAGGCAGCGACAGAAATTTGCCTTTAACACTTCCTGAACGGATGTTTCCTTTAGAAATACAGGGACGTTATTCATAATTAATCAGCGCTCCCCTTCCTTGTGCAAATACAATGAAATGTCAAACTGAATTTTGAAAGATCGGAGTGCAACTGAAGCACACTTGAAGCTTTATAATTACACACACCAAGTCATTCAGCTGTAACACACCGTGTAGGAAAAACGTGAGGAAGTGGGCCTTGAGGTGAACTGCAGGTTCCCAAGGCCGGGTTCTGGTCCAGCTCCCCGTGTGCTGTAGTGAAGCCGACAGTGAGCCTCGAGGAGAGGTGTGAAACATGCCGCTGGGTCACTCTGAGAGCTCAGCCTGGCTAAAGGGAATGCTCATATACACAACTCTGGAACACCATTAACACCCATTTACAAAACACTACAGTGATGATTATCGGCACATAAAAAAACTCTCTATATGAAAACATACACAAAATAGATAAGAATTGCCTTTTTTTTTTTCAGACTTTTAAAATCTATAATATAGTTGCCTTTAAGGAGTTTTAACCCCCGATATCACTAACAACATTATTCTTTAACAATGTTCACCTAGGTTTTACTGTGCTGACATTTTTAACACTGCCACAACCTAGACCACTTTGTGGACTACGCTTACTGTACTGTACACAAGGCGATGGAGATTGATAGAAAACCACCAAGAGTTTTGCACAAAAATGTGACTCGTTAAAATCCAGAGAACAATTGTGTCACTTGATAGGCAGCAGCTACATGTAAGCTGTAAATATTACCTGCAATAAAAACACATTTTGCCATAAAGCACATACTGTGGCATTATCTGCTTCTGGCCTGGTACACAAAGCTCTGTTTTCTTCCCAATGAGGAATGGGGTTTGGTTGGCTTGGCTCTCTCAGAAAAGAGTGCACAGATATCTGACTCGTTAAAGTGCTTCGCACGACTTGCTACTCTGACTTAGCTCCTGCTCTGTGCAATGAAGGCTCTGACCCGTCCCCGCTGAGTTTGGCCTGCAGAGCCTCTAAGGCAATCGCAAGGAGAACTTCAAGATGTCTGTGTTGGAGCAGCAGTACGCTGAGCAGTGCAGGGTGGGTGTGAGGCTGAGAAGCACGGGGCCTGCTCTGACCGACCCGCAGTGTGTTTGCAGGGAGTGCCCAAAGCACAGGCCCTCCTGGACTGCCTGGAGCCCCGCAGTGAGCTTCAGTCAAAACTTCCTCCTATTGTCCAGCTGAGGACAGAGACTTCACAGAGGAAGAAAGCATTCGCTCTGCTATCTCTATTGCCGTGTCCTCACTCCCATGAAGAGGGGAAACACAGCCCCTGCCCTCAGCCTGCCCGTCCTGCTGCCCTCTGCAGGATGCCACCTGCGCCGGGAACCTCCCTGGTTCCCTGCCCTTCTGCCCCTCAGGAGAGATGGCAACAGCTCCTGCCAGCTCCAATCCTATCCCTACTGAAACGTGCCACATCTTTTGTTTCTTACCCCACACTGTCTGACAGGGCAGGCACTGAGACTCGCTGGTTGTCAGTGTCTATGGCAGCAACCTAAGGCGCACGTGTACAATGCAGCTTCAGCCCTCAAAAGAGTCCCAGGGGCTTGCTTTGCTTTTGTTGGTTTGGTTTTCTTTTAAAACCAAGTTTGTTTCTCCCTTTAAAAAATGATTTTGAGCAACAAAGTGACAGTGGGAAGAAATAAGTTGCAAATTACTTCACCCCCCCCCCCCTCCCCTCAACACTGTAAGAATTTGAACATGGTTAATAAACCTCCATAGGTGAATTAAGGTGAATTAAAATACGAAAGGTTAAAAACTCATCAGGAATTGTTCCTTTTATTCTTGCTCATAGGTCCAAACCTGTGAAGTATCTGAGCTGCTGAAATATTTCAAACTGTAGTGTGTGATCAGTGTCTGATCCACACACAGCCCTACCAGCAGCGCTCCTCATGCACAGAATACCTGAATGAAGGTGCAGTCCCTGCAAAGGAACTCCTACCCACCTCCTGCAGAAAGCTGTCTGTAGGACAACATTGTGCTTAGGTGTGCTACTTATGCTACTTCATAAATTAACGTTCTGTCGTAAGAAATGACTCAACTGCATTTGTATTTGTATTCTTCTGTCTGGAATGTCACTAGCACTACCCTTAGCAAAAATTCTTAAAACTTAAAATAAGCACAAATATAAAAATCTTTGCAAAATAGAAACATTTGTTTAATTATCTTCATACATTATAAATGTTCACAGATTCTAAAAATAAAACCCTAATTGCCCTAATTATGTAAGATTAATTTCAAGTATTTGATCTCACTTTTAAGATACATGATGCTTGGTAGTAGGTCCAGGGTTAACAAGATGTGGAATGTTTCCTTTGTGTAAAGCAACCCTAAGAGGAAGACTAAAACCCAACTCTGTGGGTAGGAAAGGGGACTGACAGCAAAGAAGCCAATATATTTTGCATCCTCGTAGGAAGTAGTGACAATAAACAAGATGCTTGTGATTCAATCGCTTTGCCTCAAGAAAAAGGGCCCAGGATGTAAAACTTCAGAAAACTGCTCTAAGAGAGACTGAATTGTAGTGTGGGAAATAACCTAGCGCTACACACAACCGAATGCCACTTCTGAGAACGTCCAGGAAACAACGCTGGCAAAGAGAGATTGTCTTCTGCTGCTAAAAAGTCCCAGCACTGCCTGCAAGAAAAGAAAGAGGCTGATCTTGTGACAGCAGTTTTCATAGGGACTTCACTTTGGTTATGCCACCAAAGTGCTGCTGTTTCCTCTACCTGTGGACATGGAGGTAAGTGCTGGAACTGGGAGCACAAACCAGTGCTCCCAGTTCCAGTGCTTCCATCAAGGGACCTTGGGCTCACGCTTCTGGGGATCAGAGCCGTAAGTCCTTGTCCTGAAAAACCAGGAAATACCTGCTTCAGTCTGTCTTTGTGCAGCATCCCAGCGTGCACACGTTGGGCAGTAGGCACCTATTCACGCTGCTCTGGATAACAACCTGCTCTGAAGCAGGGTCTTCCAGCAGCTATTTTTTGGCTTCAGAAGGAAACCAATTCACCCTGAACTTCACCTGTGAGAAGCGCCCCCTTCTCTCATTTCAGGTACTGCACCTTTGGCGAGGCTTTGAAGCAGCAGCAGCCCAACGGCTGGTCTGAAACTGATGCGTTCGGATAAAGGGCCGGTGAGCCGGTCCTTTCCTGCTGCTGGTGCTTACAAGCCTGGGAATATTGTGCGCTCACAGAGAGGGAAGGAGGGTGGAGGATTGGGATGCAGCGCTGTCACCGCCCCTCAGAGGTTCGAGGTCAGTCTGCTCTTTGCAGTAACTCACCGCTCCCTCTGTTTGCTATGCTTTTCCCTTTTATTCCCAGTCAAGTTACAGAAGGATGCTCTAAAATATTTTCTTTCCAAAAATATTTCTTTGATTTATGAAGTAAAAAAGAAAATCACCTAAAATACATCCAATCACTGAATTTCACTAATTAGAGAGTAAGAAACCTCTCCTGTGTAAGATCAGACAGCATAGCATCATATTTCATGATTACAACGAAAACTCCACATATTATCCAATAAAAATAACTTAGTAACAAATGTTCACTATCATTTTGACAGTTCCTTTACACTCAAAATATTTTTCAATCCAAAAAGAGCCCACAAAGTGTATCTCTAAAAGGTAGTGGATCCAACAACTTCTTTAATCCTTACACAATGAAAAATAAATGCATTTTTACCAAGCAAATGGGGAGCAGCCTACAGGCAGAGGAGGCTTTCCACATTCATGAAGCAAAGGTTTTAGAGATAAGAATTTGAATTTTTTATGCTTTCAAACTCATACCTCCAAAGAATTAAAGCCGTGGAAAGAAACAGGGCAAGGAAAAAAAATAACATTACACTTTTATGTAGCTGCATAAAATTCAATTTGCCAAGGCAGGCAATCACGGCAGGTGAATAAAACACCATTAATATTTTCATTACCACACTAAAGGCAGCCAACTTGATTTTTGTGCCTGACGGTTTCTTGACAATTTTGCAATGCTTCAGTAAGGCAGTTAATACGAGATGTAGGCTTCTGCCCATCACTAATATTTTTCTTTTGATCCAGAAAGACACGGGTTGAATAAGGGCATTTGAAGGAAAAATTTGCTGGGATTCACTGCAATAGGAAGATAAACTGAAGGCAATTTGATTATTCATTAGCAAAAGGCACAGGAGGAATGACCACTGTGCATTTAGCAGCAGAAAACCTCTCCCTTCCTTTTATTTCTTCCAGCTCGTGATATTTTGTGTTCAAAACTAGGCACAAACCCAAATGTACACATGCTGAAAAGGAGAAAAAAAAAATCATTGGTTTCCAACTGACTGTAGCCTCTCTGTTGTCCGCAGCAATGCACACCACCAGCTCACTGGTACATGCAGCCATGTCCTGGGTTCTGTTTCCTGTTCTCAGAATGTTGTTCTGGCAGTGGATCTCACAGACACGAGCTGCTGACTGCAGCGTGTCCGTAAAGAGCAGCAACCGCAACACAACCTGGGACAACAGACTCGTGCCGCCCTGATGAGGCACCACCTGCGTGACCATGGCTCTCCACAGTCATCTCAAATGAATACAAATGAAATTCCATCGGGATAATTTGGACAAGGTTCCCTCTGACAGACACAGGAGATACATGTAATCCTTTCAAATGGCTACCACTGCAGCAGCAACCTTTGTTGTGTGGTATACAAGAGCTGTCTGATAGACTGCTAAGAGCTGGGGATCTGACTGATGTCAGCTGCTTTCTGACTAGCTACAACATTACTTCAACTTTTGCCAGTATTGAAGATAAGGACAACTACTGACCACCTAGGATAGCCTTCTACATTCATCTGGCACAGTACATCATGCAAAATACCTCAGCATGGTGTGGGATTGCAAACATCTGGCTAATTCATATAATTGTGGAATTCAATCTCTTTTGGAAGCCATTGCTTTTAGTTATCAAGAAAACATGAGCATATTGAATTTCCTCCCAAACGGAGCCATTTTGAACACGAAGGCATTTTTAACTAGACAGCAGAAAGGAGAACCAGACCAGAAGCAGGGCAGTGAGGTCACCAGAGAGCTGCTTTTCCCCCAGAAGGCTTTTACATGATTAAATACATTAGCAGCTGAAAATTATTCCACATCAGAAGCATCATTGTCAGAAAGATGGTAATTACTTCCCTTCACCCGAATATATTCAATATACCTCCCTTCATCAGAATCTGACATACCACATGTACACAGCCTGCTTTCAAACAAAGATTCAATTTCCTCTAGTTTTTTCCCTTTAGTCTCAGGAAGGCAGCCATAGATGAAAAGGAGTCCCAGGCCAGCAAACCCTGCGTACAGAAAGAAGGCTCCTGCAATACAAAAGAACACACACAGTCAGTGATGGAGCATCCCACCCCTCTGGGAAAGGCAGAAGAACTCATCTGTTTTTTGGCAAGTCATTTTACTGTGAAAATAAGCAGCAATTAAATTATTGCATAGCCAATAAAAAAAAGGTGATAGGAAGGGTGAGAAGTTTCTTAGTTATTCTTAATGTCACGGGAATCACTAAGACTGCTTCCCAAAAATGAGAAACTTCAACAAAAAAGAAACAGCCGGGATTAAAATAGTGCTTGAGACTCTTACATCTAATTATCACTTACCAAAGACAATTAGCACTGAGAATGATCTCATCACCCCTCATACATTTGCCCCCCCCATTTATGGGGAGCCAAGAAGGCACCAAGAGCCCAACATTTACCTGCCATTTGTTTCAAGACCGATGCCTGAAAAGAGCAGCAGCAGCTGAAAGGCTCTGCACCAGTAATGATGTGAAGGTCACCAGATCTTCATGCAATGTACAGGACTTGTAGCAGAGGGGCTGAGCAGTAAGCTGACCAGCTCTCCACAGGCTCCAGCAGACAGGACTCAATAATCAACAGCTGGGAGCAGATCAGTAGCATCTTCAGCTGTATGGAGTTTTGGCAATGACAACTGATAATGGTCTCAGATGCCATTACAAAATGAGAAATTGCAGATGCCGTCTTTCTAAGTGAAATATTTCACCAAGCCAAAAGGTAATTTTTTCAGATTCCTTGTTTATGCAACTTTCTAGAAAGAAAGAAGCATTTCTTATGGAATCAGGACCAAACTGCAGGCAGGTCATACCAGGTGCCTGGTCTTAATGGAACACAGTTAGGTGAGAACACTGCATTCACAGTTGCAATTTCACAGCCAAACTAACTGAGATCTAGAATCTAAGTAGCAGAAAATCAATGCTAGCACTGTGTCCGTGGACACAGACTGTTCCTTACCATAGTAGGTCAGATATTCAGCTGTATGCAGGAAGGTCAGTGACACCAGCACGTTGAAAACCCAGTTGACTCCAGATGAACACGCGTTTCCTGTACTTCTAGCCCACAGAGGGTAGATTTCAGAATTCACGGTCCAGGGCATGGGACCCATCCCTAAGAATTAAAAACAAATCAATCTCAGTTTAATGGCTGCATTGAAGAGCAAGTTTAATGTGTAGCCTCACCATTTATTATTTCACCTTTACCATTTCTTAAACTTCAACGTGAAAACAAACATTAGCTTACCAGGTGCAAAGAAAACCAAGTATAAAATAAGGCCCAGAAGTGCTGTCCAGGAGTATGGGGTGGGGCAGAAATTATACGCCCAAAACAAATCTTCTTTTTTGAATATGGTTTCATTTGAACACCTGAAAAAAAAAACAATAAAATCTAGCGTTAAACAGTTTTCAGGGAAAGGATGACATACCAAAATTATCATGGCATGCAGCTTCTTAGGGAAAGCTGACAAACGTGAAATTAAGCGAGGAAAGCCCCACCCTGTTTTGTCCTTTAAGCCAAATCCTACATTTGGAAACGTGCTTTTTCCTGAGCCTCACAGATAACATTGTGTGTGGCCTTAGGAAAAGCACCCTGCAGCACATTCCTGAGTTTAAGCACTTGGCTTCTTGTATCTGCTCCTTCAAATGAATTGTCTTTATCAGGCCAGCAGTCACACCAAAGCCAATGAGAACACTAACACAGGTATCACACAGTGCAACAAGAGGTGCAGCGACAGAATTTGAGCTGAAAATGAAAGGATTTAGGTCAAATGGAAGTTAGCCCTTAAGGCACTGATGAGCTGTGTGCAGCACACCTTGGGTGTAAGGGATAAAGGCTGTGGAGTGTGCTACAGCAACATGAAGTTGTAAGAAAAGGAGAAATAGACTTCCTTTTCTCTGCAGTGAAATAATTAGGAAGGTCACGGCATTTCAAACTAGACAGTAAAAAGCAGAATCAGAGCAGAGGTAACAGAGCCTGAGCTGATAAAAGAAAAATTGATTTTATTCCCAGGACTGCGTAGAAATTGCATATTTCTAGGAATAGGCATAAAATCATGTATTTGAGTGCCAACAATGTAAAGTATTTTAAAGGAATTCTGACAACTTCATCTTTTCGTTATATATCTTATTTGTGGAAATCAGCATTTGTTTAAAGGAACAAGAAGCCATTGCTGTAACTAGAGAAACTTTTCAGCTGCAATCTCAGCAATTGCTACAGCTGAAAAAATGTGTACTTCTGGCAGAGTAGACTTAGGCAGAGAACACCCTTTCATATGCAAACCAAGTTATTTACTTGAAGAGAAGTCACAGAGTACTGAACATCTGTCTGGACTACAATTTCCAGCTTAGCTGAGCACTTATGTGAAGGACAGGACCCCCTCCTTTGTAGAAAAACTAGAACAAACCCTGCAGTGGGTGATAAATCAACATATTGATATTGCAACAAATAGCAAGACAGAGGAGCAAAGATCACCACTGCAGCCAGCTTCCTAAGGAAAATTTCCAGCACAACTTTCTCCTCTAAGTTTTCCATTACGAAACAATCAGCCAGCTCTGAACTGAAGAGGAATGAATGCTGGTGAGCACCAGGGTGCCCAATGGCTGATTCTGGGGCAGAAACAGTCCTGATGTTGGCAAGAAAGTAGCAACAAAACAACCTTTAAATCAAGGCATCACCATGAAGTCCCAAACCCAGTTTTGGGACAGTCGGACATCCGGAATTCAAATACACTTAAACAGAGGGGTTAATCCAAGAAATCTTGGGAAGTGTGTGTGAAACCTTTTCAATGGCAGTGCCAGCTTGCACCTACCTCATGTAGGCACACAGATTCAGTTCTGGGGTGATCAATAATATAAGGAGAACAGAGTTCAGCTGAACAGCACCCTGACAGATACGTCCCTCAAGCCTGAGATGCTGGCAGCTGCCAAATCTGGTATTTCTGCCTTCTCTCAGAGTGAAATCCTACAGCCAGCATTACAATTTCTTGATCTTGCTTCTCAGTACTGCCCAGTACTGTCCTTCTTACGGCACTTTGCTCTTTCATGGCTCAGCTCAGTGTCTCTTTTATGTCATGACAGCCAGGCAGGGATCATTCCCCATCAGCATCCACTCTGACATTCTCACGCTGATCTCTCACCATGTATGGGTCACATCAGCTCCCAGATACATCTCAGGTACAGAAGGCAGAACTGTGCAATTCCTTACATTAGGGAAATGCTGTTTGCAAGACGGATTACCTAATACCTGGAGATGACATTGCTACCTCTCATTCCACCTTAATAGCTGCCTGCTTCAGATCAGCATCCCTGTGAAATCATGGCATTGCTCAGTGCCACACATTTGTACAACTGCACATTTGCTTCTTTGCTACTACTCTCATTTAATTCGCAGGTGTTTGGTAATAAATACAAACTGATTAGCGTGCTAAAATGCCCTGATGCTGAAAATGGTTTCTCCAGTCAGGCCAGCCAGCTTGGCAGCTCCTCGAAGAGAAGCCTCATACATGATGAGCTTGGTTAATTACCTCACACACACCTCTATCAGCCAACCTGCCAATTCACAGCCACAGCTATGGGGAGGATGTGTCCCCCACCACCTTTCCCTACACACCATGTATGTGGGAAAGCCATGTATCACTGAAGCCTCCTAAATTGCAGAAGCTGCTGACTATGCCCTCCTCTCTGACAGTAACTAAGAGGAAATCTGGTTGCAAGAAAGCAGATTCAGTACACTGAAACAGGAAAAATTGCACAGGAAACATGGATTTAACAGAAACCTTGCAATAATAAGCTTCTGTGTTTTACTTATCCTTCAGGAGTAAAACAGGATGGCACACAGAATGTAAGCAAAGACACCTGCATCTGTTGGAGTCTTGTATTCGCTGGGTATGTACACAACAGCACTCCAGTGAGGACACGTCCGGGGGTGCACTCAGGTGCTGTCACTGTGCTAATTCTCCTGCTGCACTCCATTTCTATGAGAGCTGCTTTGTGCTAAAGAATATACTAGTGATTTCTGTATAAGATAATGCCAGATACAATTCTGAATTTGGTCTGGGATGAAAGACCAAATAGGAATCTACACTGGAAAGCAGACAAGCAGCTACTGATCTCTTCACTAGCTAAAAAGCACAGAGAAGCTTCCATGTAAACCACTTACAAGTGAAATTATGCAGTCACGTACCACTGCAAATAAATAACAACGTGCTGGGTCATTGGCACCTTTGTATAAATGGTGAAGACAGACCACATTCTTCCCTCTGAAATTGCTGCCAAAGTGAAAGCACGATTACTTTGAAAATCTTTACCACTCATTATGTTCTCCCCAGACATTTTAGGAAGCACATCTGTTATAATCAGTGGAAACCAAACCTTCTGACAATTGATGTGAACAATTCTATGGACTGGAAATTAATCAGAACAGCAGCAGATTTCTATGTCATGTGCATTATGTATTTGGTTTCAAAGAGCCCATCCTAGATCAGATTTAGCCTGCAGTGCAGAAGGCGTAAAGCTTTGCTCCCTGCCTTCTAAATTACCTTCGTACGGTGCATTAAAAGGTGAGAAAGAAGGGCTGCTGCAGGTGGTCTAAGAGGCAATTCTTAATAACAAGAAGATAAAACAAGATAAGACCACTTCCTTGATAATCAGTCTAAATTATCCTAATAGTTGAGCCAATTTGGTTGCAGAGTAATTCTCAACACCGAAAACCACAAACCAGGGCTGTCTTAGATGCTACATAGCAAAGAACATGTTAGCACAGCACAAGAAGGCTGGTTTTCTTCTCAAACTTCTGTTAATTTTTACTTTGCTCCAGTGAGGAATGTGTGGCTCTAAATATATGGCTTTGTAAGAACTGAGTGTTTCATTTAGAAAAGCCCTTATATTTTTAATATGAAAGCTGCTAACTTCTCACTGTCTCTTCAGCCCTTCAGAAGCATCTTAAGTGGATTTAGATAAAAAAAATTCTAAAAGGTCAAAACTCAAATCTAATGAGATTATGGAAATAAATTACTGCTAAAGAAAATCGAGTGTTATCGTTTGTGTTCTTAAAAAGCTCATTAGAGCAGCCTTATTTCCAAAGTACGCATCCTGCTCTGAGAAAAATGTCAGCATTGGGTTTGGATGGTACAGAATTCAGATCCAATTCTCAGTTGCACTAATCCACCATTTCCTTGTTCTAACAAGAGGAAAACTGCTTAAGGACTGTTGTTATGTCAGACTTCTGTGTCTGGGTTATCAAGACAGAGATAACTGACAATTTATCAACTTAGTTTCTGGTGTAACACCCAGTTCATGGATTTGAAATATCAACATTAAAGTGATCTTAAAAGTCTCCTTGTGTAAAGAGCTGACTTTCATATCACGCCCATCAAACTGAGCAGTATACAGTTAGCCTGAGCTTACTGACCCAGCTTTCCACCAGAAGCCTGGGCACGGCAAGGACAGAGCAGCCAACTGACCTCACTAAGAGTAGCTGCTGCCTGCAAGAGGAACACTTCCTGTGGGAGATGCTTGGGGACAACTACAATTATTTACCCACAGGCAGCTACTGGTCCCGTGGAAGAGTTCACTCCTTAACATTTGCTTTGGTTGTCACAGCTTCTCTGCTTCCATTGAAGATAGCTGTTTGTTCAAACAGACCCCTAACTGTCATTACATTACTTACAGGAGAGACCTTAGCAAGTTATCAGCCTAATTGTGCAATAAGTTCGTATGGTCAGACATGTAACTAAGGACAACTTTGGAAACTGCCTCTATGCTGCTCATCGGGTGAAGCTGAGCTGAGGCTGATCCAAACAATACCCAAAATCAAGCTGTGCTGGCACCAGAGGCAGAGGAGTTCAAAGCTACAGGTTCATTCACCCGGCCTCTACCATCTGCCAAATGCAAAAAAGATTCCTTAGCAAAATCCATTGAACTGCAAGATATAGTTTCACTATAAATCAGTATATCCTGGTTTAAAGAGAAATTTCTACTCCTTTCAGCATCTGATTTTATTTTTATATGTAGATATACATAAGGTAAGATGCTATCTGAAGCTCTAGTGTAACTCATTCCTTGCAGCAAACAGCAGATTAACTACACAGTGAGCAGTATCTGAAGCCATACTGAAACTTCTCAAGGTTCCCTAGCTGCTGCCTGCTGTGCCTCAAAGATGCACCATAGATCCATGTCTCTTTAGAGAAGTTTGCATCCACTGCTTTGAGTCTGTAGTTGGCACAGAGAAGTAACTCATCCACTAAACTGGATGTTGCTAAAAAAATGCAGGTGGCATTCTCATGCCAAGTGATGGCAGTAATAAAGTAATAAAGCACATACACACAAAAACCACAGAAAAGAACAAGAACAAAGAACAAACATACGCAACCTTGGAAAACATATCTGTACCATTTTATGGCATTCTGCTAGACATGAGTTAACCCTCACTGCAATCTGAATTTTGAGACATTTACTACTGCATTTTGCTAAAACTAGTAAGGGGTTTTTAAGATACTAACATGCACCTTAAAGTCTCAGGAATAACAGTTTACTACAGGAAAGCTCCCATTGAATGTGTTTGCACATGACAGAAAAGCAGTCCTCATCACTCTGAAGCCCACCGCTTTGTTATGCATGCAGAGCTGTGAGTTACATCTTGAGCAACTGGATAACAGCTGCGGTAATTGCCACTGTCCAAAAGAACTGAAAACTCTTAAACTGAAACAAAATTAATTAATTTCTTTATGCACTGCATTCCATGCCCAGTGAGTTTATGAGTGTTACAAGAGCTAGCACAGTGCCAGCAGCAGGGTGTTCTCCTGGGGTTGAATGGTTCTGCATCTGGGAAGCTGAAAGCACATAGTCAAAGACAAATCAAAAAGGTAATATAGGAAGCTTGGCTGCTTTACCCATTTCAGAGCCAAAGAGCTCACAGTAGCTTGCTTTATTCTGTGCCGTAGGAGAAGAATTTCTCCTGCCATTTTACATTTTAAGCAGACATTTCTTACAGATGTGTTTGGAGACAGCCGCAAACAGATTCAGAAATAATCATCATTATTCACATCAAGCAACTTTTTCTTTACTGGTTGTTATCCTCCGATCCTCCTTTTATCTTCTTTCTTACAGATGTGATTGAGACCCCACAGACTGCTAAAATCTAAAATCAATCATAAGGAATTTTTTAATATATATCATTAGGCTGTTACATTAATAAATTACTTAATATTTCATGTACTTAAGGATGAGAGCTCTCTGAAACAACTACTTTATAGAATTTTCTATAGCACGACTACCTTCCATCACCTCAGCCTTCTCAGAAAGCACACCTGCATGACATTCAGTGCCCTGCTCTGGTTTACCTCTGCTCCTGACCATCTGGACAAAGGAGCAAATGCTTTTCATACATACATATATGAAGAAAAGTCTTAAGAGTTTTAAAGATTTGTATTTTCGCCAGCTGTTCCTATCCTCTCCAAGTCCAACTTGCTGCTCCTTTAGGCTTCTTTCTCCCCCATGCTAGCATCTCCTGAGCTCTGCTGGCCTCCTCGTGGTCACTGGCTGCAATTGTCCCGCCCTGCAGTCACGGTACAGATGCTTCAAGCTTCGTTTTTATTCTATCTACCAGAAACCAGAGAGAGGCAGCCCACTGCTGCCTCCCACACCGCTGCTGTATATGCTTCCCTCCTCAGCCTCTGTGTTCTCCTCACCTCAAGATACGAATGCAAGCAGGACCAGGCAGAATACACCTGAGGTTAAAGCCCTCCCATCAGATTTCACAGCGGTTGGTAGCACTCATTAAGCACATCCGTAAGCCAGTCTCCCATGAAGCACACTTAGGAACCACGAATGGAACCACGAATACCTTTTTGTTTGTTATGGGATCTGAACCACATCACACATGCGCAGACGTCTCTTTCTTCCAACCATTTTTCTACTGTTCTAAAGTACCAGATGGTAATGAACATGACGTGCTTGTCCTTTACAGAGTGCCCCATCCTCAGCCTGATTCTGATCTCAACTGGACACACTCCGCTTATCACAATACAAATTAAAATTAAGTAGCAATAATTAAATTGTACATTTCCTAATTCTGTCGTGATCAAACCATAAATAATTTAAATACTGTATTAATAATGCATAAACTTGAGGCGGCTCATACAACAGCTATGAAAAATAATCATCATCCATTCACTTACATGTCCTGTAGTCAGGCCTACAGAATTTTAATGGACAGAACTGAAATAAAAACCTTATCAAAATGCAAACTCTAAATCAGCTCGGGGGCTTGGGGTACAAGCATCTTAGCTTAACGCCACGGTCCTTCATGCATTTCTGCCTATGCTTATTTCAATGACTTTAATTGTTACACAATAGGTCAGAGTTTCAAAATGAGGTGGTCAGTACTTCTTAACATCAGACACTTTCAGGTTCCTAACATGTAGCTGATAGCACTAAATCAGCTATTTGGTTGAGAGACAAAGATGAAGGAAAATGGCATATCCATCTCATTTTCTTGAAGAGAAACTTCAAAATTGCTCTGGCTTTCAGAAAAATGAAATGAGAAAACAAAAAGGATAGGAATAGAAAAGAGCCCAAAACAACTTTTGGTTTAAGACTTTTTTTTTCTTTTTTTTTTTTTTCCTCCAGAAAGCTATGAAAACATTTAAATATATATATAGTTACAGAAAATGAGGACCTTATAATAATACTTTAAATACAAACTCATATATTTAAACATATTGCTGCACAATCTGAGCACACAGAGGTCTAATTTATATCCATATGTATCCAAGTCTAAGGCTAAAACAGCAGGCAGGAGGCTTGGGTAGGTTGAAACCACAGCTGTGAAAATCAGATGCAGTACTCTCAGTTAGGAAGCCATGACACAAATGTGTTGCTACATGAACCCAGAAGGTTTGAAGGTGCAAAATTCAGTGATAGCTATAGCACAGAAAGATGATTCTAAGATGGAGAATCAAATGCCAGCATGTACAATAAACAAGAGCACAATCTGGTAATCATTTCTGGATAGATTCTTGCTAAAAGTTAGTTGATTATTTAAAGATACTTTTCCCTGTAGACACACAGAGATATGTTTTTGTTTCTTTAAAATATAGACATTCTGAAGAGCTTTTTCCCAATCAGATGACTCACTTCTTAGCCTGATATGTTGATATTTAGCTGCAGAAAATATTTCTCCAAAATATCAGAAAAAGCTTCACTGACAATGATGTCATACAAGGTCAGTGTTCCAGAAAGGTAAGCAGAAGCAAAGCCCACATCTGTTAAATGCTTTCCCAAAAAGAGAAAATAACGGATTTTTGCAAATTTAAAGATCAATCTGTAATATAATATTTCAAGCTACCAAAAGTAGGATAATGTAACAAAAGAATGCACTATTTCAGGTACTGCTGAGAATGGTAATGCAAGACTTTTGCTCTTTTGCCCTCTTCCATTTGTCCTCTAAGGATTTACAGTCTCTTACATCTGTGTACTTTAAAGACCAAGTCCTTTCATAATTTTTGCTGCTTTTTCATTTACATAATGTTCTCAAAATGCTACAGAAAAACACTAAATCTGGCAGTCCATACTGAAAAATATGTATGCAAACATTGGTTCTGTCCCATTCATTGACACATCCTGGCACTACAGTTTCTGCATCTGCAAGAGATTGTGCCTGCTGGTCCACCAGGATTTTACTGTTCACCACAGAACTCTGCTTGTCCATGTCTTTGAACAACTTTATTAATCCAAATCTTCTATTGCTCCATTAGGATAGGTTCCACTGCTCCACAGCTTCCAAACTAATGATGGGCATGAGGACTTTGATCACTTTATAAACATGGAGGTGTGCTCTCGCACAGTGCCATTGGCAAGTTATGAAGCTATGGGGATACCAACTTCCCTGTGCAGCCTGTTCCAATGCTGGACCACCCCCTCCATTAAGAAATTCATCCTAATTCCCCCTTGGTGTAAGTTGAGACTGTTTTCTCATGTCCTATCAGACACCCACCTCACTATAACCTCCCTTCAGGTGGTTGTAGAAAGCCATGAAATCTCCCCTCAGCCACCTTTTCTCCAGACTAAACAACTCCAATTCCTCCAGCTGCTCCTCAAAACTCTCGTTTTCTAGTTACATCAGCTTGAGCAACTCTACATACTTCTTGTAGTGAGGGGCCCTGAACTGAACCCACTACTCAAGCTGCAGCCTCACCAGTGCACCACACAAGGAACAGCCACCTCCCCAGTCCTGCTGCCGCACTACTTCTGATGCAGCTCAGGACGCTGTTGGCCTCTTTGGCCGCCTGGCCACAATGGTGGCTCTCATTCAGCCAGCTGCCAACCAGCACTCCCAGATCCAATTCTGCTGAGCATCTTTCCAGCCACTCTTCCCCAGGTGTGTACTGCCGGATGGGGTTCTTATGACCAAAGTGCGGAACCCAGATACTTTGTTGGCGGTATTTCACAAATTTTAGACATAACAATCATTGACTAGACACAATTTTTAGCATTAATAACAGAAGCACAAAGCTGTCCGTGCACTAGAAGAGCGGAAAGGTGTGGAGGCAGTCTGGAGACCATATGTACTGGTTTGATATGTTTTTGGAAGTGGAGGGAATATGGAAAGAGCTCCGCATGGAATTACTGATAGAAATTGGGTCAAAGAGCTCAATAATTCCTGATTTCTGCTTCCAGAAGTTAAAGCATTTAGTCTTTCCAATTGTATCACTTCGCACCATTAATATTTAATAATTAAATTGTGGAAATAAATTGGTCTGTGGATAAGGATGTCAAATTCAGCCTTTAGAATTGCATGCAAATTCACTATCAAATAAATCTCTACGCAATGTTTAATCTCATTTGATTATTTTTTTAATCTGATTTTACATTTAATTAACTAAATAATTAGCATTTTAAAGTTTTCCTGGTTACAAGGCAAATATGAACCAGCTGTGTATTTGTTGCAGAAGCATTAGTTTCCCTCAATGGCAGCCAGCAGACCCTGAAGGCGGCCAGCAGCCCCTCTTTCTTACTTCCTATGAAGACAGGCTGCCTCAGCGATCTGCACTGCAAGTGCTGAGAGCAGGGCCCAGCTCAGATTTTAGAAGAGAGGAGGGAGAGAAGACGGGTTTTTGATCTCTGTTCACAAAGGTTATATTTTAATTTTAATAAAAATATCAAAAGCAATGTGAATATCCTCTTAAAACTTTTCCTTTAAAATATTAACAGAATAGCGTGCAAGAATTGCTGGCATGACGGAACAGTCTATTCTATAAAATACAGGCTAAGTCAGCTGCAAAGGAACCATATGGACCAACATCTTTTACTCCATTAGCCAAGGAACTACAAGAGAGATGGAGGCTGATACCTTTGACATCAGAAGTTGAGTAAGACAAATTCTATCCATACTTCTTGGTCTTACTCACACTTAGAAGTAACTTTCACTCTTATGCACTGTGCTGTTCACACACTGCCCAAACGTCAGCAACATCTGAAAGGCACCACTTCAGTTAGAGTTGCCAAAGGTAATGCTAAGACCAAAGACACAGGAAGCCAGGACGTTGATGTATTTTAGGGTGATGGTGACTTAGCAGAGGTATTGACTGCAAACTCACCTCCAAATGAAACAGGTTCTATTGCAGTGTTATCATTTTGTTTTTCCATATGCTTCCAAACATTCCATTAAGCAATAAAAAAAAAAAACAAAAAACCAAAAACAAAAAAACACAGAAATAATTCTATTGGTTCTGATCAGTCACCAAGTTTGTAGAGAATAGCATGTAATTAAATATAATACAAAAAAAAAATCCTACTCTGAGCCCACAGATGGGAAACGCTGAGCTACAGACGTGGCACGGAATGGCAAGTGTTACAGATTCAATTCTTAATCCAAATGAAACACTTTCAAAGTTTCAGTCCTGAAGTCCCAGCCAGGTGAACTGCAGCACAAGTGCCAGCGGGTGGCCCTGTGCCAGCCCTGCTGCTGCAGGCACACTGCTGCAAACCCAACACCACTTCATCCTGCCTGAACTGCCCAGCTGTCGCTGCATCTTACAGCCTGCAGAAGTGACCCTGCACAGAAAATGGTTTTCCATACGGCTCGTAAACCTCAGACTCACATTCATGTTTCAGCTGGAAGTTAAGAGAGAACAAAATTTTGTCTGTCTGAAGTTTTGCTGAAATCCAAAGGAAAGTAGATGGGTAAAAACGCTCTTCTGAGTTTGCTCTTTTGTTGAATCTGATTTAAGGAACGGTGAGAACAAAAAGCGCAAAGCACGTTATCAGTACTGTCTGTATGAGCATGCCTTTTTAGCACCTTCCTTCTCTATTTCATTTCTAGCTATTGATATATACACAGATACATTTTATGTTAATTGTTCCAGTTTATCCCACTTCCAGCCAAAGTACAGAGCTGTTACACTCAATTTCTGTTACTGTAAATTAGATTCAGGTATTACAATTTACCTACCATCAGCAGCAATGTCTGCCATTACAATCAAAATCCATCTAAATCTGAGACTTGTGGATCATTTTCTAAAATACATCGTGGAACAACAAGCTTTTCCCTGATTCCAGTAGGTGGCAATGTCTTTGCCCTAAAGAGAAAATGCAGCTTCAGAAGGGAAAAGCATCAGCACATCCCTTCCTCAGAGGCTATGGGGAGGGTGTCCATGAAATTGATAGGACTCTAAGGAGAACTGAAGGAACTGGGGCTGTTTATTCTGGGGAAAAGGAGGCTGAGGGGAGACCTTACTGCTCTCTTCAACTACCTGAAAGGTGCTTACAGCGAGAGCAGGGTTGGTCTCTTCTCAGTGGTGACAGAACAAGGGGAAATGGCCTTAAGTTGTACCAGGGTAATTTTAGCGTGGATATCAGGAAACATTTCTTTACAGAAAGGGTTGTTGAGCTCCCCAGGGAGGTGGATGAGTCGTCATCCCTGGATGTGTTTAAAACCCATTTGGATGTGGTGCTCGGGGACATGACTTAGAGGAGGGTTGTTAGTTAGGGTAGTATGGTTAGGTTGTATGTGGTATGTGGTTGGACTCGATGATCTTTAAGGTCTTTCCCAGCCTGAGTAATTCTATGATTAAGAACAATTCCTCAGCTTTCAGTCCTGGTAAATGCTCTGGAAATCATTAATTTGGGGACTGCAAATGGAGCCCCAAAGAGATTTTTAAAATGTCCAAAGTCCGCTTATAAAGAGCAATTATTTCACACTAGATTTGTGAGAGCAATCGCTCAGCATACAGCATCACTCTGCTTTGATCTGTGAGCGCAGGCACAACACCTATGGCAAACGCAGGGCATTTTATAAAATACAGAAATGATGAAAGGTTACATTATCTCCAGCTTATGATATTAGTAAACGTCACATACCAAGGCTTTCAATATTACAGGAAACTCAAAGCACGGAATCTGGGAGAATGTAGTGTGCTTTTTAAAACAGTTACTTTACCAAGAAAATGTGCTAAATGGGAATATGCATCACCTGAAGCCCAGGTTTTAAGAACTAAATACTCAAACGGAACCACAGGCGGCAGAGAAATCACAGAATCATAGCATCACCAAGGTTGGAAAAGACCTACAAGATCATCCTGTCCAACTGTCTGCCTATCATCAGCAGTCCTCACTAAACCACAGAGAAAAAAGTCCATACGACCCACATGCCAGAAGTGCCCCATGTGCCACAGTTCAGCAGCACACCCCATCCCTCACAGGCTGCCCACTTCTGAGCTGTATTAACAGGAACGTTGGGTTAAAATAAGGTCATGGCTTTAAAGGAAATGAATCAATAATTCTAGCTCGTCTTGTACTGCTGAAGGACTGATGTTATTGTCTCCGTCCTCAAGGAAATGGACCACACACGCAGACAGTGCACACAATAATTCATACAAATTAAAACTCATTAATCATACAGAATTACTCCACAGTTCTAATGCAGAAATGTGCTAATTTATTTTCTCTCCAGAAGGAAACATAAACAGACAAACAAAAATACTCTGAAAAAGCTTTAATCCTTTTAGGAAGGGAAGATATCACTACCACTTCATTAAATGACACCATTACTGAATAATTACTTGTTATGGAAAAGAAAGTGGGTAAAATACGGGCTATAGATGCTGGTAAAGGTACAAACTTCTGCTAGTAGAACTGGGTTTGACTCTGCTGAACGTTCTTTATCAATACAGATCCCCAGGAACATCCATCTTTAGAAGACTTTTTAAGGGAACGGGAACAGGAAGGGAAATTTCAATTTATTAATTCTTTTCAAAGTGTAAGAACCTAAAAAATCTGCTGAGGCAGTTTTCAATGAGGATTTTTATTTAAATCTGAAATTCAGAATCAGTAGTGAATTATACATGAAAAGTCTTTACTGTCCCTTCTCCTTTCTCAGAAATCAAAATGCACAGGCTCCAAAACAGGAAGCAATCCCTGTTGCACCGGCTCCCAGGGAATGGGGAAATTCCCAGCCCGCTCCCAGCAGCAGCTCCGCAGTGCTCCCAGGAGAGGCAGGAGGGAGAGGCAGAGGCTTTCCCATCTGTCCCTAAAAAGACGAGCAGCTGCAGAAGCTAATTAGCAGCAGACCTCTATGGGTAATGAAAGACTTTTCTCCAATGCACATTTTGTAAGAGTGAGAAAGCAGCTGCAGGAGTTGTCCACCCACTCTAAGCACCTTGACAAGAGACAGGCAATTCTCTCATTTATGTCGGCATTCTTTTTCTTTCCTTTCCTAGCTACCTCCTTTGTGAACCAAAAGCTTTTTAAGTGGGAAACGATTATTTTCCTCTAGTCCCATCCCAGTTAACATTTCTCCATTGAAATCACTGTAACACATTTTTAAATGACATCAGACAGCACCTGGGAATGCTTTAGCTCAAGGGCCACCTTTACTCTTCTATTCCAGTTACCTCAGTGCTGTACCATTTGAAGTAGCTCTTACAGCAACTATCCCAAACAGATGTCAGCATCTGTCTCTTCATTATTCTCTTTCAGAATGCCTTTATGAATAGTAATGCAGACTAAGATCTGGAAGTGGGGTTCAATTCCAGAGATGAGAACAGATGTACAAATGACATTTCAAACTAAGCAGATCTGCTTATAAATCCTACTTTGTGCTGGATGTCTCCAATAAATACATTGTCTTCAGTATATAAACTAAACATTTCCAGGATCTGAACATATTCACAACAAAACTGACTAGGCATATGTTTTGTCCTCCTTTCATCCAGAATTTGCCATTGGTTGAGTAGATGTGATGAGTTAGAACCATAGTAATATAGCTCCAATACATATTGCTCTAATAAAATAGTCATTCCCAACTAATTACTCTAAAGGAACAAAAACAGTTTCAGTTCAGATTACCATGTTGCTCTGCTTATTATCTGAGGCCTAAGATACAGACACGATACGTAAAGAACATTAATTGTTCAGGCATTAGATTCAGTCAGAAATCATAAAATCCACCCTGCATATTAAAAAGAATCAAGAGACTCCATCTTCTATTACAGTTTCAACAATATTGCACCTCCAAAAATTAAAGTACCACAAAGTAAGTACCATCTTTTTAAAAGTTTAAAGAGATCTGATTAAAGTTATCAGTCCCACCACATAGTAACCCCATTTTAAGAGATCTAAAATACATGACGTCTCAAGGATTTGAGGGGAAAGAGTGGCTGAAAGGATCAGAACATTAAAACTGCACTCATTTGGCTACTTACTTCTGCGTCGCCAAGAGCATAGGCTTCATCTGTGGCTGACACAATACTCCGCATCACTCTGTCCTTCTGTTCTTCCCACTTGCCCTTACCCATCAGCATTAAAATATGAACAAGGGGTTTCTGAAGTTCGTCCTCCACCTCCCCTCTCTCAAGAATCACACCTCTGCGTGCCATATAACCACGGTGATTATGCTAATACCCGCCTCTCAGGAAAGACCCAGTTCTTAGATTTTACGCTGACAAAGACTGTAATCAGCTTCAGAGCTCTCATTCATTTCTGTTTCCACACACCTCACTACCTTATATTAGATGTTATTACGCTGAAGGATGTCCTCCTAATCAAAGAGGACAAGGAGCACTGTGAGCTCCCTGCTGGCCCAGGTTTCCATCCTCATGGGCAAGTGGTGAATGTAATCAGAATTAAATCGTATTTGAAACTACAAACATTCTGTTTCTCCTTCCTAAATGATAACTGGAGGGAGAGGGAAGATTCTGTGTTATGGTTCCCAGTGTAGTCATAAATATTCCAATTCAGTAAACAATTAGCATAGTTTAGAAAGAGATTTTGCTATGAATAACAGCAACTCTTCTAAGTGATGCTTACGTATGCACGGATGTAAATATTCTGTACATCTAGCCAGTTTGCAAAATACATTTATTCTCCCTGCTACACTTCTGCATCACAAATGTGAGACAGTTCTACGCATCATCTTTATCAATCAGAATACTTAATAAAAGAAATACTAGTTTATCTTCTAATTGGTGAATTTAGTAACACTTTTCCATAGAATCCTTGTAGAAAGATTCCAGATAATGATTTCAGTAATAAAATTCTTCCTACATCTCGGAACAAGTAATGGACATATGACATGTGGACATACGGACAGAGGAGTTCTTCATTCTTGGAGTGCAGGCTGGTGCCAGCCGGTGGGCACAGGGCAGGCTTTGTATCTCTTGTCCTGCCATGCACTGAAAACAGGTTCTCAGGCTCCAATGACTGGAGGACACACACATTTATTTGTATTAATAAAGCAGTCACAGCAACTTTTACACATGTACTTGGCACTGCAACAGCATCTTCAAAGAGAGTGACTTGCAAAACAAACATAAGGAACTCATGGCTCTACTTATAAACAGCAAACAGAACCCAACATTTCTAGAAAAAAACTAATGTCTCTACCAAGAAAAAAGTATTCTAGTAACTTCTAACAGCTTCATCTGCTATGGATTAGACAACAGGAAGCACAGTGTGGATTTAAAATTCTCTGGAATACTTACAAGGCTGTGACAGACACCGGCACATCCCCCACTGGACACAAATCAGGCCATTGTCTGAGAACCCGGCTAACAAACTTCTCATTTTTTGTAAATGCTGGAATCTATTTAGCATCCAAGCTTGGATGCTGAGGCCGCAAGGCAGATTCCTGTGGTGGGAATTCTCATGCAACTGGGAGAGGGAGTGCAGTGGCTGATGAATCTACAATGCGTGATTTAAACCCAACTTTGTCCAGAACTTTAAGCTACAGTAACACAAACTCTAATGGACACAAGCACCAGGCACAGAGTGACATGCAGCATCTGCATGCACACTTTCTACCTGAGAGGAAGTGCTCAAGAGAGCAGCAGCCATCAGACAGCAAATGACTTTGCAAAAGGGGAGCTCTGCTTCCTTCCACCTTCGTACCAAATGCCCTTGGAGAGTGGAATGCTGCTTTACATTCACAAGAAGGTTTGCTGGCTTCCCACGCATTAATAACAATGGTGTATGTTTGGGGTTTTTTTTAATCTTTTGAGATTACATACTTGTCTGTTTCTCTGCCTTCTAAGCATGTAAACTTTTACACTAACTTTGAGTTGGGAATATTCTGTGAATGTTCTATTGGGCTGCTGAAAGTCTAAATCTAGAAGTAATTGTAGCCATGTTTGTTGAATAAAACCAGTATACTGCAGTTTATAGCACTGCTATTCCACGAAGGGAAGGGACTGTCCTGCTCTGGTACTGCCTCACTTTCAGCACTGGGAGCAGTTTTGGGCAGCACACTTTAAGGACATAAAACTATTAGAAGGCATCCAAGGGACAGCAACAAAGATGGGGAAGGGTCTAGAGTGTGAGGAGAAGCTCAGCTCCCTGTGTTTGCTCAGCCCAGAGCAGAGGAGCTGAGGGGAGGCCTGATGGCTGCAGCTCCTCACAGGGAGCGGAGGGGCAGCGCTGAGCTCTGCTCTGTGTGACAGCGACAGGGCCCGAGGGGACGGCATGGAGCTGCGTCAGGGGAGGGGCGGGAAAAGGGGCTCGGGAAAGGCTCTGCACCAGGGGGCGGTGGGCGCGGAACGGGCTGCCCAGGGCACGGTCCCGAGCTGCTGGAGTTCATCCAGCAAGAGTTCGGTGCTATCAGAAATACGATTTGATTTTTGGGTGGTGCTGTGTGCAGCCAGGAGCGGGACTCAACAATCCTCGTGGGTCACTACCAACTCATAATGTCCTGTGATCCTACGATTCTCCATCAACCATTAAACTCCCGTGACAAAAAAGATGTTCCTTGATGAAGTTAAAAATGGCAGAAGAAAGCAAATCACTTAGCTCTTCTCCTTCATAGATTTCTGCTACCAGTCCTCCTCCTCGGGGGATTGTGGAGACCTGCCAGCTAATTCTGTGGACAGGATGGCTTCTAGACTTGCCTCTGATCTGCAATGATGCTATTATTTCTTCATTATTGTCTACTGTATAAAATCAGCATCTTTCTCCCCAGAAGGAGATTGCTCAGAGTTGCTCATGAGAGCCATTTAGCTCACAGGGGTGGGCCTGCTGGGGACCTACAATATTCCCATATCAGGGTTAATGTCACATCAAGGCACTATTAGTACCTCCTTTCCTTCCACAGTTATTCATTCAGCTGTAAGATTACTAATGCAATTTAAAGTTCTTTCTAGAGTACTGTTGGCTGGCCGTCAGGGTTATTGTAATTACATGGAGAGATATTTCAAGGTTTCTGAGAGCACTGGGGTAGAAATTGCAGTTGTGGGGAAGGAGTGGGTTTTCAGTTACACTACAGAAGTGCAGAACTGAAAGCAGCTGCCTCCACATTCGGCACTGACCAAAAACTGACTCTGCCCAATGCCACCCGAGCTGCGTATTGGAATTTTCCCACTGCATTCCCATCTGTAGAACAGAGATAACGTTTTTTATCAGCTTTGTGGGGATTTTATAATTCCATGTTCATGAAGAGAATAGAACTGCCAGCTACAAAACTTTCACAGGCCTTGGAAAACAGAATTCCAACAGAGAACTCTCATAATGCACTGCAAGAGAAGACACTGCTCTTCTTCTTTTGTAACAAAATGAATAATTTAAGAACACTCAGTTGCTGTCTTGAAGCCATCTTTTACTTGTCCCTGGGCAGAGCTGGAGGCAGCGTGGTTTGCATGCCAGCTGCTGTTTGTTAGCCAGTTCAGCAACACCGTGGGCTGCGAAGCACTGGCTGTGCCAGCATGATAGACAAGATGCTCTTCTGCGTTTTTTCCCAGTATTAGAGCCAGGCTTATGCAACTGATTAATAACAAAAACAATCTATTTTCTTTGTCTCATGCGAATGATCTTACAAGTGTACCCATTGTGCATTACCTGCACTGCTCTTAGGCTGGACTTGGATTTGGTCTAAATTATTCTTGCACTATTTCTATGGCATTCTCCATCTCCTGGGGCCACTGCTGGCTGCAAAGTTCCCTATATTCAAAAGGAACCAAAATGCTATATTCTTCTAGAAAAACATTTGGATGGTTTAATTGTCTGCCTAGGTTCCTATGACAACCACAGCAACACAAACAGCCTTCCTGGCAACCACTGGAGACCAAAATCTCTGCTCTCTCCCCTCCCTTCGCTATAACTTCTCAATTTAGAACACACTGTAACTGGATAAATATGATTAGCAAAAAAAAAAAAAAAAAAAAAAAAAAAAGTAGTGTCTAGTATACAAAGCTCGCACTGGGGAAACCTCTTGCAAATGAAAATGTATTACTGTATTTTTAGATAACAGCCAAAACATTGCCTGTTAGGTCAGTGTTATCAAAGTACCTTGGGATCAACTGTAAAGAGCAGTGCAGAGCTATAAACATAGAAAAAGGAGGGGTTTCTCTGTCAGCTCATGAGGTTGTGGTGAGCTGTAAAAGAAGTATGACAAGATCTCTCCTGGTGCCTCATAGCACCGCTCACCTGGCTGGCAGGCTATGCATCACAAATAGATACACATGGCAGAGCTGCTGGGGTTATGATGGCTGCAGAGATATGTGGCTGCACGCACATCGTGTGATGTGACCGTATGCACTCCTCTATGTCTGCAGCTCAAATCCTTCCAGAAAGAAAAGCATAAAGAAGACAAGAGCACAGCAGCGCAGAAACACCACATGGCACAATCAATGCAAGCACAGCAGAAGCTGTTTTTCTGAAGCTCCAGCATCATGGAAGATGGCCAGCATTGCTGCCCGAACAAACTGAGGTCCAGCAGATCCCAGATAATATAGCCTGTGTATTCTTTCTCCCCTAAGCAAAATTGCTGCCAAAAAAAAATGGCCAAAATTAATTCTAGAGGTTTAAGAACCTTAAACCCATTCAGCCAATACTGGATGGCATTAAACCATCAAAACAAGTTACAAAGAGGCTGTGTGTGATGCATTTAGAGGATATTCACAACTCACAAAATTGTCTTTTAAGCTATTAAACTAGTTTCTCATTGTAAAAATATCATATATTTGTTGAGCCTTGTTGCTGTAAATCTAGCCTGTGACAACATAACTTTGTGGAACAAGGGGATTGCAGTTACAGCACAGCTGTAACTTCTTCACTAGTGCGGTTGGTCTCCCTTAGGCACCCATCCTCCCTACAATGGCAGAATGATACAGATGGCTCCTGCCACACTGAACAACTGGAAATGTAACTATACAGGTTTCACCACAACAATCCTCTTGGAGAGGAAATCCTCTCTGTGGGACTAGTTTTGCTGTGAAGCAGACTCAGCATTTGAGGAACCAGAGGTAAGAAGTCTATGATGTGAATCCTCAGAAGCCAGAATTCTATAGTTATTCCTTCCAAACCATTATGTGAGATGTATGTGGGAGGAGGAGGGGAGATACATGCCAGTCCCACAGGATGTGTGACAGAAGGCAGCACCTGGCAGTCTACAGCTTGAATGACCAGATTGTGGAAAACTTCCTGATTATGCAGACCAGGTGGAGGCAAGATTAGAACTTAATGAATTAAACACTAGACATGAGGATGCACACATAATCTTTGGAAAAAGAAATGTAGTTATTTCATTGGATTTCTTTCTTAAGGCAGGAAATTCACTCTAATGAATATCAATATAACAAATTTAAAACTTGAGTTTTTTATTTAAAGATTTTGAACAGGCTCATTGTGCTATGAAACTATTGTACAGTATATAAATATTGTATTCTGCAGTTTGAACTTGAAATATTTTTTTCTTGTCTAATTTGCTCCAGTAGGCTGCACAACAAGGAGTGCTCTGTGAGACTAAATCACAAATGTAAAAGGATTACTGATACCTATATTTTCCACATGCTGTATAATAAGACTATCAAATAAAGTTTATCTACCAATTATACCTTACAAATTTATGTTTCCATTTATATGTTACCGTGTGCTTTTATGATATTGCTAAGTAAAGAATAGTACTTAAAATTACAGTATAAATGAGATGAATGTTGACAGAATATGAAGGCTTCTTTCTGCATCTGGAATGAGCCACTAGGCATAACACCCTAACAGTGCTGAAATAAAAAGGAGGACAGTTTTACAGTCATTTTAAATCATTTTATGATTCGCTGATACCTTCATATCTTCCAAACTCTGTCCAGTATGACTTGCTACCTGCTTGGATTTAATTTCTGAGAAATACATGCAAACAAAAAAAGACCAAACCTCCACACAAACTTCTGCATATTTTCCAAGTATGTTTATAGTGTGCTGGTGGCAGAGATAAGGAATGGCAAGAAGGTTTTATCAGCAGCAATTACACACTTATCAGCAGTGATTCTCTTGTGCCATTGAACCATTCTTCAGTGTAAGCCTAGCCCTGATGGTTTTAGAAGTGTTGATAAAGCCATTCCAGGACTTTACTCCATCTCCTGAAATCATTCTTTAAGAACAGTCAATACTTCAGCAAACTTGGGAAGTGCTGTGATTTCACCAGGAATCTGTGCTGCTTAAGAAAAAGAGGTGTGATGTATTTTGCACATCAGTGGGTATTCTGCAGTTACACTGGGACATTTCACTGAATTCACACATTTTTACATGGTAAGTGCAATGTACATCATGTTCCCATGTTAAGCACAGAAACACAGAAACGTAGCTGCAAACCATGCTTTGGGCAATTTGAACTTTTCAGATTTTTACCATTTTAGATTCTTCAGCAACAAGGTTTCCTCATTAAGTCAATAATAAAAATGTTTCTTAATCAAAGTACTTAAAAAGAAAATTAATTCAGGGGGTAGAAATGTGTATTTAGGGAATATGCCACCTTGAGCAAATGAAGACCTCTGGGGAAAGTTAATTTAACTAATTGCTGATATACTTTTGCCATGGCAAAACTGGCAGAACATGCAGAACCCACTGGCATAAATGCTTTTATTTAGGACGTTTGTTAGAATGTAATTGCCCATTTATTTACAGTGCTTTTCTTTTTTTCTTTCAGAAGATCCTAGAGTAAGATTCTATCTAAAAGAGAAAGTGTTCTTGACTGCACGTGTGCCATAAGAATAGCGTAAGGCCAGAAGATCTTGAAAAGCAACATACCTGCCCCAAGCGGCTTTCATCGTCGAATGTTTGTCAACAGGGATGCATGAGGACTCAACAACACTTGATTTATTCAGTTTGTAGCAGAGACCACAGTCCGGATCTAACATACATCCATTACAGTAACTGAAAGAGAGAGAAAGAAAGAAATACTTAAGCAACACTTTATTTACTTGTAACTGTCAAAGGCAACAGCATTGTCTAATCATTCTTGGGATGCACATAATCAAGTTGTCAGTGCTGAAGACAAGATAATAGAAATGGCCCTAAAGGGAATACAAATAACTTTCTCCTTCATCTGCATGACATTTCGGCAAAGGGCAAGACTACTTGCAAATCTTGAGCCCTGTGAATCTTGATCAGGATTCAGGAGAATTCTCCTATGAAATCAACTGTGAATTTAAAAACAGAGATAGATGGTGGTTGAATAGAAAGAACTGTGTATCATACAGTTGATAATCAATCCAGGATTTGGGCACATAGGATTTGGGAGCCCATCTGAAATTATATCTCCACGTGAGAACTCAGGCAATGAGTTCTAGGCAGAGTAAATATGTCAGTGGAGCCAATCCATATAGAGGCATCCAGCACCCCAAACATATAGAGGCATCCAGCACCCCAAACTATCCCATCTGCCCTTTACTGTGGCAAGCACTGCTCTTTCGATCGTTCCTGTGTATCATATTTGCCAGCTTCATAAATATATCTCAGATTTCCTTGGGATTCTTACAGAGCAAGAAATGCTCACATTGAGGCAAAGTTTGGTCAATGCATTCTCGAGAGTGATTCCAGTGACAAGGCTGCAAACTTTTCCAGACTCTTTATCATAGCAACGACTCAGTGAATGAAGAAATAATCTGCTAAAACTACTACGCTGTAATTAGCAAATGTAAAAGTGACTGGATAACAAAGTTCCAAAATCTAATTCAATAACGTAGATTATAAGGCTTTTAAAAATCCGAAAGCACGTTTACCATTGAGTTATTCTAACTTTCCTTACGGGGGTGTAGCGATATAAAAGCGGTATAATAAGGTGAGTTTGTATGATACTTGGCAAAACGTCTGGGAGAGCATTGAAACCAATGCATTAATTTGAAGTAGGTACTTTTATACTTCTCTGAAGTTTCAGCACCATGTAGTCTTTGTTACTGCAGGCTTTCTAAATTACCAAATGATTGCAGAATTTCCAGACTGTCTGCTCTTGATAAACTAAATGTACACCTTCCTCTTGCGTAACTGAGAGCTCAAATCCAGGTTTCAACATCTGGCTTTTTTTTTTTTAATAATTTCGTCAACTCTTAGCAGTAAAGATTTCTTTCCTCTCTTGCATATATAGATAAAAAGAATACAGCTCTGCAATTATAAGCCCTGAAAGGAACACTTCAATATTACATTAGCTGAAGTTAGTTGCATTTTGTTAATCACAGCAATGGACAGCAATCAAAACAGAACAGAAACAGAAGATAGCAGATTAATTTTTTTATGTTTTATATATATTTTAGATTAAATATTCTATATTTTTTATAAATCACGAATGTTCAGGTATGTAACAACAATTACAAAATAACTAAATACTAAATACACCTACTTTCATTAGTAGCTGTAATGGAAAAAATTACATCCTATGATGTCACACAGGATGCTAGCATATGATTTTCAAACCACAGAACGCCATCCACTTCAGATACGTTGTATATCAAAGCATTTTTTTAACAAAATAAATTTCTATAAAGACTCCTGCTCCAACTCAGCCTGGCTTCCTGGCACAGAAGGCTGCTACCTCCAAACACCGTGTGCTATCCAATGCATGGTAGATTTTCAAGTCAAATATATGCGAATTCTATTTAACGTGAACATCAGGTGGAAAATATGGCACATTAAAATGTAAGTTGTATGCAGGAGTTCTCTCAGGAGCATTACAGGATAGAAAGTTCTCTAGATTTATTTTTCGTGGGTTTTACCTCAAGCAGAAATACAGCCCAGTACACAGCACCAGGCAGAACAGCACAAGAGCGCACAGGAATGACAGTGATACACAATGATGGGATCATCCCTGTGGTGTTCCCTGTGAAGGATGGAACAGGGATGGAACACTTCATCATCTACCTCAGCATCCTCACAAAAATCCACACACAATATGAATGGCAAAACTAAACTCTTTATTCTGTCCTACTGAGCTTGCTCTACAGATAACTCCATATAAATATATGCAGAGTTGGGTATGGCTGTCAGTCCTGAAGCAGAACCTATCTCATTAATTACTTCTTCTTCATCCACTGGTTCAGAAAAAATAAAAATCTGATTATTAATGACTTCATCTGTCTTCAGGCTTTATGAGTGTG
This sequence comes from Tetrao urogallus, assembly GCF_951394365.1. NCBI lineage: Eukaryota > Metazoa > Chordata > Aves > Galliformes > Phasianidae > Tetrao > Tetrao urogallus. Next base: position 179,053,740 of record NC_136813.1, read on the forward strand.
CATAACTGTGTCCTGCAGTTGCCATTCAGCATGATAAAGGCTGCTGGATTTCAAGTGATGTCAAAAGTCAGAGATTATTGTTACTCATAACAGATTAACAATCCAAAAATTAACGTAGATGTAAAATATGTGTTAGTTTCAGGCTTATGCTCTTCTTCACTTCAGCCCTATTATTGTTTGCTAAATAGAAATGTTTAAACAATTCAAACTTGAGCCCATGTTCTTGCATACATGCTCACAGTGATGCAGACAAATCAGGAAGCACAATGAATCAGGAAAAGAAATGTACAATACAGTGCTTACTGACATCTAACTATCAACTACTGATCTCCTCCTTGTCCTCAAATGTACCTTCTTATCAGCCCTACCCAGATATACCCAACTGTATGTCAGAATAATGAGATAGAAAATAGAAATGCTGCCACGTATTCATATACACACTGCAGTCCAGTTATAGCATTGAAAGCTCCATCCCAGAATACATCAGGATGTCTATGTTAAGAAGGATATTTGCATCCAATTATAAAAAGGAAATGCATTTCCTGCACTTTATCAGGACATATTGATTTCCACACTAAGGTTACAAGGTAGCGTCTTGGAAATGGGCTCCTTTGTGAAGAGCCAGCAGAAAATTCCCAGACAGAATGTTGTCAGTGAGATGTCAGTTTGTCAGGATTGAAATATCTGGCAGAGATTATTTGATTTTGATGAAGCCAGGCAGCAGGAAGGTTCTGCAGTGCACCTAGTGCCCTCACAGCTGGATCCTAGGCAAGCCAACAAGAAGGCCAGACTTCAGGTGCTTCAGCCTACCTAACGGAGTAACAACAAGTAGAGAATCAGGAAAGCAAGGCTCCAGAAGTCCCTGCTTCTTTGCAGCTCAGTTGAATGAAGCCCTCAAAACAGAAGTCTCAGTATCCTGGCCCCTCTATTTATTGGGAAGAGCCAAGGAATGGCATTTCTGGGACACTGCTTCACCGTCAAAGCGCATTTTCCAACAAGCTGACGGACAGTTAGGAGGCTGCCTGTCCCCAGACTTGTAATTCCCCACTCTCGTGGTGCCAACTCAGCGGAGGCTTCCCAAGCTCTTACATTCTTTTCATCTGACCAAATGGGAATATCTGAAGCTTTGAAAGCCTGACAGCACTAGCTTTGAGGTCTCTAGCTAGCAGTTTCCTGTCAGGCTGAGCACACAAGCTTTCAGGATGCAGCCTGCCCTATTAACTTTTTTTTCCTGAGTTTACAAGTTGACAATTCCTTCCTCTTTCAGAGAGGATTTGAAGTATTTAGATGTATAATGAATCAGCTGGCAGTGCACACCTTTTCTGAACCAAAAGTACAGCTTGCTTGCTTTCTAACAGTGTACTTTAGAAGCCTCTGGTGCGGTCTCATAAGAAGGTGAAATAAAATCTCTGTCCTGTTGAAATGGTCCTCCAGATGCCAAGGAAAGGTTGACAATTGCTTCTCCCTACTTTTCTTTCCTCTGCTGTTTAGAGTACTCCATACTTACGTTTGGATTGTCACTACATTTTGTGTTTTAATATTGATAGAAGTACTTCTAAGTATAGCTTTCTTACAGCTCTCAGGGGTTTCTTAATTCGAGCTGCAAACTGTACCATGCCAGTTTTTGAGTGATTCAGTAGTAAAAAAGCTTTGTCCAGTGTTCTTGTTCTGCAAGCACTGCTACTCTTTCTATCAAGCTGTTTACATTCCTTCTAGCCACGCCTCAAATTTGCAATTGTTAATTTCAAAACATTTTATCAGTTTTCACTTTTGCCTCATTTTTAGGAACTTTCAGCTTTCTCTTCCACATTTTGCAGCTATAAAACTACATTACTATGAAAATCTGATCCACTCACAACACGCAAGACATTTTCCTCATGCCCTGACAGACTGGGTCTTCTCCATAGAGGAAATTTCAGTGTTGAGTGCCTGCTGCCCTCCACTCCTTCTCCTAATCCTGAACTTGGGTTCAAGGTCTAGTGCTGTTTGCATGTGCCTCGCTGCACCTCAGGCACATAAACAAGCACTTCCTTATCCTTCTGATGATTCCTGTGTTGCTTCCAAAAGCCAATCATTAAATTCTGATTGATCACATACCACTGAGCAAAGAACATGGGGGATACTTTAAGTAGTTAAATCCTTGGAAACTGCAAGCTACTACTTCAAGCTGCCATATCTGGGACACAGGAAATAGGATATTCAACACAAATGAGAAAAACACAGCAGGGCTTTGGAAGCATTTTTTCACTACTGCGAGAAACTAAACTACAGAAGCTGTTTGCTGGGCTCTGCTGACAGTCTGAGAGGTAATGCATATACACACCTGACGTGCTTAGGTCCTCGTGGCTGCACCCCCGCTGCCAGAAGTAGCCTGCCAGCAGCTGGTGTGCTGGGATGCTGACCCACACACAGAGCATCTCACCTGCGCATATGTGAGGATCTATCCTCTCTCAGCTCAGATGATCTTTCTTCCTGAATTTATACTTTAATAAGAATCATATTTTTAAAAAAATACTGGTTCTGAGGTATAGTGACGTTATGAAGGATCCTGAACTCCCACTGTTAACGAGTTAACTCGGAAAAATAAAGTACAATAGTTTGCTCTATTTATATTAAATACTCTGTTAATGGAGGATGTACGTTGTTTTTACTAAAGCTGTTTAAATCACTATAACCAGTCTTAGTTCAGGGCTGGTCACAATAAATCATTTTTGCAAAATTCATAAAGAAAGTACATATTTTTGCCTATTGTCTATCTAGTATAATTAATGTGTAACAGCACTCAGTGTTGGAGCCTTCAGCTCAGTGATGTATAAGCATACATTGAACTCAGGACTTCGAACCATGTGAGGATGACAAAGTCAAAGAAGAACAAGGGAATCCTTGTGAGCCCAGCCCAGCTGGCGCTGCCCAGATTGTTTTACTGAAACTATGAAGACAACCAGCTTGGGAAGGAACCTGAGGAAGTTCTGTACAGGTATCATTTCCCTGCAGTATGAGCCTCAGGGTCAGCTTGAGATCAACCCCAAATTTACCATTTTCACACAGCAGCATTTCTTAAGCAGAACAAGTTCCAATTATGCCTTGTACAGCTGATCAAATCTTAAGCAGTACAGTAAAAGAGACACTTGACTGGAGGAAGATAAAAAGGCCAAGAACACAAGGACACAGGACAATAATCTTTGTTCACAAATGGGTCAGTTTCCCAAAGAAAGGTAGAGTGGGATGGTCACCTATGATTTGCTGAATACTGGAAAAAGACAGAAGCCAGCTACTGCACCTGTCCTACACTTGACCGCTTCTCAGAAGCAGGCAGGACCCCATAAAACTGGGAACATCTTTATAGCTTTGAGAATTCAAGAAAACAGCAGGAGACACCTGCTCATCTTTTCTCAATGACAGATTTTGGAATCCTGCTGTTCTGTACTCCTGAATTTACCTCTGAACTTCTCTCTGTCTTTGAAGGTAAGTAATAGATTGCAGCTATTCTGTTGAACAGACTCAGATCAAAGAAGAGACGTGGTCATGCTGTGAACACCTGCACAGCCTTACCTGGGCTGAGTGTGAAAATAAAATTTGATTTAAGGGCAGTACGTAGGAAGGTGTTCCCCTTTCCTTTCCTCAGTGAGACAGCTGTGAGGAGATGTGGAGGCCTTCAATGGCCAGGACTTGTGCTGCCTCCATGATGACCTTGTGAGTAAAGATTACATTTGATTTTTTTCACTGATTTATGCATTATTTTTTGACTGTTGCTCCACTATCATATTGTACTTCTCTACAGCACATGAAAATATTTTACTTGATATTTGCGGAGCACCTTATTGGTTTGCATTCTGCAAAAAACATGTGTCTGTCTGCAGGGTACAGCTCTTTCAAAAGACTGTATTCAAGCCCTAGGTGTATTTTTCAGAATGCTGTCAGTGCTCTTTGTCAGTCCGTTGTATCTTCATTGCTGTTCTTCCAGCAGCAGGAATTAATCTGTGCAGAGGAATACAGATCAAAGGAACAACAAACAAACAGGCTATTTGTAGTAGTTCTAAGGCTTCCATCATGGACACTCATGCTTATTTTAACCCAGCTGATCTGCAAACATAAAAAGCACTTTTACTCTGCACCGTATCAGCAAAACCTCTGTCAGCAAAATAAATTTTGCTGGTGTTGTTTTAACTTTCAAACACATTTTGGCAAAGATAAATAAAAGTGATATGTGGGAGTCCCCCTACACTATGAAGCACCCAATCTGCACAACGGTGTAGATCCTGGAAAGTGCACCTCACCCCAGAGAAGCCCTGCACCACGCCAGCTGAAGGACTGCTGGCTGCATTTGTGTAGGCACGCTAATTTAAAAGTGGTTACAGTGGCCACAGGGACATGACATTATGTGTTCATCTTCTGAAGTCCTGCTGGCTTTTGGTTTTCCACAAGTGCCTGAGACCTATAAGAGGATTGCAAAGTACAATACTAAGCAAGATGAGATACCAGCAGTTATACTGAAGTGAGCAAAATATGGATTAAACAGCAATAAACCCTTGCAGGGGACATACAAAAACTAACTCCATCTTCTAACAGGTTGATTGGTGAGGATGCCATTTGCTTGCTCATGACACAAACATTTTTTAAAATTTAATTTCACTTACACAGAAAGCAGCTGACTGGTATCTCAAACAGCCACTTCTTCAAGGTGTATACAGTGTATAGTTCTATGTCATCCACTCCAAAAATAATCTAGGTAAAGGAATGAATTAATCTATATGCTCTCTGTATAGCTACAAAAACTCAGCAGAAAGACATGCTGAAACCAGGGTGCACTGGGGATATCACTGGGGATGAAATGCTTTTTAAAATCGTTTCTTCTTCCCTTGATCTATGCTAAAAAAGAGAACAACATTTTGTGTAGTTCCTGCTATCTGGGCTGAAAACACTTGGAATTTTGAGGCTTCTGGTACTGGGACAGAAGCAAGCAGCCATTGACTTCCATTCTGGACACTGAAATTCATTATTCTGAAGAAGTTTGGGGATGTTTTAAATCAGGAAAATTGATATCCCAAATATATGAATTTTTATACACGTGTGTGAAAGTCATCGCTCACGATGTAAATGCTTGTTTTTTATTGAATGTTTAAAGAGTGGGTGCTGTAGCCTAATTCTATGATTTGTTACATATATTAGTATCATCTCACCTGGCTTTTGTGTCTCTTTCCAAAGTTATGGTACAAGATGAAAATAAAAGCTCCTAAAGGTCTCTCATACACTGCTCACTATTTTACATTTTACACTATGTAACACTATGTTCAGTTTTGTCTGAGAGCTCATTCTTTTTCAAAATACACCCATATGAAAATGTGTCATTGATTTTCTTGCTCTTATCTAGATCCCTCGAATTATCATATCTGCTTTTTCTCTTTTTATGTCAGAAATCACAACAGATTAAAGCATTCCAATAATCATTAAATAATGTGCTTTTATTTGAATTACTTGCTTTATTTGGTCATGCTTTTAGCTAGAAGTGCTCACAATACTGAATGTGAACTACCCATATTTCTTACATGCACATCTGTACACCGTTTCAGGTTATAAAATCACCTACTTTCATCAGATAGCAAATAACAAGTCCTGCAAGTGGTGCATCAGCTGTCTCCAGACATCTTGTCCAAACAGTTAACCAAAGTCTGAGGAAAATCCTTTTGACATCTTGCTATTAACATTATCTTACTCTTAAAGGAGAGCATTTGAAAGCTCTTCGCCCCCTCTTCATTCTTTAACTAGTTTACTTGTAGTCTAAAAAACTGCATAGGCATATCTAAAAAATAGCAATATAGCTGACATCGCAATGGGAAAAAAAGTAAAAACACAGCTTTTGAAAGTTGTGATCCTCATCTCTGCTAGTATTAGCATCTGTGTACTCATCTGAACACTTTCCTTCCTGTCCACATGGGCCTGTGAAATTTCAGTTCCTCAGAATCATTGCTGTAGCATACGAAAAGCCTTGAGCCACATTTCTAAGCAAGACCTCTAGGAGACCAGAAACTACCATTCATTTCTCAGTTTTATGTCTATAACCAACACATGTACAACATGTTTTGAACTTAAGAATTTCTCCAGCCACGTAGCCAGTTTTGTCTCAATTAGAGCCCTGACATTTACCAGCCTGCCAATTTGGTGAATGTCACTCACATGAGTAAGAAAACACGAAATATAGAAAATGGCACATTCATAATACCTTAGAAATTATCTTATTTGAAACCACAACTGCATACAGTTGGGAATGTTTTATATACTACAGAATAAAAAGTCAAAAAATCAGGTTTAACTGTTAATTGGTCTGTAATTGTTGGGAAGTTGTTTGTTGTTTGTCTGTTTGCTAAAACAAAAGGCAAGGAACAAGTCTTTTTGAACAGTTCACAGCTGTTACAGATGACGACCCTACAAGCAGACTAATAACAGCAACCATATTTGCAAATTACTTTTAAAATATTTCAAACTTGGTGTCCACTGTGAACTTCAGCAGGTCTGATATAACAAAGAAGATCTGAAGTGTGCAGTCTGGTGCTTAACTGCTCTACTTTATCCAAGAAACTACACAGGATTATTCACAGCATTTAAACAAAGAGTCTAATTTTCTTCTCTATTGAGGGAAGTAAAGATTTTAACTTCAGGTATCCTACTTAATTCCTTAAACTAGAGTGTGTGAATACTTATCCATTGCCCACATGAGGCTGTAAAATCCAACTGGCTGGAAAAAAAGTCTTCAAGAAAGACCATGAAATCTCACCTGTATTTTGTGCAGGTAGAGTTTTGATGTGAAGGATCTGGTGGATTAAGTGTGACTCTTGGCGAGACCTGAGCTGACAGCAAAAATCCCGAAGCTAGGATAATGAGTGCTACAGCAGTGCCTAAAAATACAGATAAAGAACAATGTGATACTTTTCTCCAGAAAACATGAAATAATTCTCTATTGAACTGGGCTACGCTTCAGAAAGCAAGGTACCCAATTATTATGCACACGGCATTTGCCATTACGCAGAGCAGCTGTGATGAGAACCTGAGAAGAATACCCTTTATACTACATCTTCATCTTGAATTAGGTTAGACATTAAAGTCAAGTGAATCAGGTTTAACATCCAGATATTCAATTAATAGGTCAAGACTTTTTTGTCATATGCGTAATTGAAGGCTGCTTGAATGAACAGAGAAACTCTTTTCAGTGTTGAAAAGTGCTGCAAAGGTAAAATTTAACAAGCAGTGTTTACATCACATTTCCTCCCATTCCCAGACTTGCAGGCTTTCCTGAAGACAGAAAATAGCATCAGCTTTTCCATCAATTATTCTTCCCTTTGTCAAACAAGAGAAATCTGACTGTTCATAGAATGCCACCAAAATGTCCAACTGCAGTTTCTGAACTTCTTGTTTCAAGGATTGCATGTAACAAAACTGATAGGAAAGAGCCCCCTCCACCTCTTTGCTCCTGGCTCCAACAAATTTCTTGTACACGCCCAAGATTCCTACTTTGTAGAACAGGTCATTGCCTGAGCTCTATGCAGCTTTGCTATTTGTCACACACACACACAGCATGTGCTGCATCATTTCAATGACATCAGTATAATCCATTACTGAGTATTGCAACCAACTTGAACTCAGACTAATGAAATCTTTACATCTTGGTACTTGGTGAGGCATTTAATTCTGCGTTGAATAAAATGCACTCTTTGTCACATAAATAGCAAGTACACAAGTAGGTGTATTTTGAGAGGTCCCATAGACCATCACGTACAGACGACCAAAAATACAGAACTACTTACAACTTTATTTGTGCATTAGTTACTGATTGTTTAATCACATTTTCCTTAGCATACAAAGACTGACTCAGGCACCACCAAAGCACATTCCAATTGGAAGGCTGTAGTGCATTCTGAAGTATGCAATGTCACAGCTTAATGGTTGAGGGCAAATAAGAATATTCAATCCAAGAAGATGCCTCAGCAAGCACTTGCTGTTCATGATAGAAATTCACAGAACGCACCTGTGCAAACCTTTAAAAATGTCACTGCATTGAAAACCTTAACGTGTCACTCTTCTCACTCTTTAACAATTACACATTCTCCATTTTTACTTTTTGATTCTTAGTTTTTTCTCTCTCAACAAGAATTTTCTAGCAGGCAAATCCTTCAAGAATAGGATTTTTTTTTTTCTGAAGTATAAATAATATCTTAGGCACCAAGATAATAAAAATATAATTCATTAACATGTCTGTGCAGCAGCCATGGCTAATAGATATGAATATGCATGAACTCAAGATTACTGGAACGCAGTTACCTGAATGGAGGCAACTGACATCGTAAATTCAATCACAAAACATATATGAGATAGCAACTATCCACCATAAAACATAATTTGAATTTATTCTATACTGGGCTTTATACTGCTATGGCGACCAGCTATGCTGATAATTCCATTTTTCTGGGCAGGTGCAATACTGTACTAGATTTACTGTACTTTCTGTATTTACTAAGCTTTCAAAATGCCATGAACCAGACAGCCAATATATTTAGAGAGGGCCCCTAATCTTATTTATATTCATTCTAAATATGTCATGTCTTTCTCTCAAGTTAACTGAATACACAAATGTGCATTACAGTACCTCTGCACGTCTTATTTCTTTGGAGAAGTACTGAATTATAAAATTGGTGAATTAAGTTTATTATATGTTGTCATTCTGTGGAAGGTTTGTTTAAGATTCACTAAAACATACAATTGTAGTATGCCATTAACTGAGATGAAAAAAAAGGATAAATATCTTGAAGATATTCTAGATCCATTCTGCTACAAACAAAAATACAAATTGTCAAATGCCCAAATATCACCATGCTTTCAGATTGCCGGTTCTGAAGGAATGAAAGGAAAACACGAATAAAATGGGATACTGCACTTACCAAAATTCCAACATTTCACAATGAATAAAGTTGAGAAAAGAAATACACAGAGGAAAGGAAAGATGGAGAATCCTTGCCAAGATACATGAAGGGGAAATTAAGAGGAATCAGTAACTAAGAGTGCGTTGATGTTTAATCAAAATCTTACCATCTTTTTACAAAAACATCAAATCCATTAGCCTTTACAAAAAAAAATAAACAAAACCAGCAGCCTTGCAGCAGCAGGCAAAGGTAGCAGTCTAACTCTCATTCTGTACTGGGGCTCACATGCTTTCCCCAAAGAAAAGCACCCAGTGCAATAACTCCATGTGAAAATTGATTTCCTTAGAACCATAAACCGAAGTACAGCAGTAATACAGAAGTTCACCCGAGACAAAAAAGTTACTGTTGAAAACAAATCCACCAGCTGATTTAGTGATTATCATGTTAGCCCACTTGCTGAGAAAAGAACATCATACTCACCACTACCTAAATGTTTGTCAACACTTGTATCAAGAAATTCTAAATAGCACAGACATGATGTGGGATTTCATTACTGTCATTATTGCTGCCATATTTTCCTTAAGCAGAGACCGTGCAATACTGAGCACAGTGAGAATGCAGCATGGATCAAGTGAAGCTGCAGGACTGACAGTGGGCCGCCAACTACAGAACAAGGAACACAAATATCATTACTAATGACTTCATGTCCAAATACCATAAACAAATAACCCTTAACTGTGTTATTCTCCTTTGCTAATTTGGTGTCTTATTTCTATCCTCTCATCTGTTCCATGACTCATATGCTTTACAAGACACATTACTATCCACATTCAATCTTAGAACCTTTGAATACATCAACCAGAGCCAAAAAGAAGAGTTCAGTGATTGTGTACAAAATCCACATGGTAATCACACCTGTATGGTGGTTCCAAACAAGCAGTGAACCCCCATAGGGCTGGCCAGACATATGAGGTGTCATGGCATAACACAGAAATATATAAAAACAGAATGAATTCTATTAGAGTATAAATGAGAGATAATGCCCACAAAACAAGTTTCAGGAGAATGATAGAATTGTATTTCACAGGAAAAAAAAAACAGAAAACAAAAGAGATAATCAAAGGAAAAACGGAATTGAGCCAGGTAACAGTACAGGGCTGGGGCTTTTTTCTCTGAAAGATGTGATACTGGCTACACAAAAGAACCCACAGAGGAAAAGTAGTTTAACAGATCCGAAGGTGGGCTGATAAAAGGATGTCATCCAAAGGTCAAGGTGATGCACTTGGGTCAGAGCAATCCCAGATACGTGTACAAACTGGGAGAAGAACTCCTTGAGAGCCACCCTGTGGAGAAGGACTTGAAAGTCCTGGTGGACAAAAAGCTGGACACAAGCCAACAGTGTGTGCTTGCAGCCCCAAAGGCCAACAGTATTCTGAGCTGCATCAAAAGAGAGGTGGCCAGTAGGGAGAGGGAGGTGATTGTCCTCCTTTGTTCAGCCTGAAGAGGTCCTCACTACAGCCTTTCAGTATCTAAACAAAGCTTACAAACAAGATGGAGGCTGATTCTGTATACAATCTGATAGTGATAGGACAAGGGGGAATAGTTTTGAAATTAAAGAGGGGAGATTTAGGTTAGATGTTAGGAGGAAAATTATTACTCAGAGGGCAGTGAGGCCCTGGTACAGCTGCCCACAGAGCTGTGGGTGCCCCATCCCTGCAGGCACTCAGGGCCAGGTTGGATGGGGCCCTGGGCAGCCTGACCTGGTGAGGGGCAGCCAGCCCAGGGCAGGGGTTGGGGCTGGTGGGCTTTAAAGTCTCTTCCAACCCAATCCAAACCGTTCTATGATTCTACATAAAGGTAACCCTCTGAGATTTTTTTGGTCATTTTTTTAAGATGTGAGGAATGTGCTTTCTCAACCTCCCTCCACATCCATGGACTTGGATCATGAAAAACATTTTGGGTTTCTCAGCTTCAAATCAACATCACAACACATCAAACACAGACTTCTTACAATCTGGAAATACCAAACATGCCACAAGTCCATGTTATACCAGTTTAGGTAGCTGTAAAAAAATACACGCAATACTGCCATCACTGTTTGGCCTAAAAGAAGGCATCCAAATGCTCTGGGCAGACAGATACCTGTTCTGGGGGGACTGCAAGTGGGCAGGACTCTGGCAGGTATTCCTCTCTGCTCTATCACATCTACAGCAAGTCTGGATCCCACACCGGACAGCACTGTGAGATACAGAGACATTCAAGCTTGCCAGTTAAGCAGCTGTGAGCATTAATCCAAGAGGAGCAAGAATCTCTCTCCTTCTTCCAGACCATGGTCTTGGAAATACCACAGCCTTCACATGTTCAGCAGATACTGCCAGCTGTATTGTACTGCTATTCTTGATTAGCTACATGATTTCAGCGAGGAGACAGGAGTCAACATCATTAGTTTGAAGAGGATTACTTTGATCAAGTTAGCACTTGGAACGTCCTTGTTTCATTCACGTTACCACGAGGAAGGCACATCTCACTCCCGAGGCACTCACCTGCTAAGCTGCCCAGTGTCAGCTTACGGCGGCCCATCCTCTCAACGAGCCAGACTCCCACCAGAGTGAAGATGAAGTTGATGAAGGCCGTGAGGGCAGCCAGCCAGATGGCCAGCCTGTCATCCTCAACCCCTGACATCTGCAGGATGGTCGCACTGTAGTACCTGCAGGCAGAAGGACACAGCCATCACTGGCATCAGTTTGCCTCCCGTTATTCTCCGATTGTAAATCAAAGGAGATGACAGCAAACGCCAAGTGTGAGCTCCTGTGAATGCGGCCCCAGCCGGACACCAACCACATGGGGAAACCAGGCGTTGCCATGGCACGGCTTGCGCTTGGCTGAAGTTTTGACCGAAGGACACTGAGAGATGAATTGCCATTCCTTTGGCTGTTTGCATTTCCCATGGTCAATCATATTCTGCCAGAAATTAGGTTTGCACTTTTTATTTAAACAAATCTGCACAGCCATTGCTTTATGCTCTTTTTTCTTTTTTTTTTTTTCTGCCAGGATGTGGGATTTCAGCAGTGTACTGTCTAGGGAAAACATGAAATATGTTTTTGCACCTATTAAAGGTCACACAGAAGTAGTCTAAGGCACCCAACACATCACAACCGCCCCACCCAACCTCCTTTAGGTTTCAGGCTGCGTAGTTTTATTCCCCTATGGCTGTAGTGCCTCACAGTGCTCATTGCATCACCTCTGTCCAGCCAAAATCCCATCGTCTTGAAACACATCAGCACCATATTGCAGGAACGTGAATCTGCACCAGCCAGGAGCATTTGACACAAGTTTCTGTTTCTTTTTAGAAGGAATTGACCATTCCACCCAAATGGTAACTTACATATTACTCAGCTGAGCAAAATGAAAACAGAAGGAATAAATAAAGGAAATCTCCTATTGCTTTTCACAGAGATTGGATGAATACAGATACTGCACCTGTGTTCCCAAGGAGAGTTCAGGAAAACACATGAGCAGCTTTGTTTGCGTTGCATAAGCAGTTTTCTTCTTGTTCTGTTAATTTGTGCCAACTGCGACACAGAATATTCTGTCATTCAAATACTTAACAGCCCACGGGCTTTCAGGCAGTAATAACTGCCAAAAATATCAAAGCTCTGGTTTCTTTTTTTCCCTCGGTCAAAATGCAGCTTGCTTTCAAAGCCACTCCATTGCCTTAATGCCCAGATGTGTTTCCTCCAGAAGTTTCACTGATCAACATGTTTTTAATTCTAAGCACAAATTGCTTTTTATTTCACACCCACAACCCATGATGGACAGAGGGTTCAGTGACTGCTTGTAACAGAGCCTGCTGTCTGCTTTCGGAGCTCCACGGACAACCTAACGGCTGGAACATCTTTTTTAGGCTCATTTGGTCTGAAAGAACAGACTGCGTCCTTGAGACACAGCAACATGTAATATATTGGTACTATATGGTTAAAAAAGCAAAGAATAAAAATGACTTAATAGCACATAGATGTTCAGTTCCAGTCACACACACACAGGCACCTTCCACACCCGACACTCGTCTGAGTCGCTTTCTGCAATGGTTATCTTTCTCAGCTAGAAGCTCACTGCTTACCCACAAGTAACGTATTTCACTTCTATGGAAAACAAATTAGGGAAATCTATAATCTGTAAATCCAAATAACACGCTAACACAGCTTGGCTGCTGGGCATGATGCTAATGTTTATTACAGCACAGCAATCAAATTTCAGAAATTTAGAAGAATACTTGCATAGATAAGTACTAAATATATATTTGCTTATGCCAAGCTATTTCAGAATTCCCATTTTTAATACCAACCTGTGCAACCCTAACTGCCTATTAATGCAACAAGATCACGAGTCTTGCTAATTTCTTCCTGACAAGGAGAAAAACTGTGTGGCAGAAAAAGGTCAGGCTGCGATATTATACAACCACAGTAAATACTGCAGCTCTTACAGGAAATGCAATGTCAGTGACAAAGTTTGGCAGCCCTAATTTATTTTCTAAAATGTACAAAAAATGACAAAAGCACACACACACACCTCCTCGGAATTTTAAAGCAAGCACTTCATCTTTAGAAGCAGAAAAATACAGACAATTACAAAACCAAACAAACTGAGTCAGACACACACCAAAAGATTTTAATATTGATCATTTCTAGGGATGTCAAAACTATGAAGCTGTTCTATCAAGAGTAAAAAACAACTCAGGCATTTCCACAGACCTTTCACTGGACTAATCTTTTCACTGAAAATGTGCAGAAATGTAACCTGCACACACTTTCCTCTCCCACCTTTATGGTCATTTTAAAAATGCCTGCATCTACTGTTTGTAGAAAAAGAAAATTCAAGACAATTTCAAAAGCATCAGGTCCCAGGTTAGCTCACTCAGTAGCAGATCACACCAGGCTTTGTAGCTCTCAATCAGCCACCCAGAAAAGCCTCTCAAACAGCTGCCAGGTTGTCTGCATCACAGCTTTGATTGCCCCAGTCCTTCTGGAGGAGCTGCTCCAGCCCATCTGTTACAGCTAACAAAGTTTCTATCCAGTGATGTTGACCATTTTGGACAGAATTTGTCATTCCTATAAAACTAATGAGTAAACCTAAACTCAGACGTAACCTTAACCATATTAAAACCATTTATTTTCTGTTGCTGATTTTAAGAAAATAAAGATCTAATACTCTGGCACTGGTTTGTTGAGTTTTTCTAGCACAATATTTTGGAAAGCAGTGTCCAACTACTCAAACTACTCAGTTCAAGAAAAACAGTCCCTGGAGATAATTCATCCCTCCCTCTTCCTCCTCAATTCAGTTGCAGTAATGCAAAGTGAAATGCAAGGCGTGCCACAGCCAACAAACGGATGATGAAATATTGAAGAAAATCCAAAATGGTGAAAATTTCTGCAGGTTCACACACTCTCTTTCTGCAGCTATGCTTAAACAGGTCCTCTCTTTGTGCCCTACCAGTTTACTGAATGTCACGACTACTGGCCTGAGAGACAAGACTGTTCAAAACAAAACACCCCACACTCACAAAAACAGTAGTCTTGTTTCTGCACCTTGACAATGCTTCTCTTTTCCTTTAGGGACTATTAAAGCTTACTGCCACCAAATCTGACGATTTGCCTTCCTTTAAGTAGTAAGGCTTATCGTTCCTAAATATTCTAGATATTAAAGGTGCTCAAGAAAGAGCAAGCACAAGCCCGAAGTTCTCACTATAATTACTGCTACTGGAAAGAAGCCAGGCACATTGAATACTGGCAGATTAACAGGAAGATTGTAGAGGCTTGAGCACAGCTTCCAGAGCAAGGCTTGTAGAGCTGCACACTTGCATCTGCCTGTCACGTTCATTTACACCAACATTAAGAAAAAGGGTTTATTTAGAAAGATTTAAGCTCACATTTTAATGACTTCAGAACTACTACAGCATTACCGATACATTGAACTGTGGCACCTCATCTTTATCAATGATCTCACAGAAACAGCAGAAGAAAGCAAGAGCAGCATATGGGAGATAAGGTGAGAAAGAACTGGAAATGAAAACAAGATGGGAAGAAGCTAATGTATCTGGAAGGAGCCAAACACAGCACTTGATCCAGGTATGGCAGATATCAGACAGGTCTTGCTGAGCACCACATGAGAACTGGGAAAGGGAAACAGGCACAATGGCAAGTTGGTTATGGTTGTTTGAAATACGGATTGCAGAACAAGATGGCAGCATCTATCAGTAATTGGAGTGTTGGATAACGTGGTTCAACAGCCCAGCTTCATGTCCTCTACACCAGAGTGACAAGGAAGATGTTCCACTTTCTATTTCACTGCACAACATCTGTAGATCCCAGTTTAGAGAATAGAGCAATTACTGAGACATTGCTGCTCCCTTGTCTATAACTCCTATCCTGTCTGTCTAACCTCTCATCCGTCTTTGGTCAAGCACTGGAATGGGCTAACCACAGAAGAGGTGTAGTTTCCATCCCTGGAGGTATTTAAGAGACATGTAGATACAGCACTAAGGGACATGGTTCAGTGATAGGACATGGTAGGTCAGGTTGATGGTTGGACCTGATAATCTTGACTGTCTTTTCCAACTGAAATGATTTGATTCTATGTCAATGAGACCTATTCTTTGATAGTAAGATCATTCCAGCTCTTTAGATCCAAAGGCAACTGGACTTAAGCTATAACACAGAACTTCTGGATACACATGAGTTTTCTTTATCCTCAACATAAAAAAGCCTGAAATCATACTGGAGTCTTTCAATTCATAGCAGATGCTGCAGATTTACAGGATGCCAATTCAGATTACAGCTGAATGTTTTTCTATACTCCTACTTTAGAGACTTAAGAAGCTCCCAAAGGAAAAGGTGGCTGCATCATCTGAAAGACTGTACTGGATTTTCCAAAAACAGTGCCTAGGAGGCAACCTGGGGCAGTGCCACTGTGTACCTACCTATTGTAGTTACACCTTCAAATTCCCCGTTTAGCAGTAATGATGTGTTGTGTTATAAATGCTTTTAGCATAAAGTAAAATGACACAGTGATTAAAATCGGTATATTTTAGTAATAAAAACCCTTAGAATTTGGTCCTGGTTTTTTTTTTCAGATAACTCCTTACATCCAGCAGGTTCTCTGATTCATCTTCTATATACATTATGCACAAGCAAGACACATGCAAATATTTCAAGGTTTATCATTTAATTATGCTAGGAAAACACTGGAATTCTTTTTGTTTGTAAAGAGTCTTATTAATACAGCTACTAAGCGAAGTTAAAATACCAGTGTTTGACAGGGATTAAAAATACCTTCAGAGGATTAAGATCACCAAGATACACAAAGGAATACTCACTTTCCTAATGGAAGGGAATTCTGTCACAGAGATATTTGGCTATTTTAAAACTCTGTTGCAGTATCTGCTGTGAAATTGGGGAAAAAAAAATATTTCATTTTTCTGCTTATACACTCTGCACCCGATATGTCTGCACACAGTCACGTTATGTTTTACACTCAGGCATACCCACCTATATTGGGTCGTGTACAGACTTCAGAGTTTTCACATGAAACTATAGAGGATGGAAATTGTTTCCCTCTTCATAATAGAAAAGTGGTAAGACACAAAAGAAGGATTTCAAACTGTTGTTTAAAAGGAAAAAGAAAGAAGAAAAATAATACCAACCCTATACTTGAGCCTGTAATGGACAAAGTGCTCTGTAAATTTGAGGACAAAACCCTGTAGTCAAGTCCCTTAAAGAAATAGGTTGAATTCAACAGTAGAGTTAACTGAAGAGAAACAAGCAACGCTCGAATGTAAATGAAAGCACCAAGAAGAGCAAAGTCCTGACCTTCCTCCTCTTCCCAAATCACAGATGTAGTTTCCAGCATGCTACAAATAGGCTGCATTCTGCAACACCTACAGTTCAGCATTGCAATGAAAAGCAAAATGTCAACATTTTCACTTTGTCTATGATGTTTTCACTCAATATAAAAGCGCCTAACCTCAATAGAAACTTTATAAAAGAGAATTACCACCATCATCCCTATCTTTTGGGAAGAGGAGAAAGGCAGATAAGTACTGGCAGTCATTTCCCAGTCCTACCTGGACCACAGTAATGACACTTCAGAGTCTCTCTTCAGATAAGTGCTGTCTGAAAATTAATAAGTATAAAAGCAGGGAAAGAAAATCCCCCAGGTGTTTCACAGAATGTACCTCATTCAATTATTCATTCATTCTGATAACTTCAGTTTAATCTAAATTATGTTTAATATTGTAGGATATTCTAAAGCTGGAAAGCACTTATGCCTGCAATAAGGTACCTGGGATCTAGAAAAACAAATGAGTCTTCATTAAAATCAATGAACTTGCTAAACGTGTAGCATTAAAAAAAAAATTAAAAAAATGAAAAGATGAAGCTTGCTCCATTGTTGAAGCCAAGCTCAGGGGCAAGCAAAGGGAAGGAAGTACTATAGCCTGGAGAGGCAGGAGTTAGCAAGCTGGGAACAGTGAGAGCTTGGAAAGCAATGAAAAAAAAATAACAATGTCTTTATTTTGAACCTAGTTCATGGATGCTTCTGCAGCTAAAAGTAAGCTTCCATGCTGAATATTCATTTACCTTCTGGAAAATAGTACTACTTACATTTTTTTTCTTAGGAATAATAAAAAGATAATGTCAACATCTAACCCCAACTTTTCACCTTTGGTTTTGTATCTGAATGGAATCATGATGAATGTCCCAACCTACGTTTCTATTCATGCTGAAGAAAAAAATGCACTATAAAGTGTTAAAAAAAATAGTAGTCTTAATGTACCTCATGGAATCTGACCTTTCAGTCATTTTTCAGTTGAGAAGAAAGAGGTAACAGTGTTATTCAGTTTACACAGCACTCCTTTTCACACAGTACATCTTGAAAATGCAGCACTTTTCACCCCTTTATTAACCAAGCAGGGTCACATTCCCCTCATGTGCTCTGCAGAGCTCTCACTACCAGAGCTCAGTGTCACCCCAGCAGGAGGGGCTTCCTGGAGCAGCCATTTCACATTTATTAGCATGCACTGACAGCACCGCCTGAAGGTACCCTGCTGTCAGCTGCCTGGCATCACCAAACTGCCCGCACACCCTGCTGCCGCCGTGCTCAGGCCAGCTCCTGCCCCTTCCCTGCCCTAAAACATTCTCCCATGTAACCACACTCGCTTCTTGTTGTAATTCAGTAAGCTCACCTGCACACAAGGCGTTTTAAAACTAGAAGTTTCTGGTTTTAAATATCTGTACAACACTACAAACAAGATATCTTCATAAATCTAGCTTATAGAATCATAGAATAACTTGGATTGGAAGGGACCTCCAGGATCTTCAAGCTCCAGCCCCCCAGATCTTTCAATCTTGTAAATATTAAAAACTCAGTCTTACATACGTGGAACTCTATTTCCACACTGAAATCCTACAAGTGATCAAAGTAATTTGTCAATGGTACAAAAAACTAGTAATATTTCAGTGGCGGTACAAATATTAAGTCATATATGTAAGTTAAATCATATACGTAAGTTAAATCTTATGAATATTCTATTCTTCTCCATTTTAATTAAAAGATGTTGCATTAATAATGTTTATTTTGCACATCTTTAGAACTCTTTCCACGAGAATGATTGCAATGAATTGTTACTAAGAATCCATAAAATTGGTCTAAAATAATCAATACGACACAGTGATATCTTCTGACGAACACGAAAAATTCAGGAGGGTTGAGGAAAATTGTTTAGTTAGGAGAAGAGAAGGTTCTGGGAAGACCTCATTGTGAGCTTCCAATACTTGAAGAGAGCATATAAACAGGAGGGGCAGTGGCTGTTTACAAAGGTGGACAGTGATAGAACAAGGGGGAATGGTTTTAAACTGACACAGGGGAGGTTTAAGTTAGATATTAGGAGGAAGTTTTTCACACAGGAACAGATTGTCCAAGGAGGTTGTGGATGCCTCATCCCTGGAGGTATTCAAGGCCAGGCTGGATGTGGCTCTGGGCAGCCTGGTCTGGTGGTTGGCACTTAGCAGGGAATTTGAAACCAGATGATCATCATGGAACTTTTCAACCCAGGCCATTCTAGGATTCTATGATCCCTCAGAATTAAGACTAGGAATGGAGTCAAGGTGTTGACTGAACAAACAAAAACTGACAAAAACATATGCTTTTATTTATTAAAAGATGGGCAAGCAAGAGAGAAAAAAAGAGAAGAAAAGGAGGGAGAGGAAAAAAAAAGAAATGAAAGAAAAGCAAGTACTGTTTGTTCTGCACCTTCCACAAGAGAATTACAGTGCAGTTTTTGTTCTGAGGCCTTCACAAGATTGTTAGGGTTTTGTTCCTAGCTGCCAGTCACCAGCAAGTCTGTCTCTGAACGGAAAGAGAGCAAGAATTCACAGTGCTACAGTTCTGTGCTGTGTTGTCGCAGAGTGCGAGCCAGAAACACGTCACTGCATTCCCACAAAAGGCTTTGAGTACCTTTGGATCAAAAAGAACAGAAAGAAGGCAGCTCCCAAGCACACAGCATGCTGTACCACTAGGGAGGAGCTCTTAAACCCACTGTAGTGACACCAGAGCACGCCCCTGGCTAGGTTGGAATGAACAGCAGAAGCCTACTTCAAGAACTCTGCAGCAAACATGCTTCTCCTCATTCCGAATTAGTCAATTGCAGCACCACTCAATGAGTAAATCATAACAAAAAATAAAAAATCTATCAGCACCACCTCCGCAGTCATCCACGGAAAATTCCATGCTGAGCAATGGGAGTAACAGCACACATATGGGCGTATGAGGGCACCGGAGCTGCTCTCACTACTGGGCACGATGCCTACACTAGCAACAATTTTGAGCATATGTCCCGTGTAAGAAAAAAAATAAATTCGGGGAAATAATTGGCACAAAAGTCTTCCCTGGACTCAAACACACAGATGCACCCATATGATCAACAGTTATTTCAGGACTGTTTAAAAAACAAACTGAAAAGAGTAATTCCAGTGCGACATCATCTGAGCTCATCATTCACGGAAGCAGATGAGATCCTTGTATGGAATGTAAGTTTTGGCAAAAAAATTCAACAAACTCTATTGTCCATGCTAAATCTGCATCTGGGAATTCGTGTTTTTGGATGTTCCCAGCATCAAATATGAAGAAATTGAAACAGTTCAGCACCTTTCAAATTCAAGCAGCTCCACTTTGGTGCTTTAATTGAGATTTCTAAACCCAGTCTCAGGTTTTAATATTCATACAATCCAATATTACATCCGCATTGTATTTCAGACATACGCTGCACAAGATCTCAACAGACTTGTATTTTCTCCTTCCTTAGAAAACAAAATGAATTGCACTGCAAACTAAAGTGTGTGCAATGTGAATATTAATTTGTTGGTGTCTGTTTCTATTACGCATAGTTTTTTACGTTGTCTCTCACCCCATCTGTTCCAGCAGTGAAAGGAAAAATCATGGCAGACCCAAGAAAAACTCCTTGGAGTGACTTCACCAATACATACAGATTTTTTCCTCTGACGTTCAGGATGGCTAAAAGCCACAGATGTAGCATTAACACAGCACACAATGACAGTGAGAATATGAAAGGTTTTGATTCCTGATGTCTTAATGATTAATCCACCTGAACACAGCTTCCAGCTGCTACCTGAAAACTAAAGAGACAAGGATCACCCCGCTCCCAAGGAGCTCTTTGTGCCATCTCCTGCAGTACAGCTTGCTTCACCTTGCTGGTCCCCCCCACACACCCCATGGTTTGATTGCCTCCTGTGTGCAGAACCCACGCGTTTCACCTGAGGAAACTGAATTTACTCATTCTACCACGGATTTAGCTCTTAACTTGCACTTTCTTAATTGTGACGTGGGTGCAGCTATGTTTCTCTACTGCTGTGAGGTTTGTGGCTTCTGCACCAGCTGCCATTCACAAATGCTAAGAATAGCTGGCATTACCCTTCAGTTGCAATGAGAAATTAAAGCAGCAGGAAATAGGCCTCATTTCTAATGTACTGTGAAAAAGGAAAACGGCACTATAAAAAACACAGAATGGCTATTTGGGGAATGTATATTTCAACACAGGCTGCACAATGAAAGCGAAGCAACATTTCTGAATGTGCTACCTATTTAAAAGAACTAACATATTGTATTTTTCTTCAGCATAAAATGTGTCAATTAAGTACCACATCAACTCTATTAGAGTTATATAAAGCACTGTGAAAACAAATGCAATAAAGACTAAGATTCTCTACAGTGCAGAACAGTTGTCTTTTCATCTGTGAGCCATGTGTTAAGCAATAAATGTGTCTGATAACCTTTGGATACACTCTATACTTCTATTCTGCAGCCAAATACAGCTCTCAATTTATGCAGACAACTTTAAAAAGATTCTTTTATATCACTTAGCCATATAGGAGAGAAGTTATCAGTTATACCATTTACTGCTACACAATATATAATATTTAAATGTACTTCAAATATATGTAAAATAAAACTTAGGATAAAATTGTGTGAAAATTTCTGACTCATAATGAAGAAATAACCATGGAATCATAGAATGATTTAGGTTGGAGGGGACCTTAATGCCCACCAGCCCCAATCCCTGTACCAACCAAGCTGCCCCCCACCAGCTCAGGCTGCCCAGGGCCCCATCCAACCCGGCCCTGAGCGCCTGCAGGGATGGGGCACCCGCAGCTCTATGGGCAGCTGTGCCAGGGCCTCACCGCCCTCTCATTAAAGAATTTCTTCCGAACGTAACCTAAATCTCCCCTCTTTTACTTTAAAGCCATCCTCCCCTGTCTTACACTATCTGACCGTTTCAAAAGTCGCTCCTCCTCCTGCTTTAAGCTCCTCTCAAGTACTGTAAAGCCACAATGAGATCTCCCCCACGCCATCTCTTCTCCAAGCTGAACAAACCAAGCTCCCTCCCTTTCTTCATTGAAGAGGTGCTGCAGCCCTCTGATCCTCTTTTTAGCCCTCCTCTGAACCCACTCCAACAGCTCCACATCCTTCCTGTGCTGAGGGGCCCAGGCCTGGACGCAGTGCTCCAGATGGAGCCTCTTCTCACGTACAGATAGGCAGCTCACCATCCTGCGGTTCATCAGGTCTTCCTTTCTCTCTTTCTTGAATGTAGGAGTGATGCTTCTCTTAAAAATTCCCTTAAAAATAGATTTTGCTAAAGATTTTATGCTGGATATTCTGAAGTTGTGTTCTACCTTATCTCAGAAATAATCATTGTTACCTGCAAACTCTTAGTAGAGGACAGACATTACATGGCCTTTGTGTTTAACTGCTTCAAACAAACACGTTCCATATCAACTCTGTTTTCCTTTGTTGCCGCTGGGTGAAGAGCGCTTTCATGTTTTATCATTTTCTTGTTGCAAATAATTATGCTGCCAAGTTTTAAATCCCTGGCATCTCACACTATTCAGACCAATTACTTTGTGCAAGGACAGTGACTACATGCAATTTATGTTCTCTGTCCCTCAGAGTTCATCATTTGAGCTCAAGGCCAAGACCAAAAATCTAAATTTTAATCCCAATTCTCTGACTTTGTAGCCTTGGACATGTCACTTCACTCATTTGTATTTGTTCCTCTTCTGCAAAAGCTTTTTAAACATTTTTTCCACACCTCTCATGAAAGCCTTCATATGTGGATCATAATTTTCTCTTGGAAAAGAGGAAGGGAACAAAGGTATTCACCAGTTCTCCTCACGTTTACAAGAAGGGCCCTGTGAAGGCTGTGTTAGAGTTTAGGAAGAGGCTGGACAGCACTAGTGCTCTGGAAAAGGGGGTGAAGAGCGAGCTTGTTTTTTGAAAGAAAGAACTCCATCCACCAGCATGGACAGATGCTAAGGTGGGGTTGTGTAGCCTGAAAAATATGTTACAAGGAATCTAATCGGTGTCTTCCACAACTGAGGCAGGGTTACCAAGTCAAACTCTTCTCAGAGCAAAATGACTAGAAGCAATTACCACACATTGCACGAGCTGAAATTTCAACTCATAATAATGGGAAAAATTCTTTACCATCCCGGTTTTTAAGCTCTAAGATTGCCAAGAGAGACTGAAGAATATCCATTCTTAGACACCTTAAAACCTTAACAGGACAAAATCATCTTTGCAGGCAGCTCTACTTGGAACAGCAGGATGAACCAAATGGCTTCTATGTGTTCCTTCCTACTGAAATCACTCAGTAATATGAACTTACTACACGGTAACTCAATAGCTAAAGGCTGCTCAGTTATTTTCCCGATCAGGCATTAAAGGTATACGAATATCATTTCTAACTCTCTTGAGATTCATCCGAAACAAAGAACTGGCACAAAACTCTTAAATCAATCCTTCGCTGCTGCAGGAAACCACAACACACCCCATCAAATCAGTTAGGCCCTTCCTTGCATTATGCTCCAAAATCATCCTCTTCCAGAGGTTAGAAACTGCCTTCTCACTTCAAGCCTATATTTACTGCCAGTGGCAATAAATCCTAATTTTGTTTCAACGTCATTAGCAAAGTGAAACCTTTGGCACCAAAGTCTACAGCAAGAATAAGAAAAAAGGCAAGATTAATTATTCTTTCCAGTACAGTACCTCTCTCTCAACCTTCTGTCACGTCATCTTGGTTAGACCTTTACTTATCTTACGGTTCTTGAGCAATGCCATCTACTCAAAAACTAAAACTCAATTAAAAAATGTTTCATGTGAACGAGGATCCATACTTGGGTGGAATGCAGATAAATGAAAACTTCCATTTCTCCTCAGCCTAACAAAAGCAGTTATTTTCTCACAGAACAGTGTCTGGTTTGTCTACAGCTTCATTTTCCTTTGTCAAATCAATGCATTATAACCTATTTATCCCATTTTACTTAATCCAATTACTCTTCATACTTTTAATTAATTTTCCTTTGTTATCTTGCAGTGCTCCTTCTCTATTTAACTGTTATTTTAACCTATTTTTTAATTGTAATCTCTTGAAAAAAAAGAAGAAATTTTGCTCTATATTTCTACACCATGTAGTACAGCACTGCCTTGCTCCACAAATGAGCTTTTAAACACAACAGTAATACAAGTCAGCTTTATCAGGGTAGAGGCTAGCCATCACAAAATTGCCCAATTTCTCATCATTTACTGAAACAATTCTATGTTTTCCTGTATTCACATGCTAATAGTAACACTTGCTGCGAGTGGATAAAATGTTTTTTGTTTCCAGAACTTACTATGATTCAGCCACTTACTGGCTTGGGGGAGAAAAAAAAGCAGCCTGTGAAGACTTCCAGTAAGTGACAAACCAAGCGTTGCTAATTTTTTTTTTTTTTTTTTTTTTTTTTAACACTACCAGGTATGTAAAATATAATATATGGAGAAAGATAGAGAAGTGAAATATTCAAATGTATGGAATCAGAGAAGAGGAAAAAAAAGTCCTATCATTACCGTGTGAACAACGAACAATGAGATCACTGTGCCATCACCTTATCCATAAAATGAATTCTGTTTTACACAGAGATTGTTTTTAAACACAATTTTCATCACTCATGCTCATTCAGCAAATGGAAGTATGCACAAGATTTGTTTAGAACAATCTTTGGGTTTCTATGCTAAAAAATATCAAATGGCATTATATTCCTTGAGTTTTCTCATGTAGGCAAAAGTAACTCACTTATGGCATTTTTAGATAAGTACTCTACTATTTCAGTATAGTCTACGAATACGAACTGTCAATATGCACTACAGAAATGCATAGAATAACTTTGATTTTGGGCTTCTCTGTTAAATAAACATTTTTATATTTTGATAATCTCTGTACTGCTTGTAGACTATAGTGTCTAAACAAACTCATCTTGGCTTCTCTTCGCATCTCGCACAGAAAGTTTTAATGAACTGGTTGTCTGGTGAATACTTACTGTTTCTTATTAGATCAGGTTACATGCAAATCAGAATGAAATATTTCTTCTGCTAAAATAAGACAATTGTGTAAAAGTCCAAGTGAGGCTGAAGCTCTCTAATCAGAAGCCTTGTTAAGATCTACAGAGAAAACCAGTCTTCTTGGCAACTTTAACTTACATCCTGCAACTGGGCTTTTGGTTTAAAATGTCAACTTGAGCAAAAATTTACATTTGAGAATTTCCATGACAGATATCTGGAGAACTTAAGGGCACACAAGAATTTGAACTGAAGTATTCTGATCAAGTGGCAATTGCAGGGTAATACAAAGCCAAATCTCCCCACAGGTCCATTTAAAAACAGCAACCTTGAATGGAAACTGCATCTAGAGCTGACAGCTCAGGTGATGGAAGACGGCTGCCTTCACAGCGTGCAAGACCGATGACATACTGTTCTGCAAAATATTCTGCTTCAGACAAGTGAGGGCTGTGTGAAACCGACAAGAGGAAAAACATCTCCTAAATGAAATTTCTATAAGAGTTTCATTGACACAAAGAAAAGGTCTTCTCACCTAAGGACATTCACTTTCAAATTCTTAGTGATGAACGCAAGATTTCATTTGTAAGAGCAAAGCAAAAGGCAAAGAGAAGACAGAGACCTACAAAAATGCAAAGCAGCAGCAGAATTCACTGATCAGGTGTCTGACTTATGTGAGAAGCAGTAATTCTATTTCCACTTTTAAGGCAGCTGCAAAAATCTTTGCAAGAAATGCTCAGACAATGTTTCCTTTCTTTGAGGCAGAAATCCAGACCAGAGATAATTTATATATATGTTCCTATATTTTTACCCATACGAATGTCAGTTGGGTCACTTCCTTAGATATGACCTATAATACTCAGATGTAAGTGCCCCCAGGTTACTGAATGAGTCCATGCCCCCCAGGTTACTGAATGATCCTAGGATCAGGCAATTTAGCTTCTCACTCACCTACTATCAGTTTAATCCCCCTTTTTTTAAGGTGACACAGAACTATATTCATCAGCAGATGACTTGGTGACCAGCAGGATGACGCTGCCTTTGTTCTGTTCATTCATACTCAAAATATCTCTGCATGTAGGAAATCTGGGTTTCTTTCCTGTCTGCTTACCCATCAATTACAATCTGAATGCTGTTGTTTTGTCATAAGCCACCTTTTGTGTTTTGAAGTGTTCCTCACCATTATAAAAATTAAAAACAGCTGGATGGCAACTGATTAGTCACACTGGGCAGTCAAATCATGACCGGCTAACAATAACAAAGTTTAGAAGTTGGCAAAATGTAGGATGTAAAACAATTCCTCCAAGGCCTGCTATTATCTGATATAAAGAAACATTTACTAAGATACAACCTCCATTCTTATCTGTTCAGAATATTTCCCGTGCTGGTATAGAGGAAGTTAACCGACACACCAGCATGCTAAAATTCCTCTATTCATCCGAAATCTTGCTTGTGCTTCTGCCTGCTTTTCCCTACTGATTGCTCCCTTTGTCTTCATTCTTCCTGGCTTTTTATTCATTTGCTAGAGAGAGATGTGCAATCTCTCTCTTTTTCATTTTTTCCAAGTTAATGCCTTTTTGCTTCTTTCACTTTCTTTCACAACACATTTTACACTGGCCTTTTAGTTCCTATTCTGTTCCTCAGTGTTGCCAATTCTAAGAATTTCAGATTGAAACCTGTTTGAATGTATTTCTCTTAGCTCCATCCCTAGTATAGAACCTAGTTATTGCATCAAATATCTCAGATTATCAAGGTGTTGTAAGAAGTGCATAATATTTGACATAAGGGAGTGCACTAGAGAGACCAGTAAATCATATTACTATATTTGAGAATTTACTAGTTCAGATTTAGTAGACAGTCACACATATTCTTAATTTAAATAACTCATCGTAAAATAAAACACCGCAATGTCAAACTCTGGGGTTATAAAATGAAGATGAGCTCTGGTAACTATGGTATGCTCAAACACCATCACTGACCAGTAAAGAAAGGGCAACATCTAAACATTTTCTCACAGAGAATTTAAAATCTCAACTTCATTTATTAAAGAGTGTCCTACACCACCATCAAAGCTGCCTGTGACCGTCTGCCAACACATTAGGAACTTCCTTCCAGAAGGAAAAACTGGACCAAAAAAAGAGCAAGCATTCCACCAGTGCACATTAGTGGAAAGGAAAAGAAGAGAAATCAGAACATCAGATTCTATATTGGGATAAAACCAGTTATTTAGGAGAGAACTGCCTGCAAAATTACCCCATTCAAAGCAACATGTCGCATAGCGTCATTCCTAAAGGTCGGCCGCATTACCGGAACGTCTGCCTTCCCACTGGAAGGGACACAGTATGCTAAGTGCTGCACAAACACTGAACAACTGAATGACCTCTCCCAGAAAGCTGGCAAAGCAAACACGAAGCAAAAAGAAGAGGGAAAAAAAAGCAACCAACAAATGGATGCTGACAGATGGGGAAAGAGAAGATGCTGAGAAAGGAGCTCTCGTCACCACCATGCAGTGATGTTGGCACATCAATACCATGGTGCTCACGTAGTTCTGTCTTTATGAGGGTTGTTGATTTTATTATTTAAGAATTTGCTTCAGAAGAAAATTTGAATTGTGGGGGAAAAGAAAATCAAAGGGAAATTAAAGGTGAAAAGCTCTCAACAGATTACATGGGTAAAATGGGCCGGGGAAATACGAGGTTGGCACAGCGAGGAAAGAAGCATCAATTTTCCCGAGTAGCCAACTGTTCAACTGCCCAGCTTGTCTGCCTGACAGCAGTGTCCTTTGCTTCAAGGAGCAGAGGGAAAGCAGAAAAAGGCACATTTGCAAGCAACTCAGGGGATGTAGACAGCTGTTCTGCCCACTGGGACACAGCTCACCAACACAGCCTGTGTGTGGCCTCCGCTGGACCCAGTGCTCTTCTTTAACCCAGGCACAGGGGAGCCAAGTGGCTGGGAAGGAGTGAGCAGCAATTCTCACTGCCTGAGCAACAATTTAGCAGGAATACTTCTGAGAGAAGCCAAAAGCTTTGGCTTTGAATGCTCCTGAACATTGAACGGGCATCTCCTGAACACTGACATGCTGCTTCTCCTTCAGACCGGTTACTGCCCCTCACAGACTTGGTAATGTTCTCTCCAGACACAAACCTTACACCAGCTGCTTTTCATTCAGGCCCTTATCTTGTGCTGGCACTCAGCAATCCTAGTGATGCCACAGCCTGCATTTGATGGGAATAACTACTGAGCTGGGGGTTGTCAACATTTATTATAGGTATAAAGAGACTGGAATAAATCAGAGGCAGAAGTGTATGATTCAAATACAACTTCTGAAAAGAATGAATGCTAAAAAGGATGTTAGCTTTTGCTAACTGTACTTTCATATGGAGGGGCATTAGAAAAGAACAAAAAAAACCCATATAAATAGATGGAAAAAAATCTTAAGAAATACTTACCTGGCAGATCTGTCTACATAGGTACCATATTCAAAAATTTCAAAGCATTCAAAGTACGTCAAATAGTAGTGTGCATACAGCAAACAATTGTGCCCTGTACCATTAGATGCCATGCCTCTCTCCATTGTTCTTCACAAATATTTGCAGGGAAGCAATGGAGGAAGCCTCCCTCCAAGGGAACACAACACAAACACATGAATTACTGTGCAATTCACAGAAAAAAAAGTTTACTTTGCTGGTCAAGCAACAAAAGATTACTATTATTTGATACATTTCCTTTTGCTGGCTAATACCAGCAGGAGGATTAGAAATCAAGCCTTCCTTATTGCTCCTGGGAAAGATGCCACCTTATTGATGGGATCAGGTTTCCTAAGCAAAGGTCCTACTCTCCCAAAAAAAGCAATGGTCAAGAATGGTGGCCTTTGAAGACTAAAGGGTCATATGCCTTGGACAGTGATAGATAAATGCTTACTCTAATGTCTTCTCACCATTCAGTAACACAATTTTTCAGTCTTTACAAAAAGCTGGTAAAATCACCCAAGGTATATATGGGTCTATAAATATATATATATATACACCATCAGTATCAGTGTATAATGTTCCCAATTTCCTTGATGAAGAAAGAGTGATGCTACTAACAGTTTAATGTTGCATAGACATACAGCAGTAACAAAGATTCCAGCATTTAACATATTTAACATATATACTGTAAATAAATTTTCTTTGTGAACATAAAGCACCTTTATTAGTATCAATAATATGTAAGATATTAATGCTCTGCATATTTGTTTCTACCATAAATTGCAAAAATAAAGCAAAGTCGACTTATTTCAAAACTGCCATGTCATCCTTTCTCTTCCCAGAAATAGTTCACACACCATTTATCATCTTTAAGCCAAAATTTCCCATCCTTTTCTAGAATCTCTAGAGTTGCCCAGACATAGGAAAAGGTTTTAGATCCATAACAAATCGACAGGCAGTCTGCTGTTACAAGTGAAAAACACAGTGCCACAATGAAGTTGCAGCAGATTCAGTGCCACATATTGGTGTTCTGCTTTTTAAGGGCAGAAACTAATGCAAGCACGATGGTTTGCTCCCATTCTCCCCATTTCACTCCTCTTTTATCATAGTATCCCTAATTTCACACAGGGAAAGAATTCCCTTATAGAGTGGTGGTTGCCTGGCCATTCCCTTCCACAAATACAGATGTCACTGCGCTTAGATACTCTGTACAGCACAAGCAAGATTATACCAGGCAGCAATCTATTTAAGTTTCATGACAACGTGAAATACCTGCTTGTCTGTATAAATTGCTATATGCAAAATTTTAAACACTGAAAATAGTCAATAGCCTGAATTTTCCAGAAAGCTAACTGATATGCCCATTTTGGCAAGCTATGTCATATTGCTTTACTCAATCATTAATTAGTCTAATGAACACTAAAACCCCTCTAGATAGGATGAAGTTGTGACTCAGAGCAACAGATGTGATTGTGATCTGCAGTCCCCAGGGAGTGCCTGTGACAGCGATGTAGCAGTCAGCCTGAGGAGCAGCACCATGGAGAAAGGAATTTCTGCCATGAAGGAAAAGAATTAGTCCTTGAATGGCAGTTAATTTGTTCCAGACAAAGAATTTTGCTGTTATGAAAGGAAAATGTCTTTTATGAAACCAGAATAAATCCCCAAGCAAGTAAATTATTTTAACTCTATAGAAAACATCTAGTTTAGAAAGAAGCATAATAGTTGCTAATGCACTCTTCATAACTATATTTAGATACAAGATAAAGTAATAAGCTAATGCTGAGAATCTAAGACATACTAACACCAATGAAAACATTAACATTAACATCTTAAATTTACTTTGAGTGCTTCTGTACATTATGGTCTACCACGCAGCAGGCATGGGATAGCTGTAAGGTTATGTTGTTAGCAAAAACCAAAGTTGTCTTGCGGAAAAGTCAAGGTGCAGACCAGCTCTGATGTGGAAGAGAAGACAAAGGACAGGCCTTGGAGCTGCCCAGCTGGTGGCAGTGGCTCAGCAGCAGGCCTCCTACGCCGCCTGGGCACTGGCCTGCATGCTGAAGCTTGCGCAGGTCCAGAGCTTTACTGCAGCTGACCACAACTTCCAAGCTACAGACTAGCACAAACAAGCCTCACAGCTGAGGTTGTGATGCTCCAAACTATGAAATCTTGTCACTGTGTGAATACTGGTACACCCTATAAACACACCACAGGAAGCTACAACGTGTCATTTAATGAAAGACAGTAAATTGCTAGCCTGAATTAGAAAATGTGCTCCTAACTTCTTGCAGGCGTAGGTGCCAGAGTGGCTAGTTGAGAAAGAACAGAGGTGCTCCAAGAGCATCTTCTCTTCTCTCTTACACAGCCATTCGCTCCATTGTATTCTCACAAGACAATGTAGAAACAAGAGCTCAAGAATTGCCAAACTTAGAGCTGTTTGGTTACTGCTTGTAAGGCAAGAAAGTAAACACGGCTCATGTTCTGCTGAGAGGAAGGCAAGTGAGCTAAGTTTCTAACCAAGGAATTAACTTCTCTTTCCAGTACATTTTGAAGCACTGTCCATCTCTGTTAATGTGTCTTTCTTCTATTTCTTTTTTCATTCTTGCTTCTAAAATTTATTCCCCCTCTGGCATTCTACAGTGTCCTTGCCACATCAATTGTTTCCAGTAGAATTTTACTATTTTACATTTTACTATTAAGGCAGCTAAGATTTCCAAAACTGGTCAGTAGTCCTCCAACTCAAATTGCTAACCTATATCTATTATAACCATCTGGTTAGTAAGCATTTCTGCATTGAAGAGTTTCCACAGTTGGTTGCATCACGCACAGCCAAGTCAGTAAAAGACACTGCAGTTGCCCAAACACAACTGAGGACAGCAAAAACATTTGTGGAGATGCTCAAAGAAGAGGCAATCAGACCAGACATTTTAGAGAGGGACTCTTTTCTCAGGTGACAAGCAATAGGATGTGAGGAAATTGTCTCAAGTGGCAGCAGGGGAGATCTGGATGGGACATTAAGAAGAATTTCTGCACAGACAGGGAGGTAAAGAATTAGAACAGGCTGCCCAGAGAAGTGGTAGAGTTCCCATCCCTGCAGGTATTTAAGAGGCATGTAAATACAGCACCAAGGGACATGGTTTAGTGATGGGACTCGTTAGGTCAGCTTGATGGTTGGACTTCATGGTCTTTAAGGTCTTTTCCAACCTCAGTGATTTTATAAAACCACGTGAGAATTTGTTTACACTGTCTTCTAGCTAGTTTAAATTAACAAATGTAATAAATCAACAAACAGTGAGATCCAGATGCCTGTGGAGATCTCACCAGTATCTTGCAGAGTCTGTGTTCCAGATCTCAGTACAGTCAATCATATTATATACACGTTACTGCAAGGACAACCTGTTTCTGCCTCTGTTCAGAACTCAAGCTCACTTTTCACAGTGTGACAAGAATCCAAATGAAAAATAGTTTTTTGCTGTAAGATAAA